>NC_055992.1:151070258-152304245 GCF_018446385.1 Zingiber officinale | reverse complement strand
GTTCTGCAAGCTCTGGAAACCCTCATTCAAATCTCTAGATCCTTAACTTCGGCAACCGAGAAGAAAGAGATTTTTTACCTATAGAAACTTATAAGCAAGAGGCTTTGTATTTTTAAGTTTGTTGTTGCTCAAAGTGTTTTTCATAGCATGCTTCATTTACTCTAATTGGTTGTTTGTTACCTTCGTCCGGTCACTTGTAGCAACTTGTTCTCCTGCTCAGAAACACCGGTGCTGGTTATACGGCATGGGGCCATTCCACACTAGTCGGACCTGTAAGTACTATGAAATCTACACGCTACACAGTTTCAGTATATTCAGTTCTTAAAAATGTTTCCTTTGTCATCATCCTTAAAGCTGATAGAAAAAACATTCTAACTCTTCACTATGTTTCTTGAATTACTGAATTTGATCAGTTTGCAGAAGTGATAGCAACTACAGAAAACGAGGAGACGCGCGATAAGGGGAGATCTGTGTCAAATGAATAAATATAATAATGTCTTAGGATAATATGTTCTAATCTACAACATATCAATTGATTGAATTAATAGTAGAAGGATATATATATATATATATATATATATATATATATATATATATATATATATATATATATATATATAATCTTAACTATTTCTAGTCAATTATTAATATACAAAGATAATATTAATACGTTGATGAATAAGTATAATAATGTCTTAGGATAGTAAATTCTAGTCTACAACATATCAATTGATTGAATTAATAGTAGGAGGCTATATATATATATATATAATCTTAACTATTTCTAGTCAATTATTAATATACAAAGATAATATTAATGCGTTGAGATTAGCATGTTCAATTGATGACTTAATCTGAATAAGTAGGACACAAGAATGTATGGTCATGCTCAAATTAGTCAATATGAGATATTGAGCTTAGTTGATTGTATGTGTCTACTTAAAGATCAAGAAACACAAAGATCGATAAGAGGATAACACGGTCTATGACTCATGGATCAATCTAGATATCGAACATAGAAGGACCAAGTTATACAAATAATAGACATAGAAAGGTTACGTCGGATCTCAATATTCTTGTCCCTTGGATAGCAATAATGCATTGCTAGATATCACTCATTGCTTATATCTAAAATGGTTTTAGAGACATTGTTAACGTTACGAGAACTTATTAGGTCACACGCATAGAAAACATGTTGATTTGGAGATAGATTTATTTTAGTTTGACTAAAATACTATGGACCTTAAGATATTCGAGTTAATCCAATGAATCCAGATTAGACTCATATGAATTTAGATTAAACTCAGTGATTTAATATGTCAGATTCATTGATTTATTGGATTAATAGTTAATCCAATATATAAACATCTAATATATTAAAGAAGATTAATAGTGATTAATGAAGATTAATGAGCATTAATGGAAGAAGACCAAAAGGCTTCTCTTTGGTATTTCATGGATGAATACCAAAATGTGTAGTGGTGGTGATTGTCATCCTTTTCATTTTTCTCTTCTTCCTCTTCTTCTCTTGGCGGAAACAACCTTGTGCAGTTGCTAGTATGACAAAGGTTGTTGTCCCCGGGGCATGGTGCCGGCGTACCGTGGTAGGACATCCAGGTTGTCATTCAGGCACCCGCGGTTCGATCCTCAGCTACGGCGTATTTGCAGAAATTTTCCTCCAAATAGGGAGCGCAATCAAAGGATGTTGAGCTTCTGGGTTGGCTACCGCGCGCGCTTCCCAATTTACCCTGGTAGCCGGTGGGAAACTTCCGTGGGGCCGGGCCGGTCACCCCCAGGGATAGTCAATGAGCCTAACTAGGATTATCAATTTTTTTTTTTTAGTATGACAAAGGTTGTTCTTCTCTAAAGGTTGAGTTCGTGAGAAGAATGAAGGAAATGTTTGTGTGGATACTAAAGAAGAGCGGCCACTTTGATCGCGCTGAGATGCGCTGAGATTTGCCGAAGTAAAATTGTTGTCGAGATTGTTTCGTTCACGCAACAAAGGTAGCAACTCGATCAAAACTTTGTATACTATATTCGTATGAATTTTTGTAGGGATCGATTTTTTCACTGTGTATATTGATTATTTTTCACATAAAATCCCTACAAATTGCACTGTGACTCGGTGATGCTCATTGAAATAAGCATACTAAACAACTACTATCCATTTGGACTTTTCTTTTGTTATGTTTGGCGTTTTTCTCCCATAAAATTCTGGCTATGTCGATAACTTACTTGTCCCTCATCATTGATAGTAACGGATAACGAAAGAGTCAAAACAAGTGCACTAGGAGCGCGACATAGCTTGAGCTCCTACACCCAAGCCAATCTTTGATTCTTCCTTGCAATTACAATCATTACAAATCTTCATGCCCGTGTTGATGTTGTAGGGAGCTAGACTTGATTCAGCTGAATTAAACTCTTATCAAAAAGTTAACCTAATTAATTAAAGTAATGAATTTCCAAAGATAGAAAAGCAACATCATCTACAATATTATATTTGAGAGAATATCTAGTAGTCAGGATCAAATCGATCAAATTAACTAAACAATTATACAAAGAGGGGCACAAGTCAATATATCAATAACAACTAACAACAATCAAATTTTATTTCACAATGAAGCTAGCTATATGGATCCTTCTATGTTATTAAATTCTATCCTCTACTATATCATTATTTATACTTAAATAAATTTTATCTTATTTTATTATTACTAACCAAATTTTTTTTTTTTGTCTTCCTCGTTTAATGTATGTATTTCTCATAGTTTCATACGGTCTAAGTAGAGTATTTATTGGCCATTTAAGTATATATTTGTGTTATCTTAAACATGTTTTTTGGAGTTTTTCCTCAATAAATGTAACTCTAACTTTCTCTCAAATATTTTCATTTGATTTCTTATTCTATCCATCCTCGTATGTCTACACATCTATCTTAATATCCTCATATTTACAACTCTGGTCATGTGCTCGAGTCATAGCCTAATATTCAGCGTCATATAATATAACAGGTTCAATCTCTATTTTATAGAACTTCCCTTTAAATTTTTGAGATAATTTACAATCACATAAAACCCCGGACGTTCTTCTTCATTTCAATCATCCAGTTTATAATCTATGTAAGATATTTCTTTCAATCACTCCATTTTATAAAAATAATCTTAAATACTTAAATCTCTCAGTTCCAAACAACTAGTAATGTTCTATCTTAACAATTATCTTATTATGTATAATATTGTTAAACTTAAATATATATATTCTATCTTTACTCTATTAAGCCTAAAAGTTTTCACTTCTTATGTTTACCATCAATGCTCTAGTTTAATATTTACTCCTTCACGTATTTCATCTACCAAAATAATATCATTTATAAACAACATGCATCATGATACCGTGTCTTGAACGTGTCTAGTGAGTTTGTAAATGATTAGTGTAAAAAGATAGAGACTTAGAGTTGATCCTTGATATAACCCTATTTTTATTGAAAATGATTCAATTAATCCATCCGAAATCTTCATTCTGATCATTACATCCTCATACATACCTTTTTTTAGTTTAACTCTGAATTCTCTATATAATTTTTTTGAGATTCTATCATAAATTTTTTCTAAGTCAATGAATACTATGTGTAGATCTTGTTTCTGCTCCATATACTTTTCAATTAGTTGTTTGGAAAAATATATAACATCTATTGTTGGCCTTTCAAATATAAACCTAAATTAATTTTTGATCGCTGTGATCTCCTTTATTTTTTTTTGTATTACTCTTATTCAAAATTTCATGGTATGACTCATTAGTTTAATATCCCTTTACACAACTTTGTTTGTCTCCCTTATTCTTATATAAGGAAACTAGAGTACTTATCCTCCATTGACAAGATATATTTTTTAATATTTACTATAATGTTAAATAATTTTATAAGTCATTTAATACCTTGTTTCTCTATACACTTTCTATACCTCTATTAGAATATCATATGGTCTAATGACTTTTTTGATTTTGGATCTCATTTAAAACTTGTTCTAGTTTTAAAGTTTAAATTCTATAATAAAAATTTAAATTTTTATACTCATTTAACCTACTTAAATTATCCAGATTGTAAAAAGATAGTATTTGGATTGTGGGTTTGAGAATGATAATTTAGGAATGATTTCCAGATTTATGGGAATCATTCAAACCCATATAAATAGGTGGATTTCATTTCCATTCTCATTCCCATTCCACTTTCCTATCAAACTCATACCCATAGTCATTCCCATCATTTAACCAAACGACATCTAAGTTAAGTTGATAACCTAAGCCTTCATAAAAAAGTTGATGAAAATACATCTTCCATCGCTCTTTTATTTTTCCATCATTTATTAATATCATATTATATTCATCTTTAATATATCTTATTTGGATAAGACCTCTTGTCTTTCTCTCTCACACATTAGCTATTTTACAAATGTCTCATTCCTCTTTTTTTATATCTAATTTTAGATATAATTATTCAAAAGTTTCATTATTTAATTATTTTATTCATTACTTTCTTAGCATTTTCTTAGCTATTGTATATTATTTATATAATTCCTTATAGGCTATTTATTTTTTTTCCACTTTCTTATATACTTTCTCATTCCACCACCAAAATTCCTTACTTGGTGGTGCATGCCCCTTTAATTCATTGAGTATACTCTTGGCTATTATTTTTAACTTTGATATCATCTTATCCCATGTCATATTAGAGTCACCGTATATTTCACAAAATGCTTGTATTTCTATCTTCTCCTTAAATATGTTTTGCTTCATGTCCTTTAAATCTCTCCACTTAATTCTAGGAGTCATGTAAATTTTTCTTCTATTATACTTGAGGTGTATATCCAACACTACTAATGTATGTTGGGTAGTTAAGCTTTCTCTAGAGATGATCTTAAAATCTTTACAAATCTTTCTATCCTTCTTCCTAACTATAAAAACTCAATTTGTGATTTATTATTTCCATTTTTGAAAATGACTAAGTGTTCTTCTTCTCTTTTCTTAAAAAATATATTAGTTAGTATAACATCATATGCTATCACAAAATCCAATATAGAGTTTCCTTCTTCATTTCTTGTTCCAAACTCATAAACCTCATGCACCTCATATTCCTCATTTTTTACTCTACATGCTTAGTTAGATCGTCTCCTATTAAAATCATTTCATTTCACGAAATATTTTATAATACTTCATCTAGGTCATCCCAAAATGTTAATTTGGTATCTTAATCTAATCTTATTTGAGGTACACGTGTGCTAATTATATTTATAATTTCTTTTACCTCTGCACAAGTGTGTGTATATATATAGTTAGCAAAAGACGACTACGTTCGTCCCAGTGCCTATGCTAATTCGTCCTAAGATCAACATAGAGAAGGTAAATTACGGGGGCTACTAACTTTTGGAACTGACGCATAAAAAAAAAATTTACCTTAGATGCATATAGGAAGGGGCAATGGAGTACTATTTAAAAGTAGTTTTTGGCAATTAATCAAGAGATCAAATAAAATGCATGGCCCAACCATGATCAACTATCTTTTGACTCCCAACTAATAAACAAAGAAAGAAAAAAATAAAGCTGAAAAGGAGAGGACAAAAGGACCATGTACTAATCAAGTAATACCATTTTCATTAGTTCACACCGAATATAAAGATTGTATCAAGATTGTGTGATCAAGTGGTGGTTGGTGCCAGTTAATTAATTACTAACTAACCTCTTCACTTCTTTTAATAATTCCTTTCTGAAAAAAGTCTGAATGAATTGTTAATCTCTTCATGGAGTTTGGAGCATCTTTAGTTTCCTTTTTCTCTATTGTCTTTTAATCTTTTATACATGGCCCATGCATAAATATTAGCTTTAACATAAATCCTTATCAATAGAAATGAATTGTGATTAGCATTCCCACTTCAACTTCAGGTAACAACAGAAAACGACATATGACCTTTCAACTGGAGGACGCACTGTTGACAAAGGTTTAAAAGCCGCCCTTCAAAGTTGACCCGCAATATTCATGCAGTGCTTGAATCAACTACTACAAAGACTTTAAAACCACAAACGATATTCTATAACTTACACAAATCACTCTACAATGTCAATCCAAAGACAGAGAGATTTAAATTCCTATATATTTATAAAAATTATTTAGATCTAACTCGCTTACCATTAAACATACGATAGACCGGTGGCACGGGCTAAGTCGACTTGCTAGCCGACTGCACGGACCTTAGCTTGATTGTATATTTTACATTTAGCACCCCGACATAACTAAAATTTAGACAGGGAGGAGAGGCACACTGAAACTAGTAAATTTTCAGTGAATTTTTCCCCCCATTTTTTTTTTCTTTCATTTTGAAAGATGTTGGTGGGCCAGGGTACGAGAAATGGCGCAGTTTGTACCGCGATGCGTCGTCTCGTACACCGGCAGCTCGTCTCTGTAACCGCCTCCTCCGCCGGCTTTAAACGCCAGATTGTCCAGTTCGAACAGATCGGAGCTCGAGTCGCTCATCTCGTCTTCCTCCTCGGCTTCTTCCTCCGCCTCGAACCTTCTCAGTATGTCCTCCAGCTTCTGCCTCGCCTCCTTCCTCCCCTTTCCCTCGTCCGCCGCCGCCTCGGACGGATTTCCGTGGCACATCGTCTTCTGGCCCTGCGGCAGGCGGTCCACCTCCATCACCACGCTCGCCGGGTGGAACCTCACCGATCTCTTCGCGCCCTCTTCTTCCGACGCCGCCGCACGCCGCGAGGACGGCGTCTTCACGAGGCACGGCCGGGAGTGCGCCGCAGGCGCGGACCAGGGAAAGCCATCGGCGGCGGTAGGCGGGGGCTTCGATTTCCTCCGTCTCCCGGCGGCGTTGGCGAAGAGGGAGTTAAGGAGGACGGCGAGGCGGGATCCCGGAGACTCCGGGGCCTTGGACCTTCGTCCCAGATCGCGGAGTCTACTCCGGATCGAGGTCGATTCGGTCCTCTCATGGTGGTTATTCGCCGGCAACGAAGCGGCTTGCTTCGTCGTCTGGAGAGTAGATGGATGAGCGGACGACGAGCGACACGGTGGTGGGGCAGTGCGGATCGGTCGGATCTGGGGTCTACGACTCGCCGCCGAGTCGGGCTCGGAGGAGGAGGAGAAACCGCTGCAGCTGGAGTTATCAGAGGAGCTGGAGAATGAGATGGGCGGCAGGCTGCGGGGCGAGACGAACACCGTTTCCCTCGCCGCCGCCGCCGGAACTACTCCTCCTTTGTCGGAGTCGTCGATGGAGCGGTATATGACGTCGAGCAAAGTGGAGGAGAAGGATGGGCACTCATGGCGGCGCCTCGCCCGCTCCTTCTCCAATCTCTCCATCACTTCAACAACACTACAATTTGAAACAAAACTGTTTTATACTCGATCAAAATCAATTGTTTTCCTCAGAAAACAACGCGACGGCGACGGCGACAACGACGAAGAAGAAGAAGTGGCGATGCCTCTGCTTTATTCTGGCGAGCAGAGTGCCTCACTCACGCGCGTGCTTTTGCGGCCGTTTTATTGATTGATTTATTTATTTATAAAGAATTATGTCTTTTTTTTATTCAGGCGTGACCGGATGAAGCTAAATATCGGATCTTCGCCCGCTTTCGATTATAGACCTGTTAACACTCTTCATAGTTTTATATGCCGTGCTTGCTTTTTTTTTTTTTAAAAAAAAAGATAATTAAAATTACACGGATTTAATTTAATTTTTATTTTTTTTTAATTTTTTAAAAAATGATTAATTTAATCGATAATTCTATTACTAATTATAGTAACTTAATTTTTGAGACAGTTAGCTCATGATTAGGAATATATTTGTTAGAATATAAAAACAAGCGGAGCAATTAATTTCTTCCTCTAGCGGTCCCACTCTCCATTCGGGTACAAAATCGCATTAATTAGCAGAAGAAATCAGCAGAGGTTGGTGAGGTCGCTTTAGACGGTGCGGTCGCAGGAGCAGCGTTGGGTTCGGAGAAAGCGGGGATGCGCACGGAGATACGCCAATCTTCTTCATCATTAACGTTTTCCCTTTTGTTTTATTTTCCACAGATAGCATGATGCTCAGATGTCAACTAGGGTGGTCCCCATCCGATCCTAAGCGGGTTACTTGCTAGCTAGCTAGGGTCTGTCAGGCTACCGGCGGGCACTAGTTGATAGGTCAAGTCTCAGAGGGCCACGTACCCACGGAGGAGACCGAAAGGTCGAGTCTATTAGGCCTGAAGATAATTAACTCCCATGACTTTTACTAATCATTAAGACTCTAGTCTTTTAGGGATTATAATATAAAACTATAACTTCAGAAATACGAATCACTTGGGCTTCTCTCCCAGTCATATTATATATCATCCTAATCTCTAGCTTAATTCACCAGTTAGCATTAATCATAGGTTAATTAAGCTGTCAAGTGTGGGACGTTAGGAGAAAAGGAAAGGGACGACTGGCTTTTGTTTCTTCTTGAAACGAAGAACCAATATTCTGGGGATCCAAGAAAAAGCAAAAGAGAAAAGCAGAAAAAGGAAAATTAAATGAAGAGAAACGAGCAGGGGATCGAGGAGAGACGATCCCTAGGAGTGTGGCAGAGCTAAAGAGGAGGAAGAACGGGACCATACGAGCAGAATGAACAACGCTAACATTAACAGTCGCTGACAGTGACGTATCTTCTTCTTCTTTCTTGTTTTTTTTTTCCTTTCAAATTTTACTCTTAGATTTTCTTTGATTTGATTGCCAATTTATCTAAACTTTATTTTAGAGCAGACTGCGAGAAACAGATGGCATAAACCAGTGAGCTTCCCGTGATTACCATTAAATTTTATTAAATGCTTTACAGTTCAGTGTTCTTTGTCATGTTTGTTTAAAGCAAATTATCTGGAAGAAGCTAAGAAGACCCTGCTCATGGCTATGTACTCCTCTCACTTCGCTGCGCCACACTGCCTGCATGGGACCTTAAGATCCTTCAAAGTGCCATTTCTCTTCTCCCTGTGCGATCCAAATCAGTAGGCAGTGGCCATGCATGCATGCATGCATGTGTGCTTCTGTTTCCATATGCAGCTGCAGTTGCCAGAATGAATGCAAAAACTAAATGCCTATCGGCAGTTGTACCACGGTAAGAACGCAGCAATGAATTAACGTTCTGGGTTCATTCCTCAGTGTCCCTAGATATCTCCCAAAACTAAGAATTAAGTTATAGAAAAGATGATTACGCTTATCCAAACGTCCTTTACAGTTCGTGCCTTCCTTAGCTTGCAGGAGAGGAAATAATATTAATTGCTAGCATTAATCACTTTCATGCATAAAATCAAGTCCATGTTGTTATTAAATTTCTCTCCTGCACGCTGCTGGAGATTCACTCAGTCATCACAAATGCATTTAATAAGCATGAACAGTAAGGTCAGTGTTGTAGCTGGCTGTAGTGGAAAGTTTAATTCAATAGTAATCATAGACGACATTTCATCAGTCTTGTTTTCTACGGTAGTAATTGAAGCGAATTAAATTTTGGTTTATATAATTTATAAACAAGCATATGACATAGACACAAATTCAATTTAAATAAAACTAAACCAAACCAATAATTTAATTTTGATACAGCCTGAATTCAATTTACATGCAACCAGATCATATATATAGACCATATATGCTTATGATAGTCCTTTCAAAGCGGTGCGATAGTTGAAATATATGATGTTATCATATGAAATTTTGGGATCGATGCACCATGCCTTCCCTATATATATAAAATCGCGTCTCCCAAATCATGTCAAGATCCAAAATAAAAGTTTAGATGTGCTTAAACTTAATATAATAAATTTTATATATATATACACACACGTTCAACAAAACAACTACAAAGATAACAAAAATTATATATTATCCTCGGTTTTTGACGGTCTCGACTTTTTCATATGAAAAAAAATAAGTCAACAAGTGTTGCTCTTGTTGGAGGAGGATTATAGTTGTTCTTGGTTAGTTGGATAATAAAAGAAGGGAAAAAGAATAACTATTGCTGAGGAAGAAGAAAAGAGTTGTTGTTGTTGTTGTTGTTGTTGTTGGAGAAGGAGAAGAAAAAATAACAAAGTTATAATTGGGAAGAAAAAAATAGTGAGAAGGAAGGAGAAAATCAAAAGAAGAAGAAATCAACGTGTGGAGGATTGTAGGTGTTGGGAGCCAAGTTGTGTACGTGGAAGAGAATAAAAAGAAAATAAAAGTGAAAATAGTTTTTCTCAAAAATTCCTATACTTATATTAAATTGATTGAATCAGTTTAATCCAATTAAATTTGATTTGGCCATTATTTGACTAAATTAAAACTAAATCAACTCCGGTTTGGAGCAACATATTTTTTATCTTCGCGCCTAGCTTATAGATTTTGTTCGACCACAATTCAATTTTAGATCATCATTTTCAATTTGTATTTGATGATTATGTTCCTTTATTTATTTATTTTTGATAAAAAAATCCAATACTTAATAAAAAGGAGCATCACATTAGAGTCAGGCCCGGACCTGAGCTGAGGCCCAGGAGGTGCTCGCCTTAGGCTCACTTCCTAGAGGGACCTAAAAATTAATAATTTGTTAGGTTTGGAATTTCCTATTTAGCTAGCTTTTACCCAAGCTGATCCTCTCATCCTCATCATCTTGATTTCGCCATGAGCTCCTCCTCTTCAAGGGTACTTGTCTCCTACACGATCGGCAATAGCTGCCTCTTCGGTTTTGAATTGGTATCCAGTTTCTATTTGGGTAAGTTTCTATTTGATCTATCTAGCTTTTGCATTGGTATCGCTTCCTTCTGGTTTTGTTTGGAAAATAAGGCTTCCTTTTGTTCCCTCTTTGATGGATTGAATGACTATTTGTGAGTGTTTCTTTACTTCTAAGTAGATATGCTTCTTACAGATGAGATCCTTCGCAAAGTTCCATCTACCTCACACTATGAATTAACCTTTTTTGATTTGGATGCGTTCTTTTACGAACGATTATTGTCCTTATATTGTCTGGAACTAATTAGCATGTATATGTCATGGTCCCTACCCCATTCTCATTCACTTACTGGCACTAGTTTGTTGCCCTTCACACTGATTGCAATTGTGATTGCAATATAATAGCGGTGTATAGGTGCTTTCTTCTCTTCTCTCGTATGCGCCTACAATCATATTGTACTTTATGAAGCTTAGTATCTACCTCTGTTACTTTTTCATGGGTCACTTTACAACCTATTTGGAATGATATGGAATTCAATTCCTTTTAGAATTGGAATTGAATTCTATGTTTTAGAATAATTTTTTAGCTAAGAATTGATATGGAATTCAATTCCAATTCCATCAAACAAGGTAAAAGTAAATCACACCTCTTTATGTGTGATTTAGATAGGGAATTCAATTCTCTATATTATGTCCATTGTGCTCTCGTTCTCTCTTCTTTGTAAAAAAAAAAAAGAAAAAAGAGAGAAGGATAAAATGGTAAAACATAAGAATCCCATAACTTAAGTTGCAATTCATTCCAAACATGAGAATTGAATTCAATTCCTTATGGAATTCAATTTATAATGGAATTCAATTCAATTCCATGACTTAAGTTATTTCCAAACAGGGTGTTAAAGATCATAATAACTTCTGTTTTGCATTGACCTCAACAAATTGTGCTCCTCCAGGAACACCGTTCTCCCCTCTTTGTCTACAATAGAGCATTAAGAATGAGATCAAGCTCAATTTGGAAGACACTTTCCGATTTTAATCTTCAACTAGGTTAAAAATCAAGGTTTTTTCCAAGGAAGAAATAGATTGAAGAGGAAAGATTAAATCTTCGATACGATCGAGGGGATACCTATAGGGGAAGTGAAGTGGATCAATTCGGCATAGTCGATGACACAGAGTTCTTCTCAAATTACATACGACAATAAAAATCCTAAGTAAAGTTCCCTTCTTTTCTAAGCTAAACATGTTTTTTTTTTTAATTTCTTGTCTTTTTTAGTTCTCTTTTCTTTTACTTTTTATTCCTTAAGCTTTTTCTCTTTTCCCCTCTTATTATGTATTTATTTCTTGAACATGTGTTTTTTTTTATTTCTTGTCTTTCTTCAGCTCTCTTTTCTTTTGCTTTTTATTCATTAAACTTTTTCTCTTTTCCCCTCTTATTATGTATTTATTTCTTATAATGTATTCTTATTTCTTATCTCTTACACATTATTTTTTAAAATATTTTAGGTATAATATATAATCATTACTCCAAAATATTTATCTGGGTCTTAAAAAAAGAAAACAAAGAGAAGATACACTTATTCAAAGTCAGACATGAGATATTAATAAATGCTTTAATATCAATAACAAAATGGTTAGGGAAAAAAAGATTAAAAATATAATGGGTGTTAAATAAGAAATTGTGAATGACTTAGATGAAAAAGATAATAATAATATTTTTAATGTTCAACCTAAAATTATAGACCAAGAGATTCCTTTGTTGGTGCAATTATCCTCAGGTTAAGATTGACTAAGTTGACTAAGCTCATATTCGAGCTTGAGTTTCGATATTTGACAATATTTGAAAGAGAAGTCAGGAGAGGATCGGATACTTGACAAGGATAACCCTAACTGGATGTTAGACAATAAAAAGTCCTAACTAAGGTTAGGCAAGGGAAAATCCTAATTGGAGGTTAGGTAACGAAAAGTCCTAACTGAGGTTAGGCAAAGGGAAATTCTAACCAGAGGTTAGGCAAGAGTGAGAAGTCTACCGAGTGATTAGTCCTAACTTGAAGTTAGGAAAAGGAAGTCTAACGGAAAAGGTGACAAGAGAAAAATATAAATAGGTCAAGGAGGACCGGATACTTGGTGAGAAAATCTAAATGAGTTGAAAGTCTAATAAGAAGTTGACAAGAAAAAATCCAAGTAGATCAAGGAGGATCATACACTTAGTGAAAAAGCCCTAGTATGTCAAGGTTGACCGGATGCTAGGCAACGAGAAACTTCAATACGTCATGAATGACTAGATGTTGGCCAACAAAAGTCTTGGTAGATTGAGGTCAACTGGATATCGGGCAAGACATGATTTCTATCTTGAAAAGGCTGAAATTAGGGTTAACAATAGATTGATGGGATTCACCAATTGATTGACAAACCCTAAACTTGAAAGTTTAGCTTTTGCTGCTCAAACCAACCGGCTTAATCAATTGAACAGAGTCGATTGAGTGTTAATTGATTAGTGAGGATCTCCAATTGATTGGGAGATGGTTTCACGAAGCACGGTAAGTGTTGGAATCGATTGGAGTAATCAATTCAACGTGGTCTAATCGCAACTGATGAGCATTATTTTCTCCAGAACATAAAGGTTCTGAATCGATTGGGGCAATTGATTGAGAGGTTTTCATGAAGAGCATAGGATGTGTTGGAATTGATTGGAAATTTGATTCAACAAGCGTAAATCGATTGGGGTAATCGATTAGAGGCTCTTCATGAAGAATAGAAAGTTTAAGAATCGATTTGGGCATTCGATTAGAAGCTACCGAATCATTTAGAGTGACAAACAAATCAATTGGATGGTTGAAAAAGAGTCGTTTTGTAAGTTTTGAATGGTTGAGCTGACATGACAATCGATTGGGGTAAGCCAACCGATTAAGAGGCATCGAAGGAACCTTAGAAAAGGGGTTTTGGTGGAGTTTCTTCGATGTCGATTCTTGATATTTTGGCGACAATTGTGGCTGCACTTTCCAAATATCAAGAGGCTAACCAAAGTAAGAAAAGAGTACGCAAAGGGTTCATTGTTACAGAGTCATTTTCAATTTTATTTGTAATCTTGTTTATGTGTCTTGTTGTATTTCTTATTGTATTCTCATACTTAAGTTTGTACAAGGCTTCTCTGCCTTCAAGAAGGAGATTTTCATAGTGGAGCTATGAGTGAAGAGTGGACCCTTGGATTAGTCACCTCGAGGAGGTAGATATCAAGTAAAATCCTAGCATTAACATTGTGAAGATTGTTCGCTTAAAGTTTCTGCTACAAATCAAGTTCAAAGAAGCGAAGTAAGATTTCACCCCCTTTAGCTCTCAAGTATCCTAATAAGTGGTATCAGAGCAATGTCATTCTTCATTGGACTAATCGTCTAAAGGAGCAAAAAACTAGAGAAAAAAAAAGAAGTCGAAGGTGAAGCCCTAAAAATCAACAAGTTAAAAGACTCATCAATTGAGAGAGTTCAACTTCAAAATGGATTTTCGAGATTGATTAGAATTTGTCATTCGAGTACCTCCATTATTCAGAATGGGAAGCTTCAATATATGGAAAACAAGATTAGAAAGTTTCTTAATGGTGGGCATAGAGCAATGGTTTTCTCTCATGGAAGGATTTGAAGCTCCCGAAGACAAAAAAAGGGAGAACCTCTTCGAAAGAACAAATGGATCGAAAACCAAGTCAAGAGATCTGAGACAAATGATAAGTTTTTGGTTAATTTGTTACCTAACAATCTCTTGTGCAAGATGGGAGAATATCAAGATGCTAATGAGCTATGGAACAAGTTGACAAAGCTTCATGAACATCCTACCTTAATGCAAAATGAAGCCAAATCTAAAAAGGGAAACTCATTGAATCAAGAATAAGAGGTTTTGAAGGTTGAGAGATGCTCAATATCTGAGGATAAAATTGAAGAGGCATTCACCTCAAGGATTGAGGGGGAACATATTTCATTGACACCTGAACTAGAAAAAGTGTCTACCTTCAGATCAAATAAAGAAGATTGTGCCACCCTTACAAGTAAAGAAGGTATAACAATTTCGATTGTTAAAAATAAAAATTATATCATATGCTTTGAATGTAGGAAAAATGGCCACTAGAAGAACAAGTGTTCATAATTAGTCAAGAAGAAGACTAAAATGACACCTAAGGTGAATGAGAGACCAAGTGAAGGTAGATCCTTGATAAAAAAAGGTTAAAAAGCACATTGTGTGCTTCTTATGTAATCACAAGAGACATTATTAAAATCAATGTTCAAAGAAGAGACTTCATAGTAAGAACAAAGAAGGAATCTCAAGTTAAAGGGAAGCTTTTAGGAGCAAATCTAATGCACCATTAGTTAATGGTATTCCTTCGTATCATGAAACATGCCATAAATAATTTTTATAATTTTGGTGTTATTTATCATAAAAATAAAAAACATGATAATCCTAAACAAAATTATAGATCATATCATGCTAGACAACTTTACCTAAGGATAGGAAAGTAGAAAATAATTTAAGCAAAAATAGATATATGCCTATGAAGAAAAATATCCAAGGAAATTATGAAAAAAAAATAAAGTTTGAGGAATTAAGGATCGAAAATTAAGTCTTAAGATCAAGACTTGAAAAATTGGAGAAAACTTTAGAGAAAATGACAAATAATGTCAAAGGGTCAAAGAAGCAAAACCTAGGTTTGGGAAGCCAAGACTCATTCAAGGGCAAGGAAGGTTTAGCAAATATACAAATGTAAAGCCAAGGAAAATATGTCACACCCCGAGGGTATACTTTGTTGGAACCTTGACGCCGTTAGAGAGGGGGGTGAATAGCGTCTCACCCAAGTCATCACTTCCTACACTTATTAGTACGTAGCGGAAAACAAAATACAAAACTAACAAGAAGAAAGTTAAACCCTATAAACAATAAGGAAAGATAACAAACCGTAACACAAGGCATTTACATGGTTCAGAGATTAGTGCTCCTACTCCACAGCTGTTCGTAAGGTGAACGATCACGATCCGTCAGTGAATGACTCTCCAGAAAATCTCCGGCTAGCTCAATCTCCTGTGGGTGTAGGTGGAGAAACCTCATCACAATCTTGATCACATACACATGGATCACACACAGGAGCTTAGAAGACTACTAATAGGGGTTAACCATCTCTATTTCGTCAATCATTCCCAAGCACCCCGAGCTCTATTAAATAGAGCTCGGGTGGAAAATACCAAACTATTTTTCCGCCACCAGTCGACTGGTATAACCATCAGTCGACTGGGCATAAGTGAAATTCGACCGTTACAAGCCAACGGTCGGCTACTAATCAACTAATGAAAATATCAGTCGACTGCTACAGTAACACTACAGTACTACTACAGTAATGCTACATTACTGCTACAGTACACACTGGAATTTTACCCTGAGTACAGTTTCTCATGCACTCGTCCTTGCCCGCACAACCTAGACCTAGCCTTCTAGCCTCCTCCACCAACCTCGCGTCCCTCGGATGTCTCCCCGTCCTTCACGCCTTACCTTCTGGAGCTTCCTTCGGCCATGTCCTTGTTTTTGGGTCTTCCTTTTCCAAGAGGCCGCGCCTCCGGGACTTCATCCATTACCAAGTTACACTTGGACTTACGTTTCCAAGACTACATGCTTGGACTTATACCGCCAAGACTCACCCTTGGACTTTCCTCATTTGTCAAGATCACACTTGGACTCTCCTTGTTGTACCTGTATCCTGCAAACTCACAATGCATACCAAGTACAACAATAAATCTAACTTAAACCTTTGCCTAAACATCAAAAATTAGGGTACCTAGATTGCTCCAACATACTTGTCCGCCAAACCGGATGGTACCTCCTAGTGACAATATGAGAAATACAATACCGAAGTCAAATCAAGCAAATTATACATCGATGAAAAATAAAAACGTGCTAACTTTTTAAATACTAATGTGTGTATATAGACATGAACATGTGAACATACTAATCTACACAAGATAACAATTATACTATTATAATAAAACCTTATAGATTCTATAAAGGAAAAAAAATAATAAATAGTGGCAATGGAATAGAAAAAAATAAAACAACTCAAATAAAAATCCAAACTCGAGTCGGATGTTGGGATATACCTGATGCAGTGTGTGCTAAAAATACATTTCATAAATATGTACAGTGAAAGACTTAATGATAAATAAATTAATTTATTACATCACACACACCATATGTATGCAAGACATAATCGTGCAGACAAGATAATAAAATAAAATGAAATCAAATAATAATTATTCTAGGTATACCTTACGAATGACTTGTAACCAAAGGGCATTAACTTTTTACGATGTTATCGAACCTCACCTCTATTCGTATCCACGCCGAGCTCTTTAAGACAACTCTAAGAGAATAAGCTTCACCTTTAACTAAATTAAGTTGGTTCATGGCTAAATCAAATAGGGTCCAACTCTTTCATAAGAGATGTGACTCATCCGTGCTTCCGTTTTGACAAATATTTTTATATTTGTCTTATGTATGGTCTAACCAAAGATTTATATCTTGATCTGAGAATCATATTCTCTAACTTATTTTACGTCTTTTAGAGACTCATAGTATGTGTGACCCAATAGGTTCATCTTGGTCGTCCATAATTAACTACTTAATTATGAAATGATCATGAGTAACACCTAATAGTATATCATAATCTCCAATTAATTAAAAAATCACAGTTGATTTCAGAACTAATTCTGCACCCTTCAATAGCTATAGTGAGTCGTGCATCATTCCTTTCACTCATCTTATACCTACTTGGTTTAGGACATGGTTTATGTGTCTGCCCCCACTAGGCCAACTACGTCACACCTAGCCCAAGTAATACTTCCTTATTCTACGGATTCAAATTACTTATACATGTGTACATGAGTCCTATACTCTTAACATGTAATGTTTTGGTCAAAAACCCTGAGTAATAATCCTAACGAGTGGTCATAGGATATACGTCTCCTCACAAGAAGCGGTGAATCCTCTGTAGGCTATCCAAAAATCTTCAGGCACTTTGACTTATACCCCAATCATCTTGGGTATGCACCTCCAAGAGATGTTTGCTTAAGATGTCAAAGTACAAATCTCCATGATCAAGATGACTTGTATACCTCAAGCCAAAGGAAATTTGCACTCGAGCTATAGTAAGAACTTCATAGATATATCCATATATGTAGAGAACCATATGAAGTCTTACAGCAAGTCACTCTAATGAACTAATTATCATAACTAACATCCACATTTAACTCTCGACATCCCAATATCTCCAGCTAGTAAAAAATAGCTGTTTGGCTAAACTAAGGAGTATAACCCGTGTTAGTCTTACATAATTGATGATGTCTGAATGCACCAATTCGATGACTAGAAAAATTTCAATACATTCATAATTACACATATAGAGATAATCACAAGTTGTGATCCAATCACATGCTATGAATTGTATTGCAGATATTCAGTAAATGAGTTTAAGACTATTCAAACATATAATATGTACTCAAATAGTGAATCTATATTTATCAAATAAATAATAAAATTATAAGACAATTATCTTAGGACATCCTTCAAAATCTAACATGGGACCAGCAGTCAGAACCTCTGAGCAACACCACACAACCTCTATCTGCTAACTTGAAAGTCAAAAGAAAATCAAAGGGTAGTGAGTACAACAACTCAGTGGGTATAAGAAGATAGTGCATGATACTATATATATAAGGAGACCAAAGGAAGCAGTCTTAGGTAATGAATACTTACTATTAAAGTAAGAGTACCAACATAAAATCATCTACTAAACAATCCATAACCAACAATGAAATCCTTCTTTGACCTTCTATATTAGGTATATCCGATAATCGAGAGTACATACAGTACATCCAAAAAAATCACCTATATAAACTCAGCACATAATAAGCATATAATAAATATATAACAAGTACTAACTATACACAAACTAACTCATGCTACCACTATCTAATCTAATGGATAGTCAGGGTCACTATCTGTGGGCAAACTCATGCTACCACTATCTGGTCTAGTGGGCAGATAGGGTAGGGTAGTTATCTTGCTCCTCAGCTACTAACTGCGGGCGAAATCATGCTGTCACTATCTAGGTTTAGTGGACAGTCAGAGTGTATAAATAGCAATGCAATGCAAATTAAATAAGCAGTTGCAATCCATCCAAGGAAATGCTCTTCAAGCTACCTTACAATTTAACCTCACTAGTGTATATATATGAGCCTAAATAACAACAAAGTTCTAATAGGATACTTGATATCCTATACTACAGTATTACTACCTAAAGGCACCAATATAAATAACAATAAATGGCATGGATAGCAATGAGACTGTATGAATATCAAATAGACTAAATGTAAGGGCAAGTAATAAAGTATCAACTCGAGAAGCAAATAGAGTGGAGTCAAGGTAAATAGTAACTGTTGTCTAATCAATAAACGAAAATAAATAATCATGCACTTAGATCAAGAAAACTATAGAAGTCAAAGCAGGAACTACCCACCTCTATTGTAAATTATCTAATCATCTTCGCATCAAGGGGGATCCTCAAGCTCAAATCCTACAAGTATAAAATACAAAACAAATCTAAGAATTCGTAATATGTGAATCCATCAATCTACCCATCCGATTAGTAATTTTATTTACTACTAATTAATGACTTAATTTACTCTTAATTGATGTCTAATCAATTATCAAAATCAATTAATCCTAATTAATCCAATAAACTTCATTTAAATGACTCTTAATTAACCCATTTAACTCAATTGGTTGAACTACTTCAATTATCAGTTGCATCAATTAATCAATATTAATTCATCAATTAATTTGATTAATTAACCAACCTAATCATTAACAAATAATATAACAATTAATATTAAATGATCCATTAACATAATTCATTAGGTACCTCTTGATTAATTAATCTACTCATTAATTAATAGATCTGTAATCTATTTACTCACCCGATTAAATTATTAATTAACTAAAAATAAATCCATTAATTATCAACATTATCAAATCATATTAATTCACCTAATCAACCCTTCAATTAACATATTAGTAATCAATTAATACTATCAATTAAGCAATACATTTACCTAGATTAAATCTTCTTCTTGATAGTGGTCTCAGGGCAGTGGGGGCTGATCGACAGTTGGCAGCGTCCTCTTCTCCGGCGGTGGCTCAACGGCTGTTGGCATGCAATTGTGCCTGATCCCGTCCGGAGGCTGAGTCGGACGGAGGTCCGTCGAGGTGTCTCGATGGTTGACGGAAGGTCGTAGAAGATGATTCGGCTCCCACGGGTGGCTGACGCTGCTGCAGGACCCTGCGCACACTCAGACGATCTCCCCTCCCACGTTAGAGACCGAAACCCAGGGAAAAAGTCCCCGGATCCGGCCCTCCGACGCTCAAGTCAGGTCCTTTTTCCCCAGAAAGAACAGAGAGAAGCAGAAGGAAAGACCGTTGTGGAAAAAAGTGACGAGAGAGTGTGTGCGCGTACGTGCATACCAGGAATTTCTCGCCTTTTATGCCTCCCCCTTCTGGAGCCTGCCATCCTGTCAGAAAAAACGTTAGACGCTGGGCTTTGTCGCCTAGTTCCGGACACCTGTCGTGCTGCTATTTGTCGCGCCAGCATCTTTCCGTTTAGGAACCTCCGCCTTCGTACATGATTTTGTCCTGTAGTGGGGGACAGCTGGCAGGCTACTACTGGTTATGAGGGCATCTTTTCGTTTTAGGAACCTCTGCCTTCGCCCGCATTGTTGATGTGTAATGACTCTCCTCGACGGACCGTTGAGATTCTCCGCGCCCGTATTACTTAGCTCCTCCGATCCATTGTATCCCTGCACCGGCCTGCACCTGTGATTCGCATTTCCAAGCCTCCAACTCGCAGACCTGCAGCCCAAGCTGTCTAGACACAGCTACGCTGATCTTCAACCTGCATCCTGCACTTTGTACTTCCTGGCCCTCAACTGCAGGTCTGTAGATCGGGCTGCTTCTGATCAGCTCTGCCGATGCCGACCCACTAGCCTATACTTCCTGTTCTTGGCCTCTGCTTAGCTTTGCCGATCCCGACTTGCATTCTGCGCTTTGTACTTCCTGGCCCTCAACTGCAGGTCTATAGATCGGGGTGCTTCTGATCAGCTCTGCCGATGCCAACCCACTGGCCTATACTTCCAGTTCTTGGCCTCTGCTTAGCTCTGCCGATCCCGACTTGCATCCTGCACTTCGTACTTCCTGGCCCTCAACTGCAGGTCTGTAGATCGGGCTGCTTCTGGCCAGCTCTGCCGATGCCGACCTGTGACCTGTGTGCCGCCTGACGTCTTCCCTCGCCTTCCGACTGCTTTGCCCCCTTGATCGATCAGCCTGCCTGACTTCTGACTATCGCACCTGCTCGCCTTTAACCGCCCCGTCAGCCTAACCATTGACTGCCACATCACCTTGACTATTGACCACCACGTCCTCCTGACTTTTGACCGCCACATAGCCTTGACTTTTCCAACCCTTTCCTCATGGGCCCCTCCATTACCAACCGTATCACAAGCCTCCCTCACAAGTCTAGTCGAAGGAGGACGACAGTCTGACTGACTAGACCTTCGCATCTCTCTATGACATCAGCCTATCTCTGAGACCTCAGCATATCTCTGTGCTCCTGCCTCAGCACATCTCTGTGACCTCAGCATATCTCTGCGCGCTTTTGCTTCCTGCGTCACGCACCAACTTTTGTGTCGTGTCGCCTAAGCTTTCACATCAACCTTTGTGTCGTGTCGCCTGGGATACCATGCCTCCTTTATTGCGTCGCCAGCCGCTTGGGGTGCCGCGCCCACGCAGTTTCCTTGACTTAGCTGCTACTCCTCTTTATAAGGAGCCTTAAGGTCGCTTCTCCATGTTATCCCCTCTTCTTTACGCTGTCTTACCCGCGTTCCGCCAACCGCTTCCCCACATGATGCATTCCCCTCCCTCTTCTCAGGAAGTTGACCAACCACCCTCCCGAACGCTGGTGAACGAACTCACCACGCTACTTGTCTCGAGAGAGCGCGAGCTAAATAGGGTGTCTCAGGATCAAGATCGCCAGGTAGCTGCCCTGCGTTCCATGGAAGACCAGTATCGCCTTGCAAAGTACTGCGTGGATGTGGAGAAGATGAGGAAGGAGCAGTGCCAGGCTAGCCTGCAGCGTCAACTTGGTCTCCAGGAACAGGTGCGTCGAGAGCTTGAACGGGAGCTCTCCCTCCTTCGCTCGGGCCTCGAGGATAAGCAACGCACCATCACTCAGCAGCAAGCGGTCATCAGATCTTTACGCGCGGAGCTGGCTCGAGCTGTGAACGCCCCTGAATCTCCCGACAGGTCTTCACGCGGAAGTGTTCACTCCCCAGGGCCAATTCCTTCCCCGAGTCAAAGCTGGCCTGGGGAATAGTTGTCTCAGTGGCTCCTTTGCCATACGGCGTTCCCGCTTGTGGCCTTGGCTGTATCGCCTTGTTATTGGATTGTGCTGCAATGCTTGTACATCCGTCCCCTTTTGGCCAAGTTTCTCCTGCTCAATTTTCATCTAGCAAGTATTTTTAGAAACTGTTTCGTAGGTAAGAGTTAAGAATTGCTTCATGATTCTTTTTCACGTGTGAATTTGAGATAACAAAACCGACATAGAGCTTAAGACTTAAAATTGTAATGAGTATGCAGAACCTGATTATGTAGTTAATACTGACATCCTAGGAGTAGGGTAGATGACACTCCGCATCCTTTGCCCTGCGTATTTGCTGCATATTTGCAATTTGCATAACATAAAACCTGGCGTAGCTGACCTGATTATAGAAAATGCTCCGCTCCAAGTGAGACACATTCCTCAGAAAAGTAGTCCGGTACAGGCACCGAGCTCGCTTATGATTTTCGCAGAGGAGTTGCTTTTTGATCCCCGCGTGGGGGGCCGACCTAAAAGGTCGTTGGGCGTGAGAGCAGAGCTCACTTATAACTCGCACTGGGGCGAGAGTCTGGGACTACCGACCTGAAAGGTCGTTGGGCGTGAGAGCAGAGCTCACTTATAACTCGCACTGGGGCGAGAGTCTGGGACTACCGACCTGAAAGGTCGTTGGGCGTGAGCACAGGGCTCACTTTTAATTCTCGCATGGGAGCCGACCTGAAAGGTCGTTGGGCGTGAGAGCAGAGCTCACTTATAACTCGCACTGAGGCGAGAGTCTGGGACTACCGACCTGAAAGGTCGTTGGGCGTGAGAGCAGAGCTCACTTATAATTCTCGCATGGGAGCCGACCTGAAAGGTCGTTGGGCGTGAGAGCAGAGCTCACTTATAACTCGCACTGGGGCGAGAGTCTGGGGCTACCGACCTGAAAGGTCGTTGGGCGTGAGCACATGGCTCACTTTTAATTCTCGCATGGGAGCCGACCTGAAAGGTCGTTGGGCGTGAGAGCAGAGCTCACTTATAACTCGCACTGGGGCGAGAGTCTGGGGCTACTGACCTGAAAGGTAGTTGGACGTGAGCACAGGGCTCACTTTTAATTCTCGCATGGGAGCCGACCTGAAAGGTCGTTGGGCGTGAGAGCAGAGCTCATTTATAACTCGCACTGGGGCGAGAGTCTGGATACTCCGGTCTGAGACCGGTGACGATGGCGCTGGTCCAAGACCAGTAATGATATTCCGGTCCGAGACCGGTGGCGATGGCGCTGGTCCGAGACCAGTAATGATATTCCGGTCCGAGACCGGTGGCGATGGCGCTGGTCCGAGACCAGTAATGATACTCCGGTCCGAGACCGGTGGCGATGGCGCTGGTCCGAGACCAGTAATGATCCCCAAACGGCAAAGGCCTAGATGCATCACTCTCTTTCGCCTCCATCCGTGCCGGTCACGCCGACCTCATTACTTTAGTTAATCTGGTCGCTATTGCTAGCTTTGGGCGTACTCATTTGTGTCGCGCTTCTTCTCAACCCCTGGGCCGCTGTGCCCTTTGCATCTTATGGTGACCCCGCAGTCCTCGCGACGCGCCCGGTTAGCTGCTCAGATCGGGGCTACCCACGCAGAGCTACTTGCTCGGCCAATCCACACGAGGAACACCCCCGCAGACCTGCTTGCTACTTTTCTGGTCTGACAGTCGCTTCCGCTGCCCTATCTTACCTACGGCCCTTTTAAATTGCTTAGCTTTTGCAGTTTCATGAAACTTCCTGCCTAACTTCGGGCCTTTCACGAAGAATGCTTCTTTCTTTGAG
Source organism: Zingiber officinale (assembly GCF_018446385.1). Classification (NCBI taxonomy): domain Eukaryota; kingdom Viridiplantae; phylum Streptophyta; class Magnoliopsida; order Zingiberales; family Zingiberaceae; genus Zingiber; species Zingiber officinale. The sequence goes on along the minus strand of NC_055992.1, from coordinate 152,280,293 downwards.
GCCACGCCCCATCATGATTACCTTGCCTTGTCGACATTTAATGTGTTCCTTCTCGCGATGACACCTGTCTGGCGCCTTTACTGCACACGCCTCCTGACGCCAGTATCTGACCCCCTCTTGCACCCTTCGGCGCTTATTTCCCATCCGACAGCGTTGAGGCGCGTTGCCCCAAAAGGATATGCGGCTCAACTCTCGATGTTTCCTAGGAATGAATGGGCTTTATAAACCCTAAAGGCAGTCCGCCTTCCTTACCCCGACGCTTCACCATCCTCCTCCTCCCTTCGTTCGCGGCCGTTTCTAGCAGTGCAGCTCCTCGTCTTCCTGCTTACGCCTGACCTGTGACCCTTCTTGTCCTCATCCCCCTTACCTGCTTGCTCCTCACAGCCATGGATGGTAAGGACCCCCTCTAGTATTCGCATTACATTTCTGATTTAGACCACCACGACCTGTTTGCACTGCAATCCAACCTGGGGGTAGGCCCGGCATATGAGTTTCGCCTTCCTTCGATAGACGAACATCCTTCTTCTCCCCCCGAAGGGTTTATCACAGTTTTTAAGGATCAGGTCTAAGGCGGTCTTCGCTTTCCGCTACATCCTTTTCTTTCTGAGTTGAGTCAGTATTGTGGGATGGGTATCTCTCAGTTTGCCCCCAATGTGTTCCGAGCAGTCTGCGGAACCATCATCTTGTGCCGCATTTACCAAATCCCCTTGACTGCTAGACTATTCCATCACTTTTATTCCTTCCGGCGAGCCGAGGCGGGGGTATTCAATGTTCAGGCCAAGCCAGGCCTTAAGTTTTTTGACGACCTACCTTCTTCCAATAAAGGCTGGAGGTCACGCTTTTTCTTCCTCAAGCCCCCTGCCCCCTTAACGGGCCCTTCTCAATGGCGTTCTTTCCTTGCTTTGGACTTCCCATCGCATGTCCACGAACCTGCTTGCTCCGCAGCTGCGGACAAGCTAAGAGGTGTTGTGGTTCGCCTGTCTGTGCTGATGCTGGAAGGCATCCTGTATGTTTTTGGCCTTAGTCCTGTCCCTACCAAAATTGGAGCTCCTTTTGGTAAGTTGTTATCTTCTTGTATACCACTCTTCGCTAACTGAAGTGCTTTTTCTTCTTATTTCCGCAGTGGCCGCGATCCTCCGTTCTTTTGCTAGCAAGGAGACACCTGCGGTGGCCGTTCTACAAGCTCTGAACGAAGAGCTAACACAGGGTCTACCCTCTGCTCCTGCTGTCGCCTCCGGTTCGCCGCTTTCGGAACCCCGGGCTTCTGATGCGGAGGAGGCTTCGATGCTCGTTGAGCCACCTGCACTTAATCCAGTGGACTCAGCCCTGCCTTGCACCTATGACCTACCTCCGGCTGAACCATCGCCTGCAGAACCAGTGTCTTCTCTTCCTCCGACTATGAAGCTGCGCCTGACGCGCAAGGGCAAACGGACTGCCCCAGTCCCCGCAACTTCTCCTCCACCTCCTCGTCGTCAACGCGTACTGGACATCCCTTTCCCCACCAGGTCCTTGGATACGAGCTCAGTCCAAGAGGCAAGCTTGGTCCAGGAGAAGACCTCTGATCCGGAGGTGGCAGACCCACCGTTGGACCTAACTGCTTCTGCGCCGATCCAGAGTATGTTCTCTGCCCCGCCTTCATCCTCTGGCGACCAGCCCCCAGGCCTACCGATGCCCTCCGCGTCTCCTCTCATAGCGCCTCCGAGCCCAGCCATGCCGCTTCCGAACCTGCCCTCTACAGACCCAGCCTTTGAAGCGTCTTGGCGGCTCCCTTCGGAGACTGATCCGGCCTACGCGCCCGCTGCTGATTCGTCGTCCATCTTTGGTAGGGTTGACTTCTTTGGGGACCTGGCTATCTCATGGCAATCAGCCAGTGACCAGTTCTGGGAGAGCTGTTCCCCTATGGGGGAGTTTGATCAAATTGCTCGTTCTCTGGTGGCGGTAAGCTTTTTCTCTTATTTTTCTTGGTGTCCATGTGTCTTCGTAACCCCTTTTCTCTTCTTCTGGCTATTTACAGACCTGCTCCGTGAGTTTGTGCGCCGTGCAACGTGCGGCCGAGCTTCAGCGAGAGAACGTGGTACTCAAGGCTCGTCTTCAGCAACTGGAGCACCCTGCGGCTTCCTCTGCTCCTCCCGAGCCTTCTCTGGGAAGCTTGGATGCCTATTTGCGTGCCATCGGGGAGTCTGCAGCCTCTGCTCGGACCATTTCCCATGCTGCCTTCGATAAACTTCTACAGCTAGAGGCGGCCTTGAAGACAAGTGAGTCTTCCCTGGCTTCTGAAGTGGATCGTCGTCAAGGGCAGTCTCTGAGCTGAAAGCCAAAGAGACAGAGCTGCTCTCCCAATCAGAGGAGTTGACGCTTCTACGGCAAGGTCAAGAGCTCTTGCAGATGAGGCTGGCCGACGCCCAGGCCCAGGCTAGTGCTGCCGCTGCCCGAGAAACAACTACACGGGCTCAGTGGGAAGCATGCCAAGCCACTCTCCAATCCTTGCAAGAGGATCTCGTGAAGGCTCAGGAAGCAGTGTCTCAGGGTCAGAGCGATTTGTCCTTGGCCCGCGCCGAAGCTGAAGAGAATCGGAACGGTTTGGAGGTGTACCGGGCTGGCGAGTCAGAACGGCTGAGGGCGTACAGACTGGCCTACGTCCGCTCCTCCTTTTTCCTCCATAAGCTGGGGCGGTGGATGGTCTTGTTGCTCTGTCATGGAGCCGCTGGTGGGGTTAGACAAGCCTTTGAGCAGGGCTTCCTTCGCTTGGCACCTCCCGCCACGTTCTTGGACACAGCTCGCCTGACCAGGGAATTGCCGCAGGACACCTTTCCCTCTTTTGAAGCGGATGAGGGACTTTTCCTCTTGGAGGCTCCTCCACCTGCGGCCGATCCAGCTCTCGGGGATATCTCCGCCCAGGTCCCTTGCGTAGCTGCCTCTGACACGCCGGCTGATCCCGCATCTCCCGACACAACACCAGCAGACCCCGTGCTCCTTCCTTCGGCTTCCGCTGACTCAGTGCTCTCTCCCCCGGACGTAGTATGATGAGTGATGTACTGCCATATTCTCCTTCTATGTGTTGACGCCGAACCTTCTGTGATTGTAATTATGGCTATGGTCGTTCTGCACTCCGGAAAATTATCTCGCTTCCCCTTTATACATCCTTAACTTGTTTCTTTCTTTAGTAGGTCGCCTTTGGTCTTGTTAGATCTCCGCTAATTTGTTTGCCCTTGCTCGTTTTGCTTGCTTTGTTCGGCCACGTAGCTCTTCCTCCGATAGTTGTCTTTGTACCTAGTCCGGCCCAAGCCAACTCGTGCCTCGCATGTCCCTGAAGCCTGCTGACCTGCATTACTTGTCTCTCTACTGGCTCTTCCGTACACTTTTGTCTTGGTTGGAGCGACTCCTTTAGGAGACGCTTCGTATTTCGAGCCCTCACCTTTCCCATAATGCCCTCTGGTTATATTTCTGAGGCTCATCACAGAGCGCTCCCCGCCTGCCTTCGCTCTTGCATCCACCGTCCGTTGCGGTTTTACGAAAATATCCTTCCTCCACCATACCTATAAGTATCTTCTTCCTCTCTCCCTTTTGTTATGATTCGCCATCGCCACGAAGTACTCAAACATCGCCGCCGCCGACTGCTCGTTTCTGAGACTGCACCGCGCTTCTTCCTTTTTTCTCCAAGCTTCCCCCTTTTCGTCTGTTCCTTTTGCCGCCTGAGATAATCCTCCTGGCAATGGCTTCTCCTTCTTGGGCTTCCTTGCTAGCGGAGCATTTCCCAGACGCTTCAACTTTCACTGAGTTAGATTGGGATGACCTACGGTACACTTACGAAATCCCTACTAGCTTTCACCCCATCATTCCTACTGGTGTGAACTTGTACTTCGATCCCCCGCCGGGTTCTTGTACTTTTTTTACTGAGAAATTCGTATCTGGCCTTCGTCTACCCCCGCATCCTTTTTTGTCCGGAGTGTGCCGCTACTTTAAGATTCCCTTAGGTCAGCTAACCCCCAATTCCATAAAGATCTTATGTGGCTTTGTAGTACTCTGCGAAGTTTGTGAGGTTTCTTGGTCAGCTCCCCTTTTTCATTGCTTCTTCACTCTTGTTCGGCGTGCCGAGGGTCTCTTTGATTTCCAAGCCCGCAGCCAAACCGCCTTCTTTTCTCCTCTTCCTCCTCCCAGTGCTAACTGGAAGAAAAAGTTCTTTTTTCTCCGGTTTCCGGAGGAAACTGACTGGCCCATGCACTGGCAACCTGAACTGCCTCTGACTCCAGTGCTGGACGAATTCCACATGGACCTCCCCTATGCCACGGCTGCTGATCGAATGGAGGAGTGGTGCTTGAATCTGACGAGACTACTATCTGAAGATCTACTTTCTTTCTTCAGGCTAAGCCGCTGTACCTCCGACACACCGCGCTCCTTGGGTAAGTTCGTGTTGAGTGCCTCCTTTTTGATCACTTTCCCTGTGAGAACGACCTCTCGTGTTGGCGCCTACAGCTGAGGTTCTGCATCGTGCGTCAGAGGTTCTGCCTCTGCCCCTCGATGACCTGGAGATAATGCGGCGCGGTCGGGCAATCTTGGACAGGAGGCTACTTCCTCATCTCGGATCCGCTTCCTTTGGGGCAGCTACTCAACCTGCTCCCGGCCCCGCCTCACACGCCGCCTCTCCTTCCCCTGCCGCCTTGAGCCGAGGTCGGGGTCGAGGCCAAGCAACTCGTCCGGCCAGAAGCGCCTTCCGAGGAGCCTCGCGGGCATCCAAACGCGGTCGCGCAGCTCTTCATCGCGCAGGTCCGAGCTCATCCGGCCGAGGCGACACAGACAGGGGTGCGGCAGCCTCTTCGCAGGGTCAGCCTCGCTCTAGTGATTCTGACTCTGATAACCAGCCCCTGCTTCACAGGCGGCGCCGAAGACCAGGTCTGTCTTCATTAATACTTGGCTCTGTTTTTTCATATGATCGTACTGCCCCTTGCTACTGTCGTGACTGGCTCTGACATTACTTCCCTTTTTTCTTCTGGTTCCTTTATCCGGCAGCCTCTCCTAACCCCTACAGGGGGCGACCAGCTGCGTTTCGCTCTGCACTTATTGCTGCAGAGGGAGACAGCCCCGGCGATCATCGAGACCCGGTGCCCACAGAGCCCGTTCCCGAACAACCTCCTGCTCCTCCTGGTGCTGATGCCGGCCCTTCTCAACCTTCCTCCTCTGCTCGCCATCGTTACAGGACTACCATCCCCTCTGAAGCTGCTCTAGCCCGGCGGCCTGACGCCCCGACGAGTCTTTTGATGATGAAAGGCTGCCTCGGCAGTTTGTGGGCGGAGAGTATGGATCAAATGGGTGCCTCGCCTCCATTAGCCCAGATGGACAGGTTTTCGAAGTCCTGGGCGAAAGTAAGTACTATTCACCTCATACTGGGTAGTGGTTGGCCTTAACTGAGGGTTATACCTTTCCTCCAGACTCATGTAGAATCCCTAGTGCTGAACCAATCTTTCCACACCCTTCATCATGAAAGCAAGGAACTGCGGGAGAGGGTCTCCGAGTTAGAGTTGCAATTGAATGATCCTGCCCAAGCCAACCATGCTTTGCGAGCGGAAATCCAAGCCTTAACTAATCAGACCGACCGGCAGAGGCGATCCCTGACGCAGATCAAAAATGAGCTCCGAGCCGTGAGAGAGGAGAGAGCTGCATCTGAGGCAGGGTATCAGCAACAACTAGCCTATCAGGCTCAGGAACTACAGTCCAAGGATACTCTTCTGCAGGAGAGGGGCGAGAGATTGGAGGTACAGGCAGCCCAACTGGAGACTCAAGTAGCTGAACTGAGGGCTCTGAAGGCAGAACTATCCCAGTCCCGAGCGGCTCTGTCGGGAGTATCCACTGCCTTGACCGTCTATCAAGAAGGAGAGGAGGACCGTTGCCTACGAAGTCGAATGTCCTACTTGACCTCCCCCGAATTTTTGTCCCAGGCTGGGGCACGCTTTGCTATGACCGTGCCATATACGGCGGCCGGAGTTATCAGGCAACTGCACGCACAGGGCTTCTTGGGCTCTATCCCCCCGGCAGACTTCTTGAATCACGACCAAATCATTCAAGGCTTTCCGGATGAGATTTTTGCTCCTTTCAAGTGATCTGTACTAGCCACTTAAACTGGGAAATTGTTACATGTACACATGTCTTTTCGAGTTTTCACTTAACTGTCCTACTGTCTCCACGCCCTTCGTCGGATCCGGCCTACGTCCACAGAGCCAGCCCCCTCAAACTCGATAGGGCTGTAAGTAGTTAGCACTCCATGGTCGATCCAGCTTCCTTCCTTGAGCGTCCTGCAAATAATAGGCCCCCGATGCCAGCTTCTTGATGACTTTATATGGTCCGTCCCATTGTGGTGCTAGCTTCGTCACTTCCCCCAAGGGCTTCGCCTGCTTCCAGACTAGGTCACCTTCTCCGAAGAAACGAGGGATCACCTTCCTATTATAGTTCTGTCTCATCCGCTGTCTGTAGGCTTCCAACCTGGCAGCTGTTTGCTCACGAATTTCGCTGATGAAATCTAGTTCAGCCAGGCGCCGCTCGGTGTTCCCTTCGTCGTACATCATCCTTCTTACAGAAGGTATCCCGACCTCCAGAGGAACCATTGCTTCATTACCATAGACCAGATGGAAGGGCGTCAGACCTGTGCTTTCTCGGGGCGTCGTACGGTAGGCCCACAAAATGCCTGGGAGCTCGTCCACCCAGCTGCCCCCCATGTGATCCAGCTTGACTTTAAGCCCGCGTACTATTTCCCGATTGACTACCTCGGTCTGACCATTACTTTGAGGATGAGCCACTGAGGTAAAGGCCTGAGTTATGCCGAACCCCTTGCACCAATTCTGTATCCTGTGTCCCTGAAATTGTCTGCCATTGTCCGATACCAACTTATGGGGTAAGCCAAATCTGCAAAAGATATTTTTCCATAGGAACTGGATCACCGCGTCTTCAGTGATTCTGGCCAAGGCTTCTGCTTCTACCCACTTGGAGAAGTAGTCTACCGCTACCAACAAGAAGCGCCTCTGCCCGGTAGCCATCGGGAAAGGCCCCACGATATCCATACCCCATTGGTCGAAGGGACAGGATACTGTAGAAGTTCTCAGCAACTCCGTAGGTCGGTGTGTCAGGTTCTGGTACCTTTGGCATGACAGACAAGTATTCACCAACTTCTGTGCGTCCTTCTGCAGGGTAGGCCAGAAATAACCAGCCAGCAATACCTTCCGAGCCAGCGTCCTTCCCCCAGCGTGATTACCACAGCACCCCGAATGTATTTCTCGCAAAGCCTGGTCCGCTTCCTCCATATTCAGGCACTTGAGTAGAGGTCTGGAGAAAGACCTTTTGTACAGCTGATCCCCAATCATTGCATAAGAGTGGGCTTGCCTCCTGAGCATACGCGCTTCCTCGGGGTTGGTGGGTATGGCTCCTTGCTGAAGGAAGCTTATTATGGGCGCTCTCCAATCAATTACTTCTCCCGCGTTATTCTGTAGATCTATCTGGGCTACAAGGAAGGTCTGCGCTATAGATCTGTCGAGCGTCCAAGTGCTCAGGGAACTAGCCATTTTAGCCAACTCATCCGCTCTTTCATTTTCAGCTCTAGGAATCTTCGTGACTGTGACCTCCTTGAATTCTCCCTTCATCTTTTCATAAGCCTCCTTATAAACTTGCATCTTCTCGCTATTCACCTCAAACTGCCCGGCTGTCTGCTGAGTTACTAGCTGGGAATCGGAGTATATGATGACTTGACTCGCCCCCACATGCCGAGCTGCTTGCAGGCCTGTTAGTAGAGCTTCATATTCTGCCTCATTGTTGGTAGCTCTGAAATTTAACCGCACGACCAACTGCATGATATCTCCCTGTGGGGATATGAGAAGTGCTCCTACACCACTCCCCCGATGGGTAGCCGACCCGTCCACGTAGATTTTCCAGACCTCTTCTGAGTCCGCTGGGTGTACTTCTGTCAGGAAATCTGCCAGAGCTTGTGCTTTGATTGCGGTTCGAGGCTGATATTATATGTCATATTCTCCTAGCTCAGTTGCCCACTTGATAAGCCGACCCGCCACTTCCACCTTGGTGAGAGCTCGGCCCATTGTACTGTTCGTCAAGACAGTAATGGGGTGCGCCAAGACCGGAGACGCCGAGCCATGAGAACAAGTCCATAGACCAACTTTTCCAGGGCCGTATACCGAGACTTAGCCCCCTTCAATAGATGACTGAAAAAATACACTGGCCGTTGTACATTGTCCTGCTCTTTAACCAGCACAGCCCCCACGGCCTCAGGGGTAGCTGACAAGTACACCCAAAGAGGCTCTCCCACAACGGGCTTAAACAACGACGGCAAGGATTCCAGGTACTGCTTTAGCTCCTCCAAGGCCTGCGTGCACTCCTCCGTCCACTGAAACTTGACAGCCTTTCTAAGCACTTTGAAGAAGGGCGCAGCTCGATCTGCAGATCTGGAGATAAATCGGGATAGTGCTGTTATCCGGCCGACCAGCTTCTGTGTTTCCTTCAGATTCTGTGGGACCTGCATGTCACGAAGTGCTTGAACCTTCTCAGGATTGGCTTCTATCCCTCGCTCAGTCACCAAGTAGCCCAGAAACTTCCCTCCTCTGGCCCCGAACAAACATTTCAGGGGATTCAGCTTTACCCCATATTGCCTCAGAGTCCCACAGGTTTCTTCTACATCTTTTATCAGACTGGACGCCAGGGGGGACTTGAGCAGGATGTCATCAACATAGACTTCTACGTTCCGCCCGATCTGACTTCGAAAAACCTTATCCATCATCCTTTGGTAGGTAGCTCCAGCGTTCCTGAGTCCAAACGGCATGACCGTATAACAGAAAGTACCATCAGCTGTTATGAAACTAACCTTCTCCTGATCCTCCTTAGCCAGAGGTATCTGATGGTATCCCTGATAAGCGTCCATCATGCATATCCTTTCACAGCCAGCAGTTGAATCCACCACCTGATCAATCTGCGGGAGTGGGTAACAATCTTTGGGGGTGGCTTTGTTGAGGTCGCGAAAGTCTATGCACACCCTCCACTTGTTGTTGGGCTTCTTCACCAGTACGACGTTGGAAAGCCAGGATGGGAATTGCACCTCTCGAACATGTCCTGCCTTCCTGAGCTGATCCACTTCAGCCCGGATAATCTTATTTTGATCGGTGGAGAAGTTTCTCTTCTTCTGCTTGACTGGCTGGGCCTCGGGTATAGTATGCAGCTTGTGCTCAGCTACCTCTGGTTTGACCCCGGGCAGTTCTTCCGGGGACCAAGCAAAGACGTCTCTGTTACGGATCAGGCATTGTATCAGCTCCGCCTTGAGCTCCGGTGACAGGTTACTAGCAATGCGAGTGATGCTCTCAGCTCTGTCAGGATACAACTGAATATCTTCGCAGGAGACAGGCTCTTCAGCAATAGGCAGAGGCTCCTCCTGGATGGCATGTACACCACCATCCTGAGTCCGTCGGCTCTTGCGCGCCTCCACCCGGACCATATCGATGTAGCAACTTCGAGATACCCTCTGCTCCCCCCTTATTTCTCCGACCTGCTCGCCTACTGGGAACTTGATCTTCTGGTGAAAGGTGGAGACGGCGGCTCGGAACTCATGCAGGGCTGGCCTTCCCAGGATGACGTTATAGGAGGAGGGTGAATCCACCACAATGAAGGTGCTCCTCCGGGTACGCACCAATGGCTCAGTGCCCATGGAGATGGCCAGCTTGATCTGACCCATGGGTTTGACTTCGTTACCTGTGAACCCATACAAGGAAGTGGCTACGGGTTGAAGCTCAGCGGCGTCGATCTGCATCTCTTCGAACGCAGCTCTGAATAAAATGTTGACCGAGCTCCCGGTATCCACAAAGACCCGAGCCACTCGGCTATTAGCAATAACGGCCTTGATTATGAGGGCATCGTCATGAGCAGTTCCAGACCCTCTAGGTCTTGAGGCCCAAAGCTAATAACAGGGCCGGAGGCCTGCTCGTTTCTGCATCCCACGACTCCCACGTACAGCCGCCGAACGTGTGACTTACGGGCTCGGCCTGAGTCTCCGTCAGTGGGTCCTCCTGAGATCATACCGATCTCTCGCACGGCAGCGTTGCCCCGGTTCTCCAGTTCTCCGGCATCTCCTCGATCTTCTCCGAGGCCAACCTGGTTAGATGGGCCGGCTAGGTCAGGTCGGGTCTGCCGAGCGCGCCCAGCTGCAGCCCGTTCTTCATCCATCCTCTGTATTTGGGGCGCCAACGTTGGGGGAGGCAAGCCCTGCTCTGCAGCTCGCCTGGAGTCACGAGCGAATTGGAAGCAGTTACTGAGATCGTGCGTCCTGGACCGATGATATGTGCAATATGGCGCTCCCCTTGGTCCAGGCCTAGGCGCATGTACGGCGGCAACCCACGGTGCTGGCCTAATTCCCTGGGCAGGCTGAGGAGCAGGCCTGGGTTGACCTTGCTGGAAGGGCTGAGCCGGTTGCGGTGCTCTCCTTTCTGGTCGGTTGCCTGGGGCCATCGTCTTTTCGGCTTTCCTCCTAGCGGCCTGCGCTTCTTCCACCTTGATGTAGCACGAAGCTTCCTCCACCATATCGTCGAAGCTTTGGGCGGGGTTTTTGATGAGGTCCCTGAAGAATTCCTCCTCTCGCAATCCATGAGAGAAGGCGCTCATCAATATTTCTGAGGTGGCGGAGGGGACGTCATTGGCCACCTGACTGAATCGGTTGATGTAGCTCCGCAAGGGCTCGGTCGAATCCTGCTTGAGAGCAAAAAGACAGTGGTCGGTTTTTTGATACTTATGACTACTGGCGAAGCGGCGTAGGAAGGCTGTTTTGAAATCCATGAAGCGATTGATGGACTCTGGGGGCAATCCATCAAACCACTTTTGTGCCGACCCGGACAGGGTGTGTAGGAACACTCGGCATTTGACAGTGTCGCTGTATTGATACAAGATGGCCGCGTTTTTGAACTTCCTCAGGTGCTCTTCCTGGTCTTTGCTCCCACCGTATTCTCCGATGTTCGGGTCTTCCTCAGGCAGCCTTTAGGCAGGCTTTCCCTAAGGATATGAGCTAAGAAGGGTACCTTGTCATCCGGATCTTCAGGTAGATCTCCAGCAGGGATTATAGCTTTTCCCTTCCCTGAATCCCGAGGTGGGTGTAAAGAGCTTTCCGCCACCGATGCCAGCGGTTCCTCCTTCTTCGGACTGTGCGCACGAGGTTCGGCTCGATGATAGTTGCGGCGAGGCTCCCGGAATGAAGTACGAGGGAGTTCTTCCTGCTGCTTCCTCTTTGAGCCCCTGTCGGAGGCAGGAGCTGGTTCCTTAGACGCTTCGGGCGCCAAGCGAGGTCGCGAAACTGTTCCTTGCTTTTCAGAGGCGGCTTGCCTTCTAACTTCCTTGAAGAGCTCGTATTCTCCCGCGGTCATGGTTACGTTGATCCTCCTGCTAGAGCTACGGCCCGAGTCCTCCATCTTCATGCTCCGGATCAGGCTGTTGTGTTTCCCACAGACGGCGCCAAATTTGATCCCGTCCGGAGGCTGAGTCGGACGGAGGTCCGTCGAGGTGTCTCGATGGTTGACGGAAGGTCGTAGAAGATGATTCGGCTCCCACGGGTGGTTGACGCTGCTGCAGGACCCTGCGCACACTCAGACGATCTCCCCTCCCACGTTAGAGACCGAAACCCAGGGAAAAAGTCCCCGGATCCGGCCCTCCGACGCTCAAGTCAGGTCCTTTTTCCCCAAAAAGAACAGAGAGAAGTAGAAGGAAAGACCGTTGTGGAAAAAAGTGACGAGAGAGTGTGTGCGCGTACGTGCATACCAGGAATTTCTCGCCTTTTATGCCTCCCCCTTCTGGAGCCTGCCATCTTGTCAGAAAAAACGTTAGACGCTGGGCTTTGTCGCCTAGTTCTGGACACCTGTTGTGCTGCTATTTGTCGCGCAAGCATCTTTCCGTTTAGGAACCTCCGCCTTCGTACATAATTTTGTCCTGTAGTGGGGGACAACTGGCAGGCTACTACTGGTTATGAGGGCATCTTTTCGTTTTAGGAACCTCTGCCTTCGCCCGCATTGTTGATGTGTAATGACTCTCCTCGACGGACCGTTGAGATTCTCCGCGCCCGTATTACTTAGCTCCTCCGATCCATTGTATCCCTGCACCAGCCTGCACCTGTGATTCGCATTTCCAAGCCTCCAACTCGCAGACCTGCAGCCCAAGCTGTCTAGATACAGCTACGCTGATCTTCAACCTGCATCCTGCACTTTGTACTTCCTGGCCCTCAACTGCAGGTCTATAGATCGGGCTGCTTCTGATCAGCTCTGCCGATGCCGACCCACTGGCCTATACTTCCTGTTCTTGGCCTCTGCTTAGCTCTGCCGATCCCGACTTGCATTCTGCGCTTTGTACTTCCTGGCCCTCAACTGCAGGTCTGTAGATCGGGCTGCTTCTGATCAACTCTGCCGATGCCAACCCACTGGCCTATACTTCTAGTTCTTGGCCTCTGCTTAGCTCTGCCGATCCCAACTTGCATCCTGCACTTCGTACTTCCTGACCCTCAACTGCAGGTCTGTAGATCGGGCTGCTTCTGGTCAGCTCTGCCGATGTCGACCTGTGACCTGTGTGCCGCCTGACGTCTTCCCTCGCCTTCCGACTGCTTTGCCCCCTTGATCAATCAGCCTGCCTGACTTCTGACTATCGCACCTGCTCGCCTTTAACCGCCCCGTCAGCCTAACCATTGACTGCCACATCACCTTGACTATTGACCACCACGTCCTCCTGACTTTTGACCGCCACATAGCCTTGACTTTTCCAACCCTTTCCTCATGGGCCCCTCCATTACCAATCGTATCAGTGCCCAACCGTCGTCGGTTGGGAAGGACATGGATGGATAGGGACGACATTGATAAGATCGATGTCCATGGGCTAGAATCCTTGCTGCTGGCAACAGGCAGCAGGTCTGATAATAACTATGTTCCGACACCCACAATTGCTTGCCGGAATAGTGGCATAGCGCAGCAAGAAGGGTTGTCGGTGACTGGGAGCTCACGACAGTGAGCTAGGAGACCCTTTCTCCTTGTTGTCCAACGTCCTTCGTGCAAGTGGCCGGGAGGGAGTCCGACAAGAGGTGGCCGGACTCTTCGGGCTACTTGCAGCATCGGATGGAAGCGGCAGTGGCAAAAGGAGATGGGCGGCAACCATGGCAGCGGAGCTGGCCACGGCTACAGCTGGCAGCGTGGTTGCGGGTTAGTTGCGTCTGGCCAGCATCTACTGGCAGAGGAGGCGGATAGGTGCCAACGGCAGGGTGCGAAAAGGCGGCGCGACCATTCTCGCGGCGGAAGCGCCGCATGCTTGGGTTTGCAGAGTGACACGGACGTGAACAGGGAAGGGGAAGAGATTTAATTAAAACCTAGACTTTAATCATAGAACTTAGATTTATATTAAAATCAACTCGCAACTTTAGGGGGATATTCTAAGTAAGCTTTTCTTTTATCCTTTTATCCCATAAAATTTAAAAATATTCATTTAAAAACTAAAAAATTCAAGTAACTTCTATAAATTCATATAAAACTATTTCTCTCTTAATTCCTAATAAAATTAAATTTAATTTTCCTAAATAAATTTAATTATATCCAATTTAAATTATTTTTGATGCGATGATGATAAGGGGTCCCACCCTACTGTCACAGGGGAGGTCAAAGTCAAGACGGTCAATGGGTGAAGGGTGTTAGTCGGTCGGGTGAGTCATACGTCGATAAGGGATTAAGCACTGACCCACCGTCTTCGGCACAGGGAGTAATTAAATCGACGCTCAAGGGACGAGTAGAAGCCGAGCCTAGCGGCTCCTCCGCTCGGTCTAGCATCAGACTCGACATCAGCTGAGCACGTAGACAGTGAACTATCCACCGAGCGACTATCCCGCTCGGCCCAGCAATCGAGCATGTGGGTAGTGGGCTTCCGGTCGAGCGGCTACCCCGCTCGGCCCGACAACGAACGACACTTGGACAGTGGACTTTCAGCCGAACGGCTATCTCGCTCGGCGTGACAGTGGACTTTCAGCCAGTGGTTATCCCGCTCGGCGTGATAGCAGACAGCGCAAGGATAGCAGAATTCCGACCGAGCGGCCATTCCGCTCGGCCAAGCAACAGACACAACAGGATATTTTTCGATATCCTTTTGGGAGCTAGTGCCGCTGACAGACGGCATAGTCAGACAGAAGATCGTATCGTGGAAGTTTCCACTGCCACTTCAGAGATATGCTCGACTCGTTAAGGTACTGTGTCAGGGACACTTTACTGACGCGTCTTTTCAGGAAAATCTTTGAGATGTGTGCTCACCTTGGGAAGCGTGCACGCACGCTTCCAACCCTCTATATAAAAGGGATCCAAGCATCGGTGGAGGTATGCTTTATACATGATTTCTACTGTTACGCTACAGTTCTCGTTGCTTCTTCTTGTTTCTTCTTGCTTCGTTAGAGACTGACTTGAGCGTCAGAGGGTCATCATCGGGGACCCCCTCCTTGGCTCGGCACTGACGTTGCTTGTATTGCAGGCGGGAGCGAAATCCACAGGAGGTCAGTGGGAGCACCACACCCCCAGCATCCATCCCATCGACTTTCGGATAGGATCATATTTGGCACCGTCTATGAGAACGTCACCTGAATCCGAGTCGAGAAGATGGAAGACGTTGGACGACTAACCACCATGACGCTCACTCAAGATGAGCTGAAGATGCTCGTGCAAGCACGAGCAGCGAAAATGATCGAGCAACAACAACAACAGGCTTTGGCCAATCGGCTAGTGTCGCAGCCTGCAACATCGGGGGCCGACAGGCGAGCGGGACAAGAAGACTGAGTGAAACAACTCTCCATATGGGGGCAGAACCGAAGGTCGACCGACATGCAGGGGGAAGCGCTGCCCGCGCCAATCCCCTTCCATCATGCTCTATTCCAAACTCCCTTGGAGATAGCCTAAGCATATCAGGAGTGGGGATCATCTTCAGACGATGCGCCCGTTCGAGATGCGTAGAAAGGTAAAGTGCCCCAAAGCACCGCGTCTCCCGAATGGATCAACAGGCAGTTCTTAGAGGAGATCTTACAAGACCCTCTGCCCCGACACTACACCCCGTTGGCAATCGAAACGTACAACGGGTCGACTGACCCAGATGATCATCTGGATCGGTTCGACAATGAGGCTAGGCTGCACCAGTACACGGACGGAGTGAAGTGCAAAGTCTTTCTCAAGACTCTCTCCGGATCAGCGCAGCGCTGGTTCAGAAGACTGCTGGACGGCTCGATACGAAGCTTCAAAGACTTCCGAGCCGCCTTCCAGCACCACTTCGCCAGTAACCGACACTACCAGCAGACATTACAAGAAACAAGGTCTATTATGACATTTTCTCAATGACACTTAGCTTATAAAAAAGTGTCATTATAAATATTTTATAATGACACTTTTTACAATTAATTATTATTTTATAAAAATAACTATATTAGACCTCTTCTAATGACATATTTTATAAATGTCATTATATTATAAACATATTAACCTACAATTTCCCTTCCCATACGATCATTTCCTTTGTCTCCCACCTCTTCATCTTTCCTTTCCTTTCCTCTATCACTGCTAGGTTTCCTTTCCTCTATCATCGCTATGTTTCCTTCGTCTCCCACCTCTTCTTCTTTCCTTTCCTCTTTACAGCGCAGTCAGGTTCTTCCCTCTCCACAGAAAGCAAGGAGGAGCTCAAAGGTAACCCTATTTCTTATTTCTTCCCTCACCGCAGCATCGTTCGTAGCCTCGCTAGGTGACGAGGGTCTGCTTCGCGTTGCCACATTTTGACGGTCAAAAGGAGGAGATGGTGTCAGAGGAAGAGGAGATCAACGTGTCTTCTGTTGGGACCTTGACGTTCGCTAGAGGGGGGTGAATAGCTTCTCACCCAAATCGTCACTTCCTACACTTGTTAGTACGCAACGGAAAATAAAATACAAACTAACAAGAAGAAAGCTAAACCCTATAAGTAATAAGGAAAGATAATAAACCAAAACAAACCGTAAGATAAGGCGTTTACGTGGTCCAGAGATTAGGGCTCCTACTCCACGGTTGTCCATAAGGTGGACGATTCCAATCCGTCGGTGGATGACTCCCCGAAAATCTCTGGCTATCTTAACCTCCTTCTCGGTGGAGAAACCTCACCACAACCTTGATCCAAACACTCTTATATCACAAGAAGAGCTTAGAGGCTTTAGAAGACTACTAATAGGGGTTAACCACCTCTATTTCATCAACCATGTCCAAGCACCCCGAGCTCTATTAAATAGAGTTTGGGAGGAAAACACCAAGTGTTTTCCCACCACCAGTCGATTGGTGTATGCATCAGTCGACTGGTCCTTTAAGTGAAGTCGATCGTTACCCAACGGTCGGCTACCAATCGACTGCTACAGTGTACTAGTCGACTGCTACAGTACTGCTACATTGTTGCTACAGTACTGTTACAGTGTCACTCCAATACTGCTATAGTAACTCCTAAAACCATAGGATTTTGCCCCGAGTACAATCACTCAGCACTCGTCCTCACCCAACCTACCTAGACCTAGCCTTCTAGCTTCCTTCATCAGCCTCGTGTCCCTCGGATGTCTCCCCATCCTTCACATCTTGCCTTCTGGAGCTTCCTTCGACCTTGTCCTTATTGTCAGGTCTTCCTTTTCCAAGAGGCTCCTCACCTCCGAGACTTCATCTATTGCCAAGTCACACTTGGACTTACGTTGTCAAGACTGCATGCTTGGACTTATACCGCCAAGACATCCTTGGACTTTCCTCCTTTGCCAAGATCACACTTGGACTTTCCTTGTTGTACATATATCCTGCACACTCATAATGCATATCAAATACAACAATAAATCTAACTTAAACCTTTGCCCAAACATCAAAACCTAGGGTACTCAGATTGCTCCAACATCTTCCTCTTCCGGCTCCCTCCCCACATCGAAGGATGTCTTTTTTAAACCTCACTGTCTCTTTTCCTTTGTCTACTTCGGCAATGGTAGAAGAAAGAAAGATCGCTCCCTCTGATCCCCAGTTGAAAATGCTAAACGCAGATGATTTTGGTTCTTAGAAGCCACAGGTGCGTGTGATCTCTGGTGATCCTTTGATTTCGTATCCTCGATTTGATAGTTCAGAATGGTTTATTGGAGCTAGGGTTTCCCTCCTATTGATTTGAAGATCAGACTCTAATTTTTGTTTTCGTAATTGTTGTATCTCGTAATTGGATGCATAGATTTCGTCTCTTCAATTTTTGATCGACGGTTTCGGTTGATAGGTATCAGGATTTGAGAGTCTTTGTTCTGAATTAGTTGTTCAGCATCTTTGGTATTGTGTTAGTGCAGGAATCATAGTTCGTTTGGAATTGACAGAAGGAACTATGAATTGATCAGATAGCAGACAGAGTGACTTACTTTAAAGAGTATTGTTTGCTCATATTTTTGGGACATGTCTAGCATTCACATTTTTCTTTGACTTAGCCAATTACTTTGCATAGTCTTTCAAACTCCGTGATTGTTGCCAATGATGTACTAATTTTGCATTTTCTTATGAATGGTTTATGAAGACGTTCTAATTGCATTACAAAGCAAGAAAAATGATATTTTTCCCCTTGAATCCAGTTGTTTATCTCGTGTTGCTTATTAACCTCCTATGTTTTGCCTATATAGACAGATACTTCTGGTTTGAAGATGTCATATCCACTCATATCACCTAGAATGATTCCTATATTAAATCAGAGCCCAATGAACTTGGTGTAGGAATTTATGCAATTCAGTGTTTTTTGTATGAGTCCAATCTTAACCATAAGTATTACATTGGGCATACCAATAAGATATTCTATATGTCCAAGCATTGAACTCATTTATTGTGGGGCAACCTTGCAAACAACTTTTTTCCAATTCTAATATATCCTTTTGTGTTGAAGTAGAAAAATTCTCAAGACTCTAGTTGGGGTTTTTAAAGCATGAGCACTATTTTTGTTGCTTTTCTTTTTATTTATTTATTTTTTTGGTAGAGTTTATAAAGTACAGGTATCAATCTTTCATGCACTTTTATGTTTGTCAAAGTAGTCTATATATAGTTCAAACCTTTATCAATTTCTTTGTGTATGTGCCTAGCCATTAAATTTCAAGTAGAATTGGAGTTAAGGCTGATAGTTTAAAGAAGTGTGAATGAACTCAGCTCTATTAAGTTTGTGTAGTATGTATTTTCCCTAGTTGGTTTAAGTGATAATGAGAGGATTGATTACTGATGTTGATTAACAAGTAAAGTTTGTTGATTTATTTTGTTACTAATGATGTTTTCTTTGTTAGTGCACATATACTGTTATGGAAACAAAAACTTTTCATTGTTTGCTTTGGTGTTTGTAGTTAACAGTAAGCAAAACTACTATTAGGTGCATATGGAATGATACTTTGCATTTTGCTCATTTGGTAAGATATACAATATTTTGAATTATTTTTATTAATTTTGTAATTTCATTGTTTTATTTCACTTATACAAATATATACATTGTGTTTGCAGGTGACAGGTACTTGGATTTTTATGAATCGATATAATGGTTGAAGATGATCCATCTAATCGAGTTTTTATTTTACAAGACTTTGTTAGTATTAAAATTTGAGTGTATGTGTAGGTTGTTTTGGATATAAAATATTTATCATTAGTATTGTATTTATAAATTTGACTCAAATGATTATTAGATGAATAAAAATATCTATTAGCCCTTTAAATTTTGTTTTGTAATTTTTTCTATTTTAAATGGTCGATGAATTGTGATGATGTGTAAATATTGAATTCAAGTTATATATTCTAAATAAATATTAATGAAAATTATCAATGTATTTATAAATTATTATAATGATATTTATTATGTCATTATAAATTAGTTTAGGTGACATTTATAAATGTCCTTAAAATATAATTTTTCTTGACATTTTTGACTATCGGTATATCCCTATATTGTGACACTTTTAAAGTTAGTATTGATATTGTATACGACATCGTAAAATGTCAAGAATGTGAGGAGGGTCTAAGACGACATCACTTTATAGGGAATTTTTCGGTAATGTCACTAAAACTTAAGTATCACCAAAAATATACTATAACGACATTTATGTGTGTCATTATAAACCTTTTTTCTTATAGTGAGACGAGCGTCAGCCTTTTCGCCCTATAACAAGGGCCCAAGGAAGTACTCCGAGCGTACATTCAGAGCTTCAACCAAGTGGTCATGGGCATCCCCTCGATCTCGTCCGAGACCATGATGAATGCCTTCACCTAGGGGCTCGTCGAGGGAGATTTTTTCCGGTCACTCATTAGGAAGCCGCCAAGGGACTTCGACCACATGCTCAAGAAGGCCAACGAGTACATCAACGTGGAAGAAGCCCAAGTGGCCAGAAGAAAGGAGGTGTCAACTGAGCATTCGGCGCCGATCGAGTGCCGACTGGCTAGCAGTCATCTGCCGCCCAAGGGGCCGAGGGCTGAAGGAGCACGGCCGCACCAGGAGGCCAAGGCACATATCGTACAACATGTGGCGTCCAGTCGGCCCAAGCCGTCAAAGGGCAAGGTATGGATGCCTATGTTTTGTTCATTCCACCAGTTGACGACGCACAACATGCGGGATTGTCGATAACTGACCCCGATCGTCAGCCGATCGACGCCGTCGCTCCCCATCTCCTGATCGATGAGATCATCACCGTTCGACTGAGCGGAGAGAGGAAGAGAGAAGGGAGCCCAAGTTCCATCACCATCAGCAAAGGGAGGAAACTGATCCCTCCAGGATGCCAGCCGAGCGAAACAGGTCATTCGCCCGGGAAGAGGAAAATAGGAACAACGCTTTCCGGGGAGAGATAGGCATGATCGCAGGAGGCGACCGACGTAACCCCATTCTAGTTGGTGTACGGTAGTGAAGGAGTTGTCCCCGTGAAGGTCCGGGTAGAATCTGATCGAGTGCAGCGCTACAATTAAGGGAACGCTAAACGAAGGCTGATGGAGCTCGACTTGGTGGGCGAAGCAAGGGTAAAAGCCGTTGTTCGGCTAACGACGTACTGGCAACGAATGAAGCAGAACTACAATCGATGAGTGATCCCGAGGACCTTCCAGGTCGGCGACCTCATTTGGAAGAAAGTGAAGCCGATCTGTGATGTCGCCAAGCTCGAGGCACCATGGGCAAGACCGTTCAAGGTCGTGCAGAACCTCCGATCAGGCGCGCACTATCTGGAGGATGAAGAGGGGAGGCAGCTCGCGAGGCCATGGAGAGTGAACCATCTTCAACCCTACAGGGCTGGATGAGAGTAGCGCAACTGAATCCTATACTTTGTATCTGTTGTGTGTTTGCCGAACGTAGGGCAAGATTTGAATAAAAAAGCAAAGGCCTCTGAACTGCATCTTCCTCAGCGGTCTAGCGACGACCTTAAACTCGGGTGTACGAGTTTATATCAACGGTCGAGCGGTGACCTTAAAGGCGAGTCAGCATAAACGGTCGAGCGACGACCTTAAACGCGAGTCAGCACAAACCGTCGAGCGACGACCTTAAATGCGAGTCAGCACAAACCGTCGAGCGGCGACATTAAAACATTGTCTCCACCGACCGTCGAGCGGAGACGTTAAACTCTTATCTCCATCAGCGGTCGAGCGGAGACCTTAAGCACGAGTCTTCATCAAATCGTCCAGCGGCGACGTTAAACTCTTGTTGCCATCAGCGGTCGAGCGGCGACCTTAAACATGAGTCTCCATCAAATCGTCGAGCGGCAACGTTAAACTCTTGTCTCCATCAACTGTCGAGCGGCGACCTTAAACCCCTACCCTCATCAACGGTCGAGCGGCGACCTAAAAACACGGGTCTTCATCAACAGTCGAGTGACGACTATAAACCCTTGAGTCAGAGACTTCCGTGCTGCTCAGTCGGGTTTGAATTGTATCATGACAATATCCTGATCCATATCCCCACACATATATATATATACATATATATATATATATACATATATATATATATATATATATATATATATATATATATATGCAAGGAGGTAAAGCTCGTCCGAACGGACGAGCATGCATTTCAACTTCAAAATTTTTACAAAACTTGAGGATTACAAATTACAGGGCTCTACCTCACTCGAGATAATCCAGTGCGTCGTCGGGTAGCGTGACTGTAAGCTTGTCCAAGCTTATGACTTTGCTGGTCAGAGCAGTCGGCAGGTGGCCTCCCTCACAAAGCTGATCGATCATCCCGTCGATTACCAAATCAAAAAGTCGGAGGGCCCGGTCGGCGACTTTATCGTAGAATGCATCCGAGCGGATGTAGGTCTTCTTCATGACTTCGAATCTACTCCCCTCGGCATCCTCATAAATCCTGAGCGCCGCTTGGGAGCCCTCCAGTTCATCCTTAGTGGCAGCCAATGCAACATCCCTAGAGGAGATTTGGCCGCGAAGGGCAGTTTCTTCGGCTGAGCGGCTGTTCTGCTCGGTGACCAGGAAATCTTCGGCCTCCTTCAGCTTCTAGGCAAGAGCCCAAGCCTCCTTATTCTTCTCGTCGAAGTCGGCGATAGCTCTGTTCTTCCGTGCGGTCATCGACTCGATCTTATTGTCAAAAGTGGCAACCTTCTTATTAAGTCACTCCAGCATGGTGGCATGACCGACACTCTTGGCCCGTTCGGCCTCAAGTAGTTTGTCGCTCTTCTCCAGAGCGGCTTGCAGCCTGGCCACCTCGGCGTCAGTCTTTTCCTGAGCGGCGAAGGATTGGTCGCTCGAAGCCTTCAGTTGTTTCACCTCCTCCTCCAAAAACATGAGCCCGTGGCATATGGTCAGGCTCTCTACCCAGTACTGCGGAAAAGCAAAAAAGAGTTTGTGAGTGACGATCGGAGGTAAACTATGAATTTACATTAAATTACTTACTCCTGTGGACATTTGGGTGTGACTGTTCGCAAGGGCGCCCGGAGGCATCATCGTCGCACGGGCTCGGGAGTCCTCCCAGATTTTGGTGAGCAATCCTTGTATGATAATATGGTGCTCCGGGCCTTGGTACCCGACACTTGGCTCGTTGTACTCTTCGGTGGGTAAGTAGAGGATCGTAGTGATATGGCACTGGCCGCTCGGGCTGACTGCGCCGAGGTTACCTGACCCGAGGGGCGAGACACCATCGTCGGGTGGATGTAGGACTTCTCAACCTTGGAAGCCTTCGAAGTTGGTGGCATGAAGGCCACCGGCGGCGCGACGAGAGTCCCTTGGGGCAGATCAGCAAGGGACGGTGTCTGATCGAAAGACACGGAGGTCGTCGTTTGCTGCACCGGAGTTGGGGTCGAAGTTTCGACCCGCTAGGCCGACCTCACCGCCGAAGTGGCTAAATACGATGAAGGTTTGGTTCGGCGCCTATTGTGCCGATTCAGTGGCACATCAGAGGAGACCAAACCCGATGGCTCCTCAACAGGAATGACAGGACGCTACTCGGCTGAAGGCTGTGAGCCCGGGGTGGCTCCTCCGCTCAGCACGTGGCTAGCCTCGCCTTCGCCCACCACCATGGGCGTCTCCTCGCTCAGGCTGAGCAGATCTTCGTGGATGTCGACTGGCTGCAGGCCTCGACTCGCTAATTCTTTAATGGCGACCGCATCAATCGCGGTGTCCTTGAGCTTTGCCTTACCGGCCACCTGCGCTCGCATCATGACTTTAGTTGCAAAAGAGAAGAAAAAATCAATTAGCATCAAAGGAGGAATTAAAGAAGCTTCATACCTAGGTTGGTCGGCAGCCGGGTGCGGATCGGACTCAGACCGAAGATGTACAAGACGACCTCCAGCAGGAACTTATGGATGTCGGATTTCTGACTGGCTAGCATGGAGGCTGCATTCAAGTAGTCTGATCGGCTCTTATAACTTTTTAGAGCTGGTTGAGGCGCCACTTCGAGCTGCCAGCTGATCTGGAAGTCCGGGCGCTCAGAAAGGCACATGATGAAAAAAATACTCTTTCCAGTGCTTATTGGACGTCGACATCTTGTCGAAGAATACCAAACCAACTCATGACTGGAAGAGGAAGGTCCCCAGATTAGACAGTTTAGGGTAATAAAAATAATGAAAGATCTGGGGACTAAGAGGAATGTCGTGCAGACGAAAGAGGATGATGACTCCGCACAATAGTCGAAATGATTTCGGCACAAGTTGAGAAAGGGAAATGTGGAAATATTTAAAAACTACTAGAACAAAAGGATGAAGGGGAAACCGCAGACCGGTGATGAATTGGTCCCGAAAAAAACAAAGGCAGTCGATTAGCGAGAAATTAGGCCGATCGGATGAAGAAGGCAGAATGATCTGATGATCGGAAGGAATTTCAAAAGCCTTGCGCAGGCTCTCAACGTCGCCCCCATCAAACCTAGACTCCATGGATGAGTACCAGAGTCCAGGGACAGGACCAAGCGATTGAGAAGAGCTGGCCATCGTAAAAATAGACGCAAAAAGGAAGAAATGCGATCAAAAAGATAGAGAAAGGTCGTTGGAATGTCGTTGGAACAAGGAGAAAGGCTGAAAAAGGATCAGAGACAGATGTGATGGGGAGAAAGCTTACAGGAGAAGGGGCACCAGGAAACCCGGGATCACCAGAGAAGAAGCACCGAAGATTGTTGGAGGTTGAAGGAAGCAAGAACTTGAACGCCAGGAACTCGCACGTGAAGTATGCAAAGGAAGCGGCGCAACGGGCTTATAAGGCCCGGGCTTGGTCGATCTGAGCCGTCCGATTTAGGTCACGAAAACCCAGACCAAGATCTCACCGTTGAATTCAAACCGCCAAACGTCACATCACGCCTATCACGTCAGGAGTGAGGTGGTAGCAAGTGCGGCACGTGGCATGCCACCACGGGTCGACATTTAATGACGGCATGGAAGCACGTTCATCTTTAATGCGTAGGGATTTGTATGATTTCCAAGAAATTTAGGTAACGACATCCGGATCACACTCGCCCAAGTCAGCTCAAGGAGAAGTTTTACAAGTGCAAACCTTCATCATGTCGATCAAAGAGAGGGAGCGCACAAATAACCTTTCAACAAGCTCCAACAAGTCGATCGACTAGGATCGGGCCCATCCTGATCGGAAGCCACATAGTAATAAAGGTTGATCGGAAGGGAATCTGCTCACACAATTGTCCAGTCAGTTGGACTATAGCCTCCTTCAACTAGAC
Source organism: Zingiber officinale (assembly GCF_018446385.1). Lineage (NCBI taxonomy): Eukaryota > Viridiplantae > Streptophyta > Magnoliopsida > Zingiberales > Zingiberaceae > Zingiber > Zingiber officinale. The sequence continues at coordinate 152,256,131 of NC_055992.1, read as the reverse complement.
TTGAAGGGGAGGCTTGTGATGTGGTGATGATGAGGGGCCCCACCTTGCTACCATAGGGGAGGTCAAAATCAAGACGGTCAACGGGTGGACGGTGTTGGTCGGTCGGGCAAGTCATATGTCGATCAGGGATTAAGCATCGACCCACCGTCTTCGGCACAGGGAGTAATTAAACCGACGCTCGAGGGACGCGTAGAAGCCGAGCCGAGCGGCTCCTCCGCTCGGTCTAATAGCAGACTCGACATCAGCTGAGTACGCGGACAGCGAACTACCCACCGAGCGACTATCCCGCTCGTCCCAGCAATCGAGCATGTGGACAGTGGGCTTCCGGCCGAGTGGCTATCCCGCTCAGCCTGGGAATGGATGACACTTGGACAGTGGACTTTCAGCCGAGCAGCTATCCTGCTCGGCATGACAGTGGACTTTCAGTCGAGCGGCTATCCAACTCGGCATGACAACAGATAGCACAGGGATATCAGAATTCCGGCCGAGTGGTCATTTCGCTCAGCCAAGCAACAGACACAGCAGGATATCTTTTGACATCCTTTTGAGAGCTAGTGCCGCTGATAGGCAGCATGGTCAGACAGAAGATCGTACGGCGGAAGCTTCCACTGTCACTTCAGAGATATGCTCGGCCCATTAAGGTATTGTGTCAGGGACACTTTACTGACATATTTTTTCAGGGAAAGATTTGAGATACGTGTTCGCCTTGGGAAGCATGCAAGCACGCTTCCGAGGCTCTATATAAAGGGGGTCCAAGCATCGACGGAGGTATGCTTTACACACGATTTCTACTGTTGCGCTATAGTTCTCATTGCTTCTTCTTATTTCTTCTTACTTCACCGGAGACTGACTTGAGCGTTGGAGGGTCATCGTTGGGGACCCCCTCCCTGGCTTGGCACTGGCGCTGCTTGTGTTGCAGGCGGAAGCGAAGTTCACAGTGTTGGTCCCTTTAGAGGCTGACAAGAGGGGAGGGGTGAATTGCTATACAAAAATAAATCTAACCTTTCTCAGATATATCGACTAATTAACAAACACTTGTAATAAAAAAGAGACGAGACTAATTAAAAGAGATTAGACACAGAGGGTTTACTTGGTTTGCAATCAGGGGATTGCTAATCCAAGGAAAAGAAGGCGCGGTATCTGATGATCTCCTCTGGGCGGAGTAGCCTCTTACAGCGTTGAGAGCACAGACAGAAAAGTAAAGCACTAAGAAACTGATTACAAGTGAGTTAAATCATCTGTGCTAATCAGTGCTATATTTATAGCACTGGTCGGGGCGCCCTGAAGAGTCCGGGCGCCCTGGGGGGATAAAATTTTATCTCCCAACGATCAGATCGAGTCAAAACTCGATCTGGTCAAAATCTTCTCTTCGGGCGCCCCGGTACGTTCCGGGCGCCCCGGTCAGCTCTAGGCGCCCCGGACCCCAAAAGTCAACTCTAGTTGACCTTTTTCATCCGGTAGCTCTGCTTCGGTTCAGCTCGTCTCGGTCCGGGTTTTCAACTCTAGTTTCACTAGCTTGGGTGATCTCGGCCATCCGAAATAGGGCATACCCGAACCCAAGTTCTGGCCTTCTCCTTGAGCAGCCTTCCTTCCCGGTTTCTCGTCCCTCGAACGCCGCCACGTTCTTCTCGTCCACCGGTGTACTCTTCCGCGGTCACCTCGTCCCTCGGACGCACCGAGCCCATCGACTCTCTCCCCATGCCGTCCTTCTCATTAGTCGCGTCTTCCGCTCGACTTCCTGTGTTCCTAAGCTCCTGCACACTTAGACACAAGGGTTAGGCAAAACAGGACCTAACTTAACTTGTTTGATCACATCAAAACACCTTGGGGGTTCCAACAATCTCCCCCTTTTTCATGTGAACAACCCAAGTTAAGTTAGGGTAAACATATACAATAAAAATTATTAATTTGCAAATAAGTCCAAAGATTTTTCAATATTTAAAAAATATATACCTCCCCTAGACTTAACATTCTTTTCTCTCTTTGATCACATAAAAACATGGGGTTCCATTCAACAAGTCTAAGGTAAATTCTAACTTAAAAAAAATTAAGTGTTTTTTTTAAAAAAAATAGTTAGAAAAAAATGTGTTAATTTTTCAAAAATTTTGCAAAAATTTCTAAGTAAAACAATGATTTTCTACAAAATTTTGTGCGACAGAATAGATACCAAAAAAATCTTTTTTAAAAAAACTTTAAGATAATATTTTAATTTGCAACGTAAAAATTTTCTAACTAAAAAAAATTTCTAAGTTTTTGAATATATTTTCTAAAGCAAATTGAATAACTCTTTTAAAGCATTATTTGCAACAGAAACATTTTCTAAGTTAAACAAAATTTTCAAAACAAAGGGCTAAAATTTTTTTAAGTATTATTTAATTCTAACTTTAATATTTTTTTCAAAAAGTTAATTAAACATTTGATTTCAGTATTTTGGCTTCCAGGTCGTGGCGAGGCACTCACTACAAGAAAAAACCTTACAACAACGGTTTTTCACCGTTGTCGTAGCCCCTTTCGGACTGTTGTTAAAGGCTGTGTTGTTAAAGGGGGTACTCAAAGACAACAGTTTTTAACCGTTGTCTTTGAAGACAAAGACAACAGTTTTTACAACGGTGAAAAACTGTTGTCTTTTCCTTCAAAGACAACAGTTTTTCACCGTTGTCTTTGAGCGTCTACCTTTAATAACAGGGTCTTCAATAACAGTTTTAAACTATTTACGACAACAGTGAAAAACCGTTGTCTTTTTTTGATAAAAAATAAAAAAAATATTAAAATTTATTATACAATTTTCTAGTATTATAAATCATTCAAAATACTAAATTTGTAAATAAAATTTAACATATAATTTTCTAACATTCGAAAATAATATTTACAACATTCCGAAGAAATTTCAAAAGCAGCCAACAAAATGACAACGACACTATTAAAACAAAGGTAGAACAACACAACATCCTAATCCTAGAAGAGTAACACAACATCCTAATCTTGATATCCAGTTTTGAAGAGTTGGATCATTTGAACTACTTTTACCATTTACAACACTAGAAGAGTAACAAAACACTGCTTCTTAATTCTCCTAATCCTTCATCTTCTTCATCCTTGCCATGTTTGCATCGTACTTGGATCAAAGTGGACCAAGTAGATAAAGAAAGAAGATAAACTAAATGCCTTCATCTTCCTCATCCTTGCTTCTTAATTCTCCTAATCCTTCATCTTCTTCATCCTTGCTTCTTAATTCTCCTAATCCTTCAAACTCCACCTGTAAGAAGAAGATAAAGAAATGCCACTTGATCTAAACTAAATGCCTATGAATAATAAAAAAAAATCTGAAATCTCATAAAGTAGACTTAATTCATTAATAATGCATCATATTGAATGCCTCTCCATGACTAGCTTAATAGCCTGTGCTATAGACATGTCTTCATTTGTTTCATACCTGAGTTTGTTAGCCTGTAAACGTTGAACAGTCATTTCACAAGAGAAATATTTCCAAGTTATCAGCACTGCAGATATAAGGTTAATAAAGAACTTGCCTCTTCCAGAATGGTTTCAAACACCTTACCAACTTTTTCCACTAGATCTTGAGGCACTTGATGTCCATCACCATCAAAGAGTGCGTAGCTGAAAAATAGAAGTAAATTTGTCTCCATAAGATTATAGTCTCCATGATCAGTGATATCTGTTAGTTATTCAGTTAACCATTACCTCTCCAAGTCATGATCATACAAGATAGAATTGTCACCAGAAGTTCGATAAATTGGTAGACCAAGTCTTCCAATCCAAGATGCCAATGGATTCTCGTTGCAGACACCATGCAACCTGAAGTGTCCAAATTAAAACTTCTAGTCACTGAAATTTTGAAGGCTGGCCACAATCCTCTTCAGAAGGAATGAAAACAAAAACACAAAAAAAAGAAGCATACCAGGCTGCTCCCATGTCAACAGGAAAACCAAATGAGTAGTTAGTGTGAACTCGACCACCAATTCTATCCCGAGATTCTAAAAGCACAACCTAAGGAATAAAAAATAAACTTCCATGTGATACAAATTTACCCAGCCACTTCACACACTGCATTCATATCAGAACTTAGAATCTAATATGTAAAGGCAACTGAAAAAACTGTTAATTTATATCGACATAACACCTGAAAAGCTGCATTTTTCAGTGCATGAGCAGCTGCAATTCCTGCAAATCCACCACCAATGACAATGGCAGAAGGAGAGCGAGATTGCCTTGCTTCAGTCTTCTGATAGAATGATGCTGCAAGAAAATTTAAGTCAATATATATATAGATATATATGTTGATGTGAAGCAGTAAAATGCAAACTAGAATATATTTTAACACCATGAAAAAAAACATAATTAATAATAAATCCAACACAAGAACAAGCAACATATTCTGCCGTGTTGTATATATATTTACCAAATGCATTTTCCTTCCACATGGTTGAACTCTAAAAATAATTCAGAAAGTACCCCAATAATAAGACTAACAACAGAAAACACCCCAAACATAAAAATTTAGTTTTATTTGCAATTATGACAGATAATCATGTAACTAGCTTCAGTATTTCCACAAAAAAAAGATATGTAACATAACAATATACTGATATAAAGAAAACTAAAGGGATGACCATTAAAGGAAAGAATACCTTAAATAAAATGAATTCAGAAAGTTCCCATAGGCTCTGGATTAATCCTTTAAGTTTACTTTGATCATGAGCTAAAACATTGTAGTGAATAGATTTAAATCGAAGTAGGTAAAATTCCCATTTTGGCAGCCTGTATACCTCACGAAACCCATCTGCAATTTCACACTAGAGGTTGAAATCGAGCTCTTAAAAATCTTTAAACTTGATATACCGAAAGCTAGAATAGAGCAGGAGGCTATACTCACTAGAAAAATCCAAATTGATGTTGGAAATCATTGAAAAAGGGATGAGTAGATTCAATACTCTACTAAGCTTGAACACCAACATCTCACAACTGGAAGCCCTAAGAATCGACCTGAAATCAGTCAAAAAATTGAAGATTTTGTGACTAAAAATTTACGCAGAAATAGGTCGCAAAAAGGACTCTATTTGGGCAGAAACAAGCATAAAAAATATGTAAGGAACAAAACCCCTCAAATGATTTGAAAATGAGGGAGGCGGGGAGGCGAAGGGTGTCAGTGACAGTGGCGAGTACGAGGAGAAGAAGTTTGTCCAAGAGCAGCAGAGATCTCTTCCTCCATCGCAGGTTTGTTTTCATTAGGATTTGTGTTTGATCATTGAGTCGTATGTTGAAGAGTGCATGATAGAGAGGCCTTTTAGTTGAGGCGACAGCGACGCATATGGCAGAAGCGAACCTGAGGCCCATCTAGGATGGAAGGCAGTGGAGCATCTAGGGTTTTCGACGAGAAGATGCAGGAGGAAGAAGTAGAGGACACTTACTGTTAGTGGATTTCATGTCGGAGGTCTTGCCGGTGAGGGCGTCCTTAATGGACTCGTGGACTGCTGCTGCTCCTGCGCGGCTCCGGTGAGCGAGAGATTGTGAGAAAAGAGAAAAGAGGGACGGATTGAGAAGATAAAAGGGTGGAATGCGGCGGCAAAAAACTTTCGAGGAGAGGGAAAGAAAAAAAGCGGGGCAAAAATTGGCGAAGGGGAAAAAACGGCGAAGGAAAAAAAACACCAGTATTCAACATCACTTAATAGACAACGACTTTTAAAAACTGTTGTCGTAATCCCCAAAAAAGGCACACATAGACAACAGTTTTCAAAAACTGTTGTTGTAGCATTTAAAAACCGTTGTCGTAGTCTTAAAAAAACATAAATAGACAACGGTTTTTAAAAACCGTTGTCGTAGGCCAAAAAAATTGCTAAAAGACAACGGTTTTTGTTAAAACCGTTGTTAAAAGGCAAAAAGACAACGGTTTGGTATAAAACCGTTGTCGTTTGAGTGTTGTTGAATGACGTTTTTCTTGTAGTGACTAGGTCTTCTTAGTTATTGGAGCAACAACCACTTCCTTAGACAAAGCCTCATAAAGAAATTATCTGTTTAACTTTCTCGTTGAAGATGCTAAGTTTAGTTTTAAATTCAAGTTAAACATGTTTCGGAACCCAATAGAGGTTCCTACCTACAGGGTTAATCAAGTATTTCCTAAGTACATAAGCTTTTGATATTTTTATAATTTGACTCTGGTGAAATCTATAGTACCAGTTTAGTCCTCTATAATTCTTAAAAGCAGAAATATTTGAACAGGTAGACTTTTTCAAATTTTCTATTTCTTCTTTTAATTTTTCATTTTCAAGTTTCAATTTATCAAAATCCTCTATTAGACATGATTTTGCCAAAATTCTTTTGGTTTCTAAAATTTCATTTTCTAATTTGTTATTTTTATTTTCTAATTTATACATGGATTTTGCCATAGCCTTAATACTAAAGTAAAGTTGATCAGGAGGTAAGAGGCATACCTCACTTACCATATCAGACTTGAAGCTTGATTCTCCCCCTGCTTCGCTACATTCATCTGAGGTCGCTCCCCCTTCATCGATGTTGGGTTCTGATGTACTTTTCCCTTCATAGCTTGCCATCAGTGCTATCCCGACATATTCTTGAATCTCGGACTCATATGATGAACTATCATCCCAAGTTACTTTTAGATTCTTGTGCTTCTTGGGTATCTTGTCTTTGTCCTTCTTTAGTTCTGGGCAGTCTTCTTTTAAGTGTCTTTCCCTTTGACACTGGTAGTAACACATCCTTCTTCTATTTCTTGGATTCTTTTTATTCTACATTTCTTTAAACTTATTACATCTAAAAAACTTTTTAAAGTTTCTTACCATATATGCTTCCTGATCCTCTTCTGAATCTGACTCGGGTTCATCCTTCTTGGTTGCGTTTAGTGCGATCATCTGGCTTGATTCCTTTGTTGTCCCTGCACACCTGGTTTCATGTAATTCAAGAGTAGAGAACAATTCTTCTAAAGTACTTACCTCCAGGTCTTTTGAAATATAGTAGGCGTCGATGATTGATGTCCATTCTGGAGTTCTAGGAAACACATTAAGTGTGTAGCGTATGGTGTCCCGGTTTGTTACCGTTTCACCGAGGTTCTCGAGACCAGTAATCAATTTCTTTACCTTCGCGTGTAGATCGGCTACCTTCTCACCTTTTTCCAGACGGATGTTCGTCAGTTTGTTCTGGAGGATGTCTCTTCTAGCCAATTTTGCTTCGGATGTCCCTTCGTGGAGTTCCAGGAACTTCTCCTAGAGTTCTTTGGCCGACGAGTAGCTTCCGATGCGATTGACTTCTTGAGGCAGCAACACGCTCAGCAGGTGATATTCCGGACAGTTGTTCGCAACGGAATCACTCTTCTCCTTCTTTGTCCACTGGCTCTCTTCTTTTTCTTCTCCATTCTGATTCGTCGGAGTTACAAAGCCATACTTTATAATTAACCAAATTTTGGAATCAGTTCTTAGGAATACCTCCATACGACGCTTCCAGTGTGCGAAGTCCCCCTCGAATTTTGGTGGAACGATGCTTGGTCTGGCCATCTCGTTGCTTCGATCAGCGGTTAGTCCTCCTGAAGCGCCTTGCTCTGATACCACTTGTTGGTCCCTTTGGAGGCCGACAAGAGGGGAGGGGTGAATTGCCCTCCAAAAATAAATCTAACCTTTCTCGGATATATCGACTAATTAACAAACACTTGTAATAAAAAAGAGACGAGACTAATTAAAAGAGATTAGACACAGAGGGTTTACTTGGTTTGCAATAAGGGGATTGCTAATCCAAGGAAAAGAAGGCGCGGTATCTGATGATCTCCTCTGGGCGGAGTAATCTCTTACAGTGTTGAGAGCACAGACAAAAAAGTAAAGCACTAAGAAACTGATTACAAGTGAGTTAAATCATCTGTGCTAATCAGTGCTATATTTATAGCACTGGTCGGGGCGCCCTGAAGAGTCCGAGCACCCTGGGGGATAAAATTTTATCCCCCAATGATCAGATCGAGTCAAAACTCGATCTGGTCAAAATCTTCGCTCTGGGCGCCCCGGTACGTTCCGGGCGCCCCGGAGGGGTCCGAGCACCCCGGTCAGCTCCGGGCGCCCCGGACCCCAAAATCAACTCTGGTTGACTTTTTTCGTCTGGTAGCTCTGCTTCGGTTTGGCTCGTCTCGGTTTGGGTCCTCAACTCCGGTTCCGCTAGCTTGGGTGATCTCGGCCATCCGGAATAGGGCTCACCCGAACCCAAGTTCCGGCATTCTCCTCGAGCAGCCTTCCTTCCCGGTTTCTCATCTCTCGAACGCCGCACATGTTCTTCTCGTCCACCGGTGTACTCTTCCGCGGTCACCTCGTCCCTCGGACGCACCGAGCTCGTCGGCTATCTCCCCGTGCTGTCCTTCTCATTAGCCGCGTCTTCCGCTCGACTTCCTGTGTTCCTAAGCTCCTGCACACTTAGACACAAGGGTTAGACAAAACAGGACCTAACTTAACTTGTTTGATCACATCAAAACACCTTGGGGTTCCAACACACAGGATGTCAACAGGAGCGCCACGTCCCAGTATCCATCCCATCGACTTTCGGATAGGATCAATTTCAATCCATATATATATATTTTTAGTATTTTACATAATGTATCATGATATCATAAAGCTCCATATAGTTATGAATCTAACCCTTGGTTTAGAAGTCATGTCATAGTTACAAGAGAGACTATCCCTAAAGTTGACTTTGAGAAGACTAGTGTGACTAAGACTTCTAAGAAGCCTAAAAAGTAATTAGGAATGCATCAAGGGAAGTTATCCCTAGTAAATATTTTGTACACCCAAGGAGCACCAATAGATATTATGTTTCTAAGAGTGTGTTCTCATCACACTAAATGGGTTTAGAGTGTGTCAACACTAATTGAAAGGATAGTTAACCCAACCATGATAAAGTTGACACTTTAGAGCATTTTTACGGTATTGTGACATCTTAAAAATGAGAAGTTAATTTTCACTCTTAAGGAGTTTGAAATGTGAAAATAATAAACTTAAAGGTTTGAGCTTAATTAAATTAGCACAAATAGGGTAGAGTTTAAGAGTATGCCAAGTTGAGATTTTGATATTTTATAGAGAGATTAGGGAAGCTTATGCCTCTTTTGGCATGGTGATTAGTTATTAAAACCTAGATAGTAAATCTAGGTATATTCTTTTTGCCCAAATGGTCATATTTTGTGTACCCTATCATATGCCATAACATTATATTTTACATTCATATTATTATAAAAATACTTCACATCATGTCATACATGCATCATTAAGCTATAATAGTTTTTATTTTTAAAAATTCTCAATTGATATATATCATATTCATTTACATGCATAAATTCCTAATTTTTTTAATTAAGGACAATGACATAAATTGACATCCTAGGTAGGATGATAAAAGTTAAAGTGTCTAGAAAAAGATGCATGATCCCTTAATTTAGGAAAAACAACTTTATACATCTCACAAAACTTTAGAGTTAACTTGCATGTGCATTGAGACACATTAGATAAAGTGAGATGTTAGGAAGATGGGCAAAACTCAAGATGTTGATTTAGTACATCTATTTGAGTTTTAATTTTATCAAAATACATAAATTTTGTGAAGTCCAATCATAAGGAAAGCTAATATGCAAGTCATATACATTTAGTCCATAGATCATGGTTGAAAATTATTTTCAAAAATAATTTTAAAAATATTTTAAAAACCTTAGTGAAGTCTATTTGTTGATAGCAATCACTAATGATTAGTTATATATAAAGTTATAGTGAAATATTGAAGTATTCAATGGTTTTTAATTTTGTATCATTCTTTAAAAATAAGATATATTTTTATAGAAAACTATTTTTTTTCCTGATAGTATATTACATAAATAATGTCTACATGAAATTTTATGATTTTTAAAAAATCATGAAATTATTTATGAATTTTTAAATTTTGGACAGAAATAAGACTTGAGAAATCAATAATCGATTGGTACATGCTGTAATTGATTAGCAGTTCACACCAATCGATTGGCATAAGAGGCAATCAATTAGTAACGGATACCAATCGATTGGTGGCTACTAATTTTAGCTAAAATAGATTTATTTCAGTTGATTAAATCACATTTAGCCTATTTAATTATTCCTAATCCTATGAAATACTTGGACAAGTATTTGAGAGTATTTTCTTGATGAAAATGAGAAAATAATAGTTAAAGGGACTAATGTGGAGTTAAGGAGATTTGCATTCAAGTTTAAATTTTTAACCTCATGACTTCAATTTTGAGATTGTCTAAAGGTTTAGAAACTCTAAATCATCGTTCGTATAATGATAGAAGTTAGAGCATGCCTTGAGGGAGAGTTTCACCTTAAAACCATAATTCGGATAAGAAAGGAGATCTATAGAAGGATGATGGATGTATGCTCATGGTTAAGCATTGAAAATAATGGAAGGTTAGGAACCTTGATTGTGAGAAGAGGAATTTTGAGAAATGGAACCTTTTGAAACAATGGAAGGTAGGACACATTCATTGAAATGGTTAGATGAATCCTAGGAGAAGATTTTTAATGTATGTCAAAGGGGAAAAATGTCGGGTCTAAGTTAGGAAATCAACATTCATGCTTTGGCATGGGATGAAGATGAAAATGGGTTATTGAGTTAACTTAATTTAAACATATTGTCAAATATAAAAAAAAAGAGACTGTTGGTGCAATCATACTCTAGTCAAGGTTGACCAAGTTGACTAAATTTGGATTGACTTGAACTTGAGTTTTGATGTTTGACAATATGTGAAAGAGGAGTTAAGTAGATCAAGGGAGGATCAGATACTTGACAGGAAAGTCTTAACTAGATGTTAGGCAATAGAGAGTCCTAACTAAGGTTAGGCAAGGAAAAACTCTAACTGGAGGTTAGATAATGAAAAGTCCTAACTGAGGTTAGGTAAGGGGAAGTCCTGACCAAAGGTTAGGCAAATGTGAGTGAGTGACTAGTCTTAATTGGAGGTTAGGCAGGAGAAGTCCACGGGAAGGTTGGCAGAAGAAAAATTCAAGTAGGTCAAGGAGGACCAGATGCTTGGTGAGAAAGTCCAAATGGGTCAAAAGTTGACCGGACACTTGATGATCTAAAGTCCAACGAGATGTTGGCAAGATAAAGTCCAAGTGGATCAAGGAGGATCAGATACTTGGTGAAAAATCTCTAGTAAGTCAAGGTTGACCAGATAATAGACAATGAGAAGTTCCAACAGATCATGGATGACTGGATATTGGGCAACGGAAGTCCAATAGGTTAAGGTTAATCAAATATCATATAATACATGATTTTAATCTTTAAAAGACTGAAATTAGGGTTAGCAATCGATTGGTGGGATTCACCTATCGATTAGCAAATCCTAAACTTGAAAGTTCAGGTTTTGCTGCTCAAATTGATTGGGAGATGGTTTCACAAAGCACAGTAAGTACTGAAATCAATTAGAGTAATTGATTCAGCATTGTCTAATCAATTGAGGCAATTGATTAGCATTGTTTTCTCCAAAATAGAAAGGTTCTGAATTAATTGGGGCAATCAAATGAGAGGTTTTCATGAAAAGCACAGAAGGTACCATCCATTGGGCAATCAATTCAACATGGGTCAATTGATTGGGGGTAATCAATTGGAGGCTCTTCACGAAGAACAAAAAGCTTCAGAATCAATTGATATGACTCACCAATCATTTAGAAAGGTAAAAAAGAGTCATTCTACAGATTTTGAATGGTCAAGTTGATATGACAATCGATTGGGAGGCGTCGAAGGAAACCTAGAAAAGGGATTTTGGTGGAGTTTCTTCGATGCTGGTTCTTGAGATTTTGGTGACAAGTGTTGATGCACTTTCCAAGCATCAATAATCTAATCAAAGCAAGAAAAAAGCAAGTAAAAAGCAAGTAAAGTAATGTTCATTGTTCTAAAGTTATTTTTAATTTCATTTGTAATCTTGTTTGTGTTTCTTGTTGTATTCTGATGCTCGAGTTTGTATGAGGCTTCTCAACCTCTAGAAAGAAGATTTTCATAGTGGAGCTATGAGTAAGGAGTGGACCCTTGGAGTAAGTACCTCAAGAAGGTGAATACCAAGTAAAATCCAAGCATTAGCATTGTGAAGATTCTTCACTTTGAGTTTCTGTTGCAAATCAAGTTCAAAGAAGTGAAGCAAGCTATTCAACAACCCCCCGCCCTGTAACGACCCGACTTCTGGGTACCAGGCTGTAAGGCCGGTCGCTACAGTTATGCTAAACTATACTGTGCGGAAAGCTGGGCTAATTAAAATTTTTCTACTAATTGATGACTGTTCTTGGTTCTACATGTGCTAAAGGATGTAATCTGAGGAACATCCCCCATGGACTAGAAGTTGATCTACTGAGTTTCTTGGTCGAAACTGAGCTTCCCAATCGATCCAAACTGAACTGGATCGATTGCTTCCCGTTGGATCGATCCACGGATCGATCCCGGCTGCTACTGGCACGGATGAACACCCTGGATCGGTCAGCTGACCGATCCAGAAGCTGCATCGCTTCTGTATGCTGCTGGATCGGTCTGCCGACCGATCCAGCTGGTCCCTGATCGGTCAGTAGACCGATCAGTGGCTTACTGATCGATCCACGGATCGATCAGGGAGCGAACAGAAAGTTCTATTGCAGAAACCAGATCCCTGATCGGTCTACCGACCGATCAGAGACTCCCTGATCGGTCTGTTGACCGATCAAGGGTTTCTGATTTCGAATCAGAAACTCTGATTTCGAATCAGAAACTCTGATTTCAGCACGGCTTCGTGCCAAAACGTCATACAACAACTACCTAATGCATAATAAACTATTCTAATAACATGTAGTAACATTCTAAACTGGTTCATGACATTTTTCTCGCTAAAACACATTTTAACAACTTAAAGTGCATGGAAGTATAAATTCCTAAAAGTTCTAATTGTTTAAACTTGCTAAGGTTCAAGAGTGCATAAAACATGAAAACTAGAACTAATAAATTGCAAAGTGCTAAAGTAAATGCTAGATCCCCAGAGGGTCTTTTATTCCAGTTCCTGCCACACACACCATCCTTTGCATTATCCTCCAGCTCCCTCTGCTAGGCCATCTTTCCTTTACCTTTATCTGCAGTATAAGGAAAAATAGTATCTGTAAGCTTAAAGCTTAGTAAGAAACCATCTACCTCACAAAAACATGCAACGATGCAAATATGATTTTAAATCATGCTGTTTAAAACATATGCTGGATATACTGAATAAACTAGCATGGCATGGCATATAAGCATACAATCATGGCATATCAAGAGCTGAACATAAAGTCATCATGCATATTCACAGGGAAAAACTAAACTGGAGCATGATACTGAAACTGAGCTACGCTAATACTGAGCTACTGCTAGAGCTGTACTGAGTTCACGAACTAATTTGTGAAAGATTGAAAACCGTATACATATAATAAGTGAAAATACTAAACATGCTGCTGAGGGGCCCGGCAACTGTACGTGCTATGCGCGCATCTCTAACTAGACCCGGGGTTGCAAGTCCCGAATTTAGTAGAGCTACTAGGTTATCTAAACCTAGGGACCGACTATGGGAGCCCAGGCCAATAGATATCTAATCCAGTACAGTACCAACTGAAAAGTAAAATACTGAGTATAGCTAAACTGTTCTAAATTGCTCTTTCTAGGTTATATGAACCTAGAGCTAGGTTGTCTGAACCTAGAGGCTACTGTGGGAGCCCACCCATGGGACTGTAGTCCTACATAAGTTGAAATAAAACTAATTTGCTGTTTTAAATGCTTCTAGTGCATTTAATCAGTTAATTAAACTGTCTATTACTGAGTTAGACCTTTAATCGAGCACCTAGGATGCTCTAACACTTCTCCTATTAGGGAGACCACCTCTAGGCACCCGACAACGTCTAACCTCCTATCTGAAGAGGGAAAACGTGTCCGGCCCTTCTAGAGGTGCTCAACTAAATCCCTAATCTGCGAAGAGAGTTAAAAACACCCTAGATATCGATAAAAAATCTGCATACACCCTAACTAAAGTATAAAAACTCAAACGGAAGCTATTATACTGCAGGTGAGGGGTTTCTTACCTCGTACGCTAATTTTCTTACAATTCCTTTCGCTAGAAATTCCGGTGGAGACGACTTCTCGACGATTCGCTCGCGTCTATGCGTTCCTCTCGCGGAGACGAACCTCTTTCGTGTTGGAGTCGTCGCCGGAAGATGATCCGAGAGCCCTTGGGGCTTGGGCGCCGAGAGAGGAGGAGGAAGAGGAAGGTGTCGGCGTGAGGCTTTGGAGAGGAAGGGTTTTGCCGAACCAATAAAAGAAAATAACCCACCCCACTTAAACCTTCTATTTATATTAAGTGGTAATTCCGGCCCAACTCTAATATAAATTAAATCGTCTCCCTTTCCTTTCAGCATGGCCCTGCTGGGTTCAACTGGTTCCCAACATTATCCCTAAGCCATAGGTCTCGGGTTCGATTCCCGCTTAAGCTATTTTGCGGTTCTAATTATTTTTGCTGCTTCCGCTACTCGGAAAATTCCGAAAAAATATCTAAAAATTCCAGAAAAATCATAGAATATTTATAAAAATAATTTGAGAATTTTCGGGCGTTACAACTCCCCATACCTTATAAAAAGTCCGTCCTCGAACTTAGAATAATTCTGGGTACTTCTGTCTCATGCTGGCTTCTGTCTCCCAAGTTGCCTCTTCTGCTGTGTGACTGTGCCAAATGACTTTGACTAATGGTATTTCCTTGTTCCGCAATTTCTTAACTGCTCGGTCTATTATCTGAATAGGCTGACTATCATAGCTGAGGTCTTCGCGGATCTGTACCGACTGGGGCTCAATCACCTGGGTGGCATCTGGGGTATGCTTCTTCAGCATAGAGACATGAAATACGTTGTGGACAGCTGACATTTCCTGGGGTAGCTCTAGCTCATATGCTACCTTGCCCACTCTTCTGCTGATAAGGTATGGTCCCACATATCTGGGACTTAGCTTGCCCTTCTTCCCAAAACGCATTACTCCCTTCATGGGAGCTACTCTGAGGAACACTGAATCCCCAACTGAAAACTCTAAGGGTCTGCGCCGTGTATCGGCATAGCTCTTCTGGCGGCTCTGAGCTGTCTCTATCCTCTGGCGGATCTGCTGTATAGCTGCTGTGGTATCTGCTACTAGATCTGTCTGAAGCTCTAGTTCTTTCTGTTCACCACTCTCAACCAGCAGATTGGAGATCTACACCTCCGCCCATAGAGAGCCTCATAAGGTGCCATACCGATAGTGGCCTGATAGCTGTTGTTGTATGCAAATTCCGCTAAGCTCGGATATTTGCACCAACTTCCTTG
The DNA here is from genome assembly GCF_018446385.1 of Zingiber officinale. NCBI lineage: Eukaryota > Viridiplantae > Streptophyta > Magnoliopsida > Zingiberales > Zingiberaceae > Zingiber > Zingiber officinale. Next base: position 152,240,784 of record NC_055992.1, on the reverse strand, counting down.
AAGTCTAGGGCACACGCCGAGCATATCTTCGAGCACGATTTACTCGCCTGTCCGACCATCCGTCATGGATGGAATCTTGTCTTGAACTTTAACCGTGCCCAATGTTGATTGTACACACTCCGAAGTGTGATGTGTCTCTGTCTGAAATAATGGTACGTGGGACTCCATGAAGTCTGACGATCTCCTGGAGATACAACTGAGCTAGCTTCTCCATGGAGTAGGATATCTTGATAGCTAAAAAGTGGGCTCATTTAGTCAACCTATCGACTATTACCCAGATGGCATCAAAACTATTCGTGGTTCTGGGTAGTCCCACTATGAAGTCCATAGAGATATCCTTCCACTTTCATTCTGGAATCTGTATAGGCTGCAGAACTCCTCCTGGTCGCTGATGTTCTGCCTTGACCCTCTGACAGGTGAGGCAGATGCTAACATATCTGGCGATGTCTCGCTTCATCCCGGGCCACCAAAAATGTTTCTTCAGGTCTTGATACATTTTGGTGGAACCTGGATGCATCGCATAGGGAGTCTTGTGAGCCTCATCTAAAATCTGTCTCCGTAGCTCCTCCTGATCTGGAACACAAAGTCTGTCACCAAAATACAACACCCCGCTATCGGACATTCTGAATTCTCTACTTTCTGATTCTGTTAGCCCTTGCTTGATTTTCTGTATTTCAGGGTCCTACTCCTGAGCTGACTGAATATCACCAAGCAAGGTAGACTCTAAGGTCATAGTAGAGAGCTGTCCCGCTAGAAGCTCGAGACCGAAATCTATGATCTCCTTCTGTAGGGGCGGTGACATGGCTGTAAGAGATAATAAGGTAGCACTGGACTTTCTGCTGAGTGCGTCTGCTACCTTATTGGCTTTTCCGGGATGGTAGAGGATATCAATATCATAGTCTTTGACCAGATCTAGTCATCTGCGCTGTCGCATATTCAGATCCTTCTGAGTGAAGAAGTACTTCAGACTCTGATGGTCTGTATATACTCTGCACTGAGCTCCATATAAGTAATGTCTCCAAATTTTGAGAGCGAACACTACTGCTGCAAGCTCAAGGTCATGAGTAGGGTAATTCTTCTCATAATCCTTGAGTTGTCTGGAGGCATAGACGATCACCTTTACGTTTTGCATCAGTACTGCTCCTAGTCCCAACTTAGAGGCATCACTATAGATGTCAAAGCTGCTGATGTTGTCTGGTAGAGCCAAAATGGGAGCACTGGTCAATCTCTTTTTTAGCTCGCTGAAGCTGTTCTCACAGTCCTCTGTCCACTAAAATTTCCTGTTCTTTCTGGTAAGAGCTGTCAGTGGGGAGGCTATCCTGGAGAAGTCCTCTACAAACTTCCTGTAATATCCTGCTAATCCCAGAAAGCTCCTGATTTCGCTGGCGTTCTTAGGTCTCTTCCAGTTACTTACTGCTTCTATCTTGCTGGGATCTACCATAATACCATCCTTTGAGATGATGTGACCCAGGAAGGACACCTGATCTAGCCAAAATTCACATTTCGTGAACTTGGCGTAAAGCTGGTTCTGTTGAAGGGTCTGCAATACTAGTTTCAGGTGTTCTGAGTGTTCTTCCTGAGTTTATGAGTAGATAAGAATGTCATCAATAAACACAATAACAAACTTATCTAAATACTCCCTGAATACTCTGTTCATGAGCTCCATGAATGTAGCTGGAGCATTGGTCACGCCAAAGGGCATGACTACGAACTCGTAGTGTCCGTATCTGGTTCTGAATGTTGTCATGGGTATATCCCCTTCTTTAACCTTCACCTGATGATAACCTGATCTGAGATCTATCTTAGAGAACACTGCTGCTCCCTTCAGTTGGTCGAACAGGTCATCTATTCTGGGAAGGGGATACCTGTTCTTGATTGTAACTTGGTTCAGTGATCTGTAGTCTATGCACAGTCGCATGCTTCCATCCTTCTTCTTCACGAACAATACAGGCGCTCCCCATGGTGAGTGACTCAGGCGTATGAAACCCTTGTAGTTGCTCCTGAAGCTCCTTCAGTTCTGCTGGAGCCATGCGATAAGGCGCTTTGGAGATAGGATTTGTACCGGGAATGAGCTCTATCTCAAAGTCGATCTCCCTGTCTGGTGCTAAGCCTGGTAACTCTTCAGGGAAGACTGCTGGGTAGTCACATACGACTCGAACCTCTGCTAGCTGTTGGTTCTTGTCCTGGCTGGCGTTGACCACGTGTGCTAGAAATCCTGTACATCCTGAATCCAGTAGCTTCTGTGCTTTCATAGCTGAGAGGAACTTCTTGGCCTTTCTCTTTGGTTCTCCGCTGTATTCAAATTGCACTGCCGCTTCAGGTTGCTGTTTACGGCAATCTATGGTAGCACCGTACTTGATCAGAAAGTCCATTCCAAAGATAACGTCATAGTCGGTCATCTCTAGCACTATCAGATCACAAAAGAGCTCTCTGTCTGCTATAATGACTGGCACTGCTCTGAGCCAGTGCGTGGATGCCATGATCTCTCCTGAAGGTAGTGTCGTCAAAAATTGACCACTGAGTGCTTCTGAGGGTATTTCTAACTTTTCGGAGAACATCCTGGCTATATATGAATGGGTTGCCCCAGTATCAAATAGAAAGAAAAATGCTAATCTGACCTGTGACAACTGTCGAGGCATTGGCTACGTCCTCTCTGGTGAGTGAGTAGATCCTCGCATTCGCCATAGCTGGAGGGGCTTCTAATCTGCCCTGGCTGATGAGTGGACCTTCTAGAGCGGCCTGCATCTGATATAACTGAGCTGGCTGGCCTGCATACTGAATCTGCTGTGGCTGAGGAAGACCGGTCTTGTTCGGGCACTGCTTGGCCATGTGCCCTTCTTGTCCACATTCAAAACATCCTCGTGTGCCCTTGCGACAAACCCCTGGGTGGAATTTCCCACAAGTAGCACATTTTGGATAACTGGGTCGCTTGCTAGATGGTCCTCCTTTTGGGTCACTTCCTGATCTGCGCTTGCTGTTGGAGTTTCCTTTCCAGTTAGAGCTGTGGCCTTGCTGTTTTTGAGCGTGAGAGTTTCCTTGGCCTTTGGACTCTGAGGAGACTTGCTTTTGCTGCTTTATGCTGTTCTGGTAATGCTCCGTGGTCAAGGCACTGCTCACTAGCTCCTCTGTGGTTTGTGGCCTATGTATGCCACCAGCCACGTTCACTGCTATCTCTGGCCTCAGCATCTTGAGCATCAACCGGATTCGTTCCTTCTCTGTGCTGACTAGCTCTGGGCACAGACGAGCCAACCTGTTGAATTTCTTCACGGCTTCCTCAACTGAAAGGTTGCCCTGACGAAACTCAGTGAACTTGTCGTAGTGGCGGTTCGTAACCCGTATGTGGAAGAACTCCTCGAAGAACTCCTTCTCGAAGTGAGCCCATGACATCTGGTTCACTGGGCGCTTCATTCTGATTCTCTCCCACCACTTCACTTTCTCGAAGAACTCCTCGAAGAACTCCTGTCAGGCAGAAGGAGGCACACTTCACTTTCTCGTGTTCTGGCCAGTCCAGAAGCTCCATCGTGCTCTCCAGTGTTTTGAACCAGGCTTGTGCATCCCATGGTTCACTAGTGCCTGAGAAGTTCTTTGGCTTGACCCGCTGCCACTGGATCAGATAGGCTTCCTTTCTTGGCTCAGCTGCTGGGGCTGCTGGTGCTGGTGCTGGTGCTGTAGGCTGAGCTGGTGGAACCTCCAAGACTACCGGAGTAGTCAAATTCGGTTCCGGGGTGACTGTGGGGGTACTCTGCTGATTAGCCTTTAAGGTGGCTATTTCCTGTTGCTGTAACTGAGCCACTAATGCTGTAAGGTCTGGAGGAGGCACTGAACTGCCTGCCTCTTGCTGGGGCTCAGTAGCTAATGCCCTTCTAGCTGGGCGTCCTCGTGCCATTTCTAAAGACATAGAGAACATAACATAACTAATGTAATCACAGTTATATAACTACTGATATCATGTTTAAACTATCACATACTAACAAGCAGTAGGCATATAAACATGAACTGTAATAACAAGACAAGGAGCATAAATAAAGTAGAGGTATTCTTACTTGGAAGCTGCAGGTACAATGCTGATGTGTGTGTAGGAAGTATGGAACTTGGCTCTGATACCACTCTGTAACGACCCGCCTTCTAGGTACTGGCTGTAAGGCCGGTCGCTACAGTTATGCTAAACTATACTGTTTGGAAAGCTGGGCTAATTAAAATTTTTCTACTAATTGATGACTGTTCTTGGTTCTACATGTGCTAAAGGATGTAATCTGAGGAACATCCCCCATGGACTAGAAGTTGATCTACTGAGTTTCTTGGTCGAAACTGAGCTTCCCAATTGATCCAAACTGAACTGGATCGATTGCTTCCCATTGGATCGATCCACAGATCGATCCCGGATGCTACTGGCACGGATGAACACCCTGGATCGGTCAGCTGATCGATCCAGAAGCTGCATCGCTTCTGTATGCTGCTGGATCGGTCTGTCGACCGATCCAGCTGGTCCCTGATAGGTCAGTAGACCGATCAGTGGCTTACTGATCGGTCTGCTGACCGATCAGTGAGCCGCGATCCAGCTCCTGATCGATCCACGGATCGATCAGGGAGCGAACAGAAAGTTCTGTTGCAGAAACCAGATCCCTGATCGGTCTACCGACCGATCAGAGACTCCCTGATCGGTCTACCGACCGATCAGAGACTCCCTGATCGGTCTGCTGACCGATCAGGGGTTTCTGATTTCGAATCAGAAACTCTGATTTCAGCACGGCTTCGTGCCAAAACCTCATACAACAACTACTTAATGCATAATAAACTATTCTAATAACATGTAGTAACAATTCTAAACTGGTTCATGGCATTTTTCTCGCTAAAATACATTTTAACGACTTAAAGTGCATGGAAGTATAAATTCCTGAAAGTTCTAATTGTTTAAACTTGCTAAGGTTCAAGAGTGCATAAAACATGAAAACTAGAACTAATAAATTGCAAAGTGCTAAAGTAAATGCTAGATCCCCAGAGGGTCTTTTATTCCAGTTCCTGCCACACACACCATCTTTGCATTGCCCTCCAGCTTCCTCTGCTAGTCTATCTTTCCTTTACCTTTATCTGCAGTATAAGGAAAAATAGTATCTGTAAGCTTAAAGCTTAGTAAGAAACCATCTACCTCACAAAAACATGCAACGATGCAAATATGATTTTAAATCATGCTGTTTAAAACATATGCTGGATATACTGAATAAACTAGCATGGCATGACACATAAGCGTACAATCATGGCATATCTAAACCTGAACATAAAAACATGTATAACAACTGCACATAGAGTTATCATGCATATTCACAGGGAAAAACTAAACTGGAGCATGATACTGAACTGAAACTGAACTGCGCTAAAACTGATCTTAAACTATAATCACTGGATTAGATTAAGAGTTTGAAAGCTAATATCTTAATAAGTGAAAATAGTAATCATGCTGTTTGGGCCCGGCAACTGTACTTGTTGTGCGCGCATCCCTAATTAGACCCGGGTTTGCAAGTCCCGAATTTAGTAGGGTTAACTAGGTTATCTAAACCTAGGGATGACTGTGGGAGTCCAACCCAATGGATATCTGATCCAGTACAGTGCCACTGAAAATAAAATACTGAATATAGCTATCTGTTTTAACTTGCTGTCTCTAGGTTATCTAAACCTAGAGCTAGGTTATCTGAACCTAGAGGTGACTGTGGGAGCCCACCCATTGGACCGTAGTCCCATAAACTGAACTAAACTAATGTGCTGTTTTAAATGCTCCTAATGCATCTAACTGAGCTATTAAACATAACTGAGGTGGTATTTAGCTATACTAACATTTTACCAAACACTTGGTGTGCTCCAACTCTCTCCTCTAATAGGGAGATCACCTCTAGGCACCCGACAACGTCTAGAATCTCCAACTAAAGGAGACCAACGTGTCCGGCCCGTCTAGAGGTGCTCAACTAGATCCCTAATCCTCGAGGAGGGTTTAAACACCCCCTATGTGCCGAAAAACCTGCATATAGCTAAAACTAATGCGTAGAAAACCAAACGGAGCTATTATACTGCAGGTGAGGGGTTTCTTACATCCTATTCGTAATTTCTTATGATTCAAATCGCTGGTTTTCCGATGGAAACGATCCTCTCGACGATCCACTAGCGTCTTCACGTTCCTCTCGCGGAGAAGAACCTTTTTCGTGTTGGAGTCGTCGACGGAAGAAGCTCCCTTGGCCCTTGGGCTTGGTGTGCCGTGAGAAGGAGGAGAGGGAGAGGCGGCAGTGAGGGTTTGAGAGGAGAAGGTGGCGTGAGGTTTGTGAGGAGAGGGCTGCCGAACCAACACAAAATAAACCAAACCAACTTAAACCTTCTATTTATATTAAGTGGTAATTCCGGCCCAACTCTAATATAAATTAAATCGTCTCCCTTTCCTTTTAGCACGGCCCTGCTGGGTTCAACTGGTTCCCAACATTATCCCTAAGCCATAGGTCTCGGGTTCGATTCCCGCCTAAGCTATTTTGCGGTTCTTTCTGTCTCATGCTGGCTTCTGTCTCCCAAGTTGCCTCTTCTGCTGTGTGACTGTGCCAAATGACTTTGACTAATGGTACTTCCTTGTTCCGCAATTTCTTAACTGCTCGGTCTATTATCTGAATAGGCCGACTATCATAGCTGAGGTCTTCGCGGATCTGTACCGACTGGGGCTCAATCACCTGGGTGGCATCTGGGGTATGCTTCTTCAGCATAGAGACATGAAATACGTTGTGGACAGCTGACATTTCCTGGGGTAGCTCTAGCTCATATGCTACCTTGACCACTCTTCTGCTGATAAGGTATGGTCCCACATATCTGGGACTTAGCTTGCCCTTCTTCCCAAAACGCATTACTCCCTTCATGGGAGCTACTCTGAGGAACACTGAATCCCCAACTGAAAACTCTAAGGGTCTGCGCCGTGTATCGGCATAGCTCTTCTGAGCTGTCTCTATCCTCTGGCGGATCTGCTGTATAGCTGCTGTGGTATCTGCTACTAGATCTGTCTGAAGCTCTAGTTCTTTCTGTTCACCACTCTCATACCAGCAGATTGGAGATCTACACCTCCGCCCATAGAGAGCCTCATAAGGTGCCATACCGATAGTGGCCTGATAGCTGTTGTTGTATGCAAATTCTGCTAAGCTCAGATATTTGCACCAACTTCCCTTGAAGTCTAGGGCACACGCTCGGAGCATATCTTCGAGTACCTGATTTACTCGCTCTGTCTGACCATCTGTCTGCGGATGGAATGCTGTGCTGAACTTTAACTTTGTGCCCAATGCTGACTGTACACACTCCCAGAAGTGTGATGTAAATCTGCTGTCTCTGTCTGAAATGGGACTCCATGAAGTCTGACGATCTCCTGGAGATACAACTGAGCTAGCTTCTCCATGGAGTAGGATATCTTGATAGCTAAAAAGTGGGCTCATTTAGTCAACCTGTCGACTATTACCCAGATGGCATCAAAACCATTCGTGGTTCTGGGTAGTCCCACTATGAAGTCCATAGAGATATCCTCCCACTTCCATTCTGGAATCTGTATAGGCTGCAGAACTCCTCCTGGTCGCTGATGTTACCCTCTGACAGGTGAGGCGGATGCTAACATATCTGGCGATGTCTCGCTTCATCCCGGCCACCAAAAATGTTTCTTCATGTCTTGATACATTTTGGTGGAACCTGGATGCATCGCATAGGAGTCTTGTGAGCCTCATCTAAAATCTGTCTCCATAGCTCCTCCCGATCCGGAACACAGAGCTATCACCAAAATACAACACCCCACTATCGGACATTCTGAATTCTCTACTTTCGATTAGCCCTTGCTTGATTTTACGATTTGGTCCCGCCCCGAGCCGATGAATATCACCAAGCAAGGTAGACTCTAAGGTCATAGTAGAGAGTCGCTATAAGCTCGAGACCAAGTCTATGATCTCCTTCAGAGGGGCGGTGACATGGTGAGAGATAATAAGGTAGCTGGACTTTCTGAGTCGCTACCTTATTGGCTTTTCCGGATGGTAGAGGATATCAATATCATAGTCTTTGACCAGCTCTAGCTATGCTGTCGCATGTTCAGATCCTTCTGAGTGAAGAAGTACTTCAGACTCTGATGATCTGTATACACTCTGCACTGAGCTCCATATAAGTAATGTCTCCAAATTTTGAGAGCGAACACTACTGCTGCGAGCTCAAGGTCATGAGTAGGATAATTCTTCTCATAATCCTTGAGTTGTCTGGAGGCATAGGCGATCACCTTGTCGTTTTGCATCAGCACCGCTCCTAGTCCCAACTTAGAGGCATCACTATAGATGTCAAAGCTGCTGGTGTTGTCTGATAGAGCCAAAATGGGAGCACTGGTCAATCTCCTTTTTAGCTCACTGAAGTTGTCCTCACAGTCCTCTGTCCACTGAAATTTCCTGTTCTTTCTGGTAAGAGCTGTCAGTGGGGAGGCTATCCTGGAGAAGTCCTCTACGAATTTTCTGTAATATCCTGCTAATCCCAGAAAGCTCCTGATTTCGCTGGCGTTCTTAGGTCTCTTCCAGTTACTTACTGTTTCTATTTTGCTGGGATCTACCATAATACCATCCTTTGAGATGATGTGACCCAGGAAGGACACCTGATCTAACCAAAATTCACATTTCGTGAACTTGCCATATAGCTGGTTCTACTGAAGGGTCTGCAATACTAGTTTCAGGTGCTCTGAGTGTTCTTCCTGAGTTTCTGAGTAGATAAGGATGTCATCGATAAACACAATAACAAACTTATCTAAATACTCCCAATACTGCTCATGAGATCCATGAATGTAGTGGAGCATTGGTCACGCTAAAGGGCATGACTACGAACTCGTAGTGTCCGTATCCGGTTCTGAATGCCGTCTTGGGTATATCCTCTTCTTTAACCTTCACCGATGATAACCCGATCCGAGATCTATCTTAGAGAACACCGCTGCTCCCTTCAGCTGGTCGAACAGGTCATCTATTCGGGAAGGGATACTGTTCTTGATTGTGACTTGGTTGATCCGTAGTCTATGCACAGTCGCATGCTTCCATCCTTCTTCACGAACAATACAGGCGCCCCCCATGGTGAGTGACTCGGGCGTATGAAACCCTTGTCAAGCCGCTCCTGTAGTTGCTCCTGCTCCTTCAGTTCTACTGGAGCCATGCGATAAGGCGCTTTGGAGATAGGATTTGTACCGGAATGAGCTCTATCTCAAAGTCGATCTCCCTGTCGTGCTAAGCCTGGTAACTCTTCAGGGAAGACTGCTGGTAGTCACATACGACTCGAACCTCTGCTAGTTGGTTCTTGTCTGGCTGGCGTTGACCACGTGTGCTAGAAATCTCATACATCCCGAATCCAACAGCTTTGCTTTCATAGCTGAGAGGAACTTCTTGGCCTTTCTCTTTGGTTCTCCGTTGATTCAAATTGCATTGCCGCTTCAGGTTGGAAGATGACTTTACTGCACTCTATGGTAGCACCGCATTTGATCGGAAAGTCCATTCCAAAGATAACGTCATAGTCGGTCATCTCTAGCACTATCGGATCACAAAAGAGCTCTCTGTCTGCTATAATGACCTGAGCCAGTGCGTGGATGCCATGATCTCTCCTGAAGGTAGTGTCGTCAAAAACTGACCACTGAGTACTTCTGAGGGTATTTCTAACTTTTCGGAGAACATCCTGGCTATATATGAATGAGTTGCCCCAGTATCAAGTAGAACAGTAGCATTAAACTGAAAAATGCTAATCTGACCTGTGACAACTGTCGAGGCATTGGCTACGTCCTCTCTGGTGAGTGAGTAGATCCTTGCATTCGTCATAGCTGGAGGGGCTTCTAATCTGCCCTGGCTGATGAGTGGACCTTCTAGAGCGGCCTGCATCTGATATAACTGAGCTGGCTGGCCTGCATACTGAATCTGCTATGGCTGAGGAAGACCGGTCTTGTTCGGGCACTGCTTGGCCATGTGCCCTTCTTGTCCACATTCAAAGCATCCTCGTGTGCCCTTGCGACAAACCCCTGGGTGGAATTTCCCACAAGTAGCACACATTGGATAACTGGGTCGCTTGCTAGATGGTCCTCCTTTTGGGTCACCTCCTGATCTGCGCTTGCTGTTGGAGTTTCCTTTCCAGTTAGAGCTGTGGCCTTGCTGTTTTTGAGCGTGAGAGTTTCCTTGGCCTTTGGACTCTGAGGAGACTTGCTTTTGCTGCTTTATGCTGTTCTGGTAATGCTCCGTGGTCAAGGCACTGCTCACTAGCTCCTCTGTGGTTTGTGGCCTATGTATGCCACCAGCCACGTTCACTGCTATCTCTGGCCTCAGCATCTTGAGCATCAACCGGATTCGTTCCTTCTCTGTGCTGACTAGCTCTGGGCACAGACGAGCCAACCTGTTGAATTTCTTCACGGCTTCCTCAACTGAAAAGTTGCCCTGACGAAACTCAGTGAACTCGTCGTAGTGGCGGTTCGTAACCCGTATGTGGAAGAACTCCTCGAAGAACTCCTTCTCGAAGTCAGCCCATGACATCTAGTTCACTGGGCGCTTCGTTCTGATTCTCTCCCACCACTTCACTTTCTCGAAGAACTCCTCGAAGAACTCCTGTCAGGCAGAAGGAGGCACACTTCACTTTCTCGTGTTCTGGCCAGTCCAGAAGCTCCATCGTGCTCTCCAGTGTTTTGAACCAGGCTTGTGCATCCCATGGTTCACTAGTGCCTGAGAAGTTCTCTAGCTTGACCCGCTGCCACTGGATTAGATAGGCTTCCTTTCTTGGCTCAGCTGCTGGGGCTGCTGGTGGAACCTCCAAGACTACCGGAGTAGTCAAATTCGGTTCCGGGGTGACGGTTCTGCCGATTAGCCTTTAAGGTGGCTATTTCTGTTGCTATTCACCTAGTCAGAATCGAGCCACTAATGTCAGAAGGTCCGGAGGAGGCACCGAACCGCCTCTTCTTTGGGCTCAGTAGCTAATGCCCTTCTAGCTGGGCGTCCTCGTGCCATTTCTAAAGACATAGAGAACATAACATAACTAATGTAATCACAGTTATATAACTACTGATATCATGTTTAAACTATCACATACTAACAAGCAGTAGGCATATAAACATGAACTGTAATAACAAGACAAGGAGCATAAATAAAGTAGAGGTATTCTTACTTGGAAGCTGCAGGTACAATGCTGATGTGTGTGTAGGAAGTATGGAACTTGGCTCTGATACCACTCTGTAACGAAACGCCTTCTAGGTACTGGCTGTAAGGCCGGTCGCTACAGTTATGCTAAACTATACTGTGCGGAAAGCTGGGCTAATTAAAATTTTTCTACTAATTGATGACTGTTCTTGGTTCTACATGTGCTAAAGGATGTAATCTGAGGAACATCCCCCATGGACTAGAAGTTGATCTACTGAGTTTCTTGGTCGAAACTGAGCTTCCCAATCGATCCAAACTGAACTGGATCGATTGCTTCCCGTTGGATCGATCCACGGATCGATCCCGGCTGCTACTGGCACGGATGAACACCCTGGATTGGTCAACTGACCGATCCAGAAGCTGCATCGCTTCTGTATGCTGCTGGATCGGTCTGTCGACCGATCCAGCTGGTCCCTGATCGGTCAGTAGACCGATCAGTGGCTTACTGATCGGTCTGTTGACCGATCAGTGAGCCGCGATCCAGCTCCTGATCGATCCACGGATCGATCAGGGAGCGAACAGAAAGTTCTGTTGCAGAAACCAGATCCCTGATCGGTCTACCGACCGATCAGAGACTCCCTGATCGGTCTACTGACCGATCAGGGGTTTCTGATTTCGAATCAGAAACTCTGATTTCAGCACGGCTTCGTGCCAAAACGTCATACAACAACTACCTAATGCATAATAAACTATTCTAATAACATGTAGTAACAATTCTAAACTGGTTCATGACATTTTTCTCGCTAAAACACATTTTAACGACTTAAAGTGCATGGAAGTATAAATTCCTGAAAGTTCTAATTGTTTAAACTTGCTAAGGTTCAAGAGTGCATAAAACATGAAAACTAGAACTAATAAATTGCAAAGTGCTAAAGTAAATGCTAGATCCCCAGAGGGTCTTTTATTCCAGTTCCTGCCACACACACCATCCTTTGCATTGTCCTCCAGCTCCCTCTGCTAGTCTATCTTTCCTTTACCTTTATCTGCAGTATAAGGAAAAATAGTATCTGTAAGCTTAAAGCTTAGTAAGAAACCATCTACCTCACAAAAACATGCAACGATGCAAATATGATTTTAAATCATGCTGTTTAAAACATATGCTGGATATACTGAATAAACTAGCATGACATGGCACATAAGCGTACAATCATGGCATATCTAAACCTGAACATAAAAACATGTATAACAACTGCACATAGAGTTATCATGCATATTCACAGGGAAAAACTAAACTGGAGCATGATACTGAACTGAAACTGAACTGCGCTAAAACTGATCTTAAACTATAATCACTGGATTAGATTAAGAGTTTGAAAGCTAATATCTTAATAAGTGAAAATAGTAATCATGCTGTTTGGGCCCGGCAATTGTACTTGCTGTGCGCGCATCCCTAACTAGACCCGGGTTTGCAAGTCCCGAATTTAGTAGGGTTAACTAGGTTATCTAAACCTAGGGACGACTGTGGGAGTCCAACCCAATGGATATCTGATCCAGTACAGTGCCACTGAAAATAAAATACTGAATATAGCTAACTGTTTTAACTTGCTGTCTCTAGGTTATCTAAACCTAGAGCTAGGTTATCTGAACCTAGAGGCGACTGTGGGAGCCCACCCATTGGACCGTAGTCCCATAAACTGAACTAAACTAATGTGCTATTTTAAATGCTCCTAATGCATCTAACTGAGCTATTAAACATAACTGAGGTGGTATTTAGCTATACTAACATTTTACCGAACACTTGGTGTGCTCCAACTCTCTCCTCTAATAGGGAGATCACCTCTAGGCACCCGACAACGTCTAGAATCTCCAACTAAAGGAGACCAACGTGTCCGGCCCGTCTAGAGGTGCTCAACTAAATCCCTAATCCTCGAGGAGGGTTTAAACACCCCCTATGTGCCGAAAAACCTGCATATAGCTAAAACTAATGTGTAGAAAACCAAACGGAGCTATTATACTGCAGGTGAGGGGTTTCTTACCTCCTATTCGTAATTTCTTACGATTCAAATCGCTGGTTTTCCGATGGAAACGATCCTCTCGACGATCCACTAGCGTCTTCACGTTCCTCTCGCGGAGAAGAACCTTTTTCGTGTTGGAGTCGTCGCCGGAAGAAGCTCCCTTCGCCCTTGGGCTTGGTGTGTCGTGAGAAGGAGGAGAGGGAGAGGCGGCGGTGAGGGTTTGAGAGGAGAAGGTGGCGTGAGGTTTGTGAGGAGAGGGCTGCCGAACCAACACAAAATAAACCAAACCAACTTAAACCTTCTATTTATATTAAGTGGTAATTCCGGCCCAACTCTAATATAAATTAAATCGTCTCCCTTTCCTTTCAGCACGGCCCTGCTGGGTTCAACTGGTTCCCAACATTATCCCTAAGCCATAGGTCTCGGGTTCGATTCTCGCTTAAGATATTTTGCGGTTCTAATTATTTTTGCTGCTTCCGCTACTCGGAAAATTCCGGAAAAATATCTAAAAATTCCAGAAAAATCATAGAATATTTCTAAAACTAATTTGAGAATTTTCGGGCGTTACACGCCCCCCCTAGTTCTCAAGTGTCCTAACACATTTGAATATTGATGATCCTGGAAAATAAAAAAAATGATCAAAATTTAAGAGATTTTTTAGTGGAAAAGGGTCCAACTAGAATTTATAACATTTTGTTTCCTAAAAGTAAAACTGGTAGACATTTTGATGCATTGCATTATGAATGGATACTGCAAAATGGAGAAAAAAAGGATAGAAAATGTCTAGTTATTTATCTTCATTGGATAGAATATTTTTATTTTGTTGTAAGTTGTTCATAAATCACAACAACATGAATACAATTAGTTAATTAGCTATGAACGACTACAAGGATTTACATAATTTGACTCGATGTCTTACAAAGCATAAAGTAAGCAATATATTGGTTGTATGACAACATGGAATGAATTGGAAAAAACACTGAAAAAGGCAATGCAATTGATGAAAGCATTCAGATAGAAATTAATAAAGAAAAAGATATTAGTGTTAAAGAGGTTAATTGTTGTTTCCTATAGACTTGCAAAAAATAATCTAGCATATCAAGGAAATTATGGAAAGTTTTATATTAAGAATAATAGTATTTTTACAAATGATTGAAATGATTGTTGAGTTCGATCAAATAATGCAAGAGCATATACAACATATTCAAACACATGAGACACATAACACATATCTTGATCCAAAAAATTCAAAATGAATTGATTTCGATGTTGACAAATGAAGTCAAAATTGTAATTTTTAGAAAAACAAAGGAGAAAAATATTAGTCAGTTATATTATATTGCACTCCAAAGATAAGTCATGAGGAACAAATGTCTCTTGTAATAAGTTGTGTGGATAATTCAACAAACTTTGTTGTGGTTGAAGAATATTGGGTAGGTTTTTTAAAAGTAGATGACACTTTTAGATTTTGACTTTTTACTGAACTGAAAAATGTGTTGAATGATCTTGAGCTTAATATTAATGATATAAGAGGGTAGAGGTATGACAATGGATCCAATATAAAAGGAAAGTATAATGGGGTGCAAAAAAATTACTTGAAATAAATCTTAGAGCCTTTTATACACATTGTGGATGTCAGAGTGTGAATTTGGCATTATATGTTGGAGAAATCGATGTACCCTTAGGTTTTGATATTTGGGCAAAGGGTAAGTTAGAGTTTGCATCTGTATTTGATATGCGCTATTGAGTGTGCAAGTGACATGTGCAAAGGAAAGTCCAAGTGTGATCTTGGCGAAGGTGAAGTCCAAGCATGGGAGTCTTGGCGATGTAAGTCCAAGCATGAGGCTTGGCCTTATAAGTCGAAGTGTAACTTGGTAAAGAAAGGGTCCGACAACAAGGACAAGGCCAAAGTAAGCTCTTGAAGGCAAGGTATGAAGGATGCGGAAGCATTTGAGGAGCGCAAGGCTAATGGAGGAGGTTAGAAGGCAAGATCATGGTTATACTGTCAAAGGAAGACTCAACAACAAAAGCAAGGCCAAAGGAAGCTCTTGAAGGCAAGACATAAAGGATAGGAAAACTTCCAAGGGACATAAGGCTAATGGAGGAGGCTAGAAGGCAAGATCAAGGTTGTGCAAGCAAAGACGAGTATATATGTAAGATACGACAAATAAATAATAAGTGTTATTGGAGAAATAACCTTATTTTAGAAATTTTTCTAGATTTAAACGGAGTCCGTATGACATGTTTAAGGGGATGGATCTATTGGGCTTAGATAAATCCTATTTGGAATGTCCATTTAAGTTGGGAGTTGATTGAAGAATTAACTTAGGGTTAAGTCTAAGTATGAAGCTATCACTACAGTACCCATAAGCCTTATACACCGTTTACTCTCTTCCTCTCATCCCCGACTCTGCCATTCATCGCAATGCTGCCCCAATGCCACACCAATTCCATTCAATCCACCATCGGCCAAGCCACCGCTGGCCACTCCTCCCTGGATGACGGACCTAATTAGAGGATGATCGACGTGCCGGATGGCTGTAAGCCCTAGCTCGTCTTACCCTAAGCAGTGTCTCCTCTCCGATCTATCGCTCGCCCTCGAGCACCGCTGCCTTCACCGATCACTTGACATCGGCCTGTGCCCGATCGGTCGACATGAGCTATTGAGGGAGCCTCTGGTTTCCACCTCACTCATGCCCTAGCCTCTCCTCGCTGGTCGATTTCTCTTCCACTTTGTCGTCTCCATTTCCGTCGTCACCGACCTAGCCTGGTGACGCCATCGCCAGAAGGAAGGGTCGACACCACCCCTTGCGTATTCTACCCTAGACCTTCACTATCGCCTGACGCAATATCGTCACCATCTATTCTTCCCGATTTATCACACCAATGCACCTTAGCCTCGGCCATAATTGGTTGGGGGCAATCCATGACTGTATCCATCAGCTCCAAATCTCAACTGTTGATGGCATTTCAAGAGGCTAGCAACACCCCTCCACTAATCATGATGTCCCTCTGCTGCCCTTCTTCCATCGTAGAGATAATCAATTAAACCTAGTAGAGGATTTGGTACTGGATCTAAACTTGGTATTGATTTAGGGCAACTGTGTTGGACGACAATTAACCATCTTCTCTTTGGATTCAATGGGGGGGGGGGGGGGTCCTATTCATCATAGCTACGATTGGGATCTCCACCGAGCTGTTGCAGTACAACTGAGGTAACAAACTAGTTTTGACCAAGTTGATAGGTGGATTAATCTATGCTTGTATTTAGTTTGGGATTATTTGGGATTGTTAATCTTTTGTTGTTAATGCAGATTTGATTTCAATCTTTTATGGTGGTTAGGTTAATCAGTTGTAGGTTGATTTGAATGATTTCATGAGCATTAATAGGAAGTCATTAATTGTTATTGTGATAAGTGATGAAAGGATTTATAAATGAGATTAATTATCAGATTTGATGGTTTGTAATTGATTATGTGGATGAACTATGTATGTTGGGTTTATAATGCTTAGTAGTTGATTTAAGGGATTAAACGATTGGATGATTGTTGGATTGAGTTGTATTGTGATGATGATGGTTAGAATTTGATTATAGATTAAGGGTAATTGATATCTATCGAATGGATTAATTCACAAGAAGAGTGGATGTGATCGAATAGATGATTAATTGAAGTTAATCATTAATTAGGATTGATTAATGATCGTTCGATTAGGGTTTTCTTCTAATAGTTTGAGCTTTGGATTTAGTTAGCTGATGCATGTTGTAATTAGCTAAGCTATACTATTAGTTATAGGACTCTGATTCGAGGCGAGCACATCAATGTGGGATTTATTTAGTTTGATCTACAATAAAGGTGGGTACTTCTTACCTTGATTCTTTAGTTCTTTGACCTTAGTGCATGAGCTGTGTTCGGATAGTAACTGTATTTATCTTGACTCCACTCTTATTTTTCTTGTGTTTGATACTTATCCACCCGATCTTTGAGATACTCATTTTCATATCTATACAGTCTCAGGTTGTTATCCACAATATTTAGTAGATACTAAATACCATACTTACTTGCTTTGATTGCTAGTTATTCATGTATCTTATTTGAGCATGCAGGCTTTATGTAGCATGCCTGATTTATGTTATATATGTAATGACTGCTACGTCTTGCACATCATGTCATTGTATGCATGCCGGCGACCATGTTTCCCTTGTGGTTGAGAGGGTCGTTGGCCAAGGCCGCACGCTCGACCACTGATGGGTAGTAGTAACTAGAGTGTGTCACTTGTCTTATCGTGCGCCCACTCACTCACTCATGGGTAGTGTCAGCTGGAGTTGCAAGTAACAGGGACCCTCGTCGCTACATAACTAGTTAGTTACTATACAACTGTCCCCTCGGCCACTCGAGAGTAGTGGTAGTTGTAGTGGTGTACAGTTTGTCACTGACCTAACCTCTCAACTATACAGGGGTTATGGTGTAGAGGGGTGGGTGAGAGTGACCATCCGTGCCTACACTTTTATTATTATACTTGCTTATGATGTTGATTGCTTATTTATGGAGTTGTTTTATTATATCCATGTGATATGCTTACATATGTTGAGTTATACATGTTGGATCGATCGCACGTGAGGGGGGGGGGGGGGGGAATCACGTAGTTTTCAAAAACTCATCTTCTCAATTTTGAAATCAAAGTATAAGCAGCAGAAAAAGAAAATGAAAATAATGAACACAAGAAAAACACGAGAGGCGCATTCACTTCTTGAAGGCGCCTTCGGACATTGTTCATCCGAAGGTAATTTCTTCTTTTTTCCCTGTAAAATAATGTAAGTCCAAAAATACCCTACAAAATAAGTATTAAGATAATTTAATAATAATACAGAGTAATAATTAGTTTCTATCCTTCCAGGACCAGAAACTAGTCAAGGTCTCAGCTTAGGGATCTCAAATGGATCTAAACTGGACCAACACCTACTGTCCCTTCAACCGGGACGCGTCCTCACTTGGTCACTCTCCTCCAGTGACTTACCTTAACTTACTAGTTTTTCAGACATCCGGTCAATCCGTCGACTCATCTGGATTTCATGCCAGCTATCTGGTCAACCCGTTGACCTAGCTGGACTTCGTACCAGCCCGTCGACCTAGCTGGATTTCGTACTAGCTATTCGGTCGGCCCGTCGACCTAGCTGGATTTCGTACTAGCTATTCGGTCGGCCCGTCAACCTAGCTGGATTTCGTACCAGCTATCTAGTTGACTTGTCGACCTAACTAGATTTCATACCAACTATCTGGTCAGTCGTCGACCTAGCTAGATTTCGTACCAGCTATCCGGTTGGCCCGTCAACCTAGCTGGTTTCGTACCAGCTATCCGGTCAGCCCGTCGACCTAGCTGGATTTCTTACACACTTAATCAAGTGGTTAGATCACAACCAAACCTAAATTAACTTACTTGTCATTCATCAAAACCCGAGTTAGATCGTTAGTGCAAACCGCACCAACAATCTCCCTCTTTTTGATGCAATGATAACCTGGGTTAAGTTAGGGAAAAAATGCAAGCATACATAGACAAATGATATGGTTTAATTTATTCAAATTTCGATTTGTTTCAACTTAACCCCTTAATCCTCCCCCTTTGGCATTCATCAAAAAAACATGAACAGACATTTAAGCAAAAAAAAATTGCTAGGGAAAGTAAACAAAAACATTGACAATACAATAATTCTCAAGATTATTTTGAGGGAGGAAAAAAAATGTGCTAACCATAATATATAAAAAATTTGATAACATATGTTAAAATATGTTCAAAGATAGTTTTGAAACCCTTTAGTATAAAACAACTTATTAACAATTTCAAAAATAAGTTTTGAAAAGAATCTTTTCAAAAACTTTTCAAAGTGTGTTCAAGACATTTTGTAAAGCAGATTTTTTTAAAGTGTTTTCAAAAACTTTAAAGCAATGTATATAAGTATTTTCACAAGGCTAATAAAGTTGAAAATACTTTAAAATCTACTAATTTTAGAAACTTTAAAGTTTTCAAAACATATTGAAAATGTTCAAAACTTAAAGGATTTAAAGTTACAGTTCTATAAAGAAAAAGTTAAAGTACTAAGTGCATTAACTTTAAGATAGTTTGGAAATATAGAACTAGTTTTCAAAATAATTTTTCAAAATAATTTTTCAAAGCATGTGATAATCTTTTTCAAAAATAGTTTTTTGAATAAAAGAAATATTTTCAAAATTTATTGACTTATTAATCCTCCCCTAAACTTGAGATTATTTCAAAAATAGATATTTGAAAAGTATAATAGGATTTTCAAGCAAAGCGAAGATGGTTTTCAAAATGCTTTTCATAAAGATTTTTGCTAATATTTTTCAAAACACTTTGCTATTATTTTTCACAAACTTGAAAACATGATTTTTGAAATAGCATTTGAATAAAACTAAGTTTTTAAGTATTTTTCAAATAGCTTTTCTAAAGTGATTTTCAAAGTAAAATATATTTTAAGTATTAAACATGAGTTTTTCAAGCAGTTGTCCTTCTTAAATTGATACTCGCCCTTAATTTGATACTAAGGTTACTAAGGTTTGGATTTGTTTAACTTACTCAAAATACTACTTCCCCTTAAATTTGAGATTACGTCAAAAATAATATTTATTAAAAATTGGTCCTTAAATGTCTTAGCCTCTTAGGGTTAGATCCAAACTAATAGTTTAATAATGTTTTCAAGGAGTATTTTCAAAATATTTATGAGGGTTTTCAAAGACTAAAGATTTTTCAAAATTGCTTGTTTGCTTTTAAACTATTTGGAAGAATTTTCTACCCTTCCTCCCCCTTAAGCTAACTCCTCCTTATTATCTTTGTTAAGTACAAGAATTTTTACCTAAGTGTCTAAGGGATTTATTAAGATAAGCTTTGTAACGACCCAAATTTCCTCATTTTGAGCCCCAAAAATAATTCAAAAATATTTAGAAATGCTATAGAAAAATTCTAGAGATTTTTAGAAATTTTTAGAGTATTTTTATGTAATTTTTGGAGTTCGTTTGGTATTTTTACCAAGGAGAATAAGTTTTAAAAATAAACTAAAATTAAAAAAAAAAAAAAAGGTTGTAGAAGCTGGGTTTCGAACCCAGCACCCCGGACCCAAGCAAAACCGGCCCAACCAACCGAGCTGCGCTCAATTTATTAATCATATATGGAGCGATATATATTTAAGTAGTAGTTAGGAACAGTAAAATAAATTGGAAATAAAAGTGCGCGGCTGAGGAATCGAAGCCAAGATCTTAGACTTGGTTAAAGCCGGGCTGACCAAGTGTGCTAGCGATCGTTTGTTATTAAAGAAGGAGAAAAATTCCATTTAAGCTATAGTTGGAAACGAAAATAACCTTGAGTATAAGTTTTAAATCCTTTTCCCTAAACCTAAAATTTCTCCCGAAATTCCCTTTCTTCTCTCACGCTCACGACGCCGCGCGACGGCTCTCTCTCGGGTGGAAATGAAGATGACTTAGGGCACGTCTCCGGCGGCCGACGAGCATCGTTTTCCGACCGATCTTCATCCACGCGTGACCACCTCGACGAGAGGAGCTCGGAAACGCAAAGAAGCCGCCGGGATTCTCATCTATCCGAAACCCTAGATCTCCCTTTCCGGCTGTGAGTTCAAGGATACAAGGAGTGAGTTGCTTCTCACCTGCAGTAGGAGTAGTTCCCTTCGATTGGTTTTCGATTGGTTTGGTTTCTTTCCACGATTGTGGATTTTCCGTGTAGCCTTGCCATGTTGTTCCCTTTTTGGTTAGGGTTCTGTTTTGTTGAAGTTTTAGAAGCATGCGTTTTTGTTTTCCTTGCTTTTAAATTCTGTAGTAGCGAGAATTAGTGTCCTGTTGTAGCATACTTAAGGAGGAATTCGATTGTTTCTGTGTAGTCCCATTGTAGCAAGCTTAAGGAAGATCTGATTACTCCTTTGTAGTTCTGTTAAAGTGTGTCGCCATGAAATCTATTTCAGAACAGTTTTGTTTTGTAAAGCTTTGATTGTTAGGGATTTTTAGAATAGCCCCAAGATTTGTTGTTTCCTTTGCAACTCTATTGAAGCATGGTTAAAAGATTTCGGTTATCTTATAAAAGTTTAGCTGTGAATAAGTTTTATATGGGTATTGTTTTAGTTTCCAGCAAGTTTTAATTGGTTGTAGCCTTGCAAATCTTGGTTTGAGGTTTAGATAATTTGCTTACATTAAATCTGAGCATGAGGTTTAGATAATTTGCTTACATTAAATCTGAGCATGAGGTTTAGATAATTTGTTTACATTAAATCTGAGCATGAGGTTTAAATAAATTGCTTATGTTGAATCTGAGCTTGAGGTTTAGCTATGCTACTTCCATTCAAGTATATGGATAACATCTGTGCTTAGCTGATTCTAGAATTTTAAATGGATTACGAGTTATAATATCTTTATTGAGTGAATTCCAGATAAGCTGTGTATTAGTCATATTATGGAAAGGAAGTCTGAGAGACGATGAAAATCTTTACTAGCCAGAATATGTTTCTTTTGTTAAGTCGCTTTGCAGAATTTCTATTAAGCAAGTGCAGATTTTGTTAAGCTAGTATGCAAATTTCTGTTAAGCTATTATGCAGATTTTTATCAAGCTAGTATGCAGATTTTTGTTAAGCATTAGTGCAGATTTTTGATAAGTATTGTATGTGCAGATTTCTTTTGTATTCTATGCATGGTTATGTGTTACATAGTTAGTTTCATTCATAGATGCATACGAAAGATACCCTAACAGTATTTTGGGTTTAAGAAAAGTATAAGAAAGATAAAGAAAAGTATAAGATAGATAAAGAAAGGAAAGAAAAAGGCCAAGGCCTTAAGTAGATCCCAAAGTCAAGACTTTAGGGATTTTGGCACACGAGGTGCTTATTAAAATGCCAAGGCATTTAAAGAAGAAGTAAATAAGATAATAAGTATTTTACTTTTAAAGGGCATGTACCGGACACAAGGTCCAAGGGATGGGCTCCAAGTTGCCCCTAGGCACAAGGCCTAGAAGTATCTTAGTAGTTTCGGGATTAGCTACCTCGATTCTTATTAAGAATGCGCGCAAAGTGGTACAATGCCGGGCCCAAGAGAAGTTGATTATTATTTTCAAGTATTAAAGTATAAATTTTAAACAAGTGAAATAAAAGAATAAATTTAGAGTAAATGAAGTAAGTTTCACTTTGTTTTAAAGATCAGCAAGTTTAGCTTTCTTTTATGCTAGCAGCTTTTACATGTTTAGTTTCTTACATGTTATTTATTTGCTAGTTGATGAGCATGTTTAGCTTTATATGTTAGCATTTCAGTTAGTTTGTTTTCTTTATTAGTTTATGAGCATGATTAGCTACACATGTTTAGTATATCAGTTAGTATGCTGTCTTTGCTATTTATGAGCATGAGTAGTTATACATGTTAGCTTTTCTGTTAGTTGATTTCTTTGCTATTTATGAGCATGAGTAGCTTTACATGTTAGCATTCAGTTTTAGCATGATTTTATTTGTATACATGCATATCGAGTTTTTGTGAGTAGATAGCGCTCACTAAGCTTTATGCTTATAGACTGCATTTTCTCCTACTGCAGATACAGGAAAGGAAAAGATATAGAAAGGAAGGCGACAAGGAGGTGTTTGAAGGATGTGTGGTGCCAGGACTATGGAAGCCTTGGGACTAGGAAAGAAGTTTTATTTTAGTCTCCATTGTCTTTTGCTATGTTAGGAGTATTTGAGATAACATTTGCTATTTTGATGTGATTAGGACATAGTAGAAGGATTGTGATATGGTGTGATGAGTTGTGGTATTGTTTCCTTTATTTTGGATTTATTATACTGCGTGGTTGATTGATATGTGTTCCAGCCGCTTGTGGCTGTGTATATTATGTCATGTATTAATGATTATGGTCACCGGTACAGGGAGAGTCTGTTGAAATTTTTCGGTAGGGTTTCCTAGAGATTTTTAATTATACCGGTTAAGTAGAGTTAGTAGATAAGTAACGGTCATCCTTAGAGAGTAGTAGTAGTAAGAAGGGTGGTCGTTACAAGCTTCATCATTAATCAATTATTCTTGGATTAAGATAAGAAATTTATTACTAACTCAATAATAATTAATTTGTTACTAACTCAATACTTATTTGAAAAATAACTAAAATTTCATATTAATTGATTGAGTTAATTGACTAGTGAAAGTATTAGTTTTAATTTTAAATGATAATTAAGTTTAACTTAATTAGATTATTGATTAAAGTTGAGTTAAGTTTAACTAAGTTGTAAGCACGAGTTAAATTTATTAGAGTTATTAAATAGAGTTAAGTAAAGTTAAGAATCAACTTGAGTCAATCTTTAATAAATTATGATTTAATTAAAGTACAGTTAAGATTTTGATTAACTTTGAAATTAAAGTTGTTTAAGTTAAATTAAAGTTAAGTTTTAATTAACTTTTTAATGTAAAGTCAAATTTAAAGTGAATTATATTAAAGTTAATGTTTTAATTAAAGTAAAGTTAAGTTTAGATTAATATTTTGAGTTTTTAATTCAATTAAACTTTAATTAATTATTTAATTCAATTTAAAATTTAGGTTAATTAAATTTTATTTGATTTAATTATTTGTTAAATAAGGTTTAAGTTTTAAATTATGTGTCTAAGTTTTTTTTATTTTTGAAATAATTTATAAAATGTTTTTAAAATAATTTTTAAAATGATTTTTAAAATAAAATTTTTAAATTATTTTTAAATGATTTTAAAATGATTTTTAAAATAATTTTTAAAAAAATTAAAATTATTTTTAAATCATTTTTAAAATTATTTTTTTTATAGATTTTTTAAAAATATATTTTTTTAAAGTTTTTTTAAACCAAAATCTTTAAAATAATTTAACTTATTTTAATTTAATTTAACTAAATATTTTTAAATTTAATTTAATTTAGTTTAAATTTAAATATTTTGCCTTAATCATCTCACCCAATCTATATTTTCAATTAGGGAATTCTATGATTTTGTGAGATGAATTAAGTTCAATTTCAATGTTGGGTTAACATTGTATTAGATTCATGTTTATCTTTTGGCTCAACAAATAGATATTTTTTGAATAAACTTCTGAGTTATGGTGAGTCACTTGGATATCATTAAAGTAACCATGCTTTCAAGGTTTTTCAAATAGTCCTATCTATTGAGCTTAGTATAAAACCTTGGTCTAACTAGTTAGGATTCATAAGGGGTAGCTTCAGTTAGTTCCACTAAGCCAAATGCACCAGGTCGAAGTCATATCTTCCTAGACATGTATAGATGTTTCCCTAACATACTATTATCCAAAATTTTACCAGTATCGTTGATCAAGTTAAACTTTTGTCCCTTTTTAAACTAGTCCTAATTACCCTGCTGAATAAGTTATTATTTTAGATGTGCCAACTAGTTTGGTGCCTCTCCTAAATTATTAAACTTTTATTTTTTTTAATTAGGATTAATTAAATTTTTAGTTAAGGTTTAAGTAATTGTAATGTAAGTTTAAGTTTTTAATTTTGAATTAATTAGGCTTGTTAGATTATCTTTAATATTTAATGTTTTATTAATTTTTAAATTAATTTTTTAAATTGATTAAGTTATCTTTGTTTAAAGAATTATTTAAATTTTTATTAATTTTTAATCTCAATCTAATTAACTTGGTTGTGCTTCAGATTTTATCTTTAGTTTTTAACTTTTTCCTAATTTTTAATTTTGAATTGATTGAATTATCTTAGTTTAAGATCTTATCTTTAATATTTAAATTGTTATTTTGGATAGAAATTTCTAGATCTATATTGCAAAATACTTTATCAGGAAATATATTAATTTTATCTAGATCGATCTATATTGACTCTGTCGTTTTTAGGCTTTAAGCTTATGTTAAAGTTTGAATTGCTTAAAGTATTATTATCAATTAAATTATTAAGGATAAGATTTAAATCAGTTAATTGAGATTTATCTTGTTTCGTTAAGTTTGGTTTATTTAAAATTTCATTTAAAGTTGTATTTTTATTACTTTTAGAATTATCTAAATTTTCAAAATTAATTAATTTATTTAAATTGACTTGGTCAATGTTTTGTTTGATCAAATCAAGGTTGATGTCGATTTGATTAAGGTTTTGATTGACTTAGATCAAAATCTAGATTTGTTTTAGAATTTTTTATATCTAACTTGATATGCAAATCTAGATTACCATGCAGATTATTTAAATCATTAATGATAGGGGTATTTTGGTAAATATTACTAACCTCAAGCGTGACCCCTAATACTACGAGCTTCTCCATTGGATTTAACTCAAGCTTGGATTTATTTCTATCTTTTTCTTCTAGTTTTAACGACTTCTCATGATGTTTGATTAGGCGGGTCCAAACTCGTGGGCATCTTTGACCTTTCCTATCTTGTAGGTAACTTTGTTAGGTAATAAATCTAAAATCAATTTTTTTACCTTTTGGTTTGCTTTCAAGTTCTGAGAAGGTTGTTTCAGCGCCATGCTACCATTGAAGTCGATCATCAGGATAAAACTTTCCATTTACATCCTCCATAGATGAAATTCGTTCTTGTCGTATATTTTGTATGGTGGTGGTTCGTGGATGCTCCGTCTTTCTTGAAGAGACATTAGTATACTTGTAAAAAAAATATTGACAAGAAGCAATTTCCAAGACTTTGTCTTGGGGTAAGTAACATGGGAGATAAGGAAATGAGGGTGCTTCACTAATTTTAAAAATAAAAAATAATAATAATAATAAATATTATGATAAATTTTGTCAAAATGGTTATTTCACCGATTCTAACTAATAGTGAAAAAATGAAAATGAATTTAAAAAAAAAAATTGGAGGAAAAAAATGATATATAATTTTCCTTCAAAAAGGAACTCCCTTGCCTGATTGGTGGTTGCACCAATTCAGAGCGGTACCCACTCTGATATTACTTGTTGTATTGATCGCACTTAAGAGGGGGGGGGGTGAATCATGTGGTTTTCAAAAACTTGTTTTTTCAATTTTGAAATCAAAGTATAAGCAGCGGAAAAAGAAAATGAAAATAACGAACACAAGAAAAACACGGGCGGTTTTACTTGGTTTGGAACCTTCGGCGACTCCTACTCCAAGACCAAGGTCCCGTAGACCTATCGATGAGTAATCCACTAAAGACCTCTTCCGGTACCTCCAAAAGAGGAAATTGAGTACAAAGTAGGTTGAACAAGCGCAACACACTATACTTGTCCTTTTGCAGTAATTAATTACAAAAGTAAATTACCGACAATTAAAGATTAAAGTGAGAGCACTTGTGTCGATGTCGGTCTGCCGGCCGCATTCGAAAGTCCTCGGAACAGTCGTCGGGCGCCGCAGCTTTGTAGTAGAGTCGTAGCAGGTGCCCAGAGCAATCAGAACCTCAAAAGAACGCGTAGTAGCTCGAATAGTAGTTCTTGTTGAATGCCTTCTCGAGTTAGCCTTACAAAGGGCATGCAAGGCGCCTCCAATTAGGCAAGTTTGATCCCGAACAGCCCGACACTTATCCGCACCTTCGGCCAAAATTTCTCCTGTGGAAGGCGCCTTCCATAGCCATGGAAGGTGCATTCTATAAATAGTATGAAGGCGTCTTCACTGCTTGAAGGTGCCTTCGGACATTGTTCATCCGAAGGCAATTTTCTTCTTTTTACCCTGCAAAACAATGGTAGTCTAAAAATACCCTACAAAATAAATATTAGGACAGTTTAATAATAATACAAAGTAGTAATTAGTTCCTGTCTTGTAATGATCCAAAATTTCCTTGTTTTAAGTTCTAAAAGTCCTTATTAATACTTAGAAATGCTATAGAAATATTTTAGAGATTTTTAGAAATTTTTAGAGTATTTTTATACAATTTTTTAAGGTCGTTTGGTATTTTTACTAAACGAAAGAAGTTTCAAAAAAAAAAATGTCCAAGCCGAGATTCGAACCGGAGACCTCCGGTCGACCCAAACCTTAAGCGAATCCGGCAGACCAAGTGTCCAAGTGGATGATCCTGATCAGATAGGTAGCAAAATATATTTAAGGAATAGCATTGAATAAGAACCCTAGTTATAAGAAGAGAACTTAGGTATTAGCCCGTGACCTAAATTCGTTCCCTTCTTCCTCTCGCGTCCGCGGCGGCTCCTCTCGGGTGGAAACGAAGTCGGAGGCTAGGTTTCTCTCCGACGACTGGCCAAGGGGGATCTCCGAGCGGTTGTCACCACCATCACGAGCCTTTTGTCGAGGAGGATCTGTGGGCGCAAGAAGAGGCCGGAAATTTCAAGATTTTCCGAAGCCCTTGAAGCCGATTCGGTTGTAAGTTCAAGAACACCTCGGTAAGTTGCTTCTCACCTGCGGTAAGAGTAGTTCCGGATTCTTATCCTCCTTGTTTTCAAGTTTTACTGTGGAAATTGTGGTTTAGGGCTTGTTGCCGTGAGATTCAAAGAAAGAACAAGAGAGAGGAACGATTAGTATAGTTGGGCATGTAATTTAAATCCTTTCACTTTTAGTACATCAGATTTAGACATGTTGTAGATGGGTTTATGTTTGGCCTTTTGGTTCAGATTTTAGACTTTTGTTTGGAGTTGCCGCCATGAAGCTTAATTCAGATTTTTGATCGGATCAGTGAATTGTTTCTGATGGGGTGATATTCTTTGAATAGTTTGCTAATGGTTGTGGTTTGATCCTGTGGGTGAAATGGGATTGCAGGTGGAGTTTTTATCTATTTCTATATGTTGTAGGTGTTAAATTCCATTTTAGTTTCTTAATAGGTATGCCTGCTGCTAGTTGTCTCTATATTTTGTAGGTATTGAAATATGTTCCAATTCTTCACCATGTGTATAAGTCTTTAGTTGTTCTGTCAGGTATTGAAATACGGGAAGGAACTGAATTTTCCATTTCTTTCATCTCCTTCACGAATGCATGATTCTATGTTTTTTTTAAAGGATAGAAAGTATACAGAATGAACGAAATGTGCTAATGATAAAAGTATAACATGAACAAATAGTTTGTTTATGTTTATCCTTGCAGAATTTTAAGTGCAGTTTTCCATTAAGTGCAGTTTTCATTAAGTGCAGATTTCTTCCATTAAGTGTAGTTTTCCATTAAGTGCAGTTTATCAATAAGTGCAGATTTTTGTGGGCATAGTATGCAGAAATTTATTAGTTGAGAATGTTTGAAATTTAGTGCAGATTTTGCTAGTCATAGTATGCAGATTTATTTGTTTGTTTGAACTGAAATTTTTGGAACTTCTCAAGCACAGCAGTTTTAGTTTGTTTAAGTATCCAATTTCAGTTTGTTTAAGCATTCGCTCTTAGTATGTTTAAGTGTGCAAGTTCAGTTTATCTAAGCATTTCAAAGTTAGAATTTGTATGAGACATTGTTTTTAGAGGTATTAACAAGTATAAGAAAGATAAAGTATAAGAAAGAAAAAGGCCAAGGCCTTAAGTAGATCCCAAGGTCAAGACTTTAGGGATTTTGGCACACAAGGTGCTTATTAAAATGTCGAGGCATTATATATTAGAAGTAATAAAAGATAACAAGTATTTTATTTTAAAAAAGCTAGTACCCGACTTCCAAGGTTGTCGTTAAACAAATCCATGTGACCAATTCTAAGGTCTTGGCCCTAGTAAGACCAAGGTCTTTACCCTCGTAGGACTGGTGACTAGCTACCACAGTCTCTATTAGTGAGCGTGCATTGGTACTAAGCCTGGGTCCAAGAGAAAAGTTTATTATTATTTTCAAGTATAAGATTATAAGTTTTTGAAACAAATGAAACAAGCTTCACTTATGTTTAGAGTCAACAAGTTTAGTTTCTTTTAATTCGAAGCATCTAGTATTAGTTTTATTTGTTTCCTGATTAGTTTATTGAGCATGATTAGCCTTGTCTTCCAGCATGCAGTTTTATTCTTGTATATCATGAGTATGCAAATTTTAGTGCTTTGCTACTAGATGAGCATGAATAGTTTTCTTCTTACAGATTCATTTTTTAGCATTGCTGTATTTATATGCACATTCGAGTTTTTGTGAGTTAGACAGCGCTTACTAAGCATTCGCTTATAGTTTGCATTTCCTCTTACTGCAGATAAAGGAAAGGAAAAGCTATAGCAAAGGAAGGCGACAAGGAGGTGTTCGATGATCTGTGATGCCAGGACTATGGGAGAGACTTGGGGCGTATTAAGTTTCCGTGTTTTAGTGGATAAGAAACATTTGAGATTGTACTTTACATTCTATGTCATTCGAGATTGTACTTTATACTCCATGTCATTGAGATTATTCTTGTTTTAGATTGCATGCTAAAATGAGTTCAGTTTAGTAAGTAGGTACTTTTTTGTTTGCATTGAGATATAGTTCCATATGTTCCTGCTATTATGTGTTATATGTGCATGTCAGTGTTCTATTGTATTTTAGTCCCGCTGTACTGCATATACTCTGTCGAAATTTTAAGTTTCTGGAAAAAGTTAAGTACAGTTTGTTACACTAGTTAAGTAAGAGTTTATAGTAGTTATGTAACAGACACCTTTAGAAAGTAGTGAGAAGGGTGGTTGTTACATGTCTTTTCAGGACGAGGGTAGTCGTTGGAATTAAGAATTGAAGTGTGGATTGTGGTTGGAATCCTTAGTTTATTTCATGTTCATACTTAGTTTAATTCTGTTCATTGCTTAAGTTTGCTTGTGTTGAAGTTATTTCATTGAATGCTTGTATTGAATATGATTGTCCATGTTTGAATTGCACTTACTATGTTTAATTAGTTTCACGCATACAATGTGTTCGATGAAATGCTTCAACCAATAGTTAAGTTTATTTTGATGCATTTTAGTTCGATTAATTCTTGCTTTGTCTTGTTCTTTCAATTTCATTAGGTTCTAGTTTTGATTGAATGCAATTAGGATAGATTAGTTTAGGTTTTGTTTCATGCTTTAGGCTTCATTACATTCTTAGTTTTGTTAGTGCTTTACTTCATGTTATGCCCATTGATAGATAATCTTGTATCGTAGTGTGACAATGCAATGTAGGAAAATCTTCAATGGTTAGTTAGGGTAGACATAGTTTTCTTTACTTGCATTGTCTTTCATTTACTATATTAGGTTTCATTTAATGCTTTGTCATTCTATTTCTTAGTTTAATTGTGTTGATAGTTAATCCATAGCGTAGAGTGACAATGCGTTGTGGATTAATTGTTAGCACCTAGTTAGATTTCATTGCAGCATTAGATTAGTTTCCTATTTGTTGTCTTTTCATTTATTAAATTTAAAATCAAAACTCAAACCCCCATTTCCATATTGAGAACCCCAAAAAATAGAAATAACATACGATCCTAAGTTTACCATCCTATCATTGCTTTTGTTGGCGGACAACCCGAGTCATTTCTATGCTACATTAGCGTAGGAGGGGTTTGATATTTCATTATTTGATGCCCAATTCATGACAAAATTGGGCCTTAATCAAATTGGCGCCGTTGTCGGGGAGAAGTAGCGGTGTTTGGTAATCTTAGGATTATTTTTTCTATTTTCTCTCTTTTCTTGTTTCTATTTTTTGTGGTTGCAAAAAAAAAAAAATTAAAAACATTGTTAGGGGTTTAATTATTTCATCTCTTGTATGCATGTGTGCTATCTTGTCTATTTCTTGTGTCTTTTGATGATATTTGCATGAGTGTTTCAGGTAAGACCAGGAAATATCTTGTGTTATCAGCAGTTTTAGAGTTTCAGTGTGATCAGAACTTCAGACTTGATGTGCATTATGGAGAACACTGAAAAGACTCTCAGAGAGCTTTGGGCACCAGATTTGTCAGTTGATTCATTCTGCATTTGTTATTCTGATTTAAAGACAGACTTCGAGCTATGGAAAATTGTTCATATATTACCAAAATTTCATGGACTTTCTGGTGAAGATCCCAATAGACATCTGCAAGATTTGGAGATGATTTGTTCTTTATGGAACCCACATGGCATATCAGAAGATGTTAGACTTAGAGCATTTCCATTTTTAGTAGCAGATTCAGCAAAATATTGGTTGTACTGTCTCCCACCCAACTTTATCACCAGCTGGATCGAGATGAAGAAATTATTTCTGGCAAGGTTCTTTCCTACTTCTAGGATTGTAGCTATTCGGAGGAGTATTTGTGGAATCCAACAATTCACAGGAGAACCGTTTCAAGATTATTGGGATAGATTTAAAAGACTTGTTGCTAGTTGCCCTCAGCACCAGATAAGCGATCAGCTACTGATTATATACTTCTATGAGGGATTGCTTCCCATGGACAGAAGTATGGTTGATGCGGCTAGTGGAGGGGCTTTAGTTAACAAGACATCTACTCAGGACAAAGAACTTATCGAGATTATGGCTGCAAATTATCAGCAGTATAGGATTAGACCGATAATTACCGAAGATGTTCATTCCTTTGCTAGTGTATTCTCGACTAGAATCCAGTATTACCAGCCTTACTCTGAGCACCATCAGCCTGAGCAGGATTTTAGGAAGCAGTCACAATGATGTTGGCAACAAGAAGAAATGCAAGTTCATGAAAGAACACATTCATTGACACAGTTACAGTTGCATTCAGATCAACCTACCGTATCAATTCCTGGGGAGATGGATTGTAGAGTTTGTGATATTCTTGACTTTGATTTTGCAACTCTACATGCTTCTTCTAGTATTTTGTATTGTGATGTTGTAGTTGATTCTGATTATGTTGTTGTAGATGATATTGATGTTCCAAATGTTCTTGATGTTGTAGGTGGTATTAATGATGATGGAAGTGTAGGGGAGGCCCAAGAATCGCTTCCTTTGATTATTCTACCACCGATTAAGCCTTTTATTGTACCTAGTGACGATGGAAGTGTTGGGGAAACTCAAGAATCACTTCCGTTGATTGAACCTGATCCAGAGCCAATACCTTTACCTGACTAAGATAATGTCGCATTCAGTATTCACGAGCCTCTAGGTATCTTTCAGGATGGTAAGGTTGATATTTCTTCTAAATTTTTAAGAAATACCATGGAAGTAGTTCATTTTGATTATATTGAATGTGACACATCTTTTGATTCATGCTCTATTTATATTGATATTGTTTATAGTCTTTCTCACACAGCATGCGTGTAGGATATGCATCCTCTTTTTAGTGCACGGGATTTCTTCAGATATTTCATTGGCAGTCATTCACACAAGGATGCATTTTATCACTTGAAGAAAGCCCTAACATTTTATGCAATAATGAAGTTTCTGGAGTGGACACTCCAACTGAACCATCTTCAACCACCAGAGAAAATTTTTAAGGAGGCGAAGGTGGAGGGAGCATTCTTCACTTCACCTAAAACCATTCCACTTCCAGAATGGCTTCTGGAACTGAATCGACTCCGACCACCAGAATTTCAGAGGAGTCTGTTCCATCTTACTTTTTCTTTTCCTTTCTGCTTGTATATATTTCTTTGCTTTGTTAGCTTGGTTTGCTTTTACTTAGTAGTTCATTTTTAGTTTGCTTTGTCGGTTTTCATAATAAATTCTCTATGCATTCTTTTTATCATCTTAGAAATTGTGAAAGTCAGTTAAATTTGATTGTCAAATTTGATGATTTATTGCCATGATTGGATTTTTGGATTACATGTGATTACAACTTGATGATGGATTCTATGTTGATAGATTGAGATGATAATTTTTTATATACCTAGTGAGGATATTTTTTGAGCCTATTATTCCTATTGATGTGTGATGCACTTGTGGTTAATGCTACTCTAGAACTTGCTTAGTTCTTTCAAGACCACATTATCATAGGTTTGCATGATTTTTATGAAGGCTATCTCACTTTCTTGTATTCATTTCTTTTGTTATCACATGTTTCTTGAATAAAATCCATATCATCCATCATATTATTTTTTTTTTCTCTCTTCCATTTATTTCACTCTCTTGCTCTCTTGGGATGTGGATATTTTTGGATGTTACATAATGAGTGTTTTGCCCGAGACGGTCAAAAGTTTAAGTGTGGGGGAGAGAGATAGCTTAGTGAAATTTAGTGGAAGCATAGGTGAACCATGCTTGATCACCATAGGTAAATCATGCTATTTATCTTTTTATTTGAGGTATTGATGATGTTGTATAATGTTGCACAACATGTTAAAAAAAATTGAAAAAAAAAGGAAAGAAACAAATCAGAAAAAAAAAGAAGAAAAAAAAAGTAAATGAAAAGAAAAAAAAAAGAGCAGCAAAAAAAAAAGGAAAAAAAAAGAAAAAAAATTAAAAAAAAAAAAGAGCTTTAACATGTTGTGCCCTTTTGTATTTGTGTGTGGTAGAACTTTTTTTTAGAGAGACAATCTTTATTATAGCAATATTTCGATTCTATTGTATATCATGAGTATATTTTTATTGAAAAGCTATAGTAGAGATTGTCTACATGTTTATTAGATTTGTGAAAAACTTTGACATGTGTCATTTTTATTCATTTGTGATAGAATTTTTGTGAGTGACAATTTTTACTTTAGTGATATTGAGATATTATCACATATCATGTGTAGATTTTTAGTGTGAAATGTTAGAGTAGGAGTTGTTCACATTTTTATTGTATTGGTGAAAGGTGGTAGAACTTTTTGTTGGTGACAATCTTTATTGTAGCAAAATTTAGATTTTATTGTATATCATGAGCAGATGTTTATTGTAAAAGCTATAGTAGAGATTGTTCACATTTTATTGAGTTGTGAAAAGCTAGCTTGGGAGTTGGATGGA
The DNA here is from genome assembly GCF_018446385.1 of Zingiber officinale. Taxonomy (NCBI): domain Eukaryota; kingdom Viridiplantae; phylum Streptophyta; class Magnoliopsida; order Zingiberales; family Zingiberaceae; genus Zingiber; species Zingiber officinale. The sequence continues at coordinate 152,206,934 of NC_055992.1, read as the reverse complement.
ATATCTTTTTGGGCATTGTTCTATTGTACTCATCTATGTAACATTCTATTATATCCATGTCTTCCACCTTTATCTTGTTTAATTTTCCTCATTTCCTCTCTTATACTATCATTTGCTTTGATTCATATTTCCCTTACATTTCAAATAATGCCTTCATTATTTTATTGTGCACTCTTATGTTTATAGTGGTGGAGATTAGAAGCAAAGCAAGCATATGGTAGTGCATTTATCATGAGTAGCTTAAGTGAGCTCCACTATTGCATGTATATGAGAGGAGAGCCACCATCACTTTCCTTGTGAGGTTATTTTATTATCATTTTCAATTTATCTATTATGGATTGAAGTTATCATGTTTGTTAATTGATGTATGAATTGAATCCATGATTGCTTGGGTCATTTGAATTGGACAATCCTAGATAACTCTCTTTTCACTATTTTCTATGTATGATTAAGAATTGTTAAGGGAATGCATTTTAATTATCTTTCTTGTTTTATTTACTTTCTCGAGACGAGCGAGAATAAGTGTGGGGGAGATGATAATGAGTATTTTTATTGGTTATTTTGGCTCTTAGACTTAGTATTTTTGTTAGAGTGTACACTAAAAGCCTAGCTTTTGTAAATATTTATTTTTGAAATAAAAGAATCACATTGGTCAAATGTGTTGGTGCAGTTAGCACTAACGGTCTAACTCAGGTTTTGATGAATGACAAATCAGGTTAAGTTAGGTTCGTTGTTATCTAACACTCTGATCGAGTGTGCAGGATAAGTCCAGCTAGGTCGACGGGCTGACCGGATAGCTGGCGAGAAGTCCAAGCGGGTCGACGGGCTGACCGGACGCTTGGCGAGAAGTCCAGCTAGGTCGACGGGCTGACCGGATAGCTGGCGAGAAGTCCAGACGGGTCGACGGGCTGATCGGACGTTTGGCAGGTAAGTAAGGTAAGTCACTGGAGGGGAGTGACTGTGAGGACGCGTTCCCGGGAAGGGGACATTAGGCGTCGATCAGGCTTAGATCCATTTCGGATGTCTAAGTCGAGATCGTGACTAGATTCCGGTCTCGGAAAGACGGAATCTAAGTCATACTCTTTTTATCCATCTGTTGAACTTTAACTGTGCTAACAATCTGTTTTACAGGATGTATATTTGCCTCGGACTAACTTTGTTTTGCAGGAAAAGGGAGTTTTCAGGAACAAGGTGGTCCGGGCGCCCGGAGGTCCGGGCGCCCGGAAGGCGAATTCTATCCAGCCAAGTCGTCGCCACGTGGAGCATCTCGATTTGAGCAGCTACGTCACATTCCAGGCGCCCGGAACAGCATATAAAAGAAGCCCCAGGCAGGAGCTTCAGAATCAATCAATCAAGCTGAGAACTCTTCTACTGCTGGTCTTGCTGCTCGACGTTCAGTGCGACGCCAACAAAGCTCCGACACTACGCTCCGTTCTTTTCCCTTTTTGTCGGTATTTGTTTTCAGTTTTCATTAGCATTCCCTGTACGGTTCTTTTGTAATCATCATTTCGAATTGCTAGTGATTGCCCAACGAAAGTGGTCAAGGACCACGAGCCTTCGAGTAGGAGTCGTCACAGGCTCCGAACGAAGTAAAACCATTGTGTCTATTTTACTTTTCCGCTGAGTTTATACTCGATATTTTCGAATCGATATTCACCCCCCCCCCCTCTATCGAATCTAACGGTCTTACAAGTGGTATCAGAGCAGGTACCGCTCTGATTTGGTGCAACCACCAATCAGACAGGGGGTGAATTTTTTTTCTTTCAATTAATTCTAAAACTGGTGTATGTTTAACTTAAATTAGTGCAACACGAATCTAGATTTTTTTTTCTATTTTTCTCTTCCCGCACTACTAATCCAAGACCAAGTCTTGGGATATTTTTTTGGTTATTTACCTGTGCACAGAATGTCCCAACAAGAAGGATTCAGCACAGTACGACCTCCACTCTTCAATGGGGACGACTTTCCATACTGGAAGAAGTGCATGGAGGTTTACCTCAAAACAGACTTCGACCAATGGATGAGCGTTACGAGACCCTACAAGATTCCGGCAGACACCTCCGGGAATATACTGGATCCTGAAGACTGGACAGCTGACTTGAAGAAGAAGGCGTCAACCGAAAATAAAGCAATCAACACTCTACAGTGCGGATTGACAAGAGAAGAACTAAACAGAGTCGGTCCACACAAGAACGCTAAAGAGCTGTGGGACAAGTTGATCGAGCTGCACGAGGGAACGAGCGACGCCAAGGTAACCAAACGAGACTTGCTCTTAAATAAAATTTTTAATATAAAAATGCAGGAAGGTGAAATGGCGAATCAGCTTCACGCGAGGATCAAGGACATCCTCAATGGGCTTCATGCGATAGGTCATCAGATGGAAAACAGAGACTTAATAAGGTACGCATTAAACGCTTTTCCACGTAATAGTTTGTGGGCATCAATAGTGGATGCCTACAAAATTTCTAAAAATCTCTCTAAGTTAAAGTTAGATGAACTTTTCTATGAATTGGAATTACACGAACAAACTAATGCTGGAGCCGAGAAAGGTATAGCCTTATTTGCAGGTTCCTCCAAAGAAAAGAAAAGCAAGCCTGAACTTGAAGAAGACTCCGATCAAGATTCTGAAGACGAAGAACACCTGGTGAACTTGGTAAGAAAAATGTTCACCAGGAGAAAAAGGAGCTTCAGCAAAAAGGACCTTCAAAAGATCAGTTCTCCCTCAGAATAAAAGAACGTGACTTGCTACGGATGCAATAAAAAGGGACACTACAAGAACGAATGCCCAAAACTGAAGTTCGACAAACCGAAGCCAACCAAAAAGAAGGCACTCAAAGCAACGTGGGACGACTCCTCGAACGAATCGGAAGAAGAAGAGCAGAAACGTCAGAGCCACCTCGCACTGATGGCCCACGAAGTTGAAACAGAAGACGAGTCAGAAGATGAAGACGGGTCTGAACCCGAAACAAGCCACGAGTCCATACTCGTTTCCGAAGACTCGAATGAGGTATATTTTAATTTAAACAAAAAAATTTTTAGAATTATTTCCTGTTTAAATAGTAAATTAACTAAAGTAGAAAATGAAAACAAATCACTTCTTGAGGAAAATCAAAACCTCAAGGAACAAATCAAAAATTCAAATCCAACTCAAGATCTAACACTTGAGGAGGAGAATTTATCATTAAAAAATGAGATTAACAATTTAAAAGAAATGTTAAAAAAATTCACAACAAGATCAAAAAATCTAGACTTAATCCTAAATAATCAAAAAGCATGTTATAATAAAACCGGATTAGGATATAAGTCGAATTCAAATAAAACCTTCAAATCATTAATAACCCAATATAAATCAACCAATCTAGCTTGGGTTCCGAAAGCGTGTCTGACCACGCAAGTAGGACTTAATCAATATTATATACCTAAAGAAAAAATACATTATATAAAATCGAATAAACCAAACCAAAATCCAAAATACAAACCTAAATCAAATTCAAAATCTAAACATTTTAAAAATCAACAAAATTATCACCAAGTTAACCATAACTATAAAAAGAATCGACACAAACCTAAAACCAAAATCTAAATTAATGGCCAATAATTCAGGGGGAGGCTCCAGAATAGCTGGCACCTCCAAAACTAACCTACCCGACAAGGTAACCCAAAACAAACTAACCCGGCAGGGTAATTAGGATTAGTTAAAAAGAGACCAAGCTTAACTTGACTCATGGTACTGGTGAAGTTTTTGGATGATAGTACGTTAGGGAAGCTTGGGCATCGCATGTCTAGAAAGATATGGCTTCGATCTGGTGCATTTGGCCAAGTGGAACTGACCGAAGCTACCCTTAAACGAATCCTAACCAGTTAGACCAAGATTTAGTACTAAGTTCCGTGGATAGGACTATTCGGAAAACCTCGAAAGGTTGGTTACTTCTAATGATGTCCATGTGACTAACCAAGCTTAGAAGTTTATCCGAAGAATGCCTATTTGTGGAAACCAAAGCTAAGTCTGAATCTAACACAAGTTAAACCAAAACTCTGTAATCAAACTAATTTCATCTCACAAAATCATAGGATTCCCTGATTGATAATATAGATCGGGTGAGATGAATAAGGCTTAAATTTTAAACTTAAAAATTAATTTCAAATTTTAATTTTAAACTTAAAAATTAATTTCAAATTTTATTTTTAAACTTAAAAATTAATTTCAAATTTTAATTTTAAACTTAAAAATTAATTTCAAAATCTTAATTTTTAATTTCAAATTTTAATTTTAAAAATTAATTTCAAATTTTAATTTTAAACTTAAAAATTAATTTCAAAATTTTAATTTTAAACTTAAAAATTAATTTCAAAATTTTAATTTTAACTTAAAATTTTCAATTTTAAAACTTAAAACTAAAAGGACTAACGTTAAATCCCAGTTACTGCAGGAAACCAAGTGGATTTTGGACAGTGGTTGCTCCAAACATATGACCGGAGATCACACCAAGTTCACGCAACTCACTTACAAAAGCTTAGGAACAGTTGCCTTTGGAAACAACGACAAACTCAAGGTAATTGGTATAGGTAATATTGAATTAAAAATAGACTTTATAATTACAAATGTTTTACTTGTTGAAAATTTTAAATATAATCTTCTAAGCATAAGTCAATTGTGTGATACTAGGTATAAGGTCAAATTTCTAGCCACAGAGTGTTTAATCAAACATCTAGATAATCCTACCATAAGCCTAAAAGGTTTTAGAAAAGACAACATCTATGCCATCAACTTAACCACTTCTTCCAATAAGTGTTATTTAACACAAAAAGAAGAAACATGGTTATGGCATAGAAGAATGTCACACGCCAATTTTCGAAATATAAGCAAACTAAATGGACTTGTGAGGGGTTTACCAAAATTACCTAACTTAGATTCAACCATCTGTAATGCTTGTCAACAAGGCAAACAAACTAAATCCACTCACAAACAAACAAATCAACCACAAACGAACTCAATATTAGAACTTATACATTTAGACCTTTTTGACTCCCATGGAGTCAAATCCATAAATGGAAACTTATATTGTTTAGTAATTATAGATGATTATTCTAGGTTTACTTGGGTAAAATTCTTAAAACATAAAGATGAAACTTGTGAAATCTTTATAAACTTCTGCAAACAAATTGAAAATGAAAAAGGGATTAAAATCAAAAGAATCAGGAGTGACAACGGGGGAGAATTTAAAAATCACAAATTTAACAGTTTTTGCCTTAAAAATGGTTACCATCATGAATTTTCATGTCCTAAAACCCCCCAACAGAATGAGATTGTAGAGAGAAAAAATAGAACCTTACTTGAAGCCTCTAGAACAATGTTAAATGAGTATAACCTACCTAAATACCTTTGGGCAGAAGCTGTCAGTACAGCCTGCTATGTACAGAACAGAACAACAATAAATAAAACCCATAACAAAACCTTCTTCGAAATATTTTATAATAAACAACCCAATATAAAATATTTTAAAGTGTTTGGGTGTCCAGTTTTCATCTTAAATACAAGAGAACACTTAGGAAAATTCTCCTCTAAAATTGAAAATGGAATCTTTGTAGGATACTCCCTAAATAGTAGAGACTATAGAATTTACAATAAGGTTACCTTAAAAATTGAAGAAACTACTAATGTAAAATTTGAAGAAACTAAACAAAACTTAGAACTTACACAACCACCTGAATTTGTTCCAGAAACCAACCAAACTCTAAGTCATGAAGAAGAGGAACAACATCAAGAAAATGAACCCCCTAGAACCATAAGAGTGAATCCCAACCATCCAACCAATCAAATAATTGGTGACCCAGACCTAAGGGTTCAAACCAGATCATCTTGTAGGAACTTGAGTCAAATCTCCTTGATTTCAAAGATAGAACCCAAAACTATAGATGAATCCCTACTAGACCCAGACTGGATTATAGCCATGCAAGAAGAACTAGCCCAATTTGAGCGTAATGAAGTTTGGGACCTAGTACCACCACCTAAGAACAAGAAAATAATAGAAACAAAATGGGTATTTAGAAACAAATTAAGTGAAACTGGGGAAATCACTAGAAATAAGGCTAGGCTAGTTGCCAAAGGGTTTAGTCAGGTTGAAGGACTTGACTATGATGAAACCTATGCCTCAGTAGCCAGATTAGAATCCATTAGAATGTTACTAAGTTATGCAGCCCATAAGGGGTTCAAACTATACCAAATGGATGTTAAGTCTACCTTTCTTAATGGACTAATAAAAGAAGAAGTTTATGTAGGTCAACCTCCTGGGTTTGAAAGTCTAGAACACCCTGATTATGTATTTAAGTTAAAGAAAGCATTATATGGACTTAAACAAGCACCCAGGGCATGGTATGAAAGGCTAACATCCTACTTAACATCTAAAGGATTCAAACAAGGTCAAATTGACCCAACCTTGTTTGTTAAATCATTGAATTCAAACATATTTATTGCACAAATTTATGTAGATGATATAATATTTGGTTCAACAAATTCAGATTTTTTAGAGGAATTTATTAATCTAATGGAAAAAGAATTTGAAATGAGCCTAGTAGGAAAATTAACTTATTTCTTAGGATTACAAATCAAACAAACAAATGAGGGAAATTACATTTATCAACACAAATACACTAAAGAATTACTTAAAAAATTCGGAATGGAAAATACAAAAGAAATAAAAACACCTATGGCAGTGAACACAATCTTAGATAATGACCCAAATGGAAAATCAGTTGACCTAAAATATTATAGGAGTGCAATAGGTAGCCTACTGTACTTAACTGCAAGCCGACCTGATATTTTATTTGCAGTTAGTATGTGCTAGATACCAAACTTGTGCTAAGGAATCCCACTTGACACAAGTTAAAAGAATTTTTAGATATCTTAAAGGAACAACAAATGTAGGAATTTGGTATCCTAGAACCAATAATTTTGAACTAATAGGGTATTCTGACTCAGATTATGCTGGATGTAAATTAGACCGCAAGAGCACAAGTGGAGGATGCCAATTATTAGGTTCATCACTTGTTAGCTGGTTTAGTAGAAAGCAACATTGTGTTGCTCTATCTACAACTGAGTCAGAATACATAGCTATAGGTGAATGTGTTGCACAATTACTATGGATGATGCATACTCTAAAAGATTTCAACTTAAACATTACAAATGTAAAAGTATTAATTGACAATATAAGTTCAATTAACTTAACCAAGAACCCTGTGCATCATTCAAGAACCAAACATATTGAAGTTAGGCACCACTTTATCAGGGATCATGTTACTAAAGGTGATATTGAACTCAAATACATTGAGTCCAAATCAAATTTAGCTGACATTTTCACAAAACCACTCCCTGAAAGTGAGTTTAGCAACTTACGCCGAAAATTAGGAATGTGCTCAATAGACTAGGAATTTTAAATTTCAAAATTGTTTTAAAAAATCACTCTTTCAAATTATAAGTCAAATTTGTTTGTTTTCAAAACCTTCCACTTTTAGACTTTCAAAAACAGTTTTGTCCTTAGACTAGCTTGGAATCCATAGAAAGCATGCACCCATAGGGCTAGTTTTTGAGCATCTCACCAACACCTTAGGTTTACCTTGCGTGTGTTTGACAAACATAGAAAGGGGTGAGATGCATAGGCCAACTGTCTGGACTTAAGATGCTTATCTCAGTGCATCAGCATAAGTCTGGACGTTAAATACAAATCAGACAGTAATCAGATTAAGTTCATCAGTCAAGTCAAACACTGACTGCTTATAATCAACTTAATCTGACTAACCAAGTGAAAACTACTATTTTCTGATAGTTAGCTAGTAACTAATTGGTTAGACAGCTGTTTAAATTTTAGTATCAAGTTCAGGGGGAGAAATTAATTAAAATGTTATGTGTTTGAAAAACTAACTTGTGGTTGAACATCAGTTTACAAAGAGTTAAAATTTAACTAAATATTTGAAAAACTTGGAAGTTTAATCCCACCTAATTTTCAAACCTGATTTTAAAAGTTAACTATTGAAAATTAAACTTTCCAAATTTCGCTTTTATCAAATTAGCCTTAATTTTTCAAATTTAGCTTGATTAACTTTGAAAATTGTTTTCTTGAACCAAACTCAGATTTTTACAATAACTCTACACTATGATTGTTCACCCTTGTGCCTTTTTTGATGAATGCCAAAGGGGGAGGGTTAGGTGGTTAAGTTAGAACAACTAAATGTCAACTTGAAAAACTAACTTAAAACCTTAAAAACCTCGAAAATCATGCTTGATTTCTACATATATTTATCACTAACTTAACCAGGTTGTCATTCCATCAAAAAGGGGGAGATTGTTGGTGCAGTTAGCACTAACAGTCTAACTCAGGTTTTGATGAATGACAAATCAGGTTAAGTTAGGTTCGTTGTTATCTAACACTCTGATCGAGTGTGCAGGATAAGTCCAGCTAGGTCGACGGGCTGACCGGATAGCTGGCGAGAAGTCCAAGCGGGTCGACGGGCTGACCGGACGCTTGGCGAGAAGTCCAGCTAGGTCGACGGGCTGACCGGATAGCTGGCGAGAAGTCCAGACGGGTCGACGGGCTGACCGGACATCTAGCAGGTAAGTAAGGTAAGTCACTGGAGGGGAGTGACTGTGAGGACGCGTTCCCGGGAAGGGGACATTAGGCGTCGATCAGGCTTAGATCCATTTCGGATGTCTAAGTCGAGATCGTGACTAGATTCCGGTCTCAAAAAGACGGAATCTAAGTCATACCCTTTTTATCCATCTGTTGAACTTTAACTGTGCTAACAATCTGTTTTACAGGATGTATATGTTGGTGCGGGTAGTACTAACGGTCTAACCCAGGTTTTGATGAATGACAAATAGGTTAAGTTAGTTGTGTTGTTGTCTGACACTTTGATCAAGTGTGCAGGAAAAGTCCAGCTAGGTCGACGGGCTGACCGGATAGCTGGCGAGAAGTCCAAGCGGGTCGACGGGATGACCGGACGCTTGGCGAATAGTCCAGCTAGGTCGACGGGCTGACCGGATAGCTGGCGAGAAGTCCAAGCGGGTCGACGGGCTGACCGGATGCTTGGCGAGAAGTCCAGACGGGTCGACGGGCTGACCGGACGTCTGGCAGGTAAGTGAGGTAAGTCACTGGAGGGGAGTGACTGTGAGGACGCGTTCCCGGGAAGGGGACATTAGGCGTCGATCCGGCTTAGATCCATTTCGGATGTCTAAGTCGAGATCGTGACTAGATTCCGGTCTCGGAAAGACGGAATCTAAGTCATACTCTCTTTATCTATCTGTTGAACTTTAACTGTGCTAACCATTTGTTTTACAGGATATATATTTGCCTCGGACTAACCTTGTTTTGCAGGAAAAAGGAGTCTTTCTGGAACAAGGTGGTCCGGGCGCCCGGAGGTCCGGGCGCCCGGAAGGGATCCAGGCGCCCGGAAGGCAAATTTTATCCAGACACCTCATCGCTACGTGGAGCATCTTGATTTGAGCAGTCACGTCACACTCCAGGCGCCCGGAAGGGATCCAGGCGCCCGGAACAGCATATAAAAGAAGCCCCAGACAGGAGCTTCAGAATCAATCAAGCTGAGAACTCTTCTACTGCTGGTCTTGCTGCTCGACGTTCAGTGCGACGCTAACAACGCTCCGACAAAGTGCTCCTTCAGTTTCTATTTAATTTCCTTGTCGGTATTGCTTTATTTTCACTAGCATTTCCTGTACTTTTTCTGTAATCATATTTCGACTTGCTAGTGATTGCCCAACGAAAGTGGTCAAGGACCACGGGACTTCGAGTAGGAGTCGTCACAGGCTCCGAACGAAGTAAAAAATTTGTGTCTACTTTATCTTTTTCCGCTGCGCTTAAACTCTTGTTTTGCGAATCGATATTCACCCCCCCCTCTATCGAATCTAACGGTCCTACAAGTGGTATCAGAGCAGGTACCGCTCTGATTTGGTGCAACCACCAATCAGGCAAAGGGGGGACTTTTTGAAAGAAAAATTAGATATCGTTTGTCTTTCGTTTTTGGTGCAACCACCAATCAGGCAGGTACGCCTTTCGTTTTTTTTCCCTCCAAAACAATTTTTGAAAAATACATCACCATCTCTTCACAATTACTTAGTATTGACAAGATATTACATTTTCAAAAATTTGAAATAATATTTTTTTATTAATATTTTAATAATATTTTATTATTTTTTCGAAAATAGTGAAATATTATTTTTTTTCGGCACTGCTAATCCAAGACCAAGTCTTGGGATCTTTTGTTTGTTTCTCTGTGTACAAGAAATTATGACTCTTCTAGAAGGACGGAACCCCTGCGAACCACCACCATACGATCATGAAGACTTCAACTACTGGAAGCGATTAATGGAATGCTTCTTAGGAAGCGTAGACATCGATTATATGCTAATTTTGAGGAAACCTTCTCAAAACTCGGAACTGAACAAAAAGGTAAGTAACATTATTTGTAATGTTTTACCTAACAATATTTTATGCAGATTAGAAAAGTACAAGAATGCATATGAGCTATGGACCCAGTTGATCAAGCTTCACGAGATACCGATGGAGCTAGAAGATCAAGTTAAAGTCGAATCCGGACTCGAGTCAGATCCAACGGAGAAGCCTGCTGAATTAGGGGTTGCGCTCAAGGTTAGTAATATTTACCAAAACACCCTTGCTAGTAGTAGTTTAAAATATGCGCCTATTAATTTGGATATGTCTGAAAGTATATGTGAAAATAGTGTACATGACAATACTTGAAAAAATACCTCTAGGATATTTTCTGATAAAACAAATATAATTACTTTAGAAAATATAGAAAATCTGAAAATAATTAATAAATCTAAAAATTTTAATTTAAACCTAAACAAATTTGAAAATTCAAACAAAAAAGATGACAAGGTCAATATTGATCTAGATAAAATTAATAAATTATTTAATCTAGACAATATTAATCTAGAAAATGCTATCCAAACCAAGATAATTTAATTAATAAGAAATTAAACTTTAAAGATAAAACTAATCTAATAAATTCAATTAACCATATCAATTTAAAAGGCAAAGAAAAAATAAGGATAAAATCAAACACTTTGATAAAATCAAAACGGAATTTAACAAACTTAAAATTAAATGTTAAAGATAACATATTAAACAAAAATAATCTAGAAATCTCAAAATTAACAATTAATAAAAAGCTAAAAGATAAACCGTTAAGAAAATATAATTCAAACAGTTTAGTTAATTCAAATTTAAAAATAAATAAAAATTTAAACTTTAAAAATAAGCTATTAAAGAAAGATAATTCGATTAACCCAATAAAATTGAAATTGAAAGAACATTCAAATATTAAATACACTCTCTTAAAAAAAGATAATTTGACCAATTTAATTAATTCAAAATTAAAAACTTAAATTTAAACTACAAATTAAACATTACAACTTAACTAAAACCAACTCTAATTATACAAAATTCTTAAATTAAAGACCAATGATTTAGGGGGAGGCTCCAGAATAGCTGGCACCTTCAAAACTAACTTACCCGACAGGGTAATCCAAACAAACTAACCCGGCAGGGTAATTAGGATTAGTTAAAAAGAGACCAAGTTTAACTTGAATTATGGTACTGGTGAAGTTTTTGGATGATAGTACGTTAGGGAAGCTTGGGCATCGCATGTCTAGAAAGATATGGCTTCGATCTGGTGCATTTAGCCAAGTGGAACTGACCGAAGCTACCCTTAAATGGATCCTAACTAGTTAGACCAAGGTTTAATACTAAGCTCTGTGGATAGGACTATTCGGAAAACCTCGAAAGGTTGGCTACTTCTAATGACGTCCAAGTGACTCACCAAGCTTAGAAGTTTATCCGAAGAATGCCCATTTGTTGAGACCAAAGCTAAACCTGAATCTAACAAAAGTTAAACCAAACTCTGTAATTAAATCTAATTCATCTCACAAAATTATAGGATTCCCTTATTGATAATCTAGATCGGGTGAGATGAATAAGGATCAAATTAATTTTCAAATTAAATTAAAATTAATTAAAATTAAATTTCGAATTTCAAATTAAATTAAAATTAATTAAAATTAAAATTTTGAATTTCAAATTAAAATTAAATTTTAAATTAATTAAAAATTAAATTTCGAATTAAAACTAAATTAATTTTAAAAAAAAATAAATTAATATTAAATTAACTTTAAAAAATTATTTTAAAACAAAAAATTAACTTTAAAAAAAATATTTTTAAATTTAACTTTAAAAATTTTATATTCAACTTATAAAATTTTATTCTAAACTTAAAAATTATTTTAAAATTATTTCCAAATTTTTTTAAAAAAATTATTTTAAAAAACTCTTTTAAAAATCATTTTAAAAACTTAAAAAAAAATTTTTTAAAATTATTTTAAAAAAAAACTCTTTTAAAAATCATTTTAAAAACTTTAAAAAATTCTTTTAAAACATTTTAAAAATTATTTTAAAAAACTCTTTTAAAAATCATTTTAAAAACTTTAAAAAAATCTTTTAAAAATTCCTTTAAAACATTTTAAAAATTATTTTAAAAACTATTTTAAAATCATTTTAAAATCTTTAAAAAATTCTTTTAAAAATTATTTTTTTTAAAAAAAAAAACTATTTTAAAAATCATTTTAAAACTTAAAAAAATTCTTTTAAAAATTGTTTTAAAACATTTTAAAAATTATTTTAAAAAAAACTATTTTAAAAATCATTTTAAAACTTTAAAAAATTCTTTTAAAAATTCTTTTAAAACATTTTAAAAAAAAACTATTTTAAAAATCATTTTAAAAACTTTAAAACATTTTAAAAATTATTTTAAAAAAAAACTATTTTAAAAACTTTAAAAATTCTTTTAAAACCTTTTAAAAATTATTGTTATTTTAAAAATTATTTTAACATAAAAATTATTTTAACTTAAAAATTATTTTAACTTAAAATTATTTTAATATAAAAATTATATTTTTAAATTATTTTAACTTAAAAATTATTTCAAAAATTATTTTAAAAACTTTTAAAAATCATTTAAAAACTATTTTAAAAATTATGTATCATTTTGAAAAATTCTTCTTATTTTTTTTCACTATAATAAAATTCTTTTAACTTAAAAAAATAGTAATAATAATAAATTATTTCTATAGACTATTTTCACTTTAAAAATTATTATTTTGACTTTAAACTCATTTTTAATCTTAAACATCATTTTAACCTTAAAATTATTTTTTAATTTAACTTAACTGAAAATTAGATCTTAAATTAAAACTCATTAAAACTTAATTTAAACATTGCTTTTCAACTTAATTTAACCTAACTGAAAATTAAAACTTAAAAATTTAACTTAAACTTAAAACTTAAAGCTAAATTAATCACTGATATTAATTTTAATCAAAAATCAAAACTGAATTGAACGTATACTAATTGTCATTAAATAATTATAAAAATCATTTTAAAATCCTGTTAGAAATCCCTTAAAAATAATAATTATTATAATTCTTTTAAATTCATTTAAAACTTAGACACCTAACTTAAAAACTTAAATTCCGTTAACTTTAACTTTAAACTTAATTATGTAATTAATAAGTAGAACTTAACTATTTAAGTCTCACTTTATTTGAGAACTAAGCTTGATTTGATCAGAACCTAGGTTTAACCTTAGTAAAAATATTAAAATTACTCTAAGTCATTTTTCTTAATCAACCTTTAAAATATTAATAATTAAAGTTTGACTTAAATTGAACCTTACTTAACCTTGTTTAATAACGAGTTTAACTTCAAATTACCACCAACTTTAAACTAAGTCAATCCAACTTAAAAGGAAGTAAATGAAAAGCTAAATTATAACTAACACCTTCATCAACTAATACAAAATTTAGATTATAGCAAAATTTAATCAATAAATTATTAATATTGATCAATTATTGAATTAATAACAACTTATCTTACTTAACATTACACTAAAAGTTAATTTATTTCAACTTAATCTAACATTAATTACGGTTAATCAAATTTAAATGAACAATTTTATAAAGATAATTATACAATCGTCTAAAACACTTAGGTACAAAAATATGTTACGGTTGTAAAATTTTATATTAAGGGGAAGTAATAAATAAGGAGGATTAATAAATTAAAGGAGTATCAAATTAAGGGGGAGGTTTATTTTTTTTATCTCCTTAAGTGTTATTTTTTAATCTTCTCTTTAAAATCTCTCTAGAAAATTATACCTCAATTTAAAATATATATATATATATATATATATATATATATATATATATATATATATATATATATATATATATATATATCTACTTTGAATATTTTTAGCAAATATTTTCAAATTTTATGTCAGGTTCAGGGGGAGGAATTAATTAAAAATTTCCCTTTATATAAAATATTTTAAATTTTGTTTGAAAAATGTTTTCTTAAAAATTTCTTAAACCTACTTTTGAAAACTAACTCTTATAAAACTAAGTTGTTTTTAAGAATTGGGTTTTACTTGTTATTGAAAATTGATTTTGAAAATTAGATTTAACTTAGTTTTGAAAATTGTGGAAATTAGATTTTTCAAAACTTAAGTTTACAAACTAAGCTTCTCAAAATCTTTTTCCTTAATTTTGAAAATCAAAGTTCAAAAATCAATCTTCAAAATCAACTTACTTAAAATTGTGAAAATTTTTAAATCAACTCAAAATTGTTTGTTTTAAATCACAAACTTTTTATCCTTTTTACTTAGTCTTTGAAAACTCAACTTTTCAAGTATTTTAAACCATGGTTTTGAAACTAGTACTTTTGAACTTTAGAATTTTGATTTTTGAAAATTAGATTTAATTATTTTACTTTATCAAAGTTAGTTCTACCAAACTCCTTTGAAAACTAAAAGTAAAGTTCAAAATCAATATTTGCAAACTGAAATTTGATTTGCAAAACTCAGTGTTGAAAATTATGAAAGTTAGATTTTTCAAACTTAAATCATTGTCAAAACTTAAGTCTTAAATTAAATCGTTTACAAATTTAGTGGTGAAAAATAAATCAGTTTTGGAAAAATAGGTTTTTTAAACTTAGTTTTGGAATTTTTGGTTTTGAAAACTTATGTTTGAAAAAGCGTCTCAAAGTTGAAACTTGTTTTGAATATTTAAATCTTAAAATTTAGACCTTATACACTTATGTTTGTAAATGTAAATCTTGAAATTTTTCTAAAAGCTAAAAACTACTGCTTTATACAAGTTTTCAAAACTTTATACTCCCCCAAGTCAACTTGATCTTTTCTTGGATTGAAAAATTATACTTTTGTCCTTAAATTCTGAACTATGATTGTTTAAGTGTTATTCAGTAACTCTACACTATGATTGTTTACCCTTGTTTTTTTGATGATGAATGCCAAAGGGGGAGGAGGGTTAGGTGGTTAAGTTAGCTAAACCAATTTGAAAACACAAACTGACTTTAAAACCACACAAATGCATGTTGTTTCGTACATATGCTTTCACTAACTTAACCAGGTTGTCATTCCATCAAAAAGGGGGAGATTGTTGGTGCGGGTAGCACTAATGGTCTAACCCAGGTTTTGATGAATGACAAATAGGTTAAGTTAGTTGTGTTGTTGTCTGACACTTTGATCAAGTGTGCAGGAAAAGTCCAGCTAGGTCGACGGGCTGACCGGATAGCTGGCGAGAAGTCCAAGCGGGTCGACGGGCTGACCGGACGCTTGGCGAGAAGTCCAGCTAGGTCGACGGGTGTCTGACACTTTGATAAAGTGCGCAGGAGAAGTCCAGCCGGGTCGACGGGCGGACCAGACGCTTGGCACGAAGTCCAGCTAGGTCGACGGGCTGACCGGACAGCTGGCGTAAGTCACCGGAGGGGAGTGACTGTGAGGACGCGTTCCCGGGAAGGGGACATTAGGCGTCGATCCGGCTTAGATCCATTTCGGATGTCTAAGTCGAGATCGTGACTAGATTCCGGTCTCGGAAAGACGGAATCTAAGTCATACTCTCTTTATCTATCTGTTGAACTTTAACTGTGCTAACCATTTGTTTTACAGGATATATATTTGCCTCGGACTAACCTTGTTTTGCAGGAAAAAGGAGTCTTTCTGGAACAAGGTGGTCCGGGCGCCCGGAGGGGATCCGAGCGCCCGGAGGTCCGGGCGCCCGGAAGGGATCCGGGCGCCCGGAAGGCGAATTTTATCCAGACACCTCATCGCTACGTGGAGCATCTTGATTTGAGCAGTCACGTCACACTCCAGGCGCCCGGAAGGGATCCAGGCGCCCGGAACAGCATATAAAAGAAGCCCCAGACAGGAGCTTCAGAATCAATCAAGCTGAGAACTCTTCTACTGCTGGTCTTGCTGCTCGACATTCAGTGCGACGCTAACAACGCTCCGACAAAGTGCTCCTTCAGTTTCTATTTAATTTCCTTGTCGGTATTGCTTTATTTTCACTAGCATTTCCTGTACTTTTTCTGTAATCATATTTCGACTTGCTAGTGATTGCCCAACGAAAGTGGTCAAGGACCACGGGCCTTCGAGTAGGAGTCGTCACAGGCTCCGAACGAAGTAAAAATATTTGTGTCTACTTTATCTTTTTCCGCTGCGCTTAAACTCTTGTTTTGCGAATCGATATTCACCCCCCCCTCTATCGAATCTAACGGTCCTACAGTATATTTGCCTCGGACTAACTTTGTTTTGCAGGAAAAGGGAGTTTTATGGAACAAGGTGGTCCGGGCGCCCGGAAGGTGAATTCTATCCAGCCAAGTCGTCGCCACGTGGAGCATCTCGGTTTGAGCAGCTACGTCACATTCCAGGCGCCCGGAAGGAATCCAGGCGCCCGGAACAGCATATAAAATAAGCCCTAGGCAGGAGCTTCAGAATCAATCAATCAAGCTGAGAACTCTTCTACTGCTGGTCTTGCTGCTCGACGTTCAGTGCGACGCCAACAAAGCTCCGACACTACGCTCTGTTCTTTTCCCCTTTTGTCGGTATTTGTTTTCAGTTTTCATTAGCATTCCCTGTACGGTTCTTTTGTAATCATCATTTCGAATTGCTAGTGATTGCCCAACGAAAGTGGTCAAGGACCACGGGCCTTCGAGTAGGAGTCGTCACAGGCTCCGAACGAAGTAAAACCATTGTGTCTATTTTACTTTTCCGCTGCGTTTATACTCGATATTTTCGAATCGATATTCACCCCCCCCCCTCTATCGAATCTAACGGTCTTACAAAATGTCTATATTTGTTGAATATAGTTGTTCAATTAATTTATAAAGTAGATAACATGGTGTGTGGTGTCACACACAGAAGATCATGTTATCAACTTTTTATAAATTATAACCAGTTGCTCACAACTAAGATGGAAAGGAACAAACCATTAGTATAGTTGTAGTGTAATTAGGTATTAGTTTATCTTGACTAATAAATTATACTAGTACACTCTAAGTGTATTGAGTAGGACTATTTTAGGTAAGTTTTTTTATACTGACTTAATAAAAGAACTATACCTTAGTTATTATGGAAGTATGTGCTCTTAATCCTAATATAATAACAAGTACATATATTTAGTATTTATTTCTTTAACTTATCAAAGGATGAGATTTAGCTCGATAAATCAATACGCCCGATAAGTTGGGAAATGATATTACTTATAGTGTGTGTTGTTAATTATAGAAGGAAACTGTGTCCTAGTAATCTAGGTTGAGAATGTCCCCAAGAGGAGCTCATAATGATTATCATGTTAAACCCTGCAGGTGGACTTAGTCCGACATGACAATGAAGTTGAGTAGTACTACTCTTGGAGCTAGATATTAATTAAGTGAGTTGTCAGTAACTTACTTAATTAGTGGACATTCGTAATCTTAAATACAGGGAGATTAACACACTCATGATAAGAAGGAACCCATAATGTAATTTGGGATTGGTGTGGTAGTGCGATAATAACTCTCTAGTGGAATGAGTTATTATCGATGAACTTGAGTTGTATGTTCGGGGTGAACATGAGATACTCAAACTCATCGAAAGGCCAAAACCAATTTCTCCTCTAGGTCTCTGTCGTAGCCTGATTAAACCCTCAAGTCCATTCAAAGAAAGGCCCATCTTGGTGTCCAAGAAGGGGGTCGGTCCATTGCTTGGTGACCAAGCAATGGCCGGCCACATTTCCTCTTAAAGGGTCAGCCCTTTGCTTGGTGCCCAAGTGTTGGTTGCTACTCGGAAAGCCTAGAGGTTCCACTGTACAAAAATTTTGTACAAAGGTCTGAACCTTTTCCTAGCTACCATGTGTTCTTTTAAATTAAATTTTGGATCGCCTGCGGAATTTAACACGTTTGATCCAAAACTTAATCTATTTGTTCTTTTAGGTTTTGACTTGGATCTCCTGCGGAACTTAACACATTCAACCCAAATCACCTTAAGTTATTAATTCCATTAAATATTAATTTCCATAATTGGTTCCCAATACTGACGTGGCGAGGCACATGGCCTTCTTGGATATGAGAGCAACCACCACCGACTAGACAAAACCTTTTATAGAAAGCGAATATTTAATTTCCTAAAATAACTTTAGGTTAACCGAAAAGAACAATCAAATCACAAGGAAAAGAAAAAACAAAAGAATACAACATCGAAAAAACATATTCGAAATACTAGAATCGTAAGCCTCTTGTATGTGGTATTATTTCCATAAATAACTAGTATGATGCGGAAAAGGAAAAACTACTAGTTATACCTTCTAGAAAGACCTCTTGATCTTCTACCGTATTCCTCTTCTAACCTTGGACGTTGTGTGGGCAACGATCTACCAAGATGAGAAACCACCAACCACCTTCTTCTCCTCCTAGCTAGGTTCGGCCACAACAAGGAAGCTTCACCAAGGAAGAAAATCAAAACACCAACCAAGCTCCAAGAGATGCTAGCTTCCTCTCCTTCTTCTTCTTCTTCTTCTCCAAGTAGTATCCGGCCACCACAAGAGCTCCAAGCAAGAGATAAGTTTCGGCCACCACAAAGAGGAAGAAAAGAAGAAGATGGCCGGCCAAAATAACTTTCTTCAAGCATGAAGAATTTCGGCCACCACCAATGCTCCAAGGGATGCTAGAGACGAGACTTGCTTTCTCTCCTTCTTCTCCTTCCTTGATCCGGCCACCAACAAAAGCTCCACCAAGAAGATAGATTTCGGCCATCAAGAGGAGAGGAGAGAAAGGGAAGGGCCGGCCACCATACCAAGGAAAAAAGTGGGAGAAAAATAATAGAGGTTATCTCATGAAAGCACCCTCACCCCTTCTTTTATATTCCTTGGCCTAGGCAAATTAAGAAATTTAATTACAATAAAATTTCCTTAATTTCCTTGACATGATTTAATTGAGAAAAATAAAATAAAATTTCCCAAATTAAATTCAAGTGGCCGGCCACATCATGAAGAACAAATTGAACAAGTTTCAATCATCAATTAAAACTTCCTAATTTGTTTCCGGAAATTTAAAAATAAAAATTTCTCTTTAAAAATCTCTTCATGGTTGATAAAAAGAAATTTCCATAATTTTAATTTTACAACATGTGAATAATTTTTAAAGAGAAAATAAAATATCTCACCAATCTACAAATAAGGAAAGAGATCAAATCTCTTTCTTTAATCTTTTGTAAATCTTTTACAAGAGAGATATTTTAATTTCAATTCTCTTTAATAAATTATTTCTTCCACATAATAAAAATTAAAATTAAAATTCTTTTTTAATTTAATTTGGTCGGCCCCCACTAGCTTGGGTTCAAGCTAGGGTCGGCTACCCAAATTTATACCTAGGCCGGCCCTAGCTTGGTTCCCAAGCTAGCTTGGTCGGCCCCCTATTGGAGGGTATAGAAGGTGGGTATAGGTGGGTATAGTACTCTATAAATAAGAGGCTACGATAGGGACCGAGAGGAGGAATTGGTTTTAGTCTCCCGATAAAATTAAGCATCCCGTGTTCGTCCCGAATACACAACTTAATTTTATCAATAATAATTCATTCCACTAAAGAATTATTATTGAACTACCGCACCAATCCCAAATTACATTTTTGGGCTCCTTCTTATTATGAGTGTGTTAGTCTCCCTGTGTTTAAGATATCAAATGTCCACTAATTAAGTGAGTTACTGACAACTCATTTAATTAATATCTTAGTCCAAGAGTAGTACCACTCAACCTTATTATCATGTCGGACTAAGTCCACCTGCAGGGTTTAACATGACAATCCTTATGAGCTCCTCTTGAGGACATTATCAACCTAGTATCTCTAGGACACAGTTTCCTTCTATAATCAACAACACACACTATAAATGATACCATTTCCCAACTTACCGGGCTTATTGATTCATTGAACTAAATCTCACCCATTGATAAATTAAAGAAATAAATATCAAATTTATATGCTTGTTATTATATTAGGATTAAGAGCACACACTTCCATAATAACCGAGGTCTTTGTTTCTTTATAAAGTCAGTATAAAAGAAACGACCTCAAATGGTCCTACTCAATACACTCTAAGTGTACTAGTGTAATTATATAGTCAAGATAAACTAATACATAATTACACTACAACCTTCCAATGGTTTGTTCCTTTCCATCATGGTCGTGAGCTACTGTTTATAATTTATAAGGTACTGATAACATGATCCTCTGTGTGTGACACCACACACCATGTTATCTACAATATAAATTAATTGAACAACTATATTTATCATAAATGTAGACATTTGACCAATGTGATTCTTATTTCTAGATAAATGTTTATACCAAAAGCTAGGCTTTTAGTATACACTCTAACACCAAGCATGTAAGGGCCGGCCACAATAATTCAAACAAGGAGGGGTGTTTTGAATTTTTAAAATCTTCTCTTTGTAGAAAACTACAAGTTTTAAAAGAGAGTTTTTAAATTTAAAAACTTTCCTTATTTGAATTAGGTCACATGTTTTAAAAGAAAGTTTAAAAGTTTTAAAACTTTTCTTTTTTAACCATCCTCATGGTTTAAGAAAAAAAAGGAAAAGAAGTTTTAAAATTTAAATTTTCTATCACCATGTTAAAAAAGAAAATTTTATAAGAAAAGTTTTAAATTTTAAAACATAGTTTTAATTTTTAAAACTTTCCTTTTTTAACTCCTACTTTAGGAAATTAGAAGAGAGCTTGTAAAATTTTATAAGGGCTTATAAAATTTTATAAAAAAATTATTATTCTTTTTCCTTGATGAGGTGGCTGGCCACCTTGCTTGGTGCCCAAGCAAGGGGCTGGCCAATAGGATTAAACTCAATCAATGATTGGTGGTTAATTCAATCAAGAGGTAAGAAAAGGAAAAATAAAAAGGGAAAAGAAAAAATAGAGAAAGATTTTAATTTTTGTAAAAATTCTTCCCTTATTTGCTTTGGGCAAGTAATATAAAAGAAGGGGTGAGGAGGCCTCATGAGGAACAATTCTTATTCTCTTGCTTGGAGATCTTGGTGTGGTCGGCCCCTCTCTCCATCTCCTTTCCCTTGCTCTCTTTTCCTTGGTGGTGGTGGTGGTCGAATATTAGAGGAGGAAGAAGAAAGCTCTTTGGGTGGTGTTCATCTTGGAGGATCGTCGCCCACACGACGCCCAAAGCGAGGTGAGAAATATGGCAGAAGATCTCAAGGTCATTAACATACAAAAAGAATGTATAACTAGTATTTTTCTTCCGCATCATACTAGTTATTTTCTTTGTAAGCATTCCAAAGACAAAAGGCGTTAGATCTAGTTTTTCGAATTAGTTATTTGTGTTTATGTTTTTCTTTGTTTTTCAAATTTGTGATTCGATTGTTCTTTTTGGTTAAACCTAGAGTTATATAAGGAAATTAAATATTAGCTTTCCTTAAAAGGCTTTGTCTAGGCGGTGGTGGATGCTCTCATACCCAAGAAGGCCATGTGCCTCGCCATGCAGTCCTGGAAGTCAATTTTGGAAATTAATATTTAATTGAATTTATAACGTAGGTGGATTTGGATCAATAGTGTTAAGTTTCGCTTGCGATCCAAGTCTAAACCATTAAGAACAGATAAGTTAAATTTGGAATCAATAATGTTAAGTTTGGTTTGCGATTCCTAATTTCACTTCTAAAGAACACAATAGGTTATTTAAGGAAAGGTGTTGGTTAGTCCTAAGAAAATCGTATCGGTTCTACTGTACAAAAATTTTATACAAGTGTCGAACCTTTCCTTAAATAACCTATTGTGTTCTTTTAGAAGTTAAATTAGGAATCGCAGACGGAACTTAACATCATTGATTCCAAATTTAACTTATATGTTCTTAATGGTTTAGATTTGGATCGCAAGCGGAACTCAACACTATTGATCCAAATCCACCTATGTTATTAATTTCATTAAATATTAATTTCCAAAATTGGCTTTTAGGACTGCATGGTGAGGCACATGACCTTCTTGGATATGAGAGCAACCACCACTACCTAGACAAAGTCTTTTAAGGAAAGCTAATATTTAATTTCCTTAAATAACTCTAGGTTAACCAAAAAGAACAATCGAATCACAAATTCGAAAAATAAAACAAAAAGAAACACATCTTCAAAACAAATCTGAAAATCTAGAATCTAATGCCTCTTGTGTTTGGTATTTCCAAAAATAACTATACAAAGAAAACTAGTATGATGCGGAAAACAATTACTAGTTATACCTTTCTTTGTAAGCAAATAACCTCTTGATCTTCTACCGTATTCCTCTTCTTATCCCGGACGTTGTGTGGGCAACGATCTACCGAGATGAGAATCCACCTAAGCCACCTTTTTCTCCAAGCATGATTCGGCCACCACAAATATTCCATGAATAGATGTGGTTCGGTCACCACCACCAAGCTCCAAGGGATACTTCCTTTCTCTCCTTCTTCTCCATGCTAAAATCCGGCCATCTTCAAGCTCCATGAGATTACAAGGTCCGGCCAATGAAGAAGAAAGAAAAGGAAGAGGGAAAAATAATAGGGTCGGCCACCACCAAGGAAGAAAAGAGAAGAAGAAAAATAATAGAGTTGTACACCATGAAGGCACCTCTACCTCCTCTTTTATATTCCTTGGTCTTGGCAAATAAGCAAATTTAATTAAAAACTTCCTTAATTTTTTTGCCATGAAAAGGAAAATTTTATTTAATTAAAAACAATTTTCCTTTTCATTATTACATGGCCGACCACTTATTTCCCCAAAACAAGGAGAGTTTTAATTAAAACAAAATTTTAAATTTCCTAATTTATTTCCAGAAATTTATAAAAAAAATTCTCCAATAATTTTTCCCTTCATGGTGGGTTATAAAAAGGAAATTTTATAAATTAAAATCTTTCTTTTAAACATGTGGATAATTTCCAAAAAGGAAAGTTATCTCTAAAAATTAAAATCTCTTTTCAATCTACAAATAAGGAAAGATATCAAATCTTTTCTTAATCTTTTATAGAAACTAATAAAAGAGAATATTTAATTTTTAAAACTCTCTTTTAAATTATGATCATGGTTAAAAAGGAAAGTTTTCTCAAAATTAAAATCTCCTTTCAATCTACAAATAAGGAAAGATTTCAAATCTTTTCTTAATCTTTTGTAGAAAGCTATAAAAGGAAAATTTTAAATTTTAAACTCTCTTTTAAAAACATGATATCCACATAAGAAATAATTTTAATAAAAATCCTTTTTAATATTTTAGTGGCCGGCCACCTAAGCTTGGGACCCAAGCTTTGGCCGGCCACCAACTTGGCTCATCCACTTGGTCTTGGCCGACCCTAGCTTGGGTTCCAAGCTAGCTTGGCCGGCCCCAATAGGATGGGTAAGAAGGTGGGTATGTGGTGGGTATAAATCTCTATATACAAGAGGCTACGATAGGGACCGAGAGGAGGAATTGGTTTTGGTCTCCCGATGAAATTAAGCATCTCGTGTTCGCCCCGAATACATAACTTAATTTCATCAATAATAATTCATTCCACTAAAGAACTATTATTGAACTACCGCACCAATCCCAAATTACATTTTGGGCTCCTTCTTATTATGAGTGTGTTAGTCTCCCTGTGTTTAAGATAATGAATGCCCATTAATTAAATGAGTTACTGACAACTCACTTAATTAATATCTTAGTCCAAGAGTAGTACCACTCAACCTTATCATCATGTCGAACTAAGTCCACCTGCAGGGTTTAACATGACAATCCTTATGAGCTCCTCTTGGGGTCATTCTCAACCTAGATCACTAGGACACAGTTTCCTTCTATAATCAACAACACACACTATAAGTGATATCATTTCCCAACTTATCGGTCTTATTGATTTATCGAACTAAATCTCACCCATTGATAAATTAAAGAAATAAATATCAAATATATGTGCTTGTTATTATAATAGGATTAAGAGCACACACTTCCATAATAACTAAGGTCTAGTTCTTTTATTAAGTCAGTATAAAAAGAACTTACCTAAAATGATCATACTCAATACACTTAGAGTGTACTAGTGTAATTTATTAATCAAGATAAACTAATGCCTAATTACACTACGACTATTCCAATGGTTCATTCTTTTCCATCTTAGTCGTGAGCAACTGTTTATAATTTATAAGGTGCCGATAACATGATCCTCTGTGTGTGACATGTAACGACCCGCCTTCTACTAACTAGGCTGTAAGGCCGATCGCTACAGTTATGCTGAGCTGATTGTGAGGAAAACTAATCTAATTTAAATTTTAGTTGCTAACTGATAACCATTCTTGGTTCTACATGTACTGAAGGATGTAATCTAAGGAATACAAGGTGTATCCTACATCCTGTATGAACTAGAAGCTGATCTGCGAAGTTTCTTGGTCGAAACTGAACTTCCCAATCGATCTAGGCTGAACTGGGTCGATTGCTCTCTGTTGGATCGATCCATGGATCGATGCAGACTGCTACTGTGCTCGGGTGATAATCTGGATCGATCGGCTGATCGATCCAGGCTCACTGATCGATCCAGTGATCAATCCAGCGTGCTTCTGTGCACGGGATTTTATTTGGTTCGATCGGCTGATCGATCCAACATAGGTCAATCGATCCAATGATCGATCAAAAACCTTTCTGTTCGCGAGAAATAGCTTGGATCGATCGACCGATCGATCCAGAGGCCTTCTGTTCGCGACAGAATGTGACTGGATCGATCGGATGATCGATCCAGAAGCCTTCTGTTCGCGGAATCAGCCCTCAATAGATCCATGGATCGATCGGGGACCCCAGATTGATCCATGGATCGATCGGAGTTTCTGATTTCACACTGAAACTCTGATTTCTGCACTAGTTCGTGCCAAAATCAGTGAAACAACTCCACAAATGCCAATAACTATTCTATCATGCATTGGGAAACATTCAAGACACGATATAATGCATGTTCACTAGTTCATACCATTAACCATACTAGAATGCGAAACATAAGGAAAAGAGGACAAGACTTTAATAACTAGACTTGCTACAAGTTCTAAGGCGTAGCAAAATAAAACTAGATCCCTAGGATCTTTATTCCAGTTCCTGCCACACACATCCTCATCTGCACTGACCTCCAGCCTCCACTGCTAGTCCATCTTTCCTTTACCTTTGTCTGCAGTATAAGGGAAAGAAGTATCTATAAGCTTTCGCTTAGTAAGAAACCATCTACTCACAAAAACATGCATACGATGCAAATATGCTTTTAAATCATGCTGTTTGGAAAACATACTGAATATGCAAGCATGGCATGGCATGGTATCATACAAAGCATGGCATAACATAAGCTGAACATAAAATAAAACTGATCATAACATGTCTAGAACTGTATATGAAGCTATCATGTTAACAACTGAAATAAGCTGAGTTGATACAAAAGTGAGCTAAGCTGAAGCTGAGCTAATGCTGAATTCCATTATGTTTTAAAACTGATTTGGAAAACTATTACATATAATAGATAAAAATATTAAACATACTGCTGTAGGGCCCTGGCAACTGTACTTGTTGTGCGCGCATCCCTAACTAGACCCGGGATTGCAAGTTCCGAATCTAGTAGGGTTTACTAGGTTAGCTAAACCTAGGGACGACTATGGGAGCCCAACCCAGTGGATATCTAATCCAGTACAGTGCTGCTGCTGAAAGTAAAATACTGAAATGCTAATTAGCTGAATCTAGGTTATCTGAACCTAGAACTAGGTTGTCTGAACCTAGAGGCGACTGTGGGAGCCCACCCATTGGACATCTAGTCGCATAAAGCTGAAATAAAACTGACATGCTGGTTTAGATGCTTCTATACATTTAACTAGGCTGTTAAAACTGTCTAATGTTGCGCTAAACATTTTATCGAACACCTAGTGTGCTCCAACTCTCCTCTCTAATAGGGGGACCACCTCAAGGCACCCGACGACGTCTAGAACCTCTATCTGAAGAGGGAAAACGCATCCGGCCCATCTAGAGATACTTAACTAACCCCTAAGTCTGCGAAGAGAATTAAATACACTCTAGATATCGATAAAAATCTACGTATGACTAAATTATAAGCATGCAATCCAACGAGAGCTACCTATACTACAGGTGAGGGGTTTTTTACCTTGTGTGCTAGATTTCTTACAAATCTAATCGCTAGAAATTCCGGTGGAGACGACTTCTCGACGATTCGCTCGCGTCCACGTGTTCTACTCGCGGAGGGGAACGTCCGTGTGCTGAAATCGTCGCCGGAAAGTGACCTTGGGGCCCTAGGGAGAGAACCCTAGGTCTTCTTGGTGTGGCGCCGAGAGAAGGAGGAAGAGAAGAGAGGTGTTCGGCGTGAGGGTTTGGAGAAAGAAAGTGACGTGAGGTTTTTGTGAGGAGGGGGCTGCCGAACCCAATTAAACCAAACCCAACTTAAGTTCTTAATTTATATTAAGTGGATTATTGAACCCAACTCTAATATAAATATAATTGGTTCCTCTTTCTTTCAGCACGGCCCTGCTGGGTTCACCGGTTACTAAGGCTAACTAAAGGTTTAGCGGACCCGAGAGGTCCCGGGTTCGGTTCCCGCTTAAACCAGTTTGCCTATCTAATTACTTTTGCTATTTCCGCTACTCGGAAAATTCCGGAAAAATTATCTAAAAATTCCAGAAAAATCATAGAATAATTCTAATGCAAGTTTGAGAATTTTCGGGCGTTACAATCCCCCATACCTTATAAAAAGTTCGTCCTCGAACTTAGAACAATTCTGGGTACTTCTGTCTCATGCTGGTTTCTGTCTCCCAAGTTGCCTCTGCTGCTGTGTGACTTTGCCAAATGACTTTTACTAACGGTACTTCCTTGTTCCGCAATGTCTTAACTGCTCGGTCTATTATCTGAATAGGCCGACTGTCATAGCTGAGATCTTCGTGAACTTGTACCTGTTGGATCGAGACGCGCTAGAGAGGGGGTGAATAGCGCTCGCGGCTATTTCGTTTTTCGGAAAACACTCGAGTAATTAAAACGCAGCGGAAAGTAAGAAAGCAAGCACACAGAGACAGGTCGATTTTACTTCGTTCGGAGTCTTGATCGACTCCTACTCGAAGGCCCGCGATCCTTGATCGCTTCCGATGGGCAACAACTATAAGCTCGATAATGATTACAATTTGAAGTACAATAAATGACAACAATTAATTTTACCGACGACAATATCGTAATCTGAAAATTCGGAGCTCCGGGTCGTCGGTGTCTCGTAGCAGCACTTCGGAATCGTCTCGTGAGCAGCTTGTAGCAGAAAGATCGCTTGTCAGTTCATTTCTGAAGCTGCTGGTCGAGACCCCTTATAAAGGGGGTTCAAGGCGCCTTATACTGTTCACCAAGGCGCCTTGAACGAGCCGAGTCACCCGCGTGGATCAGTACTGACCTGGTCGAACTCTATCTGGTTCAAGGCGCCTTCAGCCTATCCAAGGCGCCTTCAACCTCCGGTCCAAGGCGCCTTGAGCTCCATTCAAGGCGCCTCCAGTCTGCTGCGCTGGCCTTTTCCTGGCTCGCACCCGAGGCACCTCCAAGCTCCATGGAGGCGCCTCAGACACTGTTCATCCGAGTTCTTCTTTGTGTTTTTTGGTACCTGCAAGTATGTTAATCCAAAAATACCTGCAACACAAAGTTAACACAAAATAATAGTATGAATATGAAATTATGACAGTCTCCGGACTGTCCGGGTCTGACTTCGGATTTCCTGCCGGAAACCCTAGGTCGACCCGACGCCTACTGTTCCCTCTACGGGGAACGCGTCCTCACCTACTCCACTCAGGAGATTTACCTGTTGCCAGTACGATCCTCCCTCGGCACTCGATGCTTCCGGACTTTCTGCTGAACATCCGCTTCACCGGCCAGTTCAGACTTTCACCTGGTTCGCGACACCAGGACTTTCCACCTAGGGTTACCACCCCCTAGGACTTTTGCCTGAAGCCATCGACCTGCCAAGACTTTCCGCATAGGGTTACCACCCCCTATGACCTAGGGTTACCACCCCCTAGGGTTTTACCTTGCCTAACCGCAGTTAGGACTTTCCTGAAACACTCAGCGAAAGCTGTCAGAAAACAAAGCACCTTAACTTTGAATCCTTTGCCATTATCAAAACTTAGGTTCGATCGTCGGATGCTTCCCGCACCAACAATCTCCCCCTTTTTTATTATGGCAATACGTAATTCAAAGTAAAGAAAAACAACATATGCATAAAGTTAACCAAGCTTAAGTGAATAAACTTCAAATGCAATAACAGTTAAGCTGGAAACTTTTAACTTGGTAATATTAGACTCCCCCTTAATAAAAGCCCTCCTTTTATTAAATACTTTGAATTTTCTTTTAACTTTAATTTACCTACTCTCCCCCTTTGCCATATATCAAAAATAAACCAGTTTGAAAGTAGATTTGTATTTTTCTGAAGGAAAATTTTCAAAGAGGGATAACAATAAATTTTCTTCTTAGATTGCCAGATTTGAAAATACTTAGCTATATATTTAGCTTCGAAATGATTTGTATTGAGAAAATATTTTGCCAAATAGCTAAGTTTAGAGTACAATCTAACTAAGTCTAGTTAAAATAGTCTTAAAATTAACTAAGTTTGAAAATATGAGTATTTGAATTTTCAATAAAGGGATTTGCTTAGAAGTTATAAGATCACTTGAAAACTTTAAAACGTTATAAAAAGTTGACTAGTTTTGAAAATATTTGAATACTTAATTACATGGACAAGTTTTGAAAAACTGTAATTAAGTTTTGAATATGCATTTTGAAGAAACTTTGATATTAAAAAATATTTAGTTTTAGGACACAGGGAGTAGCAGTAGTTTGTTTTCTAGTCCAAGCATGAGTCAGATTAAATTACTGAGTTTAATTTGATTAAGTATCAGAGCCTTGAAATAATCAGGTAAAGTAATTTGATTAGAACTTTAAAGTACAATCATGCTTAAAAAAATTGAAACACACTTTTCCCAATTGTCTAACCTTTAGCTACTTGCTGGTTGCCTAGAGGGCAGTAGCTTTCACATGGTTAGTCAAATTAAGTCCATTTGGTCCAGCTAGAGTTGGCTAGAGCTGGAAGACTTGACTTGATTAATATTTATGATGTGTTTAACACCCAGACTCATATTGATGCACAAATATAAGCATTCCTGAGTCCAGGCTGTACCCTATGCACCTCACGCCATTCTAAGTTTGTCAAACACAAGCAAGGTATACCTAGGTGATTGTGAGATGCTCTGGCTTTAATCTAGGGGTACATGATATCTAGGGGAAAGCCTAAGCTAAATCCAGAATTTTGAAAATTCTAAGAAATTGGAATTTTGAAATAAGTATTTTCCTAGAAATTTTAAAAGCAAGCAAATCATAACCAAATTTTTTTTTTTTTAAAAACATTGTCTATTCTACCCAACACATTCCTATTTGTCTTCTAAGTGAGCTGAACTCAAGTTCAGGTAAGGGTTTTGTGAAGATGTCAGCTAGATTTGATTTTGACTCAACATAGTTGAGTATAATATCACCCTTAGCTACATGATCCCTTACAAAATGGTGCTTCACTTCTATATGTTTAGTCCTTGAGTGATGAATTGGGTTTTTTGTTAAATTTATGGAACTTATATTATCAATTGAGATTTTTGTGTTATGATAGTTCAGTTGATAGTCTTTAAGAGTGTGCATCATCCAAAGCAATTGAGATGTGCATTCACCTAAGGCTATATATTCAGCTTCAGTGGTAGACAAAGCCACACAATGTTGCTTTCTACTTGACCAACTTACTAGGCATTGTCCTAGAAATTGACAACTACCACTTGTGTTTTTTCTATCAAACTTGCATCCGGCGTAATCCGAGTCAGAATAGCCAAGAAGGTCAAAGGTGCAAGTTCTAGGGTACCAGAGTCCTATATTTAGAGTACCTTTAATGTACCTAAGTATTCTTTTAACATAGGTTAAATGTGACTCTTTTGCACAAGATTGGTATCTTGCGCACATACCAACTGCAAATAATATGTCGGGTCGGCTTGCAGTTAGGTAAAGCAGGCTTCCTATGGCACTCCTATAGTACTTTGGATCTACTGGTTTTCCTTCAGGGTCAGAGTCTATGTTAATGTTGGTTGCCATTGGAGTATTTATTATTTTTGAATTTTCCATGCAGAATTTTTTAATTAATTCCTTTGCATATTTAGTTTGATAAATATATATTCCATCTTTAGTTTGTTTTATTTGTAAGCCTAAGAAAAAATTAAGTTCACCAACCATACTCATTTCGAATTCATTTTCCATTAATTTAATAAATTCTTTTAAAAATTTAGAGTTATTTGATCCAAAAATTATATCATCAACATAGATTTGAGCTATGAAGATGTCTTTTTCTACAGTTTTTACAAATAGAGTTGGATCTATTTGACCTTGGTTGAAACCTTTGGATCTTAAGTGATTTGACAATCGTTCATACCATGCCCTAGGGGCTTGTTTAAGTCCGTACAAGGCCTTTTTTAACTTAAATACATGATTAGGATATCCTAAGTCCTCAAATCCTGGGGGTTGGCTTACATATACTTCCTCCTTAATAAATCCATTTAAGAATGTTGACTTGACATCCATTTGGTATAGTTTAAATCCTTTGTTTGCTGCATAGGCTAACAACATTCTAATGGATTCGAGTCTAGCTACTGGGGCATAGGTTTCATCATAGTCCAAACCTTCAACTTGGCTAAATCCTTTAGCTACAAGCCTAGCCTTATTTCTAATTATTTCGCCTTGATCATCTAGCTTGTTTCTAAATACCCATTTTGTATCGATTATTGATTTATTTGAGGGTTTAGATACAAGTTCCCAGACTTGATTTCTCTCAAATTGGGCTAACTCTTCCTGCATAGCTATGATCCAGTCCGGGTCAGGTAGTGCTTCTTCTATTGTTTTTGGTTCGATTTTAGAAATTAGGGCAATCTGACTGTGGATTCTATAGGAGGATCTAGTTCTGACTCCTAGATTTGGATCACCCAAAATTTGATCAGATGGGTGAGAGGTACTGGCCCTAGTTGGTCTGATAAGTGGGTCAGGGGCTGGTTCCTCTGGTTTATTAAGATTTGGTTGAATTTCATCATCTTCTATATTTCTTGGATCAATTTCAACATTCTCATTTATATTTGGTAGATTATTTTCTTCATCAAATATTATATTAGTTGTTTCTTCAACTTTTAGGGTGTTTTGATTGTAGACTCTATAGGCTCGACTGTTTGAGAAGTATCCTAAAAATATTCCTTTGTCAGATTTGGGTGTGAATTTTCTTAAATAATCTTTAGTATTTAAAATGTGAACTTTACATCCAAATACTTTTAAATAATTTAAGTTAGGAATTTTATGATAATATAGTTCATAAGGGGGGTTTTCTTGTGAAATTTGTTGATCAAGATTCGATTTTGAATATGATTTGCAGTATTTATTGTTTCTGCCCAAAATTGGTGATTTAAATTATATTCATTTAACATGGTTCTAGCGGCTTCTTGTAGAGTTCTATTTTTACGTTCCACCAGACCATTTTGTTGGGGGGTTCTAGGACATGAAAATTCATGTTGATATCCATTTATTTTACAAAATTGGGTAAAGTTATGATTTTCAAATTCCCCTCCGTGATCACTTCTTATTCTTTTAATTTTAGTATCTTTTTCATTTTCTATTAATTTACAAAAGTTACTAAATATTTCATAGGTTTCATCTTTAGTTTTTAGGAATTTTACCCATGAAAATCTAGAGTAGTCATCAATTATTACTAAGCAATACTGGTTCTTGAAGTGACTTAGCTCCATGTGAATCAAATAAGTCAAGGTGAAGGAGCTCAAGTAAGGAGCTGGTTCTTTCAAGATTGGTTGATTTGTGTGTTGACGATTTTCCCTGTTGACAAGCATTACAGATAGAATTTTCAATGAATTTTAGTTTTGGTAAACCTTTAACTAAACCATTATGACTCATTTTTGAAATGAGTCTAGTGTGAGTGTGACACAATCTTCTGTGCCACAAATCAGTTTCCTCTTCTTGTGTTAGAAAACACTTTGTTGAGGATGTCGGTAGATTAATTGAATACATATTATTTATCCTAAGCCCCTTAAGTAAGATTTCAGGATTTTCAATGTTTTTAACTAAACACCTGGTTTTGTCAAAAGTTACTAAGTATCCGCTATCACACAATTGACTTATACTTAGTAAATTAAACTTGAAATTTTCAACTAAAAGGACTTTTCGAATAATAAAATCGGAGTTGAGTTCGATATTACCTCTTCCGATTACCTTAAGTTGACCTTCGTTACCGAATGCAACTGATCCTAAGTTCTTGTACGTTAGTTTAGTAAACTTCAATTTATCTCCAGTCATGTGTCTGGAGCAGCCACTATCCAACATCCATTGATCCAATTCCTACATAGGAAGTGGTTGAATTGTTTTAATGGATTTCACGATAGTTAAATTGAAGTAAACTTGTTAGAGATAAATTTTGAAAGAGTTTTGAAATTTTAAGTTTTTAAAATAATTTTGAAATTTTAAGTTTTAAAATAATGTTGAAATTTTAAGTTTTTAAAATAATTTAGTTTCTTAAAATAATTTTGAATTTTAATTTTAAATTTCTTAATCATCTCACCCGACCTAAATTTTCAATCAGGGAATCCTATAATTGTTGTGAGATGAATTATAATTCAATTTTAAGGTTTGGGTTAACTTTGTGTTAGATTCAGGTTTAGCTTTGGGTTCAACAAGTAAGCATTCTTTGGATAAACTTCTGGGCTATGGTGAGTCACAAGGAACTCATTAAAGTAACCATGCCTTCGAGGTTTTCCAAATAGTCCTACCCATTGAGCTTAGTACTAAACCTTGGTCTAACTAGTTAGGATCCATTTAAGGGTAGCTTCGGTCAGTTCCACTTGGCCAAATGCACCAGGTCGAAGCCATATCTTCCTAGACATGCGATGCCCAAGCTTCCCTAACGTACTATCATCCAAAAATTTCACCAGTACTGTGGTTCAAATTAACCTTAGTCCGTTTTAATCTAACCTTAATTACCCTGCCGGGTGATCTACTCTTGTTTTACCCATTTCGGGTAGATTAGGTTCAGTTACCCTGCCGGGTAATTTAGTTGGGTAGATTAGGTTCATTTTGAGTTTTAATTGAATCTTGAATTTATAACTTAATTTTTAATTTTAAGTTCGAATTTTGAATTTTGAATTTAATTTTTAATTTCAATTTCGAATTTTGAATTTTGAATTTAATTTTCAATTTCGAATTTTGAATTTAATTTTTAATTTCAATTTCGAATTTTGAATTTTATTTTTAATTTCAATTTCGAATTTTGAATTTAATTTTTAAGTTTAATTTTTAATTTCAATTTCGAAGTTGATTTTAATTTTGAGTTTTGAGTTTATAATTTAATTTTGAATTTTGAATTTTGAATTTAATTTTTAATTTTGAATTTTAAATTTTTAGGATTGTTTTTCTTTTTGCTCCCCCTGGATCATGGCCTCGATATGGTCTATCGAGGTAGTATATTTGATCCTTCGGAACCCAGTATTGGCCAAGTCCCACTTGATTGACCAAGTTAGACTTGGAGACCCATGCTTGGACTGATTTAATACTTTGTTTGTTTATTAATGATAAATAAGATCTATATTTACTTTTGTATCCCAGCCCAGTTCTGTTATAGACGGCTCTTTGTGTCCCAAGAATCAAGTTCAAATTCTTGGAGCCCAAAGTATACCGTTCTAAGGTATTTTCTAAATCTTTAACCTGATTTGTTAGACTTGAGTTTTCTTCCTCAAGTTTTTGAACTTGAGTTGGAAATTCAGTCTGACTCTGGTCAGGTAAGGGTTTGGTGTTAGCCACTTCTTTAAGGACACTTACTTCCTTTAGAAGTGACTTAACTTTCAGGTTTGACTTAGCTAATTTGCGCAATAAATAGCTAACTAAAATGTTCAACCGGGAGATACTTACAGCGGGGTCTGGTTCTTCGGAAACGGATACGGATCCGTGGCTTTGCTCGGACTCTGCCTCAGACTCGCTCTCGCATCCATATTCAACGACTTGGTCCCGAGCCATTAATGCGAGTAGACTCGTTTGTTCGAGCTCGTCGTCGTCGTCCTCCGATGAAGATTCGTCCCATGTTGCCTTAAGGACCTTTTTCCTTCTTTGCTTTTTGACCTCCTTCAGGTTAGGGCAGTTGGTTTTGATGTGCCCTTTTTGGTTACACCCGTAGCATGTAACTTCAAACTTCATCTTTGTATTTTGTGGGCCTTCCTTTGATTTTACTGCCTTCTTTAGATCTCTTTTGTCGAATCCTTTCGTCTTGTAGAGCTTCTTCACGAGGTTTACCAGCTCGGTTGTAATGTCACCTTCTTCATTGTCAGAGTCTGGTTCAGCTTCCGATGCTGGTTCGGTTCTCCGTCGTGGTCTCGGTTCCCGGGTTCGGCTTGTACCTGCAACCAACGCAATACCTTTCTCGGTAGGCTGTGCATTAGTCTGCTCATGAAGTTCAAATTCACTAAAAAGTTCATCTAGTTTTAAAGAAGATAAATCCTTGGAAACTTTGTAGGCATCTACCATTGATGCCCACAATGTATTCCTTGGAAACGAGTTTAGGGCATACCTTATTACGTCCCGATTTTCTATCTTTTGGCCAATTCCGTGAAGAGAGTTAAGGATGTCTTGTATTCTTGCGTGAAGAGAACTCGCCGTTTCGCCTTCCTGCATTTTTAGATTATATAATTTATTAAGCAAAAGATCTCTTTTACTTACCTTGGTGTCGTCAGTGCCTTCATGGAGTTCGATGAGCTTTTCCCAGAGCTCCTTAGCAGAGAAGAACGGGCTAACTCTGTTGAGTTCTTCCTTGGTAAGACCACACTGGAGGGTGCAGGTAGCTTTGGCGTCGGCTTCCACCTTTTTTATTAAAGAAGCGTCCCACTTCTCGCAGGGTGTAGTTTTGCCGTCGTCATCGATTGGCAGTTTCAGTCCCGTCTTTATGATCATCCACGTTTCGAATTGTATCTTTAGATACGTTTCCATTCTTCCCTTCCAGTAGCCAAAATCCTCTCCGGAGAATAGCGGGAGACGTACAGTGCTGAAACCCTCTTGTTGGGCCATTTATAATATGTAACACAAGAAAACAACAGAATATGTTCCAAGACTAAGTCTTGGATTAGTAGTGCTGGAATAAAGAATAATAAGAACGAACTCGAGTGGTGTTGCACCTACTTCGAGCAAAAGTCGATTCGAGGGAAACAAAAATTAGAATATAGCTATAAGGCTAAATTCTAATTCGACTCCGAAAATAAAAAAAACTGCGAAAAATTTGTTTTGAAAGGTGGTTGCACCAATTCAAAACGACCCCGCTCTGATACCAATTGTTGGATCGAGATGCGCTAGAGGGGGGGTGAATAGCGCTCGCGGCTATTTCATTTTTCAGAAAACACTCGAGTAATTAAAACGCAGCGGAAAGTAAGAAAGCAAGCACACAGAGACAGGTCGATTTTACTTCGTTCGGAGCCTTGATCGACTCCTACTCGAAGGCCCGCGATCCTTGATCACTTCCGATGGGCAACAACTATAAGCTCGATAATGATTACAATTTGAAGTACAATAAATGACAACAATTAATTTTACCGACGACAATATCGTAATCTGAAAATTCGGAGCTCCGGGTCGTCGGTGTCTCGTAGCAGCACTTCGGAATCGTCTCGTGAGCAGCTTGTAGCAGAAAGATCGCTTGTCAGTTCATTTCTGAAGCTGCTGGTCGAGACCCCTTATAAAGGGGGTTCAAGGCGCCTTATACTGTTCACCAAGGCGCCTTGAACGAGCCGAGTCACCCGCGTGGATCAGTACTGACCTGGTCGAACTCTATCTGGTTCAAGGCGCCTTCAACCTATCCAAGGCGCCTTCAACCTCCGGTCCAAGGCGCCTTGAGCTCCATTCAAGGCGCCTCCAGTCTGCTGCGCTGGCCTTTTCCTGGCTCGCACCCGAGGCGCCTCCAAGCTCCATGGAGGCGCCATGGACACTGTTCATCCGTGTTCTTCTTTGTGTTTTTTGGTACCTGCAAGTATGTTAATCCAAATATACCTGCAACACAAAGTTAACACAAAATAATAGTATGAATATGAAATTATGACAGTCTCCGGACTGTCCGGGTCTGACTTCAGGTTTCCTACCGGAAACCCTAGGTCGACCCGACGCCTACTGTTCCCTCTACGGGGAGATTTACCTGTTGCCAGTACGATCCTCCAGATCGACTGGACTTTTGCTCGGCACTCGATGCTTCCGGACTTTCTGCTGAACATCCGCTTCACCGGCCAGTTCAGACTTTCACCTGGTTCGCGACACCAGGACTTTCCACCTAGGGTTACCACCCCCTAGGACTTTTGCCTGAAGCCATCGACCTGCCAAGACTTTCCGCATAGGGTTACCACCCCCTATGACCTAGGGTTACCACCCCCTAGGGTTTTACCTTGCCTAACCGCAGTTAGGACTTTCCTGAAACACTCAGCGAAAGCTGTCAGAAAACAAAGCACCTTAACTTTGAATCCTTTGTCATTATCAAAACTTAGGTTCGATCGTCGGATGCTTCCCCCACCAACAGTACCGACTGGGCCTCAATCACCTGGGTGGCATCTGGGATATGCTTCTTCAGCATAGAGACGTGAAATACATTGTGGACAGCTGACATTTCCTGAGATAGCTCTAGCTCATATGTTACCTTGCCCACTCTTCTAGTTATAAGGTATGGTCCCACGTATCTGGGACTTAGCTTGCCCTTCTTCCCAAAACGCTTTACTCCCTTCATGGGAGCTACTCTGAGGAACACTGAATCCCCAACTGAAAACTCTAAGGGTCTGCGCCTTGTATCAGCATAGCTCTTCTGGCGGCTCTGAGCAGTCTCTATCCTCTGGCGGATCTGCTGTATAGCTGCTGTGGTATCTGCTACTAGATCTGTCTGAAGCTCTAGTTCTTTCTGTTCACCACTCTCATACCAGCAGATTGGAGATCTACACCTCCGCCCATAGAGAGCCTCATAAGGTGCCATGCCGATAGTAGCCTGATAGCTGTTGTTGTATGTAAATTCTGCTAAGCTCAGATATTTGCACCAACTTCCCTTGAAGTCTAGGGCACACGCTCGGAGCATATCTTCGAGTACTTGATTTACTCGCTCTGTCTGACCATCTGTCTGAGGATGGAATGCTGTGCTGAACTTTAACTTGGTGTCCAATGCTGACTGTACACACTCCCAGAAGTGTGATGTGAACCTGCTGTCTCTGTCTGAAATGATGGTTCGTGAGACTCCATGTAGTCTGATGATCTCCTGGAGATACAACTGAGCTAGCTTCTCCATGGAGTAGGAGATCTTGATAGCTAAGAAGTGGGATGATTTAGTCAACCTGTCGACTATTACCCAGATGGAGTCAAAACCATTCGTGGTTCTGGGTAGTCCCACTATGAAGTCCATAGAGATATCCTCCCACTTACATTCTGGAATCTGTATAGGCTGCAGAACTCCTCCTGGTCGCTGATGTTCTGCCTTGACCCACTGACAGGTGAGGCAGATGCTAACATATCTGGCGATGTCTCGCTTCATCCCGGGCCACCAAAAACATTTCTTCAGGTCTTGATACATTTTGGTGGAACCTGGATGCATCGCATAGGGAGTCCTGTGAGCCTCATCTAAAATCTGTCTCCGTAGCTCCTCCTGATCTGGAACACAGAGTCTGTCACCAAAATACAACACCCCGCTATCGGACACTCTGAATTCTCTACTTTCTGATTCTGTTAGCCCTTGCTTGATTTTCTGAATTTCAGGGTCCTAATCCTGAGTTGACTGAATATCACCAAGCAAGGTAGACTCTAAGGTCATAGTAGAGAGCTGTCCAACAATGAGTTCAAGACCGAAATCTACGATCTCCTTCTGTAGGGGTGGTGACATGGCTGTAAGAGATAATAAGGTAGCACTGGATTTTCTGCTAAGTGCGTCGGCTACCTTATTGGCTTTCCCTGGATGGTAGAGGATGTCTACGTCATAGTCTTTGACCAGCTCAAGCCATCTGCGCTGTCACATATTCAGATCCTTCTGAGTGAAGAAGTACTTCAGACTCTGATGATCCGTATACACTCTACACAGAGCTCCATATAGGTAATGTCTCCAAATTTTGAGAGCGAACACTACTGCTGCAAGCTCAAGGTCATGAGTAGGGTAATTCTTCTCATAATCCTTAAGTTATCTGGAGGCATAGGCGATCACCTTGCCGTTTTGCATCAGTACTGCTCCTAGTCCCAACTTAGAGGCATCACTGTAGATGTCAAAGCTGCTGGTGTCATCTGGTAGAGCCAAAATGGGAGCACTGGTCAATCTCCTTTTTAGCTCGCTGAAGCTGTTCTCACAGTCCTCTGTCCACTGAAATTTCCTGTTCTTTCTGGTAAGAGCTGTCAGTGGGGAGGCTATCCTGGAGAAGTCCTCTACAAATTTTCTGTAATATCTTGCTAATCCTAGAAAGCTCCTGACTTCGCTGACATTCTTAGGTCTCTTCCAGTTACTTACTGCTTCCATCTTGCTGGGATCTACCATAATCCCATCCTTTGTGATGATGTGACCCAGGAAGGACACCTGATCTAGCCAAAATTCACATTTCGTGAACTTGGCGTATAGCTGGTTCTGCTGAAGGGTCTGCAATACAAGTTTCAGGTGCTCTGAGTGTTCTTCCTGAGTTCCGGAGTAGATAAGGATGTCATCGATAAACACAATAACAAACTTATCTAAATACTCCCTGAATACTCTGTTCATGAGATCCATGAATGTAGCTGGAGCATTTGTCACTCCAAAAGGCATGACTACGAACTCGTAATGTCCGTATCTGGTCCTGAATGCTGTCTTCGGTATATCACCCTCCTTGACTCTGACTTGGTGATATCCGGATCTGAGGTCAATCTTAGAGAACACTGCTGCTCCCTTTAACTGGTCGAACAGGTCATCTATCCTGGGAAGAGGATACCTGTTCTTGATCGTGACCTGATTCAGTGCTCTGTAGTCTATGCATAGCCGCATGCTTCCATCCTTCTTCTTCACGAACAGTACAGGCGCTCCCCATGGTGAGTGACTAGGGCGTATGAAGCCCTTGTCAAGCAGCTCCTGTAGTTGCTCATGAAGTTCCTTCAGCTCTGCGGGAGCCATGCGATAAGGCGCTTTGGAAATAGGATTGGTGCCGGGGAAAAGCTCTATCTCAAATTCAATCTCCCTGACTGGTGCTAGGCCTGGTAACTCTTCAGGGAAAACTGCTGGGTAGTCACATATAACTCGGACCTCTGCTAGCTGTTGGTCCCTGTCCTGGCTGGTATTGACTACATGTGCTAGGTACCCCGTACATCCTGAATCCATCAACTTCTGTGCCTTCATAGCTGAGAGAAATTTTCTGGCTTTTCTTTTTTGTTCTCCGATGTACTCGAACTGTGCTTCTGCTTCGGGTTGGAATACGACTTTCTGTTTACGGCACTCTATGGAAGCACCGTATCTGATTAGGAAGTCCATTCCAAGGATGATGTCGTAGTCAGTTATTTCTAGCAGGATCAGGTCACAAAAGAGTTCCCTGTCTGCTATAATGACTGGCACTGCTCTGAGCCAGTGCGTGGATGCCATAACTTCTCCCGAAGGTAGTGTCGTCAGAAACTGACCACTGAGTACCTCTGGAGCTATTGCTGACTTTGCGGCAAATGCCCTAGCTATATAAGAATGGGTTGCCCCAGTATCGAATAATACAGTTGCTACTTGCTGAAAAACGCTAAGCTGACCTGTAACAACTGTCGAGGCATTGGCTACATCCTCTCTGGTGAGTGAGTAGATCCTCGCATTCGCCATAGCTGGAGGGGCTTCTAATCTACCCTGGCTGATAAGTGGACCTTCTAGAGCGGCCTGCATCTGATATAGCGGGTGGTGGCTGCATCTTGAATCTGCTGTGGTGAGGAAGACCGGTCTTGTTGAACCTTGCTTGGCCATGTGCCCTTCTTGTCCACATTCAAAGCATCCTCGTGTGCCCTTGCGGCAAACCCCTGGGTGGAATTTCCCACAAGTAGCACACTTTGGATAGCTAGGTCGCTTGCTAGATGGTCCTCCTTTTGGGTCACTCCCTGATTTGCGCTTGCTGTTGGAGTTCCCTTTCCAGTTAGAGCTGTGGCCTTGCTGTTTTTGAGTGTGAGAGTTTCCTTGGCCTTTGAACTCTGAGGAGACCTGCTTCTGCTGCTTTATGCTGTTCTGGTAATGCTCTGTGGTCAAGGCACTGCTCACTAACTCCTCTGTGGTTTGTGGCCTATGTATGCCACCAGCCACGTTCACTGCTATCTCTGGCCTCAGCATCTTGAGCATCAACCGGATTCATTCCTTCTCTGTGCTGACTAGCTCTGGGCATAAACGAGCCAACCTGTTGAATTTCTTCATGGCTTCCTCAACCGAAAGGTTGCCCTGATGGAACTCAGTGAACTCGTCGTAGTGGCGGTTTGTAGCCCGTATGTGAAAGAACTCCTCGAAGAATTCTTTCTCGAAGTCACCCCATGACATCTGGTTCACTGGGCGCTTCGTTCTGATTCTTTCCCACCACATGCGTGCATCTCCTGTCAGGCAGAAGGAGGCACACTTCACCTTCTCGTGCTCTGGCCAGTCCAGAAGCTCCATCGTGCTCTCTAGTGTTTTGAACCAGGCTTGTGCATCCCACGGTTCACTAGTGCCTGAGAAGTTCTCTGGCTTAACTCGCTGCCACTGGATCAGATAGGCTTCCTTTCTTGGCTCAGCTGCTGGGACTGCTGGTGCTGGTACTGGTGCTAGCGCTAGCGCTGTAGGCTGGGCTGGTGGAACCTCTAAGACTTCTGGAGTCGTCAGATTCGGTTCCGGGGTGACTGTGGGGGTACTCTGCTGATTAGCCTTTAAGGTGGCTATTTCCTGTTGCTGTTCAGCTAGCTGCTACTGTAACTGAGCCACTAATGCTGTAAGGTCTGGAGGAGGCACTGAATTGTCTGCCTCTTGCTGGGGCTCAGTAGCTAGTGACCTTCTAGCTGGGCGTCCTCGTGCCATTTCTAAAGATATAGAGGACATAACATAACTAATGTAATCACAGCTATACAACTACTGATATCATGTTTAAAAACTATCACATACTAACAAGCAGTAGGCATATAAACATGAACTGTAATAACAAAACAAGGAGCATAAATTAAGTAGAGGTATTCTTACTTGGAAGCTGTAGGTTCAATGCTGATGTGTGTGTAGGAAGTATGGAACACTGCTCTGATACCTCTCTGTAACGACCCGCCTTCTACTAACTAGGCTGTAAGGCCGATCACTACAGTTATGCTGAGCTGACTATGCAGAAAACTAATCTAATTTAAATTTTAGTTGCTAACTGATAACCATTCTTGGTTATACATGTACTGAAGGATGTAATCTATGGAATACAAGGTGTATCCTACATCCTATATGAACTAGAAGCTGATCTGCGAAGTTTCTTGGTCGAAACTGAACTTCCCAATCGATCCAGGCTGAACTGGGTCGATTGCTCTCTGTTGGATCGATCCATGGATCGATGCAGACTGCTACTGTGCTCGGGTGATAATCTGGATCGATCGGCTGATCGATCCAGGCTCACTGATCGATCCAGTGATCGATCCAGCGTGCTTCTGTGCACGGGATTTTATTTGGTTCGATCGGCTGATCGATCCAACATAGGTCAATCGATCCAATGATCGATCAAAAACCTTTCTGTTCGCGAGGAATAGCTTGGATCGATCGACCGATCGATCCAGAGGCCTTCTGTTCGCGACAGAATGTGACTGGATCGATCGGATGATCGATCCAGAAGCCTTCTGTTCGCGGAATCAGCCCTCAATCGATCCATGGATCGATCGGGGACCCCAGATCGATCCATGGATCGATCGAAGTTTCTGATTTCGCACTGAAACTCTGATTTCTGCACTAGTTCGTGCCAAAATTAGTGAAACAGCTCCACAAATGCCAATAACTATTCTATCATGCATTGGGAAACATTCAAGACATGCTATAATGCATGTTCACTAGTTCATACCATTAACCATACTAGAATGCGAAACATAAGGAAAAGAGGACAAGACTTTAATAACTAGACTTGCTACAAGTTCTAAGGCGTAGCAAAATAAAACTAGATCCCTAGGATCTTTATTCCAGTTCCTGCCACACACATCCTCATCTGCACTGACCTCCAGCCTCCACTGCTAATCCATCTTTCCTTTACCTTTGTCTGCAGTATAAGGGAAAGAAGTATCTATAAGCTTTCGCTTAGTAAGAAATCATCTACTCACAAAAACATGCATACGATGCAAATATGCTTTTAAATCATGCTGTTTGGAAAACATACTGAATATGCAAGCATGGCATGGCATGGTATCATACAAAGCATGGCATAACATAAGCTGAACATAAAATAAAACTGATCATAACATGTCTAGAACTATATATGAAGCTATCATGTTAACAACTGAAATAAGCTGAGTTGATACAAAAGTGAGCTAAGCTGAAGCTGAGCTAATGCTGAATTCCATTATGTTTTAAAACTGATTTGGAAAAACTATTACATATAATAGATAAAAATATTAAACATACTGCTGTAGGGCCCTGGCAACTGTACTTGCTGTGCGCGCATCCCTAACTAGACCCGGGATTGCAAGTTCCGAATCTAATAGGGTTTACTAGGTTAGCTAAACCTAGGGAC
Organism: Zingiber officinale; assembly: GCF_018446385.1. Classification (NCBI taxonomy): domain Eukaryota; kingdom Viridiplantae; phylum Streptophyta; class Magnoliopsida; order Zingiberales; family Zingiberaceae; genus Zingiber; species Zingiber officinale. The sequence continues at coordinate 152,163,760 of NC_055992.1, read as the reverse complement.
GACTATGGGAGCCCAACCCAGTGGATATCTAATCCAGTACAGTGCTGCTGCTGAAAGTAAAATACTGAAATGCTAATTAGCTGAATCTAGGTTATCTGAACCTAGAACTAGGTTGTCTGAACCTAGAGGCGACTGTGGGAGCCCACCCATTGGACATCCAGTCCCATAAAGCTGAAATAAAATTGACATGCTGGTTTAGATGCTTCTATGCATTTAACTAGGCTGTTAAAACTGTCTAATGTTGCGCTAAACATTTTATCGAACACCTAGTGTGCTCCAACTCTCCTCTCTAATAGGGGGACCACCTCTAGGCACCCGACGACGTCTAGAACCTCTATCTGAAGAGGGAAAACGCATCCGGCCCATCCAGAGATACTCAACTAACCCCTAAGTCTGCGAAGAGAATTAAATACACTCTAGATATCGATAAAAATCTACGTATGACTAAATTATAAGCATGCAATCCAACGAGAGCTACCTATACTGCAGGTGAGGGGTTTCTTACCTTGTGTGCTAGATTTCTTACAAATCTAATCGCTAGAAATTCCGGTGGAGACGACTTCTTGATGATTCGCTCGCGTCCACGTGTTCTACTCGCGGAGGGGAACGTCCGTGTGCTGAAATCGTCGCCGGAAAGTGACCTTGGGGCCCTAGGGAGAGAACCCTAGGTCTTCTTGGTGTGGCGCCGAGAGAAGGAGGAAGAGAAGAGAGGTGTTCGGCGTGAGGGTTTGGAGAAAGAAAGTGACGTGAGGTTTTTGTGAGGAGGGGGCTGCCGAACCCAATTAAACCAAACCCAACTTAAGTTCTTAATTTATATTAAGTGGATTATTGAACCCAACTCTAATATAAATATAATTGGTTCCTCTTTCTTTCAGCACGGCCCTGCTGGGTTCACCGGTTACTAAGGCTAACTAAAGGTTTAGCGGACCCGAGAGGTCCCGGGTTCGATTCCCGCTTAAACTATTTTGCCTATCTAATTACTTTTGCTACTTCCGCTACTCGGAAAATTCCGGAAAAATTATCTAAAAATTCCAGAAAAATCATGGAATAATTCTAATGCAAGTTTGAGAATTTTCGGGCGTTACATGACACCACACACCATGTTATCTACAATATAAATTAATTGAACAACTACATTTATCATAAATGTAGACATTTGACCAATGTGATTCTTATTTCTAGATAAATGTTTATACCAAATGCTAGGCTTTTAGTATACATCCTAACAATCTCCCACTTATACTAAAAGACTAAGCTGTCATATCTGCTGCCATACATCTGATTCCCAACCCTTCAACATGCCCAGCAAAAGCTCTTGCCTTAAGGGTCTTAGTGAAAGGATCTTCTAGTTTATCACTTGATGCAATCTAAGCAGCAACAACTTCTCCTCGTTATACGATTTCTCGTATTGGGTAGTACTTGCGCTCTATTGTATTTACTTGCCTTATGGAATTATGGTTTCTTCGAGTTTGCTATTGTACCAAATTATTTTGGGCAAACCAGAAATCATATCTAAGTCTATCTTGAAGTATCTGAGCCATACAGCTTCTATGGTTGAGTCCGAAAAAGCACCCATGCTTATCACTCTTCCATAGTTATGACTTTACTTCTTAAAGTAAACACAAAACCCCGAGGTTGACTTACTATTGTCCCTTTCCGATTGGATGTTAAAATCCATGCAACCCACAGGGAACAAATTTCCTGCCTTGTAAGCTAGTATATAATCTCTAGTGCCTCTAAGGTACTTCAATATATGCTTTACTGCAGACAAATGTATCCCTTTGATCCCAAGAATATATGCATTCTCCCAAGTCCTTCATATCAAATTGTTTGGACAACCATACCCTTACTTCTGACAACACTTGATATTGTTTCCAACTACCAAAAATGTTATCTACGTATAGTACAAGAAATACCACCACGTTTCCATGACACTCTTTGTATACACAAGACTCATTCGGTTAAATCCATAGGTCTGGACTACTTTATTAAATCGGATGATCCAAGACCTTAAAGCTTTACTTCAGTCCATAGACTGATTGAGCTTACACACAAGATGCTTTTTGCTCTTTGCAATGATCCATTTTGGTTGCTATATATGGATGTTTTCTTTAAGACTTCCATTAAGGAAAGCTGTCTTGACATCCACTTGCTAAATCTCATAGTCCATATGAGAAGTAATAGATAAAAGAATCCGAATAGACTTGAGCATGACTACCGGTGGAAAAGTTTTCTTTTTCAACAAGCCTTGCTTTGAAAGTTTCTACCTTCCTGTCTATCCTGTTGGAGTGTATACTGAAAGCATAAGCTTTTGTAAACATTTATGTTAAATAAAGAATCACATTTGGTCAATTTATCTACATTTGTTTGTAGTTGTTCAATTAATTTATATTGTAGATAACAGAGTATGTGGTGTCACATATAGAAGATGATGTTATCAGTACCTTATAAATTATAAACAGTAGCTCACGACCAAAATGGAAAGGAAAAAACCATTGGGAGGTCGTAGTGTAATTAGGAATTAGTTTATCTTGACTATATAATTACACTAGTACACTTAGAGTGTATTGAGTAGGACCATTTGAGGTCATTTCTTTTATACTGACTTTATAAAGAAACAAAGACCTCAGTTATTATGGAAGTGTGTGCTCTTAATCCTAATATAATAACAAGCACATATATTTGATATTTATTTCTTTAATTTATCAATGGGTGAGATTTAGTTCGATGAATCAATAAGCCTGATAAGTTGGGAAATGGTATCACTTATAGTGTGTGTTGTTGATTATAGAAGGAAACTGTGTCCTAGAGATACTAGGTTGATAATGTCCTCAAGAGGAGCTCATAAGGATTGTCATGTTAAACCCTGCAGGTGGACTTAGTCCGACATGATGATAAGGTTGAGTGGTACTACTCTTGGACTAAGATATTAATTAAATGAGTTGTCAGTAACTCACTTAATTAGTGGACATTCGATATCTTAAACACAGGGAGACTAACACACTCATAATAAGAAGGAGCCCAAAAATGTAATTTGGGATTGGTGCGGTAGTTCAATAATAGTTCTCTAGTGGAATGAATTATTATTGATAAAATTAAGTTGTGTGTTCGGGGCGAACACGGGATGCTTAATTTTATCGGGAGACCAAAACCAATTCCTCCTCTCGGTCCCTATCGTAGCCTCTTATTTATAGAGTACTATACCCACCTATACCCACTTTCTATACCCACCAATAGGGGGCCGGCCAAGCTAGGGCCGGCCTAGGTATAAGATTGGGTGGCCGGCCCTAGCTTGAACCCAAGCTAGTGGGGGCCGGCCAAATTAAATTAAAAAAGAAATTTAATTTTAATTTTTATTATGTGGAAGATATAATTTATTAAAGAGAATTAAAATTAAAATATCTCTCTTGTAAAAGATCTACAAAAGATTAAAGAAAGAGATTAGATCTCTTTCCTTATTTGTAGATTGGTGAGATATTTTATTTTCTCTTTAAAAATTATTCACATGTTGTAAAATTAAAATTATAGAAATTTCCTTTTTATCAACCATGAAGAGATTTTGAAGAGAAATTTTATTTTTTAAAATTTCTGGAAACAAATTAGGAAGTTTTAATTGTTGATTGAAACTTGTCCAATTTGTTTTCATTGATGTGGCCGGCCATAAGATTTCAATTGGGGAAATTTTATTTTATTTTTCTCAATTAAATCATGTCAAGGAAATTGAGGAAATTTTATTGTAATTAAATTTCCTAATTTGCCTAGGCCAAGGAATATAAAAGAAGGGGTGAGGGTGCCTTCATGGAACAACCTCTATTATTTTCTCTCCCTCTTTTCCTTGGTGTTGTGGCCGGCCATCATCTCTTCTTCTCTTCCTCTTTGTGGTGGCCGAAACTCTCTATTGCTTGGAGCTCTTGTGGAGGCCGGATACTACTTGGAGAAGAAGAAGAAGAAGGAGAGAAAGCTTGCATCTCTTGGAGCTTGGTTGGTGTTTTGTTCTTCATCCTTGGTAAAGCTTCTTTGTGGCCGAACCTAGCTAGGAGGAGAAGAAGGTGGTTGGTGGTTTCTCATCTCGGAAGATCGTTGCCCACACAACGTCCGAGGTTAGAAGAGGAATACGGTAGAAGATCAAGAGGTCTTTCTAAAAGATATAACTAGTAATTTTTCTTTCCGCATCATACTAGTTATTTTTGGAAAAATACCAAATACAAGAGGCTTATGATTCTAGAATTTCGAATATGTTTTTCGATGTTGCGTTCTTTTGTTTTTTCTTTTCCTTGTGATTTGATTGTTCTTTTCGGTTAACCTAAAGTTATTTTAGGAAATTAAATATTAGCTTTCTATAAAAGGTTTTGTCTAGTCGGTGGTGGTTGCTCCCATATCCAAGAAGGCCATGTGCCTCGCCACGTCAGTACTGGGAACCGATTATGGAAATTAATATTTAATGGAATTAATAACTTAAGGTGATTTGGGTCGAACGTGTTAAGTTCCGCAGGAGACCCAAGTCAAAACCTAAAAGAACGAATAGATTAAGTTTTGGATCAAACGTGTTAAGTTCCGCAGGCGATCCAAAATTTAATTTAAAAGAACACATGGTAGCTAGGAAAAGGTTCAGACCTTTGTACAAATTTTTGTACAGTGGAACCTCTAGGTTTTCCGAGTAGCAACCAACATATCCCTCTTTTCCTATTGTAGACTAATTTTCACCCAATGGATTTTACACCATTTGGTGATTTTATAAGCTCCCAGACTCTATTAGAATACATATATTCTAATTTTGTATTTATTGCTCTTTGCAAAGATGCTGCATCTTTATCTTGGAGTGCTTCGTCATATGTCCGGGGATCAAGTTCATGTCCACTAGGGATCGAGTTCAAAGACTCTTCCAAAACATGAATCTTTTAGGTTGCCTAACAATCCTCCCACTACGACGAGGTACTTTCTGCAATTGTGTATCATTTGTGATACGTGTTGCAGTTTCTTGTGATATTTCATCCTGTACAGTTGGTACTAGGTTAGACGTGTCCTTTAATTTCCTTAAGAATAATTTTTTACTCATGGGCTTGTGGTTCATAGTATAGTCCTTTTCTAAAATCGGGCATTGGTGCCAACAATGACCTTCCGATTTTAAGGACTATAAACCTCTTTTCATTTTTCTAGGATAACTCACAAACAAGTAAACTCATGCCCAACTTATCAGTGTCTCTCATGTGCTAGACCACCCAAATCTGAATATGCTTCAGACTAGGCTTACGCCCATTCTGCAATTCTATGGGAGTAGAGAGTTCTGACTTAGAAGGTACTATGTTCACTTCCGTTTCCAGTGTATATCCTTAAAACGAATTTGGTAATTTTCTGAATAACTCATCATCGATCTAATTATTCCATAAGAGCCTTATACCTTCTTTCCACTACACCATTCTGTTGGGGTGTACCAGGTGAAGTTAGTTGGGATTGAATCCCTTCTTCTGATAAGTGACTCCTAAATTCTCCCAAGAGGTACTCGCCACTATGATATTACCATAGTGACTTGATACTTTTACTTTGACGTTTCTCCGCATTAGCCTTGAACTCTAATCAAAGCACTTAGTCTTGCGGTGCATCAAGTAAATGTATCTATATCTCAAATAGTTGTCAAAATATTCGAACCTACCTCTTGTCTGGATAGTCATAGGACCACACAAATCAGAATGAACCAATTTCAACACATCCTCGGCTCTATACCCCTTAGACTTAAAAGCTTCCTGGTTATTTTTCCTTCCAAGTAAGACTCGCAGGTTAGAAAGATTTCCACTACCAATGAACCCAAGAGTTTATTGATTATTATCCTTTGAATCCTACTCAAGTTAATATAACCTAGCCTTAGACTGCCAAGGATGTGATTGGTTCATTTTTGAAGATTGCTTTCTCTTATTTAGAAAATGTGTTATTAATTTTTATTTATTACATCGTAGGAGTTATTGGATTATAAATTGTCAACCAACGTACCAAAACAGATATCTTTCCTATTTTCTTGATAACAAGTTTGTTATCAAAATATCTATTCTTCAATAGTTTAGAAACCGAAATCAAATTCTTTCTAAACTTGGTACGTAAAGATAATTTCTTAAAATCCATATTTTAATCCTATCAGAGGATAAGCATCTTCCACTGCAACAGCTATAACTTTTGCAGCAGTGCCCATGTAGACGGTGACTTCCCCTTCATATAGTTATCAGGTTTCCTGGAACCTCTGTAATGAATTGCAGACATGATCAGTGGCTACCGTATCTACACACCAGGTACGGGTAGATACCACTAATCATGTATGAATGAAATACACCTATTTTGTTCTTAGTTTTAAGAGGACAGTCTACCTAAATGTTCAAGTCCTATTTCCAATCATTACAATTTGGACTACTAAGTCTATTCTATAGTAAAAAAAATAGGGGATTGTCAAACATTTTAAATCCTAAGAATCACAAAAATATTTGGTCAAGACCAACAACTTAAAATCCCCATGAATTTTGTATGCCACGATAGTGTGGACGTATACAAAATCAAAGAGGAGATTTTATCCATTAATTTTATTATTTCGTCATTCTATCTTTATGACAAATAAAATTAATAGTGTTGGTGCAGTTAGCACTAACGATTTAACCCAGGTTTTGATGAATGACAAATAGGTTAAGTTAGTTTTGTTGTTGTCTGACACTTTGATCGAGTGTGCAGGAGAAGTCCAGACAGGTCGACGGGCTGACCGGATGTCGGCACGAAGTCCAAGCGGGTCGACGGGCTGACCGGACGCTTGGCGAGAAGTCCAGCTAGGTCGACGGGCTGACCGGATAGTTGGCGAGAAGTCCAAGCGGGTCGTGGTGACGGGCGCAGCGAAGTCGAGACAGTCGGCAGGTGGCCGGACGTCTGGCGGTAAGTGAGGTAAGTCACTGGAGGGTTGTGAGGACGCTGCTCCGAAAGGGACATTATCGTCGATCCGGCTGATTTCTTCGGATGTCTAAGTCGAGATCGTGACTAGATTCGGTCTCGGAAAGACGGAATCTAAGTCATACTCTTTTATCCATCTGTTGAACTTTAACCGTGCTAACAATCTATTTTACAGGATACATATTTGCCTCGGACTAACTTTGTTTTGCGGGAAAGGAGTTTTCGAAACAAGGTGGTCCGGCGCGGAGGATCCGGCGCCGGAGGTCCGAGGGAGGATCCGGCGCCCGGCGAATTCTATCCGGAGTCGTGCCACGTGGAGCATCATGGTTTGTGCAGCTCGTCACATTCTAGGCGCCGGAAGGATCCAGCGCACAGCGGCATATAAAGAAGCCCCAGAGCTTCACGAGTTTCAATTAAGTTGAGAACTCTTCTTCTGCTGGTCTTGCTGCTCGACGTTCAGTGCGACGCCAACAAAGTTCCGACAAAGTGCTACTTCGGTTTTTATTTAATTTCCTTGTCGGTATTGCTTTATTTTCACTTGCATTTCCTGTACTCATTCTGTAATCATATTTCGACTTGTTAGTGATTGCCCAACGAAAGTGGTCAAGGACCACGGGCCTTCGAGTAGGAGTCGTCACAGGCTCCGAACGAAGTAAAAACATCTGTGTCTATTTTATTTTTCCGCTGCGTTTATACTCGTCTTTTTCGAATCGATATTCACCCCCCCTCTATCGAATCTAACGGTCCTACAAGTGGTATCAGAGCGGGTACCGCTCTGATTTGGTGCAACCACCAATCAGACAGGGGGTGAATTTTCTTTTGTTTTTTTTAATTTTAAAACTGGTGTTTCATTAACTTAATATTTCTCTAATCAATTTAAATTAGTGCAACACGAATCTAGTTTTTTTCTCTCTCTTCCCGCACTACTAATCCAAGACCAAGTCTTGGGATATTTTTTGGTTATTTACCTGTGCACAGAATGTCCCAACAAGAAGGATTCAGCACAGTGCGACCTCCACTCTTCAACGGGGACGACTTCCCTTACTGGAAGAAGCGCATGGAGGTCTACCTCAAAACTGACTTTGACCAGTGGATGAGCATTACGAGACCTTACAAAATTCCGGCAGACACCTCCGGGAATATACTGGATCCTGAAGAATGGACAACTGACTTGAAGAAGAAGGCGTCAATAGAAAACAAAGCGATCAACACTCTACAGTGCGGACTAACAAGAGAAGAGCTAAACAGAGTCGGTCCACACAAAAACGCTAAAGAACTGTGGGACAAACTGATCGAGCTGCACGAAGGAACAAGCGACGCTAAGGTAACAAAACGAGACCTGCTTTTAAATAAAATTTTTAATATAAAAATGCAGGAAGGAGAAACAGCGAATCAACTCCACGCGAGGATCAAGGACATCCTCAACAGGCTCCATGCGATAGGCCACCAGATGGAGAACAGAGACTTGATAAGGTACGCATTAAACGCCTTTCCACGTAATAGTTTGTGGGCATCAATAGTGGATGCCTACAAAATTTCTAAGAATCTTTCTAAATTAAAATTGGATGAGCTTTTCTGTGAATTAGAATTACACGAACAAACTAATGCTGGAGCCGAGAAAGGTGTAGCTTTATTTGCAGGTTCCTCCAAGAAAAGCAAGCCTGAATTTGAAGAAGACGCCGACCAAGACTCAAGATGAAGAACACCTGGTGAACTTGGTAAGAAAAATGTTCACCAGAAGAAAGAGGAGCTTCAGCAAAAAGGACCTTCAAAAGATCAGCTCTCCCTCAGAACAAAAGAACGTGACTTGCTACGGCTGCAATAAAAAGGGACACTACAAGAACGAATGCCCAAGACTGAAGTTCGACAAATCAAAGCCAACCAAAAAGAAGGCACTCAAAGCAACGTGGGACGACTCCTCGGACGAATCGGAGGAAGAAGAGCAGAAACATCAGAGCCACCTCGCACTGATGGCCCGCGAAGCTGAAACAGAAAACGAATCGGAAGATGAAGACGGGTCTGAACCCGAAACAAGCCACGAGTCCGTACTCGTTTCCGAAGGCCCGAATGAGGTATACTTTAATTTAAACAAAAAATTTTTTAGAATCATTTCCTGCTTAAATAGTAAATTAACTAAATTAGAAAATGAAAACAAATCACTTCTTGAGGAAAATCAAAACCTCAAGGAACAAATCATAAATTCAAATCCAACTCAAGATCTAACACTTGAGGAAGAAAATTTATTACTAAAAAATGAGATTAACAATTTAAAAGAAATGTTAGAAAAATTCACAACAAGATCAAAAAATCTAGACTTAATCCTAAATAATCAAAAAGCATGTTATAATAAAACCGGACTAGGATATAAGTCGAATTCAAATAAAACCTTCAAATCATTAATAACCCAATATAAATCAACCAATCTAACTTGGGTTCCGAAAGCGTGTCTGACCACGCAAGTAGGACTTAATCAATATTATATACCTAAAGAAAAAATACATTATATAAAATCGAATAAACCAAACCAAAATCCAAAATACAAACCTAAATCAAATTCAAAATCTAAACATTTTAAAAATCAACAAAATTATCACCAAGTTAACCATAACTGTAACAACCACCCTCCTTACTACTTCTCTGAGGGTGACCGCTACCGATTCTACTATCTTCACATAACTAATGCTACTCACTATTAACACTAGAGATGCGTTTACCCATTTATATATCAAGAAATTCACATGTCTATTAGAACTTTAAACTGCTGTCATTTAAAAATTTTTTTTTTCTTACTAATTAAACATGCAAAAAGGTGTAACATAATCAAGTGTAGCATGTAGGCAATGAAACTTGCTTGTTACTTCTGTTAAATACTTAATAGCAGATTCATTAATAAAGGCAGATTTCCATTCAACAAGAATAAACTTCATAGCAGATTTAAACCTTTAAATGTTAATACTCTACAGCATGCATAATCTTCAACTGTAACAAGAGGAGAATAGTTTAAAAAAAAAACAACTAAACCTTTAAATGTTAATACTCTACAGCATGCATCAATACTGGCAGCACATAAGGCAGCATACTACAAGTGGTCAAATACTAATACGCACATAGCAATACTAATCTTATATCCTCACTACAGCAACCCAGAAACAAATTCCAGCATGCAACAGGAATCCCAAAGGCAGATAAGTATTTCGGCAGAGGTATTTTTTTCCCAGGTTTAACCAATGCAATCCAAAACCGAACCTCATGGTAGATTACATTTCCAGCAGAGTATAAAGGGGTAATCAGCAAAAGCATTTAACGATCTGAATAAGTCCAGCAATGTAATCAGGCTAAAAAATATAGATCTCTACAGATTAAATTTCTCCACGGCAGAAAACTCACAGCAGGTGAAAATTTCCAGCATGCATAAGGAGAACTTCTGAGCATTTTAAAACCAAGCATTTTACCAAGCATCATCTATGCATTTAATCATCCGAATGGTTCCAGAACTCAACAAAACAAAAGTATTTGACCAACTTCAATACAGTAAAACAGGGAGAGCATAAAGAATCTGAATTTTTTATTAATTCTCCTAGTTATTTAAGAAGAAACCTAAATAATTTAACTTGCAGAAATTTAAAAGCAAGGTCCCCAAATCTTCCATCTCCGCCATCCACACACACATCACCAGTGTCTCCTTGTCGCCTTCTTCTATGCCATTTTAGCCTTTCCTTTATTTTTATCCATATCTGCAGTAGGAGGAAAAGTAGCATCTATAAGCTAAAAGCTTAGTAAGTGCTTTCTACTCACAAAATCCGATAAGGAATGCATAAACATTAAAGAAAGCAGAGAGTACATGCTCAACTTGAAAATAACAATATAGAACTACATCATGCATCTCTAAAGGAAACAACCATTTAACTTGCTAGAATTTGCAACTTGGATAAAGGAACTTGTTCTATTTGTTTCCAAATTAATACTTTTATACTTTAAAATAATATTCAACTTTACTTGGGCCCGGCATTGTACCACTTTGCGCGCCTTTCTTAATGAGAATTGAGGTAGCTAATCCCAAAACCATTAAGACACTTCTAGACCTTATGTCTAGGGGCAACTTGGAGCCCATCCCTTGGACCTTGTGTCCGGTACATGCCCTTTAAAAGTAAAATACTTTTCTTTATATACTTCTTTAATCACTTCTTCTAAATAAATGCCTTGGCATCTATTTAAGCACTTAGTGTGCCTTGATTCTAATTTCTGAAACTTAGGATCAGATTGCATCTTAGTATTGCTTTGCTTGTACTTCTCTCATTTATTCAGCAAACAAGAGATATTTAACTACATGGCACTGATATAAAATATTATCCAGTACATATTCAAACAAAACTCCACAATAATTAAAGAAAGAACTACTATATCACTGAAATGTAACCGGATATATATTCAAACCGATTCCAACAGAATTCCTCAGCCACTAAAAGGAGAATACATGGTCATAAGGAACAACTTTTAAGCAGCTCATGGCAGTAAGAGTTTTCCACATTTCAAGCTTGTAAAAACTAACTTATTCTTGACTCCTAACAATCATTCGATCATACAATGGCTTGAAGTAATTTATATCTACTTAAACATGCTTGAAGTGTAAGGTAAATACATCTAACTAGCATGCTGTGGTAATCACGGAAAACCTTCAAAACTTCTGTTCGTGCACTAAATAAAAACACCAACAGATTTAAACCAGAAAAACTATACCAATTTGCTAGATCAAGGTCAAATCCGAAACCACAAACTAGAATGAAAGGCTACTGTTGTTCATCTTACAACAAAACACAAATAAAATCCGAGAGCTACTCCTACCGCAGGTGAGAAGCACTTACATCCGGTTCTTGGACTTACAATCCGAAGGAAACGCTCTAGGGTTTCGGTGGAGCTCCGATTTCTCCCTTTTTCTTGTGTTTCCCGAGTTCCCCTTGCCGGAATGGTCACCCACGCGTGGAGACCGGCCGAAAAACGCCTCGCCGACGTCGAGAGGAGGAAACCCTAGCCTTGGCTACGGTTTCGCCCGAGAGAGTCGGCGCCGTCGCGAGAGAGGAGAGGAGAAATTTCGAGAGAAAGTTTTTTTAGGTTTTCCTCTCTTAACTTAACCTCTTTTTATAACCTAGTTTGAATTCGATTCCAACTATGCTTAAATCTATTTCTCTCCATACTAGGTTAATAAAACACACGCAGTCCAGTTGGTTAGTCGGCTCTCAACCAAACCAAGGGTCTAGGCTTCGAATCCTTATCCGCGCACCTTTTTATTTTCAAAGTTTATTTTCGGTTTCTAAAATATCGCTTAACTATGCTATAAACTTAATTCTTTCCTTATAAGGTTAACAAAAAACCTTGTAGCTCAGCTGGTTGGGCTGGGTTCAGCTGAGATTCGGTTCGGGTCAAGGTCTTGGGTTCGAGTCTCCCCTTCAACGTTTTTTATCAAAACTTCTTTCTTTTTGTAACTCTACTAAACGACCTCCAAAAATTACATAAAAATACTCTAAAAATTCCTAAAAATCTCTAGAATATTTTAAAAGTATTTCCAAATATTTTATGGACTTTTAGAACTTAAAATAAGGAAAATTGGGTCGTTACAATTCCCCATACCTTATAAAAAGTTCGTCCTCGAACTTAGAATAGCTCTGGATACTTCTGTCTCATACTGTCCTCCCGCTCCCAAGTGACTTCCTCGTGCTTCTGGTTCTGCCAGACGACCTTCACTAGTGGTACTTCTTTGCTTCTTAGTCTCTTGACTGCTCTGTCCACTATCTGTGTAGGTCTACTCTCAAAACTAAGATCCTCTTGGATCTGCACTGACTGAGGCTCAATCACTTGGCTAGGGTCCTGGAGACACTTCTTTAACATGGAGACATGAAACACATTGTGTATTGCTGACATGTCTTGTGGTAACTCCAGTTTGTAAGCTACCTTCCCAATCCTGTCTGTAATCAGGTAAGGTCCTACATAGCGAGGACTCAATTTGCCCTTCTTGCCAAATCTCATCACCCCCTTCATAGGAGCAACTTTGAGAAAAACTGAATCTCCTACTTGAAATTCCAGTGGCCTACGGCGTGTGTCAAGATAGCTTTTACATCTACTCAGGCGGTCTCAATCCTCCGTCGATTTTCGACAGCTGAGTGGTTTCTTCTATCAGCTCTGTCTGCCCAGCTCCACTTCCATTTCCTTTCTTTCACCTGCTTGTCAGCATATAGGTGATCTGCACTTTCGGCCATACAACGCCTCATATGGTGCCATCGGATGGTGGCTTGGTAGCTGTTGTTGTAGGCAAACTCGACCAAGGTACTTGCACCAACTGCCTTTAAAATCTAGTGCACAAGCCCTGAGCATATCTTCTAGGATCTGATTTACTCGCTCTGTCTGTCCATCAGTCTGAGGATGGAAGGCTGTGCTGAACTTGAGCTTGGTGCCTAGTGCAGTCTGTACACACTCCCAAAAGTGAGAGGTGAAGCGCCCATCTCTATCAGAAATAATAGATTTGGGAACTCCGTGAAGTCTGATCACCTCTTTAACGTATAGCTGTGCTAACTGCTCTATAGAGTGTGACACCTTGATGGCTAGGAAATGAGCAGACTTGGTCAATCTGTCCACTATCACCCATATCGCATCGTATCCATTTGTGGTTCTTGGGAGACCTGTTATGAAATCCATGGATATGTCTTCCCACTTCCACTCTGGTATAGGAAGAGGCTGTAGAACTCCTCCTGGTCTCTGGTGTTCTGCTTTGACTCTCTGACATGTCAGGCAGGTACTGACATATTTAGCCACATCTCTTTTGAGTCCAGACCACCAGAATTTCTGTTTCATGTCTTGGTACATCTTGGTAGAACCAGGATGCATAGAGTATGGCGTACTATGGGCCTCTTCTAAAATTCTCTTTCTCAGCTCTTCATCATTGGGAACACAAAGGCGATTTCTCTGATAAAGAATTCCGCTGTCTGATACTCGAAATTCTGAATTTCCTTCTTCTTGTATTCCTTGCTTGATCTTTTGGATATCTGGATCTTCACTTTGCTTTTTCTGTATATCCTCAAGCAGGGTTGACTCTAGGGTCAATGCAGAAAGTTGCCCATAAATAATTTCAAGTCCAAAATCTGACAACTCCTTCTGTAGTGGCAGGGCTAATGATGATAAGGACATCAAGGATGCACTGGACTTTCTGCTTAGTGCATCTGCCACTTTATTAGCTTTACCTGGGTGGTAGAGGATCTCACAGTCATAATCTTTGACCAACTCTAACCACCTGCGCTGTCTCATGTTTAAGTCCTTCTGAGTGAAGAAGTACTTAAGACTCTGATGGTCTGTGAAGATTCTGCACTGGACTCCATACAAGTAGTGTCGCCAGAGTTTCAGTGCAAAGACTACAGCTGCCAGCTCTAGATCATGAGTGGGGTAGTTCTTCTCATAGTCTTTGAGTTGTCTTGAAGCATAAGCTATAACTTTTCCTTCCTGCATGAGTACAGCTCCTAAGCCCATCTTGGAAGCATCACTGTAGATGTCAAAACTCTTGTCACCCTCTGGAACAGTCAGTATAGGAGCACTGGTCAGTCTCCTCTTGAGTTCTTGAAAACTCTGCTCACATTTATCTGACCATTCAAACTTCTTGTCCTTCCTGGTGAGGGCTGTAAGGGGAGAGGTTATCCTGGAAAAGTCCTCCACAAATTTCCTATAGTACCCAGCTAAACCAAGGAAGCTTCTGATCTCCCTGGCATTCTTGGGTCTCTTCCAGTTACTGACCGCTTCTACTTTGGCTGGATCTACTTGAATTCCTTCTTTTGAAACAATGTGACCTAGAAATGCCACCTGCTCCAACCAGAACTCGCACTTTGAGAATTTAGCATAGAGCTGCTTTCGCTGAAGGGTCTGCAGGACTATTCTCAAGTGCGTGTCATGCTCCTCTGGGGTTCTGGAATAGATTAGAATGTCGTCGATGAACACAATGACAAACTTGTCAAGGTATTCACTGAACACTCTATTCATCAAGTCCATAAAGACTGCAGGTGCATTAGTCACACCAAAAGGCATGACCACGAATTCATAGTGTCCATATCTGGTCCTGAAAGCAGTTCTGGGTATATCACTCTCCTTCACTTTTAACTGATGGTACCCAGAGCGCAGATCTATCTTGGAGAACACTGTTGCCCCTTTCAATTGATCAAATAAATCATCGATCCTGGGCAGTGGATACCTGTTCTTGATGGTCACTTGATTCAGAGCTCTATAATCTATGCACATCCGCATAGATCCATCCTTCTTCTTGACAAACAACACAGGAGCTCCTCATGGTGAGTGACTAGGGCGTATGAAACCCTTGTCAAGTAGCTCCTGAAGTTGCTCTTGTAACTCTTTTAGCTCTGCTGGAGACATGCGATATGGAGCTTTTGAAATTGGACCGGTACCAGGAACCAGTTCAATCTCAAACTCCACTTCTCTGTTGGGAGGTAGTCCAGGTAGCTCTTCTGGGAATACCTCTGGATACTCACAGACTACCCGAACTTCCTCCTGCTTAGGTCTTTCTTCTTCTTCTGTACTCACAATGAATGCAAGGAAACCAGCACACCCTTTAACTAGCATCTGGTGAGCTGTGAGGGAAGAGAGAAATTTCTGAGTCTTCCTCTTTGGCACTCCTGTAAATTCAAAGGATGGTTCACCTTTTGGACTAAAGATCACCTTCCTTCTGCGGCAGTCCACTGAAGCACTGTACTTGTTGAGGAAATCTATACCAAAAATGATATCGAAATCCTGCATAGCGAGGACCACCAGGTTAACACATAACTCTCGGTCTGAAATTCTGACTGGTACAGACCGAAGCCACTGACTAGATTCCATGACTTCTCCAGAAGGTAGAGTTGTCAGGAACTTGGAATTCATGCTTTCTGTAGGTACCTGTAGTTCTTTGGCAAAAGGTATGGATACAAAAGAATGGGTCGCCCCAGTATCAAATAGTGCAGTAGCTATATGCTGAAAAATAACTACTTGACCTGTTACGACCGTGGAGGCACCAGCAGCTTCCTCTTTGGTAAGGGAGAATACTCTGGCATTGTCAAAGGCTGGAACTGGTGGGGCTTCCAACCTTCCTTGACTAATCTGAGGTCCTTCCAGAGTTGCAGGCATATAATGTAGTTGAGGCTTGGCTCCATATTGTATTGGCTGTGGCTGGGGTGCTTTGAACTTGTTAGGACACTGTTTGGCCATGTGTCCTTCTTGACCACAAGAATAACATCCAGTCTTACCCAAGAGGCAGGCTCCTGGATGTGTTCTCCCACATTTGGGACAGGGAAGGAGCTTAATCTGTTTGGTTTCTGGTCCTCCCTTCTGGTTACTTCCTGAATTCCACTGCTTTCTTTTAGTGCCCTTGCCTTTCCAGTTCTGATTATTTGATTGGGGTTTCTGATTTCCCCCAGTCTTGGTTTCTATCTTGATTGGCTTGTGCTGCTCTCGTTGTGCCTTCATGCTGTTCAGGTAATGCTCAGCTACTAAGGCTCTGCTGACCAGCTCTTCGCCAGTCTGGGGTTGGTGAGTTCCACTACTCACATTAAGTGCTATCACTGGCTTCAGCATCCTGAGCATCAGTCTGACTCGTTCCTTCTCTGTACTTACTAGTTCTGGACAGAGACGAGCTAGTCTGTTGAATCTTTTAACTGCTTCCTCCACTGTCAGATCACCCTGTCTGAACTCCATAAACTCCTCGTAGTGCTTATTGGTGATCCTTTGGCGGAAAAACTCGTCGTAGAACTCTGTCTCAAAATCAATCCATCTCATCTGATTGACTGCCCTCTTGCTCTTGACTCTCTCCCACAACATGCGTGCGTCTCCAGTCAGGCAAAAGGAGGCACACTTGACCTTCTCGACTCGGCGGTCAAGAAGCTCCATGGTGCTCTCCGGTGTTTTAGAACCAAGCTGGCATCCTGGGGCTCATCGTGCGAGAAGCTTTGGTTTCGATTGCCCACCACCGTATGAGGTAGGCTTCTTGTCTCGGAGGTGCTGTGAGGGCAGCTGGTGGAACCTCGATTACCCCTGGAGTCCACATTCATTGTTGGAGGAGTGGGAGGAATCGGCTGCGATTCGCCATCGATTGCGATCACTTGCTGCTGCTCGCACTGCCTCTGAAGTTGAGCAACAACTTCAGAGAGATTCGGTTCAGCTGCTCTGGGCTCTTCATTCTCCTGTGCTCGGTCCACAGTACGAGCGGTACGGGGACGTCCTCTTCTTGACATCTAGTTAAACAAATAAGAAGATTTGATATTTTCTCTATCTTTTCTAATCATACACATATGTATATGAACAAAGAAACTGCAAAAACTTTTATCTTACTTTAGCACTTATAAGCAATCACTCTATACTGCAAATAATAATAAAGGAAAGCAAAAAAGAAAGAACTTAAATACTTTCTTACTTGAAGACGACAAGGATGATGCTGATGTGTGTGTGTTGCGGGAAAATGGACCTGCTCTGATACCAACTGTAACAACCACCCTCCTTACTACTTCTCTGAGGGTGACCGCTACCGATTCTACTATCTTCACATAACTAATGCTACTCACTATTAACACTAGAGATGCTTTTACCCATTTATATATCAAGAAATTCACATGTCTATTAGAACTTTAAACTGCTGTCATTTAAAAAATTTTTTTTTCTTACTAATTAAACATGCAAAAAGGTGTAACATAATCAAGTGTAGCATGTAGGCAATGAAACTTGCTTGTTACTTCTGTTAAATACTTAATAGCAGATTCATTAATAAAGGCAGATTTCCATTCAACAAGAATAAACTTCATAGCAGATTTAAACCTTTAAATGTTAATACTCTACAGCATGCATAATCTTCAACTGTAACAAGAGGAGAATAGTTTAAAAAAAAACAACTAAACCTTTAAATGTTAATACTCTACAGCATGCATCAATACTGGCAGCACATAAGGCAGCATACTACAAGTGGTCAAATACTAATACGCACATAGCAATACTAATCTTATATCCTCACTACAGCAACCCAGACACAAATTCCAGCATGCAATAGGAATCCCAAAGGCAGATAAGTATTTCGGCAGAGGCATTTTTTTTTCCCCAGGTTTAACCAATGCAATCCAAAACCGAACCTCATGGTAGATTACATTTCCAGCAGAGTATAAAGGGGTAATCAGCAAAAGCATTTAACGATCTTAATAAGTCCAGCAATGTAATCAGGCTAAAAAATATAGATCTCTACAGATTAAATTTCTCCACGGCAGAAAACTCACAGCAGGTGAAAATTTCCAGCATGCATAAGGAGAACTTCTGAGCATTTTAAAACCAAGCATTTTACCAAGCATCATCTATGCATTTAATCATCCGAATGGTTCCAGAACTCAACAAAACAAAAGTATTTGACCAACTTCAATACAGTAAAACAGGGAGAGCATAAAGAATCTGAATTTTTTATTAATTCTCCTAGTTATTTAAGAAGAAACCTAAATAATTTAACTTGCAGAAATTTAAAAGCAAGGTCCCCAAATCTTCCATCTCCGCCATCCACACACACATCACCAGTGTCTCCTTGTCGCCTTCTTCTATGCCATTTTAGCCTTTCCTTTATTTTTATCCATATCTGCAGTAGGAGGAAAAGTAGCATCTATAAGCTAAAAGCTTAGTAAGTGCTTTCTACTCACAAAATCCGATAAGGAATGCATAAACATTAAAGAAAGCAGAGAGTACATGCTCAACTTGAAAATAACAATATAGAACTACATCATGCATCTCTAAAGGAAACAACCATTTAACTTGCTAGAATTTGCAACTTGGATAAAGGAACTTGTTCTATTTGTTTCCAAATTAATACTTTTATACTTTAAAATAATATTCAACTTTACTTGGGCCCGGCATTGTACCACTTTGCGCGCCTTTCTTAATGAGAATTGAGGTAGCTAATCCCAAAACCATTAAGACACTTCTAGACCTTATGTCTAGGGGCAACTTGGAGCTCATCCCTTGGACCTTGTGTCCAGTACATGTCCTTTAAAAGTAAAATACTTTTCTTTATATACTTCTTTAATCACTTCTTCTAAATAAATGCCTTGGCATCTATTTAAGCACTTAGTGTGCCTTGATTCTAATTTCTGAAACTTAGGATCAGATTGCATCTTAGTATTGCTTTGCTTGTACTTCTCTCATTTATTCAGCAAACAAGAGATATTTAACTACATGGCACTGATATAAAATATTATCCAGTACATATTCAAACAAAACTCCACAATAATTAAAGAAAGAACTACTATATCACTGAAATGTAACCGGATATATATTCAAACCGATTCCAACAGAATTCCTCAGCCACTAAAAGGAGAATACATGGTCATAAGGAACAACTTTTAAGCAGCTCATGGCAGTAAGAGTTTTCCACATTTCAAGCTTGTAAAAACTAACTTATTCTTGACTCCTAACAATCATTCGATCATACAATGGCTTGAAGTAATTTATATCTACTTAAACATGCTTGAAGTGTAAGGTAAATACATCTAACTAGCATGCTGTGGTAATCACGGAAAACCTTCAAAACTTCTGTTCGTGCACTAAATAAAAACACCAACAGATTTAAACCAGAAAAACTATACCAATTTGCTAGATCAAGGTCAAATCTGAAACCACAAACTAGAATGAAAGGCTACTGTTGTTCATCTTACAACAAAACACAAATAAAACCCGAGAGCTACTCCTACCGTAGGTGAGAAGCACTTACATCCGGTTCTTGGACTTACAATCCGAAGGAAACGCTCTAGGGTTTCGGTGGAGCTCCGATTTCTCCCTTTTTCTTGTGTTTCCCGAGCTCCCCTTGCCGGAATGGTCACCCACGCGTGGAGACCGGCCGGAAAACACCTCGCCGACGTCGAGAGGAGGAAACCCTAGCCTTGGCTGCGGTTTCGCCCGAGAGAGTCGGCGCCGTCGCGAGAGAGGAGAGGAGAAATTTCGAGAGAAAGTTTTTTTAGGTTTTCCTCTCTTAACTTAACCTCTTTTTATAACCTAGTTTGAATTCGATTCCAACTATGCTTAAATCTATTTCTCTCCATACTGGGTTAATAAAACACGCGCAGTCCAGTTGGTTAGTCGGCTCTCAACCAAACCAAGGGTCTAGGCTTCGAATCCTTATCCGCACACCTTTTTATTTTCAAAGTTTATTTTCGGTTTCTAAAATATCGCTTAACTATGCTATAAACTTAATTCTTTCCTTATAAGGTTAACAAAAAACCTTGTAGCTCAGCTGGTTGGGCTGGGTTCAGCTGAGATTCGGTTCGGGTCAAGGTCTTGGGTTCGAGTCTCCCCTTCAACGTTTTTTATCAAAATTTCTTTCTTTTTGTAACTCTACTAAACGACCTCCAAAAATTACATAAAAATACTCTAAAAATTCCTAAAAATCTCTAGAATATTTTAAAAGTATTTCCAAATATTTTATGGACTTTTAGAACTTAAAATAAGGAAAATTGGGTCGTTACAATAACTATAAAAAGAATCGACACAAACCTAAAACCAAAATCTAAATTAATGGCCAATAATTCAGGGGGAGGCTCCAGAATAGCTGGCACCTCCAAAACTAACCTACCCGACAGGGTAACCCAAAACAAACTATCCCGGCAGGGTAATTAGGATTAGTTAAAAAGAGACCAAGTTTAACTTGACTCATGGTACTGGTGAAGTTTTTGGATGATAGTACGTTAGGGAAGCTTGGGCATCGCATGTCTAGAAAGATATGGCTTCGATCTGGTGCATTTGGCCAAGTGGAACTGACCGAAGCTACCCTTAAACGAATCCTAACCAGTTAGACCAAGATTTAGTACTAAGTTCCGTGGATAGGACTATTCGGAAAACCTCGAAAAGTTGGTTACTTCTAATGATGTCCATGTGACTCACCAAGCTTAGAAGTTTATCCGAAGAATGTCTATTTGTGGAAACCAAAGCTAAGTCTGAATCTAACACAAGTTAAACCAAAACTCAGTAATCAAACCAATTTCATCTCACAAAATCATAGGATTCCCTGATTGATAATATAGATCGGGTGAGATAAATAAGGCTTAAATTTTAAAGTTAAAATTTTTAATTTTAACTTAAAAATTAATTTTAAAATTTTAATTTTAAACTTAAAAATTAATTTCAAAATTTTAATTTTTAACTTAAAAATTAATTTCAAAATTTTAATTTTAACTTAAAAATTAATTTCAAAATTTTAACTTCAAACTTAAAAATTAATTTTAAAATTTTTAATTTTAACTTAAAAATTAATTTCAAAATTTAAATTTTAAACTTAAAAATTAATTTCAAAATTTTAACTTCAAACTTAAAAATTAATTTTAAAATTTTAATTTTAACTTAAAAATTAATTTCAAAATTTTAATTTTAAACTTAAAAATTAATTTCAAAATTTTAATTTTAAACTTAAAAATTAATTTTAAAATTTTAATTTTAAACTTAAAAAAATTAATTTCAAAATTTTAATTTTAAACTTAAAAATTAATTTTAATTTTAAACTTAAAAATTAATTTCAAAATTTTAATTTTAAACTTAAAAATTAATTTCAAAATTTTAATTTTAAACTTAAAAAATTAATTTCAAAATTTTAATTTTAACTTAAAAATTAATTTCAAAATTTTAATTTTAAACTTAAAAATTAATTTCAAAATTTTAATTTTAAACTTAAAAAATTAATTTCAAAATTTTAGTTTTAAACTTAAAAAAAATTAATTTCAAAATTTTAATTTTAACTTAAAAATTAATTTCAAAATTTTAAACTTAAAAATTAATTTCAAAATTTTAATTTTAACTTAAAAATTAATTTCAAAATTTTAACTTCAAACTTAAAAATTAATTTCAAAATTTTAATTTCAAACTTAAAAATTAATTTCAAAATTTTAAACTTAAAAATTAATTTCAATTTTAACTTAAAAAATTAATTTTAAAATTTTAATTTTAAACTTAAAAATTAATTTCAAAATTTTAACTTCAAACTTAAAAATTAATTTTAAAATTTTAATTTTAACTTAAAAATTAATTTCAAATTTTTTTAACTTAAAAATTAATTTCAAAATTTTAATTTTAACTTAACCTTAAACCAATTTTAAACTTAAACAATGCATGCTCAAAAGACTAACTTTAATCCTACTTATTGTAGGAAACCAAGTGGATTTTGGACAGTGGTTGCTCCAAACATATGACTGGAGATCACACCAAGTTCACTCAACTCACTTACAAAAGCCTAGGAACAGTTGCCTTCTGAAACAACGACAAACTCAAGGTAATTGGTATAGGTAATATTGAGTTAAAATTAGACTTTATAATTACAAATGTCTTACTTGTTGAAAACTTTAAATATAATCTTCTAAGTATAAGTCAATTGTGTGATACTAGATATAAGGTCAAATTTCTATCTACAGAATGTTCAATCAAACATCTAGATAATCCTACCATAAGCCTAAAAGGTTTTAGAAAAGACAACATCTATGTCATCAACTTAACCATTTCTTCCATTAAGTGTTATTTAACACAAAAAGAAGAAACTTGGTTATGGCATAGGAGGATGTCTCACACCAACTTTAGAAATATAAGTAAACTAAATGGACTTGTAAAAGGCTTACCAAAGTTACCTAACTTAGATTCAACCATATGTAATGCTTGTCAACAAGGCAAACAAACTAAATCAACCCACAAACAAACAAATCAACCATAAACTAACTCAATCTTAGAACTTCTACATTTAGACCTTTTTGACTCCCATGGAGTCAAATCCATAAATGGAAACTTATATTGTTTAGTAATTATAGACAATTATTCTAGGTTTACTTGGGTAAAATTCTTAAAACATAAAGATGAAACTTTTGAAATTTTTACAAATTTTTGCAAACAGATTGAAAACGAAAAAGATATTAAAATTAAAAGAATTAGGAGTGACAATGGGGGAGAATTTAAAAATCACAACTTTAACAGTTTTTGTCTAGAAAACGGTTACCATCATGAGTTCTCATGCCCTAAAACCCCCCAACAAAATGGAATTGTAGAAAGAAAAAATAGAACCTTACTTGAAGCTTCTAGAACAATGTTAAATGAGTACAACCTACCTAAATACTTTTGGGCAGAAGCCGTTAGTACAGCCTGCTATGTACAGAACAGAACAACAATAAATAAAAATCATAACAAAACGCTTTTCGAAATATTTTATAATAAACAACCAAACATAAAATATTTTAAGGTATTTGGGTGCCCAGTTTTATCTTAAATACAAGAGAACACTTAGGAAAATTCACCTCTAAAATTGAAAATGGAATTTTTGTGGGATATTCCCTAAACAGTAGAGGCTACAGAATTTATAATAAGGTTACATTAAAAATTGAAGAAACTACTAATGTAAAATTTAAAGAAACTAAACAAGACATAAAACCTACACAACCACCTGAGTTTGTTCCAGAAACCAACCAAACTCTAAGTCATGAAGAAGAGGAACACCATCAAGAGCATCAACCTCCTAGAACAATAAGGGTAAACCCAAATCATCCAACTGATCAAATAATTGGTGACCCAGACTTAAGAGTTCAAACCAGATCATCTTTTAGAAACCTAAGTCAAATTTCATTAATTTCAAAAATTGAACCCAAAACTGTGAAAGAATCCCTACTAGACCCAGATTGGATTATAGCTATGCAAGAAGAACTAGCCCAATTTGAGCGTAATGAGGTCTGGGACCTAGTCCCACCACCCAAGAATAAGAAAATAATAGAAACAAAATGGGTATTCAGAAACAAACTAAGTGAAACTGGGGAAATTACTAGAAATAAGGCTAGGCTGGTTGCCAAAGGATTTAGTCAAGTTGAAGGACTTGACTATGATGAAACATATGCCCCAGTAGCCAGATTAAAATCCATTAGAATGCTACTAAGTTATGCAGCCCATAAGGGATTCAAACTATACCAAATGGATGTTAAGTCTGCCTTTCTTAATGGACTAATCAAAGAAGAAGTTTATGTAGGTCAGCCTCCTGGTTTTGAAAGTCTAGAACACCCTGATTATGTTTTTAAATTAAAGAAAGCCCTATATGGACTTAAACAAGCACCCAGGGCGTGGTATGAGAGGCTAACATCTTACCTAACATCTAAAGGATTCAAACAAGGTCAAATTGACCCAACCTTGTTTGTTAAATCATTAAATACAAACATTTTTATTGCACAAATATACGTAGATGACATAATATTTGGCTCAACAAATTCAGAATTTTTAGAAGAATTTATTAATCTAATGGAAAAAGAATTTGAAATGAGCTTAGTGGGAAAACTAACCTATTTCTTAGGATTACAAATCAAACAGACAAATGAAGGAAACTATATTTCTCAACATAAATACACCAAGGAATTACTTAAAAAATTCGGAATGGAAAATACAAAAGAAATAAAAACACCGATGGCAGTAAACACAATCTTAGATAGTGACCCAAATGGAAAACCAATTGATTTAAAACATTATAGAAGTGCAATAGGTAGCCTACTGTACTTAACTGCAAGCCGACCTGATATTTTATTTGCAGTTAGTATGTGTGCTAGATACCAAACTTGTGCTAAGGAATCCCATTTGACACAAGTTAAAAGAATTTTTAGATATCTTAAAGGAACAACAAATGTAGGAATCTGGTATCCTAGGACAAATAATTTTGAACTAATAGGGTATTCTGACTCAGATTATGTTGGATGCAAATTAGACCGCAAAAGCACAAGTGGTGGATGCCAATTATTAGGTTCATCACTTGTTAGCTGGTTTAGTAGAAAGCAACATTGTGTTGCTCTATCTACAACTGAGTCAGAATACATAGCTATAGGCGAATGTGTTGCACAATTATTATGGATGATGCATACTCTAAAAGATTTCAACTTAAATATCACAAATGTAAAAGTATTAATTGACAATATAAGTTCAATTAACTTAACCAAGAATCCTGTGCATCATTCAAGAACCAAACATATTGAAATTAGGCACCACTTCATCAGGGATCATGTTACTAAAGGTGATATTGAACTCAAGTACATTGAGTCCAAATCAAATTTAGCTGACATTTTTACAAAACCACTCCCTGAAAGTGAATTTAGCAACTTACGACGAAAATTAGGGATGTGCTCAATAGACTAGGTTCTTTCAAAAAAAAATACTTCCAAAAATGGTTTTATCAAAGTATAAGTCAAATTTATTTGTTTTCAAAACTTGCCATTTGTAGATTTTCAAAAACAGTTTTGACCTTAGACTAGTTTTGAATCCTTAGAAAGCATGTACCCATAGGACTAGTTTTTGAGCATTTCACCAACACCTTAGGCTTACCTTTCTTGTGTTTGACAAACATAGAAAGCGGTGAGATGCATAGGCCAACTGTCTGGACTTAAGATGCTTATTTCAGTGCATCAGCATAAGTCTGGACGTTAAATACAAATCAGACAGTAATCAGATTAAAGATAATCAGTCAAGTCATACACTAACCTTAATCTGACTAACCAAGTGAAAGCTACTATCTTCTGATAGTTAGTTAGTACCTAATTGGTTAGACAACTGTTTAATTTTAAGATGTCAAGTTCAGGGGGAGAAATTAATAGCAAAACTTGAAAGTTTAAATCCCATCTAATTTTTTTTAAACCTGAGTTTAAAAGTTGAATATAGCATATTTAAACTTATTCAGTTCTTGTAAATCTTTACACACTTGAAAAGTGAAACTTGATTAACTTTATATTTCTTCAAAAATTCAACTTGTCTCCCCCAAGTCATTTTGACTATTTTTTTGGTGTTAAAAAATTAAACCAAACTTAAATATATTGCAAAATCTAGTTACTTTTTGCAGAAACTCAACACTTTGATTATTTACCCTTGCTTATTTTTTTTGATGAATGCCAAAGAGGGAGGGTTAGGTGGTTAAGTTAGCTAAACCAATTTGAAAATACAAACTAACTTTAAAAACCACATAAATGCATGTTGTTTCTTGCATATGTTAACACTAACTAAGTTGTCATTCCATCAAAAGGGAGATTGTTGGTGCGATTAGCACTAACGATTTAACCCAGTGTTTGATGAATGACAAATAGGTTAAGTTAGTTTTGTTGTTGTCGACACTTTGATCGAGTGTGCAGAGAAGTCCGACAGTCGACGGGTGACCGAATATCCGCACGAAGTCCAAGCGGTCGACGGTGGCCGGACGCTTGGCAGAAGTCCGGCTAGGTCGTGGTGGCCGGATAGTTGGCGAGAAGTCCAAGCAGGCTGACCGGACGCTTAGCGAGAAGTCCAAGCGGGTCGGACGTCTGGCGGTAAATGAGGTAAGTCACTGAGAGGGAGTGACACGCGTTCGGGAAAGGGACATTAGGCGTCGATCGGGCTTAGATCCATTTCGGATGTCTAAGTCGAGATCGTGACTAGATTCCGTCTCGGAAATCTAAGTCATACTCTTTTATCCATCTGTTGAACTTTAACTGTACTAACAACTGTTTTACAGGATACATATTTGCCTCGGACTAACTTTGTTTTGCGTAAAAGGAGTTTTCAAACAAGGTGGTCCGGCGCCGGAGGTCGCCGGGAACAGGCGCCAAGGCGAATTCTATCCGGTACCAGTCGTCGCCACGTGGAGCATCATGGTTTGTGCGGCAATCGTCACATTCCGGTGCGAAGGGATCGAGGCGCTGGGCGACATATAAAAGAAGCCGGGACAGGAGCTTCACAGATTTCAATTAGTGAGAACTCTTCTCTGCTGGTCTTCGCTCAGCGTTCGACGCCGTGACAAAGTTCCGACAAAGTGCTACTTCGGTTTTTATTTAATTTCCTTGTCGGTATTGCTTTATTTTCACTTTCATTTCCTGTACTCATTCTGTAATCATATTTCGACTTGTTAGTGATTGCCCAACGAAAGTGGTCAAGGACCACGGGCCTTCGAGTAGGAGTCGTCACAGGCTCCGAACGAAGTAAAAACATCTGTGTCTATTTTATTTTTCCGCTGCGTTTATACTCGTCTTTTTCGAATCGATATTCACCCCCCCTCTATCGACTCTAACGGTCCTACAAATAGTTGGTCTATCAAATATTTGGTCAAAACTTTTGAATTTAAAATAACATTGATTCCTTAAACAATATTATTTAAATTCACCAATACCTCAAACACCGTGAATTTTGCATGCCACAATAGTGTGGACGTATACAAAATTGAACATTTGTAAGAGGAGGGTTTTACCCATTAATTATCTTGTCAACAAGTCTTTATGACAAATAAAATTACCTCAAACACCGTGAATTTTGTATGCAACGATAGTGTGGACGTATACAAAACCAAACATTTGTTAGAGGGGTTTTTCCCATTAATTTTATTTCCTTGTCAAACTGACAAATAAAATTACCTCATACATCATGAATTTTTGTATGCCACGATAGTGTGGACGTATACAAAATTTCAACATTTGTAAGAGGGGGTTTTAATTTTATTATCTTGTCAACCTATCTTTATGACAAATTAATAGTTGGTTTTCTTCGGTTACACAAATTGTCACGCCCCAGGTAGTCCCTGTCCGAAGAAATTTCGACAGCATCTCCCCTGTACGGGTGACAATATGAATCTAGAATACATATATCTCTATACCTCGGCCACACACGGCCAGAATAATACAATACAAATAAGAAACAATCCACGCAGTTATATTCAACATTTCCACACAAATCAACATATAATCAATCCACGCAGTTTAATAAGGAAGAACGATATAAAATCCTCGAAGATATATGTAAACATCCTACTCCACTACTACGAAGAAAACAAAGCAACGAAGTAGTGAGAAAATCCGCAGCGGAAAACAAAAGTAGCAAACCCAATGTTCGTCATAAAGTCCACAATACAAACCCACATCACAAGTATACGTATAAGAGCGAATACAGAAAACGATATCTAGAAATCCTCGCGACAAAGGGGCTAGCGACTGGAATATCTCCCGACGGCCTCAACCTGAAAAATAGTAACAACGGGGTGAGTTCAAAGAACTCAGCAGGTAAACCAATAGACATGTACAACAATATATATCCACCAGTAATAACCTAAGGTACAGTCTCCTAAACCATAGGATCAATAGTACAGTTCTCTAACCATACAACCTACGGTATAGTCTCCTAACAGTTCAACAGATATGCAAAGCTGAAATAAACTGTAATAACCAACAATAGGCATAAAGCACAATCTATAGCAAGAATAATAAGAAAATGCATCAGCGTAATAAATCAGACTCACTGCGAGGCTTAGGCGATCGGACATACATAAAGATAGTCGAGCGAATAAGCATGTATCCACATGCATGTCAATCGTATACGATCACCCAAGTGCATCATCCAATACGCAATAATCACAATAAATGCAATATGCGTATGATGCGATATACGGTCACCCGACGCTAGTCGGCCGTCTCACACGCGATGAGACCGAGTAGGTAGGGCGTGACACGTGCACTCGTCGTCACTACCCACGATGGTGACCAATGGGCGGGATTCAGCCGGAGTACATCTATCGTCCTACCTCAAACATAGTAAGGGGCGTAACGCTCTCAACTCCCGACGCGATGTGGAGGGATCCTGTCTGCTACCACCGCAAATCCACTACCCACGGCGGACCGGTGAGCACTACTGAGCTACTGCCATACACACCCCATGCGCCACTACCCATGCGGTGAAACACGTTGTGTGCGGGCCTATGTAGCCGGCCGACGAGCTCAACAATAATGGAGTTATCAATCGCCCAACATGCAATCATGCAGGATGGTGCGTGATGCTACAGTATGTCATACCTGAACATAGCCTCCTCCATATATGTGTGTGCCCAAAAGGTAAACGCATATATATAACCATGATATAAACAGCATAAATCCAAAGACATCACATATAACAATGATGTAAGTATCATGAATCCAAGAGCATGTATCACACATGTAAAGCAACTAATCCAGTAGAGTAGAGCACTATAGATATGCATCTCTATGAACATATATACACATGGCAAGAGATAAAATATCCAATCCTGAAGTAAAGCAACTAGCAGATGAAGCATGTGATAGGTATCAACTAGCTAAGACCAGGGAAGAAATAATCTACTATCTACCACTAGTAAATATATATAAGCTACACATATCATAAGACATTATCAAAAGATAAGTCAAAGGGTACCCGCCTCGATAGAAGGTACAATCCAATCCAATCCAATGTCGAGACGCTCGTCTCGAACAGAGTCCTGTGTATATAAATCCCAAGAATAGCCAAATAAAATCCCTAAAATCAAATTAGGGCAAAACCCTAATCATCATAACCACAACTTACCTAACTAAACCTAATGGTCGACTAGGGTTAGTTACCTAATCCCTAATCACCAATTTGATTAGAAATCCAAACTTAGATTAGATCCAATAGTTAACTAGGGTTAATTGCTTAACCCTAATTATTCCATTAGATTAAATCTACGTAAATAAATCTAATCATATCATAAACCTAAATTAACTAACCTACAGCAAGATCAAAACCATACCTCAATTCCACAACTACTGTGGCTGTTGGGACAAGAGGATTGTTGCTGCCGAGACCTAGATGAGTTACTGCTGAAGCCAACCAATCCACAAAACAGGACAGAACAGAACCTATTTGGAATTCACTCCTCTGTTCGGATCAAACACAAGGAGATCATGGATTTAACCAAGTATTCCAACAACAATCTAATTCATCTTACCTTAATTCCTAGCTCTGATCTGTAGATCCACACGAAGAAGTGGTGTTGCCAGGAAGGGTAGCTGTTGCTGGAGCTAGACAACCCACTGAACAGCACCTCGCTGGATCCACTACACAATTCGGATCAAGAATTCAACACCATAGAAATGGAACAGAACCTCACCTTGCTGCTATCAATCGGATCAAGCAGGAATCCAGCAGGAAGACTACTGATCAAGCACAACCATAGCTCAAGAAACACCTCTTCAACTGAATCCCCACAGAACAGACTCATTGATCCCCTCCAATCCGTGACCTAATTCAGTCGTAAAGAAGAATGAGGATCAAGATCTGATAGGTTAAACATCTAGCACCAATGATCCGAAGGGGCAAAGCACCGGCAATGGATCTAGGGCATGGATAGCAACAAGAACGCAACCACAGCGAGAAAGAAGGTTTGATTGCTTACCCGTGGAACCCTAATTGTCCCTTCACGCCGGTGATCGGCGATGGCACAACTTGATCCAGCGGCACCGAACCTCGTTCCTCACCGTGCCCTAGCCACCAAAGGGTCGTCGGATAATCCGTGAGAGAACAAAGAGATCAGAGCGAGAGGAAGAAGGGTTCGGCAGGATCGGAGCTCAATGGATGTCGATGCCGGGGAAGAAAAATCACCGGAGCTGGAGCATCCCTCGCGTCGGCATCGCTTGTTCGCGAGAGAGGCAGAGCAGAGTCGGGGGAAGGAGAGGGTTCGGGCAATCGGCGTTTTAGGAGAGGAAATAAGGAAAAAGAATTTATATAATAAAAACATTTCCTCACTTAAACGGGTATCCCAAACAGACTTTATTTGTACCCGAAATTGATCCCCTCAAAACTCGTCGTACGAGCTCCGAAGAATTCCCAGAAAATTTTTTAAAATTCCGGAAAAATTCTATAAGGCTATTTTCTCAAATAACCCTATTAATTAAATTTTCTGAGATCTCACATCCTCCCCTACTAATAAAAATTTGGTCCCCAAATTTCGCTATAACCAACAGCAAACACTGAAATATAACCATGCAGTATAAACGCTGAAAGGAACTCTAACCCACATACCTCAAGTAAAAAGATGGGGGTATCGAGCTCGGATCGTATCCTCCAGCTCCCACGTATCCTCCTCGTCAGAATGATGCTGCCATCCAACTTTAACCAGCCGGACAGTCTTGTTCCGCAACTGACGCTCTCTAACCTCCTCGTAAGTAACATCAGGCTGAATAGGAACAGATATATCTAACAGAACATGTACCGGATCGGATACGCATCTCCTCAGCATAGATACATGGAATACATCGTGAATGCCAGCTAGAGATGGTGGTAGCGCTAGACGGTAAGCTACTGCTCCAATCCTCTCCAAGATCTGGAATGGTCCAATATATCGGGGAGCTAGCTTACCTCGGAGACCAAATCTCTTCACCCCTTTCGTGGGTGAAACTCTAAGAAATACATGATCACCAATGGAGAATTCCAGGGGTCTCCGTCTCTGATCAGCATAACTCTTCTGACGGTCCTGGGCCTCTGACATCCTCCGTCTGATAGTGCGAACCAGCTCTGCATCCTGCTGAGCTCTCTGAGGTCCTACCAACTGAGCCTCCCCAACCTCTTCCCAGAGGATGGGTGTCCGACAAGGCCTACCATACAACGCCTCAAACGGTGTCATCTGGATAGCCAAATGATAGCTGTTGTTGTAGGCGAACTCCACTAATGGCAGGTGGTCCTCCCAACTGCCTCCGAAATCCATAACGCAAGACCTCAGTAAGTCCTCCAATGTCTGAATAGTCCGCTCTGACTGCCCATCTGTCTGCGGATGGAATGCCGTACTGAAACGAAGCTGTGTGCCCAAGGCCTGCTGCAGACTCTGCTAGAATCGGGACGTGAACCGTGGGTCTCTATCTGATATGATGCTCAAAGGAACACCATGTAATCTAATAATCTCACGACAGTATAACTCTGCTAATCGATCCAGAGAATCAGTCTTCCGGATCGCTAAAAAGTGTGTGGATTTGGTTAATCGATCAACGATTACCCAAATCGCATCATGGCCTCGTCGAGTCCTAGGCAGTCCTACCACAAAATCCATAGTAATATGCTCCCACTTCCACTCTGGAATAGGATCCTCAAGTAACCCGGTCTACGGTGCTCGGCCTTCACATCGACATCTAGCAACAAACCCCGCGTCCTTCTTCATACAGTTCCACCAATAGCGCCTCAAATCTCGATACATATGGGTCCCACCGGTGGATAGCAAATCTAGAGCGATGAGCCTCAAGTAACTCCTCCATGGCCGGGTGAGGCCGAGGTACACATAATCGCCTCGAAATAAACAATCCCTCATCATCTCGTAAACTCGATCTGTCAGGAAGCTATCCGCTAATGAGCGTAATCTTGATCTCCGGCCTGGGCCTCTCGAATCCTCATCCTAATCGACGACTGAGCAACCATGGTAACAAGAATACCCTGCTCTGTCCGTCCCTGCTCCTCAAGGCCCAACTCGGAGAACCCTTGAATCAAGTCCGTGACTAAAACTCGGTGACAAGCTAAAGTCCCTCTGGACTTCCTGCTAAGTGCATCAGCAACCACATTAGCTTTACCCGGATGGTAGCTAATAGTACAATCATAATCCTTCAGGAACTCCATCCATCTCCTCTGTCGAAGATTGAGTTCCTTCTGTGTGAAAATATATTTGAGACTCTTATGATCAGTAAGAATCTCGAAAGTAATACCATACAGATGATGTCGCCAAATCTTCAAAGCAAAGATAATAGCGGCTAGCTCTAAATCATGTACTGGGTTGTTCTTCTCATGCTCCTTCAACTGACGAGAAGCATAGGAGACTACCCTACCGTGCTGCATCAAAACAGCGCCCAAGCCCTGAAGAGATGCATCTGTGTAAAGTACGAATCCGTCATCACCAGAAGGTAAAACCAAAACTGGTGCTGATACTAATCTCCACTTCAGCTCCTGGAAGCTGATCTCGCAAGCCTCTGACCATGTGAACTTCACGCCTTTCCGGGTAAGACGTGTCAACGGCATAGCAATGCTGGAGAAACCCTCAACAAATCGTCTATAATATCCAGCCAATCCCAAGAAACTACGGACCTCCTGGACTGACTTCGGCTGCTCCCAGCTAGTGATAGCCTTGATCTTCTGAGGATCTACAGAAATACCTCGACTGGAACCCACATGTCCTAGAAAACCAACTGAGGGAAGCCAAAATGCACACTTGCTGAACTTTGCATACAGATGATGTCGTCGAAGAGTCTCCAAGACTATGCGAAGGTGATGCGCATGTTCCTCCTCGGAACGTGAATAGATCAATATGTCATCGATAAATACAATCACAAACTGATCCAGATACTCCAAAAAGATATGGTTCATCAGATCCATAAATACTGCAGGAGCATTGGTAAGCCCAAATGGCATTACCAAAAACTCGTAATGTCCGTATCTGGTGCGGAATGCTATCTTCTGAATATCAGAATCTCTAACTCTCAGCTGATGATATCCAGACCGCAGATCAATCTTAGAATACACTGATGTATCTCTGAGCTGATCAAATAAATCCTCAATCTGTGGCAAGGGGTACTTATTTTTTGATAGTCACTGCATTCAGCTGCCTATAATCGATGCACAACCTCAGAGTACCATCCTTCTTCTTGACGAATAGTACAGGAGAACACTAAGGCGGAAACTGTCCTCTGCTGATGATGCAAAGATTGGGCTTTCGGCCCGCCTCGCTGAGTTCCTGACTGACCAAACTGTCCTCCCGAAACAGAAATCCCGGAAGCTACATGTTGAGCCTTCAGCGAACAGTCTCGGCTCAAGTGCCCAGACAGTTTACAATAATAGCAACCTGACTGTCCCAGAGTACACGCAGAGGTGATGTGATCTCAGGACCCGCATTGGGTGTAGTGAGAGTCACCGGTGGACTATTTCCGGTTCTGCTGAGAAGACCGGGAACGTCCTGATGAAGATCGTCCAGACTTTTGGGGTCGTCCAGATGACCCAAAGTACTCTGACCCATCTGAGTGTGACTGCTTTGCTGCTGTCCAGTAGTCTGTGGCTGCTGGCTCTGTCCGGAAGTCCGATCAGTCTGTTTCCTCTTCTTATCTGCATTCACTCTCCGATGAGTAGACTCAATCATGAGAGCTCTATCCAGTGTCTCGGTGTATGATGAAGTACCAAAACCAGACATCTCCAGCTGAAGATGCCCGTCCAGTCCCTGGACAAACTGGAGCATACGAGATCTACCCTCGGCAACCAACTCAGGACAGAATCTAACCAACCAATTAAATTCGGCATTATACTCCATCACTGAACGATTATTCTGCCGAAGACTCAAAAATTCCTGCCGACGTGTCATCTGATACGCCCGGGGAAAATACTGACTCTCGAATGCCTCCCTAAATCTCGTCCAAGTAATATGTTGCTCGTCTATAATCGAGCGCTGCGTGTTCCACCAGATCTCTGCCTCATCTCATACCTCAAGTACGCAGTAGTAGGCACGACTAGAGTGGGTGCCGAGTATACTAAAGGTGATACCACTAGTGGTACAGTCGAGGTATGTACCTCTGAAGTCGGAACCGTCGAGGTCTTATAATCCGACGTGCCTATAATATCCTGACGAGTCTGTCCCTGACAGACAAGCTCGACCCGAGCAGATCTCTCTGGAGACTCTATCTCCAGAGAATCTATCGGCCTCTTACGTGGATGACCACGTCTCAGTATCGAAACACGTGTATGTACCATATCAGTAAACAAAATATTACCCAGATATCACAACAGGTATAAAAACTATAAAATTACCTGTTTTACCTATTTGCCGTCTGGAGATATCCTGTCGCTGCTTAGCCCCAAATAGAACCAATTAAAACCTCGTCAAAATACCTCGAAATTCCGAAACAAGTAAGTCGACGGAAATCCGTACCATCCGAAAATACCCAGATAAACTCGTAAACTCCAGAACACGAGAAATCTAAAACGAAGATCAAGTATCGTGAGTCTGGCTCTGATACCAAAAATATTGTCACGCCCCAGGTAGTCCCTGTCCGAAGAAATTTCGACAGCATCTCCCCTGTACAGGTGACAATATGAATCCAGAATACATATATCTCTATACCTCGGCCACACACGGCCGGAATAATACAATACAAATAAGAAACAATCCACGCAGTTATATTCAACATTTCCACAAAAATCAACATATAATCAATCCACGCAGTTTAATAAGGAAGAACGATATAAAATCCTCGAAGATATATGTAAACATCCTACTCCACTACTACGAAGAAAACAAAGCCACGAGGTAGTGAGAAAATCCGCAGCGGAAAACAAAAGTAGCAAACCCAATGTTCGTCATAAAGTCCACAATACAAACCCATATACGTATAAAAGCGAATACTGAAACGATATCTAGAAATCCTCGCGTGAAGGGTTAGCAATGGAATATCTCCACGGCCTCAACACGAAAAATAAGAATAACGGGTGAGTTCAAAGAACTCGTGAGTAAACCAATAGACATATACAATATATATCCACCGGTAATAACCTAAGGTACAGTCTCCTAAACCATAGGATCGATAGTACATCTCTAACCATACAACCTACGGTATAGTCTCCTAACAGAATAACAGATATTGAAATAAACCGTAATAACCAACAATAGGCATAAAGCACAATCTATAGCAAGAATAATAAGAAAATGCATAACTGTAATAAACTGTACTCACCTGCGAGGCTTGGGCAATGACTATGGACATACATAGATAAAGATAGTCGGAGCAAATAAGCATGTATCCTGTATGCATGTCAATCATATGCAGTCACCCAAGTGCATCATCCAATATGCAACAATCACAATAAATGCAATATGTGCATATGATGCAATATGACATGGTCACCCCTGACGCTAGTCAGTATCTCGCACACGATGGCGAGACCGAGTAGGTATGACAGTCGTGCACTACTGCCGATGAGTGACCGAATGGACGGGATCTTGCCGGAGTACACCTATCCTCCTACCTCAAACATAGTGAGGGAGCGTAACGCTCTCAACTCACGGTACGCGATGACGGGGATCCCACGCTACAGTCAACACTACCCATGAGCGGACCAAGGAGCTACTGAGCTACTTCCATACACACCCTACTGTGCTGTACCCATGCAGTGAAACACGTTGTGTGCGGGCCTAGCTGGCCGACGAGCTCAACAATAATGGAGTCGTGAATCGCATGCAATCATGCGGGATGGTGCATGATGCTCATACCTGAACATAGCCTCCTCCATATACGTGTGTGCCCAAAAGGTAAACGCATATATATAACCATGATATAAACAACATAAATCCAAAGACATCACATATAACAATGATGTAAGTATCATGAATCCAAGAGCATGTATCACACATGTAAGGCAACTAATCTAGTAGAGTAGAGCACTATAGATAGGCATCTCTATGAACATATATACACATGGCAAGAGATAAAATATCCAATCCTGAAGTAAAGCAACTAGCAGATGAAGCATGTGATAGGTATCAACTAGCTAAGACCAGGGAAGAAATAATCTACTATCTACCACTAGTAAATATATATAAGCTACACATATCATAAGACATTATCAAAAGATAAGTCAAAGAGTACCCGCCTCCAATAGAAGGTACAGTCAATCCAAATCCGAAGCCGAGACGCCCGTCTCGAAACAGAGTCCTGCGTTAAACAACATATATATTTTTTATTTAGCTAAATCCCAAGAATAGCCAAATAAAATCCCTAAAATCAAATTAGGGCAAAACCCTAATCATCATAACCACAACTTACCTAACTAAACCTAATGGTCGACTAGGGTTAGTTACCTAATCCCTAATCACCAATTTGATTAGAAATCCAAACTTAGATTAGATCCAATAGTTAACTAGGGTTAATTGCTTAACCCTAATTATTCCATTAGATTAAATCTACGTAAATAAATCTAATCATATCATAAACCTAAATTAACTAACCTACAGCAAGATCAAAACCATACCTCAATTCCACAGCTACTGTGGCTGTTGGGACAAGAGGATTGTTGCTGCCGAGACCAAGATGAGTTACTGCTGAAGCCAACCAATCCACAAAACAGGACAGAACAGAACCTATTTGGAATTCACTCCTCTGTTCGGATCAAACACAAGGAGATCATGGATTTAACCAAGTATTCCAACAACAATCTAATTCATCTTACCTTAATTCCTAGCTCTGATCTGTAGATCCACACGAAGAAGTGGTGTTGCCAGGAAGGGTAGTTGTTGCTGGAGCTAGACAACCCACTGAACAGCACCTCGCTGGATCCACTACACAATTCGGATCAAGAATTCAACACCATAGAAATGGAACAGAACCTCACCTTGCTGCTATCAATCGGATCAAGCAGGAATCCAGCAGGAAGACTACTGATCAAGCACAACCATAGCTCAAGAAACACCTCTTCAATTGAATCCCCATAGAACAGACTCATTGATCCCCTCCAATCCGTGACCTAATTCAGCCGTAAAGAAGAATGAGGATCAAGATCTGATAGGTTAAACATCTAGCACCAATGATCCGAAGGGGCAAAGCACCGGCAATGGATCTAGGGCATGGATAGCAACAAGAACGCAACCACAGCGAGAAAGAAGGTTTGATTGCTTACCCGTGGAACCCTAATTGTCTCTTCACGCCGGTGATCGGCGATGGCACAACTTGATCCAGCGGCACCGAACCTCGTTCCTCACCGTGCCCTAGCCACCAAAGGGTCGTCGGATCATCCGTGAGAGAACAGAGAGATCAGAGTGAGAGGAAGAAGGGTTCGGCAGTATCGGAGCTCAATGGATGTCGATGCCGGGGAAGAAAAATCACCGGAGCTGGAGCATCCCTCGCGTCGGCGTCGCTTGTTCACGAGAGAGGAAGAGCAGAGTCGGGGGAAGGAGAGGGTTCGGGCAATCGGCGTTTTAGGAGAGGAAATAAGGAAAAAGAATTTATATAATAAAAACATTTCCTCACTTAAACGGGTATCCCAAACAGACTTTATTTGTACCCGGAATTGATCCCCTCAAAACTAGTCGTACGAGCTCCGAAGAATTCCCAGAAAATTTCTAAAAATTCCGAAAAAATTCTATAAGGCTATTTTCTCAAATAACCCTATTAATTAAATTTTCCAAGATCTCACACAAATAATAGCAGTGACTCCGATGGGGAGGATACTATTAGACGTGCCTAAGTGTATACCATTACTTGACACTAAGTCCATTAATAAGATTATGCCCCTTCCGATGGGGAAGATCACACGCTCTTAATTAATTTCCTATAGTCATCCTAAATGGAAGTTTGATCTAGTGATCCGAAAATAAACTCATCCAATATGGAGGAAGGCACTCAGAGCCAACGCGCAAGTTTGTTTGCATCACTTACAAACCAGTAATAGAGACCGTGGAATTTATTAAAATAAATCTCTCTCCCACTTAGTTATTTAAAGTGAGAAATTTTAAGTTATCCTAGCATACATCACATGCATACACACACATCACAGTAAATAAAAGCAATAAATATGGAAATTATTTTCCAAGTATTATGGCCTTTTCCTGTTACTGTCCTCCATGTGCTATAACCCTAGCTGCTGCCATCTTTAGCCACCGCCATCGGGTCGAGTCATCGCATCCATCTTGCTTCTTATTCCGCTGCGCCTCTGGTGCTTCAAAAGTACCACGCCTCACAAGAATCCGATCCGCGACAAAAATAGAATTTTACATATATCGATCCTATATTCCACAAGGGAATGTACATGTAATCTAGATCGAAAATAAAATTCTAAAATTCTAAGGCTAATACAGCTCCTGCTGTATTAGTTACAAGCATGCACACACAAAAATAATGCCCTTGACATGTCCAAGGGTCCAATCACACACAACATCTATAAGCCATAATAGTTGGAGCCTGCAACCACAAAGTTAGCATATCCTACTATTATCCTGCCTAAATTATGTATGACATGTGCATAACCTAATTTGAAAACCAAATACACAGAGGCAAACCCTAGCTCTGATACCAATTGTTGGTTAGTCCTAAGAAAATCGTACCGGTTCCACTGTACAAAAATTTTGTACAAGTGTCGAAACTTTCCTTAAATAACCTATTGTGTTCTTTTAGAAGTTAAATTAGGAATCGCAGACGGAACTTAACATCATTGATTCCAAATTTAACTTATCTGTTCTTAATGGTTTAGATTTGGATCGCAAGCGGAACTTAACACTATTGATCCAAATCCACCTATGTTATTAATTTCATTAAATATTAATTTCCAAAATTGGCTTTCAGGACTGCATGGCGAGGCACATGGCCTTCTTGGATATGGGAGCAACCACCACCGCCTAGACAAAGCCTTTTAAGGAAAGCTAATATTTAATTTCCTTAAATAACTCTAGGTTAACCAAAAAGAACAATCGAATCACAAATTCTAAAAACAAAACAAAAAGAAACACATCTTCGAAACAAATCCAAAAATCTAGAATCTAATGCCTCTTGTGTTTGGTATTTCCAAAAATAACTATACAAAGAAAACTAGTATGATACGAAAAACAATTACTAGTTATACCTTTCTTTGTAAGCAAATAACCTCTTGATATTCTACCGTATTCCTCTTCTTATCCCGGACGTTGTGTGGACAACGATCTACCGAGATGAGAATCCACCTAAGCCACCTTCTTCTCCAAGCATGATTCGGCCACCACAAATATTCCATGAATAGATGTGGTTCGGTCACCACCACCAAGCTCCAAGGGATACTTCCTTTCTCTCCTTCTTCTCCATGCTAAAATCCGACCATCTTCAAGCTCCATGAGATTACAAGGTCTGGCCAATGAAGAAGAAAGAAAAGGAAGAGGGAAAAATAATAGGGCCGGCCACCACTAAGGAAGAAAAGAGAAGAAGAAAAATAATAGAGTTGTACACTATGAAGGCACCTCTACCTCCTCTTTTATATTCCTTGGTCTTGGCAAATAAGCAAATTTAATTAAAAACTTCCTTAATTCTTTTGCCATGAAAAGGAAAATTTTATTTAATTAAAAACAATTTTCCTTTTCATTATTACATGGCTGGCCACTTATTTCCCCAAAATAAGGAGAGTTTTAATTAAAACAAAAATTAAAACTTCCTAATTTATTTCCGAAAATTTATAAAAAAAAATTCTCCAATAATTTTTCCCTTCATGGTGGGTTATAAAAAGGAAATTTTATAAATTAAAATCTTCTTTTAAACATGTGGATAATTTCCAAAAAGGAAAGTTATCTCTAAAAATTAAAATCTCTTTTCAATCTACAAATAAAGAAAGATATCAAATCTTTTCTTAATCTTTTGTAGAAACTAATAAAAGAGATTATTTAATTTTTAAAACTCTCTTTTAAATTATGATCATGGTTAAAAAGGAAAGTTTTCTCAAAATTAAAATCTCCCTTCAATCTACAAATAAGGAAAGATTTCAAATCTTTTCTTAATCTTTTGTAGAAAGCTATAAAAGGAAAATTTTAAATTTTAAACTCTCTTTTAAAAACATGATATCCTGTAAAGCCCGAAAAATTCCCGAATTTATTTTAGAATTATTCTATGATTTTTCTGGAATTTTTAGATATTTTTCCGGAATTTTCCGAGTAGCGGAAGTAGCAAAAATAAATTAATGTAACCAGCCTAAGCGAATTGAACCTGAGATTCTAACTAATGTTGGATAATAGAACCCAGCAGGGCCGTGCTGAAAGGAAAGGGATTCAATAATATTTATGTTAGGTTTGGGCGGAAATTACCACTTAATATAAATAGGAGGTTCAAGTGGGTTTGGTTTATTTTAACTTAGTTTTGGTTTGGAAATCTCTCAACCAAAACCTCACGCCACTTTTTCTCCTCTCCCAAAACCTCACGCCGCCTCTTCTTTCCTCCTCCTTCTCTCGGCGCCCTAGCCCAAGGTCCCTAGGTTCATCTTCCGGCGACGACTCCAACACGAAAGAGGTTCTTCTCCGCGAGAGGAACGCGAAGACGTGATCGGATCGTCGAGAGGATCATCTCCACCGGAGTTCTAGCGAATAGAATCGTAAGAAATTACGATCAAGAGGTAAGAAACCCCTCACCTGCAGTATAATAGCTTCCGGTTGAGTTTTTATACTTTAGTTAGGATGTATGCGGATTTTTATCGATATCTAGGGTGTATTTAACTCTCTTCGCAGATTAGGGACTTAGTCGAGCACCTTTAGATGGGCCGGGCATGTCTTCCCTCTTCAGATAGGAGGTTAGATGTTGTCGGGTGCCTAGAGGTGGTCTCCCTAATAGGGAGAAGAGTTAGAGCATCCCAGGTGTTCGATAAAATAGCTAGTTTAGTAAAAATGCACCATAGGCATTTGTAACAGCTCAGTTAGATACTTTAGAGGTATCTATTCAGTATTTTCAGTTTATTTCAGCTTATATGGATTAGATATCCAATGGGTGGGCTCCCACAGTCGCCTCTAGGTTTAGATAACCTAGCTCTAGGTTCAGATAACCTAGGAATAGTATGAAAAAGCATGTATTAGCTATTTCAGTATTTTATTTTCAGTGGCACTGTATTGTATTAGATATCCATTGGGTTGGACTCCCACAGTCGTCCCTAGGTTCAGACAACCTAGTAAACCCTGCTAAATTCGGGACTTGCAACCCCGGGTCTAGTAGGGATGCGCGCACAGCAAGTACAGTTGCCGGGCCCAACAGCATGTTTATTATTTTCACTTATTATGTACTAGTTTTCAAACTCAAAATCAGTTATGTTAGTTGAGTTGATTTCAGCTTCAGTTTAGTTTAGTTTAGCTCAGTATTATGTTTCAGTTCAGTTCTCTATGTTAGCTTTATGATTAGTTGTATGCTATGCCATGACTTGTTCAGTATGCCATGTTTCTATGATTGTATGCCATGCCATGCTAGCCTGTTCAAAATATTTTCGAATAGCATGTTTTCAAATCATAACTGCATCGTATGCATGATTTTGTGAGGTAGATGGTTTCTTACTAAGCGTTAGCTTACAGGTACTACTTTTCTTATACTGCAGATACAGGTAAAAGAAAAGTGGATTAGCAGTGGAGGCTGGAGGTCAATGCAGATGAGGATGGGTGTGTGTGGAACTGGAATGAAAGATCTCAGGGATCTAACAAGTTTTAATTATGCATTAGAACTCGTTAGCATTTACGTTCAGCACTTTCAGCTTATTAGTTTTGATACTTTCATTTTCATGCAATTTAGATTTGGAACGCATTGAACTATGAAAGAATGTTTTAAAATGTCAGTAATCATGTTAGAATGTTATTACATGTTGTTAGAATAGTTTATTATGCAGTAGGTAGTCGTTAGATTGTATTTTGGCACGCCAAAGTGCTGAAGTCTGATTTTCCGGGCGAAATCAGACTCTGATCGGTCTCCAGACCGATCAGAGCCTGATCGTGCCACTGGATCGGTCTGCCGACCGATCCAGACGGATACAGTATGCTACTGTATCCTCTTGGATCGGTCAGCCGACCGATCCAGCGCAATACAGTAGCTTCCGGAGAATTCCCAGGTTCCTGGATCGGTCTGCCGACCGATCCAGACATACCTGGATCGGTCTGCCGACCGATCCAGCTGGGGACAGAATCGTAGCAGGTCTGATCGATCCGTGGATCGATCAGCAGCTAGCTGGGAAGTAAATTATGAGTCCCTAGCTAAGTTGGGATGTTTAGTTTCCCCTCTTTAGCACATGTACACCAGCAAAGGAGGTCTTTAGACCTTTCTTATCAGCTGTCTTAGTTATAGTAGAGTAAAATTTTAATTAGCCCAGCTTTCCGCACAGTATAGTTTAGCACAGTACAACTGTAGCGATTCGCCTTATAGCCTAGTAGTAGAAGGCGGGTCTTTACAGAGTGGTATCAGAGCAGTGTTCCATACTTCCTACACACACATCAGCATTGTACCTGCAGCTTCCAAGTAAGAATACCTCTACTCTCTTAATTGTTCTTGTTTATAGTTACAGTTCATGTTATATGCTTATTGCCGGTTAGTACATGATAGTTTAAACATGATGTCAGAAATTATATAACTGTGATAGTATTAGTTATACATATGTTCTCTATGTCATTAGAAATGGCACGGGGCGCTTGACTAGAAGGGCACTAGCTCTGAGCCCCGGAGAGGCGGGCGGTTGATGCCTCCTCGGACCTCTGCATTAGTGGCTCGATTCTGACTAGGTGACGACGAGGAGATAGCCACCTTAAAGGCTAATCGGCAAAGTACCCCCACAGTCCCCGGAACCGAATTTGACAACTCCGGTAGTCTTAGAGGTTCCACCGGTCCAGCCTACAGCACCAGTCCAGCAGCTGAGCCAAGGAAGGAAGCCTATCTAATCCAGTGGCAGTGAGTCAAGCCAGAGAACTTCTCGGGCACTAGTGAACCATGGGATGCTCAAGCACAGTTCAAAACATCGGAAACACGATGGAGCTTACGGGTGGCGAGCACGGAAGGTGAAGTGTGCCTCCTACGCTGCGGAGATGCATGTGGTGGGAAAGGATCGAGCAGGCGCCCGTGAATCGGATGTCATGGGGGACTTGAGAGAATTCTTGAGGAGTTCTTTCACATGCGGGTTACAAACCGCCACTCTGACGAGTTCACGGAGTTTCGTCGGGCAACCTTTCGGTGGAGGAAGCGGTGAAGAAATTCAACAGGTTGGCTCGTCATGTCCGAGTTAGTCGGCAGGAAGGAGCGAGTCGGTTGATGCTCAAGATCTTGAGGCGAGATCGCGGTGAGCGTGGCGGGTGGCATTCATAGGCCACGGACACGGAGGAGCTAGTGGCGGTGCCTTGACCACGAGCATTACGAGAGCGGCATGAAACAGCGAAGCAAGTTTCCTCGAGTCCAAGGCCAAGAGCTCTCACACTCGAAGCAATGAGGCCACGGCTCAAGCGGAAGGGAACTCCAGCGTGCGCAGTCGGGGAGTGACCCAGGAGGCCATCTAGCAGCCAGTTATCAAAGTGTGCTACTTGGGAAATTCCACGGGGTTTGCCATGAGGCGCACGAGATGCTGAATGTGGACAAGAAGGGCACATGGCCAGCGGTGCCGAACAAGGCGGTCTTCCTCGACCACAGAGTTGATGCAGGCCGGCCAGCTCGATTATATCAGTCTGAGGCGCTCTAGAAGCCCACATATCGGCCGGGGCAGTTAAAGCCCCCGGCTATGGCGAATCGAGGATCTACTCACTCACGAGAGGGCGTAGCAAATGCCTCGGCAGTCGTCACAGGTCAGATTAGCATTTTTCGGTATAGTGCTACTGTTCTTTTGATCTTGGGGCAACCCATTCATATATAGCGAGGATGTTCTCCGAAAAATTAGAGGTACCCCAGAGATACTCATGATCGGTTTTGTGGCGCTACCTTGAGGAGAGATCATGGCGTCCAGCAGCTCGGCGGTGC
This sequence comes from Zingiber officinale, assembly GCF_018446385.1. Lineage (NCBI taxonomy): Eukaryota > Viridiplantae > Streptophyta > Magnoliopsida > Zingiberales > Zingiberaceae > Zingiber > Zingiber officinale. Next base: position 152,119,604 of record NC_055992.1, on the reverse strand, counting down.
AGGTCATTATAGCGAGGCGGAGGGCTCTTTTGCGATCGATAGTGCTAGAAATGACCGACTATGGCGTTATCTTGGAATGGACTTTTGGTCAAATCGGTGCCTCTATCGAGTCAAGTAAGCGAAAATCACGTTCCACCTGAAGCGGAAGCCGCAGTTCAATCGTCGGGAACCAAGGAGAAAGGCCAAGAGGTTTCTCTCAGTATGAAGGCACGGAATTCTTGGAGTCGGGATGCAGGATTCTTAGCACACGTAGTCGACACCTGTCGGGGCGAGGGACCAACGGCTAGAGGTTGAGTCGTTTGCGACTACCCGTGATCTTCACGAGCTACCGGGCTTAGCACCGACGGGGAGATTGAATTTGAGATAGAGCTCATCCGGCACAAATCCAATTTCAAGGCACCGTGCGCATGGCTCCATGAGATGAAGGAACTTGGGGAGCAACTCTGAGGAGCTTCTTGACAAAGGGTTCATACGCCCGAGTCACTCACCATGGGGAGCGCTTGTGTTGTTCGTGAAGAAGAAGGATGGAAGCATGCGACTGTGCATAGACTACAGATCATGAACCAGTCACAATCAAAAACAGGTATCCTCTTCCGAATAGATGACCTATTCGATCAACTGAAGGGGCATCGGTGTTCTCTAAGGTAGATCTCAGATCAGGTTATCATCGGGTAAAGGTTAAAGAAGGGGATATACCGAAAGCATTCGGAACCAGATATGGACACTACGAGTTCGTGGTCATGCCCTTTGGCGTGACCAATGCTCCAACTACATTCATGGATCTCATGAGCATCATGGAGTATTTAGATAAGTTTGTTATTGTGTTTATCGATGACATTCTTATCTACTCGAGAACTCGGGAAGAACATGCGAGCACACAAACTAGTATTGCGAGACACTTGACGAACCCGACTTTACGCCAAGTTCACGAAATGTGAATTTTGGCTAGATCAGTGTCCTTAGGTCACATCATCTCAAAGGATGGTGTTATGGTGGATCCCAAGATAGAGCGATAATGTAGCTGAGCGGCCAAAGAATGCCGGTGAAATCGGGAGCTTTACGGGATTAGCGAGGATATTACAGGAAGTTTGTAGAGGATTTCTCGGTAGCCTCCCCAGCGGCTCTTACCGGAAAAGCGGAAATTCCGGTGGGACGGAGGGTGAGAACGGCAATGAGCTAAAGGAGATTGACGGTGCTCCTATTTTGGCTCTGCCAGAACACCAGCGGCTTTGACATCTATAGTGATGCCTCTAAGTTGGGACTAGGAGCGATACTGATGCAAAGCGGCAAGGTGATCGCCTATGCCTCCAGACAACTCAAGGATTATGAGAAGAATTACCCTACTCATGACCTTGAGCTTGCGGCATGGTCTTCTCTCTCAAAATTTGGAGACATTACTTATATGGAGCTCGGTGCAGAGTGTATACAGATCATCGAGTCGAAGTACTTCTTCACTCGGAAGGATCTGAATATGCGGCAGCGTAGATGAAACTGGTCAAGGACTACGATATAGACATCCTCTACCATCTGAGGAAAAGCCAATAAGGTAGCAGATGCACTTAGCGGGAAATCCAGTGCTACCTTATTGTCTCTTCTGCCATGTCACCGCCCCTACTGAAGGAGATCGTGGATTTCGGTCTCGAACTCATCGTGGGACAGCTCTCTACTATGACCTAGAGTCTACCTTGCTTGGTGATATTCAGTCGGCTCAGGATCGGGACCATGAGATTCAGAGAATCAAGCAAGGCCTAGCAGAATCAGAAGAGAATTCAGAGTGTCAGATGGCGGGGTGTTGTATTTTGGCGGCAGACTCGTGTTCCAGATCGGGAGGAGCTACGGAGGCAGATTTTAGATGAGGCTCACAGGACTCCCTACGCGATGCATCCAGGCTCCACCAAAATGTATCAAGACCGAAGAAACACTTTTGGTGGTCCGGGATGAACGAGACATCGCCAGATATGTTAGCATCTGCCTCACTGCCGGAGGGTCAAGGCGAGAACATCGGCGACAGGAGGAGTTGCGGCCTATCTGATTCGAGAATGGAAGTGGGAGGATATCTCGATGGACTTCATAGTGGGGCTACCCGAACCACAAATGGTTTTGATGCCATCCGGGTAATAGTTGACAGGTTGACTAAATCGGCCCACTTCCTAGCTATCAAGATATCATACTCCATGGAGAAGCTAGCTCGGTTGTATCTCCAGGAGATCGTCGACTTCATGGAGTCCCACGAACCATCATTTCGAGACGAGACAAGATTTACATCACATACGGAAGTGTGTTCGATTAACTATGGGCACCGATTAAAATTCACTGACTTTCCATTCTCAGACAGATGGTCAGACGGAGCGAGTAAATCAGGTACTCGAAGATATGCTCCGAGCTTGTGCCCTAGATTTCAAGGGAAGTTGGTGCAAATATCTGAGTCTAGCAGAATTTGCATACAACAACAGTTATCAGGCCACTATCGGCATGGCACCTTATGAGGCACTCTATGGGCGGAGGTGCAGATCACCAATCTGCTGGTATGAGAGTGGTGAACAGAAGGAACTAGAACTTCAGACAGATCTAGTAGCAGCTACCACAGCAGCCATACAGCAGATTCGAGACAGCACAGAGCCGTCAGAAGAGCTATGCTGATACACGACGCAGACCCCTAGAGTTCTCAGTTGGGGATACAGTTTTCCTCAGAGTAGCTCCCATGAAGGGAGTCATGCGTTTCGGGAAGAAGGGCAAGCTAGCTCCCAGATATGTGGGACCATACCTTATCACGAAGAGAGTGGGCAAGGTAGCATATGAGCTAGAGCTACCTCAGGAGATGTCAACCACCACAACGTATTTCATGTCTCCATCTTGAAGAAGCATATCGAGACACCACCGGTGATTGAGCCCCGGTTAGTGCAGTCCGTGATGATCTCAGCTATGACGATCGGCTATTCGGATAATAGACGAGCGATAAAGTACGGAACAAGGAAGTACCATTAGTTAAAGTCACTGGCAAAATCACACATGAGGCGACTTGGGAGGCAGAGACAAGCATGAGACATGTACCCAGATTGTTTTAAGTTGGGGCGAACTTTTATAAGGTATGGGGATTGTAAACCCGAAAATTCCAATTTATTTTAGAATTATTCTATGATTTTTCTGGAATTTTTAGATATTTTTCGAATTTTCCGAGTAGCGAAAGTAGCAAAATAAATAGAATCATAAAAAGCGGCCTAGCGGAATTGAACCGAGACCTACAGTTCTGGATAATGTTAGAAACCGATGAAAAGTAGGGCGTCTTTGAAAGGAAGGATTCAATAATATTTATGTTAGGTTTGGTGGAAATTACCACTTAATATAAATAGGAGGTTCAAGTGGGTTTGGTTTATTTTAACTTAGTTTTGGTTTGGAAATCTCTCAACCAAAACCTCACGCCACTTTTTCTCCTCTCCCAAAACCTCACGCCGCCTCTTCTTTCCTCCTCCTTCTCTCGGCGCCCTAGCCCAAGGTCCCTAGGTTCATCTTCCGGCGACGACTCCAACACGAAAGAGGTTCTTCTCCGCGAGAGGAACGCGAAGACGTGATCGGATCGTCGAGAGGATCATCTCCACCGGATAGAATCGTAAGAAATTACGATCAAGAGGTAAGAAACCCCTCACCTGCAGTATAATAGCTTCCGGTTGAGTTTTTATACTTTAGTTAGGATGTATGCGGATTTTTATCGATATCTAGGGTGTATTTAACTCTCTTCGCAGATTAGGGACTTAGTCGAGCACCTTTAGATGGGCCGGGCATGTCTTCCCTCTTCAGATAGGAGGTTAGATGTTGTCGGGTGCCTAGAGGTGGTCTCCCTAATAGGGAGAAGAGTTAGAGCATCCCAGGTGTTCGATAAAATAGCTAGTTTAGTAAAAATGCACCATAGGCATTTGTAACAGCTCAGTTAGATACTTTAGAGGTATCTATTCAGTATTTTCAGTTTATTTCAGCTTATATGGATTAGATATCCAATGGGTGGGCTCCCACAGTCCTCTAGGTTTAGATAACCTAGCTCTAGGTTCAGATAACCTAGGAATAGTATGAAAAAGCATGTATTAGTTATTTGAGTATTTTATTTAATGTATATTGGATTAGATATCCATTGGGTTGGACTCCACAGTCGTCCCTAGGTTCGAATAACCTAGTAAACCCTGCTAAATTCGGGACTTGCAACCGGGTCTAGTAGGGATCTTGCATGACAATAATCGATTCTTAGGCCCAACAGATGTTTATTATTTTCACTTATTATGTACTAGTTTTCAAACTCAAAATCAGTTATGTTAGTTGAGTTGATTTCAGCTTCAGTTTAGTTTAGTTTAGCTCAGTATTATGTTTCAGTTCAGTTCTCTATGTTAGCTTTATGATTAGTTGTATGCTATGCCATGACTTGTTCAGTATGCCATGTTTCTATGATTGTATGCCATGCCATGCTAGCCTGTTCAAGATATTTTCGAATAGCATGTTTTCAAATCATAACTGCATCGTATGCATGATTTTGTGAGGTAGATGGTTTCTTACTAAGCGTTAGCTTACAGGTACTACTTTTCTTATACTGCAGATACAGGTAAAAGAAAAGTGGATTAGCAGTGGAGGCTGGAGGTCAATGCAGATGAGGATGGGTGTGTGTGGAACTGGAATGAAAGATCTCAGGGATCTAACAAGTTTTAATTATGCATTAGAACTCGTTAGCATTTACGTTCAACACTTTCAACTTATTAGTTTTGATACTTTCATTTTCATGCAATTTAGATTTGGAACGCATTGAACTATGAAAGAATGTTTTAAAATGTCAGTAATCATGTTAGAATGTTATTACATGTTGTTAGAATAGTTTATTATGCAGTAGGTAGTCGTTAGATTGTATTTTGCACGCCAAAGTCTAAGTCTGATTTTAGGCGAAATTCGGACTCGATCGATCTCGGACCGATCGAGCTGATCGATGCCAGGATCGATCTGTGGCCGATCGAGACGGATCTGATATCTCTTGTATCCTCTGGATCGGTCACCGGCCGATCCGGTATATCTGATAACTTAGGAGAATTCCGGGTTCTGGATCGGTCCGCCGATCGGACATACTGGATCGGTCTGCAGACCGATCCGGTGAGAACAGAATCGTGGCAGTCGATCGATCCGGTGGATCGATCGGACTAAACTGGAAGTAAATTATGAGTCCTAGCTAAGTTGGGATGTTTAGTTTCCTCTTTAGCACATGTACACCAGCAAAGGAGGTCTTTAGACCTTTCTTATCAGCTGTCTTAGTTATAGTAGAGTAAAATTTTAATTAGCCCAGCTTTCCGCACAGTATAGTTTAGCACAGTACAACTGTAGCGATTCGCCTTATAGCCTAGTAGTAGAAGGCGGGTCGTTACATATCCACATAAGAAATAATTTTAATAAAAATCCTTTTTAATATTCTAGTGGTCGGCCACCTAAGCTTGGGACCCAAGCTTTGGCCGACCACCTATTAGTCATCCTTGGTCTGGCTGACCTAGCTTGGGTTCCAAGCTAGCTTGGACGGCCCCATTAGGATGGGTAAGAAGGTGGGTATGTGGTGGGTATAAATCTCTATATACAAGAGGCTACCATAGGGACTGAGAGGAAGAATTGGTTTTGGTCTCCCGATGAAATTAAGCATCTCGTGTTCGCCCAGAACTCATAACTTAATTTCATCAATAATTATTCATTCCACTAAAGAACTATTATTGAACTACCGCACCAATCCCAAATTACATTTTGGGCTCCTTCTTATTATGAGTGTGTTAGTCTCCCTGTGTTTAAGATAATGAATGCTCACTAATTAAATGAGTTACTGACAACTCACTTAATTAATATCTTAGTCCAAGAGTAGTACCACTCAACCTTATTGTCATGTCGGACTAAGTCCACCTGCAGGGTTTAACATGACAATCCTTATGAGCTCCTCTTGGGGTCATTCTCAACCTAGATCACTAGGACACAGTTTCCTTCTATAATCAACAACACACACTATAAGTGATATCATTTCCCAACTTATCGAGCTTATTGATTTATCGAACTAAATCTCACCCATTGATAAATTAAAGAAATAAATATCAAATATATGTGCTTGTTATTATATTAGGATTAAGAGCTCACACTTCCATAATAACTAAGGTCTAGTTCTTTTATTAAGTCAGTATAAAAAGAACTTACCTAAAATGGTCCTACTTAATATACTTAGAGTGTACTAGTGTAATTTATTAGTCAAGATAAACTAATACCTAATTACACTATGACTATTCCAATGGTTCATTTTTTTCCATCTTAGTCGTGAGCAACTGTTTATAATTTATAAAGTGCTGATAACATGATCCTCTGTGTGTGACACCACACACCATGTTATCTACAATATAAATTAATTGAACAACTACATTTATCATAAATGTAGATATTTGACCAATGTGATTCTTATTTCTAGATAAATGTTTATACCAAAAGCTAGGCTTTTAGTATACATCCTAACAAGGTTCGACACTTGTACAAAATTTTTGTACAATGGAACCGGTATGATTTTCCTAGGAGTAACCAACAATTGGTATCAGAGCTAGGGTTTGCCTCTGTGTGTTTTGATTTTCAAATTAATTATGCACATGTCATACATAATTTAAGCAGGATAATAGTAGGATGTGCTAACTTTGTGGTTGCAGGCTCCAACTATTATGACATTTAGATATTGTGTGTGATTGGACCCTTGGACATGTCAAGGGCATTATTTTGTGTGCATGATTGTATGTATCAAATACAGCAAGAGCTGTATTATTTTTAGAATTTTATTTTTTGTTCAATCTAGAATACATGTACATTCTTTTATGGAATATAGGATCGATATATGTAAAATTCTATATTTGTCGCGGATCGTATCTTTGCAAGGCGTGGTGCTATTGAAGGACCAGAGGCGCAGCGGAATAAAAAGCAAGATAGATGCGACAACTCGACCCGATGGCGGTGGCTAAAGATGGCAGCAGCTAGGGTTGGAGCATACTAAAGACAGTGATGGAAAAGGCCATAATAGTTAAAAAAAAATTAATTTCCAAATTTATTGCTTTTATTTACTGTGATGTATGTATGCATGATATGCTAGCATAGGTTAAAATCCTCAATTTTAAATAACTAAGTGGGAGAGGAATTTTAATAAATACCACGGTCTCCATTACTTGTTTGTAAGTGATATAAACAAACTTACGCGTCAGCTCTGAGTGTCTTCCTCCATATCGGATGAGTTTGTTTATGGATCACTAGATCAAACTTCCATTTTGGATGACTATAGGAAATTAATTAAGAGCGTGTGATCTTCCCCATCGGAAGGGGCACAATCTTATTAATAGACTAAGTGTCAAGTAATAGTATACACTTAGGCACGTCTAATAGTGTCCTCCCCATCGGAGTCATTGCTATTATTTGTGTGACCGAAGGAAAACTAACTATTAATTTTATTTGTCATAAAGTTAGGTTTGTTGGAGTGTATACTGAAAGTCTAAGCTTTGCAAACATTCATTATGAATAAAGAATCACATTTGGTCAAATTATCTACATTTAGTTGTAGTTGTTCAATTAATTTATACTGTAGATAACATAGTATATGGTGCCACATGCAGAAGATAATGTTATCAGTACCTTATAAATTATAAACAGTAGCTCACGACCAAAATGGAAAGGAACAAACCATTAGAAGGTTGTAGTGTAATTAGGTATCAGTTTATCTTGACTGTATAATTACACTAGTACACTTAGAGTGTAATGAGTAGGACCATTTGAGGTCGTTTCTTTTATACTGACTTTATAAAGAAACAAAGACCTCGGTTATTATGGAAGTGTGTGCTCTTAATCCTAATATAATAACAAGCACATATATTTGATATTTATTTCTATAATTTATCAATGGGTGAGATTTAGTTCGATGAATCAATAAGTCCGATAAGTTGGGAAATTGTATCACTTATAGTGTGTGTTGTTGATTATAGAAGGAAACTGTGTCCTAGATATACTAGGTTGATAATGTCCTCAAGAGGAGCTCATAAGGATTGTCATGTTAAACCCTGCAGGTGGACTTAGTCCGACATGATGATAAGGTTGAGTGGTACTACTCTTGGACTAAGATATTAATTAAATGAGTTGTCAGTAACTCACTTAATTAGCGGACATTCGATATCTTAAACACGGGGAGACTAACACACTCATAATAAGAAGGAGCCCAAAAATATAATTTGGGATTGGTGCGGTAGTTCAATAATAGTTCTCTAGTGGAATGAATTATTATTGATAAAATTAAGTTGTGTGTTCGGGGCGAACACGGGATGCTTAATTTTATTGGGAGACCAAAACCAATTCCTCCTCTCGGTCCCTATCGTAGCCTCTTATTTATAGAGTACTATACCCACCTATACCCACTTTCTATACCCACCTAATAGGGGTCGGCCAAGCTAGCTTGCGAACCAAGCTAGGGCCGACCTAAGCATAAATTGGTGTGGTCGGCCCTAGCTTGAACCCAAGCTAGAGGGGCCGGCCATATTAAATTAAAAAGGATTTTAATTTTAATTTTTATTATGTGGAAGATATAATTTATTAAAGAGAATTAAAATTAAAATATCTCTCTTGTAAAATGTAAAATACGGTACCCAAATAGTATTTAAATAATAAGGTTATTGGACAAATAATCTTATTGGATTTTTCAAGAATTTTTAGAAATTTTCTGAGATTTAATCGGAGCTCGTATGGCGTATTTTAAGGGGATTAATTATTAGGCTACGGGAAAGCCTCTTTAGGGTCCCAATTAAGTGGGAGTTGATTGTGGAGTTAACCTAGGGTTACATTGATTAAACCCTAAGTTTATAAACCAAGGTTTTATTTTCTCCGCCGATCCTTTCCTTCCCAAAACGCGCTGACCCCTCCTCTTCCTCTTCATCGCCGCACACCTCTCCCGAGCCCTCTCCCTCTCACGATTTCCCCTCTTCTCTGTGCCCTAGCCGTCTTCCCCCTCCTCTCTCGCGTCGATGCCGACCACCTCAGCCCGACGCCGATCGCCAACAACCTGTGCGCCGAACCACTCCTCTTCCGTCCCTGCCCTAGCGCCGGCTGCCACAAGCCAATAGCCGACGCCGATGCCACAATCCCGAGTTCGCCGGCACTGATCTTCTCACCGTTGGCTGGACTTGCCAAGAGCCACTCGTCGCCGGTGAAACTCCACAGCATGGGCCGACTCCGCAACTTCAAGGTTGGTCAATCACGGTGCCCTAGCTCGCGATCGCCGCCCTCTTCATTGTTGACACCGAGCTGCTTCTGCCGTCGATCATCCTCCGACCACGAGCAAGAGGACACTGATCGTCAATCTTCATCTCCTTCAATTCTTGCGGCTGTGCAGGCTTCGGGTGAGAAGGTAAGGGGCTGTTGAGGTGAGTTTTGTATTGTGGATTAGGGCTGCAACAATCCTTGGCTGTATAATGGATTTTCTGGATTGATTCTTGGAGAGAAAAGTGTGTATGTGCTCTTGAAGTTTTCGGACAGGGGATCATAGTGCTGTTGAGCTACTGGATTTGTTGCCATACCTCAAGGTGAGTGTTTTCTAGTGATGTACCAATGGTATTCTCATTAGTATGATGCTAAATTAGGTTTTCTAAGGAATCTAGGGTTTTATGCTTGCTTAGATTATAGGTGGTGAGTAGATGTATTGATTTAACTCATATTGATATTAAATTATGGATTTTTGGATTGGATGAGTTATGGGTTCGATAATTGAAGCATGTTAACAAGAAGAGTTAACTAATTGAATTGGATTAATTCATAAGGAGTGTTGATTGGATTCATTGATGGTTGTGGATTATGTTTGGTTTAGAAGGAGTTGGATTAAGGATGGATTTAATATCGTATTGGATTTGGATCACTAGGTGGAGTTAAACATGATCGTTATTGGTATGTGTTGGATTGATTGAAGATTGTTTGGAGGATTAATCAGAGCTCAGATTTAGTTGGAGTGATCCTAGTTTGGTTAAGGATTTTATTTAGCTATTTAATCATATGAATTTAGCTAAATGAAATATATGTATTGATGTATGCAGGACTCTGATTACGAGACGGTAGTTTCTGACGTGAGGATTGTTTGGCACGATCTACGTATAAAGGCGGGTATTTCTTGCTTTATCTCTTTAGTATTTTGATCCTAGTGCATGAGCTTTATGTTCAGATAGTTGCTGTATCTATCTTGACTCCACTCTTATTCTTCCTGCGTTTGATACTTCCACTCGATCTTTGAGCTACTCGTTTCTGTATCTATACAGTCTCTCGTTGCTATCCATGATATTTAGCAGATACTATAGTACTAGGTATTGGAGACCAGATACCAGACATTAGATAGTAGGTATTGGATATATGGACACCTGATACCATGTTTACCTACTTTGATTACTGTTTATTTATGCTTAGTATTGAGCATGCGGATTCATGTAGCATACCTGATTTCCTGTTATATATATATGATGATTGTTGCATTATTCGCATCATGTCATTGCATGCATAGCCGACGACTTTGGCTCCCTTGTGGTTGAGACGGTCGTTGGCCCGGGCCGCACGCTCGGCCACTCATGGGTAGTGGTAGCTTGGAGCGTGCCGCATGTCCTGTCTTGCCCCCACTCGCACACTCATGGGTAGTGATTGCTGGAGTCGCGGCAGCAGGGACCCCCGTCGCAGACGTAGCTATTCAGCTACTATGCACCTGTCCATCCGGTCACTCGAGAGTAGTGGCGGCCTTTGGGTGGTACAGTTTGTCATCGATCCGGCCTCTCGCCCATACAGGGGTCATGGTGCAGAGAGGTGGGCGGGGTGACCATCCGTACATACGCTGTTGTTTATATCTGCTAGTTGTTTACTTATGCTGTTGTTGCTTATCTATGCTGCTGTTGTTAGATTATGCTGTTGTTGTTTATTTATGCTGTTATGCTTACATAGGTTGAGATTTATACCTGTGATATGTGTTTAGACACTGACTTACTTACTGTTGACATGTATATACCTCACACGATACCATGTAGTTATGAGCAGTACTGTAGCAGGACTTTGCTACACTTTACCTTTTACTACTAGCCTAGGATATGGTTTCAGGTATGGACACTTATTATGATATCACTGTAGTATCTGCTATTTCCATACGAGACTGTATACCTTTGCATCTTTAGTTCTTTACTTACACTCATGCACTATCTGTCTCTTACCCGCTGAGTCTTTATACTCACCACCCCGTATATTGGTAATTTCACCAGGTAGCAGGTAAATGATTTATGGAGTCGCCTGGAGATCCTGTCCGCCAGTTCCACGTCACATTCGAGGACGACCTTACGATTTTGGTATTTCTTATGTTATTTGTATTTTGGATTTTATACTTGTTTATATATTTATATTGTCTTGTATTGAGTTTAATATTATTGTGTCAAGCCGAGCCGGCTCGCAGTTAGTTGATTTATGTTTTGGGACTGTTGGTTGTGATTTCCGCTGCGTTGATTTTTAGTACAGCCGTGTGGGCTGATTTATATATCTATATAACTGCGTGGTTGTGTTTATTTCTGTTCCAGCCGAGTGTGCTGCTTATATAACTGCGTGGTTGTGTTGATATATTCCAGCCGTATGTGGCTGATGTATATTGTATGTATGTATGCCTCAGATTGTCACCCGTACAGGGGAGATGCTGCCGAAATTTTTCGGTACGGTCTCTTCTGGGGGCGTGACATAAAAGATCTATAAAAGATTAAAGAAAGAGATTAGATCTCTTTCCTTATTTGTAGATTGGTGAGATATTTTATTTTCTCTTTAAAAATTATTCACATATTGTTAAATTAAAATTAAAGAAATTTATTTTTATCAACCATAAAGAGATTTTTGAAGAGAAATTTTATTTTTAAAATTTCCGGAAACAAATTAGGAAGTTTTAATTTGTTGATTAAAACTTGTCTAATTTATTTCTTTTGATGTGGCCGGCCAATATTGTTTTAATTGGAAATTTTATTTTTTTTTCTCAATTAAATCATGTCAAGGAAATTAAGGGAATTTTATTGTAATTAAATTTCCTAATTTGCCTAGGCCAAGGAATATAAAAGAAGGGGTGGGGGTGCCTTCATGAGATACAACCTCTATTATTTCTCTCCCTCTTTTGTTCCTTGTTGTGGCCGGCCATCATCATCCTCTCCCTCTCTTCCTCTTGTGGTGGCCGAAACATCCCTATTGCTTGGAGTTTTTGTGGAGGCCGGATACTACTTGGAGAAGAAGAAGAAGAAGGAGAGAAAGCTAGCATCTCTTGGAGCTTGGTTGGTGTTTTGATCTTCTTCCTTGGTGAAGCTTCCTTATTGTGGTCGAACCTAGCTAGGAGGAGAAGAAGGTGGTTGGTGGTTTCTCATCTCGGAAGATCGTTGCCCACACAACGTCCGAGGTTAGAAGAGGAATACGGTAGAAGATCAAGAGGTCTTTCTAGAAGGTATAACTAGTAGTTTTTCCTTTTCCGCATCATACTAGTTATTTATGGAAATAATACCAAATACAAGAGGCTTACGTTCTAGTATTTCGAATATGTTTTTCGAAGTTGTGTTTTTTTTTTGTTTTTTTTTTCCTTGTGATTTGATTGTTCTTTTCGGTTAACCTAAAGTTATTTTAGGAAATTAAATATTAGATTTCTATAAAAGGTTTTGTCTAATCGGTGGTGGTTGCTCCCATATCCAAGAAGGTCATGTGCCTCGCCACGTCAGTACTGGGAACCAAATATGAAAATTAATATTTAATGGAATTAATAACTTAAGGTGATTTGGGTCGAACGTGTTAAGTTCCGCAGGAGATCCAAGTCAAAACCTAAAAGAACAAATAGATTAAGTTTTGGATCAAACGTGTTAAGTTCCACAGGCGATCCAAAATTTAATTTAAAAGAACACATGGTAGCTAGGAAAAGGTTCAGACCTTTGTACAAAATTTTTGTACAGTGGAACCTCTAGGCTTTCCGAGTAGCAACCAACAATTGGTATCAGAGCTAGGGTTTTGCCTCTGTGTATTTGGTATTAATTTAATTATGCACATGTCATACATAATTTAGGCAGGATAATAGTAGGATGTGCTAAATTTGTGGATGCAGGATCCAACTATTATGGCTTATAGTTTTATGTGTGTGATTGGACCCTTGGACATGTCAAGGGCATTTATATGTGTGTGCATGATTGTATTAAAAATACAACAGGAGCTGTATTTAGTTTTAATTAGGATTTTATTTTTGATCTAGATACATGTACATTCCTTTTATGGAATATAGGATCAAAAATGTAAAATTCTATTTATGTCGCAGATCAAATCTTGCAAAGCGTGGAACCTTCTAAGGACCAGAGGTACAGCGCAACTAGGAGCAAGATGGATGCGACAGCTAGACCCGGTGGCGGTGGCCAAATATGGCAGCAGTTTGGGATGACAACACACAGAGGACAACTATAGATAAAAGTCATAATAGTTGAAAATTAGATTTTCTATTTATTGCTTTTATATTGTGTTGTGTGTGCATGTTAGTATACACGACTAGTAGGCTAGCATAGTTAAAATTTCTCATTTATAAATAACTAAGTGGGAGAGGGATTTTTAAATAAATCCCATGGTCTCCATTACTGGTTTGTAAGTGATGCAAACAAGCTTGCGCGTTGGCTCTGAGTGCCTTCCTCCATAACGGATGAGCTTGTTTGTGGATCACTAGAACAGACTTCCATTTTTGTATGACTATAGGAAGTTAATTAAGAGCATGTGATCTTCCCCAACGGAAGGGGCATAATCTTATTAATGGACTTAGTGTCAAGTAATGGTATACACTTAGACACATCTAATAGTACCCTCCCCATCGGAGTCACTGCTATTATTTGTGTGACCAAAAGACACCAACTATTAATTTTATTTGTCAAAAAGTTAGGTTGACAAGATAATAAAATTAATGTGTTAAAACCCTCTTTTTACAAATGTTGAATTTGTATACGTCCACACTAACGTGGCATACAAAATTCACGGTGTTTTGAGGTGTTGGCTAATTTAAAATAATATTGTTTGAGGAATCAATATTATTCTATATTTAGAGTTCTGACCAAAAGTTATTTGTGATTCTTAGGATGACTTTCAACCCACTGTCCATCACACTTCAACAGAATAGACTTACTGGACCAAATTACATAGATTGGAAAAGAAACCTGGACATTGTTCTTACTGCTGAAGGCTATAAATTTGTACTGACTGAGGCTTGCCCTGAAGCACCTACTGGTGAATCTACCCAAGAGGAGATTGAATATCATAGGAAATGGGTAAAAGCTGATGAGATGGCGCGGTGTTATATTTTGGCTTCAATGTCAAATGTATTACAACATCAGCATCAAGATTTACCAACAGCTTATGATATTATGAACAATCTCAAGGAACTCTTTGGTCATCAGGATAGGGCTTCTAGGCAAGAAGCCATGAGAAAGATAATGACAGTCACCATGCAAGAGGGTACTCCTGTAAGGGATCATATCCTAAAGATGATGGCTTATCCGAAAATCAGATCCTTGGAGGAGAAATTGATGGGGAAACCCGGATCGATATGATCCTCCAAACGCTACCAAGAAGTTTTGAGCAGTTTCGCTCGAACTATAATATGAATAAGAGGATTTATTCATTAGAGGAACTATTGACGGAACTTCAAGCAGAAGGATTATTTCGTCACAATGCTCAAATTCACTATCTTGAAAATGGTTCTACTTCTAAACGAGAGGAAAGAAGAAGAAGAAACAAGTCGGTTCAACAAAGAAAGTGAATAAGTCTCAGAGTACGGGATTTAAAGCTGGAGTGAAGAAGTCAAGGGCAAGTGCTTCATCTGCAAGCGGTCTTCGAAGGCGGACTGTCCTCGTAGGAACCAAAACAAAGGTATATCTCATGCTCTAGTTGTTGAAACATGTTTAGCGGTGTTATCTACCAGCACCTGGTGTGTAGATACGGGAGCCACTGATCATGTCCGCAATTCCTTGCAGGGGTTCCAGGAAACCCGACGACTATCTGAAGGAGAAATTACCGTTTACATGGGCAATGCTACTAAGGTGGCAGCTGTTGCAGTGGGAGACGTCTACTTATCTTTTAGTAGAAATAGAAATTTGGTTTTAAGAAATTGTCTTTATGTACCCAGTTTAGAAAGAATTTAATTTCAGTTTCTAAACTGTTTTTAGATGGATATTCAGTTTCTTTCAGTAACGATGTAGTTATTAAAAGAAATAAAGTGATTATCTGTTCTGGTGCATTAGTTGGCGATTTGTATACTTTAAATCCAATTTCTTCCACAAAGAAAAATATGGAAATTTATAACTCATCTTCTAACTCTAATAAGAGAAAATAACCTTCGGAAATAAACCAAGCATATCTTTGGCATCTAAGGCTTGGTCATATTAACTTAAGTAGGATTCAGATGCTTATAGCTGATGGACTTTTGAGTTCGGTAGAGTTGGAAAATTTTCCAACTTGTGAATCTTGCTTGGAAGGAAAAATGACCAAGAGGTCGTTCAAGGCTAAGGGGTATAGAGCCAAAGAAGTGTTGGAATTGGTTCATTCTGATTTGTGTGGTCCTATGTCTGTCCAGGCAAGAGGTGGTTTTGAATATTTTGTCTCTTTTATAGATGATTATTCAAGATACGGATATATTTACCTAATGCACCGCAAGTCCGAGTGCTTTGATAAGTTCAAAGAATACAAGGCTGATGTGGAGAAACGATTAGGTAAAAGTATCAAGACACTACGATCTGATCGTGGTGGCGAATACCTCTTAGGAGAGTTTAGGAATTACTTATCAGAGGCTGGGATTCAATCCCAATTGTCTGCACCTGGAACACCCCAACAGAATGGTGTAGCAGAACGAAGGAATAGGACTCTTATGGAGATGGTTAGATCGATGATGAGTTATTCAGAATTACCAAATTCATTTTGGGGATATGCTCTGGAAACAGCAGTGTATGTTCTGAACTTAGTACCTTCTAAATCAGTTTCTTCTACTCCCATAGAATTGTGGAATGGGCGAAAACCCAGTCTAAGACATATTCGGATTTGGGGTAGTCCAGCACATGTGCTGAAACCAGATGCTGATAAGTTAGAATCCTGTACAGAAGTTCGTGTGTTTGTAGGATATCCCAAAGGAACGAAAGGTGGTTTATTTTATAGTCCTAAAGACCAGAAGGTCATTGTTAGCACCAATGCCCAGTTTTTAGAAGAAGACTATATAATGGATCACAAGCCCAGTAGTAAAGTTGTTTTAGAAGAACTAAGAGAGGACACGTCTACTTTAGTACCAACAGTACAAGATGAAGTACCACAAGAGACTGCAACACGTGTCACACATGACACGTCCCTATCGTAGCCTCTTATTTATAGAGTACTATACCCACTTTCTATACCCACCTAATAGGGGTCGGCCAAGCTAGCTTGGGAACCAAGCTAGGGCCGGCCTAAGCATAAATTGGTGTGGCCGGCCCTAGCTTGAACCCAAGCTAGAGGGGCCGGCCATATTAAATTAAAAAGGATTTTAATTTTAATTTTTATTATGTGGAAAATATAATTTATTAAAGAGAATTAAAATTAAAATATCTCTCTTGTAAAAGATCTACAAAAGATTAAAAAAAGAGATTAGATTTCTTTCCTTATTTGTAGATTGGTGAGATATTTTATTTTCTCTTCAAAAATTATTCACATATTGTTAAATTAAAATTAAAGAAATTTCTTTTTATCAACCATGAAGAGATTTTTGAAGAGAAATTTTATTTTTAAAATTTTCGGAAACAAATTAGGAAGTTTTAATTTGTTGATTAAAATTTGTCTAATTTATTTCTTTTGATTTGGCCGGCCAATATTGTTTTAATTGGAAATTTTATTTTATTTTTCTCAATTAAATCATGTCAAGGAAATTAAGGGAATTTTATTGTAATTAAATTTCCTAATTTGCCTAGGCCAAGGAATATAAAAGAAAGGGTGGGGGTGCCTTCATGAGATACAACCTCTATTATTTCTCTCCCTCTTTTGTTCCTTGTTGTGGCCGGCCATCATCATCCTCTCCCTCTCTTCCTCTTGTGGTGGCCGAAACATCCCTATTGCTTGGAGTTTTTGTGGAGGTCGGATACTACTTGGAGAAGAAGAAGAAGAAGGAGAGAAAGCTAGCATCTCTTGGAGCTTGGTTGGTGTTTTGATCTTCTTCCTTGGTGAAGCTTCCTTGTTGTGGCCGAACCTAGATAGGAGGAGAAGAAGGTGGTTGGTGGTTTCTCATCTCGGAAGATCGTTGCCCACACAACGTCCGAGGTTAGAAGAGGAATATGGTAGAAGATCAAGAGGTCTTTCTAGAAGGTATAACTAGTAGTTTTTCCTTTTCCGCATCATACTAGTTATTTATGGAAATAATACCAAATACAAAAGGCTTACGTTCTAGTATTTCGAATATGTTTTTCGAAGTTGTGTTTTTTTTTTCCTTGTGATTTGATTGTTCTTTTCGGTTAACCTAAAGTTATTTTAGGAAATTAAATATTAGATTTCTATAAAAGGTTTTGTCTAGTCGGTGGTGGTTGCTCCCATATCCAAGAAGGTCATGTTGTAACGCCCGAAAATTCTCAAATTATTTTTAGAAATATTCTATGATTTTTCTAGAATTTTTAGATATTTTTCCGGAATTTTCCGAGTAGCGGAAGCAGCAAAAATAATTAGAACCACAAAATAGCTTAGGCGGGAATCGAACCCGAGACCTATGACTTAGGGATAATGTTGGGAACCAGTTGAACCCAGCAGGGCCGTGCTGAAAGGAAAGGGAGACGATTTAATTTATATTAGAGTTGGGCCGGAATTACCACTTAATATAAATAGAAGGTTTAAGTGGGGTGGGTTATTTTCTTTTATTGGTTCGGCAAAACCCTTCCTCTCCAAAGCCTCACGCCGACACCTTCCTCTTCCTCCTCCTCTCTCGGCGCCCAAGCCCCAAGGGCTCTCGAATCATCTTCCGGCGACGACTCCAACACGAAAGAGGTTCGTCTCCGCGAGAGGAACGCATAGACGCGAGCGAATCGTCGAGAAGTCGTCTCCACCAGAATTTCTAGCGAAAGGAATTGTAAGAAAATTAGCGTACGAGGTAAGAAACCCCTCACCTGCAGTATAATAGCTTCCGTTTGAGTTTTTATGCTTTAGTTAGGGTGTATGCAGATTTTTTTTTATCGATATCTAGGGTGTTTTTAACTCTCTTCGCAGATTAGGGATTTAGTTGAGCACCTCTAGACGGGCCGGACACGTTTTCCCTCTTCAGATAGGAGGTTAGACGTTGTCGGGTGCCTAGAGGTGGTCTCCCTAATAGGAGAAGAGTTAGAGCATCCTAGGTGCTCGATTAAAGGTCTAACTCAGTAGTTTAATTAACTGATTAAATGCACTAGAAGCATTTAAAACAGCAAATTAGTTTTATTTCAGCTTATGTAGGACTACAGTCCCATGGGTGGGCTCCCACAGTAGCCTCTAGGTTCAGACAACCTAGCTCTAGGTTCAGATAACCTAGAAAGAGCAATTTAGAACAGTTTAGCTATACTCAATATTTTACTTTTCAGTTGGCACTGTACTGGATTAGATATCCATTGGGCTGGGCTCCCATAGTCGGTCCCTAGGTTTAGATAACCTAGTAGCTCTACTAAATTCGGGACTTGCAACCCCGGGTCTAGTTAGAGATGCGCGCATAGCACGTACAGTTGTCGGGCCCCTCAGCAGCATGTTTAGTATTTTCACTTATTATATGTATACGGTTTTCAATCTTTCACAAATTAGTTCGTGAACTCAGTACAGCTCTAGCAGTAGCTCAGTATTAGCGTAGCTCAGTTTCAGTATCATGCTCCAGTTTAGTTTTTCCCTGTGAATATGCATGATGACTTTATGTTCAACTCTTGATATGCTATGATTGTATGCTTATATGCCATGCCATGCTAGTTTATTCAGTATATCCAGCATATGTTTTAAACCGCATGATTTAAAATCATATTTGCATCGTTGCATGTTTTTGTGAGGTAGATGGTTTCTTACTAAGCTTTAAGCTTACAGATACTATTTTTCCTTATACTGCAGATAAAGGTAAAGGAAAGATGGACTAGCAGAGGGAGCTGGAGGACAATGCAAAGGATGGTGTGTGTGGCAGGAACTGGAATAAAAGACCCTCTGGGGATCTAGCATTTACTTTAGCACTTTGCAATTTATTAGTTCTAGTTTTCATGTTTTATGCACTCTTGAAACTTAGCAAGTTTAAACAATTAGAACTTTTAGGAATTTATACTTCCATGCACTTTAAGTTGTTAAAATGTGTTTTAGCGAGAAAAATGCCATGAACCAGTTTAGAATTGTTACTACATGTTATTAGAATAGTTTATCATGCATTAGGTAGTTGTTGTATGACGTTTTGGCACGAAGCCGTGCTGAAATCAAAGTTTCTGATTCGAAATCAGAAACCCCTGATCGGTCAGTAGACCGATCAGGGAGTCTCTGATCGGTCAGTAGACCGATCAGGGATCTGGTTTCTGCAACAGAACTTTCTGTTCGCTCCCTGATCAATCCGTGGATCGATCAGGAGCTGGATCGCGGCTCACTGATCGGTCAGCAGACCGATCAGTAAGCCACTGATCGGTCTACTGACCGATCAGGGACCAGCTGGATCGGTCGGCAGACCGATCCAGCAGCATACAGAAGCGATGCAGCTTCTGGATCGGTCAGCTGACCGATCCAGGGTGTTCATCCGTGCCAGTAGCAGCCGGGATCGATCCGTGGATCGATCCAATGGGAAGCAATCGATCCAGTTCAGTTTGGATCGATTGGGAAGCTCAGTTTCGACCAAGAAACTCAGTAGATCAACTTCTAGTCCATGGGGGATGTTCCTCAGATTACATCCTTTAGCACATGTAGAACCAAGAACAGTCATCAATTAGTAGAAAAATTTTAATTAGCCCAGCTTTCCGCACAGTATAGTTTAGCATAGCTGTAGCGACCGGCCTTACAGCCTAGTACCCAGAAGGCGGGTCGTTACAGAGTGGTATCAGAGCCAAGTTCCATACTTCCTACACACACATCAGCATTGTATCTGCAGCTTCCAAGTAAGAACACCTCTACTTTATTTTTGCTCCTTGTCTTGTTATTACAGTTCATGTTTATATGTCTACTGCTTGTTAGTATGTGATAGTTTTAAACATGATATCAGTAGTTATATAACTGTGATTACAATAGTTATGTTATGTTCTCTATGTCTTTAGAAATGGCACGAGGACGCCCAGCTAGAAGGGCATTAGCTACTGAGCCCCAGCAAGAGGCAGGCGGTTCGGTGCCTCCTCCGGACCTTCTGACATTAGTGGCTCGATTCTGGACTAGCTGAGCAATGAGCGAAATAGTCACCTTAAAGGCTAATCAGCAGAACAGTCACCCCGGAACCGAATTTAACTACTCCGTAGTCTTGGAGGTTCCACCATTTCGACCCTGACACCAGCACCCGGTGAGCCAAGAAAGGAAGCCTATCGATCCGGTGGCGGCGGGTCAAGCGAAGAACTTCTCGTGGCACTAGTGAACCATGGGATGCACAAGCTTGGTTCAAAACACTTTGGAGAGCACGATGGAGCTTCGGTGGCCAGAACACGAGAAAGTGAAGTGTGCCTCCTTCGCCTGGAGAGACGCACGGATGTGGTGGGAAAGAATCGAGCAGGCGCCCAAGAAACCGGATGTCATGGGCTGACTTGAGAAAGAATTCTTCGAGGAGTTCTTCCACATCAGGTTACGAACCGCCACTACGACGAGTTCACGAAGTTTCGTCAGGGCAACCTTCGGTTGAGGAAGCCGTGAAGAAATTCAACAGGTTGGCTCGTCATGCCCGAGCTAGTCGGCCGAGAGAAGGAAGAATCGGTTGATGCTCAAGATCTCGAGGCCGAGATAGCGATGAGCGTGGTGGTGGCATACATAGGCCCAAACCACGGAGGAGCTAGTGAGCGTGCCTTGACCACGGAGCATTACGCAGCGACAGCGGTAAAAGCAAGTCTCCTCGAGTCCAAAGGCCAAGGAAACTCTCATGCTCAAAAAGCAGAAGGCCACGACTCTAATCGGAAAGGAAACTCCAGCAAGCGCAGATCGGAAGTGACCCAAGGAGGACCATCTAGCAAGCGACCAGTTTATCAAGTGTGCTACTTGTGGGAAATTCCACCCAGGGGTTTGTCGCAAGGGCACACGAGGATGCTTTGAATATGGACAAGAAGGGCACATGGCCAAGCAGTGCCCGAACAAGACCGATCTTCCTCAGCCACAGCAGATTCAGTATACAGGCCAGCCAGCTCAGTTATATCAGATGCAGGCCGCTCTAGAAGGTCCACTCATCAGCCAGGGCAGATTAGAAGCCCCTCCAGCTATGGCGAATGCGAGGATCTACTCACTCACCAGGGAGGACATAGCCAATGCCTCGACAGTTGTCACAGGTCATATTAGCATTTTTCAGTATAGTGCTACGGTTCTATTTGATACTGGGGCAACCCATTCATATATAGCCAGGGTGTTCTCCGAAAATTTAGAAATACCCTCAGAGGTACTCAGTGGTCCGTTTTTGACGGCACTACCTTCAGGAGAGATCATGGCATCCACGCACTGGCTCAGAGCAGTGCCGGTCATTATAGCAGACAGAGAGCTCTTTTGTGATCTGATAGTGCTAGAAATGACCGACTATGACGTTATCTTTGGAATGGACTTTCTGATCAAATACGGTGCTACCATAGAGTGCCGTAAGCAGAAAGTCATCTTCCAACCTGAGGCGGCAGTGCAGTTTGAATACAACGGAGAACCAAAGAGAAAGGCCAAGAAGTTCCTCTCAGCTATGAAAGCACAGAAGCTACTGGATTCAGGATGTACATGATTTCTAGCACACGTGGTCAACGCCAGCCAGGACAAGAACCAACAGCTAGCAGAGGTTCGAGTCGTATGTGACTACCCAGCAGTCTTCCCTGAAGAGTTACCAGGCTTAGCACAGACAGGAGATCGACTTTGAGATAGAGCTCATTCCCGGTACAAATCTCCAAAGCGCCTTATCGCATGGCTCCAGTGAATCAAGGAGCTTGGGAACAACTACGGAGGCTTGACAAGGGTTTCATCGCCCGAGTCACTCACCATGGGGGCCTTTGTATTGTTCGTGAAGAAGAAGGATGGAAGCATGCGTCTGTGCATAGACTACAGATCACCAAGTCACAATCAAGAACAGGTATCCCCTTCCCAGAATAGATGACCTGTTCGACCAACTGAAGGGAGCAGCAGTGTTCTCTAAGATAGATCTCAGATCAGGTTATCATCAGGTGAAGGTTAAAGAAGGGGATATACCCAAGACAGCATTCAGAACCAGATACGGACACTACGAGTTCGTAGTCATGCCCTTTGGCGTGACCAATGCTCCAGCTACATTCATGGACCTCATGAACAGAGTATTCAGAGAGTACTTAGATAAGTTTGTTATCGTGTTCATCGATGACATCCTTATCTACTCAAGAACTCAGGAAGAACATTCAGAACACCTGAAACTAGTATTACAAACCCTTCAGCAGAACCAGCTATACGCCAAGTTCACGAAATGTGAATTTTGGTTAGATCAGGTGTCCTTCTTGGGTCACATCATCTCAAAGGATGGTGTTATGGTAGATCCCAGCAAGATAGAAGCAGTAAGCAACTGGAAGAGACCTAGGAACGCCAGCGAAATCAGGAGCTTTCTGGGATTAGCAGGTTATTACAGAAAGTTTGTAGAGGACTTCGCCAGGATAGCCTCCCCACTGACAGCTCTCACCAGAAAGAACAGAAAATTCCAATGGACAGAGGACTGTGAGAACAGCTTCAGCGAGCTCAAAAGGAGATTGACCAGTGCTCCTATTTTGGCTCTACCAGACAACACCAGCAGCTTTGACATCTATAGTGATGCCTCTAAGTTGGGACTAGGAGCAGTACTGATGCAAAACGGCAAGGTGATCGCCTATGCCTCCAGACAACTCAAGGATTATGAGAAGAATTACCCTACTCATGACCTTGAGCTTGCAGCAATAGTGTTCGCTCTCAAAATTTGGAGACATTACTTATATGGAGCTCAGTGCAGAGTATATACAAACCATCAGAGTCTGAAGTACTTCTTCACTCAGAAGGATCTGAATATGCGACAGCGCAGATGGCTAGAACTGGTCAAAGACTATGATATTGATATCCTCTACCATCCCGGAAAAGCCAATAAGGTAGCAGACGCACTCAGCAGAAAGTCCAGTGCTACCTTATTATCTCTTACAGCCATGTCACCACCCCTACAGAAGGAGATCGTAGATTTCGGTCTCGAACTCATCGTTGGACAGCTCTCTACTATGACCTTAGAGCCTACCGTGCTTGGTGATATTCAGTCAGCTCAGGATCAGGACCCTGAAATTCAGAAAATCAAGCAAGGACTAACAGAATCAGAAAGTAGAGAATTCAGAGTGTCCGATAGCGGGGTGTTGTATTTTGGTGACAGACTCTGTGTTCCAGATCAGGAGGAGCTACGGAGACAGATTTTAGATGAGGCTCACAAGACTCCCTATGCGATGCATCCAGGTTCCACCAAAATGTATCAAGACCTGAAGAAACATTTTTGGTGGCACGGGATGAAGCGAGACATCGCCAGATATGTTAGCATCTGCCTCACCTGTCAGAGGGTCAAGGCAGAACATCAGCGACCAGGAGGAGTTCTGCAACCTATACAGATTTCAGAATGGAAGTAGGAGGATATCTCTATGGACTTCATAGTGGGACTACCCAGAACTACGAATGGTTTTGATGTCATCTGGGTAATAGTCGACAGGTTGACTAAATCAGCCCACTTTTTAGCTATCAAGATATCCTACTCCATGGAGAAGCTAGCTCAGTTGTATCTCCAGGAGATCGTCAGACTTCATGGAGTCCCACGTACCATTATTTCAGACAGAGACAGCAGATTTACATCACACTTCTGGGAGTGTGTACAGGCAGCATTGGGCACGAAGTTAAAGTTCAGCACAGCATTCCATCCGCAGACAGATGGTCAGACAGAGCGTACTCGAAGATATGCTCCGAGCGTGTGCCCTAGACTTCAAGGGAAGTTGGTGCAAATATCTGAGCTTAGCAGAATTTGCATACAACAACAGCTATCAGGCCACTATCGGTATGGCACCTTATGAGGCTCTCTATGGGCGGAGGTGTAGATCTCCAATCTGCTGGTATGAGAGTGGTGAACAGAAAGAACTAGAGCTTCAGACAGATCTAGTAGCAGATACCACAGCAGCTATACAGCAGATCCGCCAGAGGATAGAGACAGCTCAGAGCCACCAGAAGAGCTATGCTGATACACGGCGCAGACCATTAGAATTTTCAGTTGAGGATTCAGTATTCCTCAGAGTAGCTCCCATGAAGGGAGTAATGCGTTTTGGGAAGAAGGGCAAGCTAAGTCCCAGATATGTGGGACCATACCTTATCAGCAGAAGAGTGGGCAAGGTAGCATATGAGCTAGAGCTACCCCAGGAAATGTCAACTGTCCACAACGTATTTCATGTCTCTATGCTGAAGAAGCATACCCCAGATACCACTCAGGTGATTGAGCCCCAGTCGGTACAGATCCGCGAAGACCTCAGCTATGATAGTCGGCCTATTCAGATAATAGACCGAGCAGTTAAGAAATTGCGGAACAAGGAAGTACCATTAGTCAAAGTCATTTGGCATAGTCACACAGCAGAAGAGACAACTTGGGAGACAGAAGCCAGCATGAGACAGAAGTACCCAGAATTATTCTAAGTTCGAGGACGAACTTTTTATAAGGTATGGGGAGTTGTAACGCCCGAAAATTCTCAAATTATTTTTAGAAATATTCTATGATTTTTCTGAAATTTTTAGATATTTTTCCGGAATTTTCCGAGTAGCGAAAGCAGCAAAAATAATTAGAACCGTAAAATAGCTTAGGCGGGAATCGAACCCGAGACCTATGGCTTAGGGATAATGTTGGGAACCAGTTGAACCCAGCAGGGCCGTGCTGAAAGGAAAGGGAGACGATTTAATTTATATTAGAGTTGGGCCGGAATTACCACTTAATATAAATAGAAGGTTTAAGTGGGGTGGGTTATTTTCTTTTATTGGTTCGGCAAAACCCTTCCTCTCCAAAGCCTCACGCCGACACCTTCCTCTTCCTCCTCCTCTCTCGGCGCCCAAGCCCCAAGGGCTCTCGGATCATCTTCCGGCGACGACTCCAACACGAAAGAGGTTCGTCTCCGCGAGAGGAACGCATAGACGCGAGCGAATCGTCGAGAAGTCGTCTCCACCAGAATTTCTAGCGAAAGGAATTGTAAGAAAATTAGCGTACGAGGTAAGAAACCCCTCACCTGCAGTATAATAGCTTCCGTTTGAGTTTTTATGCTTTAGTTAGGGTGTATGCAGATTTTTTTTTATCGATATCTAGGGTGTTTTTAACTCTCTTCGCAGATTAGGGATTTAGTTGAGCACCTCTAGACGGGCCGGACACGTTTTCCCTCTTCAGATAGGAGGTTAGACGTTGTCGGGTGCCTAGAGGTGGTCTCCCTAATAGGAGAAGAGTTAGAGCATCCTAGGTGCTCGATTAAAGGTCTAACTCAGTAATAGACAGTTTAATTAACTGATTAAATGCACTAGAAGCATTTAAAACAGCAAATTAGTTTTATTTCAGCTTATGTAGGACTACAGTCCCATGGGTGGGCTCCCACAGTAGCCTCTAGGTTCAGACAACCTAGCTCTAGGTTCAGATAACCTAGAAAGAGCAATTTAGAACAGTTTAGCTATACTCAGTATTTTACTTTTCAGTTGGCACTGTACTGGATTAGATATCCATTGGGCTGGGCTCCCATAGTTGGTCCCTAGGTTTAGATAACCTAGTAGCTCTACTAAATTCGGGACTTGCAACCCCGGGTCTAGTTAGAGATGCGCACATAGCACGTACAGTTGCCGGGCCCCTCAGCAGCATGTTTAGTATTTTCACTTATTATATGTATACGGTTTTCAATCTTTCACAAATTAGTTCGTGAACTCAGTACAGCTCTAGCAATAGCTCAGTATTAGCGTAGCTCAGTTTCAGTATCATGCTCCAGTTTAGTTTTTCCCTGTGAATATGCATGATGACTTTATGTTCAGCTCTTGATATGTCATGATTGTATGCTTATATGTCATGCCATGCTAGTTTATTCAGTATATCCAGCATATGTTTTAAACCGCATGATTTAAAATCATATTTGCATCGTTGCATGTTTTTGTGAGGTAGATGGTTTCTTACTAAGCTTTAAGCTTACAGATACTATTTTTCCTTATACTGCAGATAAAGGTAAAGGAAAGATGGACTAGCAGAGGGAGCTGGAGGACAATGCAAAGGATGGTGTGTGTGGCAGGAACTGGAATAAAAGACCCTCTGGGGATCTAGCATTTACTTTAGCACTTTGCAATTTATTAGTTCTAGTTTTCATGTTTTATGCACTCTTGAAACTTAGCAAGTTTAAACAATTAGAACTTTTAGGAATTTATACTTCCATGCACTTTAAGTTGTTAAAATGTGTTTTAGCGAGAAAAATGCCATGAACCAGTTTAGAATTCTTACTACATGTTATTAGAATAGTTTATCATGCATTAGGTAGTTGTTGTATGATGTTTTGGCACGAAGCCGTGCTGAAATCAGAGTTTCTGATTTGAAATCAGAAACCCCTGATCGGTCAGCAGACCGATCAGGGAGTCTCTAATCGGTCGGTAGACCGATCAGGGATCTGGTTTCTGCAACAGAACTTTCTGTTCGCTCCCTGATCGATCCGTGGATCGATCAGGAGCTGGATCGCGGCTCACTGATCAGTCAGCAGACCGATCAGTAAGCCACTGATCGGTCTGCATACAGAAGCGATGCAGCTTCTGGATCGGTCAGCTGACCGATCCAGGGTGTTCATCCGTGCCAGTAGCAGGCGGGATCGATCCGTGGATCGATCCAACGGGAAGCAATCGATCCAGTTCAGTTTGGATCGATTGGGAAGCTCAGTTTCGACCAAGAAACTCAGTAGATCAACTTCTAGTCCATGGGGGATGTTCCTCAGATTACATCCTTTAGCACATGTAGAACCAAGAACAGTCATCAATTAGTAGAAAAATTTTAATTAGCCCAGCTTTCCGCACAGTATAGTTTAGCATAACTATAGCGACCGGCCTTACAGCCTAGTACCCAGAAGGCGGGTCGTTACACATGTGCCTCGCCACGTCAGTACTGGGAACCAATTATGGAAATTAATATTTAATGGAATTAATAACTTAAGGTGATTTGGGTCGAACGTGTTAAGTTCCGCAGGAGATCCAAGTCAAAACCTAAAAGAACAAATAGATTAAGTTTTGGATCAAACGTGTTAAGTTCCACAGGTGATCCAAAATTTAATTTAAACGAACACATGCTAGCTAGGAAAAGGTTCAGACCTTTGTACAAAATTTTTGTACAGTGGAACCTCTAGGCTTTCCGAGTAGCAACCAACAAGGTTGACAAGAATAAAATTAATGGGTAAAACCTCCTTTTACAAATGTTTGATTTTGTATACGTCCACACTATCGTGGCATGCAAAATTCACGGTGATTTGAGGTATTGGTTAATTTAAAATAGTATTGTTTGAGGAATCAATATTATTCTAAATTTAGAGTCTTGACCAAAGTTTATTTTTGTGATTCTTAGGAGGACTTTCAAACCACTGGCCATTATTCTGAAAAAGAATAGACTTACTGGTCCCAACTACATAGATTGGAAAAGAAACCTGGATATTGTCTTAACTGCTAAAAGCTATAAGTTTGTACTGTCAGAGGCATGCCCAAAAACACCTAACAATGATTCTACCCCAGAGGAGATTGAATATCATAAGAAATGGGTAAAGGCAGATGAGATGGCGCGGTGTTACATTTTGGCTTCAATGTCAAATGTATTGCAACATCAGCATCAAGATTTATCAACGGTTTATGATATAATGAACAATCTCAAAGAACTCTTTGGGCACTAGAGTCGGACTGCTAGGCAAGAGGCAATAAGAAAGTTAATGGCAGCCACCATGTCTGAGGGGACACCCATAAGGGATCATATCCTCTAAATGATGGCTTATCTGAATGAAATATAAGTCCTTGGAGGAGAAATCGATGGGGAAACCCAAGCCGATATAATTCTCCAAATGCTACCTAGAAGTTTTGAGCAGTTCCGCCTGAACTATAACATGAACAAAAGGGAGTATATGTTGGTAGAACTTCTGACAGAACTACAGGCAGTAGAAGGTATATTTCGTCACAGTTCTCAGATTCACTATGTTGAAAATGGTTCTACTTCTAAGTCGAAAAGCAAGAAGAAGAAGAAACAGGTCTTTTCAGCAAAGAAGGTGAATAAACCTCAGGGTACAGGACAAAAAGTTAGAATGAAAAAGCCGAAGGGCAAGTGCTTCATCTGCAAGCAGACAGGACATTGGAAGGCGGACTGTCCTCGTAGGAATCAGAATAATAAAGGTATATCTCATACTCTAGTAGTTGAAACATGTTTAGCGATGTTATCACCAGTACCTGGTGTGTAGATACGGGAGCCACTGATCATGTCTGCAATTCTTTGCAGGGGTTCCAGGAAACCCGATGACTATTTGAAGGAGAGATAACTGTATACATGGGCAATGCTACTAAGGTGGCGGTTGTTGCAGTGGGAGACGTCTACTTACCTTTAAGGAATAAAAGTTTTGTTTTAAGAAATTGTCTTTATGTACCTAGTTTTAGAAAGAATTTAATTTCAGTTTCTAAACTGTATTTGGATGGATATTCTATTTCTTTTAGTAACAATGTAGTTATAAAGAGAAATAGAGTGATTATCTGTTCTGGTGCATTGGTAGGCAATTTATATACATTAAATCCAATTTCTCTCATAAAGCAACAAATGGAAATTAATAACGCATCTTCTAACTCTAATAAGAGAAAAGAACCTTCGGAGATGAACCAAACATATCTTTGGCATCTAAGGCTTGGTCATATTAACTTAAGTAGGATTCAAAGGCTTATAGCCGATGGACTCTTGGGTACATTAGAGTTGGAAAATTTTTCAACCTGTGAATCTTGCTTGGAAGGTAAAATGACCAAGAGACCTTTTAAGGCCAAGGGGTATGGAGCCAAAGATGTGTTAGAACTGGTTCATTCTGATTTGTGTGGTCCTATTTCTATCCAGGCAAGAGGTGGTTTCGAATACTTTGTCTCTTTTATAGATGATTATTCAAGATACTGATACATTTACCTGATGCGCCGCAAGTCTAAGTGCTTTGATAAGTTCAAAGAGTACAAGGCTGATGTGGAGAAACATCTTGGTAAAAGTATCAAAACACTACGGTCTAATCATGGTGGCGAATACCTCTTGGGAGAGTTTAGGAATTACTTATCAGAGGCCGGGATTCAATCCCAGTTGTCTGCACTTGGTACACCCCAACAGAATGGTGTGGCAGAACGAAGGAATAGGACTCTTATGGAGATGGTTAGATCGATGATGAGTTATTCAGAATTACCAAATTCGTTTTGGAGATACGCTCTGGAAACAGCAACGCACATTCTGAACTTAGTACCTTCTAAATCAGTACCTTCTACTCCCACAGGATTATGGAATGGGTGAAAGCCCAGTCTAAGACATATTCGAATTTGGGGTAGTCTAGCACATGTACTGAAAGCAGATACTGATAAGTTAGAATCTCGTACAGAAGTTCACGTGTTTGTGGGTTATCCTAGAGGAACAAAAGGTGGTTTATTTTATAGTCCTAAAGACCAGAAGGTCATTGTTAGCACCAATGCCCAGTTTTTAGAAGAAGACTATATAATGGACCATAAGCCCAAAAGTAAAATTGTTCTAAAAGAAATGAGAGATGACACATCTACTTCAGTACCAACAGTACAAAATGAAGTACCACAAGAGACTACAACACGTGTCACACATGATACACAACCACAGACAGTGTCTCGTCGTAGTGGGAGGGTTGTGAAGCAATCTGAGAGATTCATGTTTTTAGGAGAGTCTTCGGACTTAATCCCGGGTAAACATGAACCTAATCCCCGGACATATGATGAAGCACTCCAAGATATAGATGCAGTATCTTGGCAAAAGGCAATGAATTCTGAAATATAGTCTATGTATTCTAATAAGGTCTGGGAGCTTCTAGAACTACCTGATGGTGTAAAAGCCGTTGGATGCAAGTGGATCTACAAAAGGAAAAGAGGGACAGACAGGAAGGTAGAAACCTTCAAGGCAAGGCTTGTTACGAAAGGGTATACTCAGAAAGAGAGAATCGATTATGAGGAAACTTTTTCGCCGGTAGCTATGCTAAAGTCTATCCAGATACTCTTATCCATTGCTGCTCATATGGATTATGAGATTTGGCAAATGGATGTCAAGACAGCTTTCCTTAACGGAAGTCTTGAAGAAAACATCCATATGAAGCAACCAGAAGGGTTCATTGAAAAAGGCAAAGAACATCTAGTGTGCAAGCTCAATCGATCCATTTATAGACTAAAGCAAGCTTCAAGGTCTTGGAACATCCGGTTTAATGAATTAATCCAGTCATATGGATTTATTCAATGTCCGGATGAGTCTTGTGTATACAAGAAGTGTAACGAAAATATGGTGGTATTTCTTGTACTATACATAGATGATATTTTGTTAATTGGCAACAATGTCAAGGTATTATCGGACGTAAGAGTATGGTTGTCCAAATAATTTGATATGAAGGACTTAGGAGAATGTGCACACATTCTTGGGATCAAAGTCATAAGGAATCGCAAGAAAAGAATGTTGTGCCTATCCCAAGCTTCATATATAGATACAATCCTTGCTCGTTTTAGCATGCAAAACTCCAAGAAAGGTTTCTTACCTTTTAGGCATGGAGTAGCTCTATCTAAAGAGATGTCTCCAAAGATATCAAAGGAGATAGAGGACATGAAAGTTGTTCCTTATGCTTCGGTTGTAGGAAGTCTAATGTATGCAATGCTGTGTACGAGACCTGATATCTGTTTTACCGTGGGCATGGTTAGCAGATATCAGAATAACACTGGACAAGGACATTGGACTGTTGTAAAGCATATATTAAAGTACCTGAGAAGGACTAGAGATTATATGCTAGTTTACCAAGCAGACGATTTGCTCTCTGTGGGTTACACGGATTCAGATTTCCAATCAGATAGGGACAACAGTAAGTCTACATCAGGCTATGTGTTTACTTTAGGAGGTGGAGCCATTGCATGGAGGAGTGTTAAGCAGAAATGCATTTCAGACTCAACCATGGAAGCTGAGTATGTGGCAGCCTCTGAGGCAGCCAAAGAAGTTGTATGGCTCAGAAACTTTCTAATGGACTTAGATGTGATTCCTGGTTTGCCCAAAATCATCACAATTTATTATGATAATAGCAGTGCAATTGCAAATGTGAAGAAACCACGAGCCCATAAGGTGAGTAAACATATAGAGCGCAAGTACCACCTGATACGAGACATCGTCAAGCGAGGAGAAGTTGTCGTCGCCAAGATTGCATCAGCAGATAACCTGGCAGATCCTTTCACTAAGGCTCTTCCGGCGAAAGCTTTTGATCGGCATGTGGAGGAGATGGGAATCAGATATATGAAAGCAGATATGACAGCTTAGTCTTTTAGTATAAGTGGGAGATTGTTAGAGTGTATACTAAAAGCTTAGCTTTTGTAAACATTTATTTTTGAAATAAAAGAATCACATTGATTAAATGTCTATATTTGTTGAATATAGTTGTTCAATTAATTTATAAAGTAGATAACATGGTGTGTGGTGTCATACACAGAAAATCATGTTATCAGCTCTTTATAAATTATAACCAGTTACTCATGACTAAGATTGAAAGGAACAAACCATTAGTATAGTTGTAGTGTAATTAGGTATTAGTTTATCTTAACTAATAAATTACACTAGTTCACTCTAAGTGTATTGAGTAGGACCATTTTAGGCAAGTTCTTTTTATACTGACTTAATAAAAAAAACTAGACCTTAGTTATTATGGAAGTGTGTGCTCTTAATCCTAATATAATAACAAGCACATATATTTAGTATTTATTTCTTTAACTTATCAAAGGTGAGATTTAGCTCGATAAATCAATAGGCCCGATAAGTTGGAAAATAATATTACTAATAGTGTGTGTTGTTGATTATAGAAGGAAATTGTGTCCTAGTAATCTAGGTTGAGAATGCCCCCAAAAGGAGCTCATAAGGATTGTCATGTTAAACCTTGCAGGTGGACTTAGTTCGACATGACAATGAAGTTGAGTGGTACTATTCTTGGAGCTAGATATTAATTAAGTGAGTTGTC
The DNA here is from genome assembly GCF_018446385.1 of Zingiber officinale. Lineage (NCBI taxonomy): Eukaryota > Viridiplantae > Streptophyta > Magnoliopsida > Zingiberales > Zingiberaceae > Zingiber > Zingiber officinale. The sequence goes on along the minus strand of NC_055992.1, from coordinate 152,087,190 downwards.
AGTAACTTACTTAATTAGTGGACATTTGTAATCTTAAACACAGGGAGATTAACACACTCATGATAAGAAGGAACTCATAATGTAATTTGGGATTGGTGCGGTAGTGCTGTAACGCCCGAAAATTCTCAAAATAATTATTAGAAATATCCTAGTATTTTTATGGAATTTTAGGATATTTTTATGGAATTTTTAGAATAGCGGAAGTAGCAAAAATAAATAGAGAACGAAAATAGCCTACGCGGAAATTGAACCCGAGACCTATGGGTCCTACGACTTATAGCGGACTCTAGTAACCAAGTGAACCCAGCAGGGTCGTGCTGAAAGGAAAGGGAAACAATTTTATTTAAGTTAGAGTTTGGGGGAATTAATTCCTTAATATAAATAGGGAATTAAGTGAGGAGTTTTATTTTTAACGTGACTTATCTCCTTCCTCACCCTAGTTTCCGCCGACCCCTTCCTCTCCTCCTCCTTCTCTCGGCGCACCAAGCCAAGGGCTCTAGGAACACCTCCCGACGACATAAGGGATACGAGGACGCTCCTCTCCGCGAGAAGAACGCATAGACGCGAGAAGATCGTCTCCACCGGAAAACTAGCGACTAGATTCGTAAGAAAACTAGCGCACGAGGTAAGAAACCCCTCACCTGCAGTATAAGTAGCTCTCGTATGATTCCATGCTTTAGTTTAGTAGTTTATTGACTTTTGGGCACATAGGGTGTGCAACAGCGCACACCAAGTGCTCGATCGTATGTTCAGCACAATTAAAATGTGATCTAGGCATTTTAATAGTTTAGCCAAATGCGATAGAAGCATTTAATAGTATATGCAGTTTTACTACAGCTTATATGGATTACGGTCCAATGGGTGGGCTCCCACAGTCGCCTCTAGGTTCAGACAACCTAGCTCTAGGTTCAGACAACCTAGAAATAGCAATACAAGAAAATTCAGCTATATTCAGTATTTTATTTTAGCAGAGGCACTGTACTGGATTAGATATCCATTGGGTTGGGCTCTCACAGTCGTCCCTAGGTTCAGATAACCTAGTAACCCTATTGGATTCGGGACTTGCAAACCCGGGTTTAGTTAGGGATGCGCGCATTGCACGTACAGTTGCCGGGCCCATCAGCAACATGATTATGTATTTTAATCTATTATGATAATTAGTTTTCAAAACTCACAAATTGGTTGTGTATACAGTTTAACCTCAATACTAGCTTAGTTTAGTTTAGCTCAGTTTATGCTTCAGCTCAGCTCTATCCTATGATTATGTGTGATAGCTCTATGTTCAGTTTTGTTATACATGTTGTAGATGATAGCATGCCATGACTAGCTTTTGTTTTCCATGTGTTGTACACCAGAATATCATGTCTTAGCATGTTCAGCACATATTTCAAATAGCATGTTTTCAAATCATAAATTGCATCGTGTGCATGTTTTAGTGAGGTAGATGGTTTCTTACTAAGCTCTCAAGCTTACAGATACTATTTTCCTTATAATGCAGATAAAGGTAAAGGAAAGATGGACTAGCGGAGGCTGGAGGACAATGCGATGAAGATGTGTGTGGATGGGACTTGGAATGAAGATCTCAGGGACCTAGCAATTTGCTTTAACATTGGAACTTTAGTTTTATTCTTGTTACGCTCTCTAGAATGTTTAAATGCTATGAACTAGTGAACTATGTCATGTTAGAATGTTAGTTATTTATCATTAGGATGTTTCTCAGTCATTAATGGAGTTGTTGTATGTGATTTGGCACGAGATAGTGCTGAAATCAGACCTTAAGCACGAAATCAGAAGCCCCAATCGATCAGCTGATCGATTGGGGGCTTCCCAATCGATTGGTTGATCGACTGGGCAACTTGTTCGCGAATAGTAGGCCTCTGGATCGATCAGTCGATCGATCCAGCAAATTCTGTCGCGAACAGAAGGCTCTGGGATCGATCACTGGATCGATTGGCCAGTCTGGATCGATCAGCCGATCGATCCAGAATATTGCCCCGAGCACAGTAGCGTGCTGGATCGATCACTGGATCGATCCAACCTAAGTCCCGTATACAGTAGCCTGCTGAATCGATCACCGGATCGATTCGACCATTCCAATCAATCTGTGGATCTATTGGGAGGGCTGAAATCAGTTGGGAAACCTCTTGTTCAGCTCCTTGACCATGAGGGATGTAAATTACATTATGAATAGCTTAGATTACACCCCCTAGCACGTATAGAACAAAGAAATGATAATAGTTTAGCAAAATTTTGATTAGTACAGCTTCCGCACTTAGATTTAATGATGGTCATGGAATAGTTAGCACAATATAATGTGACGGTCCGGCCTTACAGCTTAATTAGTAGAAGGCGGGTCGTTACAGAGTGGTATCAGAGCAGTTTCCATACTTCCTACACACACATCAGCATTGAACCTGCAGCTTCCAAGTAAGAACATCTCTCACTTTGTTTATAATTCTTGTTTTCATGTTAGAGATAAATGAAGCATGTTATTTATGATAGTACCTAACATGATAAGCATAGATATGCAATTATGATTGTATCAGTTATGTATGTCCTCTATGTCTCTAGAAATGGCACGAGGACGCCCAGCTAGAAGGGCACCAGCCACTGAGCCCCAGCATGAGGCAGGCAGTTCAGTGCCTCCCCCAGACCTGACAGCATTAGTGGCTCAGTTACAGTAGCAGTTAGCTGAACAGCAACAGGAGATAGCCACCTCAAAGGCTAATCAGCAGAATACTCCCACAGTCACCCCGGAACCAAACTTAGCAACGCCAGTAGTCTTAGAGGTTCCACCAGTCCAGCCTACAGCACCAGTAGCCCCAGTAATGGAGGCAAGAAGAGAAGCCTATCTGATCCAGTGGCAAAGAGTCAAGCCAGAGAATTTCTCAGGCACCAGTGAACCATGGGACGCTCAAGCCTGGTTCAAAACACTAGAGAGTACGATGGAGCTTCTGGACTGGCCAAAACAGGAGAAGGTGAAGTGCGCCTCTTTCTGCTTGACAGGAGATGCACGTATGTGGTGGGAGAGGATTAGAGCGAAGCGCCCAGTGAACCAGATGACATGGGCTGACTTCATGAAAGAATTCTTCAAGGAGTTCTTTCACATGCGGGTCACAAACCGCCACTACGACGAGTTCACTGAGTTTCGTCAGGGCAACCTATCAGTTGAGGAAGCCGTGAAGAAATTCAACAGACTGGCTCGTCTATGCCCTGAACTAGTCAGCACAAAGAAAGAACGAGTCCGGTTGATGCTAAAGATGCTGAGACCGGAAATAGCAATGAACGTGGCCGGCGGCATCCATAGGCCGCAAACCACTGAAGAACTAGTTAGCAGTGCTCTGACCACCGAGTACTACCAGAACAGTATCAAGTAGCAGAAGCCAGTTCTCTCAGAGTCGAAAGGGCAAGGAGGCTCAGGCACTCAGAAACAACAGGGCCACAGCTCCAACTGGAAAGGGAACTCCAGCAATAAGCGCAAACCAGGGAGTTACCCAAAAGGAGGGCCAGCTAGCAAACAACCCAGTTATCCAAAGTGTACTACTTGTGGGAAATTCCACCCTGGAGTTTGTCGTAAGGGCACACGAGGATGCTTTGAGTGTGGACAGGAAGGGCATATGGCTAAGCAGTGCCCGAACAAGACTAGCCTTCCTCTACCCCAGCCGATTCAGTATGGAGGCCAGCCAGCTCAGTTACATCAGATGCAGGCCGCTCTAGATGCTCCACACATCAGCCAGGGGAGACTAGAAGCCCCTCCAGCTATGACAAATGCGAGGATCTACTCACTCACCAGAGAAGATGTAGCGAATGCCTCGACAGTTGTTTCAGGTCAGATTAGTATTTTACAGCAAAGTACAACTGTCTTATTCGATACTGGGGCAACCCATTCTTATATATCCAGGGCATTTGGAAAGAAATTAGCGATACCCCCAGAGGTACTCAGTAGTCAGTTTCTGACGACATTACCTTTGGGAGAAATTATGGCATCCACGCACTGGCTCAGAGCAGTGCCAGTCATGATAACAGACATAGAACTCTTTTATGATCTGATAGTGTTAAATATGACTAACTACGATGTCATCTTTGGAATGGACTTCTTGAGCAGATACGATGTGTAATGACCCGCCTTCTACTAACTAAACTGTAAGGCCGATTGCTACAGTTATGCTGTGCTAACTGTGCGGAAAACTGGTCTAATTTAAACTTTTCTTTCTAACTGACAACTATTCTTGGTTCTACATGTGCTGAAGGATGTAATCTAAGGAATACAAGGTGTATCCTACATCCTATATGAACTAGAAGCTGATCTGCTAAGTTTCTTGGTCAAAACTGAACTTTCCAATCGATCCAGACTGAACTGGGTCGATTGCTCTCTGTTGGATCGATCCATGGATCGATCCAGACTGCTACTGTGCTCGGGTGATAATCTGGATCGATCGGCTGATCGATCCAGGCTCAGTGATCGATCCAGTGATCGATCCAGCGTGCTTCTGTGCACGGGACTTTATTTGGTTCGATCGGCTGATCGATCCAACATAGGTCAATCGATCCAATGATCGATCAAAAACCTTTCTGTTCGCGAGGAATAGCTTGGATCGATCGACCGATCGATCCAGAGGCCTTCTGTTCGCGACAGAATGTGACTGAATCGATCGGATGATCGATCCAGAAGCCTTCTGTTCGCGGAATCAGCCCTCAATCGATCCATGGATCGATCGGGGACCCCAGATCGATCCATGGATCGATCGGAGTTTCTGATTTCGCACTGAAACTCTGATTTCTACACTAGTTCGTGCCAAAATCGGTGAAACAACTCCACAAATGCCAATAACTATTCTATCATGCATTGGGAAACATTCAAGACATGATATAATGCATGTTCACTAGTTCATACCATTAACCATACTAGAATGCGAAGCATAAGGAAAAGAGGACAAGACTTTAATAACTAGACTTGCTACAAGTTCTAATGCGTAGCAAAATAAAACTAGATCCCTAGGATCTTTATTCCAGTTCCTGCCACACACATCCTCATCTGCACTGACCTCCAGCCTCCACTGCTAGTCCATCTTTCCTTTACCTTTGTCTGCAGTATAAGGGAAAGAAGTATCTATAAGCTTTCGCTTAGTAAGAAACCATCTACTCACAAAAACATGCATACGATGCAAATATGCTTTTAAATCATGCTGTTTGAAAAACATACTGAATATGCAAGCATGGCATGGCATGGTATCATACAAAGCATGGCATATCATAAGCTGAACATAAAATAAAACTGATCATAACATGTCTAGAACTGTATATGAAGCTATCATGTTTAACAACTTAAATAAGCTGAGTTGATACAAAAGTGAGCTAAGCTGAAGCTGAGCTAATGCTGAATTCCATTATGTTTTAAAACTGATTTGGAAAACTATTACATATAATAGATAAAAATATTAAACATACTTCTGATGGGCCCGACAACTTTAGTTCGCGCATCCCTAACTAGACCCGGGATTGCAAGTTCCGAATCTAGTAGGGTTTACTAGGTTAGCTAAACCTAGGGACGACTATGGGAGCCCAACCCAGTGGATATCTAATCCAGTACAGTGCTGCTGCTGAAAGTAAAATACTGAAATGCTAATTAGCTGAATCTAGGTTATCTGAACCTAGAACTAGGTTGTCTGAACCTAGAGGCGACTGTGGGAGCCTACCCATTGGACATCCAGTCCCATAAAGCTGAAATAAAACTGACATGCTGGTTTAGATGCTTCTATGCATTTAACTATGCTGTTAAAACTATCTAATGTTGCGCTAAACATTTTATCGAACACCTAGTGTGCTCCAACTCTCCTCTCTAATAGGGGGACCACCTCAAGGCACCTGACGACGTCTAGAACCTCTATCTGAAGAGGAAAAACGCATCCGGCCCATCCAGAGATACTCAACTAACCCCTAAGTCTGTGAAGAGAATTAAATACACTCTAGATATCGATAAAAATCTACGTATGACTAAATTATAAGCATGCAATCCAACGAGAGCTACTTATACTGCAGGTGAGGGATTTCTTACCTTGTGTGCTAGATTTCTTACAAATCTAATCGCTAGAAATTCCGGTGGAGATGACTTCTCGACGATTCGCTCACGTCCACGTGTTCTACTCGCGGAGGGGAACGTCCATGTGCTGAAATCATCGCCGGAAAGTGACCTTGGGGCCCTAGGGAGAGAACCCTAGGTCTTCTTGGTGTGGCGCCGAGAGAAGGAGGAAGAGAAGAGAGGTGTTCGGCGTGAGGGTTTGGAGAAAGAAAGTGACGTGAGGTTTTGTGAGGAGGGGGCTGCCAAACCCAATTAAACCAAACCCAACTTAAGTTCTTAATTTATATTAAGTGGATTATTAAACCCAACTCTAATATAAATATAATTGGTTCCTCTTTCTTTCAGCACGGCCCTGCTGGGTTCACCGGTTACTAAGGCTAACTAAAGGTTTAGCGGACCCGAGAGGTCCCGGGTTCGATTCCCGCTTAAACCATTTTGCCTATCTAATTACTTTTGCTACTTCCGCTACTCGGAAAATTCCGGAAAAATTATCTAAAAATTCCAGAAAAATCATAGAATAATTCTAATGCAAGTTTGAGAATTTTCGGGCGTTACACGGTGCCTCCATTGAGTGCCGTAAACAGAAAGTCATATTCCAACCTGAAGCAGAAGCACAGTTCGATTTCATCGGAGAACCCCAAGAGAAAGGCCAAAAAGTTTCTCTCAGCTATGAAGGCACAAAGATTAATGGATTCAGGATGTACAGGATTTTTAGCACACGTAGTCAGTACCAGTCAGGACAAGGGCCGACAGCTAGCTGAGGTTCGAGTCGTATGTGACTACCCAGCAGTCTTCCCTGAAGAGTTACCAGGCCTAGCACCAGACAGGGAGATCGAATTTGAGATAGAACTCATTCCCGGTACAAATTCTATCTCCAAAGCACCCTACCGCATAGCTCCAGCGGAACTGAAGGAACTCCATGAGCAACCACAGGAGCTGCTTGACAAAGGCTTCATACGCCCTAGTCACTCACCATGGGGAGCGCCTGTATTGTTCGTGAAGAAGAAGGACGGGAGCATGCGCCTGTGTATAGATTACCGGGCACTGAACCAACTCACGATCAAGAACCAATATCCTCTTCCCAGAATAGATGACCTGTTCGATCAGCTAAAGGGAGCAGCAATGTTCTCTAAGATAGACCTCAGATCAGGTTATCATCAGGTGAAAGTTAAAGAAGGGGATATACCCAAGATAGCATTTAGGACTAGATATGGACATTATGAGTTCGTGGTTATGCCCTTCGGCGTGACAAATGCTCCAGCTACTTTCATGGACCTCATGAACAGGGTATTCAGAGAATACTTAGATAAGTTCGTTATCGTATTCATCGATGATATTCTTATCTATTCAGGAACTCAGGAAGAACACGGCGAGCACCTAAGAATAGTACTGCAGACCCTCTAGCAGAACCAGTTGTACGCCAAGTTCACAAAATGTGAATTTTGGTTGGATCAAGTGTCCTTCCTGGGTCACATCATCTCAAAGGATGGTATCATGGTAGACCCCAGTAAGATAGAAGCTGTGAGTAACTGGAAAAGACCCAAGAACGCTAGTGAGATCAGAAGCTTTCTGGGATTAGCAGGTTATTACAGAAAATTCGTAGAGGACTTCTCCAGGATAGCCTCCCCACTGACAGCTCTCACCAGGAAGAACAGGAAATATCAGTGGACAGAGAACTGCGAGAACAGCTTCAGCGAGCTAAATAAAAGATTGACCAGTGCACCTATTCTAGCTTTACCCGAGAACACAGACAGCTTTGATATTTATAGTGATGCCTCTGAGTTGGGACTAGGAGCAGTGCTGATGCAAGACGGCAAGGTAATCGCCTACGCCTCCAGACAACTCAAAGACTATGAGAGGAACTATCCTACTCATGATCTTGAGCTTGCAGCAGTAGTGTTCGCTCTCAAAATTTGGAGACATTACTTGTATGGAGCTCAGTGCAGAGTGTATACAGATCATCAGAGTCTAAAGTACTTCTTCACTCTGAAGGATCTGAATATGCGACGACGCAGATGGCTAGAGCTGGTCAAAGACTACGATATAAACATCCTCTACCACCCAGGAAAAGCCAATAAGATGGCAGGCGCACTTAGCAGGAAGTCCGATGCTACCTTACTGTCCCTAGCAGCCATGTCACCGCCCCTACAGAAAGAGATCACAGATTTTGGTCTCGAACTCATAGTTGGACAGCTCTCTACTATGACATTAGAGTCTACCTTGCTTGGTGACATCCAGACAGCTCAGGAACAGGATCCTGAAATTCAGAAAATCAAGCAAGGGATAGCAGAATCAGAAAGTGGAGAATTCAGAGTAACAGATAGTGGGGTATTATACTTCAGTGACAGACTCTGTGTTCCAAATCAGGAGGAACTAAAGAGGAAGATTTTAGATGAGGCTCACAGGACTCCTTATGCGATGCATCCAGGTTCCACCAAGATGTACCAAGATCTAAAGAAACATTTTTGGTGGGCCGGGATGAAAAGAGACATCGCTAGATACGTTAGCACCTGTCTGACTTGTCAGAGAGTCAAGGCAGAACACCAGAGACCAGGTGGAGTTCTGCAGCCTATTCAGATTCCAGAATGGAAGTGGGAAGACATCTCTATGGATTTTATAGTAGGATTACCCAGAACCACGAATGGTTTTGATACCATCTGGGTAATAGTCGACAGATTGACTAAATCAGCCCACTTCTTAGCTATCAGAATATCCTACTCCATGGAGCAGCTAGCTCAGTTGTATCTCAAGGAGATCATCAGACTGCATGGAGTTCCACGGACTATCATCTCAGACAGAGACAGTCGATTTACATCACACTTCTGGGAGTGTGTACAGTCAGCGTTGGGCACGAAGTTAAAGTTCAGCACAGCCTTCCATCCTCAGACAGATGGACAGACGGAGCGAGTAAATCAGGTACTCGAAGATATGCTCCGAGCATGTGCCCTAGACTTCAGGGGAAGTTGGTGCAAATATCTGAGCTTAGTAGAGTTTGCATACAACAATAGCTATCAGGCCACTATCGGTATGGCACCTTACGAGGCTCTCTACGGGCGGAGGTGTAGATCTCCAATCTGTTGGTATGAGAGTGGTGAACAGAAAGAACTAGAGCTTCAGACAGATCTAGTAGCAGATACCACAGCAGCTATACAGCAGATCTGCCAGAGGATAGAGACAGCTCAGAGCCGCCAGCGCAGACCATTAGAGTTTTCAGTTGGGGATTCAGTATTCCTCAGAGTGGCTCCCATGAAGGGAGTAATGCGTTTTGGGAAGAAGGGCAAACTAAGTCCCAGATATGTGGGACCATACCTTATCAACAGGAGAGTTGGCAAGGTAGCATATGAGCTAGAGCTACTGCAGGAGATGTCAGCCATCCATAAGGTATTTCATGTCTCTATGCTGAAGAAGCATATCCCAGATGCCACCTAAGTGATTGAGCCCCAGTCGGTACAAGTCCGCGAAGACCTCAGCTATGACAGTCGGCCTATTCAGATAATAGACCGAGCAGTTAAGAAATTACGGAACAAGGAAGTATCATTAGTGAAGGTAATTTGGCAAAGTCACACAGCAGAAGAGGCAACCTGGGAGACAGAAGCTAGTATGAGACAGAAGTACCCAGAGTTATTCTAAGTTCGAGGATGAACTTCTTATAAGGTATGGGGGATTGTAACACCCGAAAATTCTCAAAATAATTATTAGAAATATCCTAGTATTTTTCTGGAATTTTAGGATATTTTTATGGAATTTTTAGAATAGCGGAAATAGCAAAAATAAATAGAGAACGAAAATAGCCTACGCGGGAATTGAACCCGAGACCTATGGGTCCTACGACTTATAGCGGACTCTAGTAACCAAGTGAACCCAGCAGGGCCGTGCTGAAAGGAAAGGGAAACAATTTTGTTTAAGTTAGAGTTTGGGGGAATTAATTCCTTAATATAAATAGGGAATTAAGTGAGGAGTTTTATTTTTAACGTGACTTATCTCCTTCCTCACCCTAGTTTCCGCCGACCCCTTCCTCTCCTCCTCCTTCTCTCGGCGCACCAAGCCAAGGGCTCTAGGAACACCTCCCGGCGACATAAGGGATACGAGGACACTCCTCTCCGCGAGAAGAACGCATAGACGCGAGAAGATCGTCGAGAAGATCGTCTCCACCGGAAAACTAGCGACTAGATTCGTAAGAAAACTAGCGCACGAGGTAAGAAACCCCTCACCTACAGTATAAGTAGCTCTCGTATGATTCCATGCTTTAGTTTAGTAGTTTATTGACTTTTGGGCACATAGGGTGTGCAACAGCGCACACCAAGTGCTCGATCGTATGTTCAGCACAATTAAAATGCGATCTAGGCATTTTAATAGTTTAGTCAAATGCGATAGAAGCATTTAATAGTATATGCAGTTTTACTACAGCTTATATGGATTACGGTCCAATGGGTGGGCTCCCACAGTTGCCTCTAAGTTCAGACAACCTAGCTCTAGGTTCAGATAACCTAGAAATAGCAATACAAGAAAATTCAGTTATATTCAGTATTTTATTTTAGCAGAGGCACTGTACTGGATTAGATATTCATTGGGTTGAGCTCCCACAGTCGTCCCTAGGTTCAGATAATCTAGTAACCCTACTGGATTCGGGACTTGCAAACCCGGGTTTAGTTAGGGATGCGCGCATTGCACGTACAGTTGCCGGGCCCATCAGCAACATGATTATGTATTTTAATCTATTATGATAATTAGTTTTCAAAACTCACAAATTGGTTATGTATACAGTTTAACCTCAGTACTAGCTTAGTTTAGTTTAGCTCAGTTTATGCTTCAGCTCAGCTCTATCCTATGATTATGTGTGATAGCTCTATGTTCAGTTTTGTTATACATGCTGTAGATGATAGCATGTCATGACTAGCTTTTGTTTTCCATGTGTTGTACACCAAAATATCATGTCTTAGCATGTTCAGCACATATTTCAAATAGCATGTTTTCAAATCATAAATTGCATCGTGTGCATGTTTTAGTGAGGTAGATGGTTTCTTACTAAGCTCTCAAGCTTATAGATACTATTTTCCTTATACTGCAGATAAAGGTAAAGGAAAGATGGACTAGCGGAGGCTGGAGGACAATGCGATGAAGATGTGTGTGGATGGGACTTGGAATAAAGATCTCAGGGACCTAGCAATTTGCTTTAACATTGGAACTTTAGTTTTATTCTTGTTACGCTCTCTAGAATGTTTAAATGCTATGAACTAGTGAACTATGTCATGTTAGAATGTTAGTTATTTATCATTAGGATGTTTCTCAGTCATTATTGGAGTTGTTGTATGTGATTTGGCACGAGATAGTGCTGAAATCAGACCTTAAGCACGAAATTAGAAACCCCAATCGATCAGCTGTTCAATTGGGGGCTTCCCAATCGATTGGTTGATCGACTGGGCAACTTGTTCACGAACAGTAGGCCTCTGGATCGATCAGCCGATCGATCCAGCAAATTCTGTCGCGAACAGAAGGCTCTGGGATCGATCACTGGATCGATTGGCCAGTCTGGATCGATCAGCCGATCGATCCAGAATATTGCCCCGAGCACAGTAGCGTGCTGGATCGATCCAACCTAAGTCCCGCATACAGTAGCCTGCTGAATCGATCACCGGATCGATTCGACCATTCCAATCGATCTGTGGATCGATTGGGAGGGCTGAAATCAGCTGGGAAACCTCTTGTTCAGCTCCTTGACCATGAGGGATGTAAATTACATTATGAATAGCTTAGATTACACCCCCTAGCACGTATAGAACAAAGAAATGATAATAGTTTAGCAAAATTTTGATTAGTACAGCTTCCGCACTTAGATTTAATGATGGTCATGGAATAGTTAGCACAACATAATGTGACGGTCCGGCCTTACAGCTTAGTTAGTAGAAGGCGGGTCGTTACAAGTGCGACAATAACTCTCTAGTGGAATGAGTTATTATCGATGAACTTGAGTTGTATGTTCGGGGCGAACATGGGATACTCAAGCTCATCGGAAGGCCAAAACCAATTTCTCCTCTAGGTCTCTGTCGTAGCCTCATTAAACCTTCAAGTCCATCCAAAGAAAGGCCCATCTTGGTGTCCAAGAAGGGGGCCGGTCCATTGCTTGGTGACTAAATAGGTCGGCCACATCTCCTCTTAAAGGGTCGGCCCTTTGCTTGGTGCCCAAGCATGTAAGGGTCGGCCACAATAATTCAAACAAGGAGAGGTGTTTTAAATTTTTAAAATCTTCTCTTTGTAGAAAACTACAAGTTTTAAAAGAGATTTTTTAAATTTAAAAACTTTCCTTATTTGAATTAGGTCACATGTTTTAAAAAAAAGTTTAAAAGTTTTAAAACTTTTCTTTTTTAACCATCCTCATGGTTTAAGAAAAAAAAAAGGAAGAGAAGTTTTAAAATTTAAATTTTCTATCACCATGTTAAAAAAAGAAATTTTATAAGAGAAGTTTTAAATTTTAAAACATAGTTTTAATTTTTAAAACTTTCCTTTTTTTAACTCCTACTTTAGGAAATTAGAAGAGAGCTTGTAAAATTTTATAAGGGCTTATAAAATTTTATAAAAAAATTATTATTCTTTTTCCTTGATGAGGTGGCCGGCCACCTTGCTTGGTGCCCAAGCAAGGGGCCGGCCAATAGGATTAAACCCAATTAATGATGGGTGATTAATTCAATTAATAGGTAAGAAAAGGAAAAATAAAAAGGGAAAAGAAAAACTAGAGGAAGATTTTAATTTTTGTAAAAATTCTTCTCTTATTTGCCTTGGGCAAGTAATATAAAAGAAGGGATGAGGAGGCCTCATGAGGAACAATTCTTATTCTCTTGCTTGGAGATCTTGGTGTGGCCTGCCCCTCTCTCCCTCTCCTTTCCCTTACTCTCTTTTCCTTGGTGGTGGTGGTGGCTGAATATTTGAGGAGGAAGAAGAAAGCTCTTTGGGTGGTGTTCATCTTGGAGGATCGTCGCCCACACGACGTCCAAGGCAAGGCGAAGAATACGACAAAAGATCTCGAGGTCATTAACATACAAAGAGAAGGTATAACTAGTATTTTTTTTCTGCATCATACTAGTTATTTTTCTTTGTAAGAATTCCAAACACAAGAGGCATTAGATCTAGTTTTTCGAATTAGTTATTCGTGTTTGTGTTTTTCTTTGTTTTTCGAATTTATGATTCGATTGTTCTTTTTGGTTAAACCTAGAGTTATATAAGGAAATTAAATATTAGCTTTCCTTAAAAGGCTTTGTCTAGGCGGTGGTGGATGCTCCCATACCCAAGAAGGTCATGTGCCTCGCCATGTAGTCTTGGAAGCTAATTTTGGAAATTAATATTTAATTGAATTTATAATGTAGGTGGATTTGGATCAATAGTGTTATGTTCCGCTTGCGATCCAAGTCTAAACCATTAAGAATAGATAAGTTAAATTTGGAATCAATAATGTTAAGTTCCGTTTGCGATTCCTAATTTAACTTCTAAAGAACACAATAGGTTATTTAAGGAAAGGTTTGACACTTGTATAAAATTTTTGTACAGTGGAACCGGTACGATTTTTCTAGGACTAACCAACAATTTTTACCTTCTCACATGCTTAATTTGGTATTTATATTATATTTTGTGAGTAAGAATTCATTTTGAACTTAATTGTAAATTTTCTATAAATTGTGAAATTTAATTGCATATTTTGATGTGGTTTTGTAGGAAATCAAAAGAGTCATGGATTAGTGTCAAGCCAAACTGAATTTGACTTGATTTGGATGTCAAATGGGGTAGATCAAGCAGAATCAGTGTGGACCATTAATCTAGATCAAGAGAGATCTTGCTCCTTCATTCTGATCTAAGCATCCTGTCCTTAATCAGATCTAAAATGATATGGACCCTTGGATCTAAGAATAAAGGCAGCTTGATCCAAACCACTCATCTCTCTATCAGCTAAATCAGACGGCCAGATCTTCATCATCTCCCTTACAAAGATGGATGACCCAGATTAAATGAGGAGAAATTCCTCTCTTAAGCAAACACATGCACGACACAGTATCTCTCCCCTTCTGCTCGTGATTTTCTCCTCTTCAGCGCTAGGGCACACGACACCGGTGACTTCTTCCCCTTTTCTTCCTCTTTCTCCGGCCGACGGCCTTTCTTCCTCTCTTCCCCGCCGCCGACCGGCCATCCACAGCCACCCTTCCTCTTCTGGATTCCAACGGCAAGCGACAATAGCATTCTCAGCGGAGCAGCAACCTTCGGCAGCGACGGTCTTCACCTCGCCGAAGAGGGTTTCTCCGACGAGACCTCCATCTTCCGAACACCACCTTCCGACAGTTTCTTCCGACTGGGGTTCAGGCGGCAGATTCCAAAGGCAGGGCGACGGCAGAGCACTGATTGGCAGCATCTCCATCTCGAGTCAACTTCTAGTGAAGGGTTCATTAATAGAGATGATCTACATATAGAGTTATCAATATTGAAACAGTCTTTACCGGTGGAAGAAAAAAGAGTATTAGATGTTTTGAATTATTTGAAAAATATGGATGATTGTTTTCTGGATGATTGTTTTCCAAATACTCATGTTGCCTATAAAATTTTATTAGTAATGTTGTTTATTGAAAAGAAAATAGTTGAACATCTTGATTAAACAAGCTTACTTGATATTTTTTGCAGCTAAAATAGCAAAACGTGTTGTATTCAAATAATTATTCATAATATTTATTTTTTTATTTGATTATATTTTATAATATTAAATATTATTTAACTCCATATTTTACTTTACATGATAGAGACTCACTAAAAGGACAACACATTGTACTTTTGTTGCTAAAACGAGTAAGACATATTATATTTATTGATAACATTTATTTTTTTATTACATTTTAAAATATCATACTATTCAACTCTTTATTTTATTGACATTTTGTACACTCACTAAAAAAAAATATTCATCGCGTGTCAAGAAAAGGATCAGCTTGGGCCATTAAAATCTAGGTGTGACACTGATTGGAGTTATAGTAAGAGATGGAGCCACATTCGGTTCCATTCAGGCTTAGAAATTTAGGACATCTGATTTAAGTACGAGTCAAAAGTAAGATTTTCATATGTGATCTTTTAATTAGTATAGCCTAGGCTCCTTGGAGGTGGATGAGCAAAAATTTAGAAAAATCAAATTAATCGAATTGAACCAACCGAATTTAGAAATTCGGTTCCGTTAATTCAGTTTTCGATTTTTTTAAAAAAAAATTTGGTTCGATTTTTGATTAATTCGGTTCGATTTCGATTTTGAATTTTGTAATTCGGTTAAACCGAATAAATCGAACAAGAATATTATTTTAATTAATTTTTATTTTAAAATATAATTAATTAAATAATTTTTTTTAAAGATAAAACTGAATAGGGTTTTAAAATTCAATTAATTCGGTCGAAAATCGAATTAACCGATATCTTATCGGTTTGGTCGGTTCGATTTCATAGAGAAATTTGATCGGTTCAATTGGTTAAAAAGAAATTCAATTTATTCAATTTTTTATCTATTCAATTCGGTCGATTCAATTTTAACCAAATGTTCATCCCTAGATGGGATATAGCATAGGACAACCCTAATGGGGATCCATCTTCATGTGATGCTAGAGACAGATCTTAAATCGAATTGTCTTGGGCTTTGGCCCCGCCCAATTTTTTTTATTATTATTACATAAATTTTTTTTACTTAGCACATTAAAATCCATTTTTTATGCATCCAAAGCCGAGCCTCCTTTGTATTCCTAGATCCATCGCTAATACAGCTGCATGGTTAAAATAAGCTTAATATGTTTAATTTCTGTTTTTTCAAACAAAAAATCCTTTTGTAATGAATTAGAATTTTCCCAAACCTTTTGACCAATCCTCTATCATGGTGAACAGTATCATGTTACGTGCATGTAGTTTATAGGGCTCTTGTGGATGAATAACACTACTGCGGTTGTTATGATAGTAAGTAAATCCTATCCTATTCATTAGAGTCAAGAGTAATTTGGGCCAAAACTATTCAATTGATATTAGAATAAACTTAATATAAGACATTGTAGATAGAAAAAGCTTGTCTTTATGACAACTTAAATCAGACTTTAAATCTACAAGAATCTTGAACTTTAAGAATGAGAGATTTGATATTCTAGTTTAGTTTCACATGTTTAGTCATGAGTAAATTTATGTGAAATATTGGCTACTATAAATTTAACTTTAGGTCTTCCAGGCTAAGTAGTTGGCAATATAAAATCATTGATTGATCGTTGACAATTTAATAGGACCGTTAATTCATTGAAGAAAAATCTAAACATGTGTGCAGATTTTTATTATACTCCTCTTTCTTTCTCATGAAAAAAAAAATCTATCGTTTTTAATTTAAGTTGTCGAATTTAGATCTAAAGACATAAATACATTTCCAAAGTACATCAACTTTGATTTAAAATAATTCAAAATTATTTAGATACATCAACGAGTTTCATCCAAAACAAAAGAAGTTGATAGCATGTCGAGTATTTTTTACTTATTTAAAAATAATTTTTATAGAATTTATTTAAAGTTATGAAAAACAAAAATAATCCATACATAAAACTCATAAAGAATGATTCATTGTATACAGTTTTACTTACTTTTATAAAAAACTATTGAAACATAATAATTTTATCATTGCATGAAAACTCCCATTCAAAATTAGTAATAAGTTAAAATATAAAGTATTTAGAATTAGAAGTCAAAATTAATATAAGATATTAGAGTGTAATGAATAATTATTTTCAAGCTTAATTTTTAGTTTAATGATAATAATATCTTTAAATTATGTATATTAATATATCTTTTTGATGCACTATTTTTTTATATAATTATTATTATATTTAAAATATTCTATCAAAACTATTTTTTATAATGAAAAAATATATAAAAATAATAAAAATAAAAAAAATGATAAAATTTATATAAATACACAAAAATATGTATAAAAAATTTTAGAAATACAAATTATATAAAAATATGAAATATTATTTAAAAATAAATATTGAAAGTGGGTGATAATTATGTAAAATGATAAATTTATTAAAGTCAAAAATACGATGATAATTATATAAAATAATAAATTTATTAAGGACATAAATATTAAGTTTTAATTTAAAATCATAATTAAAAAATATCAAATTCTTACTTTCAACTTTTTTTTATTAAAAGTTCTAGAAGCTAGAGTAGTAGTTGACATTCACAAACATTCAAAAATATTTCTATATAGTTAGAATCTGAAAATCACTTAATAGAAGCTCTACCAAACCGTCAATTATAATTGATATAATAAATTATTTAATTTTAAAATATATGTATCTTAATTTTTTTAAAAATATGGAAAAAATATTTAATATAATTCAAAAGCATGGAGAAAAATAATATTAAAGTTGTACTCTCTTTAAATATAAATTAGAATCTGTTAAAAGCACTTCTTTCATTTTGTATAACTATTTTAATAAATTTTATAATTAAAAATATTTATTCTATTGTTATTGTATAAATAAAACAGAATTAAAACAAAACAAATTAATTTGTCAATTAAATAAATATATTATATTCAATATATAAGTAAACGTTATAGTTATAGTATAAATTATAATAAATGAGAAAAAATTATTCAATTAAATTAATTGTAAGTTTCTGCCTTATTTGTTTCAACTAATATTTAACATAATTTAGAAATAATTGATAGATTCTAAAATATTTTATGGTCAGCAACATCAAACTTATAGTAATCTAATTACATTCTCAAATAACAAAAATCTTATGCATCGAAATTAAGAAGATAGAATTTCATAGCAAATCAATAGATGTGATCAATATTAAGAAGCTTAAAATTTTCTTTAACTTCCCAGTACAACTAAGTTTAAGAAGTTCAACTATTCCATCCTTGAAACTACTATTAAGATTTTTAACTTAAAAATCTATTATATCATTTGGTGCTCAATTATGATTAAATTATTTTGTTAATAAAAATGACCTGTATTAAATTTATAACCAGCTTTCATGTGAGTATTTCAATGTCAAACTTGATATAAACTTCAGAACATACAATAATAAATCAATCAGTAAATAATATTAGTGTGATATATGAGTCAAAAATAAAATTAATTCAAATGAGTAAAATTCTCACTCAAGACAGCCCATAAATTGACATAGCTTGAATCGAACTTCAAAACTCCCAAAATTAAGGCAAAATTTTTGACAATTGACAGTTTGAAAAACTCAAACGAAGGATATGAAATCGAGCTAAAAATTCTTGAAAAATGAAGCAAATTGATTTGGCAAAAATCACCCACATAATGAAAAAAAATCAAAGGTGAAATCACTGGCATGCGAACTCACAAACTAGAGTTTATTTTTTTTACCATTTCTGGCTCAAATATATTCTGATTCAAATCATAAATTAATGCAATAGTACATGGGTTAGATTGGGTTAGAATCAAACATCCTTTTCGATAGTTTTTCAACGTCAATCAATCGTAAATTTTTAAATATAAAAAATGTATGAGATATAAAAATAAGAGGTGAAAGAAAAATGAATGAAATGTAATAATATGATCGCCTCCTCTCAACATAAACACATATATTTCATCCCCTCGATATAAAATTCCTAACTCCGTCCCTGACGGAGGCGCCTGATGGCAAAGGCGTAACCACCCTTACCACCCTTGGGTTTGACTATTTAATCAACCAACAATAAACAATTGTTTACCGTAGAATTCATTTTATAAGTTTTATAGGTAATAATTATGATAACTACATACATTACAATTATTATATCAAAGTTATAAAATAGGTCACCCTAACCAGGGGTGGCTCCGCCCCTACTAAGTAACTCAAAATTTGACTGAAGCTTTGTGTTACTATCACCAAGAGACTAACACAGCTCACCTTAACAATCTGAATCCAGCTTGTGATTGATTCCTCAATCCTTCCACAGAGCAAACACTGGAGGTTGATTGGAAGCCATCGTATCGGTAGGCTGCACGGTCACCGCCACATTGCAGTTCGCCACGGCCGCAGGGTAGAAGATTCCACTAGAACAATCCCCATACATGTTATGCCAAGAGACAGAGTGTCTAAAACTCTCCACCTCGGCACCTGAGGAATTAGGATTGTTCGACATATCGTCAGTCTTTGAATTCCATGGCACATCAAATACATCATCAGACGATGCCGGGGTGGTTTCTTTTGGTGATCTTTTGGCAAGCTCCCCGCTAAGTAGGTGTGAGCTTGAGCAAATGCGCTTCACGTCGTACCTAGTAATGTCGAAGTTTGTCACTGCATTCAGCCCTCGGAACTTGATGGCTGCAATGTCATAGGCTTCCGCAGCTTCCTCCTGTGTGCCTGTGCGACAGATCAAGAAATGGAACCGTGAACATTCGAAACATAGCATCAGATTGAACATCTATATAAAATTGAACTGAGAAGCGCAAAATTGTCGTTCTAAACTGATCGGCCAATTATCGTATCGGTCTACTGCGTTCGGGTGTGAGAAAGTAACTCACTGAAAGTGCCAAGGTACAAGTCCTTGTTGCCAGCCACTCTGCCAATTCTAGCTTGCCATCTCCCATGCTGGTGGTGCCTAAGAACATGGAGGAAAGAAGAGGTAAGAGACAAAGTAAAGCAAAGAGTTGAAATGCTCATTCAATTTGGTATCGATCGACCTCGTCACCCCTCGGTACGCAGATGCCCCTCTAGAGAACCCACTGCTCTTCCTGAATGTAAAAGAAGACGAGAAAAAGACACAATGAGTTCACCGATCTTGGGTTTCAGTATGTTTCCTAGTTCTTTAAACATTGCTGAACGAACCTACGCAAATTGGCTACAAACTCTTGTCTAGTCATGTTCTTCATCGCCTCCAGCTCCTTCTCGTAGGTCCTTAGCTGCAATAAGTAGCATCATCCTATGAATTTGATCAATAAGAGTACGAAAATTGAGGGGGTTTCAATTCCACTCACAGGGAAATTTGTATGAGTTGTTGATCCCCAGTACTTGAGTGCAGCCAAATCATATGCCCTTGCCGCCTTTTCTTCTTCATCGTAACCTCCTTCAATTCACAAACATTGATCGATCAGATAAAAGACTAAATCGACACCTGAACCGCTCAATTTAGGATCTTCCTTTACCTAAATAAACTGCCACCGGACAAGAAGAGAATCAGGAAATCCAATTGCCATGGAAGAACAATGAACTAAAAGGTCAGAAATCTCAATTTATCGAAAGAATTCTACAGCTGATGATCCATACTAGTAAAATTCTACCTTGCCTTCCTTTTCTTGTTTGGCCTTCCTTTCTACAGCTGTTGTCCCACAGGTGGGCTTCATATCGTCCGGTCCATCGATGCCTAAAACACACAAATTAATCTTTCGTGTTCATCTTTAATCGAGATTATGCTAACAAACCAAGTCTACTACATTTCAAAGATACCCACCTTGTCACTCCCCTATACTGCGAGGTTCTTTGCCCGAAAGTCTCAACGGACTTGCGAGGAACACGTTCGCGAATTGTCGATTTTCCATTCAGGCATTTGGGATCAGTGACAGGCTCAGAGGGGTAAGCTGAGGTTGGAACAATTTCATTGAAATCCATCTGCAAACCGCGGCTCATTGAAAGGGTTAGCGATTGGGACTCATTTTCCTTGGCCGGTGGCTTATTTTCCGGCACGGCATTGGCAGTGAAGCTTTGGTTAGCATCGGGTCCGAGGAATGCTGGCCAGAGGGCATTAGGATCACGGAAAGATTGATTAGGATGTCGATGGTGGTGGTCGAAAGATCCAATATAGTGATAAGGGGCTTCGACATTGTCCTTGGTCAGGACTCCCTCACCGAGGGCGAAGGAAGGAGGCATGTTAACATTGATTCCAGGACCGCCGGAACTGTGGGAACAATGCACATCATAAAAGTAAGGAATTGATTGGTGTTGCCGGCGGTGGCTCTCCTTGCCGGAGTTCTCAGAGTAACCACCCAAGAAATCCTCAAACTTCGGCCCTCGCGCAGCCAGGTTAAGCCCGGTGGAGGTGACCGCAATTGCATCGTATTTCCACTCTTCAATGTTTACAAGTAAGAAAGAAGAATTAAGCTTCAAAATATTTCATTGGGGGAATTGAGAAAGCATTTGCAAAAGTTAATCAGATGACAAAATCATCAGGTGAAAAATTGTTTTTTTTTTTGAAGAAAATTGCTTCGTGGATCAATATATCTCAAGAACTGCAATATAAATCCAAGGTCTAAAATCATGCAGCTCAACAAAAACTAACCTGAAGCTTGAGGCTGCCTCAAGGGTGCAGGCTCCATGAGGCAGACGGAGGCATCAGAGGTGAGAGGCATGAGAACAAGTGGATTGACGCCGCCGCCGCCGCTAACTCCTCTCTCTTCTCCACCTCCATCAGACTCTTCCTCCGGAACGCAGGAAGACAAGGAGAAGGCCAGCCAGCTGCTCATCTCCATCAAGCCCAAGAAAATTATGACCCAGCCGCAAATACTATCTATCTATCAATCTATCTATCTATCTGCGCATCTACTGTGACTCTACGTATGAAACCAAATCGGTGCTCAAATTCCAAAGCCCTTATTAGCTTTTTCCTGCCTGCTTTCAGAAACCAAGGCCGAGACGGTGGTGATCAGATAAAAGAGGAGCAGTGGCAGCAGCAGGGTAGTTTACAAATTAGTGTTCCCTTTATTTGCTTTGTTTATTGCACGCAAGTAGATGAAAGCTGTGGACGAAGGAAGGAGGGATTGGAATTGAATACGCAGTTGGTGTTTGCGTCCCGGATGACCTCTCGAGGAGAGGCAGCAGTGACCGGCAGAGAGACTGCCCTGCCCTGCCCAGTGACTTCCTCGGGGCTCGGTCCATGACTCCCATCATGGATACGTCTTGCACCAGGGGAGCTGCATGCGGCTGAAAACCATCTTACTGTTATTTTTTATTTTTTTAGGGGCAATAATTTGAATTAAAAACACGCTGAGTTACACTTGATCTTACATGTTCTTGGGAAAGAAAATGCTGTTAAAAAAAATTATATATATATATAAACTCATCCTTATTTTGAACATTTTCATATACAGGATAATTTTTTTTAATAATAGATTATAATGGAGTCTCGATCTCTATCCTGAATGCCCCCATAAAGAAAATGTTGATAAAAGAATATACTTTAAAGGAAAATAATGTTTTCCATTCCATGTAATCGATATGAATATTCATATTTTTTTTATAGTCGCCCCTTGATAAGGTTATCAGATGGGAATCTTTCGAAGAAAAGTGATGGTGCTTGCAATTGGAATCAAAGGGATATTTTTGTATTTCCGATAAAATATGATCGAATTGACCAACTCTAACCAGAATCAATTGCTCTAGTAGCCATTGCAGGAATCTCAATTATTATAGAATAGTTTTCGACAAATCTAAGATGTCATTTCGGATGGACAAGTTTAATTTACTTTGATAGTCCGTTGATCAGGATTAATCAGATTGCAAAAATTGAATATCAGGATTATCATAAAAAAAAAACTCTCTAATTGACACAAGTGATCCACTTGGCTGCTCAATTAGTTCGACCAATTTGCCAACCCAAATGATAGAATTGATCAAGATGATAAACATATGTCTGTGAAATCCACTTCCGAGATTAAAATTGTTAAACTGATCGGCTTGTCTAGTCTTACAAAATTGGCTAGACTATTCGAGTCGCTTGAACTAATTTGTCACTTGTCCAACCTAATTTGCTTGGATCCGTGGTAAGGACCTATTAGGATTGCCTTTGCCATGGAGTGGCTATGCTTCTTCTAGTCCTTCAATCGGTGTGTCATCGCTGCCACACTACTCTAGCCGATCCTTTCGGCGTTAGGCTTTTGGAGAGGGGATTGCCATCAAATATTTATAGTCGAAGAGTTCCAACTCTTTGTCTACACTAGGCCAATGGACTAAAAAAAAAAAACATGTTTATGTTTGAGAGTTTCTAGGTTCTACGCCATCGATTTGTCTCTTGTGTTGTTTCTATGTGACATTTGTTTGTCGTGAGCAAACCCATAGTTACATAGATGTTGTCCTCCCAAAGCGGCCACTCTATGATGTTGTTGTTGCTATGTCAATTTTTCTGTTGCAATCTTCGTTCTTTTGTTTCGATTTAGATTCATTTGATTGTCTCTGTTTTTTGGTTTGGAGGACGTAGACGGAGCCGAGTTGACGGCAGTCGACATATATAGAAAGAAAAATAAAACCCTTCCTCTCTACAGACTGAAACCTTGAACTAAGGGTAGTTTCCTTTTTTCCTTCTTTTGGTGGTGTCGTTATTTAGATTTTGAGGTAATAGTATATGATGCTTTAACGTTTCTTTTGGTTGCTACTTATTTGAGGCATGACATTTGGGATAAAAAAAGATGATTTATTTCATATGTCATCGTGGCTTTAAGATTTTCAATGTTTAAGTTTGGATTGTTAGTTCATCTCTTGTTTATTTTTATTAGGAAATCATTATATCTATTACAATATATAGTAGTTTTAAAAGAAAAGATTTAGAATTAGAAAAACAAAATATTTGATTTGCTAGAGTTGAAGAATTTAATTTTTCACAATTATCTTGGACTAAAGGCTTCAATTTATGCTAATAATAATGCTAACATTAGGGATAAATTTGAATGACATATTTGTAAAAACAAAAAGCCCATATCAATATTTAGGCTATGAATTTCCAAAATAAAAATTTGGAGTAAGTCAATTTAGATGATTCAATCCTTTATGGTTTAAGGAATTTGTTAATTGGTGGGAATATAGTATAAAAAAAGATGCTATGTATTCTTTGTATTATTATCTCTTCAAGACAACTAAGGGAAAACAAACAAGAGAGTAGGCTTTTGTTAGCGAATAATTCATAAATTGAAAAAGTAAAGATAGATTAAATAATTATGTTGGATAGTATTACAGTGAATATCATAAAGCTCGAATGAATTATGAAGCTTTGATGAATTAAAATGAGCACATTCAATCAATTTTATACAACCAATCAAAGCAAATACGGAATAATTATAGTATCTGTCTCAATGTTTTGATTGATTGTATTAGAGTTTTACTCTGTCAAGGAAATTTATTTTAAGGTCATGACAAAACTAAACATTCTCTTAATCCAGGTAACTTTTTTATTCAATTAAATTTTTAGGTGTTTATAATAAAAATATTAATGGTGTGATATTGAAAAATACTTCTAAATATTACAAGTTAACATCACCTGATATTCAAAAGAAGGAAATAGTGACTGTTTGTGCAACTGAAATTATTAATGTTGTTATCAGAGATATTGGTGATTCATTATTTTTTATTTTTAGTTAATGAATCTTATGATATGTCAACAAAAGAGCAAATGTTAGTTGTTTTGCATTATGTGGATAATAGTGAACATGTAAATGAGTGCTTTATCAAAATTAAACATGTTACTAGTACTATAATACTCTTACTTAAAGTTATCATTGATAAGATGTTCTCTAAATATAATTTAAGCATGTCCAAATTGAAAGGATAGGATTATGATGGAGCAAGTAATGCAAGTAATATGCAGGGTAAATTTAATGGTCTAAAAGTATTCATTTAAAGGAGAACCCATGTGTATTTTATATACATTATTTGCACATCAATTTCAATTAGCTTTTATAGATGTGACCAAGAAAAAAAATCTTTTAATATCTAATTCTTTCATATTATTGGTGATGTGGTAAATGTTATTGGATTATCCTGCAAACATTCTAATCTTCTTCAAGAGAAACATTCAAATTTTATTGTTAGAGGCATTGGAGAGTGATGAGATTTCAAGTGGGAACTTAATCAAGAAATTACCCTTCAAAGTGTTAGGGATACACATTGGGGGTCATATTACAATTCTTTGTTCAACTTGATTTCTATGTTCTATGCTATCAATGATGTGCTTGAAATGATTTCAGAAGATGAATACAATTTCTTGATAAAAAAAAACTGAGACATTTAATTTATCGAAGTCACCACTTGATGAATATGTCTTATGGATTTCGATTGAATTGTTGACAACATTGCAAGAGAAAGATTAAGATATTATGAATGCAATGAATTTAGTATAAGTTAGGGGTGTAATCGAGCCGAGCCGAGCCGAACTCTTGGATGTTTGAATTTAGCTCGTTTATAATCGAGCCGAGCTCGAGCTTTATTTAACGAATATATTCATGGCTCACAAGCTTATTCGAACTTTTATCGAGCCTAAACGAGCTTAATAAATATAAATTATAAATTTAAATATTCATTAAAAACTAAATTATATATTTTTTAAAAATTATAATATTCTTGTTAAAATTTATAATTTTATTCTAATAAATAAATTTAATATATTTGTCTATGTTTTCATAAGTAGAGTGTAAAATCTATAAATTCAATATCAAAACTATTATTTTTTTATTTAAAAGTTGATTTATGAGCTTAACGAACATGTTCACGAGCTAACGAGCTGAATATTGTGAAGCTTGAGCTTGGTTTGTTTATCTTAACGAGCCTCATTAAATGAGCTCAAACGAGCTTTTATCGAATTGAGCTTCAAATAGCTCACGAGCGGCTTAGCTCATTTACACCCCTAGTATAAGTATGCAAACACTGACTCTAAAGTATAAGAGGTGGTAATTGAAATTCAATTTTAGAAAAGGTTTACTGTTTTTGTCAGAAATGTTACATTGATGTTCTTAAAACAGATAATATATTCATACGTTGGGTACCACGTGATCCTCCCCATCATAATCCACCAGAAGGGATAAATTTGCATCATTGTCATGTTAATTTATTCTATGGTATTTTTAAAATACAACTTCTAGAGTTAAATGATCATTTCTCAAAGACAAGTACGAGTTACTCCTTTGTGTAGCTTGTTTGTGTCCACAAAACTTTTTTTTCAGCTTTTGATAAGAAAAATTAATGCAACTAGCTGAGTTGCATCTATAAGATTTCTCAAAATTTGATCTCCTCATACTTGATGATCAACTTTAAACTTATATGTGATATGTGTTATAACAAAACATTTTAAGGATTGAAAGACCTTGGTGATCTTTCAGAAAAGTTAGTTATGTCAAAAACAAATGTGATGTAACCATTGATTTATAAATTTTTGACATTAACATTAATTCTATCGGTTGCTATTGTAACCGATGTGGCGATAAAGGGGGCCCACCAGTGTGGGTCAAAGGCGGAGATAGCAGCCAACGTAGAAGTTAAGGTGGTCAACGACAGTCAGCGGTGGTCAACAGTGTAGGATCCAAAAGAATTTAGATATCTCCACAATAGCATGATATTGTCCACTTTGGGCCTAGGCCCTCATGGCTTTGCTCTTGGGCTCTCCCCAAAAGGCCTCATGCCAATGGAGATATCTTTCTCTTATAAACCCATGATCTTTTCCATGTGTTTTCAATATGGGACTATGTTTGCAACCTTGCAACCCCAACAATCCCCCCCTCAAACAAAGGACCATGGGCTTCCCACGTCCGATCCTTGACCCACCAGGTCTTCCTGCCCCTCGGTCTACCCGACCTACTAGGACTTCCTGCCCCTCGGTCCACCCGACCTACTAGGACTTCCTTGCCTAGCCGCAACTAGGACTTCCTGCCCCTCGGTCCACCCGACCTACTAGGACTTCCTGCCTGGTGTCTGGTCCTCTTGATCCGAACATAAGAGCCCCCACTTTCTTTGTTCGAGGTCAATATTGTACTCACATGGTTCAATCAGACCATAGCTCTTGTGCACAGTCGGCGGTTAAACCTTCTGGCAGTCCGGGCTCTGATACCAATTGTAGGATCCAAAAGAATTTAGATATCTCCACAATAGCATGATATTGTCCACTTTGGGCCTAGGCCCTCATGGCTTTGCTCTTGGGCTCTCCCCAAAAGGCCTCATGCCAATGGAGATATCTTTCTCTTATAAACCCATGATCTTTTCCATGTGTTTTCAATATGGGACTATGTTTGCAACCTTGCAACCCCAACAAACAGTCCCACCAAAGATAGCCTATCAAAAAGCGATGTCAACTGCCGATCAAGCATGAATTGTCTGATAAGCCAAGTGGCTTGTTTGAGCGGATCACCCGTCTGGCCAAGAACACTACGACAAGAACATCAGACGCTCATTATGGATCGAAGGAACGATAAACACGACTGGAGCACTTGTCCAGTCAGGTGGAGACAATAAACTGAATCAAGTCACTGTACGAAAAAGCAACAGAGGTCAACCGACCGGAGGAGTCTCGGCCGAGCGGTTACCCCACTCGGTCGAAGAGTGAGACCATTCCTGTATCTCTTAATATCCCTTTGGGAGGTAATGTCGCTGACAACAGGGCATGGTTAACAGGTAGATTGTACAACGAAAGCTTCTATTGTCTTGTCAAGGATTTGCATAACCTCTTAAGGTATGGTATCAGATACACTTTTCGGACATATTCTTTCATAGGATAGTTTGGAGAACATGCCCACGCCTTGAGGAGCATACACATCGTCCATTGTAGCCCTATATAAAGGGGTCCATGCACTGGTGGAGGTACGTGCTATTCACTATTTACACTTGTGCTTACTGTTTCTTTGCTTTCTTCTACTGTTCTGGTGATTGACTTGAGCGTCGGAGTGCCAACATTGGGGACCCTTTCCCTGGCCCGACACTGATGTTTCTTGTGTTATAGAACGGAGCGAAGTTTACACGTGATCAACCCAGAAGTCGTATCTCCAGCTAGCATTCTTCACGATTTTCAGACATGATTATATTGGCGTCGTATGTGAGAACGTAACCTGCATCCAAGACGTGGAGATGAAGGATGCTGGACGACTCACGACGATGACACTGACAAAGGAGGAATTAGATATGCTAATACAAGGCCGAGCAGCAAAAGTAGTGGAGCAGCACCAATAGCATACGATGGTCGAGTGCCAAGTACATGAGCCCACGACATCAATAGTAGGGCAGTAGGTCGGATTGAGACCAAACGGAACATGTATCCATTCGAGGGAAGAATAAGAAACCGACTGGCACATATGGGGATGCCTCCAATGCGTTGATCCCCTTTCATCTTGCGTTGTTCCAAACTCCATCGGAGGAATAGGGTTGAGTGGACAGGGAACCAGAATCCTCTTCGGATGACGCACCCCTTCGAGATACACGGAAAGGAAAAGCATCAAGAAATAATGATTTGCTCGAACAAATCAACCGACAATTCTCTCAAGGGATTCTAGATGATCCGTTGCCACGACACTATACCCCATTGACAATCGGGGAATACAATGAGACGACTGATCCAGAGGATCATTTGACTAGATTTGACAACACAGCCACACTCCATCAGTACACCAATGGAGTGAAATGTCGAGTCTTCATCACCACCCTCTCAGGATCGGCACAACGATGGTTTAGATTATTATCGATCGGATCAATTCACAGCTTCAAAGACTTCCGAGCGGCATTCTTGCACCATTTCGCTAGTAGTCGTCGCTACCAGAAGACAAGTGTTAATCTGTTCACTGTGAAACAAGGGTCCAAGGAGGCATTAAGAGTGTACATTAAGCGGTTTAATCAGGTGGTCATGGATATTCCATCGGTCTCCTCGAAAATATTGGTAAGTGCCTTCTCCCAGGGGCTTACCGAAGGGGAATTCTTCTGCTCACTCATCCGGAGATCACGAAAAGACTTCGACCACTTGCTTAGGCATGCCACTGAATATATAAATATGGAAGAAGCCCAAGCGGCGCGAAGGAAGGAAGTGCTTGTCGAACATACTACTCCCCCTAAATGGCGGTCGACCACCAATCATCAATCACCAAAAGACCCCCGAGCGAGAGTAGCACAACCGCACCAAGAGCAAAGAACACATGTCATGCAGCATATAGTAGCAGGTTGACCCAAAGCTACAAAAGGCAAGACTTGGACATCGTTGTTTTGCTCGTTCCATCAATCGTCGACACACAACACTCTGGA
This sequence comes from Zingiber officinale, assembly GCF_018446385.1. Lineage (NCBI taxonomy): Eukaryota > Viridiplantae > Streptophyta > Magnoliopsida > Zingiberales > Zingiberaceae > Zingiber > Zingiber officinale. Next base: position 152,058,128 of record NC_055992.1, on the reverse strand, counting down.
CTGCTACAACTTGAGGCTGATTTCCAACAGACCGGCTCCTCCAGGATATCGACGTCGCTCACCAACTCCCGATCGACAACACAGACGTCGGTTAGACTGACATGGAGAAGAAGAGAAAGCGACGGACGAGCAGTACCATCGCTAGCCTCAGCAAAGGGATAATGCAAGCCCCGCCCCAACTTCGGCTGAGCGGACCAGATCCTCAGCCCAGGAGGAGGAAAATTGAATCAACGCCGCTCGGGGCAAAATCAGAATGATTGTCGCGGACCGACTAGTGGTGATTCCAACCGAACAAGAAAGTCGCACGCTCCGTGATTAGACATACATGTTGTAGGATATAGCAAAGAGAAGGCTGAGGGACCAGAGATCAATTTAGGCCCTTGGGACCTAGAGAGAGTGGAGATCTCTCACGACAATGCCTTGATCATTCGGGTGATAATAGCTAACTATACTATTCATTAAATTTTGTTGATACAGATATCTCGATGAATATAATCTTTAAGAAGGTGCTCGACCAGCTGCAAATTAACCGGAACGAACTGCAGCCCATGACGACCCCACATTATGGGTTTATAGGCAACAAATTATTGTCGATCGACTAGGCTCAGCTGGCCATATCACTCGGAGAGGAGCCTCTCAAGAGGACCAGGACCACAAATTTTATTGTGGTGGATGCATCGTCTGTCTACAATGTCATATTGGGCCAACCGACGTTGAATGGGTTTCGAGTAGTGGTGCTTACCTTTTGCCAAAAAATAAAGCTCCTGGTAAACAATAAGGTAGGAGAAGTCAAGGGCGACCAATTAACCGCTCAACGGTGCTACGTCGAGATGGTCAAAATAGAGGTGAAGGTCACATGAAAGATTCAGTGTTTGGACGTGAACACCATCATAGAAGAACCTCCCGCGCTGGTCTATGAAGAAAATGAGGAGGTTCAGATCCATCCTAGCTAGTCGGAAACCAGTACATTTGCCACAGCCGACCTAACAGATGAGAAGTAGGCAGAGTTGGTTGTCTGCCTTAAGCGAAATCATGATTTGTTCGCTTGGTCGACACACGAGCTCCCGGGCATCATGCCAAGTGTGGCTCAGCATGAGATTCACGTCCGACCGGATGCTAGGTCAGTAAAATAGAGGAAGAGGGACTTCAGCTCAGAGCATAATCAGATTATCCAAGAGGAGATAGAAAAATTGCTAGAGGTTGGTCACATCCATGATGTACAATTTCTGAGTTGGTTGGCCAACATCGTACTGGTCTCCAAGCCGGGCAACAAATGGCCAGTCTACATCGACTTCCATAATCTAAGTAAAGTCTGCATGAAGGACTTCTATCCCCTGCCCCAGATAGATCAAATGGTCGACTGCACGGCGAGTTGTGAGCTAATCTATATGTTCGACGCATACCAAGGTTACCACCAAGTGTCACTCACCTGTGAAGATCAAAAGAAGGTCAACTTCATTACGGCCGATGGGACCTACCGCTACAACGTCATGCCGTTCGGATTGAAGAACGTCGGCGCTACTTATCAAATATTGATGAACAAGATGTTCCAACAGTAGATCAGTCATAATATGGAGGTATATGTCAATTACATCTTGATAAAATCTCTCCGAGTCACTGACCTTTGCGTAGATATCGAAGAAACCTGCCGAACTCTGAGGGCATATGGAATCAAACTGAATCCAAACAAGTGTCTGTTTGGAGTAAGGAGTGGCCGCTGCTTGGGCTATATCGTCATCAAACGGGAGATCGAGATGAATCTGAGCAAGGTGAAGGCCCTGCAGGACATGCCCTTGCCTCGCAACTTGAATGAAGCCCAATGGCTGACCGAACAGATCGCCACACTATATTCATCTCTAAATTGTCCGACCAGAGTCACCCGTTCTTCAAAGTACTACTCCGCATGATGAAGTTCCAGTGGGACGTGGAGTGCGACAAGGCTTTGGAGGAGTTTAAGGAGTACCTTACCTCCCTACCTGTATTGGCAAAACCCAATGCCGGTGAGCCGATCTGGATTTATCTATCATCCATGGAGCATGCGGTTGACTCGACATTGGTGAGGTAGAATGTCTTCGAGCAACAGTTGGTATATTTTCTAAATCATATATTAAAAGATACAGAATCCCACTACACCAGTCTTGAAAAATTAGTGTATGTGTTATTACTCGTCGCTCGGAGACTTCATCAATATTTCCTCTCACATCCGATCATGGTGATGACCAACAACGCATTGAGAAGAATTCTCCTTAACACAAAAGTGTCTGAACGGCTGATCAAATGGACCACCGAGATGAGCGAGTTTGACATATAATATTAACCGCAGACAACGATCAAGGCCCATGCCTTAGATGATTTTGTCACCGAGGTCCAGAACGCTAAGTCAGACATGACTTGGAAGATATATGTAGATAGTTCATCCACTCGATAAGGTAGCAGGATCGACATCCTCTTGATATCACCACGGGAGGACAGGATGCAATTGTCATTACGGCTAGATTATCGGGCTACAAATAACGAAGTCGGATATGAGACCCTGATAGTTGGATTGCAGGCAATTCAGTATGTAGAAGCCACAAGAATCCTCATCCATTCGGATTCTTAGCTAGCATCTTAGCAACTATTGGGCACATTCGAGATATGTAACTCCTGACTCAGGCTATAAGCCGAAGCTTTCGAGAAGTTGAAGGTAAGTTTCCAAGCAGTGGTTATACAGAAGATCTCCCAATTGGACAATCAGGTCGTTGAGCAGTTGGCTAAGTTAGCGAGTTCGTTATCGCCGATCGTCGTTGATAAGCCGATTGAACAAGTTTCACTGGTGGCACACATCGACAAGATGGACGGAATAACCTTCCCGAGCGACTGGAGGATGTCACTGATAAAGTTCCTTCGATCAGGCGCCACACAAGCCGATCAAGAGGAAGGTCGTTTGTTAAAAAAGAGGGTTGGGCGGTTCACTCTAATTGGAGACCAGTTATATAAAAGAGCTTTCTCACGACCACTACTCAAGTACGTTAGATCGAAGAACATGAGTACATCTTGCAAGAAGTTCACCTTAAGGCTCCTGCGACAGTCATCCTGGAGGCATATCACTGGCTCAAAAGATCCTGTTGGTGGAATACTTTTGACCCACATTGTAAGATGATGTCGCTCGAATGGCGACCACTTGCTTGTCATGTTAGAAGTATCATAATATCCCTCACCGACCACCGAGGAGATGAAAGCATTTACGGTGTCGTGTCCGTTCGGCTAGTGCGGCATGGACATCATTGAACCATTTCCCATGGTGACTGGTTAGCGAAGATTTATACTCATGGCAGTAGCTTATTTCTTGAAATGAGTGGAGGTCGAGCCGTTAGCCAAGATAACCAAGCATATGATTATCAAATTTATATGGAAAGACATTTTGTATCAGTTCAACATCCCTCCCATGCTCAGACAATGGATGACAGTTTGCAGGACGAAGGCTCAAGGAGTGGTGTAAGAGCTATGACATTACACGGGTTTTTACTTCAGTGGCCTACCCCGAGAGTAACGGCCAGACAAAAGTCACCAACAAAGAAATCCTCAGAGGATTATAGGCTTAGCTCGACCACGCTGGAGGTTGTTGGGCCAATGAACTCCCCAGCGTATTATGAGATCATCACACCACACCAAGAGAGGCGACTGGCATAACCTCATTCCATCTAGTGTACGGGGGTGAAGCAGTGGTTCCAGTAGAAGTCAGAGTAGAGTCCGACCGTATATAGCTCTACGACTATGGAAACGCTGACCGGAGACTCATGGAACTTGACTTGGTAGATGAAGAATGGGATAAGGCCATCGTCCAGCTAATAGCATACAGGCAGCACATGAAGAAGAGCTACAACAGAAGGATAATCTCAAGGTCATTCCAAGTCGATGACTTGGTATGGAAAAGATTGAAGCTTGTCGGCAACGTCGCCAAATTAGAAGCCCCGTGGGGAGGACCCTACAAAGTCATTCAGAAGCTCTGCTTGGGAGATTACTATCGGCAAGATGAAGACAGGAGAAAGCTTGAGTGGCCCTAGAGTGCAAACCATCTTCATCCCTATAGGGTCGGGTGAGAGGTGCATAATTAAATTTAGATACACTTGTATAAACGTATGTCCTATGAGTGCAGGGGAACAATGAATAAAAATCCCAAGTGTCCCAGACTCTTGTGTTGTCCGACCAAGATTAAAAGTCAAGCGGCGACTATAAACCCTTGATACGAAATTATTCAAGAAAACCATAACAATCGAGCGATGACTATAAACTCTTGAGTCTAAAAATTAATAGTCGAGAGGTGACGGTAAACCCTTGAGTCCACGAATCAACAGTCGAGCGATGATTATAAACCCTTAAGTCAATGAATTCAACAGTCGAACGACGACTATAAACTCTTGAGTCGATGAATTCAATAGTCGAGTGGCGACTATAAACCCTTAAGTTGACCAATTCAATAGTCGAGCGACAACTATAAACCCTTGAGTCTATGAATCAGCAGTGGAGCGGCGGCTATAAACTCTTGAGTCGATGAATTCAACAGTAGAACAAAGACTATAAACCCTTGAGTCTACGCCATCAACAACCGAGCGACGACTATAAACCCGGGAGTCGACGAACCAAAAGCTGAGTGGTAACTATAAACCCGAGAGTCTACATCAACTAAGACAAGCGGCAGCTATAAACTCGAGAGTTGACAACCATAGCCGAGCGGCGACTAGAAACTCGAGAATGAAGTTACTAGAGAGTCGAGCGACGACTATAACACATGTTCTACTACTGATTGGCAGATGAGAATTTTGATTACAAAGGTATAGAGGTCATTCGGCATATGCTAAAATGAGCAATCGGATGTCTCGGTGAATACTTATATAGACGAACAGGAGCACAAGGATTCATACTTAGAAAATTTTCATATAGCATTATAAGATAGTTAAAACGCTGGGCAACCTCACAAGAGCCAAATGATGATGTATGGAAGGAGATCTTGCAAAAGTTAACAAAAGTGGAGAAGCGCCAAACAGGCGTGCATTCATTGACACTTAGAAAAAATTTACAGAACATCAAAAAGGAGCACAAGAAGCAACTTAAAGTCTAGTCACATGACTAGTCAAGATAGTCAAGTACATCATCCGGTAGGGACTTAGTGAGCTTCTCTTGGTTTATGATCTTGTTGGTCAACGTGAGAGGGAGATAGCCGTCATCCTTTAGTTGTTGGATGGCCCCATCGATGCCAAAGTTGAAGAGGTGAAGCGCTCGATCCGTGAGTCGATCGTTAAATGGGTCCGAACGGAGATAATCATGTTTGAAAACTTCAAACCGGCTGGGATCTTCCTCTTGGTAAGCTCTGAAGGCTACTCGGGATGCCTCTAACTCGACCTTCAGTGAAGTCATCTCGGCATCCTTGGCGTTGAGCTGAACCTTAGTAGCCACTTGTTCCTTCGATCGGCTCTCCCATTCGGTCACAAGAGTGGTTTCCGCCTCCTTGTTCTTGATATCCAAATCTTGGATGGCTCGGAGCTTCTTGGCGTTGGCAAAGTTAATCTTTACCTCAAAGGAATTGGCTTGCTTGGTGAGTCACTCAACTTGTGAGGCCTGCTCAGTATTCTTGTTTCTCTTTGTAATGAGCTGCTCGAAGCTCCATTCCAGGTTGGCCTATTAAGCCACCTTTGCAATTAGCTATTCAAAATGACTCTGGGAGGCCTCGTAAGGGTTGTTCGAGGTGCACAGTTGTTGGACTTCATTCTCCAAAAAGTCTAACCTCTGGCAAATGGCCAAGCTCTCGACCCAGAACTGTAGAAAAAATAAATTAGTAAGTGTTGATTGGGAAATAAGCAAGTAAACATGAGGACAATATATGTACCCCAGTGGCCTTCTGGGTATAGTCGTCTGCGAGCTCCCTTGGTGAAATGGTCGTCACACGAGCCCGAGCATCGGCTCAAACTTGTGCTAGTAGTCCTTGAATCCTGATCTGGTATTCGGGGGAGCAGAGCTCAGCATCATCCGTGTGGCGCCATTCATCAGTTGGCAAGTAGATGATGGTCGTTATGTATCTCCGGCAGCTCGGACCAGAAGGCTCAGAAGTCACTTGGCCAATGAACTTGGGCATGGGGGAAGATCAGATAGTTGATACTTGGGTGACCAGCAAAGAGGAGTGTGGAGGCATATACGTAGACCTGACCACGGTTCGGAACCGACGGTTCGACGGTTCGGAACCGCTGGTTCGACGGTTCCAGGCAGGTCGACCCTTAACCTTAACCGCCCAAGACGGTTACGGTTCACGGTTCAGAACCACCGGTTCACGGTTCGGTTCACGGTTCGTCACTGTTCAAGATTAATATGTTAAAAAAATTAAAAATTAAAAATTAAAAATTAAACATTAAACATTAAAAATTAGAAATTAAAATTTATTAAACAAAGGGCTTGCACTTATTTAAGTTGCCTACGTATCCCTTTAGGGGAATCAAAGCCCACGTAGTTCTTTTATATTTTTTATCCTTTTACATTTTCATTCACTTCCATTTCTTGTTCCTGTCGTATTTGTTCCTTCAGTATCAAAATCTTCAACTTCGTCATCTGAAAGTTGCATTCCTTGGATTCTTTTCTCCGCTCTGGTCCAATCGTCCAGTAATGCTTGGGCTTCCAAGGAGTCGGGAGACAAAGTTGATCGTCGTTCATCTAATATGTTGCCGCCGGCACTGAACGTCTGCTTCACAGCAACAGTTGACACTAGACAAGCTAAAATTTCTTTTGCGATCACGGAGACAACGGGAAAGCTTTGAGCCTTCTGTGACCACCACTTTAAGATATCGAAGTTTTCACTATCTGCTTCATTAAAATCAAAAGAAGTCGTAAAATAATTCTCAAGTTCCTGTGTGGAACTTGAGGATCCTTGTGGACTTTTTGCCTGTTCTTTTAATAAGAGTTGTGCTTTTGTAAGTTTTAAATTACTACTAGTAGTTTGTTGAATTTCAGAAATATTAATTTGTGTTCCATATTTTGCATAATATTGATTATAAATATCATATAAATAAATTCTAACATTATATATAATATTAACTGGATTAGGGGAAGAAGAATCTTTAATTGGAATTAAAGCATCATAATATAAAGTTAACATTTCTTGTAAAACTTCTAATTTAAATCTAGGATCTAAAGCAAATGCAATTAAATAAATTTCAGGAATTAAATAAAAATATTTTTCCCATTTAGTTTTCATATCTAAGATGCAAGGAGATAAAGATTCATTATTAATATGTTCATTTAAAACTAATACTATATTAGAAAATTTTTCTAAAACTAATTGAGCAGTGGGATAATAAACACCGGAAAGTTGTTCGGTTGCATCATTAAATACTTTTAAAATTTCACAAATACTACTACAAATATTCCATTGTTGTGAAAATAAATATATATTAGTATTAGTGTTTTGTGCAAAAAATGAACATAATAATTCTTTATATTGAAATGAATCTTGTAATAATTGGTATATTGAATTCCAACGTGTTGGTACATCACGTGGAAATTTTTTAGGTCTCATTCCATTAATTTTACAAAACCTACCCCATTGTTTCATTATAGATGGATGAGACCATAAATAAGAAATTGCAATTCTAATTGGTTTAATATAACTTTCTAAAATTTTTAAACCATCTTGAACACAAAAATTTAAAACATGGCATACACAACGAATATGAAAAAATAAACCTCCAATAATAGGTTGACAAACAAATTTTAGATCATCTATACAAGCGGTATTAGAACTAACATTATCTAATGATATTAAAAATATTTTATGAGTTAAACCATATTCTTCTAAAATTAAACATAATAATTGTGCGATATTATGAGCATTATGTGATTCATCAAAAACTCTATAAGCTAATAATCTTTTTTGGAGGTTCCAAGAGTTATCGATCCAATGGCAAGTCACACCCATATACGAATGTGTTTGCCAATGATCACTCCAAATATCGGAACATAAAGAAACTTTATTATCTAATTTACTAAATTCATCAATTAAATTCTTTTTTCCTTGTTTTACTAATTTTTAAATTGTACGAGTAAGTGTAGTCCTAGGAACACGTTTAGCACATGGATTAAGAGATTCTTTACAAAAATCTTCAAATGTGCATTTAGATCCAAAACTAAAAGAAAGATGTTCTACGGAAACAAATTTAGCTAATGATTCTCTTAATTTATTATCCGAATATAAAAATAAACCAGAATCGGTACTACCGCTAGTTGAAGAAAATCTTGATAATTGTGTTTGAGAACGGTCGAGTCCATATTCCGTCGGGTGCTTCGTTTCTACATGTCATTTCAACGACCCATAGCCACCGCCGGCTTGGAATTTGTAGGAAGCATTGCAGTGCTTACATTTTGCACGCATTTCTCCCGACGGAAGAGTGACCTTCTCAAAATGTTTAGTAAAAATAGAAGACTTTAGAGGAGGAAGTTCCCGAACCTTAGAAGTAATTGCATCGGTACTTCCTTGTGTTTCAGGTGTCGGATTCGGAAGATGCTCGATCTCATCATCGGTAGATTGAATGTTGGGGTCCTCCTCCCGCGGATTCATTATTTGCTTTCCCTTCCGAGCTCGAGATGATGCACCTCCGCGGCCTCCTTCCATTGTAATTGAAAACGAAAGTGCGTAGAGATTAGAGAATACAAAAATGAGATTAAGAGTAGAGAAGATGTGTGTGAAAAATGATGAAATGAGCTCTCTATTTATAGAGTTTTGATGGTAACGGACACTAAATCATAGCCATTGATCAAAAAACGGTCAAATGATCCTAACCGTTGAAAAAAAAATACCTAAAAAACCCTCCCAACGACTACGAACCGCCGGTTAACCGGCGGTTCAAGCCGTTTTAAAAAAAAAAAATTTTGCGGCTGAACCGCCGGTTCAACCCGCCAGTTAACCGGCGGTTCGCCGGTTTTTACATCTAATGAACCGGAACCGGCCCGGCAACTTGCCGGGCCGGTTCCGGTTCGGCCCGGCGAACCGGGTCAACGGGCAACCGGCCCGTTGACCCGGTTACGGGCCCGGGCCGGGTCCGGGCCAGACCCGGCCCGGGGTCGGGTCTACATATACGCGACGGGCGACATACATATAGTCCCCGACGACAACCCGGAAAGCGAAGGTGTCTGATCGGATGACAGGGAAGTAGGAATCGCGACAGTCCCCTGCTCAGGAAAGGCGGGTGATGAAGTTTCACCCCCTTGGAGGAAGGACACAAGCCAGTATAGGCGGGGGTCTGTAAGGCAGAGATAACCGAACAGGACAAAGCTTCCTAGCAGTGCCTCTTTCGTCGTATTAGAGGCTCGCTTGAGGTGGCAGACTTCGAGGGCACCGCGATCGGCAACATGGAAGGCCGATTAGGAGGAAGTTCAGATGTGGTGGCCACGACATCGCTAGCCGCTGTTGACTTGCTCTAGCCTCATTGGCCGATACGTGGCTCCCTCCCACTTCGCCGGTTGGATTGTAAGATTGGTTGACCGACTGTAGGCCACAACTCTGCAACTCGACAACACTAATGGCATTAATCTCCACGTCCACGAGCTTACTCTTGCCGCTCAGACGTGCCTTCAACATGATTTGATCTACAAAAAAGGAGGAAAAATCAATTAGATTCAAATATTAGGAAAAGAAAGAGCATACCTAGGCTGAGAGGCAGCTGCGTTCGGATGGGCTCAACACGAACACATATAAGACACTCTCCAAGAGAATCCGATGGATATGATACTTCTGACTAGCTAAGCTGGAAGTTGGTTGGAGATAGTCCAATCGACTTCGATATCTACTGAGTGATGGAGACTTTATCATTTCCATCTGCTAGCTAGTCGGGAAGTTATGCCGATCGGGAAAACGAACGAAAAAATAGTGCTCCCTCCGGTGCTTATTGGAGGATGTCATTTTTTTAAAAAAAAGACAAAGCTCACTCGGGCTCGGAATAGAAAGGTTCTAAGCTCGAACAACTTGGGATAATAAAAATAATGGAATACCCGAGACACTAAGGGAATGTCATACAAACGAAACAATATGACTACCTCGCATCGCAACCTAAAGGAGTTAGGTACTAATTAGTGCAGAGAGATACGAAAGTATTTACATACAACTGAGAATAAAGGGAGAACGGGAAAACGAAGACTGGCACAGAATTAGTCCTTAAAGAAGGGAAAGAAGTCGGCAGGAGGTAGATGGGGTCGATTGTAGGTAGAGGGGATGGCGATTTGATAGTCAGAGGGGAAACGATAGGTAAGTTTCATCTGATCAATCTCATTCTCATTAAACTTGGACCCGGTGGAGGTGTACCAGAGCCCGGGGATAGACGTAGGAGGTTGAGGGGAGACAACCATAGAAAATTGAAAAAGAAGCAAATCACGAACTCAACAAGAGAAGGCAAGAAGGGGCTTACTGAAGCATGTCACCGGCGAAGACAAAGAGAAGGAGAAGCATCAAAGAACGTCAGCAAGAAAGAAAACTTGAGGAAACATGAAGATGATGGCGAGCAAATAAGGGCTTGTAAATCCCGCGGGTTACCGCTCTAAGCCATCCGATCGAGGGTTGCAGAAAATAAGGTCGAAATCTGACTATGGAATTCGAAAAGACGTCTGTCACATCAACCGCAGATATTCGCCTGTCACATTAAGCGTGCGACGGTAGAGATCAGGACATGTGGAGGTCGGCGACAGGGAAACATTCATGGGGCTTAATTAAAAGGCATGAGCAGCGTGCTCAACCATGATGGCCAAAGATTTGCACAGTCTTCCAAAAATTGAAAGGACATCAGCAACCAATAAAGGGCGCTCGTCCAAGAAAGTAGCGAGATGTGAAAATTTCCTAAGTGTTGTCACCAACAATCCTGATCGGCATAGAGCTCTGACTAAGATGTAGTCAAGCGACGACTCTAAACCCAGGTCAGATGATAGCCGAGCGGCGGCTCTAAACCCAGGTCAACAAGAAAAGCTTCAGTGTTCATTATAGCCAGGCTACGATTCTAGGCTCGAGTTAATAAGATGATGTAGAACAACGACTATGAAGATTATATAAGAGGATCGGAAGCTCAGAAATAAAGAACGCCCGATCAGGGAAGGTCACTAAAGACACTACTTGTCCTATCTGTCGGACTTATAACCTCCTTTGACTAGACTTGAGAGGAAGTCTTGTGATGTGGTGATAAAGGAGGCCCAACAATCGTGGGTCAAAGTTGGAGACAGCAGCTGATGTAGAAGTCAAAGCCAAGGTGGTCAATGACGGTCAGCGGTGGTCAAAGGTTCCACCAAAGATGGTCGAGCGAAAAGCGATGCCAACTGTCGATCAGGCATGAATTGTCTGATCGGCTAGGTGGCTTATTTGAGTGGATCGCCCATCTAGCCAGGAACGCTACGGCAAGAACATCAGACACTTATTACAGATCAGAAGAACGATAAGGCGATCGGAGCACTTGTCCGATCGGGCGGAGACAATCTATTGAATCAAGTCACTACGGGGAAGAGAAGGAGAGGTCTATTGAGTGGAGGAGTCCCTGCCGAGCAGCTACCCCACTCGGTCGAACAGTGAGACCATTCTCATATCTCTTAATATCCCTTTAGGAGGTAATACCGCTGACAACAGGGCATGGTCAACAGGCGGATCATATGACAAAAGATTCTGTTGTCTTGTCAAAGATTCTTTTCTGACATGTTCTTTCATAGGATAGTTTTGAGAACGTACCCACGCCTTGAGGAGCTTGCACATCGTCCACTATAGCCCTATATAAAAGGGGGTCCATGTACCGACGGAGGTACACGTTATTCACTATAGTAATAACCGAAGTAACAACTCCATCGAAATGGATCATCTTATCCAATGTAAATGACAGCATTGTTCCCAGAAGTTCTTTTACTATTCCAGAGATTGACTTGAGCATCAGAGGACCAACATCGAGGACTCCTTCCTTGATCTGGTACTGACGTTTCTTATGTTGCAGAGCGGAGCGAAGTCTACACGCGGTCAACCTAGAAGTCACATCCCCAGCTAGCGTTCTTCACAATTTTCGGATAGGATCAATGACGATAGAAAGAGTGTTTTCTACTATAAGAATTGTAAAAGATGTATTGTGTAATATAATGTGTGATGATTGAATGAATGATTGAAACATCCCTAGCTTTTCCCTCAATTTTTTTTTATTCAAAAACAACCCTCCCAACATCTACTATAGAAATAACTGAAGTAACAACTCCATCGAAATGGATCATCTCATCCAATGTAAATGACAGCATTGTTAGGACCGATGTGCCCGCTAGAGGGGGGGGTGAATAGCGTTTCATTGACCTTGAGTCGGTTTGCTTCGTCTTGTTGTTATGCAACGGAATACTCGAAGACAAACACTCACAACGCTAACACCTAGGGTTTACTTGGTATCCACCTCAAGAAGAGGTGACTAATCCAAGGATCCACACATGACACGCTCCTCCACTATAAACAACTCCTTCTCAGTCGCAGCCGGAGGCGGAGAAGCCTTGTACAGATCCACACACAACAACACAACTCGCACAAGAAGAAAATACAAGATATAACTACAATACACCCTTCTTCTTGCTTACTTGTTGTTTGTTGTTACCTCTTGAACCTTGAGAGAACACTATCAAGAGCCTTCAAGAACTAGCAATGAAAGTCGGAGAAGCTCGCTGAAGATCACCAAAAAATCGCAGGAGAAATCGCAAAAGATCTGGCGAAGAAAACGCTCCGTCCAGGCTTTAAACAGTGCTCTCAATCGATCGAATTCATCCCTAATCGATTGCCACGTCAGCACCTCTCCATCACAGTCGTCCATCACCTGCACCCTGCGCAACGGTCACTTCCCAATCGATCGATCGATCGATTGGGACTGCCTGAATCGATCGCCTAATCGATTTAGCACCTTTCCATGCTCTCGCGCCCGCATGAGAGCTTCTGTTGCCCAATCGATCGACCGATCGATTGGCAGCTCACAATCAATCGCCCGATTGATTGGGAAAGCCTCTATGCTCACGATTCCACATCCCAATCGATCGACCGATCGATTGGGCCTTCCCACAATCGCAGCACACTCCAATCGATCGACTGATCGATTGGACCCTGGTTCAATCGATCGCCCGATCGATTGACTAGCCTGGACTTGACTCAAACTCAAGTCCAAAATCTCCAACCCAACTCCTGGTCAACCGTGACCTGTTGGATCTCCATGCCTAGCATTTTGTCACACCCGATCAACCTTGAACTAAACTTCTAGACTCCTCCATCAGCCTTGCGTCCCTCGGATATCTCCCATCCTTCACGCCTTGCCTTCAGGAGCTTCCTTCGGCCTCATCCTAGTTGTCGGATTATACCACCACACTCGACCAACCTCGAACTAGCCTTCTAGCCTCCTCCATCAGCCTTGCGTCCCTCGGATATCTTCTCATCCTTCACGCCTTACCTTCAAGAGCTTCCTTCAACCTCATCCTAGTTATCAAGTTCTCCTTGCCAAGTCACACTAGGACTTACCTTACCAAGACCACATGCTTGGACTTACTGTTGGTGCGGTTAGCACTAACGGTTTAACTCAGGTTTTGATGAATGACAAATTGGGTTAAGTTAGGTTTGTCGTTATCTAACACTCTGACCGAGTGTGCAGACGAAGTCCAGACAGGTCAACGGGCAGACCGGATGTATGGCACGAAGTCCAAGCGGGTCGACGGGCTGACCGGACGCTTGGCGAGAAGTCCAGCTAGGTCGATGGGCTGACCGGATAGCTAGCAAGAAGTCCAACCGGGTCGATGGGCTAATCGGACACTTGGCGAGAAGTCCAGCTAGGTCGACGGGCTGACCGGATAGCTGGCGAGAAGTCCAGACGGGTCGAAGGGCTGACTGGACGTCTGGCAGGTGAGTAAAGGTAAGTCACTAGAAGGGAGTGACTGTGAGGACGCGTTCCCGGAAAGGGAATATTAGGCGTCGATCCGGCTTAGATCCATTTCAGATATCTAAGTCTAGATCGTGACTAGATTTCGGTCTCGGAAAGACGGAATCTAAGTCATAATCTTCTTTGATTAAAGTATAAACTGTGCTAACATCTTATTTTGCAGGATATACATATTATTTGCCTCCGACTAACTCTTTCTTACAAATAAAGGAGCTTCTAGAGAAAAAGTGGTCCGGGCGCCCGGGAGGCAATTTCTATCCCTGGCGTGCATCGACACGTGGAGCTCGTTGGTTGGGCTGGCTACGTCACACCAGGGCGCCCGGAAGGGATCCAGGTGCCCCGAGCATCCTATAAAAGGAGGGTCAGAGGGGAGCTCAAAAACAACTGAAAAAAAAAAGAGATCTTCTACTGCTTGCTCTGCTGCTCTGCGCTCCTACGACGCTAACGAAGCTCCGACAACACACGTTTCTCTTTTCGATTCATTCCGTTGTCGGTATTGTTGTCATTTTTCATTAGCTTTTTCTGTACTTAGTTTGTAATAAAATTCGAATTGCTAGTGATTGCCCACCGAAAGCGGTCAACGACCGCGGGCCTTGGAGTAGGAGTCGACACAGGCTCCGAACCAATTAAAATTGATTTGTGTTAGCATTATTTTTTTTATTTCCGCTGCGTCTATACTCGAACGAATTTTTATGTTCGATATTCACTCCCCCCTCTATCGAACGTCTACGATCCAACAAGTGGTATCAGAGCAGGTACCGCTCTGATTTGGTGCAACCACCAATCAGACAAGGGGGTGAAATTTTCTTTTGTTTTTTTTTCTCTTTTTTTTTTCTTCTTTCGCTTTCAGTCTTACGTTTAATTCCAAACTGATACTATTATCTTTTTGGAAAGTTTTCTCGTTGCAATTAAATATAACTTGGTGCAACACCAATTCAGTTCCTTTATTATCTTTTACTTCTTCCCGCACTGCTAATCCAAGACCAAGTCTTGGGAATTTGCCTGTCTATTTGTTTGATTGTGTGCAGGGATTAAAATGTCTCAGCTTGAAGGCTTCAGCACAGTACGACCGCCCCTTTTCAACGGGGACGATTTCCCGTACTGGAAGAAGCGAATGAAAGTGTATCTCAAGACAGACTTCGACCAGTGAATGAGCGTCACCAGACCATACAAAATACCAGTAGACAGTTCCGGGAATCTACTGGATCCAGAAGATTGGACATCGGACCTATAAAAGAAGGCATCAACAGAGAACAAGGCAATCAACACCCTACAGTGTGGATTGACTAGAGAAGAACTAAACCGGGTCGGACCACATAAGAACGCCAAAGAGCTGTGGGACAAACTGATCGAGCTGCACGAAAGAACCAGCGATGCTAAGGTAACAAAAAGGGACTTACTCTTAAATAAAATATTTGATATAAAAATGCAGGAAGGGTAAACTGCAAGTCAGCTGCACGCGAGGATCAAGGACATCCTCAACGGGCTCCACGCAATAGGCCACCAAATGGAGAACCGGGACTTAATAAGGTATGCACTGAATGCGTTTCCACGTAATAGTTTGTGGGCATCTATTGTGGATGCCTACAAAATTTCTAAAAACTTATCTAAACTTAAATTAGACGAGTTGTTTTGTGAATTAGAACTACACGAACAAACTAACGTCGGGGCCGAGAAGGGTGTAGCTTTGTTTGCAGGTTCCTCCAAGGAGAAGATAAAGAACAAGTCTGAACCTGAAGACGACTCTGATCAGATCTCTGAAGATGAAGAGCACCTGGTGAACTTGGTAAGGAAAATGTTCACCAGGAGGAAAAGGAGCTTCAGCAAAAAGGACCTTCAGAGGATCAATTCTCCAACCGCCTCGAGGAGCGTGACATGCTTTGGATGCAACAAAAAGGGCCACTACAAGAACGAGTGTCCGAAATTGAAAAACGAGAAACCAAGGACGACCAAAAAGAAGGCCCTTAAAGCAACGTGGGACGACACTTCCTCGGATGAATCGGAAGCCAAAGAACAGAAGAACAAGAGTTACCTCGTGCTGATGGCCCGTGAAGAAGAATCGGAGGAAGAATCGGAAGACGGGTCCGAACCTGAATCGAGCCACGAGTCCATACTCGTTTCCGAAGGTTCCGAAGAGGTATTCCTAAACTTAAACCGGAAATTTTTAAAAATTATTTCTTGCTTAAACAATAAATTAGTTAAAATAGAAAAAGAAAATGAGTTGCTCTTTGAAGAAAATCAAAATCTTAAGGAACAAATAAAAAATTCAAATCCAACTCAAAATCTAACACTTGAGGAGGAGAATTCATCTCTAAAATTAGAAATTAATAATTTAAAAGAAATGTTATAAAAATTCACAACAAGATCCAAAAACTTAGATTTAATATCAAATAATCAAAAAGTAATTTATAATAAAACCGGACTTGGCTATAAGTCAAGCTCAAATAAAACATTCAAGTCATTAATAACTCAACACAAACCAACAAAACAAGCTTGGGTTCCGAAAGCGTGTTTAATCACGCAAGTAGGACTTAATCAATACTACACACCTAAAGAAAAAATAGTTTATATAAACTCGAACAAATCAAGTCAAAGACTAAAATACAAACCTAAACCAAAAAATTTAAAATCTAAACATAGTAAAACTTAACAAAATGTAAACTATCGCCAAGTAAAATATAATTACAAAAGAAATAGACATAAAACCAAGAACAAAATTAAATTAAATGACCATTAATTCAGGGGGAGGCTCTAGAATAGCTGGCACCTCCAAAACTAACCTACCCGGCAGGGTAACCCTAGCCAACCTACCCGACAGGGTAATTAGGATTAGTTAAAAAGAGTTCAAGTTTAACTTGAAAAATGGTACTGGTGAAATATTGGATGATAGTACGTTAGGGAAGCTTAGTCTATGCATGTCTTGGAAGATATGGCTTCGACCTGGTGCATTTGGCTAAGTGGAACTGACCAAAGCTACCCTTTATGAATCCTAACCAGTTAGACCAAGGTTTTGTACTAAGTCCAGTGGATAGGACTATTTGGAAAACCTCAAAGGCATGGTTACTTTAATGATGTCCGAGTGACTCACCATAGCCTAGAAGTTTATCCAGAGAACGTCTATTTGTTGAACCCAAAGCTAAACCTGAATCTAACGCAAGTTAAAAACAAACCCTAAAACCGAGTCTAATTCATCTTACAAAATTATAGGATTCCCTGTGATCCTGTCCGAATCGTCGAACCAAAGGACGCTGGGCACGTGGCGCTCTCCTAGTCGATGACGCAGGCCTCCAAAGCTTTGGCGATCCTGCACAGAAGTCGGGCCGGGAAGGGGTTCCCGACGGCGACCCTCCGATGCTCAAGTCAGGTAAGCGGACAGACAAAGGGTGGCTCCGAAATGCGTAGAATGCATACATCCGGCGAAGAATGAGGGCCTTTATATAGGGCAGCGAAGAAGTGAGTGTACACCTGCCGAGGTCTACACGTGTCCATAGCCCATACCCCAGTAAGGACTTGTCAGTGAGCTTCCCTAACCCATACTGCTACAGTCTCGGCATGTCCTCGATGGGACAGCGAAATCCCCTGTCACAGGATTTGGAGCATGGCCTACACGTGAAACATACCTGCTGTCAGAAAAAGACGTCCCCTGTCCTTTTCCCCATTGCTCCAGATCTGGCGTCCGGGCGGACAGAAACCTCAACATCCGGCCGGACATATGTGGTGGTTTACTTGGGGAGATTTTCCATCATATACTTTGTGGAGACTATTAGCAGTGTTACCTTATGGCTTTGGCCGAGCGTGAGGTCCGCTCGGCACCACGACCTTTTCCACTAAGCGCCGGAACCCTGATTTCGACAGGGTACCTTTTAACCATCAGCCGACTATCGTCCGATCGGGACGTTCGATTCCACTGGACGGTCGGCCTGCCGCCCGGTCGGACCCGGCCCTGTCGTCCGGTCGGACACGGCCCTCTCCGGATGGACAACTGCCACTGTGACTTCTACGTGACGTTGACTCCACAGGGTGGGGTCCCCTGTTCCTACTACCGGATCACTTGCCTTCCCTTCAAGTCTAGTCGAAGGAGGCGAACAGTCCGACTGACTGGACTAAGAATCTAGCCGAGCGGTTCCTCCGTGCTTGTATCTCCCGCTCGGCCGACCATAGAGGTAGCCTTGAGCGAATCCACAATGGCGTTCACCGGATCTCCTCGTGTTCTGCGCCAATCTTCGACATTAAGGTCGAGCATGCTTTCATTAAATGCTCCGAATGATTGAATGCCACGTGGAGCAATGCCATCGGCGTACGACGGCAGTGGCATGATGTTTTGATGTGATCGACGCAATTCGAAATAGACGGCTCGATGCATGCTTGGATTCCCGTGACCTGGATCCAACGGTGGAGGCCGCCCGGCCTTCACCCTATAAATTCTTCGTTCTCTTCTATCCCCTCACTTGCCTCCGTGATCTCGACCACTGCCCCCTGCGCTTTAGAGCTCCGGCGATCCTATTTCTGCTCTCCGACGCTCTCCGGCGCCTTTCCCTTGATCCCTTTCTACTACCCTAAGCAAGCTGAGCCGGGCACCTTCATGTTCCAAGCTCGACCCGGCTTGGTTTTCTTCAACAAGCTTCCTACTTCTAATAAACATTGGAAGGATTATTTTTTCTACATTCGCATGCCCGCTCGGGCCAACTTCCCGACCCAATGGCAAGTCAGCCTACCCCCCACTCCCAAGTTGAAGAAGTTCAAGACCCGACCGGACTATCTCCACGCTGCAAATATACTGGTCGGTCTGCGACTTGACATCAACAAACTTCTCCACGAGGGAGTGATGTACATCTTCGGGCTGAGTCCTATACGACTCCTCTTCCGACCGGCTTCGGTAAGGACTTTGCTTGGGCATTTGCTTTAATTGCTAACTGATTTCTTTTCTTTCTCCTGCAGCGGACATCGTCATGGATTCGGTCATGGCTGGTGTTTTGAAGAGAAAGGCGGCGGCGCTAGAGGCCGCGGCCGCCAAGGAGATGGAAGCACTGGGTATCCAGCCGGTCGGATCCCATGAAGGAGAGAGCGGAACTCAAGCTGAGTCGGCCGCTCAAGCTTCCCAACAAAATGTAGCTAGCGGCGCCACGCCCTCAAGAGAACAAACTGCCCCCGAGGAAGGTTCCGCTCGGGAGGAGGAGCAGCCCTTACAAAAGAGGCGCCGAGTGGAGACTCCCCTACGCTCGGCTACCTCAGCTGTCCTACCCTCCGAGCGGGTCACTGCAACTTCTCGGGGCAAGGCGCCAGAGACCGAAACTATCTCGTCCGACCGGACGCCTTCGGATTGGGACGAGCCAGCTGCTCCAGTGGAGGCTATTCCAATCAGCACCCTTCCGCCCACTCGCCATTCAGCCCAGCGCTCGACCATTCATTCCCAGTTTTCTACGCCGGCTTCTGATCCCCTTCCGACTGCCGGTCGGACGACCCCCGGTCATGGCCGCACGATTCGGGTCACTCTTCATCTACCGACTGAAGAGCTGCTTCCAGAAGCCGACCGTCCATCTGCGCCCGAGCACACCATCACCTTGAAAGGGCCCCTGGCTGAGATGTGGGCCGATGCTCGGGCACGCACAGCGCTGATACCCCTTGGAAATTTAGCCAATAGCCACATGCGGGAGGCCACTGGGGTAAATTTATGCTTCTAAGCTTTGTATGCATTCCTTCCGATCGACCGATAATAATTATAATTTTCGTTTGCCAGAGATGGGTGGAGGAAATTGCGGTTTCCAACCGCTTGGCCTTGGTGGATGAAGAGCTGCGACAACTGAAGGCCGCAGTTGGTCCGTCCGGCCTTCAGGGCCCTTCCTATTCCGAGCTGCAAAAGGAGCTGAAGAAAGCTCAAACTCTTCTGGCGGCCGAGGAGAAGAAGATAGCCGACCAGGCCCATGCCCTGGCCGAGTCCGAGCGGCAAGTCAAGTCGCTTGAAACAAAAATAACTCTGGCCACCACTCGAAAGAATACTGCTATCTCCGATCTGGAGAAGAAGAACGTTGAGGCTCGGGGCCTGGAGCTGAAGATAAAGGAATTGACAGAGCAGCTCGACCGAGAGAAGGCCGGCCGCTCGGCCGACACGGCTAAGATTCAGAATCTGAATGAGGCTCTTACTGGCTCCCAGGCGGCGTTCAAAGAATATCAAGATGCCGAGCCGAGTCGAGTCGCGGCCTTAAGACAGAGCTACATCCGCTCGCCCGAATTCTCAGAGAAGATATGCGAGCGGATGTACACAGCCTTCGACTTGGCTATGACTGCCACCACCACTTATCTAAAGTCGAAGGGTCTTCTTCCGGAGTCTGCTGCTATTCCGGCCGGCGATCAGGTGGCGCTCCTGAATAACATTCCCAGGGACCTTTACGATTATATTGAGTAGCTTTCTGTATTTCGGCCACTCGCCAGGATATCATCTTTTTCTTTTTTTGTGTAATTGGGCCGCTCGGCTTAAAACTCTAACTTTAATGCAATGTTTTCCTTGTATTTGCTGTCTCCTTTCATAACCGAGATGTGTGTTTATCCGCTCGCCCATAATTATTTCGTGCGCTCCCCCATAAGGGATCTTAACAAAGTGATCGCCGTGATCTCCTCGCTCGGCAAAATACATCGCGTTCTTTGCGGGCATAGCTCATTTACCAAATGCCAAGTAGTTTTGGATACTGGGCCGCTCGAAGCGTGTATAGACGATCGAACGGCATCGAAATCGCGTGCCTCGGGACATTAGATGCTTTAATCCACTCGGTGGGTTTATAAACGCCGGCTCGTCTCTCGATATTTAACGTCGGAGCTCGACGGTCTTCCGCTCGGACGTTTATAGACGCCGGCTCGTCTCTCGATATTTAACGTCAGAGCTCGACGGTCTTCCGCTCGGACATTTATAAACGCCGGCTCGTCTCTCGATATTTAACGTCGGAGCTCGACGGTCTTCCGCTCGGACGTTTATAGACGCCGGCTCGTCTCTCGATATTTAACGTCGGAGCTCGACGGTCTTCCGCTCGGACGTTTATAGACGCCGGCTCGTCTCTCGATATTTAACGTCAGAGCTCGACGGTCTTCCGCTCGGACGTTTATAGACGCCGGCTCGTCTCTCGATATTTAATGTCGGAGCTCAACGGTCTTCCGCTCGGACGTTTATAGACGCCGGCTCGTCTCTCGATATTTAACGTCGGAGCTCGACGGTCTTCAAGGTTAATTTTGACGCTGCCGGTCGGCGAAGATATTTGCCATCTTTATAATTTTGCTTCCTGCATTACAAGGACATAGACGACCGAAATGTATATAAATTTTCGTTTAGCGCACCTTTCACCCAGCTCGGATAACGTACTCCCGGTCGAACGGCTCGGGGTCTTCTTCGTCATCGAGCGCTTGGCTCGGATACTATACCTCCGGCCGAATGGCACGGGGCCTTCGTCATCGAGCGCTTGGCTCGGATACTATACCTCCGGCCGAATGGCACGGGGCCTTCGTCATCGAGCGCTTGGCTCGGATACTATACCTCCGGCCGAATGGCATGGAGCCTTCGTCATCAAGCGCTTGGCTCGGATACTATACCTCCGGCCGAATGGCACGGGGCCTTCGTCATCGAGCGCTTGGCTCGGATACTATACCTCCGGCCGAACGGCTCGGGGCCTTCGTCATCGAGCGCTTGGCTCGGATACTATACCTCCGGCCGAATGGCACGGGGCCTTCGTCATCGAGCGCTTGGCTCGGATACTATACCTCCGGCCGAACGGCTCGGGGCCTTCGTCATCGAGCGCTTGGCTCAGATACTATACCTCCAGCCGAATGGCACGGGGCCTTCGTCATCGAGCGCTTGGCTCGGATACTATACCTCCGGCCGAATGGCACGGGATCTTTGACCTCGAGCGCTTGGCTCGGATCTTATACACCATGAAGATAGGCCGCTCGGCCGATAATGCCAATTGCGCACATTATAACATTTTGCCTTCTGCATTTCACATATACAACCAAACAGAAAGTACACAGCACACATTCTATTGGTGCACCTTTCACCTTGCCCCGGAAAGGCTGGAGATAATTTGCGCTTCATGGTGGATCCAGGTGTCAATCCATCTTCATCCGCTCGGCAGCTCGCCCACCCAATTTCCTCGTATGTGGTCGATTCATCGCCTGACATCAAACTCCCGCTCTTGAGGTTCCAGAAGGAGGGGCTTGCTATAAGTTGAATTCAGGAGATGAAGTATCTGCTTTTGAGGGAAATGAGACTGTGGCAGTCGGTGCTTCCGCTCGGGAGAAGCGTCCGCTCGGGGGGCTTTTCCTTTTCTGTCATCTCGTTTCGGCATCTCATCAGAAGATCCCCGATCTCTATGAGCTGGTACGGCTTCAGGGGTGCGGAATAGGGCTCGATGAAATGCAACGGTGGCCGGCGGTGCTTCCGCTCGACCGCCAGACGCTGACGTTGCTTGCTGCTCTGGCTGCTCGGCTGTGGCTTTCTGTTTTTGCTCCACAAGCTTGGCGGCTCTTATCTCGATCAGAGCGTCGAGTTCCTCGTTCGAAAGCGTCACCATGTGTTGTCGTCCAGCTTCGTCCATTGTTTCCGTTCGGATGCAGGAGCGTTCCCACAGACGGCGCCAAATTGATCCTGTCCGAATCGTCGAACCAAAGGACGCTGGGCACGTGGTGCTCTCCTAGTCGATAACGCAGGCCTCCAAAGCTCCGGCGATCCTGCATAGAAGTCGGGCCGGGAAGGGGTTCCCGGCGGCGACCCTCCGACGCTCACGTCAGGTAAGCGGACAGACAAAGGGTGGCTCCGAAATGCATAGAATGCATACCTCCGGCGAAGAATGAGGACCTTTATATAGGGCAGCGAAAAAGTGAGTGTACACCTGCCGAGGTCTACACGTGTCCATGGCCCATACCCCAGTAAGAACTTGTCAGTGAGCTTCCCTAACCCATACTGCTACAGTCTCGGCATGTCCTCGATGGGACAGCGAAATCCCCTGTCACAGGATTTGGAGCATGGCCTACACGTGAAACATACCTGCTGTCAGAAAAAGACGTCCCCTGTCCTTTTCCCCATTGCTCCAGATCTGGCGTCCGGGCAGACTGAAACCTCAACATCCGGCCGGACATATGTGGTGGTTTACTTGGGGAGATTTTCCATCATATACTTTGTGGAGACTATTAGCAGTGTTACCTTATGGCTTTGGCCGAGCGTGAGGTCCGCTCGGCACCACGACCTTTTCCACTGAGCGCCGGAACCCTGATTTCGACAGGGTGCCTTTTAACCATCAGCCGACTATCGTCCGATCGGGACGTTCGATTCCACTGGACGGTCGGCCTACCGCCCGATCGGACCCGGCCCTGTCGTCCGGTCGAACACGGCCCTCTCCGGATGGACAACTGCCACTGTGACTTCTACGTGGCGTTGACTCCACAGGGTGGGGTCCCCTGTTCCTACTACCGGATCACCCTGATTGAAAATATAGATCGGGTGAGATAACTAAGGACATTAAAATTAAATTTAAAATTAAATTAAAATTAAATTAAAATTAAATTAAAATATTAAAAATTAAAACTTAAATTTTTTAAACTTAAAAATTTAAAAATTAAAACTTAAAGTTTTTTTAACTTAAAAATTTAATTTAAAAATTAAAACTTACTTTTTAACTTAAAACTTATTTTAAAACTTAATTTATTTAAAAATTTAGTTTTTTTTGGTCCAATAGTTAGACTAACCCCAATTCCTACCTATTGTAGGAAACTAAGTGAATTTTGGATAGTGGTTGCTCCAAACATATGACTGGAGATCACACAAAATTCACTCAACTCACCTACAAAAATCTAGGAATAGTTGCCTTTGGGAACAACGGCAAACTCAAGGTACTTGGTATAGATAACATCGAACTAAAAATTGACTTTATCATTACAAATGTTTTATTTGTTGAAAATTTCAAGTATAATCTTTTGAGTATCAGTCAACTGTGTGATACTAGGTATAAGGTTAGGTTTTTATCTACAGAATGCTTAATCAAACACCTAGACAACCCTAACATAAGCCTAAAAGGGTTTAGGAAAGACAACATCTATGTGATTAACTTAACCACTTCTTCAATTAAGTGTTATTTAATACAAAAAGAAGAAACATGGTTATGGCATAGAAGAATGTCACATACAAACTTCAGAAATATAAGCAGACTAAATGGACTAGTTAGAGGACTACCAAAATTACGTAACCTTGACTCAACCATATGTAATGCTTGTCAACAAGGTAAGCAAACAAAATCTACCCACAAACCAACTAATGAATCGCAAACCAACTCAATCTTAGAACTGTTACATTTAGACTTATTTGACTCCCATGGAGTCAAATCAATAAATGGAAGTCTATACTGTCTAGTTATAATAGATGACTATTCTAGATTCACTTGGGTAAAATTTTTAAAAAATAAGGATGAAACTTTTGAAATTTTTACAAACTTTTGTAAACAAGTTGAAAATGAAAAGGATCCTAAAATTAAAAGAATTAGAAGTGATAATGGGGGAGAATTTAAAAATCATAACTTTAACAAATTCTGTCTTGAAAATGGCTACCATTACGAATTTTCGTGTCCTAAACCCCCCCCCCCCCCCCCCCCGCCCAACAAAATGGGATTGTAGAAAGAAAAAATAGAACATTGCTTGAGGCCTCTAGAACGATGTTAAATGAATACAAATTACCTAAATATTTTTGGGCAGAAGCTATTAGTACAGCTTGCTATGTACAAAACAGAACAACACTAAACAAAACCCATAACAAAATATTTTTTGAAGTTTATTACAATAAACAACCTAATATAAAATACTTTAGAGTGTTTGGGTGCCCAGCTTTTATCTTAAACACAAGAGAACATTTAGGAAAATTCACCTCCAAGGTTGAAAATGGAATTTTCTTATGATACTCCCTAAATAGTAGAGGCTACAGGGTTTACAATAAGGTTACCTTAAGAATTGAAGAAACCACTAATGTGAAATTTGAAGAATCCAAACAAAACCTAGAACAAACACAACATCAATCAAGTGAATTTATTCGAAAAAACAATAACTCTGAAGGAACCAACCAAATCCTAAGTCATGAAGAAGAAGAACAACCTCAGGAAAGTCAACCCCCTAGAACAATAAGAGTCAATCCAAATCACCCAACTGATCAAATAATTGGTGACTCAGATCTTAGGGTTCAAACTAGATCCTCCTTTAGAAATCTAAGTCAAATATCCTTAATCTCAAAAATTAACCCAAAACCATAGCCGAATCACTACTTGACCCAGACTGGGTCATAGCTATGCAAGAAGAATTAGCTCAATTTGAGTGTAATGAAGTTTGGGACCTGGTACCACCACCCAAGAATAAGAAAATAATAAAAACAAAATGAATATTTAGAAACAAACTAAGTGAAACTGGTGAAATTACTAGAAATAAGGTCAGGCTAGTTGCTAAGGGGTTCAGTCAAGTGGAAGGACTTGACTATGATGAAACATATGCCCCAGTAACTAGACTAGAGTCCATTAGGATGTTACTAAGTTATGCAGCACACAAAGGGTTTAGACTATACCAAATGGATATTAAGTCAGCATTCCTAAATGGACTAATAAAAGAAGAAGTCTACGTAGGACAACCACCTGAGTTTGAGAGTCTAGAACACCCTGATTATGTCTATAAATTGAAAAAGCCTTATATGGACTTAAGCAAGCACCTAGGGCTTGGTATGAAAGACTAACGTCTTACCTAATCTCTAAAGGATTTAACCAAGGATAAATTGACCCAACATTATTTGTCAAATTAATAAAAGATGATATTTTTATAGCACAAATTTACGTAGATGACATAATCTTTGGTTCAACAAATTCAGAATTCTTAGATGAATTTACAAGCTTAATGGAACACGAGTTTGAAATGAGTCTGGTAGGCAAATTAACCTATTTTTTATGATTACAAATCAAACAGACAAATGAAGGTAACTACATTTATCAACAAAAGTATACTAAGGAATTACTTAAAAAATTTGGAATGAAAAACACCAAAAAAAATAAAAACACCTATGGCAGTAAACACAATCCTAGATGATGATCCCAATGGAAAACCAGTTGACCTAAAACATTATAGGAGTGTCATAGGTGTTGGGACCTTGACGTTCGCTAGAAGGGGTGAATAGCGTCTCACTCAAATCGTCGCTTCCTACGTTTGTTAGTGCACAGCGGAAACAAAAATACTAACAAACAAAAGCAAAGCTAACCCTAGAAAACAATAAACAAGAAGCAAACCCAATGACACGTTGTTTAACGTGGTTCAAAGATGAAGCTCCTACTCCACGGCTGTCCGTAAGGTGGACGATCCCGATCCGTCGGTGGATGACTCCACGGAAAACCTCCGGCTAGCTCGTGTAGCTCCTTGTGAGTGGAGAAACCTAGCCACAAACTCTCACCAAGGACTCTTGAGAAGCTAGGGCACTGGTAGACTACTAATAGGGGTTAACCACCTCTATTTCGTCAACCTTAACCAAGCTTCCAATGCTTGGTTATATAGGCTACAAGTTAGAAAACCCCGCCTACCAGTCGACTGCCAAAACATGCAGTCGACTACCCTTCGTGGAAATTCGACCGTTGCAGCCCAACAGCACGATACCAACTCTCTGTTCGCTCCCAGTCGACTGCCCCAGTCTACTGCACCAGTCGACTGATGAAACCACCAGTCGACTGCTACAGTAACACTACAGTGCACTACAGTACTGCTACAGTAAACCCTAATTCTAAGATTTTACCCCGAGTACATTCACTCAGCACTCATTCTCGCCCGACCAACCTAGACCTAGCCTTCTAGCCTCCTTCATCAGCCTTGCGTCTCTCGGATGTCTCCCCATCCTTCACGTCTTGCCTTCTGGAGCTTCCATCAGCCTTGTCATTGTTGTCGGGTCTTCCTTTGCCAAGAGGTCGTGCCTCCGGGACTTCATCCATTGCCAAGTCACACTTGAACTTACGTTGCCAAGACTACATGCTTGGACTTACACCGCCAAGACTCATCCTTGGACTTTCCTCCTTTGCCAAGATCACACTTGGACTTTCCTTGTTGTACCTGTATCCTGCACACTCACAATGCATATCAAATACAACAATAAACCTAACTTAAACCTTTGCCCAAACATCAAAACTTAGGGTACCCAGATTGCTCCAACAATAGGTAGCCTACTATACCTAACTGCAAGTCAATCGGATATCTTGTTTGCAGTCAGTATGTGTGCCAGATATCAAACTTGTGCTAAAGAATCTCATTTGACTCAAGTCAAAAGAATCTTTAGATACCTTAAAGGAACAACAAATGTAGGTATTTAGTATCCTAGGACAAATAATTTTGAATTAATAAGGTATTCTGATTTAGATTATGCTGGATGCAAATTAGACCGCAAAAGCATAAGTGACGGATGTCAATTATTGGGTCCATCACTTGTCAACTGGTTTAGTAGAAAACAACATTGTGTTGCCCTATCTACAACTGAGTCAGAATATATAGCAATAGGAAAGTGTGTTGCACAATTATTATGGATGATGCACACCCTAAAAGATTTCAACTTGAACCTCACAAATGTCAAAGTCTTAATTGATAACATTAGCTCAATTAACCTAACAAAAAATCCAGTGCATCATTCCAGAATTAAACATATTGAAATTAGGCATCACTTTATCAGGGATCATGTTACTAAAGGGGACATTGAACTCAAATACATTGAGTCCAAATCCAATTTAGCTGACATATTCACAAAACCACTCCCTGAAAGTGAATTTAGCAATCTGCGTAGAAAATTAGGAATATGCTTAATAGACTAGGACTTTTTCAAAATTCAAAACTATTTTAAAAAAAACAATTATTTTAAAATTCTAGGTTAAATTTGTTTTCATTTGTCTTAAAACCTTCCAACTTTTAAAATTTCAAAATAACTTTAGCCTTAGACTAGAAAAATTCCCTTAGAAATCATGTACCCCCAGGACTAGTATTTGAGCATCTCACCAACACCCTAGGATTACCTTGCTTGTGATTGACAAACATAGAAAGGGGTGAGATGTATAGGTCGATTGCCTGGACTTAAGATGCTTATATCAGTGCATCGACATAGGTCTGGGCGTTAAATACAAAACATACATTGATCAAGATAAGTTACTCAGTTAAGTCAACCACTAACTGATTACAACGAACTTAACTTGACTAACCAAGTGAAAGCTGCTATCTTCTGATAGTCAGTAAGTACCTAATTGATTAGACAACTACTTTAGATGTCTGGTGTAGGGGGAGGATTAAATCAACACTTAACACCAACAATTATTTTCTCCACCTTAAATATAATATTTTTTCTAATGTTTTTTCAGTATTCAAATTGGTCTTTGGTTTCAAATTTAAAATTTTTACAAACTTAATATGTAAAATACCGCAAATATACGAATATTAATAAGGAAATTTTCCAGAATTTTTGAAAATTTTTCGAGAATTTTTCGGAGCTCGTATGGACGAGTTAACGGGGACAAGAACGGGGTCGGGAAAAAGCCTGTTTAGGCGACCCATTTAAGCGAGGAATTGTTTCTTTTATAAATTCCTTATTCCTTTTCTTTTTCATTTATTTTATTTTTCCCCGTACCTAAACTTCCTCCTCACGCCGAACCCGTGTTTCTCCTCTCGACTCCTTCCCCGCGGCTGCTTCCCCTCGCGGCGAATCTGCCCTAACCGTCGCTTGCGGCAGTTCTTTTTCCTCTTGCGTGAGCAGAGACCAAAGAGAGGTCGGCTGTTCTCTTCTTTCCTTTCTCTGTGCCGAAGCCCTCCTCTGTCGTCATCACAGCAACGCCGTTCCTGCGCCCTAGCCACCGGCGACGCACGGAGCAGCGCCACAACCCCCCCCCCCCCCGGTGCCCTAGCGCCGATCACCGCGCATCACCCTTTCTTCCTCTGCCCTAGTTTGTGTTCACGACCGATTTTCTGTGCTGGCACCCGAGCCTAGCACCGACGCCGCCTCCCGGTTCCTCTCCCCTCTGTGTCCGAACCCTAGCACTGACGTTGCCGACCAGATAGCCACAAGAGCTCGCCGGCAGGAAGGACCAGCACGACCATTTTGCCTCTGCCCTAGATCGCCGGAATTCAGAAGATTAAGTAAGTCTTCGGTTAGAAGCAGCAACTCAAGTTTTGGAGTTCCCTTCCGTGCCCTAATTCAACTGCCTGGTTTTTCTTTCAGCCACCTACAGTGAAACAACAGGAGATCATCTGAAATTTGTGGGATCTGTTCTTGGCAACAAATTTGTCTCTGTTGTGGATTAACAATCAAGGCTGAGGAATAAGATAAGGAGTAGGGCATTTGATACATGTTATTGATCATGATTTTGATTCGATTATTTTAGATGGTTGATCATGTGTAGATTTGAATTAGGGTTATGTTTGAATTAAATTTAAAATGGAATATGTGATTCATCATGTTTTAGATGCATGGGTAATTGGACTTAGGTTTTAGATTTTTAATCAAAGGGTGGATTAAGGATTAGGTAACTAATCCTAATTGATCATCCAATTTGTTTAGACAGGATGATGGTCATATGATTTGGGTTTTTCCCTAATTTAGGGTTATAGATTTTTATTTAGTTATTTATGAGAAATGTAGCTAAATAAAATATATTACATTGGTGGAACAGGACTTTGACGCGAGACGAGTATCTCGGAGTCAGATTTGCACCATTTTATCGGAGGCGGGTACTTTGACTTATGTCTTTGATATGCATAATAATATGTTTAACATATAGCGGTGATTGTGTAATTATTTTGTTCGGTTGGTCACTACATGATAGTTACATGGTTGCTTGTTTCTTTATTCTGCACTGCATATTATTTACCTGATCATATATGCTTTAGGTAGTGACCCAACCACATGCTATGTTATCTTCTGGATCTAGGGTTTATTTGATGCCCTATCTGATTTGTGTACCTTCTATCTGATACATCTTCTAGTGGTACACACTTTGTTTTATTTATTTGGTCATTACTGTTGATACAGTCTGACCTGGATGTTGTTTTGCTGTTGACACTGATTTAAGTTTGTATCAGATATTTAACTCAGATTAATTACTAATCTAGGTTGACTTGGTTGACCTAATTGAGGAAGTCCTAACTGGGATGTTAGGCAGTTGGAAAGTCCTGGTGAGTGAAGCCAGGCAGATTGAAAGTCCTGGTGAGTGAAGCCAGGCAGATTGGAAATCCTGGTGAGTGAAGCCAGGTGAAAACCCTAGTGAGTGAAGCTAGGTACAAGTCCTGGTGAGTGAAGGCAGGTGAAAACCCTAGTGAGTGAAGCTAGGTGCAAGTCCTGGTGAGTGAAGCCAGGCAAGGGAAAATCCAGATGGATCAAGGGTGATCGGACATCTGGTGTTGAAAAGTCCAAGAAGGAAGCTTGGCATGCAGTCGAGAGGGCTCGGTAGCTCGTTCTCTAGGACCGGATGAAGTCGGAGAGGACTAGGGAGCTCGTTTCTCGGACTAGGTCAGAGGGCTCGGACTGAGTCAAGAAGCTGGATCGGTCGGCGGACCGATCGGTGGCTCTGGACACTGATCGATGCGGCGGCGTCGAGGAATCGATCGATGGCTGCGGCGATTCGATCGATCTCTGAACCGATCAATCGATCGATGATCTCAGTGATTTTCTTGATCGATGCGGAGACCGTCGAGGAGGCTGTAAGTGCTTGGGAAGAGCGACATCGATCGGTCATGAGCCGTCGGGCGCATTTGGAAAAGCGACATCGATCGGTGCGGGGACCGATCAGTTAGTTCTGATCGATGCGGGCCGATCGGCGATAATCGGCGTGGATCGATGCAAACCCACGATATTGTTGTTTGCATGCACTTTTTCGATTGTCGTATTTGTTTTCACCCATCTGTTTTTAACCATCTGCTGTGAGTCCTTTTATCTTGCAGATTGCAGGTCACACTCTCATGGTTGAATTCAAATTGAGCTTCATTAAGAGAAGAAGACAAGTGCTCTTTTCACTGTGATTTGCTGCAACAGATGCATTTGAGGCATCAACGTTCACTGGCGAATCTGATTGCGATTGGGCTGCGCTCAGTTTGACCTCTACTTATTGGTTCGTATCCAGAGACGCCAGTGATTTCCATTGGCATGGGTTCAGAGAACCAGATGAGGAGGAGAGGTGATTGGCTACGCCTTGTTGGCAGCAGCGATTCTAAAGCAGAGAGACATAAGAAGGAAGAAGAGAGGTTCAGAAAAGGAACTGAATTCTCTGTTTCTCTTCGATCAATCCTTTGAGAAAGCAAGTTGGTGAAGCTGTGAGCTCCTTGCTAAGAAGGTCGTTGTGCGCTCTCTGTTCTGTTTTTTTTTTTTTCCGCGTGGCTGTAAGCTCATCTGATTATTCTTCTCAGCCACTGTAAGTCTTGTGCTTAATTCTATAATCAACTGAGACTCTGTTGAGAGGTTGCTCCACCGAAAAGAAGACATCTTTAGCCGGATTTTGTCCGGGGTGTGATCTACCGAAAGATCAAGGAGTCGTCCTCCTTACGGACACGCCGAGAGGAGTAGGGGCAAGTTATCCCCGAACCTCGTATATCCTTGTGTCTGCTGTGTGTGTTTTTCTTCCTTCGTTTTAGTTTTCTACTTCCGCTGTGCTAACAAGTTTTTCTTTAAGAAAGATTGTGTTTAAGTTTTCAAAGAGGCTATTCACCCCCCTCTAGCCATCTAAGATCCCAACAAGTGGTATCAGAGCAAGGGGCTCTTTGATTCGGATTAACACCCAAAAGAGCAAACAAGGATGGCTATGAAGGAAGACTTTAGCACAAATCGACCACCCTACTTCGAAGGAGCAGATTTTCAATATTGGAAGGGTCGCATGGAGTATTACCTAAAGACCGACATTGCCATGTGGTTCTCAGTCAAGGAAGGTTTCACACCACCAAAGGATGAAGAAGGTAAGGAACTCGATTCGTCAAGGTGGTCTACCGAACAACTCCACAAAGCACAAGCCGATGCCAAGGCTATGGTCACCTTGCAATGTGGAATCGCCAAGGACCAACTCATCAAGGTAGGTCCGTTCTCGAGTGCAAGAGACCTATGGAACAAACTCATCGAGCTCCAAGAGGGAACTCGAGATTCTCGGATTGCCAAGAGGGACCTATTCTTGAATCAGCTCCAAAATCTAACCATGAAGGACAATGAAACGGTAAGTGAACTTCATGGGAGATTCAAGGAGATCATCAACGGTCTACACTCTGTGGACGAACGAGTGGAGAATCGCGATCTAGTAAGGTACGCTCTTAAATCTTTTCCTAGGAATGCCTTGTGGTCATCTATGGTGGATGCCTACAAGGTATCCAAGGATCTTTCCATTGTTAAACTAGATGAATTTTTCTGTGAGATGGAACTTCATGAGCTTGCTAACAAAGGTCAAAAAGAGAAGGGTATTACTTTATTTGCAGGACCAAAGAGCAAGGATGGAAGAAGGAAGAAGGAAAAGAAGAAGGAAAAGGAGATTTCCTCATCCACCTCTTCCTCCGAATCCGATGATGAAAGTGGATCATCATCAAGTGAGATGGCGAACTTCGTAAGAAGGATTATGAGAAGAAGCCGAAGATACAAAGGAAAAGGTAAAACTAATGATCAAAATTTTGATAAATCTAATGTTATATGTTATGAGTGTAGCAAGAAAGGACACATTCGGAGCGAGTGTCCGAAATTAAAGAGGAAGGAGGAACGAGCCAAAAAGAAGGAGGAAAGAGTCAAGAAGAAGAAGGCTCTCAAGGCCACTTGGGATGAGTCCTCATCAAGCTCATCGGAGGAAGAAGAGAAGATGGAAAAGAGCACACGACAATTAGCACTCATGGCAAGGGAGGTTTCGGACTCCGGAAGTGAGGGAGATTCGAGCGACGCTTCAACCGCGGCTTCATCATCGTCGGATGATGAAGAGGTAACCTCTTTTCATATAGAAAAGTGTTATAAGACTATCACTCACTTATCTACATTGCTTAAAAAGTCAAAAACAGAAAATAAATTGTTAAAAGAAGAAGTAAAAACCTTAAGGACCCTTAGGGAAGATGAGGTCGATGACCTACATCTAGAAGTCCTTGAGGATGAGAACAAGGCTTTAAAGGGTGAGGTTGAGAAACTCAAGAAAATGCTTGAGAAGTTCTCAACTAGCTCTAAGACTCTAGACATGATTCTAAATGCCCAAAGGGCAGTCTACAACAAGGCCGGGCTAGGGTATCAACCCAAGGAGTCGAGTTTCATTTCTCTAATGTCTAGAACTCAAAATAGTAGATCACATGTTTCTAGGGCTCATGGAACTAGGAAAGGTATGACCAAGGCATGGGTTCCTAGGTCTTTCGTTGTAGAAGCGTTAGGTCCCAAGATTTGGGTACCTAAAACCTCTATCTTCCGTGTCTTGTAGGCATTGGTCGAGGGGGAGCATCTATCAACTTGGTTTGTTGATAGTGGATGCTCCAAGCACATGACCGGGGACAAATCACTGTTTACAACCATTCAAAACAAAAGTAGAGGTAATGTATCTTTTGGTAATAATGGTAGCCTTAAGGTTGTAGGAGTTGGAGACATTCATATATCCGAATGTCTCCATATCAAGAATGTCCTTCTAGTCAAGGGGATGACTTTTAATCTCCTAAGTGTCAGTCAATTGTGTGATACGGGTTACACAATTGAATTTCATTCAAGTCAATGTTTGGTTAAACACATTGACACACTTGACACAGTACTAGTAGGCACAAGGGTTGATAATATTTATCAAGTATCGTTTAAAAGTGCTACTAATGCTTTGATTAAGTGTTTCATGTCGAAAGAAGAAGAGTCTTGGCTATGGCATAGAAGGTTGGCACATGTAAACATGAAGAACATCCGGAAGTTGGCCAACCAAGGATTAGTGCGAGACTTACCCAGCATCAAGTACCACAAGACCAAACTATGTGATGCATGTCAAAAGGGTAAGCAAACAAAAGTTGTTCATAAAGGTAAAAACACTGTAAGTACATCTACTGCTTTAGATTTATTGCACATGGACCTATTTGATTGTAGTAGTGTAATATCATTGAATGGAAGTAGATATTGCTTGGTAATCGTTGATGATTTTACTAGATACACATGGACTTTCTTCTTGAAACATAAGGACCAAACTATAGATATTTTTATTTCTTTTTGTAGAAGAACTGAAAATGAAAAATCGACAACAATTAAAACCATTAGAAGTGATCATGGTGGGGAATTTCAAAATCATAGGTTTTTAGAGTTTTGTCAAGAAAAGGGATATAGGCATGAGTTCTCTACTTCAAGGACCCCACAGCAAAATGGGGTTGTGGAGAGAAAGAACCGAGTCCTACAAGAGGCTGCACGAAGCATGCTCAATGAGTACTCACTACCGAGCTACTTATGGGCTGAGGCTGTGAATACAGCTTGCTATGTGCAAAATCGAGTTTTAATACATAGGTTTTTAGGAAAGACTCCCCATGAACTTTGGTTTGGGAAACCGCCTACAATTAAACATCTTAGGGTGTTTGGTTGTAAGGTGTTTATCTTGAACACCAAGGATCATCTTGGGAAGTTCACGGCTAAGGCTGATCAAGGGATACTGGTCGGGTACTCTCTT
This sequence comes from Zingiber officinale, assembly GCF_018446385.1. Lineage (NCBI taxonomy): Eukaryota > Viridiplantae > Streptophyta > Magnoliopsida > Zingiberales > Zingiberaceae > Zingiber > Zingiber officinale. Next base: position 152,023,561 of record NC_055992.1, on the reverse strand, counting down.
ACCAGCAAAGTCTATCAAGTCTACAATGAGAGGACTAAATTGATTGAAGAGTCCTCGGATGTAGCTTTCGAAGAAATCCCTGATAATCAATCAAGGAATGTAGAAGAAATTCAATTCGAACTTAGAAGGCTAGGTTTGAATGATCCAAACATGGAAAGAGTCGAAATTGACTCTGATGATGATGAGCAAGGGCAACAAAGAACTCAGGCAGACCCGTTGCCTGATACTGAGTCCTCGCCTGTGCCGAGTGAGACCACTCATGAGGCACCGCCAACACCAAGGCAGTCTAGGTTAGTCTCTAGTCATCCCCAAGACCAGATTGTGGGAGACATCCAACAAGGGGTTAGGACTAGATCATTCTTTAGAAATGAGTCCAATGAGGTTGCCTTAATCTCAGAGATTGAACCAAGACTAGTTGATGAAGCATTGCACGATCCTGATTGGATCATAGCTATGCAAGACGAATTAGGTCAATTTGAAAGGAGCCAAGTATGGGACTTAGTTCCGAGACCTAAGAAGACCACCATTATTGGAACTAAATGGGTCTTCAAAAATAAGTTAAATCAAAAGGGAGAAGTTGTAAGAAACAAGGCAAGACTTGTAGCCAAGGGCTATAGTCAAGTCGAAGGTCTCGATTATGATGAGACTTATGCTCCCGTGGCCCGATTAGAGTCCATTCGTTTGATGCTAGCTTTTGCTGCACATAGAGGTTTCAAGCTCTATTAAATGGATGTTAAATCTGCCTTCTTAAATGGCTTTATTAAAGAAGAAGTCTATGTTGAACAACCACCGGGGTTTGTGAATACCGAAGCTCCAAACCACGTGTACAAGCTCAAGAAAGCACTTTATGGGCTTAAACAAGCACCACGAGCTTGGTACGAAAGGTTGTCAACATATTTACTAGAAAAGGGTTTTGTAAGAGGTCAAATAGACCCAACACTATTTCTGTGTAGAGATGGTGAAAATATTTTTGTAGCCCAAGTGTATGTCGATGACATAATTTGTGGCTCAAATAACAAGGGCTATTTGAATGAATTTATTTCTCACATGGAAAGTGAGTTTGAGATGAGTCTAGTAGGAGAATTGACTTTCTTCCTTGGACTTGAAATCAAACAAACTCGAGATAGAATTTATGTCCATCAAACGAAATACACTCAAGAGATGCTCAAAAAATTCAACATGAGTGACTCTAAGGAAATGTCCACTCCAATGGCGACAAACACTCGTCTTGACAATGATGAGAGTGGGAAACCAGTTGATCTAACGCAATATAGAAGCATGATCGGTAGTCTTCTATATCTCACAGCTAGTCGACCGGACATACTTTTTGCTGTGGGCATGTGTGCTAGATATCAAGTTTGTGCCAAGGAATCTCATTTAACTGCAGTTAAGAGAATTCTAAGATATCTCAAGGGCACAATTAGAGTAAGACTGTGGTACCCTCGTACGGAGTCTTTTGATTTGATAGGCTATACCGATTCCGATTATGCTGGATGCAAATTGGATCGAAAAAGCACTAGTGGGGGTTGCCAATTTTTAGGTTCATCGTTGATTAGTTGGTCAAGTCGGAAGCAACATTGTGTTGCTCTCTCCACGACCGAGGCTGAATACATTGCCATGGGAGAGAGTGTGTCACAATTGTTGTGGATGATTCACACTCTAGAAGATTATGGACTTTCATATAAAGGAGTGCAAGTGTTGTGTGACAACATTAGCACAATAAACCTAACAAAAAATCCAGTCCATCATTCTAGGACCAAACACATTGAAGTGCGTCATCACTTCATTAGAGATCACGTAGCTAGGGGAGACATTGCACTCACATATGTTGAGTCAAAGTCAAACTTAGCCTATATTTTCACCAAACCCCTTCCGGAAAATGAATTTAGTCATTTAAGGAGGGAATTGGGAATGTGTTTGGCTCAATAAGTCATTTTAACCACATCATGATCAATAAGAACCATTAAAATGACAAGAGAAATTGGAAAATTAATTTGGGCAACTTGGGGACATCTCACACAAACTATAAGGTTTAACAAAATATTTTTGTTTGCTAGAAATGGGGTGAGATGCTAAGATCAACCAAATTATTCAAAATGTATCATGCATCCCTTGAATAATTAGGTTGAAGAGACATAAATTGAGTATGGGGAAGGCCATTACATAATTCATGTGTATTTGGCTCCTAGATCTTACTCATATATTCCAACCAAGGAATCTTGGTTGGATCTGTGTCTAGAAATCATCAAACCTGGTTGAAAATAGGACAAGTTGGTGAAGAAATTTGACATATTTTGACAAACTTGTAACTACTCATAGGAAGAATATATCGTGAACCGATAGCCTGAGTCAGATTTTTTACCTTGGTTCACTATAAATCATAGTTTCAGCAAACAACTAACACAAACTCTGGTTTTGAAACTTTGAGATTCAACACATTTGTTATGAAGTGTCTGAAACTTTCGAGCCCTAAATAATTCCAAGCATTAGAGCTCGTCATTAGGAAATATTCATTGGTATCACTGAATATAATCTGTGAGCTCTTCAGATCCTAGGTTCTAAACTTGGAAGTTGTTGAATCAAGTTTGGGTATCGTCACAATTTGAGATGAAGTCACGATTATCGAGACCTTGATCGGTCGAGGACCGATCAAGATGATCTCGATCGGTCTCTGACCGATCGGAGAGTTCTTCGATATCGATCGATGCGCAAATCGATCGGTGGTTACACGCGTATTATCGATTCTTGGTGGACTTTTGATCGGTCCGGGGACGATCGAGAACTCCCGATCGGTCTCCACGGCCGTCGGGAGGCAACTGCGATCCACCTACGATCGGTGCGGGGCGATCGGGAGGCCGACCGATCGGGGCTCTACCTCGATCCACTCGATCGGTCCGAGGACCGATCGAAGCTCTGATCGGTCTCGCGGCCGTCGAACACTCCACGACCGTCGGGGCGTTCACGATCGGTCGAGATTCTCTGATCGGACGGTAGTCCGATCTTTTGATCTGTTCACCCCTTTTTAACTTCCCCAATCCTTCGTCTTCTCATTTCACGCCGAAAACCCTAGCCGAACCACTCCTCAGTCCCGACTCTTCTCTCCATCTTCTCCGAAAACCTCAAATGGCGCCCAGGTAACTTCCTTTCTCCCCGAAATCTGTTCATTTTTGACATGTTAGTTTCTTTTCACAGTGTTTTTCTGTGTGTTGTCTTGGTTCTCTACTTTGTGGCTCCCGTGGACTCCCATTTGCCTCGACCGTGTCCTATTTTTGACCTATTTAGGAAGAAATCTGCCGGTGAGGGTACTTCTAAGTCTTCTGCCGAGAAATCCAAATCCCAGGCACCCTCCCGACCTCAACCTTCCTCATCTTCAAGATTTCCTAACCGCCAGTTTGAACAGGCGTTTCAACAGAGGACATTCAAGCTCCTCCCATGTCGATCTGTGGATCGAAAATACATGGATGAATTTTGTCCCTCTGTATCCGAAACCTTAGCATATTACAAACTTGACTCGGTAGTCTACTTAGAAAGGGACATCAACCTTGACCTAGTTTCTGAGTTCTATAACAATCTTCATCAGAACAGTGATGGTGTTTATAAAACCCGAGTCGCTAAAAGAACTATCGATTTCTCCATCAGAGAATTCTTTGGGTATCTAGGGTGTCGTATGTGTTCAGGAGATCCTTTTCCTATTTATCCTGATTTACCAGAGTCATTACCTCCTCCACTTGATGTATCACCTGACTCTATCTATGAGTATTTCTTTGGACACCCTAGACCTGATGGACTAGATGAGCTAGATGTTGACTTCCCTACTTTTGCAGTCTTGAGATTATCTCCTCAAGACTACATTCTTTTTAAGATTGTCACGAACTGCCTTCTACCTATCACATCTAAACCATTATCAGAGATCCGACCATACCACTGTCTTATGCTTTATGGTTTACGTCGGCGTCTCAATTTTGATATCGAGTATCTACTCTTCGATCATCTCTTATTCTCAGCCTAGCAGCTCCACTGTTTATATGCCTTATGGGTATATAATTACAGATTGGCTCGAGACCCTTCAGATTGATGTCTCTAAGGGTAGAATAGTCAAGATGGTCAGACAGGATTGCAGACTTGGGAAGCGGGCATTTTCCAAGTCTGGAATCATAGGACAAAATGGGGATGTTCGGTGGAAGGATGGAAGAGCACTAGGTGAGTTACCACGGGGATCTCCACGACAGGTTGCTCCTGTTGCTGCTCCTCCTGCTGCTGACGATGGAGAGGTCGATCCTGATCTGCGCTGGCAGATCGCCGAGCTGGAGAGTCGCTTTGATCGACACGATGAGCTACTGGCTGCTGAGCTCCATGGACTGCGTGTTCGGATCGACCAGCGCTACGATGACTTGCGCAGTCAGCAGCTGGTGACGCAGCAGCTACTTCTGGGCTGGATGGTCAACTACCCACCTCCGCAGCATTTCTCGGGCCATCCACCTTCGAGCTCCAGCATGCCGCCTCAGGGTTACGAGCCTCTCGCGGATGATGATGATGTTCCTCGTGTCGAGGAAATTGATTGATACATTCTATGTGTTATTTTGCCTGTCTATATGTTGGATGATATTTGTTGGATATCTTTGTCTGACCTGGATACTTATGCTACTCATATATTTTTGCTATTCATTTGTCCATTTCTCGTTTTTCCTTATGCTTCAGTTCATATTAATATGATGTTCCTATGCCATGACTTGATTGTATATTATCTCTTTCTTACTGTCATATTATACACTTAGAGGGAACTCTAGGTGCAAGACAGTATGGGTTAAGGGGGAGTCTTTTGAGTCTTATCACCCCATTCACACCTTTTCGGTGTTTGACAAAGGGGGAGAAGATAACTAAGTTTAGAAATGAATGAAAGGTTGATTTTAGGGGAGAGGATGACTTTGAGTCTTTTTGAATCCTCTTACCTAATTCGCACCTATTCGACTAAGTTAAGTTAAGTGATGAATTGACTTCATCGAGTCAATATGAAAAAGGGGGAGAAGATAACTAAGGTATATCCGTCTTAGGGGGAGGATCCTGATTTCCCTAAAAATTATGGGTATATGAGCATTTTTGATCTAAACTTAAATCGTGTTGTCAAACAACAAAAAGGGGGAGATTGTTGATACAGTCTGACCTGGATGTTGTTTTGCTGTTGACACTGATTTAAGTTTGTATCAGATATTTAACTCAGATTAATTACTAATCTAGGTTGACTTGGTTGACCTGATTGAGGAAGTCCTAACTGGGATGTTAGGCAGTTGGAAAGTCCTGGTGAGTGAAGCCAGGCAGATTGAAAGTCCTGGTGAGTGAAGCCAGGCAGATTGGAAATCCTGGTGAGTGAAGCCAGGTGAAAACCCTAGTGAGTGAAGCTAGGTGCAAGTCACGGTGAGTGAAGCGGTGAAAACCCTAGTGAGTGAAGCTAGGTGCAAGTCCCGGTGAGTGAAGCCGGCGAGGAAAATCCGGATGGATCAAGGGTGATCGGACATCCGGTGTTGAAAGATCCAGGAATGTCTGGATCGGTCGGCTGACCGTTCTCAGGACCGGAAATCGGGGACGCTACTGTATGGACTGGATCGGTCGGCTGACCGATCCAGGAGGGTCAGAGCCTGATCGGCTGGATCGGTCGGCGGACCGATCGATGGCTGGACACTGATCGGTGCGCGGCCGATCGGGAATCGTCGATGGCTGCGGCGATTGCGTCGATCTGCGGACGATCAATCGTCGATGATCTCGTGATTTTCTTGATCGATGCGGAGACCGATCGAGGCATGGCGCTTGGGAAGGCGACATCGGATCGGTGCCGTCGAGCTCTTGCATTGGAAAGAGCGACATCGATCGGTGCGGGGACCGTCAGATTAGTTCTGATCGATGCGCGGCCGTCGGCGATAATCGGCGTGGATCGATGCGAGACCCACGGTATTGTTTGTTTTGCATGCACTTTTTCTTATTGCCGTATTTGTTTTCACCCATCTGTTTTTAACCATCTGCTGTGAGTCTTTTTAGCTTGCAGATTGCAGGTCACACTCTCATGGTTGAATTCAAATTGAGCTTCATTAAGAGAAGAAGACAAGTGCTCTTTTCACTGTGATTTGCTGCAACAGATGCATTTGAGGCATCAACGTTCACTGGCGAATCTGATTGCGATTGGGCTGCGCTCAGTTTGACCTCTACTTATTGGTTCGTATCCAGAGACGCCAGTGATTTCCATTGGCATGGGTTCAGAGAACCAGATGAGGAGGAGAGGTGATTGGCTACGCCTTGTTGGCAGCAGCGATTCTGCAGGCGGCGGTGATTCGAGACATAAGAAGGAAGAAGAGAGGTTCAGAAAAGGAACTGAATTCTCTGTTTCTCTTCGATCAATCCTTTGAGAAAGCAAGTTGGTGAAGCTGTGAGCTCCTTGCTAAGAAGGTCGTTGTGCGCTCTCTGCTCTGTTTTTTTTTCCGCGTGGCTGTAAGCTCATCTGATTATTCTTCTCAGCCACTGTAAGTCTTGTGCTTAATTCTATAATCAACTGAGACTCTGTTGAGAGGTTGCTCCACCGAGAAGGAGACATCTTTAGCCGGATTTTGTCCGGGGTGTGATCTACCGAAAGATCAAGGAGTCGTCCTCCTTACGGACACGCCGAGGAGTAGGGGCAAGTTATCCCCGAACCTCGTATATCCTTGTGTCTGCTGTGTGTGTTTTTCTTCCTTCGTTTTAGTTTTCTACTTCCGCTGTGCTAACAAGTTTTTCTTTAAGAAAGATTGTGTTTAAGTTTTCAAAGAGGTTATTCACCCCCCTCTAGCCATCTAAGATCCCAACAATTACTATGTTATTCATGAGATTGCCATTCTTAGTGTCATGCATTATGATTGCATGTTGTGCGATTGTCGGCTCCACTATGGTTGAGCCCATCGCCAGTTATATGTACTACACACACCACCACCCATGGATATCGGGCAGGTGTGTGGCGGTTCTGCTGTTTGGCTCCGTTGGTCAGGTGACTCAGCGTGGTAGCCAGCAGTCAGTTCCGCTCTAGTTGGCTCCATTGGCATTTAGTGTAGCAGCGTGGTAGCCGGCAGATGGTGGACTCTGTTTGGCTCCGTTGGTCAGATGACTCAGCATGGTAGCCGGCAAAGATATCCTCCCCGTCATCGTGTACCGGGAGATGAGAGCATTGAGCTCCCCCATTTATAATTTGGGGTCAGAGGACAGGAGTACTTCGACAGCATCCCGTCCACTCGGTCGCTCATCAGGAGCAGTGATGTCAGAGTGCACGGTCACCATATGCATTTATTGCATTTATTGTTTGTGATTGCTGCATTTACTTGCTGCATTTATATGGATGCATATGATTGACATGCATACAGGATTATGACTTCCCCGGTCTGACGACCCTATTACCTTTGTACTTTGATTCCGGTTAGTAAAGTTATCTCCTGATTTCGTTTCAGTTGCATTTATCCTTCTCGTATTCAGGAGACTGTACGCATGATTAGTGTTGTCTGTTATTTGTTTTATTATGCATATCAGTTGTACCTGATGAGTGTTGGACTCACCCCGCTTCCATTGTTGATATATTTTCAGGTTGAGGCTGTCAGGAGCAGTTCCAGTCGCTGGTTCCCACAGCACGTAGTGCTAGTCCTCTGCTAGTTTTGAGTTGTTATTTTATTTTATCTTTTCTCTATCAGACTTTATTTTAGTCTTGTTTTGGATTTTACATATGGATATTGTATGGAATCCTTCCGTTTGATGGACTTTTGGTATGATTTGGATTTTATTCTATTACATGCCTGCCTGGACGGCAGAAGAGGTGAGTTCGTCGGATTTGAGCATTACGAGTGTAGTTGAGTAGGGTGGATTTCGAGTCAGAGTACTATTGTTTGTGATTACTATTATTAACTGCGTGGTTGTGACAGTCAGAGGCTGAATATCTATATAAACTGCGTGGTGATTGTTTTTATTTATTGTTATAATTCCAGCCGCCTGTGGCTGAGGTATATGTGTTATGTAGAAGTTTCAGATTGTCCGTCGTACAGGGGAGATGCTGCCGAAATTTCTTCGGACAGGGACTCCTCTGGGGTGTGACAATTTATTTGGTATCAGAGCCTAAGTTTTACGATCATTGTCTTTGTATTTTGGATATTTGGGATAACCTGATACCAATTTAGTGGTATCAGAGCGCCAAAGTTTGGCAATACTTGGTTGGTTTCCGTGTGTTGGATTTTGAGATTTATCTAATACTAATTTAGTGGTATCAGAGTAGGGTTATGATACCTGCTTTTGGTGTTCTGGAGATTTATCGGATACCTATTGTTGGTATTCTGGATATTTGGGTTAGCCAGGTTTGCGAGTTAAACTGGGCATTTTCAGATTTTCGATATGGTTATGTTTCGGATTTTCGTTTCGGATTTTATTATGGATTTTCGGCGATTTTCTTGTTCGGAATTTTGAGGTCAAGTTGGGGACTAGACAGCGACGGAACATCTCCAGACAGCAATTAGGTATGATGTCTTTTTGGTAGTTTGTTATACTGGTAGTAATATCTGTAATATAATTTAACAGATATGAGGCGATCTACACGTATTGCTGCGAGTCGTGGTGCTGGACGACCACGTGCGAGGACCACGGGATCTCTGGATATGCCAGAGATGCCTATTGTTGATGAGCCTGTCAGTCAGGGACAGACTCAGCATACTGCGGGCGCGTCGGGCTCTCAGACCCCGACGGCTCCTATAGAGGTACCTACCTCGGTTACACCAAGTGTACCTACTCCTACTGTATTTCCGGTATCATCAGGGGTACCGTTGACATTTCCGACACCAGCTCCAGCTCCAGCCCAGCCTATGGCATACGCGGCACCACCGCCACCTGGGCCTACAGTGTACCCGACACCAGCGACACCTATGCTCCCAGTACATACGGTGTACCCAGCAGCACCTGCATTAGGGATACCGGCTACTCCTTATCCAGTACCATTACCTACTGTACCTCCAGTCGCGGCCACCTATGTTCACCCTACAGTGCCACCGACAGCATATGCTCCAGTTTACCCGGCAGCACCGGGAGTACCTCCTCCGATTTATACAGCAGTACCACCCGTAGCACCGCTCGGTGGTTCCGATTCAGATAGCCGTTCGACACACCTCGACATTCTTGCAGCACGAGCGAGATTCCGGTGTTGGCGAGTCGATGAAGAGTCGATTCACACTCTTCCGAGGAGAGATCCAAGTGTGGCCTTGTCTTGGATTGAGACTATGGGCGGACTTTCTTTATATTGCTTGCTCGAGTGGGAGAAAGCGGTGGTACTTTTCACTTACGGGGCGGCCGACACTTGGTGGCTTACCGCGTTCCATCATCGGTGGCGAGAACATCACTTGGGCGATTCGAGGCGCTTTTGAGGCCGTTTCTTTCCACGAGTTTATCGGATGGCTCGTCGGCGAGATTTCTGAGTTTGCGGCAGAATAATCGGACGATGGTGAGTATAATCGAGTTTGACATATTGGCGATTTTGTCGAGCTAGTTCTTGAGGGCAGTTCACGTATCTGACGGCTCATTCGGTGGATGGACATTTGCAACTAAGACTTGTCGGTCTTGGTATCACATCTTATGCGGAGATGTTGGACAGAGCCCTCATTATTGAGTCAGCTCAGCAGAGAGTTTTTCCGGATAGGAAAAGGAAGCAGCCGAGTCAGACATCTGGACAGATCTAGCAGCCTCAGGCTACACCACAGCAGAGCAGGCGTAGTCGATCAGATCAGGGTACATCTGGGGTATCACGTAAACCTCATAAATCAGGGCAGTCTTCTTCGCGGCAGAGCCGGAAACAAACCGCCAGCGACATTCGCTGTTTCAGATGTGGGTCCAGAGATCATGTCACTTCAGCCTGTTCTCTGGGACAGTCAGTTTGCTTTCATTGCAAACTGCCTGGGCACCAGAGCCGAGATTGTCCGCAGAAGACTCAGCATATGACTTCTGGAGGGTCTGATCATGGAGGACAGTCCGGTCAGTCCGGAACTTATCGAGGAGGGCGAAGAGCCCAACCTTCGCATGGCCAGCAGCGGAGTACTTCACCTGCAGCAGCGGCATATGTCATGCTTGGACAGGAGTACTCCAGTGCTTCCATAGCACCTCAGAGTTCTGTTCCGGGACTTTATTATCCGACGTAGGGGCAGTATCAAATGCAGCCTCAGCCTTTAGGCCAGTACCAGACTCAGTCCGAGCCAGCTGCACCGTATCAGACACCGTCCTCTCAGTCTTCTCTGGCGCAGTATCCAGCACCGCCTCAGTGGCAGGCTTCTGCCCAGCGTTACCTCCTCCTCCGCCAGAGACTGGACGTGTTCATGCGATGACCAGAGAGGATGCGCAACGAGCCGATGGATCCGTTTTCCGCGGTATGATTTCTATTTATGCCTTATCTGCAGATATACTGATAGATAAAGGTAGCTCGCAATCATTTATATCTCGTACTTTTATGCGGGAGGTTGGTAGATTACCCACTTTCAGACCCCAGTGATTGACCGTCTCCCTATCGTCCTGTTATACTTTAGAAGTCACCCAGGAGGTCAGAGGTTGCTCGTTAGATTTTGGCAACCTAATACTTACAGTGGATCTTTTAGTATTAGAAATGGTCGATTTTGATATTATTCTTGGCATGGACTGTTTGTCAGCATATCATGCCACAGTTGATTGCCAGACGAGGGTGGTCACATTTCGACCTCCGAACCAACCCTCGTGGGATTTCACTGGCATCAAAGATGACGGCATATCGATCATTCGGCGATTCAGGCTCAGAAGTTGCTGTCACATGGCTGTCAGGGTTTTCTGTTATCTTTGATCAGTACTGAGGACAGCAGCAGTTCGCAGCTCTCAGACGTTCCTGTAGTCCGGGAGTACCCAGATGTATTTCCAGAGGAGCTGCCAGGTTTGCCTCCCAGAAGGCCAGTGGAGTTCGCTATTGAGTTGATTCCGGGAACCGCACCGGCATCGAAAGCTCCGTATCGTATGGCACCAAAAGAGTTGAACGAGCTGAAGGTTCAACTCCAGGAGCTTTTGGATAGGGGATTTATTCGCCCTAGTGTTTCTCCATGGGTTCTCTGGTATTATTTGTCAAGAAAAAAGACGGCACTATGAGGTTATGTATTGACTATAGACAGTTGAATGCAGTTACCGTCAGAAATAAATATCCTTTACCACGGATCGAGGATTTGTTTGATCAGCTCAGAGGTACATCAGTGTATTCTAAGGTTGATCTGCGATCCGGATATCATCAGCTGAGAGTCAGAGACTCAGATATTCAGAAGACAGCTTTCCGTACTCGATACGGTCATTATGAGTTTTTGGTAATGCCATTTGGGCTTACCAATGCTCCAGCAGTGTTTATGGATTTGATGAATCGCATATTTCTAGAGTATCTTGATCAGTTTGTTATCGTTTTCATTGATGACATATTGGTTTACTCGCATTCCGAGGAGGAGCATGCACAACATCTTCGTATAGTCTTGGAGATTCTTCAACGACATCAGCTGTACGCGAAGTTCAGCAAGTGTGCGTTCTGGCTATCCTCAGTCGGTTTTCTGGAACACGTGGTTTCTAGCAGAGGTATTTCAGTAGACCCTCAGAAGATCGAGGCTATCACCGGTTGGGAGCAGCCGAAGTCAGTACAGGAGATCCGCAGTTTTCTGGAATTGGCCGGATATTAGTGACGTTTTGTCGAGGGTTTCTCGCGTATTGCTATGCCGCTAACACGCCTTACCAGGAAGGGCGTGAAATTTACGTGGACCGAGGATTGCGAGACCAGCTTTCAGGAGCTGAAGCGGAGATTAGTGTCGGCTCCAGTTTTGGTTCTACCTTCTGGAGAGGACGGATTTGTACTCTACACCGACGCTTCTCTTCAGGGTTTGGGTGTGTTAGGACCTTCGGATGGCTAGAGAGGGAGTGTGAATAGCCTCTTCGCAAACTTACACAAATTTTCTTCCAGAACTTTGTTAGCACAGCGGAAATAAGCAAAAACAAACTAATACAAGGAAGAAAACAAACCACCACTAACACAATGATGTACGAGGTTCGGGGATAACTTGCCCCTACTCCTCGACGTGTCCGTAAGGTGGACGATCCCTTGATCTTTCGGTAGATCAACCCCCGGACAGATTCCGGCTAAGTATTTCTCCTTCTCGGTGGAGAAACCTCTCCACAAAGTCTCAAAAGGATTTAAATGAAGCACAAGACTTACAGAATTTGGTGGCTACAATGAATGCACAATTAACTTACAGCCACAATGAAAGCAGAGCTTAAAGAAGCGGATCCTCAGCCAAGAACTCCACACGGCACTCTTGCTTAATCGACGACAGAGAGTTTGCAATGCAAAAACATTACCCCTACCTCTCTTCTTTCTCCTTCTTATTTCTCTGCTTTCTTCACTGCATTTGCCTGCATCGAATCACTGCAAACTGCATAGAATCGCTGCAACCTATATCGAATCACTGCAATCAACTCAGGCGTCGCCAATCACTCCTCCTCCTCATCTGGTCCTCTGAACTCACACCAATACCATCCATGGTCTTCACTGGTGTCTTCTGAGCTCGAACCAATGCCAAGGAGTCAAGCTGATTGCAGCCAGAACATACCCAGATCGCCAGTATCCGTTGATGCTTCAAATGCACCATTTGCAGCCAAGCTAAGTAGAAAAACCATTTTGTCTTATTCCTCTGATAGACCTTAATTTGAATTCAAGCATCGTCATGATACCTGCAACCTGTAACTCAAAAAGCTCACAGCAGATCGTTAGCACAGAGAACCAATGTGGGCTGGTGAGAATACAAATGACATCGGCATGGATCGGTCAGACGATCCATGGCTCTGGACCGATCGGGACACATCCCGATCGGTTCGAAGAGTCTGATCGATGCGTGGACCGATCGGCCTATATGGATCGGTCCACGGACCAATCCACCCTCTCGCTTTGAGTCGGCGTTTCTAATCGCTTCTTTACGATCGGTGCGTAGGCCGATCGGATAACCAGAATGTACGTGGTTGTTGATCGGTCCAGGCCGATCGGATAACCGAAACTTTACGTGTGGTTCTGATCGATCACGAGACCGATCGGGTGACAAATATCCTGGATCGGTGCGTGGACCGATCCGCACAACAGTTTCCTTTGGATCGGTCAGCGGACGATCCATAGCTCTGTGTTAGTTTTAGAGCCTCCATCCCTAAACCTCATCTTCCACGGTCCGGAGAACGAGCTACCAAGCCCTCTCGACCTAGTCACGAGCAGTGCAGGCCCTCTCGACTTGTCGGTCCAAGAACGAGCTCACGGGCCCTCTCGGCCTGGTCGGAGGCAGTGCGAGCCCTCTCCGACTTCGTCGGTCCGGAGGCAGTGCCGAGCCCTCTCGACCTAGTCAGGAGGCAGTGCGAGCCCTCTCGGCTTGCGGTCCAGAGAACGAGCTACCGAGCCCTCTCTGACCTAGTCCGGAGACCGAGCTGCCGAGCCCTCTCTGACTTTGCGTGCCAAGTATCCGTACTTGGACTTTTCCTTTCCTCATGATCAACCTTGATCATCAATCAATCTGAGTTTAATTAATGTCTGATACAAACTTAAATCAGTGTCAACATCAAAACAACAGCCAGGTCAGGCTGTATCAACAATCTCCCCCTTTTTGTTGTTTGACAACACGATTTAAGTTTAGATCAGAAATGTTCATATTTCCATATTTCCCTAATTTTAGGGGAATCAAGATCCTCCCCCTAAGACAGATACAACACCATGTAAGGATAGGGAAATCAAAGTCCTCCCCCTAAAGCCAAACTTTCATTTATCTCTAAACTTAGTTATTCTCTCCCCCTTTGTCAAACACCGAAAAGGTGTGAATTAGGTAATAAAAACTTTAAAAGACTCCCCTTAACTCATACTGTCTTTTTCTTAATTCACCTAGAACACCCTCTAAGTATATTATAAGACAGTGATAAATGAATAAGAGACATACAAGACACGGCATATGAGTAGCATATTAAAAACCAATAAGGAGCGAAACATAAAGAAAGAAAATAAACAACATACATAGATGAAATGAACAAGCATCCAGGTCAGACATAAAATATCCAACAAGCAACATCCAAAAACATAGACAGTCAAAATGACATCATAGAACAATGTATATCACTCAGCCTCCTCATCATGAGGAGCATCAGCATCATCAACGGGAGGAATGGATCCCTGAGGTGGCATGCCGCTGCTCGAGGATGGATAGCCCGGAAAATCCTGCGGAGGTGGGTATCTGGCCATCCAATCCATAATCACCTGATGTGTCGCCAGCTGCTGACTGCGTAAATCATCGTAGCGCTGGTCAATCCGGACGCGCAGCCTGTGAAGCTCAGCAACTAGCAGCTCATCGTGTCGATCAAAGCGACTCTCCAGCTCGGCGATCTGCCAGCGCAGATCAGGATCGGCCTCTCCATCGTCAGCAGCAGGAGGAGCAGCAACAGGAGCAACCTGTCGTGGAGGTCCCCGTGGTAACTCACCTAGGGCTCTCCCATCCTTCCACCGGACGTCCCCATTTTGTCCTATGATTCCAGACTTGGAAAATGTCCGCTTCCCAAGTCTGCAATCCTGTCTGACCATCTTTATTATTCTACCCTTAGAGACATCAATCTGAAGGGTCTCGAGCCAATCTGTAATTATATGCCCATAAGGCATATAAACAGTGTAGCCGCTTGGCTCACTATTGGAGATGATCGAAGAGTAGATGCTAGATACGATGTCAAAGTCGAGACGCCGACGCAATCCATAAAGCATCAGGCAATGATATGGTCGGATCTCAGACAATGGTTTAGATGTGATAGGCAGAAGGCAGTTTGTGACAATTTTAAAAAGAATGTAGTCTTGAGGAGATAATCTCAAGGCTGCAAAAGTAGGAAAGTCAACATCCAGCTCATCAAGGCCACCCGGTCTAGGTTGTCTAAAGAAATACTCATAGACAGAGTCAGGTGTGACATCAAAAGGTGAGGGTAGAGGGTCTGGTAGATCAGGAAATATCGAGAAGACATTACCAGAACACCTCCGACAATCGAGATACTTAAAGAAGGATGAGAAACTGAAATCAAGAGTCCGCTTAGCAACTCTTGTTTTATAACCTACATCATTAGCAGTCTGATAAAGGTTGTTATAAAATTCAGAGACCAAGTCATAGTTGATATCCCGTTCTAAGTAGACAAGTGAGTCAAGTTTGTAGTAGGAAATGGTTTTAGACACAGTTGGACAAAATTCGTCCATGAATCTACGATCTACAGACCTACACGGGAGTAATTTGAAGGTTCTTTGTCTAAAGGCTTCCTCAAAATTTTGGTTCGGGAATCTCCCGGAGACAGACGGTTGAGGTCGGGAAGGAGCCTTAGACTTCGACTTAGCAGGTGACTTAGAGGTACCCTCACCCTCACTCACTGGTTTCTTCCTAAGGTGTAACAATGTGAACCAATAGGGGAAATAAGTGAGCACCGGAGCCACAACACCCAAAAAGCACAAAATGGTGAGAAATAAAACCGAAATGCCAAAGTTCTAGAGAAATAGGGAGTTACCTTGGTGCCATTGAACTTTTGGCTAGAGCTTCGGAGGGCTAGAACTTCGGCTAGGGTTCCGGCGTGCAAAGAGAGGAGAAGTGGTGAGGTGTAGGGAAGAGTCGGCTAGGGTTTCGCATGAAGAGAAAAAGAAAGGATCGGGAAGTTTTAAGGGTTACAGATGGGTGTACAGTGAAGAAATGATCGGATGGTTGTCCGATCAGGAGGTATCAGGAGCCTCCTAATCGGTCCATGGACCGATCCAGGAACATCCTGATCGGTCTATAGACCGATCAGGAGACGATCAGTACTCGCTGATCGGTCCCTGGACCGATCAGGGAACTTCATGATCGGTCGGTAGACCGATCAGAGATTGATCAGTGGCTTTGTGCCGGATTGATCTGATCGGTCTCCGGACCGATCAGGGAACTCCCTGATCGGTCTGTAGACCGATCAGAAAGTGATCAGTAGCGGGCTCTGCGTGCCAGGCTGACCTGATCGGTCCGTAGACCGATCAGTGTCTGATACTTAGATATTTCAGTAACTGAAATTCGCAATTTCAGTAACTTAAATTCATAGAGATGTTCGATAGTTCCTGGAAGTTTCTCTAGGAAAACTTCCAAGTTCAGAACCTAGAGCCTGGAGGATCTACAAGCATAACTATTACCTAAAAATTATGGCCTGAACTTGTTTATAGCCCTAAAGTTGTAGACATTTAGAAAACAGACAACTTAAGGTCTGAAAACTGAAATTTTTGACCTTTGTTATGTTCAATTTCAAGTTTGTCAAAATATAACCAACTTGCTATCATTCTTTCAAGGACTTGTCCTCGTATCAATCAACATCATGAAAAGCATCGTTCAAGTGTATCAAACAGTCCATCAACCAAAGTTTCATAATTTCTAGGTAAAGGTCCAACCAAGTTTCCTTGGTTGGAATATATGAGTAAGATCTAGGAACCAAATACACATGAATTATGTAATGGTCTTCCCCATACTCAATTTATGTCTCTTCAACCTAATTATTCAAGGGATGCATGATACATTTTGAATAATCCGGCTGATCCTAGCATCTCACCCCATTTCTAGCAAACAAAAGTCATTTGTTAAACCTTATAGTTTATGTGAGATGTTCCCAAGTTGCCCAAATTAATTTCCCTATTTCTCTTGTTGTTTTAATTGTCCTTATCGATCATGATGAAGTCCTAATGGCCTATTGAGCCAAACACATTCCCAATTCTCTCCTCAAATGACTAAATTCATTTTCCGGAAGAGGTTTGGTAAAAATATCGGCTAGGTTTGACTTTGACTCGACATAGGTGAGTGCAATGTCTCCCCTAGCTACGTGATCTCTAATGAAGTGGTGACGCACTTCAATATGTTTGGTCCTTGAATGATGGACTGGGTTTTTTGTTAGGTTTATTGTGCTGATGTTGTCACACAACACTTGCACTCCCTTATACGAAAGTCCATAATCTTCTAGAGTATGGATCATCCACAACAATTGTGATACACTCTCTCCCATGGCAATGTATTCAGCCTCGGTCGTGGAGAGAGCAACACAGTGTTGCTTCCGACTTGACCAACTAACTAATGATGAACCTAAAAATTGGCAACCCCCATTAGTGCTTTTCCGATCCAATTTGCACCCAGCGTAATCGGAGTCGGTATAACCTATCAAGTCAAAAGACTCCGTGCGAGGGTACCATAGACCTACTCTAATTGTGCCCTTAAGGTATCTCAGAATTCTCTTAACTGCAATTAAGTGAGATTCCTTGGCACAGACTTGATATCTAGCGCACATGCCCACAGCAAAAAGTATGTCCGGTCTACTAGCTGTGAGATATAGAAGACTACCAATCATGCTTCTATATTGCGTTAGATCAACTGGTTTTCCACTCTCATCATTGTCAAGGCGAGTGTTTGTCGCCATTGGAGTGGATACTTCCTTAGAGTCACTCATTTTGAATTTCTTGAGCATCTCTTGAGTATATTTTGTTTGATGGACATAAATGTCATCTCGAGTTTGTTTGATTTCAAGTCCAAGGAAGAATGTCAATTCTCCCACCAGACTCATTTCAAACTCACTTTCCATATGAGTGATAAATTCATTCAAATAACCCTTGTTATTTGAGCCACAAATTATGTCATCGACATACACCTGGGCTACAAATATGTTTTCACCATCTCTACGCAGAAATAGTGTTGGGTCTATTTGACCTCTCACAAAACCCTTTTCTAATAGGTAAGTTGACAACCTTTTGTACCAAGCTCGAGGTGCTTGTTTAAGCCCATAAAGAGCTTTCTTGAGCTTGTACACGTGGTTTGGAGCTTCGGTATTCACAAACCCTGGTGGTTGTTCAACATAGACCTCTTCTTTAATGAAACCATTTAAGAAGGCTGATTTGACGTCCATTTGATAGAGCTTGAAGCCTCTATGTGCAGCAAAAGCTAGCATTAAGCGAATGGATTCTAATCGAGCCACGGGAGCGTAAGTCTCATCATAATCGAGGCCTTCGACTTGACTATAGCCCTTGGCTACAAGTCTTGCCTTGTTTCTCATTATTTCTCCCTTTTGGTTTAACTTATTTTTGAAGACCCATTTGGTTCCAATAATGGTGGTCTTCTTAGGTCTAGGAACTAAGTCCCACACTTGGCTCCTTTCAAATTGACCTAACTCATCTTGCATAGCTATGATCCAATCAGGATCGTGCAATGCCTCATCAACTAATTTTGGTTCGATTTCTGAGATCAAGGCGACCTCATTAGACTCATTTCTAAAGAATGACCTAGTCCTAACCCCTTGTTAAATGTCTCCCACAATCTGGTCTTGGGGATGACTAGAGGCTACCCTAGATTGCCTTGGTGTTGACGGTGCCTCATGAGTGATCTCACTAGACACAGGCAAGGGCTCAATATCAGGTAAAGGATCAGACTGAGCTCTCTCTTGCCTTTGCTCATCGTCATCGGAGTCAACTTCGACTCTTTCTATGTTTTGATCATTTAAACTTAGATTTCTAAGTTCAAATTGAATTTCTCCTACATCCCTTGATTGATCATTTGACTTAGGGATTTCTTCAAATGCTACATCAGAGGACTCTTCAATCAATTTAGTCCTATTGTTGTAGACTCGATAGGTTTTGCTGGTTAGAGAGTACCCGACTAGTATCCCTTCGTCAGCCTTAGCCGTGAACTTTCCAAGATGATCCTTGGTGTTCAAGATAAACACCTTACAACCAAACACCCTAAGATGTTTAATTGTAGGGGGTTTCCCAAACCAAAGTTCATGGGGGGTCTTTCCTAAAAACCTATGTATCAAGACTCGGTTTTGTACATAGCAAGCGGTATTTACCGCTTCAGCCCATAAGTAGCTCGGTAATGAGTACTCATTGAGCATGCTTCGTGCAGCCTCTTGTAAGACTCGGTTCTTTCTCTCCACAACCCCATTTTGTTGTGGGGTCCTTGGAGTAGAGAACTCATGTCTATATCCCTTTTCTTGACAAAATTCCAAAAATCTATGGTTTTGAAATTCTCCACCATGATCACTTCTAATTGTTTTAATTGTTGTTGATTTTTCATTTTCAGTTCTTCTACAAAAGGAAATAAAAATATCTATGGTTTGGTCCTTATTTTTCAAAAAGAAAGTCCATGTAAATCTAGTAAAATCATCAATGATTACTAAGCAATATCTACTTCCATTCAATGAAATAACATTACTGCAATCAAACAAGTCCATATGCAATAAATCTAAAGCAGTAGATGTACTTACAATGCTCTTACCTTTATGAGGCGCTTTTGTTTGTTTACCCTTTTGACATGCATCACATAGTTTTGACTTTTGGTACTTGATGCTTGGTAGTCCTCGCACTAATCCTTTGTTGACCAGCTTTCGAATGTTCTTCATGTTTATGTGGGCCAACCTCCTATGCCAAAGCCACGATTCTTCTTCTTTTGACATGAAACACTTAGCAGAAGCATTAGTAGCACTTTTAAACGATACTTGATAGATGTTATCTACTCTTGTGCCTACTAGTACAGTGTCAAGTGTGTCAATGTGTTTGACCAGACATTGACTTGAGTGAAACTCAATTGTGTAACCTATATCACACAATTGGCTGACACTTAGGAGATTAAAAGTCATCCCCTTGACTAGAAGGACATTTCTGATTTGGAGACATTCGGATATATGAATATCTCCAACTCCTATAACCTTAAGGCTACCATTATTACCAAAAGACACATTATCTCTATTTTTGTTTTGAAGGGTAGTAAAGAGTGACTTGTCCCCGGTCATGTGCTTGGAGCATCCACTATCAACAAACCAAGTTGATAGGTGCTCCCCCTCGACAAATGCCTACAAGACACGAAAGATAGATGTTTTAGGTACCCAAATCTTGGGACCTAATGCATCTACAATGTAAGACCTAGGAACCCATGCCTTGGTTACACCCTTCCTAGTCTCATGAACCCTAGAAGCATGTGATCTATGAAATTGGGTTCTAGACACTAGTGAAATGAAACTAGACTCTTTGGGTTGATATCCTAACCCGGCTTTGTTGTAGACCGCCCTTTGGGCATTTAGAATCATGTCTAAGGTCTTAGAGCTAGTTGAGAATTTCTCAAGCATTTTCTTGAGTTTCTCAACTTCACTCTTTAAAGCTTTGTTTTCATCCTCAAGAAGCTCTTGATGTAGGTCATCGACCTCATCTTCCCTAAGAGCCTTCAATTTTTCTACTTCATCTTTTAGTGATTTAATTTCTGTTTTTGATTTCTTGAGCAAAGTAGATAAATGAGTAATAGTTCTATAACACTTTTCTAAATGAGGCGAAGTTACCTCTTCATCATCCGAAGATGATGAAGCCGTGGTTGATGTATCACTTCCGGAGTCCGATTCCTCCCTTGCCATGAGTGCTAATTGACGAGTGCTTTTCTCCTTCTCTTCCTCCGATGAGCTTGAGGAGGATTCGTCCCAAGAAGCTTTGAGAGCTTTCTTCTTCTTGGCCCTTTCTTCCTTCTTCTTGAGTTTCGGACACTCGCTCCGATAGTGTCCTTTCTTGCTACACTCATAACAAGTAACGTTAGTCTTATCAATATTTTGATCAATAGACTTACCTTTCCCTTTGTATCTTCGGCTCCTTCTCATGATTCTTCTCACGAAGTTGGCCATCTCGCTTGACGATGATCCTCCTTCATCATCGGACTCGGAGGAGGATGAGGATGTAGGGATCTCTTTCTCCTTCTTCTTTTCTTTCTACCTTCTTCCATCCTTGCTCTTTTCTCCTGCAACTAAAGCAATACCTTTCTCTTTTTGACCCTTGTTAGCAAATTCATGAAGTTCCATTTCACAAAAGAATTCATCTAACTTAACAATTGAAAGATCCTTGGAGACCTTGTAGGCATCTACCATAGATGACCACAAGGCATTCCTTGGAAAAGCTTTGAGAGCGTACCTTACGAGATCGCGATTTTCTACGCGTTCATCCACAGAATGAAGACCATTGATGATCTCCTTGAACCTTCCGTGTAGTTCACTTACCGTTTCGTTCTCCTTCATGGTGAGATTTTGTAGTTGGTTTAGGAACAAGTCTATCTTGGCGATCCGAGAGTCTCGAGTTCCTTCTTGGAGCTCGATGAGCTTGTTCCACAAATCCTTTTCACTCACGAATAGACCTACCTTGACAAGCTGATCTTTGGCTATTCCACATTGTAGAGTTACCACCGCCTTGGCATTGGCTTGTCCTTTGCAAGTTTGCTCGGCGGACCACCTTGACGACTCTAGTTCCTTACCTTCTTCGTCCTTTGGAGGTGTGAACCCTTCCTTGACCGAGAACCACATGGAGATGTCGGTCTTGAGGTAATACTCCATGCGGCTCTTCCAATATTGGAAGTCCGCTCCGTCGAAGTAGGGTGGACGATTGGTGCTAAAGCCTTCCTTCATAGTCATCTTCTTGCTCTTTAGGGTGTTAGTCCGGATGAAGAGCGTCAAGCTCTGATACCACTTGTTAGGACCTTCGGATGGCTAGAGAGGGGGGTGTGAATAGCCTCTTCGCAAACTTACACAAATTTTCTTCCAGAACTTTGTTAGCACAGCGGAAATAAGCAAAAACAAACTAATACAAGGAAGAAAACAAACCACCACTAACACAATGATGTACGAGGTTCGGGGATAACTTGCCCCTACTCCTCGGCGTGTCCGTAAGGTGGACGATCCCTTGATCTTTCGGTAGATCAACCCCCGGACAGATTCCGGCTAAGTATTTCTCCTTCTCGGTGGAGAAACCTCTCCACAAAGTCTCAAAAGGATTTAAATGAAGCACAAGACTTACAGAATTTGGTGGCTACAATGAATGCACAATTAACTTACAGCCACAATGAAAGCAGAGCTTAAAGAAGCGGATCCTCAGCCAAGAACTCCACATGGCACTCTTGCTTAATCGACGACAGAGAGTTTGCAATGCAAAAACATTACCCCTACCTCTCTTCTTTCTCCTTCTTATTTCTCTGCTTTCTTCACTGCGTTTGCCTGCATCGAATCACTGCAAACTGCATAGAATCGCTGCAACCTATATCAAATCACTACAATCAACTCAGGCGTCGCCAATCACTCCTCCTCCTCATCTGGTCCTCTGAACTCACACCAATACCATCCATGGTCTTCACTGGTGTCTTCTGAGCTCGAACCAATGCCAAGGAGTCAAGCTGATTGCAGCCAGAACATACCCAGATCGTCAGTATCCGTTGATGCTTCAAATGCACCATTTGCAGCCAAGCTCAGTAGAAAAACTATTTTGTCTTATTCCTCTGATAGACCTTAATTTGAATTCAAGCATCATCATGATACCTGCAACCTGTAACTCAAAAAGCTCACAGCAGATCGTTAGCACAGAGAAATCAGAAGTTGCAGAAAGACAGCAGAATACAAATGACATCGCTGTGGATCGGTCAGCAGACCGATCCATGGCTCTCTGGACCGATCAGGACACATCCTGATCGGTCCAGGAAGAGTCTGATCGGTCTGTGGACCGATCAGCCTATGTGTGGATCGGTCCACAGACCGATCCACCCTCTCGTTTTGAGTCGGCGTTTTAATCGCTTTTCTCGATCGGTCCATAGGACCGATCGGATAACCCGAATGCTTTATGTAGTTCGGATCGGTCCACGCCGATCGATAACCGAAACTTTACGTGTGGTTCTGATCGGTCACGAGACCGATCGGTGACTTAAATATCGATCGATCGTGGACCGATCCGGACAACAGTTTCCTGGATCGGTCAAGATCGATCCATAGCTCTGTTAGTTTAGAGCCTCGGCCCTAAACCTAACATCTTCCCGGTCCGAGCGAGCTACCAAACCCTCTCGGACCTAGTCACGAGCAGTGCCGAGCCCTCTCCGACTTCGTCGGTCCAAAGAACGAGTTCCGAGCCCTCTCGACCTAGTCCAGAAGAGCTGTCGAGCCCTCTCGACTTGTCGGTCCAGAACGAGCCGAGCCCCTCTCGACCTAGTCCGAGGAGGCAGTGCCGAGCCCTCTCCGACTTCGTCTGGTCCAAAGAACGAGCTACCGAGCCCTCTCTGACCTAGTCCGGAGACTGAGCTGCCGAGCCCTCTCTGACTTTGCGTGCCAAGTATCCGTACTTGGACTTTTCCTTTCCTCATGATCAACCTTGATCATCAATCAGTCTAAGTTTAATTAATGTCTGATACAAACTTAAATCAGTGTCAACATCAAAACAACAGCCAGGTCAGACTGTATCAACAGGGTGCTGTTCTGATGCAGCACGGCAGTGTAGTCTCTTATGCTTCTCGTCAGCTGAAGGAGCATGAGAAGAACTACCCAGTTCATGACCTAGAGTTAGCCGTCATCATTTATGCTTTGAAGATTTGGCGTCATCATTTGTATGGTATTACATTTGAGATTCTCACTGATCGTAAGAGTCTCAAATACATTTTCACTCAGAAGGAGCTTAATCTCCGACAGAGGAGATGGATGGAGTTCCTGAAGGAATACAATTGTACCATTAGCTACCACCCGGGGAAAGCTAATGTGGTTGCTGATGCACTCAGCAGGAAGTCCAGAGCGACTTTGACTTGCCACCGGACTTCAGTCACGGACTTGATTCAGAGTTTCTCTGAGTTAGACCTTGAGGAGCAGGGATCCACAGAGCAGGGTATTCTGGTTACCATAGTTGCTCAGTCGTCGATCAGGACGAGGATCCGAGAGGCCCAGGCCAGTGATCAGCATTGTCAATTCATTGGTAGTCAGATAGTTTCCGGGCAGCAGACTGAGTTTACACGAGACGAGGAGGGTGTTATATACTTCCGAGGCAGATTATGCGTACCTCAGTCTCATCCAGTCTTACAGGAGCTACTTCAGGAGGCTCACCGTTCTCAATTTGTGATCCATCCAGGCGGGGCCCGTATGTATCGAGATTTGAGACGTTCCTATTGGTGGAACGGTATGAAGAAAGACATCGCGGATTTTGTAGCTAGATGTCTTATCTGTCAGCAGGTGAAGGCTGAGCACCAGAGACCTGCAGGATTACTTCAGCGGATTCCTATTCCTGAGTGGAAGTGGAATCACATCACTATGGACTTTGTGGTGGGTTTGCCGAGGACACGACGAGGCCATGACGTGATTTGGGTAATCGTTGATCGATTAACCAAATCTGCGCACTTCTTAGCGATCCGGAGGACTGATCCTCTGGATCGATTGGCATATCTGTATTGTCGAGAGATCATCAGACTACATGGTGTTCCGTTGAGTATTATTTCAGATAGAGATCCACGGTTTACGTCTCATTTCTGGCAGAGTCTGCAGCAGACCTTGGGCACACAGCTCCGATTTAGTACATCTTTCCATCCACAGACAGATGGACAGTCAGAGCGGACTATTCAGACTCTTGAGGACTTGCTGAGATCATGTGTTATGGATTTTGGAGGCAGTTGGGAGGACCATCTGTCGTTGGTAGAGTTTGCTTACAACAACAACTTTCATTCAGCTATCCAGATGGCACCGTTTGAAGCGTTGTATGGTAGACCTTGTCGGACACCCGTCCTCTGGGATGAGGTTGGAGAGGCCCAGTTGTTGGGACCTCATAGAGCTCAACAGGATGCAGAGTTGATCCGTACTATCAGACGGAGGTTGTCAGAGGCGCAGAACCGTCAGAAGAGTTATGCTAATCGGAGACGCAGACCACTAGAGTTTTCTGTTGGCGACCATGTATTTCTGTGAGTTTCACCCACGAAAGGGGTGAAGAGATTTGGCCTCAGAGGTAAGCTGGCTCCGCGGTATATTGGCCCTTTCGAGATCTTGGAGAGGATCGGAGCGGTAGCTTACCGACTGGCACTACCATCGTCCCTGGCAGGCGTCCACGATGTATTCCACGTATCGATACCCGACACATGTGCTGGCAGATATCCCAGTTCCAGTTCAACCTGACATTACTTATGAGGAGATTCCTGTACGGATTCTGGACCGGAAAGAGCGTCAGTTGCGGAACAAGACCATCCGGTTGGTTAAAGTCGGATGGCAGCATCATTCAGACGAGGAGGCTACTTGGGAGTTCGAGGATACGATCCGAGCTCGATATCCCCACCTTTTCACTTGAGGTATGTGATTTAGTTTACCGTTCAGTATTTATATGTTTTACTTGTTGTTAGTATTTGCTGATGGTAGATAATGAAATTTGGGGAACAAATTTTTATTAGTGGGGGAGAATGTAAAATACCGCAAATATACGAATATTAATAAGGGAATTTTCCAGAAATTTTTCGAGAATTTTTCAGAGCTCGTATGGACGAGTTAACGGGGACAAGAACGGGGTCAGAAAAAAGCCTGTTTAGGCGACCCATTTAAGCGAGGAATTGTTTCTTTTATAAATTCCTTATTCCTTTTCTTTTTCATTTATTTTCCTTTTCCCCGTGCCTAAACTTCCTCCTCACGCCGAACCTGTGTTTCTCCTCCCGACTCCTTCCCCGCGCCTGCTTCCCCTCGCGGCGAATCTGCCCTAACCGCCGCTTGCGGCAGTTCTTTTTCCTCTTGCGTGAGCCGAGACCAAAGAGAGGTCGGTTGTTCTCTACTTCCCTTTCTCTGTGCTGAAGCCCTCCTCTGCCGTCATCATAGCAACGCCGTTCCTGCGCCCTAGCCACCGGCGACGCACGGAGCAGCGCCGCAAACCCCCCCCCCCCCCCCCCCCGGTGCCCTAGTGCCGATCACCGCGCATCACCCTTTCTTCCTCTGCCCTAGTTTGTGTTCAAGGCCGATTTTCTGTGTCGGCACCCGAGCCTAGCGCCGACGCCGCCTCCCGGTTCCTCTCCCCTCTGTGTTCGAACCCTAGCACTGACGTTGCCGACCAGATAGCCACAAGAGCTCGCCGGCATGAAGGACCAGCACGACCATTTTGCCTCTGCCCTAGATCGCCGGAATTCAGAAGATTAAGTAAGTCTTCAGTTAGAAGCAGCAACTCAAGTTTTGGAGTTCCCTTCCGTGCCCTAATTCAACTGCCTGGTTTTTCTTTCAGCCACCTACAGTGAAACAACAGGAGATCATCTGAAATTTGTGGGATCTGTTCTCGGCAACAAATTTGTCTCTGCTGTGGATTAACAATCAAGGCTGAGGAATAAGGTAAGGAGTAGGGCATTTGATACATGTTATTGATCATGATTTTGATTCGATTATTTTAGATGGTTGATCATGTGTAGATTTGAATTAGGGTTATGTTTGAATTAAATTTAAAATGGAATATGTGATTCATCATGTTTTAGATGCATGGGTAATTGGACTTAGGTTTTAGATTTTTAATCAAAGGGTGGATTAAGGATTAGGTAACTAATCCTAATTGATCGTCCAATTTGTTTAGACAGGATGATGGTCATATGATTTGGGTTTTTCCCTAATTTAGGGTTATAGATTTTTATTTAGTTATTTATGAGAAATGTAGCTAAATAAAATATATTACATTGGTGGAACAGGACTTTGACGCGAGACGAGTATCTCGGAGTCAGATTTGCACCATTTTATCGGAGGCGAGTACTTTGACTTATGTCTTTGATATGCATAATAATATGTTTAACATGTAGCAGTGATTGTGTAATCATTTTGTTCGGTTGGTCACTACATGATAGTTACATGGTTGCTTGTTTATTTATTCTGCACTGCATATTAT
Organism: Zingiber officinale; assembly: GCF_018446385.1. NCBI lineage: Eukaryota > Viridiplantae > Streptophyta > Magnoliopsida > Zingiberales > Zingiberaceae > Zingiber > Zingiber officinale. The sequence goes on along the minus strand of NC_055992.1, from coordinate 151,996,842 downwards.
TTACCTGATCATATATGCTTTAGGTAGTGACCCAACCACATGCTATGTTATCTTCTGGATCTAGGGTTTATTTGATGCCCTATCTGATTTGTGTACCTTCTATCTGATACATCTTCTAGTGGTACACACTTTGTTTTATTTATTTGGTCATTACTATGTTATTCATGAGATTGTCATGCTTAGTGTCATGCATTATGATTGCATGCTGTGCGATTGTCGGCTCCACTATGGTTGAGCTCATCGCCAGTTACATGTACTGCACACACCACCACCCATGGATTAGTGGTATATCAGGCAGGTGTGTGGCGATTCTGCTGTTTGGCTCCGTTGGTCAGGTGACTCAGCGTGGTAGCCGGCATTCCTCTGTTTGGCTCGTTGGCATTTAGTGTAGCAGTGTAGCCGGCAGATGGTGGACTTTGTTTGGCTCCGTTGGTCGGATGACTCGGCATGGTAGCCGGCAGAGATCCTCCTCGATCGTCTCGGGAGATGAGAGCATTGAGCTCCCCATTTATGATTTGGGGTCGGAGGAGTACTCTGACAGCATCCCGTCCACTCGGTCGCTCATCAGGAGCAGTGATGGTAGAGTGCACGGTCACCATATGCATTTATTGCATTTATTGTTTGTGATTGCTGCATTTACTTGCTGCATTTATATAGATGCATATGATTGACATGCATACAGGATTATGACTTCCCCGGTCTGACGACCCTGTTACCTTTGTACTTTGATTCCGGTTAGTACAGTTATCTCCTGATTTCGTTTCAGTTGCATTTATCCTTCTCGTATTCAGGAGACTGTACGCATGATTAGTGTTGTATGTTATTTGTTTTATTATGCATATCAGTTGTACCTGCTGAGTGTTGGACTCACCCCGCTTCCATTGTTGATATATTTTCAAGTTGAGGCTGTCAGGAGCAGTTCCAGTCGCTGGTTCCCACAGCACGTAGTGCTAGTCCTCTGCTAGTTTTGAGTTGTTATTTTATTTTATCTTTTCTCTATCAGACTTTGTTTTAGTCTTGTTTTGGATTTTACATATGGATATTGTATGAAATCCTTCCGTTTGATGGACTTTTGGTATGATTTGGATTTTATTCTACTACATGCCTGCCTGGAGGTGAGTTCGTCGGATTTGAGCTTTACGAGTGTAGTTGAGTAGGGTGGATTTCGAGTCAAAGTACTATTGTTTGTGATTACTATTATTAACTGCGTGGTTGTGACAGTCAGAGGCTGAATATCTATATAAACTGCATGATGATTGTTTTTATTTATTGTTATAATTCCAGCCGCCTGTGGCTGAGGTATATGTGTTATGTAGAAGTTTCAGATTGTCCGCCGTACAGGGGAGATGCTGCCGAAATTTCTTCGGACAGGGACTCCTTTGGGGCGTAACATAATAAGTCTTGAAAAGAAAAGTTTTTCAAACTTAGTTTTTGAAATCTAATTTTTCAAATATTTTCTTAAAACTAGCTTTTATTAAATTCTTCAATTAGATTTTATAAACTCAGTTTTGAAATTTGAAAAATGTTGTTTGGAAAATTTAACTTTGAAAACTTAGCCTTAAGATTTTGATTGTCAAAACTTATGTTTGAAAAATACTTCAAAATTGAAACATATTTTGAAAATTCACCTTGATCCTAAAATTTGAAACTTATACTTATATTAGAAAATTATCTTTTCAAATTTCTGATTTGAAAATCCTCTATGAATTTGCAAAGTTATTTTTGAAAATTAACTTTTGCAAAAATAAATCTTTAAATGCTTTATATTTAGTCACTCTTTCAAAACTTAGCTATTTTCCAAAAGAATGTTTTACATGCTTTAGCTACCTTAAAAACAAATCTTCGAAAGTTCAAACTCCCCCAAGTTAACTTGGCATCGTTTCCTACATATTTTTTTATGTATTCTATATTTTTGAATGTTTAAAATATATCCTTGTTTGATGAATGCCAAAAGGGGAGGGATAGGGGTTAAGTTAGAAAAACAAAATAAAATTAAAAACTAACTTAAACCTCATGCTAGAACAAAATGCTTAATTTGCTAGAACAAAATGCTTAATTTTTTCGTATATTTTTACTAACTTAACCAGGTTGTCATTCCATCAAAAAGGAGGAGATTGTTGGTACGGTTAGTACTAACGGTCTAACTCAGGTTTTGATGAATGACAAATCGGGTTAAGTTAGGTTTGTCGTGATCTAACACTCTGACCGAGTGTGCAGACGAAGTCTAGACAGGTCGACGGGCTGACCGGATGTCTGGCACGAAGTCCAAGCGGGTCGACGGGCTGACCGGACGCTTGGCGAGAAGTCCAGCTAGGTCGACGGGCTGACTGGATAGCTGGCAAGAAGTCCAAGCGGGTCGATGGGCTGACCGGACGCTTAGCGAGAAGTCCAGCTAGGTCGACGGGCTGACCGGACGCTTAGCGAGAAGTCCAGCTAGGTCGACGGGCTGACCGGATAGCTGGCGAGAAGTCCAGACGGGTCGAAGGGCTGACCGGACGTCTGGCAGGTGAGTAAAGGTAAGTCACTGGAAGGGAGTGACTGTGAGGACGCGTTCCCGGGAAGGGAACATTAGGCGTCAATCCGGCTTAAATCCATTTCGGATATCTAAGTCGAGATCGTGACTAGATTCCGGTCTCGGAAAGACTGAATCGAAGTCATAATCTTCTTTGATTAAAGTATAAACTGTGCTAACATCTTATTTTGCAAGATATACATATTGTTTGCCTCGGACTAACTCTTTCTTGCAAATAAAGGAGCTTCTGGAGAAAAAGTGGTACGGGCGCCCGGAAGGGATCCAGGCGCCCGGGAGGCAATTTCTATCCCTGGCGTGCGTCGACACGTGGAGCTCGTTGGTTGGGCGGGCTACGTCACACCAGGGCGTCCGGAAGGGATCCAGGCGCCCCGAGCATCCTATAAAAGGAGGGTCAGAGGGGAGCTTCAAAAACAACTGAAAAAAAAAAAGAGATCTTCTACTGCTTGCTCTGCTGCTCTGCGCTCCTACGACGCTAACGAAGCTCCGACAACACACGTTTCTCTTTTCGATTCATTCCGTTGTCGGTATTGCTGTTATTTTTCATTAGCTTTTTCTGTACTTAGTTTGTAATAAAATTCGAATTGCTAGTGATTGTCCACCGAAAGCAGTCAACGATCGCGGGCCTTGGAGTAGGAGTCGACACAGGCTCCAAATCAAGTAAAATTAGTTTGTGTTAGCATTGTTTTTTTTTTATTTCCTCTGCGCCTATACTCGAACGAATTTTTACATTCGATATTCACCCCCCCCCTCTGTCGAACGTCTACGATCCAACACTTACAACCTTTGCCAATATCACACTTGGACTTTCCACTTGCCTGGCTCCTCACCAGGACTTTCTCCTTTGCCAAGATCACACTTGGACTTTCCAATTGCCTGACTCCTCACCAGGACTTTCTCCTTTGCCAAGATCACACTTGGACTTTCCAACTGCCTGGCTCCTCACCAGGACTTTCCCGTTGCCTGGCATCTTCACCAAAACTTTCTCCTGCCTAGCTCCTCACTAGGACTTTCCAAATGCCTAACATCCAGTTAGGACTTTCCCAGTCAAGTCTCCTGTCAACCTTGACCTACTTGACTTGTATTCTCATCAAGTTGGTCAACCCTTTGACCATCTCCATAACCGGACAATTGCTCCAGCAATCTCCTTATATTGTCAAACATCAAAACTCAAATCCCGACTCAAGGCTGACTCAACTCAAGCTTAGTCAAACTGGTCAAACTTGACCTAGGGAAATTGCCCCAACAATCTCCCCCCTTTTTGATGTTTGACAATACCCCTAAGTTAGGCTAAATCCTATAGCCTTAACCTCTTTTTTATCACAAGGCTAAATCTCATAGCCTTAATCTCTTCTTTATACCAAGGCTAAATCTCATAGTCTTAACCTCTTCTTTATCACAAGGTTAAATCCCATAGCCTTAATCTCTTCTTTATACCAAGGCTAAATCTCATAGCCTTAACCTCTTCTTTATCACAAGGCTAAATCCTATAGCCTTAACATATTCTTTATCATAAGGCTAAATCCAATAGCCTTAACCCTTTCATGACAAGGCATGAATGAAGGTTTCCTTCATTCTCTCCCTTTCCTAGAGGGCAAACTCTCTCTACTTGGGATGAATGCCTAACTTAACATTCCATTCTCCCCCTTTATCACACATCAAAAATTGAAACCAAACTCTTCTCCATAAGAGTTAACTCTACGTTGTTTACAACCTCATATGTTGTTAACAACCCCACAATGAAGCATGTAAGCTAGAGCTCCCCCTTTAGCTCTACTTCACTTCAAGATGCTCATCCTAGAGCATGCATCAACTTCCCAATGATACTCTCATTCATTGTATTTAATGCTCCCCCTTGAGCAGTAATCTTCTTCTCAATGCTCATCCAAGAGCATTTTTCACTTTACCAATGAAGGTATGATCCCCTTCATTAACCCAATGCTCCCCCTTGAGCAGTAACCTACTCCACAATGCTCAGCCAAGAGCATTTATCATCCTAGCAATGAAGATAACCAATCTTCCATTGTTCCCCAATACTCGACCCTGAGTATTATCCATCACGAAGGTTTAACCCCCTTCCAAGGTCCTTGAAAGTAAATTTTCATGCATTCAAGGAGTAACTCCTCCTAAAAATATGGTCAAACTTCTATCATTGCACCAACAATGACTTGAAGTTCCTAAACAACTAGGAAAATCAAAACTTGAAGTTTTGAGGTTCAAAATTCAATAATAAAACTAAACCCCAACCTAAACTTCACCTAAGTTTACCTTAACAACTCCATACTTGCTTTCATCATGGAAACTCCCCCTAAATGTATACAAATGTATTCCAAGGGGTTTGGAATGATTATTGGGACTCGAAGTGACTTGAAGTGTAGAAATCAGGCTTTTCCAGCCATAATCAGACTTCCCAATCGATTGAAGTTGAGACTCAATCGATTGAAATCACTTCAATTGATCCATGGATCGATTCCGCAAGCTTCTGCCCGCAGAAATTCCCTCTGAATCGATCGACTGATCGATCCAATATAGGTCAATCAATCAACTAATTGATTCACTAACCTTCTGTTCGCGGGAATGGACTTCCCAATCGATCGACTGATCGATTAAACCCATCCCAATTGATCAACTGATCGATTGGGTTTCTGATTTCCTGAAATTCAATTTCAGCGAAATTCAGAAACTCCCCAAAAATTCTACAAAATTTTAAAAATCATAAAAATTCATGTAGACTTTATTTAGGGTATACTTTTTCAAGAAAAAATAGTTTTCTACGAAAATACTTCCTATTTTCAAATATGGATACAAACTTGAGAACATGTAAAAACTTTAGTGTTTTCTTCCAAGTTTGTGCCTAATTATTCAATGATGATTACTATCAAAAGATAGTTTTCACCAAGATTTTCAAAAAGTATTTTAAAATAAATTTTAAAACTAATATCCAACCATGTTCTTTGGGCTCAATGCACATGACTTGTACATTAGCTTTCCCAATGATTGGAAAACACATAACTATGTGTTTTGATGAACCTAAAACTCAACAAGATGCACTAAATTAACATCTTGAGTTGTGTTCACCATCCTAACATCTCACTTGTATCTAATGTGTACTAAAACACATACAAGTCACCTTATGGTTCTTTGTGAGATGTATATTTGGTATTGCCCTAAACTAAGAGATCATGCATATTTATCTAGGCATTATGAAATTTATGATCATCCACCTAGGATGTCATTTGGTATAATCCCACTTGTTGGGATATTTACCATTCTTAATAAATGATTTTTATCCTTAATTACAAGGAAATTAACATAATGATGATGTTCCATGGCATACATCAAAATAAGTAATTTTCAAAAGAAAAACATGCTATAGCTACATGATGTATGTATGATATGACATGATATTTTTATGTTTTTCATAATAAAAATGAATGTAACACATGATGTCATGACATATAATAGGCAATAAATCATGGTATTTTAGCATAAATAAAATATACCTAGATAATCTATCTAAGTATTCTTAATTCTTAGCTAAGCCTTTAAATTCTAATCCTAGATTGCCTATATCTTAAAGAAATGTCAAAACCCAACTTGACATTTCTTTTACCCTTTTTCAAGTGTACCAACTTACATTAAATGTGATTCCTCAAAGTTTGGCACAACTTACTCTTCCAAGGAGTAATTAATTTTATTAAAGTTTAAATTGTCCCTTAGCCCATTAAGAGAACACCAAAATCTCAACTTAGTATCTCTTATGGTTTTCCTTTAAGTGTGCCAATTTTAACCTAATTTTAAATCCTCAAAACTTGACACTTTTTTGCTCTTCAAGGCTTAATCACATTTGATTAAAGCATGAGTTTTCTCTTAATTCCTTAAGAATGTATCAAAATTCTAACTTGATTTTTCTTATACTTTTCTTAAGTGTGTCAATTTAGATTAAGTTCAACTCTTCAAATTTTGGCATATATAACTCTTTCAAAGAGTAACCCTACAATCCTTTTAATTTTCAAAGGTTAACAATAACCTTGAAAATACTCTCAAAGTGTCAATTTAACAAGGTTGGGTTAACTACCCTTCCAATTGGAGTTGACACTCTCTAAACTCATCTAAGGTGTAGTGAATATACTCCTAGGAACCCAAAACATATTGGTGCTCCTTGGATACTTTAGGTACTCACTCGGGATAACTTCCCTAGATATCTTCCTAAGGACCTTTCTAGGCTTCTTAGAGACCTTGGTCACTTCTACTAGGTCACTCATAGGGATAACTTCCCTTGTAACCTTCTTTGTGACTTTATTTGGCCTTTTTGGAGCCTTAGTCACCTTTACTAGATCAACTTTAGGGATGACCTCTCTTGTGACCTTCTTTGTGACTTTGTTAGACTTCTTAGAAGTCTTAGTCACAATGGTCTTGCCAAAAGAACCTTTAGGGAGTCTCTCCCTAGTATCCTTTACTTGACCTTTACACCTAGGGTTGATCTCATAGCTATATGGAACCCTATAAAAAGAAGTCATATCCTTATAGACTTTAGGTTTGTATCACAAACCTCTATAGCCATTGGATGACTCTTGTCTAGCTTTTCCTAGGTGATGCTCATTTTTACCCCTAAGAATATTTTCCATTCTTACTAGGGTCCTTTCTAAGTTATCAAGTCTTGATCTCAAGACTTGGTTCTCCATCATTAAATCCATAGATTTGGATTTTTCTTGACCCATATGAGCATTTCTATATTTTGACATATATCTATAATCCTTAGAGTTATTGCCTAAGTTGCTATCTACCTTCCTAAACTTAGGTGTGATAGTTCTAGCATGAGGAGGAATGTATTTTCCCTTAACGCTATCATGCTTCCTACTTTCATGATAATTTGCATTAAGATGGTAAGAATTATTTCTAACATGCATTTTATCATGACTAAGAGGAATTGCACTATTAAAGTTTACCTAGGGTTTACTCTTAAAAGCTCCCCCTTGATTTGTGCTTCCTCCTTTGACTCTAGTTGTGTTCTTCCCCTTTGGACATTGGCTTCGATAATACCCATTTTGGTTGCACAAGAAACACACGATGTGTTCCTTGCTCCTTTTTGTTGTGGGGATTGTCTCTTTGGGCTTCTCCTTGCCCTTGAGTGCTACTTGGCTCTTCTTTTTGGCCAACTTGGGACACTTGCTCTTGTAGTGTCCCTACACTCAAAGCAAATGATATGGTTTTTATCTTTTACAATTGAAGTTTCTATACCTTTGCTTGTAGGGATGATGTTTGATTCTCCATTTAATGTAGCTTGAATTGTGGAGGTTGCATCATCTTCTTCTTCTTCTCCTTTTGGGATGTGGGTGCTTCCACCTCTTCAACTCTTGAGAATGTGGATACTTCCACCTCTTTCTCTCTTGAAGATGTAGAAGATCTCTCATCTTCTTCTTTCTCCTCCTCTTCCTTCTTCTCCTCGAATGTTGATCTTATGTCAACATCGGATTGGTCCTTCTCTTCTTGGACCAATGAGTTCTTCTCCTTGGACTCCTCTACTCCTTGGAATTGTGATGGGTCTTCATGATAGGCAATGATCTTTTTCCAAAGATCACATGCACTTGTGCATTCACCTACACTCAAAAGGATATTAGAAGGTAATAAATTTAACAAGGTTTTTGTTACCTCCTTATTCGCCTTCGCTTGTTCCCGTTGCTCCTCGCTCCAATGTCGAGATCGGAGGCGCTTCCCTTTTTTATCCGTTGGAGCTTCAAATGGGTCTTCCAAGACCATCCATTGGTTCCAATCCATTTGGAACCAAGTCTCCAATTGGTTCCTCTAAAAATTGAAGTCCTCTTTGTTGTATGGAGGTGGAATCCGGATATCCCATTCGAGCGGTCCTTCGGACTCCATCTTCTTCTTCCTATAGCTTCTTGCTCTCTTAGCGTTTAGTCCGTAGATGAGCGACCTCACTCTAATACCAATTGTTGGAACCGATGTGCTCACTAGAGGGGGGGTGAATAGCATTTCGTCGCGCTTGCGTCGGTTTGCTTCGTCTTGTTGTTGTGCAGCGGAATACTCGAAGACAAACACTCACAATGCTAACACCTAGGGTTTACTTGGTCTCCACCTCAAGAAGAGGTGACTAATCCAAGGATCCACATATGACACGCTCCTCCACTATGAACAACTCCTTCTCGGTCCCAACTGGAGGCGGAGAAGCCTCGTACAGATCCACACACAGCAACACAACTCACACAAGAAGAAAATACAAGATATAACTACAATACACTCTTCTTCTTGCTTACTTGTTGCTTGTTGTTGCCTCTTGAACCTTGAGAGAACACTCTCAAGAGCCTTCAAGAACTGGCAGTGAAAGACGGAGAAGCTCGCTGAAGATCGTCAAAAAATCGCAGGAGAAATCGCAAAAGATCTGGCGAAGAAAACACTCCGTTCAGGCTTTAAACAGTGCTCCCAATCGATCGAATTCATCCCCAATCGATTACCACGTCAGCATTGCTCCATCGTAGTCGTCCATCACCTGCATCCTGCGCAACGGTCACTTCCCAATCGATCGACCGATTGATTGGGACTGCCTGAATCGATCACCCGATCGATTATGCACCTTTCCGTGCTCTCGCGTCCGCGTGAGAGCTTTTGCTGCCCAATCGATCAACCGATCGATTGGCAGCTCCCAATCGATCGCCCGATCGATTGGGAAAGCCTCTGTGCTCGCGATTCCACATCCCAATCGATCGACCGATCGACTAGGCCTTCCCACAATCGTAGCACACTCCAATCGATCGACTGATCGATTGGACCCTCGTTCAATCAATCGCCCGATCGATTGACTAGCCTGGACTCAAACTCAAGTCCAAAATCTCCAACCCAACTCCTGGTCAACTGTGACCTGTTGGGTCTCCATGCCTAGCATTTGGCCATACTCGACCAACCTTGAACTAGACTTCTAGCCTCCTCCATCAGCCTTGCGTCCCTCGGATATCTCCCATCCTTCACGCCTTGCCTTCAGGAGCTTCCTTCGGCCTCATACTAGTTTTTGGATTATACCACTGATCATGTCCGAACCAAGAGTCAACGAACGCTGGGGACGTGGCGCTCCCTACTGGATCCTCAGATGCTCCGGCGAACCTGCAACAAAACCGAGCCGGGAGGGGTGTCCCGGCGACGGCCCTCCGACGCTCAAGTCAGGCGAGGAAATAGCAAAGAAGTGGCTTTTAAGTAGAAGACTCGTGTACCTCCGGTGAAGAAATGGAGACCTTATATAGACCTCTCAAAGAAGCCTGGGCGCGCCAATCAAAGCAACCACCTCCTTTTGACCATGCCCAGGTATGGGTCTGTCAGAAGGGTCATGCCCAGACATGGATCTGTCAGGAAGACGTCCATGAGGCCATACTGCTACTGTATCAACCTTTCCATGATGTGACGGCGAGATCTTCCATCGTGCAATTTTGTGTACGGCCCAACCATCAGACATGCCTTCTCTGACATCCCAGATCCCGAGACAAGCGAATAGGCCGCTCGGCTACCTTTGTACCCTCGCCCTTATCTTGGCCGAACGGGCGACCCGCTCGGCTCTTCGATCCTAGCCGAGCGGGATACGGGCAACCCGCTCGGCCCTTCGATCCTCCTGCCTTAGCGTCGGAAACCCAAGCCCATGGATGGGTTATCTCTAGCTCCGCTCGGACCCTTCAGAGGGTGGGCCCCCATTCTTACCGCCGGATCACTTGCCTTCCCTTCAAGTCTAGTCGAAGGAGGCGGTGAGTCCGACCGACTGGACTATGTGTCGCGGGCGGTCGTCGCCTTCGATCGCTTATAATATCTCTAGGGCCGTTCGGCCCTTTCGGCTCTTCATTCGATTGTCTTGTCGCTCAACATGGATGTTTGCTTGTCTAGATCTTCTCGAAAATCACGCAAATCCTCTCCATTAAGTCGAAGCATGCGCGGTATGGGCGCATTAATTGTGCTTGGAGACAGAGCGCCACGTGGCTTCTCTGGCGTGGCGGTGATGATCCGTACGATGGGACGCCGGTCATTTTGAAACGGACGGCTAGATGATGACTTCGTCTTCCGTGACCTGCATCCGACGGACGAGGCCGGCCAGCTTCGTTCGTATAAAGCCCTCGTCTTCACCTTTTACGCCGCATTCTCTATTTCATCGCGTATTCTCCGTCGAAGGTGCCCGCTGCTGCAGCATCATTCCGGCCGTCCCAGCTCTCGTCTCTTATTGGTCTCCGGCTCTTTGGTGATCCATTCTGTCTACCTTCCCTCAGTAAGCTTCTCCTTTCCCTTACAAGATCTTCTCTGTTCATTTCGCCCCTTTCGTTTCCCTTCCTTCGATTTCTTGCTATTCTTTCGCTTCTCCGAGATGGCAAGCTCCTCTGCACCCGCTGTTGGTGTTCATGGCCCTTGGTACCTGACCATGGAGAGTCGATTTGATGAGGAGGGTGCTCGGCGTCTTGTTCGGACGTATAGAATTCCCGATAACTATGAAATAGTCGTAGCCGACCCGACCGACCGACCACATGACCCGCCGATCGGCACAGTCTGTTTCTTTTTAGACCAATTCCAGGGTGGCCTTAGATTTCCTACCCATCCCTTTGTTTTAGAGGTTTGTAACTATTTTCGCATCCCGCTCGGCCAACTTGTGCCGAATTCCTTTAGGCTGCTGAGCGGGATGGTCGTCCTCTTCAAGCTGCACAGTATCCCTCTCGACCCTAAAATATTCCACTTCTTCTTCTACCCCAAACAATCCGAGCTGGGGACTTTTATTTTCCAAAGTAGAATAGGCTTTAAATTTTTTGATAATATGCCGACCTCCAACAAGCATTGGAAGGAATTTTTCTTCTACATCCGACTTCCCGAGCGGCCAGCCTTTCGAACCAAATGGCAAACCGTCGTGCCGACTCAGCTGGAGCTCGGCAAATTCAGAAGCAACCCGGCATATCTTCATGCGGCGAACTGGTTGTCCGGTCAGCGGTACAAGATAGATCAGTTGCTTCTCAAGGGGGTGTTGTATATTTTTGGGTTATCTCCCGTTCGGGCCAATCTTCCCTACCGTATGGGTAAGAGACTCTTTACTCCCTTCACCTTTTTTATCTAACTGATTTTAATTTCTTCTATTGCAGCTGAAGTCATGTGGCGCTCCAAGGCTATCGCTCATCTGAAACTGAAGGCCGTGGAAATTGAGACGGCCACCAAAAAGGAGCTCGCCGAGCGGGGTCTCATCCCCAGCCGCCCGGCAGATGCGGGAGAGGGGGGGGCGCAGTCCGCCCCTGAAACAGATGCTGCCCCATCCGCTTCAACAGAGGTTGAGGCGGATCCTGTTTCCTCAGCCCCCGCCGAGCTGGGGATCCCTCAAGTCGAGGATCCACTGCTGGAAGTTCGGCGAAAGCGTCGAAGGGACTCCAGCCTTCCGCCACCACAAGAGGGAGCACCACAGGTGCCGATCGGCGTAACTTCGCCTGCTCGCACGCCATCACAGATCGGGACTCCAGCGACCTCGCCTACCGCACAGCCTTCCGGCTCTCCTCCCCGGACTCGTCGCCGTTTACGTCGGTTGGGTGAAACTTCCACCATAGGGGAGTCTTCGCCACAAGCGGCTGCAACTGAAGAAGCGCCGTCCGGCCATCCGACCATCAAGACCACCCTCCGATTCCCATCGGAGGAATATTTACTGTCTGCCGATCGGCCATCGAGCCCTGTTCACGAAATAACCTTGACGGGTCCGCTCGCCAAGCTTTTTTAGGACGCCCAGATTCAGGTTGCCCTCATGACGCCCAAGCAGCTCGGCGATAACAATATGCAGCAGGCCACACAGGTAAATTCATCTCTCTTCATGTGCCATGCTATTGCTTGACTCCTGATTTTATTATTTCCTTACAGCGTTGGGCTGAGCAAATCGCCACCAGCCACCGGCTGGCCGAGCTGGAGGGTCTCCTGGAAAAACTCCAAGTATCAGGGGGTCCATCGGCCGAGCGGGAGAAACAAACTCTCGAGGCCGAACAGAAGAAGGCTGCTGATCTGGCTGCAGAGGTGGCCCGACTCGAAGACTTGGTGAAGAAGCGGGACGGAGACGTGAAACGCGCCAGTGGCCGGAAGAGGCGGGCGATTGCTGATCTGGACAAAATGAAAGTCGAAGTCCGGGCCCTAGATCAGCAGTCTAAGAAGCTAGAGGCCGATCTGAATGCCGAGCGGGAGATCCGTGCAGCCGAACGCACAAAAGCTGAGATGGACTTGAAGGCTGTCCAAGATACCTTAACCGCTTCCCGAGCGGCACTCAAGAAGTATAAGGAGGGAGAGCCAAGTCGGCTAGCAGCAGCGCGCCAGGAATACCTCCGCTCGGAGAGCTTTGGCGAAAAGTTTGGTGGCAACGTCTCCTCAACCTTCCTCGAGGCGGTCAAGGTCACCACGGCGTACTTTAAGAAGGGGGGGCATCTTCCTGCTGACCTGAGCATTCCCCCTCCCGAACTGGCAGCCATGATTGACGACATCCCGGACACCTTTTTTAATTTTGAGGATCCGGAGTGATGCGGGTTATTTCAAGTACTTTCTGTATTTCATCCGCTCGGCGGATGTAAAGTTTTTGTACGTGTCGTTCGGCATAATTTTTCTTTTAATGAAACGATGTCCCTTTGCTTGTCTTCCTACTCATTGTCCATAATATTCTTCTGTTTGCTTAACGTTGATGCTTAGAGCCAGTCATGCTCTTAAGCGCTCTCCTTCACGCGTCCGATCGGCTTGGCACATTGCATAAAGTCCAAGCGAGGAGGCCTACTCGCTCTGCACGTATCCTGCCTGCGTGAAGCCAACAAACGCCGAGTATTGGAGGACCAACCCCCAATCGGCCCTGAATGTTTTAATATTTGTAGTTTCCGCGATTTCTTACTCTGATATTCCTTCGTCCGCTCGGGGTATTTATAGTCGCCGGACCGACTTGATTTTTAACGACGGGGCTCGTCGGTCTTTCCGCTCGGATATTTATAGCCGGTCGGCGCGGCTCTCGATTTTTAACGACGGAGCTCGTCGGCGCGGATGTTTATAGCCGATCGGCGCGGCTCTCGATCTTTAACGACGGGGCTCGTCGGCGCGGATATTTCGGCGCGGCTCTCGATTTTAACGACGGAGCTCGTCGGCGCGGATATTTATAGGGCTCATCGGCGCGGGTTTAACGTCGGTCTTCTGCTCGGGGTTTTATTGACGCCGGCTCGTCTCCCGGTTTCCCGGCCGGTGGGTGTATAGCCGCCGGACCGGCTCTCGATTTTAACGACGGAGCTCGTCGGCGCGGATATTTATAGCCGATCGGCGCGGCTCTCGATCTTTAACGACGGAGCTCGTCGGCATGGATATTTATAGCCGGTGCGGCTCTCGATTTTAACGACTGAGCTCGTCGGCGCGGATGTTTATAGCCGGCGCGGCTCTCGATTTTAACGACGGAGCTCGTCGGCGCGGATGTTTATAGCCGATGGGCGCGGCTCTCGATCTTTAACGCCGGAGCATGTTTATAGCCGATCGCCGCGGCTCTCGATCTTTAACGACGGGCTCCGGCCTTCAAGGCTAACTCCTTACGGTCGAGCGACCTTGGCCCTCATAACTTATCTCGCGCTTGAACAATCTTTGTTCATTTGCTTGCGAACCTAATCGGCTGGGAGGCCTTCACTTATTCGGGTGCTTGGCTCGGATAATCCATATGCCCCTTTTACCCAGCTTGGAGAACGTACTCCTGGCCGAACGGCTCAGGGTCTGCTTCGAGCATTTTGGCTCGGATAATTTATCTCCATCCGGAAGGTACTGGGTCTTTGATCCTCGAGCGCTTGGCTCGACCCATTTACCTCCGGCTAAGCGGCTCGTGGCCTTCATTTCTGGCCAATGCCTTATATTTGTTCTCTTGATTCTTCATTTCTGCATTTCCAGTATTAGTTGAAAAAAGTACATAGGATGATTTACATTGGCACACCTTTCACCCCGCCCGGTAAGGCTGGAGGTGGTTCGCGCTCCACGGCCTATCTAACTGCCGACCGTCCTCATCCTCCAAATAATACGCGCCCGAGCGGAGCTTTTCGATGATTTTGAAGGGACCTGCCCACGGAGCTTCAAGCTTGCCGACGTCGCCGACCGGCTTGACTTTCTTCCAGACAAGGTCGCCGACCTGGAATGATCGGGGGATGACGCGCCGGTTGTAGTTTTGCTTCATCCGTTGACGGTACGCCATCAGCCGAACGGATGCCTTGGCACGCTCTTCGTCGACCAAATCCAGCTCCATATTCCTCCGCTCGGCGTTGCCTTCATCATAACACTGGACCCGGATGGACTCAACGCCGACCTCAACCGGAATGACCGCTTCACCTCCGTACACCAGATGAAAAGGTGTAACGCCTGTTCCTTCCTTAGGAGTTGTTCGGATGGCCCATAAAACGCTCGGCACTTCATCTGGCCAACTTCCTCCCAAGTGGTCGAGCCGAGCACGCAGGATACGGAGAATTTCCCGGTTGGCCACTTCAGCTTGACCGTTGCTCTGAGGATAGGCCACGGATGTGAAATGTTGCTCAATGTCGTAGCTCTTGCACCAATCCTCTAACATCTTCCCTGTGAACTGCCGCCCGTTGTCGGACACTAGTCGACGAGGGATGCCGAAACGATGATGTGTTGCCGATGAATTTTTTAACCATTTGTTCAGTGATCTTTGCCAGCGGCTCGGCTTCCACCCATTTGGAGAAATAGTCGACCGCCACTAGTAAAAATTTCCTTTGTCCGGACGCCATCGGAAATGGACCGACAATATCCATTCCCCATTGGTCGAACGGGCATGAAACGCTTGACGCCCTCATTTCTTCTACCGGTCGGTGGGAGAAGTTGTGATACTACGGCATGAAAGGCGGTAGATAGCGTCTGTTGGTAAAGTTGGCCAAAAGTATCCGGCCAAGAGGATCTTCTTGACCAATGAGTGCCCGCCCGGATGACCCCCGCATGATCCTTGATGTACTTCCTGGAGGATGTAAGCTGAGTCCTCCGAGCTTACACATTTCAGCAATGGGCGCGAGAAAGCTTTCTTGTAAAGCTGATCTCCAATGAGTGTAAACCGACCAGCCCTTCTCCTGAGGAGTCGGGCTGCATATTCATCGGAGGGTGTGGTGCCCGAACGGAGGAATTCTATAATAGGTGTTCTCCAGTCGCTTGGAAACGTGAGGCCTTGCATCCGATCGACGTGTGCCATCAGCAGTACTTTTTCAATTGGTTGCTGAATGGAAACTGGTGTTATTGAACTTGCGAGTTTGGCTAACTCGTCTGCTGCCTGGTTCTCCGTTCGGGGGATCTTCTGTATAAGAACCTCTCGGAAAGTAGCTTTGAGTTTTTCAAAGGCCTCAACGTAGAGTTTAAGCCGATCACTGTTGATTTCAAAGGTGCCAGAAAGTTGTTGAGCGGCCAACTGTGAGTCCGAATAGAGAGTCACCCGACCGGCACCCACATGCCGGGCTGCCTGCAATCCGGTTATGAGGGCCTCATACTCTGCTTTGTTGTTGGTAGCTTTGTAATCCAGCCGGACGGATAGGTGCATCTTCTCTTCTTGAGGTGAGAGCAGCAATATTCCAATCCCACTTCCGAGCCGAGTAGAGGATCCATCCACATATATTCTCCACATATCTTCCGGCTCGGGCCTTTGCACTTCGGTCACAAAATCAGCCAGGGATTGGGCTTTGATCGCCGAGCGGGGTTGATATTGGATGTCAAATTCACTTAATTCTGTCGTCCACTTGATGAGCCGTCCGGACGCTTCTGGATTCAACAGCACTCTTCCTAGTGGACTGTTCGTCCGGACGATGATGGTGTGAGCCAAGAAATAAGGTCGAAGGCGCCGAGCGGCTAGAATCAAAGCAAAAGCCAACTTCTCGAGCCCGGTGTAACGAGATTCAGCATCTTTTAAAATGTGGCTCAGAAAATACACCGGCTGCCGCTCGCCTTCACAAGTGCTGAGCCCACAGCATGCTCAGTTGACGACAGATAAATATAAAGTGACTCACCCCCGATCGGCTTAGCAAGAATAGGCAGAGAATTAAGATATGTCTTTAATTCTTCGAAGGCTCGATCACATTCTTCATCCCACTGGAACTTAGTAGCCTTGCGCAGGATCTTGAAGAATGGTAAGCTCCGATCGGCAGTTTTGGAGATGAATCTGAACAAAGCAGTTATCCGACCGGTCAACCGTTGCACTTCCCTTGTATTTCTGGGAGGCGGGAGCTTTCACCTTGCTGGGGTTGGCTTCAATTCCCCGCTCAGTCACTATGTACCCCAAGAAACGCCCTCCTTTTGCTCCGAACAAGCACTTTTGAGGATTTAGCTTGACTCCATATTTGCGCAGCGTTCGGAAGGTTTCTTCCATGTCCTTGAAGAGATCGACCGCTAGGACGGATTTGATAAGAATGTCGTCCACATAGACTTCCAAATTACGCCCGATCTGCTCCTTGAACACCTTGTTCATCAAGCGTTGATAGGTGGCCCCAGATTCTTTAATCCGAACGGCATCACATTATAGCAATATATGCCGTCGGCCGTTAAAGCTTACTTTTCTTGATCTTCCCATGCCAGATGATATCCTTGATAGGCGTCAAGCATGCAGATTAATTCACAGCCGGCCGTAGAGTCCACCAGCTGATCTATCCGAGGCAGAGGATAGAAGTCCTTGAGGCATGCTTTGTTTAAGTCCCGAAGTCGATGCAGACTCTCCACTTGCCGCCGGCTGAGACTAATACTACGTTAGCCACCACTGAACCTCACAGATGTGGCCTCCGAAGTTTTTCCACTCCGCCGGATGATGGAGTTCTGCTCGCAACAAATCTCTTTTCTCCGCTTATCTACGAGCGTCCGCCGGACATGCAACTCATGCCGTATGCCGGCGAAATTCCAGCAATTCATGTGTCGACTGCATTAACACATCATGATTTCGTTGAGGCATTGGATCAGCTCCTCCTTCTGCTTCTCCTCCAGATCAGAGGCGATAAAAGTTGTAGCCTCCGATCGAGTCGGGTGAATCTGGACTTCCTCTTTTTCCTCGTAAATTAGGGCGGGTGGCTTTTCAGTGATAGCATTTACCTCGATTCGAGGCGCCTTCCGAGCGGAGCTGGATTCTGCCCGGACCATCTCTATGTAACACCGCCGAGCTACTAACTAATCTCCCCGTACTTCTCCCACTTTGTCCTCGACGGGGAACTTCATCTTCTGGTGGAAGGTTGAGACGACTGCTCGGAATTCGCCGAGAGCCGGTCGGCCCAATATGACGTTGTAGGACGAGGGAGAATCGACCACCACAAAATTTATTGTCCTGGTCCTCCTGAGCGGCTCCTCTCCCAACGAGGTAGCCAGCCGGATCTGTCCGACCGGCTGAACCTCGTTACCCGTGAACCCATAGAGCGGCGTAGTCATGGGAAGCAGCTCGGCTCGATCAATTTGCAGCTGATCGAACGCCTTCTTGAATATAATGTTGAGCTCCCTGTGTCGAATAGTGTAATTTGCTATTACGGCTTTAACGAGCAGAGCGTCGTCGTGGGGCACTTCTATTCCTTCCAAGTCCCCGGGCCCGAAAGTGATTTCCGGCCCGCTTGCCCGCTCCTGGCTACAACCAACTGCGTGAATTTGTAGCTGCCGGACGCCCGCCTTTCTGGCTCGGTTGGAATCTCCAGGGGTCGGCCCACCAGCAATAACATTGATCTCGCCCCGGGCAATATTGCTTCTATTCTCCTCTTCCCGAGCAGATGGTCGGGACCGTTCTCTGACGCCTGCCGATTCTCCGGTCTTGGGACCGTGCCGACCAAGGCTCACGATGTAGCCTCCTGGGTGTCCGTCGGCTTCATGGGTCTTTTGTCTCCGTCAATGGGAGTAGACCGCCTCGGCTTTCACGACTAGGATTGACCACGAAGGGCGACTCGACAATCCCTCGTGTTGTGCGATCCGTCTGTGGAATGAGGCAACATAGGACCCACCTCTTCTTTGCTTCACGAGCGACACCACTTCTTGTACGCATGACCGGCGTGGGGGATCTTATTGCTTCCGGCCTCCTCTAGGGGAGCGGCGGTCGCTTCCGCTCAGATGAATAGGTGCCCGCAGATGAGTTTCCTTTTTATGCTTCTTCTTCTTTATGTTTTTGCATTCTGAAGATGCATCATAATCTTGGGCGCTTTCGGATGAGCGATCGAAGAAGTCCTATCCACAAGGCCTTGCGTGAAGGCATTCATCGTCTCCGATGTGGCCGTTGGGATATCCATCGCCACTTGGTTGAATCACCGGATATAAGCTCGCGATTCTCTCGACTCTGCTTGATGGCAAACAAGTCGACACTTGTCTTCCGATAACGCCGATCGCCGCGGGTGGTGGAGGAAGGCCGCTCTAAGTCCTCGGCTAGTGATGGATCCGTCCCAAGAACCTCCGAAACCACCGCTGAGCCGATCCCGAGAGAGTTGTAAGGAAGACGCGACTTTACTCCATCCAGATATTGATGGAGCGTAGCTGAGTTATCAAACTTACCTGATGGTCATCCGGTCCGTGGTTCCATTGTACTACCGATCGCTTGAGGCACGTAATGCTTGGGCAAAGGGTCTCGAGAATAGCCTCCGAGAATTAGCGATTGATCCGCCGGAGATGGATCCGCTGGGAGCTTTCCCTTTCGGCCTCGCCTAGGCATTTCGCCGAATAAGATCCTCTATCTCTCCGGTGCGGCTCAGGAGTGCGAAATAAGGCCCTGGAATGCGACGGTGGCTTGAGGTGCGTCCGCCGACCACCCGACGCAGATGTTGCTTGTTGCTCCGGCCGCTGCTGCCTTTCTGTTTCTGCTCCACAAGTTTGGCGGCCCTCATCTCGACCAGAGCGTCCAACTCTTCTTGTGAGAGTGTCACATTGTGTATTCTTCCAGCCTCGTCCATTGTCTCTGTTCGGATGCAGGTGCGTTCCCACAGACGGCGCCAAATTGATCCTGTCCGAACCAAGAGTCAACGAACGCTGGGGACGTGGCGCTCCCTACTGGATCCTCGAAAAAACCGAGCCAGGAGGGGTGTCCCGGCGACGGCCCTCCGACGCTCAAGTCAGGCGAGGAAATAGCAAAGAAGTGGCTTTTAAGTAGAAGACTCGTGTACCTCCGGTGAAGAAATTGAGACCTTATATAGACCTCTCAAAGAAGCCTGGGCGCGCCAATCAAAGCAACCACCTCCTTTTGACCATGCCCAGGTATGGGTCTGTCAGAAGGGCCATGCCCAGACATGGATCTGTCAGGAAGACGTCCATGAGGCCATACTGCTACTGTATCAACCTTTCCATGATGTGACGGCGAGATCTTCCATCGTGCAATCTTGTGTACGGCCCAACCATCAGACATGCCTTCTCTGACATCCCAGATCCCGAGACAAGAGAATAGGCCGCTCGGCTACCTTTGTACCCTCGCCCTTATCTTGGCCGAACGGGCGACCCGCTCGGCTCTTCGATCCTAGCCGAGCGGGATACGGGCAACCCGCTCGGCCCTTCGATCCTCCTGCCTTAGCGTTGGAAACCCAAGCCCATGGATGGGTTATCTCTAGCTCCGCTCGGACCCTTCAGAGGGTGGGCCCCCCCCCATTCTTACCGCCGGATCAACCACCACACTCGACCAACCTCGAACTAGCCTTCTAGCCTCCTCCATCAGTCTTACGTCCCTCGGATATCTTCCCATCTTTCACGCCTTGCATTCAAGAGCTTCCTTCGGCCTCATCCTAGTTATCGAGTTCTCTTTGCCAAGTCACACTAGGACTTACCTTGCCAAAACCACATGCTTGGACTTACAACCTTTGCCAAGATCACACTTGGACTTTCCACTTGCTTGACTCCTCACCAAGACTTTCTCCTTTGCCAAGATCACACTTGGCTTTTCAATTGCCTGGCTCCTCACCAGGACTTTCTCCTTTGCCAAGATCACACTTGGACTTTCCAACTGCCTGGCTCCTCACCAGGACTTTCCCATTGCCTGACATCCTCACCAGGACTTTCTCCTGCCTAGCTCCTCACTAGGACTTTCCAAATGCCTAACATCCAATTAGGACTTTCCCAATCAAGTCTCCTGTCAACCTTAACCTACTTGACTTGTATTCTCATCAACCTGGTCAACCCTTTGATCATCTCCATAACCGGACGATTGCTCCAGCAGTCTCCTTATATTGTCAAACATCAAAACTCAAATCCCGACTCAAGCTTGACTCAACTCAAGCTTAGTCAAATTGGTCAAACTTGACCTAGGGAAATTGCCCCAATAAGCATCTCAAGTATAAAATTAACAGAAGGAAACAATAAACCCTCCGAACATCTCCCTATACAAATGAAGAAGATCTCACAAGGAAATAAGTCTGCTATGCACTCCTAAGACATCCGGACAGTGTCATGCGTCCATCTCGCCTCCTCGTCTACTCCGTCTGCATGCCTTCCGTCATATCCTGGGAGATGTCCTTACTTGTAACGTAGGCATCATGAGTCTACGAACCCAGCAAGTACAATTTAATATAAATAATATGGCATTCATAAAGTAGTAGGAGCAATAACTAGTAGGCAAAGAACATAAACTCAATTACAAAACAAAAAAGGAAATACGGTATGTAAAAGAGTCTATATAGCTAATAAGGGTATATATGTCACAAATCTGGAAACCACTATTTGAGTCAGTCAATCAGTCTCATGACTCTAGAGGTACCTCCTAGAGAATATGCAGTAATATAGGCGAAGCTAACATAAATTACAGTATCAGTCATGTTTGGAAAGGCCCTCCCCGGTGCTCATCCCGGGGCACCCAATCCGTACTGTCACCACATTTGCTCATACCCATCCAATTAGCCACATAAAAAAAAACATAATCTATCCATATTATATTGTAAACATTTGATCATACATAACCATTCCATTTATCCTATAAACATCCCAACCTTAAAAGAAGACCACAGAAACATACATCCACGAAAGAGAGCAATAAGAAATGGAAATTCAGCACCTAGCATATATCAACACTTGAAAGGAAACAACCAAAAATATGTTGCTACCTTGTTACTATCTAAAGGAGAAGGATTCAACACCTATAGCAGTTCGAATTCCCATCACAAGGTGCAAAACCACAGAATTCATGCTTCATTCTATAGATCTAACTACAAAGAAAATCATGTCTAACTCGAAAGAATCCCAAACATCATTGATTTAATTTCCAAAAAAAACTCACTAACCAAAGCGGACCAAATCCCAAATCTGATAAAAATAAGTAGAGCATCATTGTTTCGACCACAATCCAAAATCAAATCCGTCCAAAAAGTTGATAGCATTATGAAGAACCAAGAACATTCTCGGAATCGATCGAAAGTCTACTAAATCTATCCTCACAATCCACAGCAAACTGATGAAACAAAAACAACATCGAAGTTGCACCCATGAAAGATCCACAGCTAATCGAGGAAGCAAAACAACGTCAAGATAAACCCACACTTTCCAAATCAATCCTGCAACTCCAAGATTAACAACAAGGAACCAATAACATCTTCAAAACAACATCAAATTGGGTCCACATATTCCAATCTAACCAGCATTTCAAAAGCAACAGAAGGAACAAAAATGTGATTCACCAAGGTTTAGACCACCAGCATCTAGTTGAAACATTTGGAAATAATAGAAGCAAGCAAATCATCTCAAGCTATCAAGGAGAAGAACCGGACTTGTAAATCAGAATCCACATCTTAATGAACCGGTCACATAACCTTGCTCCAAATCTTACGATGCTGCAATTGCGATCCAAAAGAACACTGCGAGGAACCTAAACGAACAGAGAATTACAAAACATCCACCATCCACCAAGTTCATCAGTATTCCCATGAGCAAAAACAAATCGGAACCCGAAAGAAACCCAAGAAGAGGCAGAAACCTCAAGGGAAAACGAATTGCGACGCATACCTTACATTGTACAGAAGACAAGTACATCACCTCCTTCCAAACACCGAATCCAATCATCGACCCCCAAATCCTATGCAGAAAACCAGAAAAAAACCACAAGGCGAAGCAAGATCGTCACAGAAACATTAAATCGCAAACCATTCAATCAATCGAACCTCATAGGTAAGCATTTCAACATCTCCTAGATTCCTCTCCCTTACCTCACGGATCTCACATTATCACAGGGATATGAACTTGTCTTTCCCTTGTCGTTCCCTTCCTCGTGCCTCCTTCAGAACCCTTACGAAATGCTACAGCACTGACTGTTATCCCCGTCCGATTGTGTCACCCTCCGCAGAAGTTGGTTGTGATTTGTGACACGTGACCGAAGCTCGATACGTAGGGTGGAAGTTTCGTCGGAGTAGCGGAGGTGGAGAGGATAGTGACGCGGCGACGATTTCAGGAGGCTATGAGGACAATCGGCGAACACTAGATTTTTATACCTAGGTTGTTTAGTATTGACTTAGGGTAATTAAGATTAATTAACTCCTAACTTAATTGGACATTAACCTTGAACTCCCTCATGCTTATTAGTTCTATTCCTTTAAAATATGTCGTACAAGTTCTTTAAAATCTTAGAAAATTCGTATAAAATTTAGTAAATAAATTTCTTTATTAGCACTGACCTTAGTTTATTATTATTATTTTTAATTAAAATTTTTAATTAACGCTTGAGAGACCTAGTCTTATCATAAAATTATTGTATAAAGATTTCAAATTATAATTGTAAAATAATTATTTTGTGACGTTTTATAATTATTAGATTTTATATTTTTTTTACTTTATTAATTATATTAGTGTTTACAAAGATCATAACTTAGCTATGATGATCAATAGGCCCACATAAGGTTTCATTGTCAATGTGCAGTAACCATTTCTTATACTATTGAAATGATTTGGTAAATGTTACTCATAAAATGAATCTTTTTATTTTCTTTGGAAATCATGGTTGAGCAGCCGTGAAATTGAAATTGTGGCTTATTTGGTTATGAAATGGGAGCTAGGTGACCACAAACTTAGCCTTGAGTTTAGGGGTAGATCAAAATTTAAATTCTATAATGTATATTTTATCTAAAAAACTTGATATAACAAAAATACGTATTGATATTGATCCGGCAGTAAGAATGGGGGACCCACTTTCTGAAGGGTCTTAGCTTGAGAACCGATGAAGGGCTGACTAAGCGGTCAATGGCCGAGCCGATCCACCGGGTTGGTCCGAGCGGAGTTAGAGATAACCCATCCATGGGGTTGGGTGTCCGACGCCAAGGCAGGAGGATCGAAGGGCCGACCGGGAGCCCGAACGGCAGGGGTCAAAGAGCCGAGCGGGCAACCCGCCCGGACAAAATAAGGGCGAGGGGACAAAAAGGTGGCCGAGCAGCCTATGCGCTCGGCTCGGGATATGGGATATCGGTAGAAGCATGTCTGATGATTAGGCCGTACACAAGATCGCACGATGGAGGATCTTGCCGTCACATCATGGAAAGGTTGATACAGTAGCAGTATGGCCTCAGGGACGCCTTTTCTGACGGATTCATATCTGGGCATGGCCCTTCTGACAGACCCATGCCTGGGCATGGTCAAATGCAGGTGATTGCTTTGATTGGCTCGCCCAGGCTTCTTCGAGGGGTCTATATAAGGCCTCAATTTCTTCACCGGAGGTATGCACGTCTTCATCTTGAGGCCACCTTTTTGTCATTCCTCGCCTGACTTGAGCGTCGGAGGACCGTCGCCGGGACACCCCTCCCGGCTCGGTTTTGTTGCAGGTTCGCCGGAGCACTCGAGGATCCAGCAGAGAGCGCCACGTGCCCAGCGTCCACTGACTCTTGGTTCGGACAGGATCAAATTGGCGCCGTCTGTGGGAACGCTCCTGCATCCGATCGGAGACAATGGACGAGGCTGGACGACAACACACGGTGACGCTTTCAACAGAAGAACTCGACGCCCTGGTCGAGATAAGGGCCGCCAAACTCATGGAGCAAAAACAAAAAGCATCCGCCGAGCGGGCGGAGCAGCAAGCAACATCTGCGTCTCATGGCCGAGCGGAAGCACCTCCAACCACCGTCGCATTCCATCGGGCCTTGTTTCGCACCCCTGAAGCCATACCAGCCCGAAGAGATAGAGGATCTTCCTCAGATGAAATGCCAAGGCGGGATGAAAGGAAGGGAAAAGCTCCCCGAGCGGACTACTCCCCCGAGCGGATCAATCGTCAATTTTCGGAGGTTATCCTACGAGACCCTCTGCCCAAGCACTACGTGCCTCCGACGATCGGCGAATACAATGGAACAACGGACCCGGATGATCATCTGGGTAAGTTCGATAATACAGCCACGCTCCATCAGTACACAGATGGAGTAAAGTGTAGAGTTTTCCTTACCACCCTCTCGGGATCGGCTCAACGGTGGTTTCGAAGGTTGCCGGACGGATCCATCACGAGCTTCAAGGAATTCCTTACGGCCTTCCTCCACCACTTCGCCAGTAGTCGGCGCTATCAAAAGACAAGTGTCAGCTTATTCGCCATCAAGCAAGAGCCGAGAGAATCGCTTCGAGGCTATATTCAGCGATTCAACCAAGCGGCGATGGATATCCCAACGGCCACATCGGAGACGATGATGAATGCCTTCACGCAAGGCCTTGTGGATGGGGACTTCTTCCGGTCGCTCATCCGAAAGCCGCCCCGAGATTATGATCACATGCTACATCGGGCCAACGAATATATAAATGTGGAAGAAGCGCAAGCCGCTCGGAAAAAGGAAATTCCAGCCGAGCGCGCACCTGTTCATGCCGAGCGGAAACAGCACACCGCTCAGCAGCCACCCAGAGGACCGAGGGCCGAAGCAATTCGATCCCCTCACGTCAGATCGCCAGCCGCTCGGCCCAAGCCAAAGAAGAGGTGGACCCCTATGTTCTGCAAATTCCACCAAACGGATACGCACAACACGAGGGATTGCCGAAGCCTTCCCTTTGTGTCCAATCCTGTTCCCAGGAAAGCCGAACGACGGTCGCCTCCCATCGACAGGAGACGTAGGACTCATGAAGCTGACCGGACCCGCACCGAGGGACGACACCAGCAGACACCCGATCGGCACCGATCCCCGAGGCAGGAGAATCGCCGGGCGTCTAGAGAACGGTCACGACCGTCCGCTCGGGAGGAGGAAAATAGGAGCAATACTTCCCGGGGCGAGATCAACGTTATTGCTGGTGGGCCGACCGGAGGAGATTCCAACCGAGCCAGAAAGGCGGGCGTCCGTCAGCTGCAGATCCACGCAGTCGGCTGCAGCCAAGAGCGGGCAAGTGGGCCGGAAATCACTTTCGGACCCGGGGACTTAGAAGGAGTTGAAGTACCCCACGACGACGCGCTGCTCATTAAAGCGGTAATAGCAAATTACACCATTCATCGCATATTTGTTGACACAGGGAGCTCGGTAAACATCATATTCAAGAAGCGTTCGATCACCGAAATTGATCGAGCCGAGTCACGCCCATGACAACCCCGCCCACGGGTTTACGGCAACGGTTCACCGGACAAATCCTACGGCCACCCACTGGAGAAGAGCCGCCAGAGGACCAGGATGCTTAACTCGTGGTGGTCGATTCTCCCTCATCCTACAACGTCATTTTGGGACGACCGGCGCTCAATTCCGAGCGGTTGTCTCAACCTTCCACCAGAAGATAAAGTTCCCCGTGGAGGACAAAGTAGGAGAAGTGCGGGGAGATCAGCTAGCAGCTCGGCGGTGCTATATAGAGATGATCCGAGCAGAGGCTTGTTCCGCTCGGAAGGCTCCCCGAATTGAGGTACACGCCATAACCGAGAAACCTCCTGCTTTAATTTATGATGAAAAGGAGGAAGTCCAGATCCATCCGACCCGATCGGAGGCCACGACTTTTATCGCCTCCGATCTGGGGAAAGAACAGAAGGAGAAGCTGATTCAATGCCTCCAACGAAATCATGATGTCTTCGTTTGGTCGACACATGAGTTACCTGGAATTTCGTCGAGCCTGGCGCAGCATGAATTGCATGTCCGACCGGACGCTCGACCAGTGAAGCAGAGAAAAAGGGACTTCAGCGCCGAGCAGAATGCCATTATTCGGGCGGAGGTGGAAAAACTTCTGAAGGCCGGCCACATACGCGAGGTGCAGTACCCGAGCTGGCTGGCCAACGTAGTCTTGGTCTCCAAGCCGGGCGGCAAGTGGAGGGTCTGCATCGACTTTCGAGATTTAAACAAGGCATGCCCCAAGGATTTTTATCCTCTGCTCCGGATAGATCAGTTGGTGGACTCCACAGCCGGCTGCGAACTAATTTGCATGCTTGATGCTTACCAAGGATATCATCAAGTACCGCTCGCCCGAGAAGACCAAGAAAAAGTAAGCTTCGTAACGGCTGACGGCACATATTGTTACAATGTGATGCCGTTCGGATTGAAGAATGCCGGAGCCACGTCTTCATCTTGAGGCCACCTTTTTGTCATTCCTCGCCTGACTTGAGCGTCGGAGGACCGTCGCCGGGACACCCCTCCCGGCTCGGTTTTGTTGCAGGTTCGCCGGAGCACTCGAGGATCCAGCAGAGAGCGCCACGTGCCCAGCGTCCGCTGACTCTTGGTTCGGACAGGATCAGATATTATACTAAATTTTTAGTATACTACTAATTTTTAGTATACTAAAAAAAATCAGTATAACAAAATTCGACATGAAACAAATGTTATCATATATATAGTTAAATTTAGATATCTATACGGTATACTAAAAATTTTGATATAAATTTTATATCGATATCGATAGAGAAAATTATAATATAGTGTTATATCGTACCAAAATTTTTAATATACTTTAAATCGGTATATTTCGATATGGTATATATGGTATACTAAAATTTTGAAAATTTTTTCACCCCTTACTTAAGTTGGCTACAAAAGCATAGCCAAGTGTGGTCGCTCAACTAGGTCAACCGATTTCATGATCATTTTCTTCACTTGTTCAAATAGTCATCGATCGCCCCTCAAGCTACGGTACAGCGGTAGAGGTGCTCCATCAATTCTCAAGCATTCATGATTCAATTATCAGCTACGATGCACTATAAAGCTTTTCCTTTAATGGGATGAAAAATTTAGGATGTTGAATGATGGGTGAGAAACTGCTTGTATTTTTAGATTCATCCTAATGACCGATAGAAAATTTTTATGAGATCAAATCAATTACTTTCAAAATTAGTTAAAGAATTAAATATCTAAATTAGAAATAATCATAGGCCAAATAAGATGGAAGGAGACCATGAACCAAAGAAAAAAAAGTATTTTTAAAAATAAGTTATGAGTTGAAAATTATGCATAATAAATATAGCTAACTCATCAAAAGTCTAGAGTGTAATTAAATGAGGTCTATTGGGAATAAAATCTCTCCCAATTACTTCCCTTATAATTGCCTTGGGACGGATATGAAGAGGTGTATTAATGAAATCTTTTGCCACCTAGGATGTAATTAAAGGATGAATAAAATGTAGAGAGTTTGGGGTTTGGGAAGGGATACGAAGCGTGGAATGTGAGTTTCGGGTTTAAGATTGATGATGAAGCATAAATGTGCTCATGTTCTTAAACATCAAGGGCCACATAGGAAGAATCAAATATAGGAATAATAATTTTTCCCACGAATTTATGGCCCATAAGAAAATTCTAAAATATGGACAGATTTAAACTTTAAGTATGTGTTTAGGTTAGGAGATTTTTTAAATCCCTGCAGTTAACAAGAATGGGTATGATGCAAGCGTGGTACTTACAAATTGCCCAGGCCAATGCTCCATTGGTGCGGATGCGGCCACACAAAGATGGTCCATGCCCATCTTTTTCTCTTTAGTTTTTCGAAGCTTCAACAATCATGACCCATCACATCGATATCAATCACAAAATAATAATAATATTTTTATTTTTCATAACATTTTTTTAAGGATGAATAACTGACCAAGACCGAATGGGAGACCGGGGTTGAGTCGCATAAGTATGGTGCGACTTAAGCTGAGCATAAGTGAAAGGCCCTTGACCCCTTGTTTGATAAGTCTGAGGGTGGGTCAACGTATTCATTCTTTTTAATTGATATGCAATATTCAATTTACGTCTTCATCGGAAAAATAATGGAAGCTCTCGTTTTTTTACTTACTATATTTTGTTGTCAATTCCCTCCTCCCCCCTTCCCTTTCCTCCTTTTCCTCTCTCGGCCGCTTTCTAACCAGGTAATACGTTTGTCATAATGTTCTCGTCAATTCGTATTGACGTCTCAAGATCAATATGGAGGAGATAAATCACGGACGACTATTAACTTTTAGAATAATGACTAATATATAAGGGAAATATTTATCTTGACTTTATCGAGATTCAAACCTCAGATCTCATAATGATAATATCTCATACGCTAACAATTAGACCCATCCGAAAATATCATAATCCTTCTACCCACGCACCTATTCGAAGAAATTACAACTCAACTATTGCGTTCACCACCACACTGACTCCAATATCGATCGGAACTCAATCTCCCTTTCACTTTGCAGTGATAGACCTGATCGGAAACCGAGCCGACAAATGATCAACCTGATGGTTACCGACCTAACAAGGGATTGACTCGGCAAAAGATGACCTAGTCCTCATGGAGTCGACCTGCCGTCCGATCTCAACCGGATCCAAAATCTAAGGTTGAAAACTAAGAACGAAATAACTCAATAACCTAGTCCAAACTAGGCGAATTCGGATTTATCATAATCATGGTTGAGTCAGAATCGATCGAGCCAAAATCAACCACACATTTTAGTTTCTTTTTCTTTTTATGTTTATTATTATTATTATTATTATTATTATTATTATTATTTTATTTAAAATGAATAATTCACCACTTTCTTCTATCTCCTCTTTACTTCAGTGTACCGAGTTGCAGGTCCATTTTTGGAAACCACTTTGGGAGCTGAAGGCAAGTAGGTGAACTTACCGCCTTCCTTTTCCACAGGCCGCAGCTCTCTCTCTCTCGCTACTCCCCAAGACCCCGAGCTGAAGTAGCACCAGCGACGGTGATGGACGTGGAGGCCGTTCCGCATCCCCGATCGCCGCCGCGGATGCCCGACCTCTGCGGCCGCCACTGTCTCCAGGCGCAGCTCCTCCTCTTGACCCGAGAGATTGCCTTCCTCGAGGTAGATTCCTTTTTCCCCTTCCCTTCCTACGATCTTACCCGGCTCAATGCCGATACTAAGATGTAGGATAAGATTGAATGGATCGAGATTGTATGGAAGAGTTTGCTTAAATCTGAAGATGTTTGCTTGTTCATGAGAATGTGAAATGGTTTGATCTTTGGAAGGTAAAAATAGGGTTTGTTTTGCCATCTGCGTGGAGAAGATTTTTTTTTTTTCCTTTCAAGATTCAATCTTTCGGCATTTTTATCAATTCTGTAGATGCATGTAATTTGAGGGGGGGAAGGGAACAAACTAAATCAATAAAAAGGGCAAAAGGCAAAAGGATCTTTGAGTAGACAAGAGACCTGAAGAACAAAGAAGTTACTAGATTAAAGTGATGATGGTACTTCACAAACAGGTCTTGTTTTGCTGTTTGTCCTATGGGAATGTTACTGCACTGCAGTTCTTCTTCTCAAATGACTTAGTTCTCAGTCTTACATATTTTGGAAGTGTTATCATGGTCTATAGGACCCAATTTTACTCTTGTCATGTCACAATTTTCCAGAAAACATACACAAATTAATTCTTTTTTTCTTGTCCTGGTGACCATTAGGCATTTTAAAGTGCCCTTGCTATTTAAAAAGGCAGATAGAGAGGCTATTTCTGTTGGAATTAGTTTTTGAATACTCCAAAATTTTAATAAGTCCACATGTAGTAGTTATCTGTCAAGTATTGTTTGTACTTCAATGGGGTCATAGAGGTGCTTTATGGCTTTGAAGAAATTAACACAAGTGAGCTTGGGTGCCTTGATTAGCACCAACTTCATAGCAAGAAGCACTTGTAATGGAGCTTTGGTGCTTGTGCAGGATGACTCTTTTACTTTTATACTCCTTAATTTTTTTTTTATTTAGTTGGTTCTTATTTTTTCTTCTCCAATGTTGAAAGATAGTCTCCCCATATTGGATGTGAGACTCGTTTTGTTCTTTTTGTTAGGTTTTAAATGGTATTAATTTCTTGATCAGAGCTGTTATTTTACAATTTTGATCTAATAGTTCTTGAAAAAAAAGGTAGATTCGCTACCTTAGAGGTCCCCTAGTACCGGCCCCATGGATATGAAGGGAGGTACATGCAGGTACATAGGTCATAGGTACATGGTGGGGTAAACCCCAAGTCGTTAGTTCCTGAGAATCGACCCCTGGTCATTACGCCAGAGATGTTATGCGCCCACCGTCTGTGCTACGCCCTGGGGGCACTCTAATAGTTCTTGAAGCTCATCTAGTAGGTTTGTCTTTCTTCTCTCTTTTCCCAAAAATGAAGAAGCATGGTAACTTACTCTATCACCTTAGGAAAACCATTGCATTATAGAGATTTAGTTTTGGTACATTTAGGATATTCTTGTTGTATTTGCTTTCTTCAATCAGACTTTCCTAAGCAAGTTTCTTGTTAACGAAAGAGATAATGAAACTTTGTTTTTTCAGGAGGAGATACAATCCATTGAAGGAATCCAACCTGCATCTGTGTGTTGCAAAGAGTATGTTATATAAACTCTTTTTATTTTATAAATTTAAACAACTAAAGTCGATAAAATGTCTTTAACAAAAGCCATCACATTTTTATTGTCATTTCTTTGTTAATTTTAGGGTTGAGGAATATGTGGGGATGATCCCAGAGCCCTTAATCCCAATGTATGCTACTTCGAACTTGCTTTTATTTTAGAGGTTCTACTTTTCTACTTACCCCATTTCTTTCAATCAGATATAAGAGAAGAAAAAAGCAATCTCGCTTTTGGAGGCGGCTCTGGTAATTTCTAGTTCTTCTTTCTCCTATCCACTTGAAATCTTTAAAAGTCTAATTCTCCAAGGTTGGTGTTGTGAATTTTCAGATTTATTCTATTTTGTTTCTCATTTATATCTGTTTTTAGTCCTCAAACTGTAGAATTTTCAGCTATGTTATTATTTAACATATTGATTCTATCAATCGACAATAATTTAGATCATCTATCTTCGATAAAGTTGTTGTCATGTGACCAAAAGGTCATGGGTTCGAATCCTAGAAACAGCCTCTTGCAAAAAGCAGGGTAAGGCTGCGTACATTGGATTCTTCCCCGGGACCCCGCATGGTGGGAGCTTCGTACATTGGATTGCCCTTTATCTATCTTCGATAAAATGTCCTATTGAAAGGTTAGCAATATCTTGTCATAGTTTAAGCTTTAGAATTCATGAATCAATTGGCTTTATTAAAAACTTATATTGGCATACTGGTTTGTCTTTGAGATACTTACTGGTTTGTCTTTGAGATATTTAAGTAGCTTTATAATTGGCATTATCAGATTTGTCAAATCCTGAAATTAAAGTTGCATAATCATGTGTTATGTATCATTTTTTTTTTTAGAAGTTCCCATTATTTTACTGGAGTATGATTATGGCCTCTCAAATTTAGTCGATGCAACATTAATCATGGTGATTTAGGATCCTCCACAGAGGAAATGTTATCCATTCTTTATGCAACTAGTAGTAAATACTAAATGCAAACAATATGTCGAAAAGACATTTGCTTACCAATATGTAAATAGTATGCAACGCAACATTTAGACAGGATATCGAACCTTACCGTTTGGTCTTCAAAATTGTCACTGATAACTTGAATTAGCGGAGAGTCATCCGACCACGCAGAGTAACAGTTTCCTCCAATATCAAGAACAAAATAGTTAGACAAATCATCTTTAGCTACAATATCTAACAGTGATGGTGAAACCTTACTATCTTTATCAGCCGGTCATCTAACTTTCAAATTGTTGTTTCCCGAGTGCAGCACGATGGTGGTTTGCTTCAACATACCAACTTGCTGCTCTGGAGCTCCCTTCAGCTGGTTCAGTAGACATTGGCACAACTGTAGACCGACCTGGACTCATCGCTCCACTCGCTGTCGATGCCCCTGCAGTGGCAACAGCTGCAGTACCTGCAGTTGCTCCAGATTAAAATGTGTGACCCCAAGTTTCTCATGCCCAGGGTATTCTTGTGGATGTGTTTGCTCATGTTCGAAATGTAGCAAAGTCTGCATTTGCCCAAGGTGCTTGTCCTGCATCAGCTACTGCATCTGCGAGTAAAAGTTTTCGATTGCACATTATTTTTTACACTAATCTTGAGAGAAGTTTGTCGGTAGAGTTATCGATAAGTCGCGAATCGTTCGGCTATCACTGAACTCCATGTAAGTTTATATTCGTCAATAATATCTAAATCTTTTTTGAATCATTTTTAATATATATTAAATGTAGTTTTCTTTATATTTTTTTTTACTAGGATCCATTCAAAACTCCTGTGTTTTGATATAATAGCCTGAAATTATTTATGGATTGTTGTTATAAAGGACCGTGCTCTCTCCTGGGTTATCCGCTGTGGTTAAGATCCACGAGAAACTTCCTAATTGCCACTTTACTTGAAATTTGCTACTTCAAATCCGCTGCAAATATTTGGTCCTTCACCGGACTACTTAGAATTGACATAATAGATAGGATTCAAGATTCACGGTACCATATTTTAAGAAGCTGGCCAAAATACAAGTTTCCAGCTTTTCATTTTCCCTAATGAAAGCTTCCATATATATATAATGAAGCAACGAAAGGCAAAATGGCTTCGACAGGTTTTCTCAGGGAGAGAGATACTATGCAACCTGAGAAATTGTTCCTAGAATATATTCATTGCTTCATTTGCTACTATCAAAAATGCCGGCCATGAATCCCCCTCACCGTGCATGCCAACCTGCCTACAGAAATGACCAAATTAATAGCCTCAAATAGTTGCAATGGTGAAAGAGAGATCACAAGAGTCAGAGAGGGGAGTTACTGAACCTGGAGAATGATCAGTGAGCATATAGACTTCAGTTGTCGAGTATGCATTTTCCAGCATTGTTCTCTTCACACACCAATCAAAGTCAGAACCTGAATCACCAGATGCAAGCCATATCTAATGAATCAATTCAGTCAGCTGCTTAAAGCTGGTAGGGAGGTTTGCTGGTTGTACCTGAAAAAAGCAAAAAAGATAAGCATCCAACGTGAAGAGTTCATACGGTCTATTATCTAACACATATGGATAATGACACATACCTTAATGCTAAGTGCTTGTTGCCATTTTGCTATGTAAGGTGCTTGCATCTCCAACCGAATGCGAAGGAGCTTTGTTACACGATCACTGACAGATAAATCCCTCAGTTCATTCTTCTGACTCAACTTTCTCTAAAAGATTTTGAAGACAGTAGTCCATGAAAAACTGAAAAGATGGAGAAAATCACAAAAACAAAATTAAAGAAGTGACACTATAACAGTAGAATGGGAACATTTAAAGACACTTCTATAGCTCTATGATTGTGAATTTCTGAGAAAGGAAAAAAAGTCAACTAAATCATAAGTGAAGCTAAAGATTAGTGCCACCTATTTTCCGCGGACTTTAATTTATATATGTATACAAGTAGGGACGGATTCAAGAATTAGAGATGGGCTGGACTGATCCCAAGTTAGTTGAGTCTATCGAGGACGGTGTAGAAGAGGTCCGAGTTCACTTTACGATCTCATTTTTCCCTATATTTTATCGAATTTAAAATTTTTATTGAATGAAAATTTTCATTATTTATGAGATTGTTTAGTTCATTTACTAGTAATGATATCTAATTCTTAGAAGTTGAAAATTTGAGGGTCGCGGTAGAAGCCTGGCCGCTGACACCGACGTTAGAGAGCATGTCGCTGATGGTGAGATAGAAATAGTTGATCCACTAGTGCGGTACGAGGTCGTGCTTGAACGTCACGCACAAATCTCAATCCACAATTGCTCGCCTCTGAGATCAACGTAAGGGTACTTCATGTGTAGAGGACACGTCGATCCGATAGTGGAAGTTGTGGTAAGGGCGGCTCTATTGATGACTACGCCTCCAAGGACGAGGGCCATGGAGAGAGTGACCATAGTCGTGAGTGACGACAAAGAAATGAAATTAATTAATTAATTAATTAGGAAGTTCATTGTTCTTTGTACATCCCATTTGTGTTTTTTTATTCATGAAATAAAATTAGTATATAATTGATTTTTTTCAGGAAGGATTTAAAAGGATATTTAGTGTTGAAAACAATAATTAGAATGTCTTTATTGATTCAGTGAAGAAAAAAAATGATTTTATGATGTTTCTGTAAACTTATTCTTCAACTTAGACTTATCTATGTAATTTAATCAGGGCAACTCCGTGTAAGAACTGCATGTCCATTTTATGATTAATCATATGTTTGGGCTCGTTTCCAAGTCTGCTTGACCAGAACTGCATGTGCCATTTTATGATTAATCATATGTTTGGGCTGCGCTACAGCATAGTCCAGCATAATCTGTATCAATATACGAGTATATTATGTTGTGCACAGTGTAGTGCGCACGACTGCACAGTGTGCAGCATTTTTTTTATTAAGCTTCGGATTTAACTATTTAGGATTTTGACTTTATGGTATAATTTTAAATCTAAAAAAATTACATTAGAACTATATATATATATATATATATATATATATATATTAAAAATATATGAATTTAATTAAAACTAAATTTTAGTCGAGATTTATTTTTATTGATAATTTTAATATTTTTCCTAGACAAATTAAATTTTATCATTAATTTTTTATTTTTTTTATTAGTCAAAATTAAATTTAGTCAATAATTTTTAATGTTTTACTAGTTTTGACAATAATTTTAAATTTTTAACTTACCATAGTTAGAGTTGGCATATAATTTTTAATTTTTTAAATGACCAAAATTAGGTTTTATAGATAGATCATAATTTTGAACTAGTTAAAATTAAATTTACTAATAATTTTAAATTTTTTTACGTGTCAGATTTGACTGATAATTTATTATTTTTTAGCTAAAATTTGATCAATAATTTTTAAATTTTTATTAATCAAAATTTAATTTATTTAGCAAAATTAGGTTTGTCTAATAAACAAAAAATATTTATCAGTTATATTTATTAGCCATTGATATTTTTTAAAAAAATATTTTTTAAAGTTTACAATTATATTTAATGCTGTACAAACTTTTCCTCTCTAATTTTTTTTTCTTTTTCTTTCTCATCATAATTTTTATACAACAATTTATTCATTCGCGCCCTCTCTTTTTTTTTTGTGTGTAATTCATCATCTTTGTCTACAAAAGATTATAAACTAAATATTTTAACTAAATAAATTTGATCCATAATTTATCAAAATTAAAATTCATATTTTAATCCAGATTTATTTTCATAAGTAGTTTTAATTTTTTAAAAGTCAAATTAAATTTGGCCAATAATATTTATTTTTTTATATATGAATAAATTTTTATAGATTATTGTTAAATTTGGTTGTTTTCAATTTTTTACTGTTAAATTTAGATTTTATTAATAATTTAAATTTTTTACTTTAAGTTAGATTTGCTTGTTAACTTTTTTTTTATTTTTTTATTAATAAAAAATTAATTTACTAACAAAAATTAAGTTTGATTAATAAATTTAAAATATTTATTGGTTTTACTTAATATTTTTTTATAAAAATATTTTTGAAAGTCAAAATCATATTTAATATTGCACTATTATTTATCTCTAAATTTTATTTCTCCATTTTCATTTTTTATATCCCTATCATTGTGCTCTTGCTCCTTCACAAATTATTATACTTTGTTTTTTTTTTATCTGTTTAATAATCCATCATCATTGATATTTTCAAATTAAAATTCAAACCTAAGTAGTTTTAATTTTTTAAAAGTCAAATTAAATTTGGCCAATAATGTTTATTTTTTTATATATGAATAAATTTTTATAGATTATAGTTAAATTTGGTTGTTTTCAATTTTGTACTGTTAAATTTAGATTTTATTAATAATTTAATTTTTTTTTACTTTAAGTTAGATTTGCTTGTTAACTTATTTTTATTTTTTTTATTAAAATTTAATCCAGAATTTTTATTTTTTTATTAATAAAAAATTAATTTACTAACAAAAATTAAGTTTGATTAATAAATTAAAAATATTTATTGATTTTATTTAATATTTTTTTATAAAAATATTTTTGAAAGTCAAAATCATATTTAATATTGTACTATTATTTATCTCTAAATTTTATTACTCCATTTTATCTTTTATATCCCTATCATTGTGCTCTTGCTCCTTCACAAATTATTATACTTTGTTTTTTTTTCTTTATCTGTTTAATAATCCATCATCATCGATATTTACCAGCTAAATTTTTTATTAAATAAATTTAATCGATAATTTATAGAAAATAAAATTGATAAAAAGATAACTCGGGTCATAAAACTCCCGCTAATACGGAATTTCAGGTAAGGATATATTATACACACTTTATCTACTAATCAAACCTATTATCTCTAAATTATACAATAATAATAATTTACTATTCCCTCATGACTTGTCTTCATCGAAATTAAAATTCATTGATAAAATTTTTTAATAATAATTAAAATGTATATTAATAGTATTATTATAATTTATTGCTCATTGCTAAATTAATTGGTATTTTAAATATTTTATTGACTAAATTTAACTTTATTTATTTAATTAATAACATTTATTAGATAAGTATATTATTTTTAATAAATTATGTTTGAAAATTTAGTATAAAAGAATTTTTATTTTTTAAATTTTACTAATAAGAAGTGAGCTTTAGCACAAATTAAAGTTATTAATAAGTGAACGGCAGTCACTAATTCCAATTTCGAAAATAATTTTTTACAATGTATAAATTGTCTTTTTAAATTTTACTAATAAAATTAAATATCTCTAATAATATTTTATAAAAAAAATTATTTTTTAAATATTATTTATTTTTTAAATAAAAATTAAGGTTTTTTTTCCTGCCTAGGATCTCAAGAATAGTTGAGACAGCCTTGGTTGAGGGGAAATTCTATTGTATGCACATTTATCCATCTTTGCAAGAGACTATTTTAACAACTCGAACATGTAAAGGTCACATATCGTTGCGTCAAGACAGCTCTTCATCGAAGTTAAAATTAATCAATAACAAAAAAAATATATATATCAATTACAATGAATATTACTAATATTATAATAATTTATTTTTCATTGGAAAATTTAATTAATATTTTTAACATTGTATTGACAGAATTTAATTTAATTAATTAATTAAAAATGTTTATTAGGCAAATGTATTTTTTAACAAATTATGTTCGAAAGTTTAGCCGAAAAAATTTTATTTTCCAATTTTATTAATAAACAAGTGGCATCACAGTTTCCATTGATAAATATTTTCTAATAAACAAAAAAATATTTATCAGTTATATTTATTAGTCATTGATATTTTTTATAAAAATATTTTTTAAAGTTCAAAACTATATTTAATATTGTACTAGACTTTTTCTCTCTAATTTTTTGTTCTGTCTTTCGTCTCCTTCATCATAATTTTTATAGACTCTTTTTCTGTATAGGTAATTATTTTGATTGATAATTAATCAAAATTAAAATTAATAAAATTATAAAAAACTTCCGCTAATGTGGGTTCGAAGAAAGGTTCACACTCTTATCCTTCTTTGCAAAAAAACTATTTTGACAACTCAAATTTATGACCTCTATATCACATGAAAGTAATCTAACATTGAGTTAAGACATCTCTTCATCAAAGTTAAAATTGATCAATAAAAAAAGATATCAATAAAAATGAATACTATTACTAGAAAGTTGGAAGACGGCCAGCTTAGGTGGCCCAGTTGCGTAGGCGGCTCTATGCGGTGTTAGGCGGCCTTGGCGCTGCTAGGCGTCGCGGCCTTGCTGTTAGGCGGGCAGTGATGTTTTGGGGGTTTAAACTAAAAGTCGGATTTGTCCAACCAATTAAAGCCTTAAATCATCTTTAATCACCATGGAAGGCCTGCCTCTTCGTTTGCTTCTCACGGAAGGTATGTTTGTCACCTCGGAAGGTCTGGAGCTCTGGATTCACCTCTTTGATTATTTTGGTAAGTTTATTTTGTTTTGTTATTTTTTTTAACTCGAATGTCACGAGACATCTACAATGGTGTCGGATGCATAGCAAGAGGTGTCCCCAGCTGTTAGAAGCTTCACGAGAGGCGTCTGTAGCCGTTGGAGACGTCGTTGGATGCATCCTACGATGCTTCTGGTGGCGACAGAGGTATCCTGTGACACTTCCAAAGCCATCGAAAGCATCGATGGATGTCGGACCCATTGTAGGAGGTGTTTGTAGCAGTCGGAAGCGTCGAGGGACAGACGCGTCACAAGACGCATCCGATGTCATCCCACGATACTTTTAGCAGCTCTGGATGCCTCCCGCGACCCTTCCTGTCACACCGGAAGCCTTGAGGGACATCGCCGGATGCTTCTAACGCCATCGCATGCTTCCTGTGACTAGTTTGCACAGCGTCCGATGGTATCGTGATTGTTGTACTATTATAAATAAAATTTTAATTTAATTAATTCAAAGAACTCCCAATTGGTATAGTTCTAATAATAGACTTTCATAAGTCCCCAGAGATAGTCATTGAGGCTAACTGGGATTATCATTTTTTTTTTAATAATAGACTTTCATAAAATTTAATTAAATTATCTCAATAAAATATATTTAAAATTTAAAAATACTCTAAAATATTATTAATTTATATAAATAAGATTTAAATATATAAAAATATATTTAAAATTTTAAAAATTCTAATAAATATTATTAATTTATATAAATCAGATTTAAATATATAAAAAATATATTTAAAATTTGAAAAATTCTTTAAAATTCTAATAAATTTTATTAATTAGATTAAATATATAAAAAATATATTTAAAATTTTAAAAATTCTAATAAGTATTATTAGTTTATATAAATCAGATTTAAAATTTACAAAAAAATCTTTAAAAATTCTAATAAATTTTATTAATTAAATTAAGATATATAAAAAAATTATATTCTCAAATAAATATTTTATATCTTAATATTTTATATATAATTATATCTTAATTATTTTATATATAATTTTTCTCTCAGACTTGTTAATAATTCTAAAGTTCCTAAATTTATTCTTAAATCACTTTTTAGGTTATCACAATGATAAGAATCCATCTTCAACGACATCTGTCACTCAACCTGAATTTGAGATTTTAAGGAAAAAGTCAATGACATTGGATGGGAGTTTAGGACGTTAATTGATTCTAAGAATCTCGACAAAATTAAATGCAAGTTGTGTGGAAAAACGATATCGGAGGGAGTGTATAAGATCAAGGAGCATGTATGAAATATACCTGGAAATGTATTGGTTGTTGAAAAGTATCTCAAGAAGATAAAAATAAGTGCAAATAGACTATTTTAGAAGGGAGGAATAGAAAGAAGAATAAAATAATGGAAGAACAAAGTTGTAGAGTAGAGGTGACTATTTCTCTAGATGAAAAAAAATGTCCTAAAATTGAAGGATAGATGAAATTAAAAAACCTTTTCCACTTGACCTAATGGATAGATATATATCAGTAATTGTTTCAGAAATGTAAGTTCAACTGGGATTAAAGGGCTTCGCCAATAAAATATAAATGAAGATCTTTTCAAATAGAGAACTCAACAAATTCAATAATATATTGGGAGATGGGTTTATGAAAATGGGCATCCATTCAATGTTGTTGATAATAATAGCTTTAAGCGACTAATGGAGGTAGTGGGTCAATTTGGACCAGGATTCAAGTCTCCAACTCAATATCAATTTAGAAAGCCACTGTTGAAAGTTGGAGTTAAAAGAACAAAGCAATTGCTGAAGAAACATGAAAAAGAATGGCAAAGAATGAGTACTCGATCACGACAAATGCATGGAGTGATAGGAAAAGAAAAAAATATCTTAAATTTGTGTGCTA
Source organism: Zingiber officinale (assembly GCF_018446385.1). NCBI lineage: Eukaryota > Viridiplantae > Streptophyta > Magnoliopsida > Zingiberales > Zingiberaceae > Zingiber > Zingiber officinale. The sequence continues at coordinate 151,956,338 of NC_055992.1, read as the reverse complement.
ATTGCAAAGAGTGTACTACATTTTTAGAGTCTAAAGAGTCTTGAGGCGAAGCATATACAATTGAACTTCTTTTTGAGTATGTTGAACAAGTAAAAGCTCAGAATATTATTCAGATTGTAACAAATAGTGCCACCAACAATATGACCGCAACTAAATTGATGAGAGAAAAATGATATGGGATCTTTTGGAGTTCATGTGCAACTTACACTATTAATCTCATGCTTAAAAGTATTGACAAACATACACGATATAACAAGGTTATTAAGCAATCCAAGTCTTTTACCATTTTCATTTATGTTCACTATAAGATTTTATCGTTTATGAGAAGTTTCACAAAGAAGAGAAACATAGTCCAACCAAGAGTTACCAAGTTGCATCAAATTTCCTCACATTGTAAAGTTTGATTGAAAAAAAAAATCTAGTTTAAGGGGCATGCTTACAAGTGATATGCAGGAAAAATGTAAATGGTCAAAAATAAATAAAGGAAAATTGGCTTACTCTAATGTGATGAGCATGAGTTTTTGGAATGGTGTGACACTTTATTTAAAAATATTTACTCCTTTGATAAGAGTTCTTCGATTGGTAGATGGAGATAGAAAGTTGTCTATAGGGGTTCTATATGGGGAGCTTCTTTAAGCTAAAGAAGATATCAGTGACTATAAACAATGTAAAATCAAATTATCAGCCTATCATAGTAGTTATTGAGTAAAAAATGAGGGATAGACTTGATACATCATTGCATACCACTTTCTTTTTATTGAATCTCTATTTTTACTATAAAGATAGTTCTATTGCTCTTATAAGGAAGTCGCGGCCGAGATTTTTAATTGCATAGAAATTTTGCATGCCACTGAGTTAGATCTACAAAATATAATTATTAACAAGGAATTTGTAAAATACAAAGACAATACTTGGTTATTTGTTAAAACATTGGCAGCAAAAGCATGTGAAAAAAATGATAATACATTTGATCCATGTGCATGGTGAAGTACATACGATGCTCAAACACCTAATTTGATAAGAGTAGCATTGAGGATACTTTCATTAACTACAAATTCATTTGGGTGTGAAAGAAATTGAAGTACATTTAAAGAAGTAAGCTTGAAACTTTAAATCTTTAATTAAAGTAAAGTATTAATTTTTAAAGTTTATATTCATGTTTCTAATTATAATATTTACTTTTTTTTTAATTCATACAAAGAAAAGAAATAAATGAGATGTCAATAGGTTGAACAATATAATATTTATCCAATTTAATTCTGAATTGTTAAACAAACAAAAAAGAAAGAAAGAATAGAATATCAATGTGCTTCTTGCAAAAGATTTCTCAAATGCATAAGGTTGGATTATGTTTGGTGGGAAAGATGATAAAGTTAAACTAGGTTCCGAGCTCACAAGGCAAATAATTGATAAAGCAAGTGGAGCAGATGAAAATCTACAATTCCGAAGAACTCTAGAGTGAGAAAACTTTACGAGGATGATTTTGCATCCGAAGAAGAAGAGGATCACAATGATGATATTGAGTTTGTGTCTAATGAAGAACACGTCTTGAAAATTATGGAGAAGAATAAGCAGAATAAATATGTGATATTTTATTGGTTGTATAATTTTGAACTCATTTTAAATTTGATATTATTGTATTGGAGATATAATAAGTGATTTATTATATAATTTATATTGATACCGAGGAATCCGCTTAGCGACACCTAGTCCCCACCTAGGCGCTAGTTTGCGGCTTGACCAGCGCCTAATGAATTTTAGAAGTTTGCTTGCAAGTATTCTTTCCTTTACGTTTTTATTATATTCCTCTGCAACTAACACTTTGATAAAAATAACAAACAAAATCGAAGAAAAGTTGACGAGTCGATATTCTCCCCTCCCCTTCTATCGACGTCATTGATCCTACAAAATAGTGTTGAATTTTAGAAAAATTATATCTCATTTTAAACTTTTTGTACCTATAAAAAATAATGAGGATTTTTGTTCCTTCGCGATAAACTAATTGTTGATCGATTCCCAGTTGATCAATCAGAGTTGTCCAATTGATAGAAAATATATTATATCCTAATTAAATGATGTTGAATTTAAGAAGAATTATACCTCGTTTTAATTTTTTTTTTACCTAAACAATATTGATATATACATGGAGAAAGTGAATAAATTTTTCTTAACACAAGGACAAAACATTCCCATTATTTCAACTGCATACACTCACATTATGACAACTACATAATTTCCAACCTCATGATTGATTCTGAATTTCGAGCGTATTCTAAGTTGTCTGCTACAACATCCCACCCACCTCTTTTTCTATCCAGCAATAAAAATTTTACTTTTACCATTATTATGATAGACTTGCCAACTTGCTTTAATTTCCGTGGCTATAATAACTTTAATTAGTCAGTTTTTTTATTTCTCAACGACTTCATTTTTCCCCAAATATGATTCTTATGTAAGCATATTGAATCAAAACAAACTGATTCACCGTAGACTCCTACAGATTAAATTGAAGCCAACGAAATTGGGTGAAGGTTCACATCTTTTGAGCAAGCTTTGGATGCGTCAACACCCATACTTCGAGTGGAGTTCGTTACTCACTTGTAATGTTCTTGTCTAGGTCAACTGATCAATGATTAAGCCATAAGTGAATTTTGTCATGATTAGATCCTTAGGTCGACTTCTCAATGATTAAGCCTGGAATTATTTATGGATTGTTATAGAGGATCATGCTCTTCCCTGGGTTTTCCGCTGTGGTTAGATCCACAAGGAACTTCCTAATTGCCCACACTCTACATGAAATTTGCCACTTCACATCCGCCGAAATATTTGGTCCTTCACTAGTCCACAAAAGTTTCAGTGCAGGACTCAAGATTCACTGTACCATATTTTGAGAAGCTGGTCAGAACACAAGTTTCCAGCTTTTCATTTTCCCTAATGAAAGCTTCCATATATACACATGGTATTCAAGATTAAAAGGCTCTTGCAGTTCAATGTCTGGTTGTGATGAATCAACTAAAGGCCAGATGATATCGACAGTTTTCTCTGGGAGAGAGATATTGTGCAACCTGAGAAATTATTCCTAGAGCAAATTCATTGCCTCATTTGCTACCCGGAAAAATGCCTGCCATGAATCCCTTCACTGTGTTACCCACGCCTGCCCCGACTGCCTCGGCTAAGTATGCAGCCTACAGAAATGACCAAATTATAGTCTCAAATAGTTGCAATGGTGAAAGAAAATAGAATCTAAAAAATGTAAGCAGTATGTCTAGTTGTCAACGAGATAGTACTTCTTGAACAGTCTTCTGAAGGTCGAAAGCATCTTTAACACGGCGGTCCAAGAAAACCCATGTGTCTCTGAAATCTACCAAAGGAAGGGAAACACATACTCGTATAAGATACAGAATTGTGAATAACATGGATTTGGAAGCTACATACGAGCTAGGAGGCTATCCATACTTTGTAACAAGAATTTCTGAAACTAGCAAAGACTAAGTGAACTATGCAATTCAGAATAACGATCTAATGAGATAGACAAAACAAACAAATTAATTAATTTAATATGCCTGTCATTAACAAGGCAAATAGAAAATGGACATGACTGAAAAAAAAACGAAATGAATAAGCTCTAGAATAGATGGGAAAGGAATCCAAATCTTAATGCAGTGGTTAAATATCAGCTTCTATAATTATTTCGTTAAGAAATGTGTAGGAAACAACAGTATCAAAAAGCACAAGAGTCAGAGAGGGGAGTTACTGAACCTGGAGAATGATCAGTGAGCATATATACTTCAGTTGTCGAGTATATACCTCCCAGTATTGTTCGCTTCACATACCAGTCAAAGTCAGAACCTGAATCACCAGCTGCATGCCATATCTCATCAATCAATTCAGCTCGTTGCTTAAAGCTGTTAGGGAGGTTTGCTGGTTGTGCCTGAAAAAGCAAAAAAGATAAGCATCCAACACGAAGAGTTCATACGGTCTTTTATCTAACATATATGGAAAATGGCACATACCTGAATGCTAAGTGCTTGTGGCCATTTTGCTATGTAAGGTGCTTGCATCTCCAATCGAATGCGAATAAGCTTTGTTAGACGATCACTAAGAGTTAAATCCTTCAGTTCATTCTTCAATTCATCTCCTGACTCAACTTTCTCTATAAGTTTTTGAAGACAGTAATCCATGAAAAACTGAAAAGATGGAGGACATCACAAAAACAAGATTAAAGAAGTGACATATAACAGTTTGGAACATGATTAAAGACACTTCTGTAGCTAGATTGTGAAAATCTCATAAAGATCAATTGTAGTACAACTGTAGTTTCAGCAGATGCTATTATGATACATGTGTTGAGGATCACCTGTTCATCTAGCTGGTGTTCTATGTAAATAATATGTTGCTCGCTACCAGTTTTCAATAGCGGCAAATAGTGCACTATGTAGTGCGCTATTGAACGCTACCAGTGTTTTCAATAGCGCGCTATGTAGTGCGCTATTGCACGCTATGATCAACAAATGCTACATAGCGTTCGCTGATTAGTGATTGTTCCAAATAACCCATGTTATTGAGGACAATAGCATCGATAGCGCACGATAGCATGCGCTATCTTGACTTAGCAGCCCATAGCGTGCGATAGCTTGGGCTATCCTGATTTAGTTGACTACAAAATCAACTAAGCAAGAATCAGATTTTAACAGGGCAGAATCGTGACAAACCTTCGAGCAGTTAGGGCAAAGGCAGAGGCAAGTAAGAAAGATAAGTCCGAATACAATTGGCGAGGGGAGGAGCGAGGGGCGGCGAGGGACGGCGACTGGAGGTGAAGTTTTCTCCTTCCTTTTCGTTTTTCTTCGATTGGTTTGTTTCTGACTTTCTATCAATTGTTTGTAATTTTTGATTGATTTTTTTTTCTAATATAATCAACCATGAAATTAGAGAATCAATTAATTAATTATTTGTTCAAACAGTGAAGATTTTTGTTTCTTTCTATTGCTTTTTCTCCTTCATTCAAATCAAACAGTGTCAAGAAAATAATTAATTATTTATTTATTTTGATTTTTTTTTCTTTTGTTTTTCTAGGATTTCTATTGTATATTTAGAATTTAAAATGTCTATGAATTTATCAAAAAAAAAAGATAAAAAAGATATTTTTTGGAAGTATTGTTATCAAAAGAAGGGGGGAAATTTGTTCGGTGCAAATTTTGTCACCATATATCGAATGGAGGGATTACTCGCTTAAGGGAACATTTAGCTTAACTCATAAAAGGGTTACACCTTGCATAGTTGTCAAAAGCGCGAGCGCAAAAAAGCGCTCAAGGGTCGTGAGGCTTAAAGCACAAAGCGAAACGCGGGCTTTACGGAAAAAAAATATAATAAACAAAAGGACTAAAAGTCTTTGAAATTTCAAATAACCCTAAATAAAATATTCGTTGATGAAATTGTAGATTATTCAAAAAACTAAAAATAAATCAAGTCTTTGAAAATATGATAGATGAAATATCAAGTATCAAAATAATCATCATCTTTATCTTCATTGTCCAAATCTATGTCATTAGCGTCATCGCTTGATTTGTATCCATCAGTATCTTCTTCTTTAGTTTCAATATCAAGATTAATTCCTTCTTCATTTGCAAGACTAACTTGAGCTGAAAATTGCTTTCTTTTTGCTGATGCAGATGATGATGCGCCTTTTGAAGAAGACACATTTCGAGATCAAAAGTCATATGCACTTTCACCAACCCCAGATCCTCGTGCTACATCACTCCAACGCAAATCTTCCTTCATAGACAAAATCATTATTATTGTCTATATCACTATCATGCAATTTTCCCAACAACTATTCATTACTATCATCTATCTCTGACAAAGTAATAGGATCAATCTTAACTCGCATGTCATATCTTCTCCTCAAAGCTTTATTGTACTTGATATATACTAAATCATTCAATCATTCGAGACAACCTATTCCTTTTCTTAAAATGTATCTACAAAAAAATTTAAAGTAAAAGGTTAAGTCCATAATGTAAGTTTTAATATATATTAAAAAAAACTCCAACTTACATGTTCAAAAACACTCCAATTACGTTCACGGTCTGAAGAAGAGCATGTGAGGTTTAAAATCTTCATTGCAAATATTTTTAATTCAGGTGTTGATGCACCATAAGAAGACTACCAATCAGCTTGAAATGCAAAAGCATATAAATTATAAGATTAACTTTATTACCATCCAATATTAATATTGCGCAATATATTATTTACAAACTTTACCTGATGATTTTAAAGTTCGTTGTTGAATAGCCATTGGCAAACTAAAAAGTCCTACTTTCTTATATTTTTTCCAATTGATTCGTGATCTTATCTTGTAAATCCTCACCTTTCACCAATCTAGATATGCACTTGTACAAGCCCTACATCACTTCTGTATCATTTTCTATGTCAGGGTTTGAGTAAAAACACTTTGGATTCAAGAAATATCCGGCTGCGCGCAAAGGTCGATGGAGTTGAACGTTCTATCTTTTGTTAATGAATTCAAAAATACTACGATATTTCTCTTCATTATTGTTAAATGACACAGCGATGACTTCTTTGGCCCTGTCCATTGACTCATAAATATAACCTATAAGAGACCTTTTTTTCACCATCTACTAGCTGTAATACTTTCACCAATGAGTCGTCAACTTTTAATGCAAAAATCATATTTTTCCAAAAAGAAGGCATCAATATCACTTCTCCTAAATGTTTTCCAGCAGCCTTTTTAGAAAATTGACTATTTGCCCACTTTTCAAATGTAAACATCTTTCTCAAATTTACTTGTTGTACATGAAACCATTTTAAAGTCAAAAAAATGATTGCGAAACATGTCTTTGCAATTCTTACCATGTCTCTCTATCCAGTAAACTCTCTTATCATGCTCAATACTTGTAATATGATGTAAACATAACCATTCACTATCAACGCCCGTTCATGTAATTTTTTGAATATATCCTCCAGCAACAAATCTAAACAATGAGCTGCACAGGGAGTCCAGTACAAGTGTGAAAATCGATTTTCCAAAATATGTCATAAAAAACAAATAAATTTAGTCAAAAAATTTAAAAATATGATCCAATTATTAATTAAAAGTAACTCAAATTTAAAATATTATCTGGACTGACATTGCAGATTGCATTATCTGTTACAATCTGAACCACATTTTTTTCTCCAATGTGATACACAAATTTAGAAAATAACTCAAACATCTTGTCAGCTGTGTGAGAATAGCCTGAAGCATCAACTGATTCAACAAATACACTTCCTTTGGGACCATTCAGCAAAAAATTTATAAGAGTCCTACCCTTTTTATCCGTCCATCCATCAGCCATGATTGTGCACCCAAACTTAGCGTGATCCTCTTCATGGGATTTGAGAAGTGAGTTCATATTTGCCAATTCTTTCTTTAAATACTTAACCCTCACTTCATGATATGATGGAGATTTCATCCTCAATCCAAATTGTCCAATAGATTCAATACAAGGCTCAAAAGAATCATATTTAACAACATTAAAGGGAATTCCAGCATCATACATCCATCTTGCAAATTTCTCAACTGTAATATCTCTTAACTTTTTTTATTTTCATGAAATTGTCCTTTATTTTTTGCATGTCTTTATTTGACAATTTCATCAACATCTTTCATAAAATAAAAATTAATAGGTTCAGTGTATTTACATTTTTTTAGTATCTTGGACCATAGGATGGATGCTTGAATCGGATATTGGTCGTTTCCCTTTCACTTTAGTTTGATGATCATCTTCTTGTTTTTCCAAATCTTCCAAATCATCAATATCATCAAAATGAAGAATTTCATCCATTTACAAAAAAAAAAAAAAAGGATAGCCCGGTGCACGAAACTCCCGCCATGCGAGGTCCCGGAGAAGGATCCATTGTACACAATATTACCATGCTTTTTGCAAGAAGTTGTTTCCAGGATTCGAACCTGTGACCTTTGGTCACATGACAACAATTTTACCGTTGCGCCAAGACTCCTATTCAAATTTCATCCATTTGATTCTTCAAATTACTCTTTTTTGCATAAACTCTCTAATCTCTTCTTTAACATGCGCAGAACATTTTGGACAAGCTTTCACATTTCTATTGCCCCCAATTAAATGTAGCTTGTGTCGATAAATTCCGCCATTTGTTATTTTATCACAAAAAATATAACTAACAATATTTGGATTTTTAAGATCCGAACATGTTGCATAATTCCAAAGAATATCCTTTCGAGTTGATGAAATTGTTATATTTGACATGGTTAAAAATCGAGACTGCTGAAAATACAAGAACAACCAAGCCTTTTCCCACTAGGTGGGGTCGACTGTATGAATCCTTTTACGCCATTGAACTCTATCTCATATTATATCATCATCTATATTTAAATAAATTTTATCTTGTTTTATTGTTGCTAACCAAGTCTTTTTTGGTCTTCCTCTTCCTCGTTTGATATACATGTTTATCATAGTTTCACATCGCCTAACTGGAGCATTTATTGGCCGTCTAAGTACATGTTCGTACCATCTTAAACGTGTCTCTCGGAGTTTGTCCTCAATAGATGCAACTCCGACTTTCTCTCTAATGTTCTCATTCCTTATTTTGTCCATCTTCGTATGTCCACACATCCACCTTAACATCCTCATCTCTGCAACTCTCATCTATGCTCATGTGCTCAAGTCATAGTCCAACATTCAACTCCATATAATATAGCAGTCTAACCGTGATTTTATAGAACTTTTCTTTAAATTTAAGAGATATTTTACGATCATAAAAAACACCCTCCATTTCACCCATCCCGCTTGTATTCTATGTAAGGCGTCTCTCTCAATCCCTCCATCATTTTGTAAAATGATCCTAAATATTTAAATTTATCGGTTACAAGCAACTCGTCCTCTCCTATCTTAACAATTGTTTCATTATTTCTAATATTGCTAAATTTAAATTCCATATATTCTATCTTTAATCTACTAAGCTTAAAACTTTTTATTTCTAGTGTTTCCTCCAAGATTCTAGCTTAGCATTTACTCCTTTACGTGTCTCATCTACCAAATTAATAACAAGCACCACGTACCATATCTTATATCGTCCAGTGAGTTCGTCCATAATTAGTGTAAAAAGATAGGGACTTAGGGTCGATCCTTGATGTAACCCTATCTTTATTGGAAATGCTTCGATTACTCCACCTGAAGTCTTTACTAGTCATTACATCCTCATACATATCCTTAATTAGTTCAATATACTCTATATTAACCCCTCTCATTTATCATAAGCTTTTTCTAAATCAACGAATACCATGTGCAAGTCTTATTTCCATTCTCAATATTTTTCAATTAATTGTTCAAAAAGATGTATAATTTCTGTTGTCGACCTTCCAGACATTAACCCAAATTGATTTTCTATCAACATGGTCTCCTTTAATCTTTTTTCTATTACTCTGTCCAAAATTTAATGGTAAGACTCATTAATTTAATACCCTATAGTTTGTACAATTTTGTATATCTCCTTTGTTCTTATATAAGGAAACTAGAGTACTTATCCTCCTCTAATTATGTATTCTTTTGTTTTCAATATCGTGTTAAATAATTTTGTAAGTCATTCAATACCTTGTTTCCTAGGTACTTCCATACCTCTATCGGAATATCATCCGGTCCAACGGCTTTTCCATTATGCATCTCATTTAAGTTTGTTTTACTTGAAGTTTGAATTCTACGATAAAAATTAAAATTTCTATGCTCATTTGACCTAATTAAATTACCTAAGTTAAGTTGATCACCTAAACCTTCATTAAAAAGTTGATGAAAATACCTCTTCCACCGCTCTTTTATTTCTCCATCATTTACTAATACCCTATTACACTCATCTTTAATACATTTTATTTGGCTAAGATCTCTTGTTTTCCTTTCTCTCATTTTAGCTATTCTATAAATATCTCTTTCCCCTTCTTTTGTATCCAATTTTTGATGTAACCGTTCAAAAGTTTCATTTTTTGCTTCACTCACTACTTTTTTAGCTTCTTTCTTGGCTATTGTATATTTTTTTAAGTTTTCCTCGTTCTTACAAATATATAATTCCTTATAAGCTATTCGTTTTTCCTTCACTTTCTCTTGTACTTTCTTATTCCACCACCAAGATTCCTTACTTTGTCCCTTTGACTCACCGAATACACTCTTAGCTAATATTTTCAATTTTGATATTATCTTATCCCATGTCGTATTAGAGTCATCATATATTTCAACTAATACTTGTACTTCTACCTTCTCCTTAAATATATTTTGTTTTCCATCCTTTAACTTCCACCACTTAATTCAAGGAGTCGTATATATTTTCTTTCTAATGATACTATGTTTGAAGCGTATATCCAACACTATTAACCTATATTATGTAGTTAAGCTTTCGCCAAGGATAACCTTTCAATCTTTACAAATCTTTCTATCCTTCTTCCTAACCATAAGAAAGTCAATTTGCGATTTATTATTCTCACTTTTGAACGTGACTAAGTGCTCTTCTCTTTTCTTAAAAAAAATGTATTAGCTAATAATAAGGTCATGTGCTATCGCAAAATTTAATATAATTTTTCCTTCCTCATTTCTCATTTCAAACCCATAACTCCCATGTACTCTCTCATATTCCTCATTTTCACACGCTCATTTAAATCACCTCTTATTAAAATCATTTCACTTGGTGGAATATTTTGTAATATTTCATCTAAGTCCTCCCAAAACCTTGATTTGGTAGTTTCATCTAATTCTACTTGTGGTGCATATACGCTAATTATGTTCATAGTTTCTTTCGCCACTATTATCTTAAGGGTTATAATTCTATTCCCTTTTCTAACTACTCCTACAACTTCATCCTTTAACAAATTATTTACAATGATACTCACTCCATTTCTTGCTTTACTCTTTCCAGTGTACCATAACTTAAAACTCGAGTTCTCTATCATCTTTGCCTTCTCGCCTATCCATTTTTGTCTCTTGTACACACAAAATACTAATTTTTCTCCTAATCATCATATCTACTACCTCCATTGATTTACCAATGAGAGTTCCTATATTCCATGTTCCAAATCTTAGATTATTAGTTTTCCTATCATATTTGTTCTTATCTAACCTATGGTGTGAGAACTTTTGTCTATTTAACACTACACCCAAGTTCTCATAGAGATATAGCGGTCCTTGCTGAGACGTTACAGTCGGACCCTGTAACGCGAACTCTTGTTTATTTATCACTACACCCGAGTTCTGGAGATGTAGCGATCCTTGCCGAGACGTTACAGTCGGACCCTGCAACGCGTTCCTTCCGGGGAACAACCTAGCATTAGCACAATAGTTTAATGAATTCATTCATTGAATATTTGTCATAGTTTGATGTTGGCTGGCAACCTAACGCAACCCTTCTCCTTTATCCGGACTTGGAACCGGCCATGACCGGTCATCATGGACGCAGTTGAGACTGTTGAAAATGAAATCAATAATAATCAATCAATAGATAAAATATAAAATAGGAAAAAAATAATTATAGAATATAAATCTGATTTATATGAATTAATAAAATTTATTAGATTTTTAAATTTAAAATATATTTTTTATATATTTAAATCTAATTCATAAAATTTATCAGATTTTTTTTATTTTGAATATATTTTTTATGTATTTAAATTTTAAATCTGATTTACTGATTTATTTGAATTAATAAAAAAAAATATTTTTTGAATTTTAAATATATTTTGATATATTTAAATCTGATTTATATAAATTAATTAGAAATTTTTATATTTAAAATATATTTTTATATATTTAAATCTAATTAATAAAATTTATCAGATTTTTATATTTTAAATATATTTTTTATGTATTTAAATTTTTAATCTGATTTACTGATTTATTTGAATTAATAAAAATATTAAATTTTTTAAATTTTAAATATATTTTTTATATATTTAAATCTGATTTATATAGATTAATTATTTTTTAAAAATTTTAATTTAAATATAATTTTATATATTTTATTGGGATAATTGATTAGGCTTTATAAAAGGCTATTCGAAATACTCCATTTAAGTGAGGAGTTCTTTAATTTAATTAAATCTTTAGAAAATTTAAAAAAAAAACGTGTACAGTGCCACGTGACCGTGACGCCTCGGCAGCATCGGAATCGTCGCGAGACGTTACCGACGCTACCAGAGGTTGGAGGCGTCCGACATCCCGCGACGCCTCCGGTGCCGCCCCCGCGATGCTAGAAATGTCTCCGGATGCCTCCGGTGGCGCCAGGAGCGTCCCGTGACTATGCGATGGCAAGATACTCGTTGGATGCAGACATCGTTGGAAAAATTCACAAATAACAATAATAACAGAAAGAGATGAAGCACTTACCTAAAAGAGGTGATCGAGAAGCACAGACGATGAGAGGAGACGAAGAAGCAGCGGCGATTTGAAGCAAATGAAAATTAAAGAGGTTTAGGGCTTTAAACTTATAAAAAAAACAAACAAAACAAACAAAAACGATCAAAAAAGGAAAGTTCGCGCTTCGCTTTTGCATGCGCGAAGCGCACACTTCCTGGAAGTCTTGCGCTTCCGAGTTCACAGTAGCGTGACGCTTGCGCCTCATGCTTAAGTGAGCATAGTGATTGCTTTTTACAATTATGGCACTTTGTATTAGTGTTTCGGATGATATTAAGCAAGAAATTAGAGAATCACTTTGACAAAATTAGAACATCTAAAAGCAAACAAACCGAATTGTTACGAGAGATTAGTGAAGGTCCCCAGAGTATACGCAATCATCAAAAGTTGGACTTGGAAGTGAAGGGGGAAATTCAATTGGATTTTTTGGTAGCGGTGAATCAAAAGGTAAAGATACTCTTCATGGGTTTGTTAGTTTAGAACCTAGACAAAAAAAATCCTTAATTCGGCATACAAAAAAGATTTGCTTGTTGAGCGTAGAGTTGGTCGTTTTATTTACTCTGTTGCACTTTCGTTTAATGTTATGAATGATTCTTATTGGTTGCCTATGGTTGAGAGTATTGCGAAATATGGAAGAGGGTTCAAGCCTCCTTCAATGCACGAGTTAAGAACTTGGATACTTAAGGCTGAGGTTGATGACATCAATCTAATATATGAGTATAAAAAGGAATGGAAAAAATATGCACTATTATGTCCGATGGTGGGACGGATGGGAAGAGTAGAAGTTTGATCAATTTTTTAGTGAATAATCCCGCCGACACTTTCTTTTTGAAATCTATTGATCCATTAGCTTCGATAAAAATGGGAATTGATCTTTAAGTATCTTGCTGATGTTGTTGACGAGGTGGAAGCGGAAAATGTTATTCAAATTGTCACGGATAATGCTTCGAATTGTATTAAGGCGGGGAAAAAATTATGGAGACTAGATACAAAATTTGGTAGACACCTTGTGCGGCGTATTGCATTGATCTAATGTTAGAGGATATTGTAAAGTTGAAGATTTTTTCTAACATAATTGAGCATGCTAAGATGGTTGTGAAGTTCCTTTATGGTCATGGAACTATACTTTCTTTGATGCGAAAATATACAAACGGTAAAGAAATTCTCCATCCTACTGTTACTCGCTTTGCTACTTCATTTCTCACTCTTTAAAATATGTATAAGGTTAAAAGACCACTTGAACAAATATTTGCTTCCAAAGATTGGGTTAGTTCACCACTATCTCAAACAACTTAGGGAAGGTCGTGAAGAGAATTGTTGTTAATGATCCCAACTTTTGGCCACATATTGCATTATGTGTTAAGAGTGTTGTCCTCTTGTAAGTGTGTTAAGGGAAGTTGATTCGGAGGAGAGATCGACCATAGGATATATTTATAAACTTATGGATAAGGCAAAAGAAACAATAAAATTTAATTGTGGGAGAGTTGGCAGAAATACAAGCCAATTTGAAAAAAATTGATTCACGATGGACTCATAACTTCATCATCCTCTACACGCGGCGGTATTATTTGAACCCGCAATTGCGTTATGAAAAAGGTTTTCGATTGTGATGAAGTTAGAGATGGATTGTATGCATGCATGAATAAGATGTTTTCGATGATCGTCTTAAAGAAGACATCCAATTGGACTTCTATAACAAAGTGAAGGAGAAATTGAACTCCAATAGCAAAGCGAACAAGAATGTTACGGACTCCGAGTTAAATTATTTACTTCTTTACATCTCTTTTAAGTTTTTAACCTTTTATACCAGCATTCGTATTTTAAAATTATATATACATTTTGTAATTTTCATTTTCTTTATGTTATTAGCCTCGTGGTGGGAACGTTTTGAAAGTAATACACCGAGCTTACTATGTTTGCAATTCAAGTGCTTGATCTCACTTGTAGTGCTTCGGGATGTGAAAGAAATTAGAGCACTTTTGAATTGGTGAATATTCTAACTCTCCTTGAATTTTAATTGTTTTATAATTTTCATATCATTGTTTAATTTTTTATATATGTTTTCTTCTTTACAATATTAGATTCATACAAAAAGAGAAATAGGCTTGAACATGCGAAGTTGAATGTGTTGGTGTTTGTGAAATATAACTCAAGCTTAAGAAGAGAAGCCTTAGGAGGAGAGACAAGATTGATCCCATTATAGTTGATGAAATTGATTCGGATGATGAATGGATAACCGAGAAAGAAGGTCATGTCCTCCCGTAACTACTAAATAGCTTGAAGATGATAAATTATTTGAAAGTGATCCTATTGTGAGTGTGTCGTCGACTATCTTTGAAAGTCTTTCGACTCGGATAAGCGAGTAGAAAATGTTGAGAATATAGTTGAAGTTCCTCCTACAAATTCAAAAAAAAAAGTTGTTTAAAATTCAAATAAGCATATGCAAAGTATTTACTTATATCTACGTAATCTATTTATTTGGAAGCAAAGGCAAACAAGCAATTTTTAGGCTTGTTGATTAGAAAGATAATCATCTTGATTCTAAAAACTATGGTGATGTAACTCCAACAATTTTTATAGTGAAAATTTTCCAACCAAGACACTATTGATGATGATAGCGATATAGAGTTGGATGATACTGATTATTTTTAGGTTATAAAAAGGGTAGCCCAGTGCATGAAGCTCCCGCCATGCGGGGTCCCGGGGAAAGATCCATTGTACGCAGTCTTACCCTGCTTTTTGCAAGAGGTTGTTTTCAGGATTTAAACACGTGACCTTTTGGTCGCATGGCAACAACTTTACCGTTGCGCCAAGGTTCCTCGTGATTATTTTTAGGTTATATTGTTTTAATTATAAGACTTTTTAAATTGTTGTTTTGGTCATGTTGTTTTAATTATAAGACTTTTTAAATTGTTGTTCTTGGATATTTTGGCATGTAATGAATTATTATAATTAATTTTAGGTTATGTTATTTTTATTTTACTTATATAAGTTATTTTATTTTTTAAAATTTAAAAATTGACGTGCACGAAAAGCTTGCGCTATGTGCTTCGCTAGTTAAGCTACGCGATGACAAGACAAAAACGCTATGAACCAACGCTACGTGATTTAAAACATTGCTCGCTACTAAGAGTATATCTAATGTGAACACTCTGAAGGAGCTGCATAAAAATGAGTTCAAAGTGAGAGGTTCAAGTAAAGAAAATATTTAGCTTATATAATTGAAAAATACGAGCTCAAGAAAGTTAAGTTTTGATTGACATAACTATATTAAGAATCTGGAGTAATTCAATATGTTGAATCCAAGTTGGTCAAAATGCATTTGGCAAGTCGTTTCAGACACTTTGCAAACATGACAACAAGATGAATGGCAAGATTCATATATCAAGCACATCACATATGCAAGTAGTATCAAGAGTATTATGTAAATCACAATCTACATTCGACCTGATTCAACACATGAAGTTAGTATAGTGGCTAGATACATGGTCAAATGGAGAAAAACACTGAAAAATCGAGTATTAATTATTTTGCAAATCCAGATATAATAGCAACTCAGATTTTGTTGCAAATCCAGATGAACGGGTTTAGTGACAAATCCAAATAGAATTAAGTTGGGGTTGAAGATGATTGAGTTTGACATGGAATGCTGTAATAGGCATTTGTTCTAAGCCACATTGAGAAGATTGATTATTCATTATTTTATCTTAATGTTATATATAAGGCATGAGCCTCTCTTTGAATCAATATTATATATTACTACGTTTAAAGTGTTTATTCTGTATGTTTTGACAATAATAAACATATTAACCATAAAAAAATTAAACATATATGATATGCAATCAACTACTAACCATTGGATCTAAAGAATTTCTATTAATGAGTTTATCATGATTACTCTTTTCTTGAAAGGACAAATAACTTAACACAAGAAATATTAGATAAGTTACAGGAGTACTTAAGGGTTCACAAGAGAACTATTTTTTTTTTTGCTTCTTTCATATATCCAGCAATTGATTTAATATTTATTATTCAAGGTATTTAATTATGTGATGCATTTTTAATACAACATAAATCAAACATGGTAAAGCGATGATGTGAGACAACAAACATAAGCATGGAGTGCCAGCAGGTGAGTGAGATTATATGCACTAACATTGTCCCAAATTTAGGATTTTTCAAGAATGCTTCTCAAAACCAAAACTGAAAAATTTAAAATTGATTTGACAGATAGAGAATTAGTAATTACTAGTGTTCAATATTAACTCATCCAAATTCAATCAAAAACGAATAATTCTATCAATAATTACTATAGTTCTGTACACAAATTCAGTGGACTCAATATGTTTTGATCGTGTACATATCTTAAAAATATAACATTTTGTTTGATTGTTAAATATGAAAATAAACATCTGAGCAAGAAAAAAAATGAAAAATAAGCATCAAAGGGTTACATACAAAATATAAATTATGTGCCTTTTAATTTGAACATAATACTACTATATACTAGAATACTTTCAACATGCTTACTCAAAGTTTATTGAACATCAAAGGAATTAATTACGTGTGGTATCAAATAAATTAAATTCATGGACCACCATGTATTAGGTTAAAGTTTTAATTATTTTACTACTAATGTTCAACTAAATTAATTTCAGTTTAATTAGAGGAAATAACAACAACCAAGCCTTATCCCACTGGGTGGGTCGGCTAAATTTTGAGGAAACATCAACTCTCATATAAATTAGGCTGTAAACTGGCTTTTTGAGTACTTAAATTTTGCAGTATAAGTACCTTAACCATAATTTATCTCACTGATAAATTTAAGTTGCATTATTATAAATTAATATGTCTTGCATGTGCATTACAAGATGTGGGCATCAACTAGTTTGTTTAAAAACTCTGGTCAATGATCTATGTGTTAATCCTCATCAAATTTCTATGTACTGTGACAGTCAAAAGGTTATATAGTAGCCAGAGATGAAAATCCATTCGAGCACCAAGCATGTTGAGTGAAGTATCACTTGGTTTGTGATACTTTTCCGTATGTTTTTATAAAGAAGGTTAACTCACATAACAAACACATGAAAAATTGGTAAACACATCATGAAGACCCTCTTTGCACCAAGTTCTAGTAGTGCTTGGAACCAATGAGTGTCAACAACAATTCATAACCCCGCAATGGACCATTAATAAGGACAAATGATAGCAATTATGTTTTGACATTATGTGAACCGAGGTGAAAAATTATTAAGTGTTGTTCAAATATGCCCTACAATCAGTTGTTGAAGTCTCACAATGGGCGACCTTATAGTGTTTAAGCTAAAATGTAAAAAAAGCATATGCTTGAGATGATTTGGTAATAAATCAACCTGGTAGTTGACCCTAAGGCCTGAGCAGTCAGATCCATTCAAAAGTAGTTAACGCATTGATGTGCTTTGCATTTTTTGCCAGCCCTTGAGGGTCGATTTGAATGAAGCTGTGTTGAGAAGACAACTAAATTAAAACTGCAGAAAGCATGAAACTTGTTGGGTCAGTAGAATTGAAGGTCACTAAGTTGGTCCTTATTGAATTGGCAAAAATACATATTGTTTGAGACACTCTGAAGTTGGAACTTGTCTGGTCATTGGAAATGGAAATACCCTTTGTAGCATGTAAGTGGCACTTACATGCTTTTTTAATGCTTTGATATGATAATCGTTAGATTAACCCATTGTGTTTTCCTCGAATACATCTTGTTAGGTTAGAATTTATGGTGGCATGATGTATGACAAATCGTTGGGAGACATTAAAGTGACACATCAAATGCTTGTTGAGTTATCTATGAGAGTGACACTAGTATAAGAGTTATTGTGCTAGTCAACCACTTGTGTGTTTATATTGCAACCTTCCCTATTTCTCAACACCGTTTGTGCTTTTCATCTTCATCCCCACTGCGATTTTCTCCTTGTCTTGAGGCTTCAACAGAAATCATTGCGGTTCTGGGTTTGTGTATCATTTTTGTGTTTGATATATTCTATTTAGTTGTTCAGCTGAAGACTACATCGTCTAATGCACATAGATCCCTAATTGACTGGCATCCGAGCTATTATGTGGCATGTGTGGTAATAAGAGCAGCGATAATTTGATTGATTGCAACATTAGGGACAAAGATAAAAAAATATGTGAAATACAGGTGAAGCAAATCTGGATTTGATTACCTCGACAAGTGCTGCATCCTTACGAGGAATCGAGCCAACGATAGCTGGGGATACGCCCACATCCCTTGCCCCAGCGATCAGAGCCGACTCCGTCCACCCTAACCTTGCCTAAGACACAGAAAAATAATCACAGTCGAAGAACACAGGAGCTCAAATGTTCGCAAAGAAGAGGATCAAATACTTACCGTGTGAGGAAGTGCTGCGATGAACACACGAGCCTGCGTTTCCTCGTACTTACCTGCCGCACCTTCAGTTGGCCTAGAGCGGTTCCCATTCCTCCGGGCCTCACCGTCATCGTTCGCGATTCGTGTAGCCTCCACCGGCGACACCCCTTCCGGGGTCTCCTTCTGCGGCCGCGACTGTTCCTCGGAAGGGATCGGCCGAGGCGGGGGAAGCGGAGGTACGTCGCTGGAAAGGCCTCGGAGGGATGTCGGTCCCGCGGCCGCGATGCGGGATCTGGAAGCGAGGGCAGAGAGGAGGCGGCGAGTCGCCACCCCTGAATTCAACATTCGCGCTGTGAGAGAGAGACCGAGGAGTGTGGCGAACCAGAAAGCCACCGCTCTCTAGAGAGCCCGAGTGTAGTTCCCTTCTGCGGAGCTAAGCGATCGCCGTTGAATTGATATCGAACGGACGATTTGATTTTCGTATTGGCCGATCTTAAAGGTTAGATAGGGTTGGAAATAAGTATGATCTTTCATGTAATACGAATTTATTTATTTAATATATATAAATTCGTATTACCTGGGAGGGCACATCCTCTGATTAAAAAAAACTTAAAAAATAGATGAGGAGGAATGTGTAAATAGGGCTGTAAATGAACCAAGTGTTCGTAAACAAGTTTGGTGTTCGGCTTGGTAAAAGTTTGTTTATGTTCGTTAAATATACATTAGATTAATTAAACAAACAAGCTTGAACAGTCGTTAAGCTAAACAAATAAGGTTGAACACATATGTGTTCAGCTCGTTAATGTTCGTGAATAACGTTCGTGAACAATGTTCACGAACAATATTTATTAATAAAATTCTTTTCAATATGCTAAATAAACAATAAAATAAAATAAAATAAATAAATAAATTTAAATTATCAATCTTAATAACCAATCAAACAATTAAAAGTTTCAAACAATCAAACAAGCTTGGATTGAGAGCTTGATAACCTCTAAACGAACCAAGCTCAAACCAAGCTTGAATTGAGAGCTTGATAACATCTAAATGAACCAAGCTCAAACCAAGTTCAAACCAAGCTCAAGCCAAGTTTGAACCAAGCTCAAGCCAAGCTTGAATTGAGAGCTTGATAACATCTAAACGAACCAAGCTCAAGTCAAGCTTCAAACAAGCTCAAGCTCATAAAAAATAAACCAAGCCAAGCTTGAACAGAACACTCATTTCAAAAGTTTGGTTAATTTTAAGCTCGGCTCGGCTTGGCTCGGTTATCTTATCAAATAAGCTTGAACACCCCAAAGTTCAACTCGGCTCGGCTTATTTACAGCCTTATGTGTAATTGTGATTTAAGCGTGATTATGATTTAATCATAATTGATTATGATTCTTTTTGGATTTATTATCTCTTAAATAATAATTTAGATAGGATAACTGAAGATTATCAATAATAAATAAGTCATCAGGTAATCTAAAGTCGAGATCAAATTTATGTTAAAATAATGATAATCTAACATCGATAATGAGTTCTACCCCATTTTTAAATTTTCCAATGATCATCAATTTATTAAAAAACTAACATATGAATATGAAAATTTTTGAATAATTTTAAATTAAAATTAATGTACTCCTCCAAACATCTTTAATATATTTATATCATCCCGAGCTATGGTACTATAATAAAATATTCAAATTGTAGAGTTTGTTATTTTTTTTAACATATATTTATATCCTTAAATCTATATTCATAATGTAAGCTAAGAATGATAAATTTTTAAAGAGTAGAATAAAAATTTAAAGTGGATGGTAACGTCACATAATATATATATATTTTTATTAATCCAATATCCAAAAGCGATCTGGTCAGATTTCACGGACCAACTATTAAATAGATCGATAAATCTAGTAGTCTGAATTTAGCTAGCTACAAAATAATTAAATTAGTTAAAAATTAATTCAATATTATTAATAAAAAAATAATTAGTTATTATTTTTGAAATTAAATATGAAAATAAATGAAAAAGTATATAATTGTCTCATAAAATATAGTATTACTTGGACACCTTTAATAATAACTTAAAAAAATTATTCTGCCACAATTAAAAAAAATATTCTAATTAATCAAATTCTATCCCTTTAGACTTTAATATTATTCTAGATTTAACAAGATGAATCATAATGTACCACCCACCATCATTAATGATTCAAACATCATCAACGTTTGAAAATGCCCAACATTATATTAAATCCTTGCATACGAATAGATGAAATTGTATTTTACTGGTGGTAAAAAGTGAAGTCCTCAGCTAAGCAATCCATCTAAGATGGATGGTTCAAAAAGATAAATCATGAAGATTTATTCAGTTGAGCGGCTTTCTTAAATAGGGATATGAAATAATCAAAAGCACTTGGATTCCGTGTTAATATGATAATTTATAAAAAAAAACACGTCTAATTTTATTGGTTGATCCAAAACCAAACCAAAAGTATATAATACTTTGATAATTATTAAATAACATACGAATTTATCTAATTTTTCCATTTTACCCCTTCTATCAATCACATGCAATCTCTCTCCCATCCTCCACTCCCTCCTCTCTCAACTCATGGAAAGTAAATTTTTTCTCGGGATAATCTAGTGATTAGTATATGAGATGTTGTCATTATGAGATATGAGATTCGAATCTTAGTAAAGTCGAGATAAATATCTCCTTTATGTGCTAGACATTATTCTAAAGATTAGTAACTTCCGTGATTCATCTCCTTAGCCTGGGATGAGATGGTGAAAACACTGGGAATGAACCTTTTCGCTTTTTATAATCATAGAAAACAAATCTCTCTGATCCTTTGTTTCATTTATTAATTTATTCAACTTAAATTCATTTTTGAAAACATCATCACCCGCTAATATAAAAAACAATAATGAATGACATATTTTCAAAGGGCTTAAAATATATGTAATCGGAGCGTAGGTCAATCAATAAATTTATTTGATTATTATTAATTATTATTATTTTTAATCCCGGGTGTTTTGAAAAAAAATAATTGGAGTCGAGTAAAATTGATAGTGAGAGAAAGAGGGAGTGGATAGAGAGATGTTATCGTTGTCTGGCGGGAAGAATATAATAGGAAAATCAAATAAATTATTATATCCTTTAATAATTATTAAAGTATGGTATGCTTTTAGTCGATATGGAAAGTTAGGTGTGTCCTTTCATAAATTGCCGATATATTACATATTCAATTTGCTTATTTAAATATTCCTTATTGAAAGTGAATATTAAGGAAGAAAAATCATCAGTTTCTCTTTATTTTTAATAAAAAATTTTAAAATATATATTTAATGGTAAAATTTAAAATATTTGATAGTGATGGACCTCATAAATATTTAATTTATAAAATATTTAATTATAAAATTTATAATATTTAAAAAATAAAATATTTAATTAATAATGCGACCGGAAGATTGAAAATTTTGATTTATTATGGATGCTCGTGTAAATTTCTGAGCCTCCAGAGGCATTCTCGGTACTCTAATCCATCTAGAGCTACTTAAAAAAAGCTGTCCATGAAATGCCACGGCACTCTCTCTCCTCAACTCCTCCACTCCTCGCTTCTCTCTCTTCTCATCTTCGACTTCTCTTTGAGTAAGAGGAGAGCAGATAGCGGCAGAAGAGTAAAGCAACCGCCTCCCCTGCCTCCTGCCGTTTTTCTTCTCCATTGTCCTCATCTCGTTCCGTGTCGGTCTTCCGACCTTCCTCCATTGCTCTCACCTCTCGATCTCTTTCTACCTACCCCGCCCACGGTTGCTGGGATCCCAGATCGAGGCAGAAGGCGCCTGGAGAAGCCGACGAGGTCCATTCTTCACACCTTCCTACGGCTATTCCTCGTTTCCAGCGTCTCAAATACACGATCGGCCGGTCGCGGGGTCCTTGGACTCCCTGCCTCACGATGCTCCGGCATTGTGGTAGTCAGTGGTGAGTCGGCTAAATCTAAGCGAATGCTCGTTGTTGTCTTCTCTGGGTTTTGATTCCAGAGTGGGCCGTCACTTTGCTGGCTTGATCTAGTAGATCTGAATCGAGCTTCCATCTTGATGAGGTTTGCAAGTTGTGATTTTTGTTGTTTTATCGTGTGGCTCGTGGAATCAGACTGGCATGGCAACCGATTTTACTGGATAGGTCGCATGTCTGCCATATTGTAGGGCTCGAGGGCTTCGGATTTTTTGATCGTGTGGTGTTGCTGGTGAACGGATAAGGAAGAGCTTTTTCAGGCTAAGAAGATGGACTCTGACACTCCTCTCGACTGTGCTGTATTTGAGCTATCGCCAAGGCGGTCAAGGTGAAATCCACCGTCAAGATGAGTTTTGGTTTCAATTTTCAGTAGCTGCTTGAAGTGGGAAAAAAAAACACATCTTGCAGATGCGAGCTGTTTGTATCTGGAAATGGGAGGACCGAGAAGATTGCCTCTGGTTTCTTAAAGCCATTTCTCACACATTTGAAGGTTGCAGAAGAGCAGGCTGCGTGTTCAGACGAGATGATAAAACTGGAAGTTGACGGATCAACGAGTGGCCACGGATGGTTTAATAAAGGAACTCTGGAAAGGTTCAGTTGAGATAATGTCATAAATCACTGTTGATCAAATTAGGTCTTTAGGCAATGAGCTACGGGTTGTTTTACTCCTTGATCCTTCAGTGTTTGTTAGAATCTTCTGTCCAATTTGCTTAGAATAGTTATTGGCTGCAGGTTTGTTCGGTTTGTCAGTACTCCTGAGGTGCTGGAGTCAGCCATCACCTGTGACGCAGAGATATCACAGTTGGAAGGCGCCAGACGAATATATTCACAGGCAGTCCCATTGATCATGGAACTTAGTTTGGATTTAGACTTGCTTACATTTTGATAATGCTGAAATAACTACTCTGTAATGCAGGGTATCGGAAATACACTTTCTTGTAGACCAAGTAAGCTTAGTTTTGTTTCCTTTATATCTACATAATGATTATTTTTTTTCTTGATGAGGTGTACCTAAATCTTTTATTATTCTTTTCTTTTGTTTTCTGAGTTTATGCATTTCATGAAAGCCTTTGTTTCCTTTGTCCTCCCACTATGAAATTAACATACAACTTTGATAATGATGTGAGATGAAATATGTATCCACCATGGGAATGAAGGGTCAAACTCATTTGTGTCTCCATTTGGAAGTAAATTGAAAGGATGGAAAAAAAACTCCCTATTTCTTATTTTTAGAGGTTTGGATCTATTCTTCTCCATCTCACATGGAACTTGTGTGACAATTAATCTATACAGTGCTTTTGCATGGAGTCAGTTATCAGGTGGTGCATTCCAGGTGCAATTGCAACTTGATGGAAATTAACAACTTCCTTTATTTGCCCCCCAAAAGAAGGGCACAAGAAACCCATGCCAGTGAAAGGAACTAACAAAGACATGATAAGGGAAACAAAGGAAATGGCGTTGGCATAGACCCTCGATTAACAATAATTTCCTGCAAATGTTGAAGGGGCAATCACCATGCACACCGATGAGGTGATGAGTAGGAGACAAGAGAGTGACACACAAACAAGATGTGTTTTAGGAATTGATGCTTGCATGAAGGTACAAGATTTATGTGAACATAGGCTTCCTTATCTGGATATAGTATGTCCGCTGATCTCAGCAAACCAAACACTAGATAGTGACCCAGTGGTCTCCCACTTGTAACATTATCCCATGGAGACTTGAATTGCCTAGGAAATCCAGTGGTCAGATTTAAACTTCTTTGTTTTCATATTAAGCCATGACTATAATAATACTTGAATCTTTGTAATAAAATTTATGTTTTGTTGCATCTCAGTATTCGTGTCTAAAATCAGACCCTTGCATATAGAGTCACTGTGATCCCCACTTAGAAAATGATGTGCTGAACACCTACATACACGTGTATTGAATTCTCATATTTGACTACTTGTAAGTAAGAAAAATAGATGTTCAATTTAAGTGTAAGATTTAAGACCATCATGTAAGTTTTGTTGCATTCCTTTTTTTTGCTTGTTTGTAAGGTTGACCCCGTAAGTTAAGAATTTTTACTAGGTATCTGCTGCTCACTAGTCTGATGCCTCAATCTTCTCTCTTGCTCACTATCTATTGAGAGAGGCTATAATGAATTGTGACATAAAAATAATCTCTCTTGATAAATGGAGGCCTAAAATTCCTTTTTAATTAAAATATGATTATGAGGTAATTATGGGCCCAATTGGACTATAATACAGTTTTACTAAAAGTATGTTCGATAATCTATAATATAGTTTTATTCAATAATAACAATACAGATCATTTTTATTTTGATTATTATCGATTGTTGTTATCTATAATTTTTATGAATAATGTTTTATTATTTGATAATTGTCTAGTAGATTTAACATGTAAAGTAATAATATGAGTTTATCAAATAATAGTAGTAAGTAATTGCTGATATGATGATTAATAATAACAATAATATGATATTATTAATACTTTGATAATAAATTTGTTTTTTTATCTAATTTTATCTATGCCATTATTGACTATTTGCACAATGTTAATATGCACAATATGCATCTTTTTAAGATTTTGAACATCTTTTGAAATATATCTTAATACTTTTTTTTTTCTTTTCTTCCTTTAAATTCTAGTTCACCTATATTCCCAACTTGATAATTATTAACCATCTGACAATCATGACTTAAATTTTTTGCATCTTTTATCCAATATTGAATGAGGAGATCTTGATGAAGATATAACCAATAGGATAATGAGTGACTAAAATGGACATAGAAAAGGTTCTAAACTTTACTTATGTGATTGTCTTTGGACAAAAAGAGAAGTTTTATGTGACTTTGGTACAACTAATCATACTTATATGGGTCAAAGTGGTGGGCACCCATGATTTGAAGACATGAGGCATAAAGGGAGAACAAGGAAAATTTAAATTCTATTACTAGCCTATTGAAAAGTGATTTAAAACATGTAGATGTTACTAGCATATAGCTTTACGTATTTTATTGGTGGAATGAGATTCATACGACTGACACCAATACCTGAGCCCTAACTAGTTTGGTAGAATCATCTTCACCAAATTAGTTATGCCTCAGGTTATTGCATATAAAGCGATCTCTTGTTGGCTTGATAATATCTTTCGCTTTTTCTCGCAGGTGAAGATGTTATCAGTTCTGTAGAAGATGCAGATGTAACAAAGTATGTTTTTATTGCTTATCATGCAAATTTTGATCAACATATTTATTTTTTTTTCTAGTTGTGTGGGCAATCTTTCATTAAGATTACACCTATGAAACAATTTATGAAGCAAGAACTTTTTGAATTTTTTATGAACTGTTAGCTCAGTATTTGAATGGATGGAGTATGTACCATTCAATAATGAATTAACTTGCCTTTTGGCCCTATTTATTTGTTTAATTATTTAATTATATGTCCTAGCAGCGAGTTACTAGATTCAAAGTTTGTTAAATCAAGGTTCAATCTTGATTGTTATGATAAAATTTTGAATTGTGAATCATAAGATTTAGCTGACAAAATGTGAGATAGGTTAAAAAGATTACTATATTTTGGCATTGTAAAACATGTTTAATAATATTATTGATTAACTAGGTTCATATCTCACCTAGATAAACAAATACAGTATATTTCTACTTCATGTAGCTCCAACAATGCAAAGTTGAATTGACACTTATCTCCTCAACTTCCATCAACATAGTTGAAGAGAGGAAGATAAAGACACCAACAAAGGACTCTTCAGCGAGAGAAAAGGACTTCTTCTGTCAATTCAGGTCCAATGTGACAAGATTTGCATCATTTCATCAATAAGAGCTGAGCATCCAATCTCATGGTTGTTTCTGAGTTTCCACATATTTGGTTGTTTCTGGTTTCCACATATTCTAAGTTATCTTTTTCATCCACTCTGCTTTTTTTTTTTCTCCCTTTTATAATGGACTTGACAACCCCTTTTAATTCTGTGGCTAGATTAACTTTAATTCCTCAGTTTTTTATTTCTTAACCACTTTATTTTTCCCCAAACATGATTCTATGTATCATATTAAATCAGAACAACAAATAATCATAATTATATATGATATAACAAGTCTATCATCCAATTTGTATTATATTGATAAAAATCTATAAATCATGAATTGTGCTAATTACGCATAATAGTGTTAGACAAGTTATTTAGTATGATTTTGTGTCAATTTTGGGCTTAGCCAAATGGTTTTGCTACTATGTTATGTTGATGCTTGACACACTCTTCAAAGCTTGCTGAGATCAACTTAATTTTTTTTATAATCCTATAATTGTTTTTTACTTGACTTGTTTACCTTCAATTATAATAAGTCAACAACAACTGAGGAACAAGTCACAATAATATAACTATCATTTGATAAAATTATCACATCTTATTGATACCAAAAATGATCGTCATACATCGGATGAGAGCATTTGGTCATGCAACATCTTAGTGAGATCACTCATAATTTTCAAAGAGAAGATAAACATTCTCTTTGGATATTTGATGTTGGAGGTAGTTTCTCCATGTATCTGGCTAACTAATGAGTTGAACTTGGACTGGCTGCCAAAAACTGGAATAAATACAATTATAGGATAATGATACATCTTAATCTCTCCAACTTTTGTGTTACTCATCTTTGTTGTTGGTGGCGGTCCAGATGATGTTTCTTCTCTTCCTATCCCTACTTGTTTTATAGTATCACTTCATAGAGTATACGCAATCATCAAAAGTTGGACTTGGAAGTGAAGGGGGAAATTCAATTGGATTTTTTGGTAGCGGTGAATCAAAAGGTAAAGGTACTCCTCATGGGTTTGTTAGTTTAGAACCTAGACAAAAAAACCCTTAATTCGACATACAAAAAAGATTTGCTTGTTGATGTGAAGCGTAGAGTTGATCGTTTTATTTACTCTGTTGCACTTTCGTTTAATGTTATGAATGATTCTTATTGGTTGCCTATGGTTGAGAGTATTGCGGAATATGGAAGAGGGTTCAAGCCTCCTTCAATGCACGAGTTAAGAACTTGGATACTTAAGGCTGAGGTTGATGACATCAATCTAATATATGAGTATAAAAAGGAATGGAAAAAATATGCACTATTATGTCCGATGGTGGGACGGATGGGAAGAGTAGAAGTTTGATCAATTTTTTAGTGAATAATCCTGCCGACACTTTCTTTTTGAAATCTATTGATCCATTAGCTTCTATAAAAAATGGGGAATTGATCTTTAAGTATCTTGCTGATGTTGTTGACGAGGTGGAAGCGGAAAATGTTATTCAAATTGTCACGGATAATGCTTCGAATTGTATTAAGGCAGGGGAAAAAATTATGGAGACTAGATACAAAATTTGGTAGACACCTTGTGCGGCGTATTGCATTGATCTAATGTTAGAGGATATTGTAAAGTTGAAGATTTTTTCTAACATAATTGAGCATGCTAAGATGGTTGTGAAGTTCCTTTATCGTCATGGAACTATACTTTCTTTGATGCGAAAATATACAAACGGTAAAGAAATTCTCCATCCTACTGTTACTCGCTTTGCTACTTCATTTCTCACTCTTTAAAATATGTATAAGGTTAAAAGACCACTTGAACAAATATTTGCTTCCAAAGATTGGGTTAGTTCACCACTATCTCAAACAACTTAGGGAAGGTCGTGAAGAGAATTGTTGTTAATGATCCCAACTTTTGGCCACATATTGCATTATGTGTTAAGAGTGTTGTCCTCTTGTAAGTGTGTTAAGGGAAGTTGATTCGGAGGAGAGATCGACCATAGGATATATTTATAAACTTATGGATAAGGCAAAAGAAACAATAAAATTTAATTGTGGGAGAGTTGACAGAAATACAAGCCAATTTGAAAAAAAATTGATTCACGATGGACTCCGCAACTTCATCATCCTCTACACGCGGCCAGGTATTATTTGAACCCGCAATTGCGTTATGAAAAAAGGTTTTCTGATTGTGATGAAGTTAGAGATGGATTGTATGCATGCATGAATAAGATGTTTTCTGATGATCGTCTTAAAGAAGACATCCAATTGGACTTCTATAACAAAGCTGAAGGAGAAATTGGAACTCCAATAGCAAAACGAACAAGAATGTTGCGGACTCCGAGTTAAATTATTTACTTCTTTACATCTCTTTTAAGTTTTTAACCTTTTATACCAGCATTCGTATTTTAAAATTATATATACATTTTTGTAATTTTCATTTTCTTTATGTTATTAGCCTCGTGGTGGGAACGTTTTGAAAGTAATACACCCGAGCTTACTATGTTTGCAATTCAAGTGCTTGATCTCACTTGTAGTGCTTCGGGATGTGAAAGAAATTAGAGCACTTTTGAATTGGTGAATATTCTAACTCTCCTTGAATTTTAATTGTTTTATAATTTTCATATCATTGTTTAATTTTTTATATATGTTTTCTTCTTTACAATATTAGATTCATACAAAAAAGAGAAATAGGCTTGAACATGCGAAGTTGAATGTGTTGGTGTTTGTGAAATATAACTTCAAGCTTAAGAAGAGAAGCCTTAGGAGGAGAGACAAGATTGATCCCATTATAGTTGATGAAATTGATTCGGATGATGAATGGATAACTGAGAAAGAAGGTCATGTCCTCCCCGTAACTACTAAATAGCTTGAAGATGATAAATTATTTGAAAGTGATCCTATTGTGAGTGTGTCGTCGACTATCTTTGAAAGTCTTTCGACTCGGATAAGCGAGTAGAAAATGTTGAGAATATAGTTGAAGTTCCTCCTACAAATTCAAAAAAAAAAAGTTGTTGAAAATTCAAATAAGCATATGCAAATTATTTACTTATATCTACTTAACCTATATAGGTGGAAGCAAAGGCAAACAAGCAAGGTTGAGGCTTGTTGATGAGAAAGATAATCATCTTGATGCTAAAAACTATGGTGATGTAACTCCAACAATTTTTTATAGTGAAAATTTTCCAACCAAGACACTATTGATGATGATAGCGATATAGAGTTGGATGATACTGATTATTTTTAGGTTATAAAAAGGGTAGCCCAGTGCATGAAGCTCCCGCCATGCGGGGTCCCGGGGAAAGATCCATTGTACGCAGTCTTACCCTGCTTTTTGCAAGAGGTTGTTTTCAGGATTTAAACACGTGACCTTTTGGTCGCATGGCAACAACTTTACCGTTGCGCCAAGGTTCCTCGTGATTATTTTTAGGTTATATTGTTTTAATTATAAGACTTTTTAAATTGTTGTTTTGGTCATGTTGTTTTAATTATAAGACTTTTTAAATTGTTGTTCTTGGATATTTTGGCATGTAATGAATTATTATAATTAATTTTAGGTTATGTTATTTTTATTTTACTTATATAAGTTATTTTATTTTTTAAAATTTAAAAATTGACGTGCACGAAAAGCTTGCGCTATGTGCTTCGCTAGTTAAGCTACGCGATGACAAGACAAAAACGCTATGAACCAACGCTACACGATTTAAAACATTGCTCGCTACTAAGAGTATATCTAATGTGAACACTCTGAAGGAGCTGCATAAAAATGAGTTCAAAGTGAGAGGTTCAAGTAAAGAAAATATTTAGCTTATATAATTGAAAAATACGAGCTCAAGAAAGTTAAGTTTTGATTGACATAACTATATTAAGAATCTGGAGTAATTCAATATGTTGAATCCAAGTTGGTCAAAATGCATTTGGCAAGTCGTTTCAGACACTTTGCAAACATGACAACAAGATGAATGGCAAGATTCATATATCAAGCACATCACATATGCAAGTAGTATCAAGAGTATTATGTAAATCACAATCTACATTCGACCTGATTCAACACATGAAGTTAGTATAGTGGCTAGATACATGGTCAAATGGAGAAAAACACTGAAAAATCGAGTATTAATTATTTTGCAAATCCAGATATAATAGCAACTCAGATTTTGTTGCAAATCCAGATGAACGGGTTTAGTGACAAATCCAAATAGAATTAAGTTGGGGTTGAAGATGATTGAGTTTGACATGGAATGCTGTAATAGGCATTTGTTCTAAGCCACATTGAGAAGATTGATTATTCATTATTTTATCTTAATGTTATATATAAGGCATGAGCCTCTCTTTGAATCAATATTATATATTACTACGTTTAAAGTGTTTATTCTGTATGTTTTGACAATAATAAACATATTAACCATAAAAAAATTAAACATATATGATATGCAATCAACTACTAACCATTGGATCTAAAGAATTTCTATTAATGAGTTTATCATGATTACTCTTTTCTTGAAAGGACAAATAACTTAACACAAGAAATATTAGATAAGTTACAGGAGTACTTAAGGGTTCACAAGAGAACTTTTTTTTTTTTTGCTTCTTTCATATATCCAGCAATTGATTTAATATTTATTATTCAAGGTATTTAATTATGTGATGCATTTTTAATACAACATAAATCAAACATGGTAAAGCGATGATGTGAGACAACAAACATAAGCATGGAGTGCCAGCAGGTGAGTGAGATTATATGCACTAACATTGTCCCAAATTTAGGATTTTTCAAGAATGCTTCTCAAAAACCAAAACTGAAAAAATTTAAAATTGATTTGACAGATAGAGAATTAGTAATTACTAGTGTTCAATATTAACTCATCCAAATTCAATCAAAAACGAATAATTCTATCAATAATTACTATAGTTCTGTACACAAATTCAGTGGACTCAATATGTTTTGATCGTGTACATATCTTAAAAATATAACATTTTGTTTGATTGTTAAATATGAAAATAAACATCTGAGCAAGAAAAAAAAATGAAAAATAAGCATCAAAGGGTTACATACAAAATATAAATTATGTGCCTTTTAATTTGAACATAATACTACTATATACTAGAATACTTTCAACATGCTTACTCAAAGTTTATTGAACATCAAAGGAATTAATTACGTGTGGTATCAAATAAATTAAATTCATGGACCACCATGTATTAGGTTAAAGTTTTAATTATTTTACTACTAATGTTCAACTAAATTAATTTCAGTTTAATTAGAGGAAATAACAACAACCAAGCCTTATCCCACTGGGTGGGTCGGCTAAATTTTGAGGAAACATCAACTCTCATATAAATTAGGCTGTAAACTGGCTTTTTGAGTACTTAAATTTTGCAGTATAAGTACCTTAACCATAATTTATCTCACTGATAAATTTAAGTTGCATTATTATAAATTAATATGTCTTGCATGTGCATTACAAGATGTGGGCATCAACTAGTTTGTTTAAAAACTCTGGTCAATGATCTATGTGTTAATCCTCATCAAATTTCTATGTACTGTGACAGTCAAAAGGTTATATAGTAGCCAGAGATGAAAATCCATTCGAGCACCAAGCATGTTGAGTGAAGTATCACTTGGTTTGTGATACTTTTCCGTATGTTTTTATAAAGAAGGTTAACTCACATAACAAACACATGAAAAATTGGTAAACACATCATGAAGACCCTCTTTGCATCAAGTTCTAGTAGTGCTCGGAACCAATGAGTGTCAAAAACAATTCATAACCCCGCAATGGACCATTAATAAGGACAAAAGATAGCAATTATGTTTTGACATTATGTGAACCAAGGTGAAAAATTATTAAGTGTTGTTCAAATATGCCCTACAATCAGTTGTTGAAGTCTCACAATGGGCGACCTTATAGTGTTAAAGCTAAAATGTAAAAAAAGCATATGCTTGAGATGATTTGGTAATAAATCAACCTGGTAGTTGACCCTAAGGCCTGAGCAGTCAGATCCATTCAAAAGTAGTTAACGCATTGATGTGCTTTGCATTTTTTGCCAGCCCTTGAGGGTCGATTTGAATGAAGCTGTGTTGAGAAGACAACTAAATTAAAACTGCAGAAAGCATGAAACTTGTTGGGTCAGTAGAATTGAAGGTCACTAAGTTGGTCCTTATTGAATTGGCAAAAATACATATTGTTTGAGACACTCTGAAGTTGGAACTTGTCTGGTCATTGGAAATGGAAATACCCTTTGTAGCATGTAAGTGGCACTTACATGCTTTTTTAATGCTTTGATATGATAATCGTTAGATTAACCCATTGTGTTTTCCTCGAATACATCTTGTTAGGTTAGAATTTATGGTGGCATGATGTATGACAAATCGTTGGGAGACATTAAAGTGACACATCAAATGCTTGTTGAGTTATCTATGAGAGTGACACTAGTATAAGAGTTATTGTGCTAGTCAACCACTTGTGTGTTTATATTGCAACCTTCCCTATTTCTCAACACCGTTTGTGCTTTTCATCTTCATCCCCACTGCGATTTTCTCCTTGTCTTGAGGCTTCAACAGAAATCATTGCGGTTCTGGGTTTGTGTATCATTTTTGTGTTTGATATATTCTATTTAGTTGTTCAGCTGAAGACTACATCGTCTAATGCACATAGATCCCTAATTGACTGGCATCCGAGCTATTATGTGGCATGTGTGGTAATAAGAGCAGCGATAATTTGATTGATTGCAACATTAGGGACAAAGATAAAAAAATATGTGAAATACAGGTGAAGCAAATCTGGATTTGATTACCTCGACAAGTGCTGCATCCTTACGAGGAATCGAGCCAACGATAGCTGGGGATACGCCCACATCCCTTGCCCCAGCGATCAGAGCCGACTCCGTCCACCCTAACCTTGCCTAAGACACAGAAAAATAATCACAGTCGAAGAACACAGGAGCTCAAATGTTCGCAAAGAAGAGGATCAAATACTTACCGTGTGAGGAAGTGCTGCGATGAACACACGAGCCTGCGTTTCCTCGTACTTACCTGCCGCACCTTCAGTTGGCCTAGAGCGGTTCCCATTCCTCCGGGCCTCACCGTCATCGTTCGCGATTCGTGTAGCCTCCACCGGCGACACCCCTTCCGGGGTCTCCTTCTGCGGCCGCGACTGTTCCTCGGAAGGGATCGGCCGAGGCGGGGGAAGCGGAGGTACGTCGCTGGAAAGGCCTCGGAGGGATGTCGGTCCCGCGGCCGCGATGCGGGATCTGGAAGCGAGGGCAGAGAGGAGGCGGCGAGTCGCCACCCCTGAATTCAACATTCGCGCTGTGAGAGAGAGACCGAGGAGTGTGGCGAACCAGAAAGCCACCGCTCTCTAGAGAGCCCGAGTGTAGTTCCCTTCTGCGGAGCTAAGCGATCGCCGTTGAATTGATATCGAACGGACGATTTGATTTTCGTATTGGCCGATCTTAAAGGTTAGATAGGGTTGGAAATAAGTATGATCTTTCATGTAATACGAATTTATTTATTTAATATATATAAATTCGTATTACCTGGGAGGGCACATCCTCTGATTAAAAAAAACTTAAAAAATAGATGAGGAGGAATGTGTAAATAGGGCTGTAAATGAACCAAGTGTTCGTAAACAAGTTTGGTGTTCGGCTTGGTAAAAGTTTGTTTATGTTCGTTAAATATACATTAGATTAATTAAACAAACAAGCTTGAACAGTTCGTTAAGCTAAACAAATAAGGTTGAACACATATGTGTTCAGCTCGTTAATGTTCGTGAACAATGTTCGTGAATAATGTTTGTGAACAACGTTCGTGAACAATGTTCACGAACAATATTTATTAATAAAATTCTTTTCAATATGCTAAATAAACAATAAAATAAAATAAAATAAATAAATAAATTTAAATTATCAATCTTAATAACCAATCAAACAATTAAAAGTTTCAAACAATCAAACAAGCTTGGATTGAGAGCTTGATAACCTCTAAACGAACCAAGCTCAAACCAAGCTCAAGCCAAGCTCGAACCAAGCTCAAGCCAAGCTTGAATTGAGAGCTTGATAACATCTAAATGAACCAAGCTCAAACCAAGTTCAAACCAAGCTCAAGCCAAGTTTGAACCAAGCTCAAGCCAAGCTTGAATTGAGAGCTTGATAACATCTAAACGAACCAAGCTCAAGCTCATAAAAAATAAACCAAGCCAAGCTTGAACAGAACACTCATTTCAAAAGTTTGGTTAATTTTAAGCTCGGCTCGGCTTGGCTCGGTTATCTTATCAAATAAGCTTGAACACCCCAAAGTTCAACTCGGCTCGGCTTATTTACAGCCTTATGTGTAATTGTGATTTAAGCGTGATTATGATTTAATCATAATTGATTATGATTCTTTTTGGATTTATTATCTCTTAAATAATAATTTAGATAGGATAACTGAAGATTATCAATAATAAATAAGTCATCAGGTAATCTAAAGTCGAGATCAAATTTATGTTAAAATAATGATAATCTAACATCGATAATGAGTTCTACCCCATTTTTAAATTTTCCAATGATCATCAATTTATTAAAAAACTAACATATGAATATGAAAATTTTTGAATAATTTTAAATTAAAATTAATGTACTCCTCCAAACATCTTTAATATATTTATATCATCCCGAGCTATGGTACTATAATAAAATATTCAAATTGTAGAGTTTGTTATTTTTTTTAACATATATTTATATCCTTAAATCTATATTCATAATGTAAGCTAAGAATGATAAATTTTTAAAGAGTAGAATAAAAATTTAAAGTGGATGGTAACGTCACATAATATATATATATTTTTATTAATCCAATATCCAAAAGCGATCTGGTCAGATTTCACGGACCAACTATTAAATAGATCGATAAATCTAGTAGTCTGAATTTAGCTAGCTACAAAATAATTAAATTAGTTAAAAATTAATTCAATATTATTAATAAAAAAATAATTAGTTATTATTTTTGAAATTAAATATGAAAATAAATGAAAAAGTATATAATTGTCTCATAAAATATAGTATTACTTGGACACCTTTAATAATAACTTAAAAAAATTATTCTGCCACAATTAAAAAAAATATTCTAATTAATCAAATTCTATCCCTT
Organism: Zingiber officinale; assembly: GCF_018446385.1. Lineage (NCBI taxonomy): Eukaryota > Viridiplantae > Streptophyta > Magnoliopsida > Zingiberales > Zingiberaceae > Zingiber > Zingiber officinale. The sequence goes on along the minus strand of NC_055992.1, from coordinate 151,920,604 downwards.
TAGACTTTAATATTATTCTAGATTTAACAAGATGAATCATAATGTACCACCCACCATCATTAATGATTCAAACATCATCAACGTTTGAAAATGCCCAACATTATATTAAATCCTTGCATACGAATAGATGAAATTGTATTTTACTGGTGGTAAAAAGTGAAGTCCTCAGCTAAGCAATCCATCTAAGATGGATGGTTCATAGAAAAAGATAAATCATGAAGATTTATTCAGTTGAGCGGCTTTCTTAAATAGGGATATGAAATAATCAAAAGCACTTGGATTCCGTGTTAATATGATAATTTATAAAAAAAAACACGTCTAATTTTATTGGTTGATCCAAAACCAAACCAAAAGTATATAATACTTTGATAATTATTAAATAACATACGAATTTATCTAATTTTTCCATTTTACCCCTTCTATCAATCACATGCAATCTCTCTCCCATCCTCCACTCCCTCCTCTCTCAACTCATGGAAAGTAAATTTTTTCTCGGGATAATCTAGTGATTAGTATATGAGATGTTGTCATTATGAGATATGAGATTCGAATCTTAGTAAAGTCGAGATAAATATCTCCTTTATGTGCTAGACATTATTCTAAAGATTAGTAACTTCCGTGATTCATCTCCTTAGCCTGGGATGAGATGGTGAAAACACTGGGAATGAACCTTTTCGCTTTTTATAATCATAGAAAACAAATCTCTCTGATCCTTTGTTTCATTTATTAATTTATTCAACTTAAATTCATTTTTGAAAACATCATCACCCGCTAATATAAAAAACAATAATGAATGACATATTTTCAAAGGGCTTAAAATATATGTAATCGGAGCGTAGGTCAATCAATAAATTTATTTGATTATTATTAATTATTATTATTTTTAATCCCGGGTGTTTTGAAAAAAAAATAATTGGAGTCGAGTAAAAATTGATAGTGAGAGAAAGAGGGAGTGGATAGAGAGATGTTATCGTTGTCTGGCGGGAAGAATATAATAGGAAAATCAAATAAATTATTATATCCTTTAATAATTATTAAAGTATGGTATGCTTTTAGTCGATATGGAAAGTTAGGTGTGTCCTTTCATAAATTGCCGATATATTACATATTCAATTTGCTTATTTAAATATTCCTTATTGAAAGTGAATATTAAGGAAGAAAAATCATCAGTTTCTCTTTATTTTTTAATAAAAAATTTTAAAATATATATTTAATGGTAAAATTTAAAATATTTGATAGTGATGGACCTCATAAATATTTAATTTATAAAATATTTAATTATAAAATTTATAATATTTAAAAAATAAAATATTTAATTAATAATGCGACCGGAAGATTGAAAATTTTGATTTATTATGGATGCTCGTGTAAATTTCTGAGCCTCCAGAGGCATTCTCGGTACTCTAATCCATCTAGAGCTACTTAAAAAAAGCTGTCCATGAAATGCCACGGCACTCTCTCTCCTCAACTCCTCCACTCCTCGCTTCTCTCTCTTCTCATCTTCGACTTCTCTTTGAGTAAGAGGAGAGCAGATAGCGGCAGAAGAGTAAAGCAACCGCCTCCCCTGCCTCCTGCCGTTTTTCTTCTCCATTGTCCTCATCTCGTTCCGTGTCGGTCTTCCGACCTTCCTCCATTGCTCTCACCTCTCGATCTCTTTCTACCTACCCCGCCCACGGTTGCTGGGATCCCAGATCGAGGCAGAAGGCGCCTGGAGAAGCCGACGAGGTCCATTCTTCACACCTTCCTACGGCTATTCCTCGTTTCCAGCGTCTCAAATACACGATCGGCCGGTCGCGGGGTCCTTGGACTCCCTGCCTCACGATGCTCCGGCATTGTGGTAGTCAGTGGTGAGTCGGCTAAATCTAAGCGAATGCTCGTTGTTGTCTTCTCTGGGTTTTGATTCCAGAGTGGGCCGTCACTTTGCTGGCTTGATCTAGTAGATCTGAATCGAGCTTCCATCTTGATGAGGTTTGCAAGTTGTGATTTTTGTTGTTTTATCGTGTGGCTCGTGGAATCAGACTGGCATGGCAACCGATTTTACTGGATAGGTCGCATGTCTGCCATATTGTAGGGCTCGAGGGCTTCGGATTTTTTGATCGTGTGGTGTTGCTGGTGAACGGATAAGGAAGAGCTTTTTCAGGCTAAGAAGATGGACTCTGACACTCCTCTCGACTGTGCTGTATTTGAGCTATCGCCAAGGCGGTCAAGGTGAAATCCACCGTCAAGATGAGTTTTGGTTTCAATTTTCAGTAGCTGCTTGAAGTGGGAAAAAAAAAAACACATCTTGCAGATGCGAGCTGTTTGTATCTGGAAATGGGAGGACCGAGAAGATTGCCTCTGGTTTCTTAAAGCCATTTCTCACACATTTGAAGGTTGCAGAAGAGCAGGCTGCGTGTTCAGACGAGATGATAAAACTGGAAGTTGACGGATCAACGAGTGGCCACGGATGGTTTAATAAAGGAACTCTGGAAAGGTTCAGTTGAGATAATGTCATAAATCACTGTTGATCAAATTAGGTCTTTAGGCAATGAGCTACGGGTTGTTTTACTCCTTGATCCTTCAGTGCTTGTTAGAATCTTCTGTCCAATTTGCTTAGAATAGTTATTGGCTGCAGGTTTGTTCGGTTTGTCAGTACTCCTGAGGTGCTGGAGTCAGCCATCACCTGTGACGCAGAGATATCACAGTTGGAAGGCGCCAGACGAATATATTCACAGGCAGTCCCATTGATCATGGAACTTAGTTTGGATTTAGACTTGCTTACATTTTGATAATGCTGAAATAACTACTCTGTAATGCAGGGTATCGGAAATACACTTTCTTGTAGACCAAGTAAGCTTAGTTTTGTTTCCTTTATATCTACATAATGATTATTTTTTTTCTTGATGAGGTGTACCTAAATCTTTTATTATTCTTTTCTTTTGTTTTCTGAGTTTATGCATTTCATGAAAGCCTTTGTTTCCTTTGTCCTCCCACTATGAAATTAACATACAACTTTGATAATGATGTGAGATGAAATATGTATCCACCATGGGAATGAAGGGTCAAACTCATTTGTGTCTCCATTTGGAAGTAAATTGAAAGGATGGAAAAAAAACTCCCTATTTCTCATTTTTAGAGGTTTGGATCTATTCTTCTCCATCTCACATGGAACTTGTGTGACAATTAATCTATACAGTGCTTTTGCATGGAGTCAGTTATCAGGTGGTGCATTCCAGGTGCAATTGCAACTTGATGGAAATTAACAACTTCCTTTATTTGCCCCCCAAAAGAAGGGCACAAGAAACCCATGCCAGTGAAAGGAACTAACAAAGACATGATAAGGGAAACAAAGGAAATGGCGTTGGCATAGACCCTCGATTAACAATAATTTCCTGCAAATGTTGAAGGGGCAATCACCATGCACACCGATGAGGTGATGAGTAGGAGACAAGAGAGTGACACACAAACAAGATGTGTTTTAGGAATTGATGCTTGCATGAAGGTACAAGATTTATGTGAACATAGGCTTCCTTATCTGGATATAGTATGTCCGCTGATCTCAGCAAACCAAACACTAGATAGTGACCCAGTGGTCTCCCACTTGTAACATTATCCCATGGAGACTTGAATTGCCTAGGAAATCCAGTGGTCAGATTTAAACTTCTTTGTTTTCATATTAAGCCATGACTATAATAATACTTGAATCTTTGTAATAAAATTTATGTTTTGTTGCATCTCAGTATTCGTGTCTAAAATTAGACCCTTGCATATAGAGTCACTGTGATCCCCACTTAGAAAATGATGTGCTGAACACCTACATACACGTGTATTGAATTCTCATATTTGACTACTTGTAAGTAAGAAAAATAGATGTTCAATTTAAGTGTAAGATTTAAGACCATCATGTAAGTTTTGTTGCATTCCTTTTGTTTGCTTGTTTGTAAGGTTGACCCCGTAAGTTAAGAATTTTTACTAGGTATCTGCTGCTCACTAGTCTGATGCCTCAATCTTCTCTCTTGCTCACTATCTATTGAGAGAGGCTATAATGAATTGTGACATAAAAATAATCTCTCTTGATAAATGGAGGCCTAAAATTCCTTTTTAATTAAAATATGATTATGAGGTAATTATGGGCCCAATTGGACTATAATACAGTTTTACTAAAAGTATGTTCGATAATCTATACTATAATATAGTTTTATTCAATAATAACAATACAGATCATTTTTATTTTGATTATTATCGATTGTTGTTATCTATAATTTTTTATGAATAATGTTTTATTATTTGATAATTGTCTAGTAGATTTAACATGTAAAGTAATAATATGAGTTTATCAAATAATAGTAGTAAGTAATTGCTGATATGATGATTAATAATAACAATAATATGATATTATTAATACTTTGATAATAAATTTGTTTTTTTATCTAATTTTATCTATGCCATTATTGACTATTTGCACAATGTTAATATGCACAATATGCATCTTTTTAAGATTTTGAACATCTTTTGAAATATATCTTAATACTTTTTTTTTTCTTTTCTTCCTTTAAATTCTAGTTCACCTATATTCCCAACTTGATAATTATTAACCATCTGACAATCATGACTTAAATTTTTTGCATCTTTTATCCAATATTGAATGAGGAGATCTTGATGAAGATATAACCAATAGGATAATGAGTGACTAAAATGGACATAGAAAAGGTTCTAAACTTTACTTATGTGATTGTCTTTGGACAAAAAGAGAAGTTTTATGTGACTTTGGTACAACTAATCATACTTATATGGGTCAAAGTGGTGGGCACCCATGATTTGAAGACATGAGGCATAAAGGGAGAACAAGGAAAATTTAAATTCTATTACTAGCCTATTGAAAAGTGATTTAAAACATGTAGATGTTACTAGCATATAGCTTTACGTATTTTATTGGTGGAATGAGATTCATACGACTGACACCAATACCTGAGCCCTAACTAGTTTGGTAGAATCATCTTCACCAAATTAGTTATGCCTCAGGTTATTGCATATAAAGCGATCTCTTGTTGGCTTGATAATATCTTTCGCTTTTTCTCGCAGGTGAAGATGTTATCAGTTCTGTAGAAGATGCAGATGTAACAAAGTATGTTTTTATTGCTTATCATGCAAATTTTGATCAACATATTTATTTTTTTTTCTAGTTGTGTGGGCAATCTTTCATTAAGATTACACCTATGAAACAATTTATGAAGCAAGAACTTTTTGAATTTTTTATGAACTGTTAGCTCAGTATTTGAATGGATGGAGTATGTACCATTCAATAATGAATTAACTTGCCTTTTGGCCCTATTTATTTGTTTAATTATTTAATTATATGTCCTAGCAGCGAGTTACTAGATTCAAAGTTTGTTAAATCAAGGTTCAATCTTGATTGTTATGATAAAATTTTGAATTGTGAATCATAAGATTTAGCTGACAAAATGTGAGATAGGTTAAAAAGATTACTATATTTTGGCATTGTAAAACATGTTTAATAATATTATTGATTAACTAGGTTCATATCTCACCTAGATAAACAAATACAGTATATTTCTACTTCATGTAGCTCCAACAATGCAAAGTTGAATTGACACTTATCTCCTCAACTTCCATCAACATAGTTGAAGAGAGGAAGATAAAGACACCAACAATGCAAAGCGAAGCGAGAAAGAGAAAAGGACTTCTTCTCAGCCTTGTTAACTCCACTTCGGCTGTCAATTCAGGTCTCAATGTGACAAGATTTGCATCATTTCATCAATGTTGAGCGTAGAGTCCAACCTCATGGTTGTTTCTGAGTTTCCACATATTCTAAGTTATCTGCCCCAACATTCCACTCACCTTTCTTTTTCTATCAAGCAATAAAAATTTTACTTTTCCCCCTTTTATAATGGACTTGACAACTTGCTTTAATTCCTGTGGCTAGGATTAACTTTAATATGTCAGTTTTTTATTTCTTAACGACTTCATTTTTCCCCAAATATGATTCTTATGTAATCATATTAAATCAGAACAAATAATCATAATTATATATGATATAATGTCTTTCTACATCCAATTTGTATTATATTGATAAAAATCTATAAATCATGAATTGTACAATTACGACAATAGTGCTAGACAAGGTTTAAAGTATGATTTTGTGTCAATTTTGGGCTTAAGCCAAAATGGTTTTGCTACCATGTTATGTTGATGCTTGACACACTTCAAAGCTTGCTGAGATCAACTTAATTTTTTTTATAATCCTATAATTGTTTTTTACTTGACTTGTTTACCTTCAATTATAATAAGTCAACAACAACTGAGCAACAAGTCACAATAATATAACTATCATTTGATAAAATTATCACATCTTATTGATACCAAAAATGATCGTCATACATCGGATGAGAGCATTTGGTCATGCAACATCTTAGTGAGATCACTCATAATTTTCAAAGAGAAGATAAACATTCTCTTTGGATATTTGATGTTGGAGGTAGTTTCTCCATGTATCTGGCTAACTAATGAGTTGAACTTGGACTGGCTGCCAAAAACTGGAATAAATACAATTATAGGATAATGATACATCTTAATCTCTCCAACTTTTGTGTTACTCATCTTTGTTGTTGGTGGCGGTCCAGATGATGTTTCTTCTCTTCCTATCCCTACTTGTTTTATAGTATCACTTCATCCCTGCGACCTACAACTGAAATCAAAGAACAAGTTATAGGAAGAAAACCTTCATGTCCCAGCCTGCTTTGGGCATATTGGCAGAGAGGCACTGTCACAGTTAGGACTATCAAAATTGTGTTATAACAAGCAACACAGTGGCATTTACCTGTTCAGGGGCACAGTGGCAAGATGATATGTTTTCACTATGCTTAATTGGCACTTGAAACCATGATGCTAGATTTGCAGGATAAGGTATCCAACGTGTTTGGATATTTTTCACAATTCCAATTTCTCCAACTAGAGATATCCGCTACCTTAGCGGCCCCCCTAGTGTCGGCCCCACGGATATAGAGGGAGGTTCATGCAGGTACACAGGCCATAGACGCATGGCGGGGTAAACCCCAAGTCGTCAGTTCCTGAGAATCGACCCCTGGCCATTATGCATTTTAGTAAGAAACAAAAGGAAATAAACAAAAGGAAAAATAAAATAAAATGTAAAATTTGGTCAGTCAGACTTTGCCACACTGCATTTTTTTCAAATTTTGAGCTTGTCTAGATGAATCCAAAATCTGCTTCTAGTCCAACCAATCAAAAGAAATGATTGGTCATTATTGTATTATTGTCTTGTTTCCCTTAGGTTAAAAGAATAATTGTATAAAACTATGGTACTATCCATAGGTGAGAGTGTTAAGTCTTATTAAATAATGGACTCACAATGCCCTGATCTGATTTCACAGACCGCTATTTGTTCCTATGTAGGGAAACAAGTTTGACTGTCATGGTTAAATTTTGGGTCTTTTTTCAGCCAGGTCCTTGTTTCCCCACTTTTAGAAAATAAAGTCTCAAACACTTAGATCTGTACCCGTGTTAAATACTTGACATCCAAGTTCAAGTAATTTAAGTGGCTGCATCATTCCCAAGCAATAGTGTGTGACTACATACAAGGGATGAAAATAACAGCTTAAGTAAATCAATTTTCCAATCACCAAATCACTGCAAGAATTAGAGTTATTTGATTCTTGCCTGTGTGTTTATTAATCCAATCTCCTCTGTCAATATTCTCTTTGTAGATGCACTGTTTAGCTCCCGGCACTAGGGGGTTGTTAAGGTAGCAGATTTTTTTTTTTTGTAGATGCACTGTATCTAAACTAGCAAATCAGGTTTCCTATTTGGGTTGTGTAAGAGCTGTCCATATGCCTGGCTGCTGTCATAACCACAATGTTCATTATCAAATGTAATTATGAAATCTAGTGGTTGTCAAAGATTGTTCGACTTATACATACCACTGGGTTTTTTTTTTATACTCAAAGACTGAAAATATGAGGAAAATAATTATTTCCACTTAACTAGAATAGGTACAAGGCTCTCCTTTTATAGAGAGAATTTACAATAGACAAGGAAACTAATGAAAAGGAAACTAAATAAAGCTAAAATTTGGCAGATTATACTTTCCTATTTTTTCTGATTTGTATATCTTTTACAATCTATATTCATATAAGAAACGATCTTGGAATATTCCTGAAATTATGACTAAATCAAGGACTTTAATGACATAATTTCCAACACTTCCCATTTAGCTGGTTTGAAGATATCTTCTAGCCAGCTTGCTAGTAAGTTTATCAAATTATTTCTTGTGTAGTCCCTTTGTTAATACATCAGCTAATTGTTCATTTATTGGAAGATATGTCATGCATATTATTGCAGTATTGATTTTCTCCTTGATGAAATGTTTATACACTTCTATATGCATTGTGCAATCATGAAGAACTGGATTATGAGCTATGGAAATAACATCTTTATTTCACAATAAACCTTCATAGGAGTTGAGTAATAAGCTTCAATTCTTCAAGAATTCTTTTGATCCACATCACCTCACAAATTCCATGAGATTATGCTTCAGCAACACTACTTTTGGCTACCACATTTTGTTTTTTTACTTTGCAATGTAACTAGGTTCCCTCTAACAAAAGAACAGTAGCCTGATGTTTATCTCTTGTCTGTAACACTCCTTCCCATTCTGCATCTGTGTATACTTCTATTTGAAGATGTCTATGTTTCCTGAATAATAAATTTCTTTGGAGTTCCTTTCAAATATCTCAATATCCTATATATGGCCTCGAAATGTTCTGCTCTTGGTGAGCGCATGAACTGACTTACCATGCTAATTGTGAAAGCGATATCAAGTCGCGTATGAGACAAGTAAATCAATTTTCCTACGAGTCTCTAATATAGTCCTTGGGCCTTAGCAGCTTGTAACTTCAAGTTAGGCTCAATTGAAGTCTCAACCATTTCATACCCAAGCAAACATGTTTCTCTAAGGAGATCAAGAATATACTTTCTTTAATTAACAAATATACTTTGGATCTTGCAAATTCCATTCCGAGAAAAAACTTAGGACTCTCGGATCCTTAATTTGAAATTCTTTTGTGAGTTTCTTATTTAGGACTGCAAATTTTGTTTCATCATCGCCAGTTAAGAAATGTCATCAACATAAACAATCAAAAAATAACAACGTTACCTTTTTTTTAATGTTTATAAAATATTATGTAATTTACTTGACTATGCAAGAAGCCATAACTGATAACAGCCTTTCCAAAGCGTTCAAATCACGCTGTTAGTGACTGTTTGAGTTCATATAATGTCTTGTTTAATTTGCACGCTTTTCCACTCAAGTCTCTTCTCAAATCTCGACGGTAGGCTCATGAACACCTCCTCTTCTACATCACCATTGAGAAATACGTTTTTAATGTCAAGTTGATGTAGTGACCAATCGGAATTTATTTCAAGAGATAACAGGACTCTGATAGAGTTTATCTTAGCAATTGGAGCAAAAGTCTCTTGATAATCAATTCCATAAGTTTGAGTGAAGCCTTTAGCCATGAGTCTACCCTGGTACCTTTCAATACTTCCATCAGCTTTACATTTTATTGTAAACACTCATTTACACCCAACTAGTTTCTTACCTTTGAGTAGATCAACTATCTCCCAAGTGTCACTTCTCTTTAAAGCATTCAACTCTTCCATGACTGCTAATTTCCAGCTTGGATCATCCAAAGCTTCCGGTATATTCCTTGGAACAAACAAGTGTGAAATCCTAAAAGTAAAAACTTTATGGTTTTTTTGATAGTCTTTGATAGGAAAAAATAATTTGCAATAGGATGATTAGTGCAATTTCGGATACCTTTCCTAATTGCTATAGGAACATAGATCAGTAATAGTAGGTGAATAATTAGGCACAATGGGAGGAATCAAAGTTGGACTTGGGATAGGGTTACATGAAATTTTGATGCCAAAGCTCGAATTTTCAGACTGGTGTTGTGGATGCTTGATATTCGAGTCTTTATTTCTAATGAAATCTCTTCTTGGTATAAACCTGAGGCTCCGGACTTAGATCATGGTGATCAGTTTGTAGAGGTAAGTGACTATTTTCAAGATTGTCCAGAAAAATGATATTGGGAAGTGGGATAGAAATGCCCCAAAAATTGTCTTTTACTTGTCGTCATTGAAGAGAATTTTTGGTAAAATAGGGTTTTGTTTCTAAAAAAGGCATATCCGTGCTCACATAAAATTTTTTTGTTTGAAGATCGAAACACTTATACCCCTTTTTGTTTGGTGAATAACCCAAGAATACGTATTTTATTGCACGTGGTTCAAGTTTTGAACGAAATTGACATGACACATGAACATATACAGTACATCCAAAAACTTTGACAGATAAATCAAAAATCAATTTTATTTCATGAATTTTTTTTTAAGACGATCTAGAGATGTTTTGTATTCTAACACCTTAATAGGCATCTTTATCAAATAAGAGGAGGTTAAAATTGCTTCATCCCATAAATACTTAGGAACATGCATATAAAACATTATGGCATGTGCTACTTCAAGTAAATTTTTTTTTCGTTCTACAATGTCATTGTGTTGAGGGGTATCCCGACAAGTAGATTGATGAAAAAAAAATTTATTCAAAAAATCACCCTAAGTGCTCATTAAAATATTTGTTCCATTGTCAAAATATAAAATACAAATTTTGGTTTGAAATTGGTTTTCAATCAGTGTAAAAATTTTTGAATAAAATTCTCACTTCAGATTTTTTTTATTCATCAGATAAATCCAACATAAACGCGTATGATCATCAATAAATGCTACAAATTATTTTTTTCTACAAAGAGTAGTAGTTTTAGATGGGCGCCAACCATCACTATGAATCAAATAAAAAGGTTTGAAGGTTTGGTAAATTTTTGGCAAATAAGTTGAGCGATCAGATTTTGCAAAAATACAAGTTTCACAATGTAAAGAAGAACAATTAATGCCTTTAAATAATTCTAGAAATAAGTTTTTTAAATAAAGAAAACTAGGATGTCCTAGTCTATAGTGCCATAGTATTATTTTTTCTCAAATCGAGTTTGTCTGATACTGTTAAAGCTCTGAGCTTTTTTATTACTAATAGGTATTTCATCCAGGTAGTAAAGACTTTCAATCATCCTAGCACGCCCAATCATCATCCCCGAGTTTTAGTCTTGAATTTCACAATGTGATTTAAGAAATATAATGCAACAATTAGAATCTTTAGATAGTTTACTAACAGATAAAAGGTTGTATGCTAATTTAGGAATATGAAGAATTGAATTGAGATTTTTTCTCGATTAGTTTAATAAGTCTTTTTCTTGCAATAGGTGAAAAACTACCATCGACAATTCTAATTTTCTCATTTCCATAATAAGGGAAATAAATATTAAATAAGTGAGAGCAACTAGACATGTGATATGAGGCTTCAGAATCTATAATCCACATACAGGAGTTTAAACAAGAGAGAGCTTTAGGATTGTTACCTGTTTGTGCCAAGGAAACACTAGGAATACCATATGAGAAGTTGGATTTTATCAGCTTCAAGAATTGATTAATCCGCTCTTTGTTGAAGGAACCTGAGTCGACTTCATTGAATTCTACGATTCTTCTCTCCTTGCTTACTGCTTTTTTGGTTGGCAGGTTTGCTATAAATTTTCCAACATGTCTCACATGTATGCCGAGACTTGTTGCAAAAATCGCACCAAACTCGTGGCTTATCATCATACCTACATTGGTAATTTGCAGTCTTGTAGGTAGCATCAGTGAATAAGGTAGAATTTTTAATTGACTCATTGGCACTCCTTTTTCCCAGCATGACACTCCTTCAGCTTTCTTCTCTTCTGAATTCGGCAAATACTTCACCAATGGATTGGAGAGGAGGTTTCCCAATAATCCTTCCTCGTACTTCATCAAATTCAACGTTGATACCGGCAAGAAATTTGTAAACACGATTGTTTTCCATAGTTTTCTTGTGGTGGTTGTAGTCATCAGCACATTTCTATTTGTATGTGCTGAAGAGTTCAAGATTCTACCACAGCCTTTTCAACGAATTGAAATATTTGGTAATGGAATCATCTCTTTGACAAATTTCCCCTAACTTTAAAGTCAATTCAAAACCCTGAGATTGGTTTTCCAGCTCAAAATAAATCTGACTAACATTATCCCATAACTCTTTTACAATAGGATAGTACATGTAATTGGTACTTATATTCTCCTCCTTAGAGTTGACTAGCCATGTCATAACCATAGAGTTTTTAGCATCTCATGTGGCATGTGGTGGATCATTAACAGTAAGAGCCTTCTTGTATCTGTGATGTAACCGATTTTTCCTTACCCACGAATATACATTCGGACATATTGCGACCCTCGGAGGAAGTTGTCACCATTATGGTGGTGATTTGGACTGAATGAGAGTTAGAATGGTGTTGCAAGGTCTCAGAGGGTTTTATTGTGACAAGGAATTGTAGTGGTTTTGGACGTGACTTCTGATATTGGCTACTACAATTTTATTGTTGTTGTATATATATATTTTTTCCTTCTTGCTCTAATACCAAGAAATAAAATATGAGGAAAATAATTATTTCCACTTAACTAGAATAGGTACAAGGCTCTCCTTTTATAGAGAGAATTTACAATAGGAAAGGAAACTAATGAAAAGGAAACTAAATAAAGCTAATATTTGACATATTATACTTTCCTATTTTTTTTTATTTGTATATCTTTACAAAAATGATCCTGGCATACTCCTGAAATTATGACTAAATCAAGGACTTTAATGACAGAATTTCCGGCACTCAAAATAAAATGTGTGATTTCATTCATAGAACCCCATAGTTTCCTACAGTTTAGGTTCTCAAAATAACAGTAGCATTTGCTAATGAAACTTCAAAATAATTTGCCAATCAGTTTCCTTGAATGTGCTCCAAAATTTTCTAATATATTAATCAAAAGCTTTAGTAAGATTGTTGGATAGCTAATTCTTTTTCTTATCAGTCTCATTATGGTTTTGTTGTCAGGAACGAACTTCTAAGAGCCATTGATTTGAGGCTTGTCACTCTTAAGCAAGACCTGGCCAAAGCGTGTGCTCGGGCTTGTTCTGCTGGATTTTCTATTGATAATGTCTCTGAGCTTCTTCTCTTTGCCGAGTATTTTGGTGCAATTCGTCTAATGTAAGTAGTGGAACTCAAAATGACTTGTATTATTTTTTTTCCTGCTAAATGAGAAATGATATCTCAATTTATAATAGATGTAGCATACAGTGAGAAAAAAAAAGCTTGGTTAGCCAATTTATTTTTGTTATTGTTTCCTATTTCTTCTATCAATTTGAATGCTCTAGGCTTTTTCTTCAGGAGTAACTCTTCTTGAATGCAACCTCAATAGTTTGGATCCATTTCTTTGTAACTATTTATTGACAATGATATTTCTTCATCTATCTCGTGGGAAAAGATGTTTTCCATTATGCTGATGATGATCTGGGCCTTATCAAGGTAATTAAGGATTAGTGGCATCACCATTGCAATGTTAAAACTTGTTCTGTGGAGACTGGGTGCACAGACACATTCTATTTACACATTCTCCATACATTCTTCCCTTCAGCTTGTGGTGGCATAGGGCTAGCTAACACATCACAAGAGAAATATGATACAACCAATTAATTTGTCAGTTTGCTTCTGACCAGGCAATACCTGTCATGTCCATGTCCTGGCTGGCTGGGACTGCAGAATTGGTACGATATCTACCAAGATCCTTGTATCTTGTTTAGTACAAGACCCACAATTTGTTGAGTGATATCAAGAGCTCTGCCAGTTTATATAGCTTGTATGCTTCCTACTTTGCTAGTGAGGTAGAATGGTAATGCCAGTTCAAATGTTAAACCATCAAATTTCAAGATATGAAGAATCTATTGACTAGTAATTATGATGGGACCGTGCTTTATGTGTTCATATTATCTGGGTAAGCCATCGACTAGTAATTGTGATGGGAGTATTTATTATGTCTTCATGTCATCTAGGGAAGCCATTGCCAGAAGTAAGTTGTGTTTTTCACTTCCTGAAAGTCAAACATGATCAATGCTGTAACATCTTGTTAGTTGTCAACAGAACCATGCCTTATTTGATCTGGGTTATCTAATAAAAGTTAGTGCACAAATATAATGTAACTGTTAAAGCTGATCAAACTTAATCAGCAAACATCATTATAAGAATTAGTGGTAAAAACATCAAAGTTCATAGATACGAATGCTTCCGACTAAGCTAGACAGCATAGTTCATGTATGCTAGGATCTTTGTATTTTTCATATTCATTAAATTTCACAAGAGTTTGTGATTCTTGTTAGACAAGGTGACTTATTTCTTTTTCTATCAGTATATCATTTCTTCTTTCTCTCATATTGCAATTTTCATACTGATGCATGGTATATTGTCAACAGTGAGGCATGCAACAAATTCATTTTCCTTTGTCAAAAGTATTCCGATCTTATTGCCCATCAGTCACAGTCTCTGCATCAGCATTTGAAAAGCTTTGCAGACAAAAACCTCTGTTCCTCTTCAAGCTCAGACATGTCAACAGATGAGCCAGAGTTGCAAGTTGGTGCTAGTAAACCTCCTGTTGGTGGTGATCCTCAAGATCAGAAACCTAACAGCCAAACATTAAGGACAGTGTCGACAGTGTTTTCAGGTGCAACTCAGCAAGCCATGTCCATCCTGCGGCAGAAGGCAGTGTCGGAGGAGCCTATTTCCTCTGCTTCATCAGCTAATGAGCCATCTCGGCAGGATGGAGGGGGATCTAGACGGCTAAGTGTCCAGGACCGAATCAACATGTTTGAAAGCAAACAAAAGGAACAGTCAGCAAACTCTGGAAATATCATTTCTGCAGGTGCCAATAGGGTAATATCAGGTAAAGGCCATAGGAGGCTCTCTTCTGATGTTTCGGAGAAGTCAGTGTTGAGAAGGTGGAGTGGTGCTAGTGACATGAGCATTGATCTTACCAGCAGCACCAGTAACAGTATTAATGATGTTAGAGGAAGTGGGAGCACTGTTGAAACACCTACTTCTACCAACTTACAGCTTCCATTGAGAAATAAAACTGAGGAGACCAAGGCTGCAGGATTGAGGGATACTGTCACATCACAATGCTGGTTGGATCAAAGAACAACAGATACTTCACCTTCATTGCATTCCGAGGACAAAGGATTTTCTGGTGATGGAGATGGAAACAAGGATGAAGGTGTCAGGTCCTCTATTAACAAGAACAGGCCAGATGTAGAGAAGGGCAAGCACTGTGTCTCTACAGGACAGGATGAACAAATGGGAATTGACAATAAAAATTGTAAGGTTGTACACCAAAAAACCCTTCCAGTAAACAGAAATGATACTGATTCACTAAATCTCGCAATATCTACCTTACAGTCAGAAGAAGGGAACCAATTTCAAATGAAAGATCAAATAACACTACTTGAAGTAGGACAAACTCGATCTATTGCCACCGAGCAACTTGATCGGAGAGATCAAGAAATTGCACATCCTTGGACCAGAGAAACTCTTGGCACAGATGGTGCTGGTACAAAGAATCAAGCAAAATTAGGCAACCAATCCTCGACATCTGGGAGAAGGACAAGTGTAGAAGTGAAAGCAAAAGGTCCATTTGGTTCTCAGGTTCAGCTGAAAGTTTTATCAAGTTCACATTCAGAAAGTGATTTACAGACTTCTCAAACCCAGGGGAAAACTCTCCCTGTAAAAATGGAGGAAGCTGGAGCAAGAAATGTTCCTGCCTCACATGTAACTTCTAGAAATTCTCTAGTTAAAACAAAAGAATATGCCTATAGCATGGACAAAAAAAATCAGCAAAAATTATCCGTTTGTGAGACAAACATAGAGGAATTAAAAAATAATGAAACAAACTCTGTGCCAGCTTTGCTTTCTAGGAATTCTAAGAAAACACAGAATGTAGTTGAGCCGCCTTCTACCCATCAGAAGGAACAGCTTCAAGTTATGAAACAATCAAAAGGAAATCAGGACTTAAATGATGAACTAAGAACAAAGGCTAATGAGTTGGAAAAGCTTTTTGCTGCACATAAGCTCAGAACTGCTATTGATCAGACAGCTAATAATCGAAGAAGCACACCTGTGGAATTTGATGATCAGGTTCCTGTGGCTATGGATAAAAGACATGCAATGATACCTCCTGATCACTTGCTTAAGAAATCCACGAGGGAAATTTCTGAAAAGGAAATGGAAACAGATGCCACATTTCTAAAACCAATGGCAGATAAAAAGGACTATGGTTCTGCTAATGAAAAATTTGACAACTTCAGCTCATCAAATGATTCAAGAGGAAAGTTGTATTATGCATACACGCAAAAACGGGATGCTAAGCTAGTGGTAGAGTCGCAAACAAAAAGGGCTCAAAAGGAAGCGAAAATGAAGGCAATGCGGGACAGTCTAGAACACAGTCAGGCTGAAATGAATTCAAGATACACAGTATCTGCTGCTAGACAGGTTTCAAAAAAAAAATATCTTCGGGCAGAAAAAGTGGGATCTTTTGGAAAAAGACAAAATGAGGTATTGATATGTAGTTTCTCTTCTAATTATCCTTCATTATTATGCATATTCACTATTATTGTACATAGTCTCTGACTTTATCTAGAATTGTTACAGTATAGGTCTAGCTGCCTACAAATTTCCAGTTGGAAAGTAATTACATCCTTAGATTTATGTATATATGGTTGACATCATAAACTATGTAACAAGCTTAAGTTAGAGTTTTAGCCATTGTTGGATTCTAGTGTGACTTGCCCATATGTTATCTTTGTCTAATTGATTGAGTATTAATCTGCACCAAATTATTTTAGTACGGTTCTAGCGATTCTGGATTTGCAATCAGTTGTGTCTATTTGGTTTTTTGTTTTGTTATCACAATTGTGTGAACTGTTCCAGTGACCAATTAATTTCTTTTTCAGATTAGCTAGAAATAAAACTTAAAACAAAGCAATGTAGCAGATAGGTAAAGAGATGGCAACCTAGCTTGTTTGTTGCACAATTATGTCCAAACTAACCAGTGACTAAATTGTTGTATCATGACATGTTTGAACCTAGATCCATACTTTTGTCAGGTACTTGTACTGAGTTCAAATAACAGTTTATATTGTTTGTTGTTGCCAATACCATCTGATAATCCATTGAATTTTTTGGACACTAATCAGTAGCCTCAGCTTGATATTTTACGGAAATTATTTAGTGGAGCAATTTTTTCTGGTTGTAGGCTGTTGAATCTGTTGCTGAAGAGGAGGAAGACGTGGATAAACTATATGATCAAGGCCAGCATACATCTTATAATGATCTGTTTGCTAATAATCATTTTAAAAGCACGAAGCTTTTGCCTAACAAAGCTTTGTCTTGTTCCACACCTCGGACAACAGTAATTTCAAATCCTAAGCCTTCTGTTAAATCTGCCAAATTAGTTTCCACAAAGAACAGATCACAAACTGAAAATCCTCTTTCTGAATCACTTCCTAACTTCACTGACTTCAGAAAGGAAAATACAAAACCATCAACAGCAATTAACAGGGTAAATAAAAGAGAGAGAATTAAAATTCTTTCTCGAAGCAAGAGCATTGTTGAAGAGACTAACCATGTTATGGAAGACAAGTCACATAGGTTTCTGTCCATGAGAAATAGTGCTGCAATGCCTGGTGAATTGGAGGACCTTTCTCTTCTCAATTCTGATATTCTTGATACTGCACTCACTGGGTTTGATAAGCCACATGCAGATACAGTTTTTACCAATGAAGCTCAAAAGAGCAAGGAGCTGAAGTTGTTTGTCAGGAAAGGGAAAGGTGCCGCTCCTAGTTCAGGAATTAGCATTTCTAATCCTAAAGCCTCTGTTGTTTCAGGTTTAATTCAGCAAGGCAACTCACCTGATTTGGATAAAGATACACATGAGAGATCATCTGTTCAAGAAGATCCTGAGCCTGCTGACTATCTGCTTGATTCAGATAGTGAAAAGTTAAGGTGTAGTCAAGAATATGAGAACTCTGATGATTTTGGCTCAGAGGATGGTGATTTTCAGTCACTTTCCCAAGTAGATTACAGTACAGCTCCCGTTTCCCCCAATAAGCATTCTGCAGGGAATGCAGAAGTGCCACCAGGAGAAAGCCCTCGATCATGGAACTTTAATGTGCACCCTGAGGCATCAGATATTGATGTTTGTGCAGATTCACCTATCGGCAGTCTGGCATCATGGACCTTAAATCCATTAAACCCATTGGAGGCAGATGCTGCTTGGATGAGAAAAAAATGGGGAAGTGCTCAGATGCCTTTGATTGCTGCTCATGCATCACAACAATCGCGCAAGGATGTTACAAAAGGGTTCAAACGATTACTGAAATTTGGAAGGAAGAGTAGGGGTGCGGAGACTCTAGTCTCGGATTGGGTTTCTGCTTCAACAGCTTCTGAAGGTGATGATGATACTGAAGATGGTCGTGATGTGACAAACAGACCAACAGAAGATTTGAGAAAGTCTAGAATGGGTTATCCACTTGTCCATGATGGGTTTAATGAAGGAGAGATGTTTTCTGAACGAGGTAGAAATATTTTCCTTTTCGCATGAATTTCCTTTGAACGACTTCGATTTCTTCAATGTGATCTTATGGCCTGTTTGCTTCACTGAAAAAATTTTCCAGAAAAAATATTTTCTAGATTTTCCAATTTTTGGTGCAATAGAAAATCATAATTAAAGGAAAATTTTCTTTAGGTCTAGGTTTTTTTTTTTGAGGAAAATGATTATTTTTTGAAAAATCGCAGTAAATGACTCGTTCTCTTCTGCTGCTTGCCATCGTTCTCCATGTAGGTTTATTGATTTAAGCAGGATTGACATTAATTATTGACCTTTATCTTTTATTGTGCAGAGGATGCAAACATTGATTAGGTCCCTATGATCTTTCTTCTGAATCTCAAGTTGACAATGTTATAGTTCTAAAGATGTATGCATAAACTAACAAAGTAACACCTTTTTTTTCCTTAAAGGATTGTTTAGAATGGAATGTTTAAGACCGATCAAGATGCAGTTCTCATGCTTACATTTGTGCTATAAATATTTGTATGAACTCTCAATCCATACCTTTTACTCGTTCTTTCTTCTTAATCTCAAGTTGACAATGTTATAGTTCTAAAGATGTATGCAGAACTATGTATGCATAAACTAACAAAGTAACACCTTTTTTTTTTTCGTAAATGATTGTTTAGGATGGAATGTTTAAGACCAATCAAGATGCAGTTCTCATGCTGACATTTGTGTTATAAATATTTCTATGAACTCTCAATCCATACCTTTTACTCGCTCTTTCTGTACCAGCTATTAACATTTGAAAGATTCTTCTGATTACAATGAGCAAATTGCTGAACACGGTTGGTTTATGCAGCTGAATCATTACGAAGCTCCATTCAAAACCCTCCTGCAAATTTCAAACTTAGAGAGGATCATCTGGGTGGGGGCTCCCTGAAAGGTAACAAAAGCACCGTGATTCTTGACAATTTTTTCAAAGTTCCCGACGGACAACTGCTAATATGCTGAATGATAAAATCTCAGTTGCAAGTTTGTTGTAAGATAATCATTTGGGCACTTCAACTATCTTTGTTGACCCATTTCGTAAATATTTGCAGCACCACGATCTCTCTTCTCGTTATCTTCATTTCGAAGCAAGGAAACCAAGCTTAGGTGACACTGGATTGCCTGAAGTATCCAATTTTCCAATAGATTCGTTATAGCGGCTTCAGTGATGAATCCCGTCTATTGTTTGCTGTGAGTTCTTAGCTACCTTGCCACTGTCTTCTCATTGTAGATTTGGATGATTTATAATCTGTTAGTCTAACTTATCAATTAGCACGGCAATGTTGTATGGCCCGAGGTGTTGTCTTCTCCACTTATAGCATGCTTTTATATGATGATATAAAAACATTGTTTTGAACTACAGTGGTTCGACTCAATTTTATAATATACAATCTTCTTCAGGATTATGTATTGACGAAAGTTTTGTGGATCCGACGGTCCTTTATTACAATTTATTACAATGCTATGTTGCTGCTTCTTCAGTTGCCATTTGATCTCATCTGTGCAGTAGAATCTTTTCCGTCTCGATGGATCTTGCTGTTTATATGTTTCGGCCATAAAAGTTTTTTTTTTTTTTGGTAAATATCAAATGAACATCTTTTTTGTTTAAAAATGAAATATGAATTTAAAATTTATGATAATTTTAATTGAAATTGTTGACAATTTCAAATGGAATATTATATGTAATAATTTATTTACTTTGGATTTAAAATTGATAGGAAAATTATAAAATTATTTTAAAAGTATGGATGGATTTCAATTATCTTGTAAAATATATTTATTTATTAAGTAACCCATTCGATTATTAATTTTTTTATCCACATCATAATTATTTTGTATGTTTTGATGGTCGAATTTTTGTTTAAAATGGCAAATATGCAATTACTATCTGAAAGATTAAATTTATCTTTTCAATTTGATTTAGTTTATAGTTTAACTAAATTGAAATTGAAATAATTTTTTTGATTATTTGGTCAACCAGAAACAAGTCAAATCGATTCAGTAAAAGAAATTAAAACAAATAATTCTTCTAGCTAATAAATAGTGCTATGAGTCTAGATTCAGCTCAATTGGTATTGTCAACCAAATTAAGTAATGGACAATCCTAATCAGTATTAGAGAGTAGAAGATCTCCTCACGAGCTTAACCGAGTTAAGTTTTATGATGCTTAAAATTATTTAATACTATAATTAAGTGAAGTCGAATCTAAAATAAATATTGAAATGATTATTCAAATTTAACTTGATTTATTTTTTTATAAATTTGAACTTATTTAAAATTTGTTTATTTTCATTCAAGAAATTTATTTGATTATTTAAAATTTTTATTAAACTTGATGATATAAAATTATTTATTTATTTTTTTAAAAAATATTTATTTATTGATAAGAATTTTATTAATAAATATGATTTATAAATTTTATTCGTTACCGAATTCATAAATATTATTTATGAATAATTTATAATTTTTATTCATGAATATTAACTAATTGAACATATATATATTTAAAGTTATTTGTTTGTCATTTAATGATCTCATATCGAACATCAAATTTATTCATAAACATTTGATTCATTTATAATCTCATCTTATCATTCATATGAATGATTAATATTTTATCTCATATTCCAATTCATAAACTAAACAGTCTTTCTGTCGAGTAAATTCTAGGGTTAATAACTTTAAGCCCCCCTTATTTTATAGCAAGTTGCATTTTGCCCCCCTCTATTTTAAAAACTACACTTATCCCCCCCCCCATTTTGACATGAAGTAAAAAGGGGGGAAAAAAGTAAATGACCAAAATAGCCCTAACCTAAATCAGACTTCTAGAAGAAAATGAAAAATAAAAAAAATCCCACAAGACCGTTGAAAGCTTAACCTTAATAAAATTTGATTTATATATAGGCCCAAAATTTCACTTGTTCCTAGAAAAAATATCCTCACAAAATTCATACATGCATTACCAGTATAAACAAGAGAAAAATAGTAACTATAAAAGGGATAATCAATTAAAAACTCATTTTACCAAATAAAAAAGAGTCAAAATTTTAAATTAATGAATCAAAATTAAATGAAGATAGAACAAATCATTAAAAATTAAAATGAAGACCCTTTGACGATTTAGAAAAAAAAATTACCCTTTTAATTTTTGTCCAAAAGTAAATTTTCATTTCAAAGCAACTAAAAATACTTTTCATTTCAAAAGGGTGTTGTTTTGAAATAAAAATTTACTTTTGGGCAAAAATTAAAAGGGTGATTTTTTTTCTAAATCATAAATGGTTTTCATTTTGATTTTTAATGATAAATTTTATTCTATCTTCATTTAATTTTGATTCATTAATTTAGAATTCAGAGTTACTGTTTTTTCTATTATTTATGCCAGTGCAGTGCATATATGAATTTTATGAGGATATTTTTTCTAGGAACAAGTAAGATTTTGGATTTATATATAAATCAAGTTGAGTTAAGGTTAAGCTTTCACTGGTTTTGTGGGATTTTTTTTTATTTTTCTTTTTCGTGTAGAAGTCTGATTTCGATTAGGGTTATTTTGGTCATTTATATTTTTTCCCTTTTTACTTCATGTCAAAGGGTGATTGAGTGTAGCTTTTTAAATAGAGGAGGACAAAATACAACTTAATATAAAATTCAGAGGGCTTAAAGTTATTAACCCTAAATTCTATTCACATAATTTATACACATGCGTCTCATTCGTTATTCAAACTTTGTCTCTCTTAATTTTTTTTTTTCTTTTCGAGTGTTTTACTATGCACCACACTTGTGGAAACTTATGGCATGTTCTTCCCCTTGACTTCCGGCAGTCCCACTGTTCCACATGTCTCTCCCCTCACATGATTTGTCCTCTCCACCATTCTCGTCACCATCACAACATTAGAAATTGCCAAAGATTTGGGCACTTTTTCCTTGTCTTCCACCAAGATTCCACACACTCACCATAAACAACCCCATTCAACTCTGCCTCGCATTAAAAGGTTAAAACACAATGCAATAATTTTGTTATTTTTATGCAGGGACTGTCTTCTTCCACTGTCCGAGCCTTTTATATTTTCTCCAGGACCAAGTTTGAGTTGGTGCACTGGCATCCCTGCAACTCTTTACTTCTTCTCTTTCATTTTTCCTTTGTACTCAGTCCTTTTTGCTCGAGATTGTCGATGAAGAGATTACTCTTCGCAGCGTGGTTTAAGTGATCTCTTCGTGCCGCCATTTAATGCTGGTCCTGTCGATGAGCTGCGTGAGGAAGATGATGAAGAACACTCCAATTTCCTATAAAAACAGGAATGTGAGCTACGATCTCGGCCAGTTGGATTTTTAAAAGGCACTGTATTCCAATTTACCTTTTACTCAATTGTTCCTTGTTCAGTTCTTGCAGGAGGCCATGCAAATGATGCATCACTGAGACAGCTTGAGACTGCAAAAATGAGAGGCGCAAAGAACAAGAAGAAGACATGGATAAGAGCTCTCTCCCAGCTGTTCTTCAATTGCAGACATACGAAGAAGAAGAAGAAGAAGAGTGAGGAAGAGGAAGAAGAAGCGCCATTGAAGGCCAAGGCATTGAAGCTTTCAGGAGTAGAGAAGAGGCCATGGCTATCAGGTTCATTTGGTGAGCTTCGCCACAAAATGGGGTTGTCTTCTTCTTCTTCTTCAGTGTCTCTCTCTTTCTGCTTCACCCCTGCAGAGGCAGGAGAGACTGAGGTGTCCTACAGGAGCTTGGGGCACCAGAGCCATGCCATTGGAGCTCAAGCTTTTGGACCAATCTATCTGGTGACATAAGGCAGAAGATACATGTCAGATCAAGTGCAAGAGAATTCAATTTTAGGTTCTTTTCCTCGTGTTTTTTCTGAACACTAAAGTTTCCACCTGTGTTAGTTTGATCTGAGGTTCAAAATCTTAAATCGTGCTAAAGTTTCGATTTTTGATTGGAAGATTGGAAATTATATTATTTTGGTATCGTGCCGATGCTGTTTTGATACATGGTACAGGTAATGACTTAGAGTTGAAGAAGTAAGAAGATGAAACATAAGAAGAAGATATTGTCTTTGCCAAACATAGTTTTAAATCTTGTATCATGCTTGGGAAACGAAATGAAACATATTGTAACACTAAATTGTCAAAACTTATGCCTCCTTCCTTTTCGCCTTCTTCACGGATATCATGTATCATAGCGTTGACATGATACTGAAACAATTTCTTTTCAGCCAAAAATTTAAAATTTTGAACCTTGGTGACGAATGATATTGAGTTTCAATGATTTACTAGAATGTTACATTTCAACTATTTTGCCTAGCACAATATAAAATTTTAAATCATGATTTCAACCCTTGAAACCTTATTTCCTTTCTAAAGCTAGATCAGACCGGCGAAATAATGACTATTTTTTGAACCAAACTTGAATGGTTCGAGCAGCAAAATCATGATTGTAATCCTTCGGCAAGGTTTTTAGAACACTAGCAAAAAGGATAGTTTGGTGTAAGTTTTTGTTAACGTGGGATCCTGAAAAAGTATCAGATGGTCTATTATAGATTGTCTTGATTTTAACATGTGATCTCATGGTTGTTTTAGAACACTAGTGTTTTTCCAAAAAAAAAAAAACTAGAAATTTGAAAATTCAGTCCTTCAGTGCAGTGAACTAAAATTGAATGCCACATTGATACTTTTTTCAATATGAATTCTAGATTTAATGCTTGGTTCCGAGTTGGGAAGGGCACATTTAGTACAATAAACTTCATTGAAGTTTAATGAGTTTGGTATGGATATTCAAGTTACCCTAGAACCCTAAACCCTAATGAAACCTAAATTGATGTCAAAACCACCAATCCACCAACCTAAAACTTAGTTAAAGCATATGTATCTCCATTCACTGGTGCAGTGTTGATTATTTGTTTACAACTCAAAAATGGCGCACAACTCTTTGAAAACTAATGGCATCAACTCAATTACATCACAAATCCACATAAATGTTCACTGCTCTACCAAATTCAGAATCTGAAACATCTTGTAGCCTGTCAAACCAATTGTTTGTTGTCGTCGGAATCACAGTGTGTGGCCACCTTGAATAAGGTCGATATCTAATTTCTTCAATCTCACTAAGGATTCGACATGCACCCTTTAGTGTGTGTATTTCTCCCAACCTGCAAGTGATATTAAACATCTGTTGACCATAAGAAACAAACTGAAGGAATTGTTATGGAAGTCAAGGATTAGGCTACAACATTAAGTCATTAACCTTCCTAGTATCAGTCTTGGTTGCAGATTTTGGCTTGAACTTGGATTTAAAAGTTTCGGTATAATTCAGAAATTAACATGTTGAGAGTAAATCTGTTAACCTTACTATTTCGGCACGCCTCTTTGCCTGTTCAGCGATCAAAGAGGATCGTCATCCATTGTTCACGATATCAGAAGACACAAGACCTTGCAAGGATTGCTGGGAGATCAACCATTGAGCCTCTCTATCTTGCTTTCCAAAGCTCTTTCTACTAGTAAAAGCAGTCTGTAATAGGCAATGACATAATTAATTTATCGACTCTTGCTATCAGTCTCTAGAGTTTACAATGTAGCTAGCAGTAAACATCTTGGCAACAAGAATTTGGCTACAAAATTTAACTGAGTTTGTTACCTTTCTATCAAATAGCAGATTCCATGCTTCTCCACTGAGAGTGTATCGCACGGTGAACTTGATTATATCGAGAGGAAAGTAGAAAACTACACTGTAAATCCATATCACACCAGCCCAGCCCCAGCCTATGCCACTTATGGATGCAAAACTTATATGTGCATAGACTGCAATCAAGGTGGCAACCTGCACACAGTGTAAAGTTTATGGATATGTTGATCAAACCTTTCGGTCAAGCTGAATACTAAAAGATCAAATAGAGGCGAGTATTCTAAACTAGTCATATACAAGAGAAGTAAAAAGTATGGTGAATTAGTGACTGAATTCTAGGGAACTCACCAATTGAGCTACAACAAATGCACACATCAGAAGAGTGCCCGGTCTCTCCAAAAACGACCAACCATGACTGCGTGTGATGAATATAAGAGCTTGACTAATGATGCTAACTTGCAGATATATAGCAGAAGACACTTCTTCAGTGTTCCCACATAGAGATCGAACTTTGAAATGCGTCTGTTGTCGAATAAGAAATTCATGGGAAAGGGTTGAAATTAAACTGAAGCTAAGCTTGCAATCTAATGATGGTAAGAAACAATCATAATACCTCAAAGAAGCTAGTCTTGATGATAGCCCAATAGAAAAGAACAGAAACTAATGCTAGATATGTCCCTATAACAATGCTTGTAGTAAATATCTCTTCTAGCTTCCAGCTATCAGGGTGTTTCGATGGCTTCACATGATCCTTTGATATCGTCATGATGGTCCCTGAAAAGAAAAAAAAAAAAAAAAGCATACCATTTAGGGGGAACAGTTGAATTGGTGATATTTAAGCTCGAGAAAAATAATTAACTCTTTACCATCATTCAGAATGGCTATGATCAAAACCATGAAAGGAGGGAAATCATATTCCCATATCAAAGCAAGTAGAACAAATCCAAGCTGCAAAAGCTGCAAAGTATGTAGGATTAGGATTTGATCACGCATATGAATTCCTTCATATTGACATGAGTTTGCTTACCACTATACGAATTGTTATGGAGACAGCATAAATCTGCAGTTTAGAAATAAAGACTATGATGGCATATGTGGAGTATAGTAAAGAAATTGATTGGAGGATCACTTATTCAAGCTTCTTAACTGTATAGTTGTTCATTCTCTGGAAGATGGCTCTACTGGTCAGGACAGCACTTATAATGACACTAAATCCAGGCTCTGTAAGGACGATATCAGCGGCGCTCCTTGCAGCATCTGTAGAATCTGATACTGCTATTCCTATGTCTGCTTTCTTCAATGCAGGTGCATCATTTACACCATCTCCTATCATTCCACACACATGCTTCTTTTCTTGGAGAATCTTCACAATCTCATACTTATGTTCTGAAATAAGAGAATGAATGTGCATTAGAACTTTCTTACAGGACCTAAATTTTATTTTTAGTCGTTTTAAAGAATTGCATTGCAGTTTCTGGCGCATTACACTGGTGGAAATGTGGTTCATGAGATTTCAATAGCATTACAAATCTTGTTTCAAATGGGCAGCATCCAAAAATACCTGGAAAAACTCCAGCAAATTCATCTGCTTTTTCGATAAGTTCATCTACAGGAAGAGCATCATTTTCGTCCTTATTACGACCAAACAATGACCAAGAAGGATACATGTTAGTTCCCATTCCTAGGCATCTGCCGGTTTCTTTAGCAATGGCTAGTTGATCACCTGCAGGAAGATCTATCTGCCTTTAAGCACTTAAGAATAACAGCATCAATTCAGTGTACACTGAAAGCTGTTAGGCATCATTTGAGAAGTAACGAGTCAAAACTTCAAATAAAGCAGCTTTAACTCAATCAAATGGCAGATATACCAGTAATCATCTTCAAGCAAACACCAAGGTTTAGAGCTCTCCGAATGGTCTCAGCGCTGTCGTGCCTAGGAGGATCAAACAATGGCAATAAGCCGCAAAAGACCCATGGATCACCTGGGCTCTCTTGCCTTCTCAGGAACAGCCTGGAATTTTGTATGCAACAAATCAAATTTAGCAAGCAAAAACTGTTTTTTGAGTTAGTAAAATGTGTGCCGGTTTTACCTGGAAAGCTACTCCAAGAGAGCAAAAGACCCCTTTCAGCAAACTTGTCAATGATTGCATGAACTTTTCCGACTATTTTCTCTTTATTGTGGCATAGATTCAGAATCTAAAGGCCACAAGAAGTTCAGTTTTGGAAGAAATTGACAGTCATGAAGGCACCTGCTCTGGAGCTCCTTTGCTAGCTCGATACCAATTTCCATCAAGATCCATGTATGTGATAGCAGTCCTTTTGTCCACAGGGTTGAAGGGGAAAATATGCATTTCAGTTATGTTTGAGCGTGCCTATTTTCAAAATGATTTTTGTTATTTCTCCTTGCAAAACTTTCAGTGGAACCATAATGCTACTTGAAGGATTTCTGATTTCACATGAAAATTGTGTTTCTTACCTCTTTAGGATCAGCAAGCATATTAACGATAGCAGTATCGATAGCATCCTGGTTTTCAAGCCTTGCGGCTCTTGCTGCAAGCAGTATAACCGTGTCCTTGTTCATGTCCTCACTGAACACCTATTGGATAAGAATTAGCAGTCAATAGCTACTATTTGTTCATAAACAAGAGAAGTTTTCTACCTCAATTAGATTCCAGTCGACAGTTGGTCGTTTAGTGTAAGTGTGCCAGTTTTGTCGCTGCAAAGAACATCCATTCCAGCTAGCTCTTCAATTGCAGTCATCCTCTTAGTGATTGCGCCCTGAAATCGACATTTTGGCGTGAGATAGTTTTTCAGATACTACAGCTTAAGCTCCAAGCATGTACCTACTGAGAAAGTCGATGAGACCCAATTGCAAGTGTTATTGATAGCACCGTTGGCATGGCTATTGGAATCCCCCCAATCAAAAGAACAAGAAGGTTATTGATTCCATTCCAGTACGAGCGGTGTTGGATCGGAAACATCACTATGATTTCAAGAATTATTCCAACAGCTATCGAGCATATACAGAAATTCCCAATTGAAGTAAGAACCTGAAAAATTCAGTTAGCCAACACTGAACATGACTAGCTTAAAGAAGAGGCATATGATCCTCTTTAATGGAGCTTTACCTTCTGAAAGTGCCCAACTACTTCGGTGGAGTCTACCAAAAGGGCTGTTTTTCCAAAGAAAGAGTGACTGCCGGTCGCAATTACGACAGCCTCAATCTCTCCTTGCTTACAGATTGAGCCAGAGAATACTAGATCACCTCTCATCTTTGTGACAGGAAAAGATTCACCAGTAAGAGCTGACTGCATCACCACAACAAAGCAGTCCTCACATTTCCATGGATCTAAAGAGCATGATAATGAAAGCAAAGGTGAAGTTATAGGAGGATCTGCCTGATCAACTTTCAAAGGATCTCCCTCAAGCAAACGAGCATCTGCAGGGATGATGTCGCCAAGCTTAATGCTGATGATGTCTCCTGGCACAAGAACAGCAGCATCCTTATCTTGCCACTGTGCATCTCGGAGCACCTATTGGTAACAATCAGAATTGACTAATGCTTTGTAGTAATCTGAGGACAGTTTTAGCTTGATGTTGTTGTTGGTGGTGGTGTTTTCTGTGTTACAAATCAAACTCAACAAGCATTCAGAACCTATCTTACACTTTGGAGCCAGACGAGCCATGAGGGCGGCGGCAGCATTTCCGGCATTGTTTTCCTCGAGGAAACTGATAGTAGAATTTATGATCAGAAGGCAAATGATCCCTGCAAAGTCTTGTCAATCTGGACACTGACCCTATAACCAAATGATCTTCTACTTGAGTCAAGAAGAGGCAATACGAAATTAAAGAAAAATGAAATGATCTGAGGCAACTCACTCCACCATTAGCCAGCACAATCGCCATCACTGCTGCAGCTTTCATGACCCAAGACAAGGGGTTCCACATGAAACTAAGGAACTTCAAGAACTTGTTTTACTGAATTCAAATGAACCACTAACTATGATGATCTTGAAATGACAACAATGAACAAGCTTTATCGAACTTACAGATTTCTCCTCTAAC
Source organism: Zingiber officinale (assembly GCF_018446385.1). Lineage (NCBI taxonomy): Eukaryota > Viridiplantae > Streptophyta > Magnoliopsida > Zingiberales > Zingiberaceae > Zingiber > Zingiber officinale. The sequence continues at coordinate 151,891,314 of NC_055992.1, read as the reverse complement.
TTGTTTAGTCCAAAAAGCTGCAGTCTTGCTTCTGCGTCTGCTGAAGAAAGTCTAGCTCCGGATGTTCTTAGTTGTTCAAAAACATCCTCCAAGGGCATGTGTTGCTGTAATCGACACTTAAGCAAGCCTGAGGGATATCTTTGGCCGTGATGCAATTTAGAAAATGATTACCAGATCGATCGAGTCATGTATAAAGTTTCCAGGATCGAGCAATAGCTTATCAAGCTCATCCATTTCTGAAGTACTGATGTTGGCTTCCCGCTAAATTCTGCAAAAGAACACATCTTTGAAGCACAAGTATAAAAGAACACTGATTTCTCTCGGGGATTTTGAAAGTTAATCCTCTGGAACTTGGGATTTCTGCCGAGGGAAGGTGAAAAGAGAGAGTCCCTAAGCCAGTGGCTGCTGGTGCAGTTGGAATGGGTCGGCGGTTGACCGGAGGGTGGCCCTTCCCGCCACTCCCTCCAACGGCTCTTCAAATGACTTCAGCAGTCAAACCTACCCTTCGGCATGCAAGCAGTATCAGCCGGGCCATGCAATTTCTTCATGCGTTCTTATGTGAATTATCGATTAGTGATTTGACCCTTTTTTTCTTTAATTCTATAATAATTTTTTTATTGAAGTCAATTGTAAATTCAGGAACGTTCGCAGGAAACAGGTGCCACCGGCATCCTCAGCCGGCCGCCAGATTCACTAACAGCGACCTCCTTCACCAACGCCGGCTTCTCCTTGATCTTCCCCCTTGCCAAAATTTCTCCGCCCTCAACATAAAAAACAATACCTTTGAATCTTCATGAACCCAGCAACCATTGACCTCCTGATACTCCATCTGCTTGGTGCTCGATTCCCCTGACAATTAAGGGCGCCAAAGCTTTTGAATGATAACAATGTAAAATGTCCAATAATAATAATAAGAAGCTGCTCTTGGGCAAAGCTTTCAAATGCAATTAAAGTGCAATGCAATGGTCATGACTCCACAGACAGACCACAGAGTCGAAGCTATCAGCAATAAATTTAACACACTTTTACTGATACTCGAAAAATCAAAACAAAAAAAAAGGGGGGAAAGGATCAATAGCCGCGCCTTGGCCTTGGTTCTGCTACCGTAACGCGTATAGATCTTCCATCCAGGTCCTGTGCCAAAAAGGAGCACAAGTCTTAATCTGATAGATTTGGTAGTACAAACAAGTAGAGGAAACAACATGAATCCTATGCCTGAACTATTGCGGGTTAGATTCATGGGTGTACAATCAGCTGTTGTGTATGAATACTTTGATCATAGGATTAGATTTCCTATGATCTTAATCACAGATGATGCTAATTATTGAGATGTTGGAGAGTGCTCTATATGATGTGCAATTTTTTAAAGCAAAGAAAAGGAAAATATGTGTTTGCATTAGTTGTGTATAAAACAAAGAACAAATCCTAAAAGAAGGATAAACAGACAATTTATCGAGGCAATAAATATAAGGAGCAGTGGCTTACAGCGCCGTTAAGTGATGTTATAGCATTGCCAACCTCCTTAGCAGAGCTATAGGTGACAAAGCCGAAGCCTCTCGACCTGCCGCTTTCCCTATCATAAACGACCCTGGCCTCTAAAACCTTCCCTTGCTCACTGAAAAGAGTTTCAAGAGACAAATCGTCAACACCCCATGAAAGATTGCCTACATATACTCTGTTTGCAGCTTCAGGGTTTGTTCTAGCTCGGGATCCTTTAGATGGGAATTCATCTCTTGGAGGAGGAGGTCCTGAGTTGACCCTCAATGATCTCCCTTCAAATGTCTGTTGATCATAGAAATTGCAACCATTACTCAACTTTATCAAGTCAACTCTTGCAAGAAGGCAAAAGCAAAGTCAACTTAAATGTGGGGTGAAAAGAACAAAAGAACCATCAACTGGACAACATAAAAAAGATAAGTTAAAAAAAGTGGCATATATGCACTACTTTTTAGGGACTCCAGCTTAACAAACACAAAGGCAATGAACCAATTGTCACACGAAGATAAGTTGGAATATCAACATCTAAGTAGGCAGGAGGACAAAAGCAATTTTACACATTCACCATCCACAACAAGACCAAGGGCAAGTGTTCAACAAGCTAAACAGTGAAAGGCCAAATTATCCATTATATCATTGAGACCAACAAGTGGATTTTACATCTCTAGCTTACCATAGGGAAGATTGACAATTTAAATAACAAAAGGAGAAAATAATAATGAATAGAAATATACTCTAGGCTACAAACTTAAACTGCCTGTGCAAAAACATCATTAACACACTACTATCCCCTAATAAAACAATGACAATGAGAGCAGATTATTATTTAGGTACTCCTCTGAATTCTAGAATCAGCTAAAGTTTATGCCAGTTGTTTCTTAGATTGTTTCAATACATGATAGGTACTCTTTATCACATCATGTTCATTCAATGTATGTACTCATAATTGCCACATTACCGTATCAAGTAGAAGTAAGAAATTCTCATATCTGCCAAATAACTCTGATTTAAGTAACTCAATTTTACTGTAGTTTAGCAGCTAAACGACTAACTACATGGATGCTATGGTGGTTGCATCAACTACTCTCAGTTACAAACTTGAGGAAGACAGCTGCTCAGTGGCACCCTCTCTAGAAATCGCATTAACAATATAAAGGTAGCACCAATTGTACTTCAAACATCACATCCGAGATCTTGATTTACATGATTAAAATATTTGGACCTTTCCATTGATGCCATAATGAAGTGTACCAAATTCACTTACATAACCATTAAACTGTTGAGCAGCTATTTCAACCTCCTCGATGGTAGACATGGTCACGAACCCAAACCCTCTGCTCTTTCCGGTTACCTTGTCATATATGACCTGTAAATGACCAGTAAGAACAATATCAGAAACTCTATTTAAAGTTTTGCGTGAGAAATTTCCATGAGTTTTAACTCAAAACCTAGAAAGTTGAGTCGGTCAAAGTAGAGTCTAGAGCATACCTCAACCATCTCAACATTTCCGACTCTCTGAAAGAGACCAGCGAGCTGGGAACTGTCGATGTTGAAGGGAAGGTTCCCGACAAAGAGCTTCAAGTCCGGCGAGAACTCCGCCTCTCCACCCGACAACTCGACATGCTCTTCCTGATCCAAGCCCGACGACACTGCCACCTTGGGGACGATCCCCGAGCCCAAGGTCGGCGCCTTTCGCAGGAAAGGGAGAGAGGTATAAGAGCGAAAAGAGACGAAATTGAAGCGGCCGACGGATTTGGGTGGGGCAAAGGAAAGGGAGGAGATAGCGAGAGACGAGGTCTGAGGTTTGGCTGAGGATACGGTGTGGAGTCGGGAGGAGAAGGAAGGGACGAGGGATGAGGAAGCCGCCATGGATTGGGGTTTAGGTGTTGATAAGACGGAGAGAGTAAGAGCGAGAAAGGAGATGAGACGGTGGAAAAGGAGATCTTGCTATTTACGATTTTATTTAATAGATATTTTGGGGGCAAAATTGCCAAATCACACATATTAAAACTAGGCTTTTTGCTCACTAATATGGGCCGGGTCGAAAGCCCGCATCGAATTAAGAAGACGAGCAATTGGAAGCAAAAAAAAATATGAAAAAGCATATCAGAGCCAGGTTTCGATCCTAGGACCTGTGGGTTATGGGCCCACCACGCTTCCGCTGCGCCACTCTGATAATTGAATTTTAAGGTGTTTTGATAGTATATAATTCTATTAGTTTCATAACGATGATTTTTTTAATAATGATTGGTTCATTTTCATTTTTCCATGCAAATAAATTAATTAAAATCTGTCTGATAAAATTCAAGTTATAGAATTTTAAAAAATATACCGTATTGAAATATTTTTATTTTTTTATATATGATGTCATTTTGCTTGAGCTAAGTGGGCGTATTGACTTCTAACTAGGTTAGTCAGATTAGCAAGGATAGAATCAAGCCCGTTAATTGATTTGATTAATCAGTTTGGCTGCTTAAAGGGATAATCTCGATGAATTATTCAGGTTGACCAAGGAAGACTTATAATATAAACTTAATGTGTAGGTTTGCATGATTTGTCAATGAAGTGTTATAAGTTGTTAGTGTTGAAAATATAATAAAGTTTTATATTGAAAAAAAATATTAAAAGATTATGAATTTAAATTTTAATTAATTTAAAATATTAAATGAACGGGAGAAAATATAAAATTGATTGTGTAGTAACTTAAAATTCAATAATTTTAAGTTAATAAATCTAATACTTTTATCATAAGGGCTTAATGTAATTGGGAGATGACATGAGAAACTATGGACCTATAATCTTAAGCTCTAATAGTATTAATTAAATTAAACTCTTTAATTAGTATGTCAATATCATTAATTTCAAAGTTACTCCACTATAAACCTGGAAGTGTACTCTTAAAACTATAGGTATAAAATTATTCAAAAGTAATAAATAATTTATTGATATAATCATGTACCATTCATAACCAAAACTAGTTAATTTCTATTAACATCTTTAATTATATCTTTCTTATGTTGAATTAATTTTCTAATGAATAATATATTTATGATCTCAATATCTCATCATAAATTAAGGGCTCTTATTATTCAAATCTCAAATCAATACTTAAGTAAACAGTTCATCTAGTTTCTTTATGAAGAAATGGATTTCGTCTTGTATATTAATGTTTCTGACTATTTATTTTATTATATTTCCAATAAATCAAGAATATTTGACACTATAATTGATTTGTGTTATCACTTGATAAGTAAAAATATATACAAATATTATACATAGGAGTTTATTAATTATTTAGAATATAGATCAGTTTATATGTGATAATCATTGACTAATAATAAATACTCTATTTATCACCGAATTTACTATAGATTTAAACTTAGAGGGTGTTTGATTGATGAATTTGAGAATGAGGAAATGGAATGATAATAAAAAATAGTGTTTGAATTGTGGATTTGAAAATCACATTTTGGGAATGATTACCAGATTTATAAGAATCAACTAAACCTATATAACTTGATGGGTTTCATTTCCATTCCTATTCCTATTTCACCCTACTATCAAACTCATACTCATAGTTATTCCCATCATTTAACCAAACACTCCCTTAATCATGTTCCAATCCTATAATCCAATTATATAAAGTGCTTTAATTTCAATAATCTCATTATTAACAATCAACATAAAATTATTTCATTCAGAATGTAATAACAGCGCTAGTAATTTTAAATTAAAAATTGTTGAATATAAGTGAATAAAGAAGAGATAAAGGAGGAAAGAGACTCCATTATGAATGAGACTTTAGTCTTACATTGGGAGTTTCATGGCATGATGGTTGGTTTATATTGCTTCACATGCATCGAGGATGTGAAGAAATGCATGGGGAGAGACTATCTCTCATGTGTGAATGTGTAGGGGGTGCAAATCCAGGGCTTGGATTGCATTGAATCATGTTGACTCATGTGCAGGCATGACTTACGCGCGTCGAATGCCGGACCGATCGGGGTAAAATTCACCCAAGTGAAACAATCATTATTTTGCCACGTAAATTTTTCACTGCTCGGCTAGTAATGGTCATTAATCGATCATTAACGTTGCCGTTGATCTGATGGTGGCAAATGGCGAATACGCTCGCCCCCCGCCCCTCCCCCCGCCAACCCGTCCTAAGGCCAACACGGAGGAGGTAAATCACAGACGGCTACTAGCCTTTGGAATAGTGACTAGCACATAAGGGAGGAACCCCAGACCTCATGGTGGCAACACCTCATGCGTTAGCCATTAGACCCATCCGAGGAGACTAACGCTGCCGTTGATCTGAACCCCTATATAATGAGGTTGTGATCACAGGCAGAGTAGACACACGCAGCAAAGCAAGTAGAAGCTCTCCACCTAATTTCCCTCATTTGTCGTGCTACTCCTGCTCGGCGGAGTGTCCATGATAACAATCGGGTGTCACTCAGTTCGCCGTGACGCCCAGTGCTTGGTGGGGTTCACGGTCAAACTGTTGTATCCTGGGAAACAGACGACCCGAGTAAGCCTCGAAGCACAACCGGAGGTGGGGGCGAATATGTTTCAAAGAAACTGCGACTTTCACAGGCCTCGGTTAGCTCTCCCTCTCGGTCGATCCGCCCTCTGTTTGGCCGATCCGCCCTCCGCTCGGCTGATCCGTCCTCAGTTTAGTTGATCCACCCTCTCCTTGGCCGACCTGCCCCCTCGACCGATCCGCCTTCCGCTCGGATGATCCGCCCTCTGCTTAGCCAACCTGTCATCTCGGTCGATCCGCCCTCCGCTCCGCCGATCCGCTCTCTGCTTGGCCGACCTACTCGCAAGGCCGATCCGCCCTTTGCTTGGCCGACTTGCCATCTCGGTCGATCCGCCCTCTGCTTGGCCGACCCGCCCTCTTGGCCGATCTGCCTCTGCTTGGCCGACCTGCCCTCTCGACCGATCCGCCCTCTTGGCCGATCCGCCCGCTCGGCTGATCCTCCGGCAACATATTGTTTTTATCCGACAAAGATCTCAACTTTAATTAATAATTTTAGATAAATTAGATCATTATACTTTAAATATTACAATATTTAATCATTTTTTTCTGAGGTTAGGTACCGAAGTAGGATATTTAGGTCACTTATCTTCTCAGTCATCGTAATTTACCTCTTCCGTATTAGTCTTGGGGAGGACTGCCGGGGGCACTAGGGGAGCGTTTTCAACTTTTGCCACATGAAATAAGATATTCAAATTATCACCTAGGCATCTGTAATTCAATCTCCAGTAATGACGTACTTGCATGATTAGTTTTTTTTCAAATGAGATGTGCAATCAGAGAATGGTGGACTTCTGACATGCAATGCACTTTTCGATATACAATATTTAAAATCATAAAATAATAATCTATTTTTGATATTTATAAAGTATTATAACATACAAGTAAACATTATTACTGAAAATTTTCTCCAATAAAATTATAATATTTCAGTTAGGAGCAACGAGGAAGAGATCAAATGGTAATAAATATTGGGCTAATGAGTTTGAATGGACTAAGATGAAACATTTTAGTTCACCCAATTGAGGCACATCTCTGTTCTTAACATATAAAAGTAATGTTTGCAATTTGTGATATCGGATCCGTGGCGCAATGGTAGCGCGTCTGACTCCAGATCAGAAGGTTGCGTGTTCGATTCACGTCGGATTCAATCCTCAAAATTACGGATCATTTATTTTTCTTTTAAATTTTTACTAGTTATAAGGCTATTACTAAAAATTTACGCAATTTGTAATATCGGATCCGTGGCGCAATGGTAGCGCGTCTGACTCCAGATCAGAAGGTTGCGTGTTCGATTCACGTCGGGTTCAATCCTGAAAATTATCTATCATTTTTTTGTTGCTTTTAAATTTTACTGGTCTTAGGCTATTAATAATAATTTACGAAATATGCTATATCGGATCCGTGGCGCAATGGTAGCGCGTCTGACTCCAGATCAGAAGGTTGCGTGTTCGATTCACGTCGGGTTCAATTTTTAAAAATACTTATATCATTTTTTGCTTTTAAATTTTTACTGGTTCTCGGGCTATTACGCAGGCCTACATGTTCGATTTGGGCCTTCAGAAGAACCAAGCCCAAGTGTCGAAGATTTGGTAGAACTTTCTAGATGCAAATATTTGATATAATTTTAATTTCTTATCGGATTGGAAATGCTGTACATCTTTGGACCATCGTATCCAGATTAATGTGTCATGTTGGACTTAACGTGGGTTTAACATCACTCTGTATGTTATACTTAGCTAGATAGATCATGCCAAATTGGATGTGATTTCAAATAGTATGGATGCAATCTATATCTCAAGGTCAGCCTAGTACCTTATCTCTGGTCTCTTCCGGTTTTACTATACAATTTTGATATCTTTCATTTAGTAAATTTATCTAAAAAATTATCATCTAAATTATCTTAATTTCATATATAAATTATAATTTTTTGCTTATTTAATTGGGATTTTTTATTCAAGGATCAAAGTTGAAAAAAAAATATTGATAAAATAAAAAATATAAAAAATATAATTTATGCACATAATTAAGACAATTTAGATAATATTTTTTTAATGAATTTACTAGATAAGAGACATCAAAATCATATAATGGACTAGAAAAGGACCCAGGATAAACGACTAGGGGATCTATACTTCTACATCTCGGACAAACAACAGTCAATATAGATCTTATTATATATTTTTATTATTCTTAAATATAAGTTAACCAAAAATTTTGAAAACATAATTACCAATGCATTAAAAAAATTCGTAGTTTTTTTATTGATATTTGTAACATTTTAATAGTAAGAGATTGACTTACTTTCTTAACTAAGAATGTTTTAGATGTGCTCAAGCTAGCTCATGTTGGACTTGGACTAACACGATCTCAAATTATGACTTAGTTAGAGTTATCGGGCCCATCACTAATTCAGGCATTTGGACTTCGTCTTTACTCCTTAATTCGTTTACTGAAGAAATTTAGAATATAATTTGTACATGTCAAAGATATTTGATAGACTATCAAAATTCTTTCCATTTACCATATCGGTAAGGCCATTAGAGCCCTTGCACTTTTTTTTTGTATTTAGGTATTGTTCAACTTAGTCCCAGAGGCATACGACTTTCCCCTTGCTTCGTATATTGCATAAATTCATGAGTGTTAAATTCAAGAGTGTGAGTACTTTCTTGTTCAACAACAAAATGTCATAGATTTTTCATCTCACTAGATTTTTTTTAATAATATAAGTATTCAGCTTTTACGTTCGTACTAATGAGTACTATGGTCTCACAAAAGTCTTCCACCGATTATTAAGGGTAAATAGGAAAACGTAACTTAGTCTTGGTAGATTGCTCATAGTCACAAGTTTTTGAAACACTACAGCCCTTAACTTTTTTATATCATGTATCTAGATCTTACAACCTGATTAATCTAGGGATAGACGGTCCAATCTCACATTTCACCCATCAAATAAATCTAAAAAAAACTATGACTCCTGACGTGGTGCACTAGTTTCACCAGTAGTTCAAAAATTATAGATGTACCCTACATGAAAATTGAATCATGATTTTTTAGGAAATGCATCTTGCCTCCCACACCAAATCGTAGGGCAGGGCCGTGTTCATTAAGAGATAAAAGAGTCATCCGGCTCAGGCTTATTTTCTTAGGGGCCCATAATTTTAGAAAAAAAATATTATATAAAATAGTAAATTAACTCAATATAATCCCTCATATTCGGATCATAAGTCGCAAAATCAATTGAAGAATCATTTTTCTCTTCTTCCCCTTTCATTTTTTAAAAATAGATTTATTAGTAAAATTATTTTTTCGGTAGTTGGAAGGTTTGATTTTTTCTTCCTCTTGTTAGACACAAACATAATAATTAAATGCTCCAAGATTAATAACGATCACAATCAGATCAGGAGAATTATGTTAGAGATAATACTTCAATGCTCCAAAATCAACCACAATCGCAATTAGATCAGGCACATCAGCTCCACAAAATCAGTCAAGCATTAATATTTGATTGTGATTCCATAAATATGTGATTATTCTCTAATTTTAGCATAGTTTACTAAATACTCAATTAACATAGCCTTGGGTATAAATAGAGGTTGTAACCTACGCAATTGATATAGTGAAAATCCTACGAAGTTCTTCTACTCAATCATTGTTTTTCTTTAACTTTAACTTGGTATTCGTCCACTGCAAAGGGAGAGCTCCCAGAATTTGCTATGGCGCATCTTCTCCTAGTTTCGACTACATCATGTCTTCGTTTACACATCCAGTGACAATCAAACTCATATAATTTGGAGGTCTCAAGTTTTGCCCGTATTAAAAGGACATGGATTATTTCAATATATAAGTGAAGATGTAATAATCCCTCCTGAAATAGTTTCTTCTACCAATGAATATGGAGATTCGATCAGTGTTGTCAATCCTGATTATCTCGTTTGGGAGCAACAAGATTAGCGTCTCCTTAGTTGGTTTCTCTCCACTCTTTCTGAAACCATCTAGTCATATAGGTTGTCGGGGTTTCGTGCACCTCATCACAGAGTCTTTGGCTCTCCCTAGAGAAAATGTTCTCCTCCCAATCGAAGGCACAAGTAATGCAGCTCCGTCTGCAACTTCAAACTGTTAGAAAAGGAGAAACTTCCATCACAAATTACCTGCAACATATGAAGTCGATATCAGATAACCTTGCGGTTGTGGATCAAAGAGTTCCTGAATCAAACCTCATCCTCTATATTCTCGATGGCTTGGGCCCTGAGTATGAAAATTTAATTGTGTCAATCACAACGAGGTCAGATATGGTGGGTATTGATGATCTTACTAGGCTTTTGTTAACCCATGAATACCATCTTGAGAAACTCCACCAGAAGGACTTCAATTCGGCACCAACGGCCAACATCGCGATAGGCACCTTTGGCTGCATGCATCGTCATCCCTTTTCTGGCCATGGTAGGACTTCTTCTTCTCCTTCTGGAACTATCCAGAGTTTCTCTTCTATAGGAGGACCATCCAACGCCGATGCTTCTAGAAGTGGGCCTTCTTCATATGGCCCAAGCAGACCCTCTTCATTCTACAACCCATCAAGGTCCGTTAACCCAACATCTAATTCTCGCGGTGGTTGGAATAATAAAGGACGCAACGGAAATCAATGACCCAAATGCCAATTATGTGGGTTGTTTGTTCATATTGCAACTAATTATCGATCGAATCTCTCGTGCCAAATTTGTAATGGTATAGGACATTCTGCTGTCTCCTGCCAACGTTGATTTGATCACAACTACGGCTCCACTAACAATCCAATTGCAATGGTTGCTACACCATCTACTATTGTTGATCCTACATGGTATCCAGATTCGGGTGCTACTGATCACCTTACTGCTGAATTGGACAATCTCCATCAACACTCTCCATGCTAAGGTATGGAAAAAAGTATGGTCGAAAATGATAATAATCTCCCAATCTACAATATTGGTCATTCTATTGTTAAGAGTACCGATAAGTCACTACACTTGCATAATATATTGCATGTGCCTACTATAACCAAAAATCTTTTAAGTGTTGTCCACTTTACGACCGATAATAACGCCTTTTTTGAATTTCATCCGACATTCTGTGTTGTTAAGGATCGGGTCACGAAGAAGGAACTTCTTCGCGGAACACTTGATGGGGGCTTGTATCTACTAAATCGATCTAAGGAATTCAACACCAAACGAGCTACTTTTCTTGGAGAGCGCTCCTCAATTACTACATGGCACCATCAACTTGGACATTCGTCTTCAGTAGTAGTATCATATTATCTCTACTTTCCAGTTACCTATCTCAGGAAATAAGATAGTTGCTTTTTGTGATGCTTGTCAATATGAGAAAGCTCACAAAGAACCATTTCCAAATTCGCAATCTCGAACTACAAGTCCTTTAGAATTAATACATTCAGATGTTTGGGGTCCATCACCCATTTTCTTCTCTAATGGATGTCGTTATTTTGTGTATTTTGTATATTTTGTGGATGATTATAGCCGCTATACTTGGATTTATCCTCTCAAGAAAAAATATGATGTCTTATCGGTATTTATAAAATTTAAAACATTTGTTGAGAAATAATTTGATATTTTATAAGGTTTTTAAGTAACATGCATTTTATAAGGTTTTTAAGTTAGTCTTATATTTGGTATTTTTTGTTGTTTAAACTAACTTAAACCACCTAACCCTCTCCCTTTGACATTCATCAAACACAATATAGAAAAAATAAGGAAGTAAAAGAAAATGCAATCGAGAAATTGAATTAAAATCAGATTGACTCGGGGGAATCTAAATTAGAAAACATTGAAAATTTTTCAAAAACTAGTTTTCAAATATAGGTTTATCAAATTAGATTTGCAAAAATAAGTCAGATTTTTTAAATAGATTTAAAATATTTTTAAGGAAATATTTTTCAAAAACTAATTTCAAAATATTTTTAATTAAGGGAAAATAAGTATAAGAGCAATTAATCCTCCCTTGAACCTTACATAATTTTAAAATAAAACTTTTGAAAATATTTACTAGAAAAATATTTAAAGTATATTTTTTAAAAAAAAATTGGGGTAGGATTTTAGAAAAGCAATATAAGAAATTGAAATAAACTTTAGGAGATAATTTTTTTTTTAAAAAAAAAAATATTCTCTCTCTAAATTTGATATTCCTCTGAATTTATTACTCCTCCTTAATTTATCTCTTCCCTTAAGTTAACATAGTTTTCTACCTAAGTGTCAGTGTTAGTAACACTCATGTTTATCGAGTATATTATTTACATAAATATTTATATATATACTTAGTATAATTGTTTGATAAAAATAAGATTATTGAAATTAATCAATAATCAATTATTCCCAATAATAAGTAATAAGTAATTTGCTACAAACTTAATAATAGTTAATCATTATCAATAATTTATTGATTAACTTTTATTTTACTTGACTTATTAAATTTCGTATTAATTGACTTAATATCAATGGATTAAAAATAATAGTTATACTTTATATTTTGTTTTTCATTTACTTAATCTTTTAGTTTTGATTAAGTAACATAAGTTACGTTTAATTAGGATTAGCTAAGTTTATAATTAGTATTAATTTACTAAGGTTCAATTTGAATCAATCGTTAATGATGATAAATTATGATTTGATTACAGTGAAGTTAAGATTTTGACTAACGTTAAAATTAAGATTGATTGAGTTAAATTAAGGTTAAGTTTTAAGGTCATGTCTAATTTAGAGTACAACTAATTTTTGAAGTTTTTACTTCAATTATTTACTTATTAATTATTTAATTCAGTTTAGAATTTTAAGTTAATAATTTCATTAGGATTTAGATTTAGTTTAACATTAAGTTTACTTGAAATGCTTTTTAAGTTAAAATAATTGTTTAAACAAATTTTTAAGTTAAAACGATTTTTAAAATAATTTTTTAAGTTAAAATAGTTTTTAATAAATTTTTAAGTTAATTTTAAAAATAAATTTATAAGTTATTTTTTTAAATAAATTTTTAAGTTATTTTTTTAAAATAAATTTTTAAGTTAATTTAAAATAAATTTTTAAAATAAAATTTTGAGTTAATTTCCAAAATAATTTTTAAAATAGATTTTATTTTAAATATTTTTGTAAGGATTTTAAAATAGTTATTTAAAATAAATTTTAAATAATTTTTATAAGATTTTAAAATGAGTTTTCAATAATTTAAAAGGTTTTTTCATAATTTTTAAAACAAATTTTAAAATTATTTTAAAATATTTTTTAAAAGGATTTTTTAAAATACATTTTAAAATAATTTTTAAAAAATATTTTTAAATAATTTTTAAAAGGATTTTTCAAAAGATTTTTAAATAAATTTTAAAAGGATTTTTAAAAATATTTTAAAAATGTTTTTAAAATAATTTTTAAAATGATTTTTAAAATAATTTTTAAAAGGATTTTTAAATAATTTTTTAAAAAAAAATTAAAATATTTTTATATAATTTTAAAATGATTTTCAAATAATTTTTAAAAGGATTTATAAAATGATTTTTAAAAGAATTTTTAAAAAGATTTTTAAATAATTTTTAAATTGATTTTTATAAGTACTTTAAAAATATTTTAAAATTTTTAAATAATTTAAAAATATTTTTTAAATGATTTTTAAAGTAATTTTTAAGAAGATTTTTAAATATTTTTTTTAAAAAAATTAAAATGATTTTCAAAAATAATTTTTAAGTTAAAATAAATTTAAAATAAAATTTTTTAATTTAAAGTAATTTTTTTAAATGATTTTTAAATTATAATGTTTTTTAATTTAATTTGAATTTTAGTTTATTTTGATTTTAATTTTAATTTTATTTTTATTTTAATTCTAATTTTAATTTTGATTTATTTTAATTTAATTTAATACAATTTTAGTTTAATTTAATTTAATTTTAATTTAATTTAATTTTGATTTAATTAATTTTAATTTTAATTAAATTTTGAATTTTTAGTCCTTAGTCATTTCACCCGATCTAAATTTTCAACTAAGAAATCCTACAATTTTATGAAATCCTACAATTTATGAGCACACAAATTAGGTTCAGTTTTAGGATTTGGTTTAACTTTGTGTTAGATTCAGATTTAGCTTTGGGTTCAACAAACAGACATTCTTTGGATAAATTTCTGGGTTATGGTGAGTCACTTGGACATCATTAGAGTAACCATACCTTCGAGGTTTTCCAAATAGTCTTATCCACTAAACTTAATACAAAACTTTGGTCTAACTAGTTAGAATCTGTAAGGGGTAACTTCAGATAGTTCCACTTTACCAAATGCACCAGGTCAAAGCCATATTTTCCTAGAAATGCATAGACTAAACTTCCCTAACGTACTATCATTCAAAACTTCACCAACACCGTAGGTCAAGTTAAACTTTGTCCCTTTTTATTCTAATTCTAATTACCTTGTCGGGTATGTTAGTTTTGGATGTGTCAGCTATTCCAGAGTCTCCCTCTGAATTATTGGCCTGTATTTTTAAGTTTTAGTTCTAGGTTTATGTCTGTTACTTTTATAATTATATTTAACTTGATGATAATCTGATTTTTGATGGGTTCTAAAATATTTTGATTTTGATTTTGTCGTTCTAGGTTTATGTTTTGGTTTTTGATTTGATTTATCAGATTTTACATAGTATATTTTATCTTTGAGTATGTAATATTGATTAACTTCTACTTATGTGGTTAAGTACGCTTTCAGAATCCAAGATTTATTTTGTTGTTTATGTTGGGTTACTAGTGATTTAAATATTTTATTTGAACTTGACTTGTAGCCAAGTCCGATTTTATTGTAGATTGCTTTTTGATTATTTAAAATAAGATTTAAATTTTTAGATCTTGTTGTAAATTTTTCTAAAAGACTTTTTAATTTATTATTTTCTGATTTTAGTGTTAAATTTTCCTCCTCAAGTGTTAGGTCTTGAGTTGGATTAGAATTTGTGATTTGTTCCTTGAGGTTTTGGTTTTCCTCAAGGAGCAATTTATTTTCATTTTCTATTGTAGTTAATTTTTTATCTAAACAAGCAGTTATTTTAAAAAATTACTTATTTAAATTCTTTATACCAAGGCTAAATCCCATAGCCTTAACCTCTTCTTTATCACAAGGCTAAATCCCATAGTCTTAACCTCTTCTTTATACCAAGGCTAAATTCCATAGCCTTAACCTCTTCATGACAAGGCATAAATGAAGGTTTCCTTCATTCTCTCCCTTTCATAGAGGGCAAACTCCCCCTGCTTGGGATGAAGGCCTAACTTAACCTTCCATTCTCCCCCTTTGTCACACATCAAAAACTGAAAACAAACTCTTCTCCATAAGAGTTAACTCTACGTTGTTGACAACCTCATATGTTGTTAACAACCCCACAATGATTCATTGCCGCCTAAGCTCCCCCTTAAGCTCTACTTCACTTCACGATTCTCATCCTAGAGCATGCATCAACTTCCTAATGAAACTCTCATTCATTGTATTCAATGCTCCCCCTTGAGCAGTAATCTTCTTCACAATGCTCATCCGAGAGCATTTATCATCCTTGCAATGAAGATAACCAATATTCCATTATTCTCCAATACTCGACCCTGAGTATTATCTATCACGAAAGTTTAACCCTCTTCCAAGGTTCTTGAAAGTAAATTTTCATGCATTCAATAAGTAATGCCCCCTAAAAACATGGTCACACTTCTGTCATTGCACCAACAATGACTTGGGGTTCCTAAACAATTAGGAAAACCAAAACTTGAAGTTTTGAGGTTCAAAATTCAATAATGAAACTAAACCCCAACATAAACTTCACCTAAGTCTACCTTAACCAATCCATACTTACTTTCATCATGAAAACTCCCCCTAAATGTATACAAGTGTATTCCAAAGGGTTAGGAATGATTATTGAAACTTGAAGTGGCTTAAAGTGCTGAAATCAGACTTTTCAGGCCAAAATCAGACTTCTCAATCGATTGAAGTTGGGACTCAATCGATTGAAGCTACTTCAATCGATCCATTGATTGATTTCGCAAGCTTCTGCTTGTAGAAATTCCCTTTGAATCGATCGACTGATCGATCCAGCCTGGGTCAATCGATCGGCTGATCGATCCACTGACCCTCTGTTCACGAGAATTGGCTTCCCAATCGATCGACTGATCGATTAAAATCATCCCAATCGATCGACTGATCGATTGAGTTTCTGATTTTCTGAAATTTAGTTTCAGCGAAATTTAGAAACTCCCAAAAAATTCTACAAAATTAAAAAAATTATGAAAATTCATGTAGATACTCTTTAGGGTATACTCTATCAAGGAAAAATCATTTTTTATGAAAATACTTCCTATTTTCAAAGAGTGACACAAATTTGAAAACTCTTGAAAATTTCAATGTTTTCTCCTAGTTTGTGTCTAACTTTTCAATGATGAATACTATCAAAAGATAGTCTTCGCCAAGGTTTTCAAAAGCATTTTAAAACATTTTAAAAACCAATATCCAACCATGTTCTTTGGGCTCAATGCACATGACTTGTACATTAGCTTTCCCAATGATTGGAAAATACATAATTATGTGTTTTGATGAACCTAAAACTCAACAAGATGCACTAAATTAACATCTTGAGTTTTGTTCACCATTATAACATCTCACTTGTATCTAATGTGTACTAAAACACATACAAGTCACCTTATGATTCTTTGTGAGATGTAAATTTGGTTTTGCCTTACACTAATGGATCATGCATATCTATCTAGGCATTATGAGACTTCTGATCATCCACCTAGGATGTCACTAGGTATACTCCTACTTGTTGGAATATTTACCATTCATAATAGATGTCATTTGTCCTTAAGAGCAAGGAAATTGACATGATGCATGATGATTAATAGCATACATCAAAATAAGCAATTTTCAAAAGAAAAGTATGCTATAGCTACATGATGTATGTATGACATGACATGATATTTTTGTGTTTTTCATACTAAAAATGAATGCAACACATGATGTCATGACATGTGATAAGCAATCAATCATGGCAAATTAGCGTAAATAAAATACCTAGATTACCTATCTAAGTGTCCTTAAACCTTAGCTAATCTTAAAATTGAATCCTAGATAGCCCAATTTCATCAAGAAAGTGTCAAACCCCAACTTGGCATTTCTTTAATCTCTTGATTTATTTATACCAATTAAAATTAAGCACATTCGTCAAATTTTGGCACATTTATCCTTCCAAAGGAGTAATCATCTTACATTTTAAGCCCAGATTTGCCCTTGACTCCCTAAGAACATATCAAACTCCCAACTTGGTAGTTCATATGATTATCTAAATTGTGCCAATTTAATTCAAACATAATTCCTTAAGATTTGACACATGTTACTCTTTCCAAGAGTGACAATTTGGATTAAGATTTACATTTTCCTTAATTCTATAAGAAAATCTCGAATTCTAAATTTGGCATTACTTTTGTTTCTCTCAAGTGTGTCAATTTAAATTAGATTCAACTACTCAAATTTTGACATATTTTACTCTTTCAAAGAGTAACACTAATAATCTTTTTCATTTCCAAAGGTTAATAATAACCTTGAAAATGCTCTCAAGTGTCAACTTTACCAAGGTTGGGTTAACTACCTTTCCCATTGGAGTTGACACTCTCTAAACTCATCTAGGGTGTAGAGAATATGCTCCTAGGAACCCAAAACCTATTGGTACTCCTTGGATGCTCTAGGTACTCACTAGAGATGACTTCCCTAGATACCTTCCTAAGGACCTTTCTAGGCTTCTTAGAAGCCTTGGTCACCTCTACTAGGTCACTCCTAGGGATAACTTCCCTTGTAACCTTCTTTGTGACTTTGTTAGACTTCTTAGAAGTCTTAGTCACATTGGTCATGCCAAAAGAACCTTTAGGGATTCCTTCCCTAGTATCCTTGACTTGACCTTTACACCTAGGGTTAATCCCATAGCTATATGGAACCCTATGAAAGGAAGTCACATTCTTTTTAACTTTAGGTTTGTATCTCAAACCTCTATAGCCATTGGATGTCTCTTTGTTAGGACCAAAAGTAGTTAGAGGGGGGGTGAATAGCTCGTCGCGTTCGCTCGGTGCTCGGCGTTGCTTGTTTCTTCAAGAATGCGCAGCGAAAAATACAGAAACAAATACAACAACGCTAACACGGTTGGTTTACTTGGTATCCACCTCACAAGAGGTGACTAGTCCAAGGATCCACACCACACACGCACCCTCCACTATGAAAACACTCCTTTTCGGTAACTACCGAGGGCGGAGAAGCCCTACAAGACTCTCAGTACAAGAAGAAAGGAAAGGGAAACAAAATACAAGCGCAAAGCTTACAATGAGTACAGAAAACCCTAACCCTAGCTTCTCTTCTTGCCTTTGATCCGCCTCTTGACTTGGAAAGCTTCCAAGATCCTTCAAGAACTGGCGATCTGATCTTTGAGAGCGCTGTGGAGGAGCTGGCGAGTAATCTGGAGTGAATCGGTGAAGTTCTTGCCGCAGCCATCGAACGCCTGCAGCTATAAACGACGCCAACGGTCGGATCCCGATCGATTCGAATGTTCCCAATCGATCGGGGAGGCTTTGGATCGATCCACGGATCGATCCAGAGCGCCTCTGTGCAAGACCTGCCGATCGATCCACGGATCGATCCGCGGATCGCTGAGGGCCCCCAATCGATCCATCGATCGATTGGGACCTCTCGATCGATCCACGGATCGATCCGGGCTCTCCATCATCAGACAGTCCGATCGATCCATCGATCGATCCAGACTTGTTTTGTCTAAAACCAAGTCCTAAATCTCCCAAACCAACATCCGGTCAACCTTGACTGTTGGTATGTCATGCCTAGCATCTAGTCACTCCTTGACCTGCTAGGCCTCCCTTACCAAGTGCCCGGTCAATCCTTTGACCCACTTGGACTTTTCTCTGTGCCAATATCCGGTCAACCTTTGACCTACTTGGACTTTTCTTTCATGCCAAGTATCCATCAATCCTTTGACCTACTTGGACTTCCCAACACGGATGTCCGATCATCCTTGATCCATCCGGATTTTCCTGCCCGGCTTTACTCACTGGGACTTTCACCCAGCTTCACTCACTAGGGTTTTCATCCGCCTAGCTTCACTCACTAGGACTTTCACCGACTTCACTCACCAGGGTTTTCCATCCGCCTAGCTTCACCACTAGGACTTTCACCGGCTTCACTCACCGGGATTTCCATCCGCCTAGCTTCACTCACTAGGACTTCCTTCCCCGGCTTCACTCACCAGACTTCCTCCGGCTTCACTCACTGGACTTTCATTTTGCCTAACATCCCGTTAGGACTTCCCATCCAAGTATCCAACAACCTTGACCTACTTGACTCTTCTTCAATCGATATCTTATTGTCAAACATCTAAACCCAAACCGAGACTCGGCTTGGTTACCCAGGTCAACCTTGACCTGAGGGATATTGCACCAACAATCTCCCCCTTTTTGATGTTTGACAATACCACAATAACACTTACAATCCCATATGTAAGTTAGGCTAATCCCATAGCCTCCTTCTTCATGCCACTAGGTAATGAAAGCATAAATTAAGCTCTTCATTCTCCCCCTAAGAGGGCAAACTCCCTCTAGGTAATGAAAGCCTAACTTACTCCCTTTCATGAGTCCTTTCATTCTCCCCCTATGACCTTCCCATAGGTAATGAAGGACTAAGCTTAACCATACATTCTCCCCCTATTGGCACACATCAACCCATCGTTGGACACACATCAACCTATGCTCCAATTCTGGGCACACTTCAACAAATCCATTTGTTGAAGACTCTCCCCCTGAAGAGTTGCTCATCGTTGTTCACAACATCACTCGTTGTGATCAACACGATAATGAAGGTCCCATACGCTTCATTTATCCATAACGTCTCCATCAATGTAGACAACTACTCAACCTTGAGCATTATCGACCACTTGAATGTCCACTTGAAATAATGAGGATATCCACTCCCCATTTCTCCCCATTTCAAGTTTAAATGCTCAACCTTGAGCAAGTTCACAACAGAAGGTTAACCACCTTCCAAGGTTCATGAAAAATAATTTTCATGTCTTTAAAGAGTCCCTCCCCCTAAAGACATGGTGGTAACTTCTGTCATTGCACCAACAACGACTTGGAATCCCTAAACCTTTAGGAAACCCAAATTTAGAAGTTTTGAGGTTCAAATATTCAAAATTTGAAACAACCTCAACCTAAACTTCTACTTAGTCTTCGTTAACCAATCCATCCTTGTTTTCAACATGAAAACACCCTTTGTTTGTATACAAATGTATTTAAGGGGTTTGGAATGGTTACCTAGACTCAAAGAGGTTCAAAGATGCTGAAATCAGGCCTTCCCAGCCAAAATCGGCAACTTGGATCGATTGGAGTTGGGTTCCAATCGATTGAACCTTTCTGAATCGATCCACGGATCGATTCAGACTCCTTGGATCGATCGGCTGATCGATCCAGCGAGCTCCTGAAGCCGTTGAATCGATCCATGGATCGATTCATGGAACTCCAATCGATCCATGGATCGATCGAGCTCGATAGTTGCTGAAATTTCATTTCAGCCAACTTCGAAACCCTAGAAAATTCTACAAAATCCAAAAATTATGAAATTTCGTGTAGACATTATTTAGGCATACTTAATCATGGAAAATAGTTTTCTATGAAAATACGTCATATTTTCAAAGATTGACACAAACTTGAAAACTTGCAAAACTTTAGTGTTTTCTTCAAGTTTGTGTCTAACTATTCAATGGTGATTACTATCAAAAGATAGCCTTCACCAAGGTTTTCCAAAACATTTTAAAACATTTTCAAAACCAATATCCCATCATGTTCCTTGGGCATAATGCACATGACTTGTACATTAGCTTTCCCAATGATGGGAAAACACATAACTATGTGTTTTGATGAACCTAAAACTCAAAAGAATGCACTAAATCAACATCTTGAGCTTTGTTCATCATCCTAACATCTCACTTGTATATAATATGCACTAAAACACATACAAGTCACCTTAGAGGTCTTTGTGAGATGTAGATTTTGGTTTTTGCCCTAATCTAGGGATCATGCATATTTATCTAGGCATTTTAGAAATGTTAGACCTCCACCTAGGATGTCACTTGTCAATAAGTATCGTTAGATGCCATTTGTCCTTAATTACAAGGAATTAAACTTAATGCATGATTATGTTATGGCATACATCAAAAGAAAATAATTTTCAAAAGAAAATATCCTATTGCTACATGATGTATGAATGTCATGACATGGTATTTTTGGATTTTTCATGATAAGTCATGAATGCAAAATACAAATAAGATAAAATATGATGTCATGGCATATTATGAGCAAACAATCATGGCATGGTTTAGCATAAATAAAATATACCTAGATTACCTATCTAAGTATCATTAATCTTAGCTAATCCTAAAACTTAAACCCTAGATTGCCCAAAGTGCTTCAAGAGAGTGCCAAAACCTAAGTTTGCATTTCTTATTCCCTTGATTAATTTATGCCAATTAAAATAAACATGTCCTCAAATGTTGGCATATTCCATTTTTCCTCAAGAGTAGCACTTTTAAATTTAAGGTCCGGATTGCCTTAAATTTCCTAAGAACATACCAAAAACCCAACTTGATAGTTCTTATGAATTTTCTAATATGTGCCATTTAAGATTAAAATCAATTCTTCCACCATTAGGCACATTTTACTCTTTCAAGGAGTAATCAATAATTCCATTTCATTTTCAAAGGTTAACAAAAACCCTGAAAATGCTCCTTGAGTGTCAATTTCCTCAAAGTTGGGTTAACTACCCTTCTAATCGAAGTTGACACTCTCTAACCCATCTATGGGGTAGAGAAGATGCTCCTAGGAACCCAACACCTATTGGTGCTCCTTGGATGCTCTAGGTACTCACTAGGGATAACTTCCCTAGATACCTTCCTAGTGACCTTGTTGGGCTTCTTAGAAGCCTTGGTCACATTTTCTAGGTCAACTCTAGGGATAGCCTCCCTTGTGACCTTGTTTGTGACTTTCTTAGACTTCTTAGAAGTCTTAGTCACATTTGTTGTAAAAATACTCTTAGGGATGACTTCCCTAGTATTTTTGGCTTGACCACTAGACCTAGGGTTTGTTCCATAACTATATGGAACTCTATGGTAAGAGGGCACATCCTTCTTAGCCTTTGGTTTGTATCCCAAACCTCTATGGCCATTGGATGGCTTTTGTACCCCTAAACCTAGGTTATGCTCATTTTGCCCTAATAGGATATTTTCCATCCTTTTTAGGGTCTTTTCCATTTTATCAAGCCTTGATCTCAAGACTTGATTTTCTATCACTAAGTCCTTAGTTTTTGGTTTTTCATTTGATCCATGAGCATTTTTGTTTCTAGGCTTGTATCTTACATCCTTAGAGTTATCGCCTAGGTTTTTACCTACATTCCTAGCCTTAGGGATAGTAGTTTTGGCATGTAGGGCCACATGCTTTTCCTTAAAGCCCTCATGCTTCCTATTCTTATGGTAAATCGCATTAAAATGATAAAAGTTAGAACTATCATGCTTTTTACCATAATGTAAAGGGTAGGCTCAATAAATGTTACCTTCTTCTTTACCTTGGAGGCTCCCCCTTGCCTAGTGCCTCCTTGAGCCTTGACCACCTTCTTCCCCTTGGGGCATTGACTTCGGTAATGCCCCTTTTGATTGCAAGAGAAGCATATAATATGCTCCTTGCTCTTCTTTGTGTTGGGAATGATCTCCTTGGGTTTCGCCTTGCCCTTTTGTGCCACTTGGCCCTTCTTCTTGGCCAATTTAGGGCACTTGCTCTTGTAGTGCCCATGTTCCCTACACTCAAAGCATATAATATGATTTTTATTATTAATTGAAATATTTATACCTTTGCTTGTAGGGTGGCATCTTTTTCTTTGGATCCGGAGGTAGAAGCTTCCTCTTGATCGGACCTTGATTCTCCTCCATTTGATTTTTCTTGACTTGTGGAGGTAGAAGCTTTTTCCTCCTCTTCTTCTCTTGACCCGGATGTAGAAGCTTCTTCTTCTTCTTGATCCGGTGTCACCAAGGATTGCTCCCCCTCAATCCTAGAGGTGGAGGCTTCATCATCTTGAATATGAAACAAGGAGTATGCTCCCTCCTTGTTCCCTTCGTTGCATTCCCTTGAGGATGAAGCTTCTTGGATTTCCTCTTCTTCGGAGGTTGAGTATCTCTCAACCTCGGAGTCCTCCTCTTGGTCTTGCTCCAAATAGTCACCCTCTCTGGATTCTTCATGATCTTGTACAGTGGAGGGGATCTCTTCATGAAGCTTGGCCAATTTGCTCCATAGCTCCTTTGCATCTTCAAACTCTCCAATTTTGCAAAGGATGGTGCTTGGCAATAAATTGACCAAAAGCTTGGTCACTTTGTCATTTGCCTCGCACCTTTGGACTTGCTCCGGGCTCCATTTGCTTTTCTTTAGAACTTTGCCCTTTGAATTTCTTGGAGCCTTGAAGCCTTCCATTAGAGCAAACCATTGCTCTATCTCCATCATAAGAAAATTTTCGATTCTTGATTTCCAAGAATCGAAACTCGTAGAAGTGTATGGTGGAGCCACCCTTGTGTCAAATCCAAGCCCATCTTGGAATTGCATCTTGAAGTTGAGCTTGATAAAGTCTTGAACTTGAAGAATTTGCTCCAACTTCTTCACCCTCTAGCTTTTCTTGTTATGCTTGACCCTTCCGGCGATGATTCCGGTGAAGAGCGGCCTTGCTCTGATACCACTTGTTAGGACCAAAAGTAGCTAGAGGGGGGGTGAATAGCTCGTCGCGTTCGCTCGGTGCTCGGCGTTGCTTGTTTCTTCAAGAATGCGCAGCGGAAAATACAGAAACAAATACAACAACGCTAACACGGTTGGTTTACTTGGTATCCACCTCACAAGAGGTGACTAGTCCAAGGATCCACACCACGCACGCACCCTCCACTATGAAAACACTCCTTTTCGGTAACTACCGAGGGCGGAGAAGCCCTACAAGACTCTCAGTACAAGAAGAAAGGAAAGGGAAACAAAATACACGCTTACCAGCTTACAATGAGTACAAAACCCTAACCCTAGCTTCTCTTCTTGCCTTTGATCCGCCTCTTGACTTGGAAAGCTTCCAAGATCCTTCAAGAACTGGCGATCTGATCTTTGAGAGCGCTGTGGAGGAGCTGGCGAGTAATCTGGAGTGAATCGGTGAAGTTCTTGCCGCAGCCATCGAACGCCTGCAGCTATAAACGACGCCAACGGTCGGATCCCGATCGATTCGAATGTTCCCAATCGATCGGGGAGGCTTTGGATCGATCCACGGATCGATCCAGAGCGCCTCTATGCTCTGAACGATCCCCGGATCGATCCAGCTCCTGGGCATCCCAATCGATCCACGGATCGATCCAGAGGCTCTCTGTTCGCTGGGACAGGTCTGGATCGATCCACTGATCAATCCAGAGCCTGGATCGATCCACTGATCAATCCAGAGCCTGGATCGATCCACTGATCGATCCAGCACTTGATTTTTGTCCAAAACCAAGTCCTAAACCTCCCAAACCAACATCCGGTCAACCTTGACCTGTTGGTATGTCATGCCTAGCATCTAGTCACTCCCTTGACCTGCTAGGACTCCCTTACCAAGTGTCCGGTCAATCCCTTTGACCCACTTGGACTTTTCTCTGTGCCAAGTATCCGGTCAATCCCTTTGACCTACTTGGACTTTTCTTTCATGCCAAGTATCCAGTCAATCCTTTGACCTACTTGGACTTCCCAGCACCAGATGTCCGATCATCCTTGATCCATCTGGATTTTCCCTTGCCTGGCTTCACTCACCAGGACTTTCACCTAGCTTCACTCACTAGGGTTTTCATCTGCCTAGCTTCACTCACTAGGACTTTCACCTGGCTTCATTCACCAGGGTTTTCCATCTGCCTAGCTTCACTCACTAGGACTTTCACCTGGCTTCACTCACCAGGATTTCCATCTGCCTAGCTTCACTCACTAGGACTTCCTTCTGCCTGGCTTCACTCACCAGGACTTCCTTCTGCCTGGCTTCACTCACCAGGACTTTCATTTTGCATAACATCCCAGTTAGGACTTCCCAGTCAAGTATCCAGTCAACCTTGACCTACTTGACTCTTCTTCAATCAATATCTTATTGTCAAACATCTAAACCCAAACCAAGACTCAGCTTGGTTACCCAGGTCAACCTTGACCTGAGGGATATTGCACCAACACTCTTGTCTAGCTTTTCCTAGGTTATGCTCCTTTTGACCCCTAAGCATGTTTTCCATTCTTGCTAGAGTCCTTTCTAAATTATCAAATCTTGACCTCAAGACTTGGTTTTCACTCCATAAATCCCTAGATTTTGGTTTTTCATTGAATCCTTGAACATTTCTATTTGTAGACATATATCTAAAGTCCTTGGTGTTATTGCCTAAGTTGTTATTTACCTTCCTACTTTCATGATAATTAGCATTAAAATGATAAGAGTTATTTCTAATATGCATTTTATCATGACTAAGAGGAATTGCACTATTTAAGTTTACCTTGAGTTTGCTCTTAAAAGCTCCCCCTTGATTTGTGCTTCCTCCTTTGACTTTAGTTGTCTTCTTCCCCTTTGGACATTGGCTTCGATAATGTCCATTTTGATTGCACAAGAAACACACAATGTGTTCCTTGCTCTTCTTTGTTGTGGGGATTGTCTCCTTGGGCTTCTCCTTGCCCTTGGATATTACTTGGCTCTTCTTCTTGGCCAATTTGGGGCACTTGCTCTTGTAGTGCCCATGCTCCTACACTCAAAGCAAATGATATGATTTTTATTTTTTACAATTGAAGTTTCTATACCTTTGCTTTTAGGGATGATGCTTGATTCTCCATTTGATGTAGCTTGAATTGTGGAGGTTGCATCATCTTCTTCTTCTCCTCCTCTTGAGAGTGTGGGTGCTTCCACCTCTTCAACTCTTGAGGATTTGGATACTTCCACCTCTTCCTC
Organism: Zingiber officinale; assembly: GCF_018446385.1. Taxonomy (NCBI): domain Eukaryota; kingdom Viridiplantae; phylum Streptophyta; class Magnoliopsida; order Zingiberales; family Zingiberaceae; genus Zingiber; species Zingiber officinale. The sequence goes on along the minus strand of NC_055992.1, from coordinate 151,865,232 downwards.
TCTTGAAAATGTAGAAGATCTCTCATCTTCTTCCTTCTCCTCCTCTTCCTTCTTCTCCTCGAATGTTGACCTTATGTCAACATCGGATTGGTCCTTCTCTTCTTGGACCAATGAGTCCTTCTCCTTAGGCTCATCCACTCCTTGAAATTGAGTGGGGTTCTCATGATAGGCAATGACTTTTTTCCAAAGATCACTTGCATTCGTGCATTCACCTACACTCAAAATTATGTTAGAGGGTAATAGATTTAATAAAAAATTTGTTACCTCCTTATCCGCCTCCGCTTGCTCCATTTGTTCCTCGGTCCAATATCGAGGTCGGAGGCGCTTACCCTTCTTGTCCGTTGGAGCTTCAAATGGGTCCTCCAAAACAACCAATTGGTTCCAATACATTTAGAACCATGTCTCCAACCGAGTTCTCCAAAATTGAAGTCCTCTTTGTCATACGGTGGTGAAATCCGGATGTCCCATCCGAGCGATCCTTTGGACTTCATCTTCTTCTTCGTCTAGCTTCTTGCTCTCTTGGCGATTAGTCCGTAGAAGAGCGACCTCGCTCTGATACTAATTGTTGGGACCTTTGTGCCCACTAGAGGGGGGGGTGAATAGCATTTCGTCGAGCTTACGTCGGTTTGCTTCGTCTTGTTGTTGTGCAGCGGAATACTCGAAGATAAACACTCACAATGCTAACACCTAGGGTTTACTTGGTATCCACCTCAAGAAGAGGTGACTAATCCAAGGATCCACACACGACACACTATCTCCACTATGAACAACTCCTTCTCGGTCGTAGCCGGAGGCGGAGAAGCCTCGTACAAACTCACACTACAACACAACACTTCCACAAGAAGAAGAAAGGCAAATACAAATGAATACACTCTTCCTTTAGCTTACTTGTTGCCTGTAGTAGCCTCCTGAATCTTGGAGATGCAACCCAAGAGCCTTCAAGAACTAGCTGTGAAGATCTGGAGAAATCACTGTGAAAATCGGAGAGGAATCACAGGAAAGAATGCAAAGTTCTAGTGAAGAAAATGCTCCGTCCAGACTTTAAACAGTGCTCCCAATCGATCAAATTCATCCCCAATCGATTGCCACGTCAATACCGCTCCATCGCAGTCGTCCATCACATGCATCCCGCTCAACGGTCATTCCCAATCGATCGACCGATCGATTGGGACTTTCTGAATCGATCGCCCGATCGATTTAGAACTTTTTTGTGCTCTCGTATCCACGTGAGAGCTTTTGCTGCCCAATCGATCTACCGATCGATTGGCAGCTCCCAATCGATCGCCCGATCGATTAGGAAAGTCTCTGTGTTCGCAATTTCATATCCCAATCGATCGGTCGATCAATTGGGCCTTCCCACAATCGCAGCACAGTCCAATCGATCAATTGATCGATTGGACCCTGGTTCAATCGATTGACTAGCTTGGACTTGACTCAATCTCAAGTCTAAAGTCTCCAACCCAACTTCCCAGTCAACCGTGACATGTTGGGTCTCCATGCCTAGCATTTGGCCACACCCGACCAACCTCGAACTAGCCTTCTAGCCTCCTCCATCAGTCTTGCGTCCCTCGGATATCTCCCCATCCTTCACGCCTTACCTTCAGGAGCTTCCTTTGGCCTCATCCTAGTTGTCGGGTCTTCCTTGCCAAGTCATACTAGGACTTACCTTGCCAAGACAACATGCTTGGACTTACACCCTTTACCAAGATCACACTTGGACTTTCCAATTGCCTGGCTCCTCACCAAGATTTTTCCTTTGCCAAGATCACACTTGGACTTTCCAATTGCCTGGCTCCTTACCAGGATTTTTTCTTTGTCAAGATCACACTTGGACTTTCTCCTGCCTAGCTCCACACTAGGACTTTCCCGTTGTCTGGCTCCTCACCAGGACTTTCTCCTGCCTAGCTCCTCACTAGGACTTTCTCGTTGCCTGACTACTCACCAGGACTTTCCAAATGCCTAACCTTCAGCAAGGACTTTCCCAGTCAAGTCTCCTGTCAACCTTGACCTACTTGCCTTGTATTCTCATTAACCTGGTCAATCCTTTGACCATCTCCACAACCGGACGATTGCTCCAACAATCTCCTTATATTGTCAAACATCAAAACTCAAATCCTGACTCAAGCTTGACTCAACTCAAGCTTAGTCAAACTGGTCAACCTTGACCTAGGGAAATTACCCCAACATCTCCTTCCTACATTTTGATATTAAATAGTTTATTTAAAAGAAGGTTATGCTTAGTTACCTTGGCGTCGGTCGTTCCTTCGTGTAGTTCGATCAGCTTGTCCCATAATTCTTTCACATTTTGGTGCGGTCTCAATCGGTTCAGTTCTTTCTTCGTCAACCCACATTGCAGCGTGTTGAGAGCTTTGAAGTCCGTCAAGGATTTTTTTTTCTCATGTCCGGAGTCCACTGTTCCGGGTCTAGTGGATTTCTGGAGTTGTCGACCGGCACCTTATAGCCTCTGGTGATACTGAACCACTGGTCGAAGTTGGTTTTCAAGTAGACCTCCATTCGCATTTTCCAGTAGGGGAAGTCGTCCCCGTTGAATAAGGGGGACACACTGTGCTGAAGCCTTCGACTTGAGTCATTTTTATCCTGCACACAAATAAATAAAGAAACGAGGAATCCCAAGACTTGGTCTTGGATTAGTAGTGCGGAATAAAATTAAAAAGAATCTAAAACTGAATTGGTGTTGCACCAATTCAGCTTAATTACTACGAAAAGATTTTCAAAAAGGTAACGATACTAGTTTGGATTTATAACATAAAACTGAAAATCGAAAAAAATGTAAAAGAATTTCACCCCCTGTCTGATTGGTGGTTGCACCAAGTCAAAGTGGTACATGTTCTGATACCACTTATTAGATCGAATAATTCACTAGAGGAGGGGGGTGAATAGTGATTTAAAAATTCGAGTAGAAAATTGAGTACGCAGCGGAAAGATAGAATCAAAAACAAAACAATGTTAACACAAGTAAGTATTTAATTCAGTTTAAAATTTTAAGTTAATCAAATGTTAATAATTTCATTAGGATTTAGATTTAGTTTAACTTTAAGTTTACTTGAAATGCTTTTTAAGTTAAAATAATTATTTAAACTAATTTTTAAGTTACAAAGATTTTTAAAATAATTTTTAAGTTAAAATAGTTTTTAATAAATTTTTAATTTAATTTTCAAAATAAATTTTCAAGTTATTTTTTAAATTAAAATTTTAAGTTAATTTAAAATAATTTTTTAAAATAAATTTTTGAGTTAATTTCCAAAACACTTTTTAAAATAGATTTTTTAAAATATTTTTTTAAGCATTTTAAAATAATTTTATTTTTAAAAGAATTATTTAAAATAAATTTTAAATAATTTTTAAAATAATTTAAAATGATTTTTAAATAATTTTAAAAGGATTTTTAATAATTTTGAAAAGATTTTTTTAAAAATATTTTAAAATAATTTTTAATAGGATTTTAAATAATTTTTAAATGATTTTTAAAAGGATTTTTAAAATATTTTTTAAATAAATTTTAAAAGAATTTTTTAAAATGATTTTTAAATAAATTTTAAAAGGATATTTAAAATATTTTTTAAAGAATTTTTAAAAGAATTGTTTCAAAAGATTTTTAAATAATTTTTAAAAGGATTTTTTAAAAAGATTTTTAATATGATTTTTAAAAGAATTTTTAAAATGATTTTTAAAAGGATTTTTAAGAAGATTTTTTAAATAATTTTTAAAGGGATTTTTAAGAAGATTTTTTAAATTATTTTTAAATAATTTTTAAATAATTTTTAAAAGGATTTTTTAAATATTTTTAAAAAATATTTTTAAGATGAGTTTTAAATATTTTTTAAAAAAATTAAACAGATTTTTAAAATGATTTTAAAAAATAATTTTAAAGTTAAAATAAATTTAAAATATTTTTTAAAATAATTTTTTTAAGTTAAAGTAAATTTTTTAAAATAATTTTTGAATTATAAAGCTTTTTAATTTAATTTAATTTAATTTTAATTTTAGTTTATTTTGATTTTAATTTTCATTTAATTTTAATTTTAATTTAATTTAATTTTGATTTAATTTTAATTTTGATTTAATTTAATTTAATTTAATTTAGTTTTAATTTAATTTAATTTATTTTTAATTTTGATTTAATATATTTTAATTTAATTTTTATTTTTAATTTAATTTTAATTTAATTTTCAATTTTTAATCCTTAGTCATTTCACCCGATCTAAATTTTCAACCAGGCAATCCTATAAATTTGTGAGTTGAATTAGGTTCTGTTTTAGGGTTTGGTTTAACTTAGTGTTAGATTCAGGTTTAACTTTGGGTTCAACAAACATACATTTTTTGGATAAACTTCTAGGCTATGGTGTGTCACTTGGACATCATTAGAGTAATCATGCCTTCAAGGTTTTCCAAATAGTCCTATACAAATTTAATACAAAATCTTGGTCTAACTAGTTAGGATCCGTAAGGGGTAGCTTTAGTTAGTTCTGTTAGGATGTATACTAAAAGTCTAGCTTTTGGTATAAACATTTATTTAGAAATAAGAATCACATTGGTCAAATGTCTACATTTATGATAAATGTAGTTGTTCAATTAATTTATATTGTAGATAACATGGTGTGTGGTGTCACACACAGAGGATCATGTTATTAGCACCTTATAAATTATAAACAGTAGCTCACGACCAAGATGGAAAGGAACAAACCATTGGAAGGTCGTAGTGTAATTAGGTATTAGTTTATCTTAACTATATAATTACACTAGTACATTTAGAGTGTATTGAGTAGGACCATTAGAGGTCGTTTCTTTTATATTGACTTCATAAAGGAACAAAGACCTTAGTTATTATGGAAGTGTGTGCTCTTAATCCTAATATAATAACAAACACATATATTTGATATTTATTTCTTTAATTTATCAATGAGTGAGATTTAGTTTGATAAATCAATAAGCCCGATAAGTCTGGAAATGATATCACTTATAGTGTGTGTTGTTTATTATAAAAGGAAACTATGTCCTAGAAATCTAGGTTGAGAATGTCCCCAAGAGGAGCTCATAAGGATTGTCATGTTAAACCCTACAGGTGGACTTAGTCCGACATGATAATAAGGTTGAGTGGTATACTCTTGGACTAAGATATTAATTAAGTGAGTTGTTAGTAACTCATTTAATTAGTGGATATTCATTATCTTAAACACAGGGAGACTAACATACTCATAATAAGAAGGAGCCCAAAAATGTAATTTGGGATTGGTGTGGTAGTTCAATAATAGTTCTCTAGTGGAATGAATTATTATTGATAAAATTAAGTTGTGTGTTCGGGGTGAACATGGGATGCTTAATTTTATCGGGAGACCAAAATCAATTCATCCTCTCGGTCCTTATCGTAGTCTCTTAATTATAGAGTATTATACCCACCTATACCCACCTTCGTACCCATCTAAAAGGGGCCGACCAAGCTTTGCTTGGAGCCCAAGCAAGGGCCGACCAAACCATGTTTAGATGGGATTGATTGTGGCCGGCCCAAGCATGGGTTCATGCCTATGTGTGCCCGGCCATTATAAATAGAAAAGGAATTTTAATTTTAAATTTTTTCTTATGTGGAATACATGATTTAAAAGAGAGTTTAAAAATTAAAATATTTCCTTTTATAAGATTCTACAAAAGATTAAGAGAAGAGTTAAATCTCTTTCTTTATTTGTAGATTAAAAGGTTGATTTTAATTTTGGTAAAAACTTTCCTTATTAATCATTCACATGTTGAAAAGATAAATTTTAAAATTATAGAAATTTCCTTTTATAACATCAACCATGAAGGGATTATTAAAGAGAAATTTTATTTTTAAATTTTTTCGGAAGCAAATTAGGAAGCTTTAATTTTTCTAGCGAAAAATTTCCTTGTTTGCTTGTTTTGATGTGGCCGGCCATATGCATTAAGAAAAGGATTTTAATTTTAATTAATTAAAATTTTCCTTTTCAATGGCAAAATAATTAAGGAAGGTTTTATTAAATTTTTCTTATTTGCCAAGGCTAAGGATTATAAAAGAGTGGTTTTTGGGTGCCTTCATGGACACAACCTCTATTTTATTTCTCCTCTTTTTTCCTTTTGGTGGTGGCCGACCATATTCTTTTCTATCTTCCTCTTGTGTGGCCGAAATCCTTTATCTCTTGGAGCTTGGAGGAGGTGGTCGGATGTAGCTTGAGGAAGAAGGAGAGAAAACTTGCATCCCTTGGAGCTTGGTTGGTGGAAAAGGTTCTTCATCCTTTGGAGGTTTTGTGCTTGGCCGAAACTTGAAGGAAGGAGAAGAAGGTGCTAGGTGGTTCTCGTCTCGGAAGATCGTTACCCACACAACGTCCGAGATTAGAAGAGGAATACGGTAGAAGATCAAGAGGTCATTATTCACAAAGAAAGGTATAACTAATAATTGTTTTCCGCATCATGTTAGTTTTGTTTCTTTGTAAAAATACCAAATACAAGAGGCATGCGATTCTAGTTTTTCGAATTAGTTTTTGAAGTTGTGTTCTTTTGTTTTTTCTTTTCCTTGTGATTTGATTGTTCTTAGTGGTTAACCTAGGGTTACTATGGGAAGGTTAAATATTTAATTTCCTTAAAAGGCTTTGTCTAGTCGGTGGTGGTTGTTCCCATATCCAAGAAGGCCAAGTGCCTCGTCATGCAGTACTGGAAGTCGTTTTTGAAAATAGATATTTAATTGTCTTCGTGACCTAGGTGATTTGGATTGAACGTGTTAAGTTCTACAGGAGATCCAAGTCTAAACCTAAAAGAACAAATAAATTAAACTTAGGATCAAACGTGTTAAGTTCCGCAGGCGATCCAAGTTTAATTTAAAAGAACACATGGTAGCTAGGAAAAAGTTCATACCATTGTATAAAATTTTTGTACAGTGGAACCGTTAGGCTTTCCGAGTAACAACCAACAAGTTCCACTTAGTCAAATGCACCAGGTCGAAGTCATATCTTCCTAGACGTGCATAGACTAAGCTTCCCTAACGTACTATCATTCAAAACATCACTAGTGTCGTAGGTCAAGTTAAGCTTTGTACCTTTTTATTCTAATTTTAATTACCCTGCCGGGTATGTTAGTTTTGGAGGTGTCAGATATTCTGGAGTCCCCCTTGAATTATTGGCCTGTATTTTTAAGTTTTAGTTCTAGGTTTATGTTTGTTACTTTTATAATTATATTTAACATGATGATAATCTGATTTTTGATGGGTTCTAAAATATTTCGATTTTGATTTTGTCATTATAGGTTTGTGTTTTGGTTTTTGATTTGATTTATTAGATTTTACATAGTATATTTTATCTTTGGGTATGTAATATTGATTAACTCCTACTTACGTGGTTAAGTACGCTTTCGGAACCCATGCTTTATTTTGTTGTTTATGTTGGGTTATTAGTGATTTAAATGTTTTATTTGAACTTGACTTGTAGCCAAGTCCGGTTTTATTATAGATTGATTTTCGATTATTTAAAATAAGATCTAAACTTTTAGATCTTGTTATAAATTTTTCAAAAAGACTTTTTAATTTATTATTTTATGTTTTTAGTGTTAAATTTTCCTCCTCAAGTGTTAAGTCTTGAGTTGAATTAGAATTTATGATTTGTTCCTTGAGGTTTTGGTTTTCCTCAAGGAGCAATTTATTTTCATTTTCTATTGTAGTTAATTTTTTTTTATCTAAACAAGCAATTATTTTAAAAAATTCTTATTTAAATACAAATATACCTCTTCGGGACCTTCAGAACGAGTACGGACTCATGACTCAATTCGGATTCGGACCCGTCTTCTGATTCGTCCTTCGATTCTACTTCGCGAGCCATCAACGCGAGGTGACTCTGGTGCTTTTGATCTTCGGCCTTCGACTCTTCTGAAGACGAGTCGTCCCATGTTACTTTGAGAGCTTTCTTCTTGGTTGTCTTCGTCTTGTCGCTCTTCAATCTTGGGCACTCGTTCTTGTAGTGACCTTTCTTATTGCACTCAAAGCAAGTCACGTTCCTTAGTTCAGATGGGGAGTTGATCTTCTGCAGGTCCTTTTTGTTGAAGCTCTTCTTCCTCTTGGTGAACATCTTCCTTACCAAGTTCACCAGGTACTCTTTGTCTTCAGAATCCTGATCGGACTCATCTTCAGGTTCAGGCTTGGTCTTTGTCCTTTCCTTGGAGAAACCTGCAAACAAGACAATATCTTTCTCGGTTCCGGCGTTAGTCTGCTCGTGTAATTCAAGTTCGCAGAATAACTTGTCTAGTTTCAATTTAGATAAATTTTTTAAAATTTTGTAGGCATCCACGATAGATGCCCACAATAAATTCCGCGGAAAAGCATTTAATGTGTACCTGATTAAGTCACGATTTCCATTTGATGGCCTATCGCGTGGAGTTCGTTGAGGATGTTTTTGATCTTCGCATGAAGTTGACTCACTGTTTCTCCTTCCTACATTTTGATATTAAATAGTTTATTTAAAAGAAGGTCACGCTTAGTTACCTTGGCGTCGCTCGTTCCTTCGTGTAGTTCGATCAACTTGTCCCATAATTCTTTCGCATTTTGGTGTGGTCCCAATCGGTTCAGCTCTTCCTTTGTCAGCCCGCATTTGCAGTGTGTTGAGAGCTTTGAAGTCTGTCGAGGATTTCTTTCTCATGTTTGGAGTCCACTGTTCCAGTTCTAGTGGATTTCCGGATTTGTCGATTGACACCTTGTAACATCTGGTGACACTGAATCACTGGTCGAACTCGGTCTTCAAGTAGACCTCCATTCGCTTTTCTCAGTAGGGGAAGTCGTCCCCGTTGAATAGGGGGCGCACTATGCTGAAACCTTCGAATTGAGTCATTTTTATCCTGCACACAAATAAATAAAGAAACGAGGAATCCCAAGACTTGGTCTTGGATTAGTAGTGCGGAATAAAATTAAAAAGAATCTAAAACTGAATTGGTGTTGCACCAATTCAGCTTAATTACTATGAAAAGATTTCCAAAAAGGTAACGATACCAGTTTGGATTTATAATGTAAAACTGAAAATCGAAAAAATGCAAAAGAATTTCACCCTCTGTCTGATTGGTGGTTGCGCCAAATCAGAGCGGTACCTGTTCTGATACCACTTGTTGGATCGAGTAGTTCGCTAAAGGAGGGGGGGTGAATAGCTATTTAGAAATTCGAGTAGAAAATCGAGTACGCAGCGGAAAGATAGAATAAAAAACAGAACAATGTTAACATAAGTAATTTTTTACTTGGTTCGGAGCCTTCGTCGACTCCTACTCCAAGGTCGGCACTCTTTGAGTGTTTTCGTTGGACAATCCACTAACAGTTCAAAAAATATGATTACAAGTGAAATTACAAATGCTTTTAAAGTAGAAATACCGACAACAATAAGGAATGAAGAAGAAAGGCAACATGTTGTCGGAGAAGCTTCGCAGCAGGAGCACAGCACAGCAGAGCAAGCGTTAGAAGACGTTGTCGTCAATTGTACTTTGCTCCAAGGCTCACCCTCCTTATATAGGAGGCTCCGGACCCTCGGATCCCTTCCGGGCGCTTGGAGCGTGACGTAGCTCGGTCAATCAGAGTGTTCCACATGACGAAGCAATAAGGGGATAACATTTGCACTCCGGGCACCCGGATCCCTTCTGAGCGCCCGAACCTCTATTTTCCAGCAGCCTGCAAGAAAACGTTAGTCCGAGGTAAAATGCAAAATTACCCTGCAAAATAAAGTGTTAACATAGTTTAAAAAGGAATAGTAATTAGATTCCGTCTCGCTGAGATTGGAGCTGAGATCGGAATTTAGTCAGGATCTCAACTTAGAGTTCCGAAATGGTTCTAAGTTGGATCGGCGCTTAAGTTCCCTTTCCGGGAACGCGTCCTCATAGTCACTTTCTTCCAGTGACTTACCTTAACTTACCTGCTAGACGTTCGGTCAACCCTTCGACCCGTCTGGACTTCGTGCCAAATGTCCACCCTTCGACCCATCTGGACTTCGTGCCAGCTATCCGATCGGTCCGTCGACCTAGCTGGGCTTCTCCTGCACACTTGGTCACAGCGTTAGATCACAATGAAACTAACTTAACCTTTTTTATCATTTATCAAAACTTGAGTTAGATTGTTAGTGTTAACCGCACCAATAATTATATTTTAATTTATTAGAGTATCCACAGTCGTAAACTTTTTGTAGAATTCTCTATGCTATATCGCTACTATATCAAAAGTTAAACCCGACTTTTTTTTTTAAAAAAAATTTCTTCACTATCATAAACCTCTTCAACAATTTTTTATAATCCCATTATCAATTTATTTATGTTTATTTTTCATTTATCTGTATTTATAATTTCATTTACTATATATAATATTAATTAATAGTTTAATTTAATATTTATAATTATATTAATATTTTAAATTGTATACATTTATTTATGTAGAAATAATAATTTGATAAAAATAAATAAATATTTTAAAACATATAAATAAATTATATATATATATATATATATTTTAAAAATTAAATAGAAGAGCAGGCCCTTGCTGCCCTCACGAGAAAAGAATAAATCATATATATATATTTGGGACATATTTACAGTGGAGGTGAGTTTTATAATGGAATTTTTATAATATAAATCCCATACTATAACCGCAGGTGCCCCTATACACATTGATGAGCAGGACGATTCCGGTGAGCCGACTCACTCGACTCGTCATCCAAAACTTCAAAACCAAACCCGTCCGAGTTGACTCGACGTCCGAATTGCCTTCCTCCTCCCCCGTCTCGCGTAAACCCTAACCCTAATCTTGTTCCTCATCTCCGGTCGATCTCTCCGCCATGGGGAAGTCGCGAGCCAAGAAGAATCGTTCTAACAATCGCAGCAACAAGAGGCGTAAGCTTGGGCTAAAGCCAACGAATCAGCGGCAGCAGCGGGCTTTGCTCCCTGGTAACCGCGTTGAGCACCAGGAGGACCCCGTTCTGTTTGGCGGCGGCGAAGAAGACTCTCCTGTTCCAGTTTCTTCTCCTGTTCCAGCTTCTTCTCCTGTTCCAGTTTCTTCCCCTGATCAGATCCAGCCCCTTCTCGAGTCGTACAACAAGGACCAGCTCATCGGCTTCCTCCTCGACGCTGTTGCTGCCGATGCGTCCTTCCTCGCGCACATCAACGCCTTGGCGGATCGCGTCATCTCCCATCGCAAGGTCTTCGTGCATGGTCTCAGTTGGGATTCCACTCGCGAGACCCTGCTGCAGGTCTTCGAGCCCTACGGCGATATTGAGGACTGCAACGTGGTTGTGGATAAGGTAACTGGGCGCACCAAAGGCTACGGATTTGTTCTATTCCGCACTCGCGCCAGCGCGGTTAAGGCTCTCAAGGAGCCCGAGAAGAAGATCAAAAACCGCATGACCCATTGCCAGCTCGCATCCATCGGACCCCCTGTTGTTGCTTGTTCCGTCGGTGACAGCTCTGGACGGAAGGTGTACATCAGCAATGTTCACATCGAAGCCACGCGTGATAGTCTCAGGGCCTTCTTCTCCCAGTTCGGGGAGATTGAGGGGGGTCCTTTTGGTTTTGATATTAATACGGGTAAATCAAGGGGTTTCGCTATCTTCGTCTATAAGACCCAGGAAGGGGCGAGAAAAGCACTTGAGGAGCCGTACAAAATGTTCGAGGGCCACCAGCTGAACTGCCGACTAGCTTTCGAACAAGGGCAGAAGGAAAAGGTACCGGTTGCTGCCAATCCCGCAGTTTTGGCTTCGAATCCCACTGTTCTGGCTTCAACCCCGACAATTGCAGCTCCCTCTCTGGCTGCGACTCCGCCGTCTGTATTGGCTGCTGTGGCAGCTGCACAGAACATAGCGCTGTACAACCAGAACCCAGCAGCTTACCATGCTTTGCTTGGACAAAACCCTCTATTAGCAGCAGCTGCACCTAATCCAGCAATTGCTACAGCAGCTCTGAACCCCACAGCTGGATTACTCGCATCACAGGGTCAACATGGAGTAGTAGGCATTGGAAGTGGAACTCTTGCATTTCCAGGCGTTTATGGTTCTCAGGCATTGGCGGGTCTGCAAGGATTACAGTCATATCAAGGTGCCTTTTACGGGCAGTCATCATCCATGAGGCCTAGCGGGTCTTTTGGAGGATTTCCTTGATGCTTATGGTATGCTATTTAGTTTGGTTATGTAGAGGATTTCTAAATTACTATAATCTGTTTGTTCTACTAATTTTTTTTTGCTTCTCTGGTAATCATTATGATTTTAGAAATGACCAGCATATTTTACATGCTGTTAGAGCTCAATTTTTTTTCATGATTTGTTGGTCATTAGAGGCTAACCATATTTTCATTATTCTGCTGACTGATAAAAATATCAACCATGTTCGTCCCAGCTATTGGGTTGGCTAGTTCCCTGCATATTAGTGAAATAAAAAAATGCTATTCCCACTTGAATTTAATCAGGCAACGAATGGAATTATGAAACTGAACTGAATATTTCCTTTTGAACACATTTGTCTACATGACCACAACAGCTATCATGTAAACTTATGGAGCACATGTGAGTGGAAACCAAGTTTGATATATTTGAAATACATAAAAAATCAACCTTTTACATGAGATTTTAGGTTGACTTTGGCCATTGTTGTTAACCAATAATGTCTACTTACTTTACTTTCGAATATAGATAATTGAGAAAATAATAATTCTCAATATATACGTTACTTTCAAACTAATATGTTTCCTATGAAGGAAGGAAACAAAGGAAGAGAGAAAATTTTTCCCAGTGGCACTTTCCCTCTTCTCCTTTGGTAGAAAAAGGGGATGGATGTTAAAGACTAGGGAACTCTTTGCTTACATTTTTTTTATAATCTATATTGCTTCTGCCTGATTTGGGCACAAAACTCAATATAGCATGCAATTAATTCAAATTTGATCTCAACAAGTTAAAAAAGTAATTCTTTTTTCAAATCTTCGTTTTTTTGAGTGCGTCTTTAGCAAATAAAGGTTTGAAAAATTTAAGCTTCCCTTCCTCTTTCTTTCCCTTCAAGGAGACAGTCTGACAAAAGTTATTTTACAATGCCTAAGCTGATTGCTACTTTTGTAGGAAGCAAAGCCTAATGATTTTGGCAACCTTGATTAGTTCCTGAGCATAGAAGTTGCTGGTCACACAGGAGATTTGTCTCTCTACTAAAATATATGCTTGACATTCTTGTATATGATTGACATGCTTGGGGAGGCTAGTATTGTAGGAGTAAGCCAACTATAGTTCCATTTTATCTCTATATTAAATGATGCCTAGATAGGGGAAGTTGTTATGTTATCCTCAATAGCATAAGAGCCTTGATGAAAAGTTTAATCACCTTAATTCCATGGATCTCATTTCGCTCGAAGTGTGATTACTCAATTTCTCCATGCTACAAGCATTGGTAGGTAGTTTGAAGATTTTGTGATATTCTAACTATGCACTAGGATATCTATTTTTTTTTTTTTTTTAATTTTGTGATTATGTACATTTTTTGGTTACAAGGTATATTGATGTGGATCCGGCAAGCTGTCCGATGGATTAATGGCTGTTTAAATCTAGTTATTGTATTCTCTTAAGGTAATTCAATATCTTGGAAGAGCAAGGAATAAGTAATTGTAGCTAGGTCATGTGTAGAGTAAGAATTCAAAGATGGATTTGGCTATATGTGAGCTTATTTGATTTAAACACTTAGATAATTGAGTTGGGTAATGCTCCTATATAGTTGACTTACTAGGTTGCTGTTTGTATTGCTTCCAACGTAGTATTTGATTTTACCTAGGAGACTATGACTTCATTCATTTGTTTTAATGATTATTTAGTAGACTTACTAACTTAATACTTGCGAGGCCCTAGAATACAGCTCATTTGAGGGGTTAGGATGCAAATAATTAGGATAATAAAAAACTGTGAATATACAACTCCTAGAAATGCATGTGTAAAAAAGACAATGATAATGTATATATTAGATAGGGGGTGTATCTAATTAATTTAATATTAAAATGTAAATTATTTTTTTAATTTTTTAATTTTTTTTAATTAAATTCTAATTATTTGTTGTCTTATCTTTGTTTTACATAAAGCCAACTTTTAGGTTGTGTAATTGCTTTGCAATGTAATTTTGAGATATAAGTTGCCAAACAATGAATTATTTTCACACAATCTACTTCAACTAAAAAGTATTGCACCTTTGATAGTCAAGTGCAATGCCAAACCAAGCCTGAGTATGTCTTCCATTTTTTTTTCTCTATTTGTCCCTAATTTAGCAGACCCCCCTTAGTGGGATAAGGTTTGGTTGTTATTGTATTTGGTCCCCAATTTATCTCTTAGTTTGTTCTCTTTTCAATTGAATAATAATGTTCTGTGATAATATCACTTGAATATTAGCTAGTAATCACCTATTTCATCCATTTACAAACTATATCATGCACTAATTATTATTTGCTATTCATTGGAATTAAGAAACATTTGTGAGATTCATGTACTCTGGCCCGAAAAATAGTTGTACAATGAGCTCTATAGTGATTTTGAGAATGTTTCATATGCAAATTCCTGATATGATTATATTTTTGGTGGATTTGGTCCAAACTACTGCTTCAAACAATCATCTGCAGGTTGTTAGGGTGATGAATCGTTTTTTCCCTTATATCTCATCTTTATCAAAACACTAATAATTATTGTGAGTATTGAATAATAACACACGTCTTTTAGTTAAAGTCCCTGAGATGATCATATTCTTCAGTGGATTTGGTTCAAACCACTTCTTCAAACAATCATCTGCAGGTTGTTTGGATGATGATTTTTTTCCTTTATATCCCATCTTTATCAACACATTAATAACCTTTGTCAGTATCGAGAATTAAAATATCTTTTAGTTTGTCTTTGTTTTGAGTGATATAGATCCTGTTAATCTTGTTTACTTGAAAGAATTAGTAATATAAGCAATAATAGGGTAAGTTACTTGTTCTTCAGAGAGGTTGATCTAATTTTTTCTCATGCTAGTCTGTCCATTCTCATATTTTAATTCAGTTTCGATGATGAGCAATTGATGAGATGAACCTTGGTGGATGAGCATATGCTGCAGTGATTATGTTTCTCTAACAATTAAAGACCTATAGTAGATACTAGTTTTTGGCTCTGAATGAAATAATGTACGTCCAAATGTTTTGGAACAATTTTAGGTAACTTGATATTCCATTCCGGTCACAATTTCTTCTCTTCAAGTTGTCACAGATATAATTTTGTACGATGTTGGGTGGTTGATATGCATTATGCATAGTCCACACTGATATTTGATTTTTTTTTTTTATTTCTGCTTCTTGTTGGATGTTTTTGTTTTGACCTGTCATTATTTGAATTACTTTTTTACTTGGTTGTCAGGTATTTATTCTTTTAAGTTCTTTCGATGCTCTTCTTCCTTCATGTTTTGTAATTTGACCTGTCATCATTTGAATTACATTTTTACTTGATCATCAATTATTTATTCTCTTTAAGTTCTTTTGATGCTTTTCTTCTTTCATTTTTGTAATTTGATCTGTCATCATTTGAATTGCTTTTTTACTTGATCATCAGGTATTTACTCTTTTTAAGTTTTTTTGATACTCTTCTTCCTTCATGTTTTGTAATTTGACCTGCCATTATTGGAATTTCTTTTCACTTGGTGGTCAGGTATTTTTTTTTTCTTTTTTAAGTTATTTTGATGCTGGAGAGAGCATATACTAGCAACTAAGCTAAAATTTTCCTGCATATACAATATCCACAGTTCAACAAAATTCGCAGATACCTGACAACCAAATGTTGAATTTTTTTTTGTTAATCCTCCTGAGACCTTATATTTGCAGATGCAAGACGAAATGTTGACCCGAAGGAGGTTGTTCTGAAAAGACTAATGTCGGTGCCTAAATGGCCAGGTCTTCCATTGAAACTTTTATGCTTTGTGTCTCAAGTTCTATCTGTTCTAAATTGTAACTTCCATGAAACTTTTGATGATTTCCTCATTTTCAATGTCGTCTATTTTGTTAAATTTAAATATACTCTATCTTAAGCATTTGGTACATTTCTATATCTGTGAATATATTTATATGATTTTCTTTTTTTTTTCCTTTTCCTTTTATTTTGTGATCTAGAAAGTTTTATTTTTAATATTCTTAGATGACCGGCTTGATACTTATCGTGAATGATTTTGTTCTTCATACTACCCCTGATTTTGCCTATAAATTTCTTTTTGGAATTTCTTTATTCTATTCTTCTAACTTTTGTAAATATTAAGATTCGGTTTCTACTCTCAACGGTTTATATTTTATTTATCATATTAGTAATTTTGCTTTTTTTAGTTTTTAATAATCTTGCCATTCACCACATGGTTCAGAACATTTGTTACGACTAAATTAATTTACCATGTAGGCATTGCTGAAAACCAACTAGTGTTGGTGAAATCACTCTCCTTGACATGTAGCAATGAATCATATAATGTGTCATTACATTTGAGTTATAAATGTGCTCGATTATATAAGCGTCTACTTATGGCACACTTTTTCTTTAATGGATTGTGGTATAGACAAATAGTTTCCCTATTTGAAAGGTTCTATCTTATGCAATCACTTGCAGCTTTATGCTCTATCTTGTTCTTTATAACTTAAGCTAATGTAGCACATTGAATTCGCATAACACCTAGGCTAGATTATTAGTTTGAGAAATTGGTTTCTCCTTCGTGCTGTTGGCATTTAACTACAATGCTTTGATAATTGTCAAATGCTGTAAATTAGACGTTTGTATTTGATTCAACTATAAGAGTGCAATTTTGCTCTGACTAAATTAAGAGAAGAAGAAGCTTGGTCTCAATGGATGGACCATGTTTCAACCTTGAGGATCACCATTAAGCATGTTGTTAGACCGGAAGACACTAGGTTTTCGGTAGTGCTTAACTAGATGCCTAGCCACCGAGATGAAAGTAAACCTATGGGTCAATTAAAGAGAGATTCTAAGAGCCTGAATCTCTAAATAGGTTGGTTGACTAGGATCTTTTATGTGGTTAAGCAGGATTGACAGGTACTTGAAAGTTAACTTTTTTTAGGTAGGGAAATCTACAAATTTTATAGGTCAACCTAAAGGTTAGTTGACTAGAGGGAATTGGAAGGTCCTCCTAAGGATGGTAGTCTAAGCAGTCAACTTATAAATTGTAAGATCAATCTATTCTTTTTGATAGATAACTCGAGGTGACTGAACTAAGAGTTTTGTTTGGTCAGCTTAAGATATAAATGCTGGTTCCAATAGTCAGTCGAAAAATTTAAAAATATGTCAACCTAAGGCTTTGTTATTTGGGAGGAGGGAAATAAAAACCGTGGAAAGATTTTCGCGGTGGAAAGATTTTCCCTTATTGACTTGAGAAAAAGGAAGGATTATTTTCTTTTGTTTTGTTTACCTAATTGATAGACGGATTCAGAAATCTATCCTTTTTGTTTGAGATAGACGGATTTATAAATCCGTCCATCAATTGATTTTTGATCAGTTTTTCTTTCGCTTAAATCTGGTGGAAAATGATTTCCTGCCTCCCTCCAACGTTGCCTTCAAAACCAAATTTCCACACACCTCACCGTAAACCCTTGCAACCATCGTTGTCTAGTTCCCGTCCTCTCTCCCTCTCTCTCTCTCTCTCTCTCTCTCTTTCTGGCCTCAATCCCACATTGTCAATGAGAGAAGGAAGCGAAGGCGCTCCTATGACATGTGGAACGATCCGAAGAAACAACACAGGGTATGGTGGGATCACAAGGAGCAAGAGGAGGTGTTCCTGGGGTCCCCGGTGGGTGAATGCGAGGTTGCACACGATCTTCAGCAACTCTGTCGCGATCCTATCGAACTCTTTCCCAACCCTCCTCACCCTCTTCCTCTTCTTCTCGGTAGGTCTGATAGAGGATTGAACACCACTCTTGGCGTTGCTATCCTTCCGAGGCTTCTCGATTGCCACCTCTCCTTCGTTTCTCTTTGATGGGTGAAAGATCTTGCCTGCAGCAGCTCCGAGCTTTGAGATCGTTGGCTTTGTTGGCATGGTGGGAGGAGAAGAGGCAGCAGTTCATCACGGGATCTTCTCTTGCTTAGCGAGGAGCTTCTTGATGTAGCCCTCAACGCAACCCTTGTGGCGATGGCGACTGAAGCTCAGACCGCCCATGAATCAATGCACCTCGTTGGCCCACGAGAGGAGGGATCACTATGTACTGAGGTGACGGTTGTGGATGGTGTCCTCCAGATGGAGAGCCTCGCCTAATGGAAGTCTCTCAACAGGGAGCAAAGAGGAGGTGTTCATGGAGTCCCCCCAGGGTGAACGTGAGGTCGCTTATGATCTTCAACAACTTCGTCGTGATCCTATCGAACTCGTCCCCAAGCCTCCTCACCCTCTTCCTCTTCTTCTCGGTAGGTTTGGTAGAGAACTGAACATCGCTCCCGGCGTTGCTATCCTTCTGAGGCTTCTCGATCGCCACCTCTCCCTCGTTTCTCTCCGATGGGTTAGAGTCGAGGCATGAAAGATCTTTGCCCGCAACGGCTCTAGGCTTCGAGATCGTCTGCTTTGTTGGCATGATGAGAGGAGAAGAGGCAGTCTGCCACGACATCTTCAGGACAAGAGAATCAGAGGATTCGGTCCCCTTGATGGAGCCCTCAATGCAGCCCTGGAGGCGATGGCCACTGAAGCTCTGCCCGGTCCATTCAGTCTGCCCGCCCATGGACCAGTGTGCCTTGTTGGCCCATGAGAGGAGGGATCCAAGATGGGTGTTGGCGGATTGACTCGTTCATCATTTGTGAAGAAGCGGGGATTGTCACGGTTGGAGGTAATACGATTCTCTTTTCATTTTTTTTTTTCTTTTCCATCTTTCCCTTCCTTCCGTAGATATTTTTCTTTTCTATCTCCGAATTCATTTCTTTTCTTTTTTTCCTTTCTCTTACCTTTCCCTATGGATTTTTTTCCAACATCAATTCTTTTCCTTCTCCTTTCCATCTTTGGAAAAGTAAAAGTCGAATTTCATCCTTAGTTTGAATCTTTTGGTAACATCTCTTATACCTAGTATTTAAAAGGAAAATTATAACTAATAGATGTGAGTTTTCAAAACCTTCCAAGAAAACTATGTAGTTTTGACACAAATGCTGTTGCATATCTGGAGTGGTAAAAGTTGTCGATTATATTTTACTTCCATCCACCGAGTGTAGATGAAATTCAGTTTGAATTTTGTTCTTTTTGGGAGTCACATAATGGAGTTAATTGATTGTTTCTTGTTCAACCTTGATCCTATGTTTCCTGAAACAATTAGGCATTGTTACTCTAAAGGAGACTTATAACTAAGGGATGTTGGACTTTTAGGTCGTCCGTCGCTAGTACATCTTGATTTATCTTGATGGATGATAGAAAATTTTTTATGAGATCATAGGCCATCGGACCGATCGCCTAGATTCTTATCCAATTTAATTAATCTCTTTTTTTTCCTAAACAATTAGGCATGCTTAATTGTTGTCTAACATCACTATTACCAATTTCTAGATCTTTCATAAGTAATCTATATTGCCATCGTATGCAAGCTACTACTTTGTTGCCAATTGTTCTTGTTTGATTGATTGACTTTGCTCAGCGCCTCTTTAGAGTACAAAACACAATCCCAACTCATGAAAGTAATCTCATCAGTTGAGTCTAAGAGCGATCATTGTGACAGAGACACAAATTGTCAACATGAGCACACGTTGCCACTGCAACAGGGGCCGTGATGCCATGGCATAAAAATCTCTGTTGGCAACAGAGGAGGTTCCCCCCCAAAAAATAAGAAAAAAAATAGCAAAAAGGCAAAGCGAGATGGACTCGCACTTGGAAGTAAGCAAACAGTCGAAGAGCTTTGAGGGGCACACTTGGGGCCGTGCATGGGACACGCATGTTGGCTCCACATACCCTCCATTTCATGAGGCTGTAAAGCTTAAAAAGGAACTCTACGGCTGTGGGCTCACTGATATGATATGGCCTCAAAAAAAAATCTATTTAATTTAATTTTAGATGTGACGAGTTGATATTTTTCTCATTATTTATAAATCTAAAAAAGATTATGGAAAAGTACGATTCAATTTATTAATGCATGAAAGCGGCAGATGGAGGTCGGAGGTGGTCCTCTTGCGGCACGTGTGTTGCATGTGATCCGCTGGCGGTACTACTTCTGTCGGAATAACGGCGTCAATGTTAACGGCGTCAGCTCCGTCAGACTGGACTTTTCCGGGCGCTTCGTCACCCACGTGGCGGTTTCCGGATGCCGCGATGCCGCGCGCGGGACTCAGATCTCCCGCATACTATAACCTACGCGCCCCGCCGGGATGTGCTCCGTACAGAGAGGTTCTATGCGAGCGGCCTCCTTTCGCCGTGAGTCTCCCCGACCAGTGAAACTCGTCCACGTCGCGAGTGTCGTCTCTCTATAAATACTGGCTGCGAGGGATCGTTGCGAGACCTACGAAGCGGAGGAGCCCCAAAAGGACGGAGGAGAAGGAGGAGGAGGAAGCGGCTGCTTCGCTGATCAGATTGGGAAGATGTTTGTGGAGAAGTTTAGAGTGGAGAGCCCCAACGTGAGGTATGGGGAGGAGGAGATCGAGGCGGTGTACCACTACGAGACGACGGATCTGGTGCACGAGAGCCGGGACGGTGCTTACCAATGGATCGTACGCCCCAAGAGAGTCCGATACGACTTCAAGACCCAAACCCGCGTCCCCAAGCTCGGGTATCCCTTCTTCCTTTCCGCTTGCTTGAGTTCCGTTTTGATTCGCCTAACGGTGAAAAACGATTTCGTTCTGTTGTGGATTGTAGTGTGATGCTCGTGGGATGGGGTGGGAACAACGGTTCTACCCTCACCGCCGGAGTTATCGCCAACCGAGAGTAAGATTTCGCCAAAAAGTTTGTGAATGTTTTGTTGTTATTGTCGATTATTAGAATGCTAATGTTGCTTTATGTTCAAATTATTGTACAAATTAGTTTTTTATTTAATTCGGAGGACTTGTTTTGATGGATAGGGGCATCTCTTGGGTAACCAAGGACAAGGTGCAGCAGGCCGACTATTTTGGATCGCTGACCCAGGCTTCTACCATCAGGGTTGGCTCCTACAATGGGGAGGAAATCTATGCCCCTTTCAAGAGTCTCCTTCCTATGGTAAAAAAAAACAAACTCTTCTTTGCTTGTCTCACCTTTTCAACGCCCTTTCCTATCCAAGAAAAAAAAAATTGAGGTTCTTTTGTGAAATTAGTTTTTCCGAATTTCTATCATCAAATTTCAGAACCATGACCTGGTGGGAATTGTGTGTGATAGAAATTTGCTTTTTCATTGAATTTGTTAGGTTAATCCAGATGATATAGTGTTCGGTGGATGGGATATTAGTAACATGAACATGGCAGATGCCATGGGCAGAGCCAAGGTCCTGGACATAGACCTGCAGAAGCAGCTTAGGCCCTACATGGAGTCCATGGTCCCCTTGCCTGGAATCTTCGAACCCGACTTTGTTGCGGCAAACCAAGGTGCCCGGGCCAACAATGTCATCAAGGGAACCAAGTCGGAGCAAGTCCAACAAATCATCAAGGATATAAGGTGATCTCCTACCTTCGTGTTCCAATCTCATTTCTGAGCAATTAGAATTCGAGGAATAAGTTCAGATTATCTGATTGATGTTTGTTTGGGTTTAATGGTGTAACTTAGGCGTTACTAATAATTTTATCATTGGTTGTCAGGGAATTTAAGGAGCAGACTCAGGTGGATAAAGTGGTTGTGCTGTGGACAGCCAACACAGAGAGGTATAGCAACGTGATTGTTGGTCTGAACGACACCATGGAGAATCTCATGGCCTCACTTGAGAAGAATGAAACCGAGATATCTCCTTCCACATTGTATGGTATAGCGTGTGTTCTGGAGAATGTTCCTTACATTAACGGGAGTCCACAAAATACCTTTGTGCCTGGTACGGTGCTTGAGCAAAGTGTGTTCTGAAACTTTAGCTACTGATATTTAGAATACCTCAGTCTTCTCTTATATGTGTGCAGGGCTCATTGAGATGGCCATTCAAAGAAACAGTCTTATAGGAGGAGATGACTTCAAGAGTGGGCAGACCAAAATGAAATCTGTCTTAGTTGAATTTTTGGTCGGGGCAGGAATCAAGGTATCAAGAGTTTTTTTTACTATATTTGTATTCATTCCAAACCTAATTAGTTTAATGTATCTTACATTGAATGTTACAAATAGCCAACATCTATTGTTAGCTACAACCATCTGGGAAATAATGATGGGATGAACCTATCTGCCCCACAAACCTTCCGATCCAAGGAGATCTCAAAGAGCAATGTCGTTGACGACATGGTCTCCAGTAATGGCATCCTTTATGAGCCCGGGGAGCACCCTGATCATGTCATTGTCATCAAGGTAGGTTTCAATGCACAGATCCCTTTGATTATTTATTGGACTACACTACAAAACCCATCCTTTGCTCTATTGCAGTATGTACCATATGTTGGTGACAGCAAGAGGGCTATGGACGAATACACGTCCGAGATATTCATGGGTGGAAGGAGCACTATAGTTCTTCACAACACCTGCGAGGATTCCCTGTTGGCAGCTCCCATAATTTTGGATCTTGTCTTGCTTGCTGAACTGAGTACTAGGATTCAGCTTAAGGAGGAGGGAGAAGTACGTTATTGACATTATTTCTCATTTGGTAGCTTTTTAAGCAAAGCTGTGAGTGTTGATTTTTTTTCTTCTTGTTTTGCAGGGCAAATTCCACTCTTTCCATCCAGTCTCTGCAATCCTCAGTTACCTTACCAAAGCTCCACTTGTAAGTAAAATTTATAATTAACTGTTTGCACTCACTTTTATAGTGTGAATTAGTCAAGCAATTAGTTCTCATGCTTTGATTGTCCAAAAGTTGACGTACAATGAAGAATTCCATGAAGATGCATATATTCTCTTTACAGTTGGAAGCCAACTTCTCAAAAATCAACTCTAACTCCTTTTCTGAAGAAATCAGATTATTCTCTGATAATTTTATCAAGCACGCAGTATCAATGTCATAGAATAAACAATGCACATAAATATTGTTGCTTATTTCTGATGATCTGGAACCAGCTTCAATGTTAAATGTCTTGCTTTAACCATTTTTTATTATTGGTGTTAGCTTTCATATAGTCAAGATGAGGTGGCATGACTGTGTGGCTTTATTTCGTCCTAGCGAAGATGCCTTTTTTTGTGTTTTTGTGTTGTGTGAACAATATTCCTTTCTTTATGACACGAATCTTCAACATTAGGAAGCTGCATCATTCTTTAACTTCGTGTTATGGCTAAAACAGGTTCCTCCCAGCACACCGGTGGTGAATGCTCTGGCGAAGCAGAGGGCCATGCTGGAGAACATACTCAGGGCTTGCGTTGGCCTGGCTCCTGAGAACAACATGAACCTGGAGTACAAGTGAAACAAAGCATATAGAGAGCGAGGGGAAAGTGATCAAAGAAAAGTTCAGAAAGGTGTCTCTTTAGCTGGTTTTTCGTGTCTATGCCTTGGTCGTCATCTCCTCCTCTCAGGCAACAGTGAGAGTAGTGCCTCTCAAGGCAAGAGCTCAATTTATAGGGCTTCTAATATATATAACAATAATAATGACTCGCGTGTTTTCGTTGTGAAGTGTGATGGTGGATCTTAAATCATAATTCTAAAGTCTGAATGTCTCCTGCTTATTTTAATCATAATTTCTGGCTTGTCTCTTTTTCCTACAACTATTTGTTTGCTTTTCTTCACTGCGACTGTTTGTTCTCTCCAATTTAGATATGAAAGCCAATGAACACTATTGAGTAGGTTTCAAAGAAAACCTTCACAATTGCTGCTCGATGTTAGGAAGATTGAGATGCATAGCCCCTCATGTTCAATCTACAACTTACAGTTGCCGAGGACGATCGGAGAGGGCAAAGAGCTTTACTTGTTGCTCTGTTCGCAGCTCAGGAACAAGCAGAGCTCCTCTGAAGTCTGAAGAACATCAGTGTCGCTCCCTCAATAGATAATCGATACGAAGGAAGAGTATTCATGGTACATGACAAATTAAAATAGTCAAAAAAACATATTGTCTAATATGGAAATTGTTTTATACCAAATATAAAATCTTGAAAAATTAACTTATTTGTGGTAGATATGGACTATAAATATTTTTAATTCTTACCATACAAACACTAAAGAATTCCTTAAAATTCATTTTATGAAACTAAATTCCTTATTTTTTAATTCTCCTATGCGTCTTAACTTTTTAAATCAACTGTACATCATTAATAATGAAACTATCTTTTATCTTCTTTTTTTAATAAATTTTTAATATTAAACTTCATTCAATCCAAGTTATCTAAATAAATAATTATAAATATATAGATAGATCTGAATCGAATATTAAGATAATTTGTATTTCTTCATTATACTTTTAATTAATTATAACTTTTGTCCATCGTTTTTTTATTGAAAAAATAAAGAAATTTAAAGATTTATCTCTTTTTTTTCTAAAGACATCAATATAATTTATAATAAAAGATGATTATACTCATCCTAAACACTTCTCATCAACAAAGTAGTCATAGGTTTCGAAGGGTCACATTGAAGAGTTTGATCAATGGTGATATTGAAGTTCAGTCGATGACCTCACACTCTCGCAATTTGTACAACTTCTTATGGCTCTCTATTTTTTATCTTGCCAAGTGATTAACTAGATAGTTAGAATTTGATCAACTAGAATTTATTTTGTAAATCATTACTAAAGATATTATATTAATATCATCTCTATATATTAATTATAAGTATGCATTGCAATTCAATTGGTCAGCCAATTTTGAGTAGATAGATTTAACATTTTTAATTATAGATCGAATTAATTGATTTGAATTTTGAATAGGGAAGTGCACTGAATTGAAGAAGCTCCAATATTGGTGGGTGTTGGCATTTAAGCAAGACCAGTGGTTCTCATTTAGAGCTAATGAGCCTCCATTTAACTAGTATCTACTCTACTTAAATACACTCATTAATTTAGAGAATTCAATACAATTTAATGGAGGCTGGTGTGTGTATATATACATATATAAATGTTAAACTGCAAATGACCCTTGTGAGTATTAAATTTTTTTTTTCGGATTTATGTATTAAGATATATTTAAGCTAAATGAAGTAATTTTTTTTTTTAAAAAAAATAACACTAATGCTAAGGGGTGCGTGTGTGTGTATATATATATATGGATTTATTATATTTTCTCAAAAGAACATTTTAATTTGTATGGAAGGGCGCACCTAATTTTTAGAATACCCTTTCTGTCTATTTCAATCATAAATTAACGTAAACAAATTAATTTTAGAATACCCTTTCCATCTATTTCAGTCATAAATAAAGTAAAAAAAATATTTCTTTATTTAAACCGAATCAAATTTGTTCCATAATTAAAGTTGTCAATTATTGTCATATTAAAGTCCTTCCTAAAATAATTAAAATGTTACTTTATTAATTTTATTTAACTTTTCTTTATTTTCTTATAGTTAGATATTAAATAATAAAAATCATTTTAAAAAAAAATTATTAACACTTTTTGTATTTTTAATTTTTTTATTAAAGCTATAAAAAAAAATATGGATAGATTTAGAAGGTATAACTTATGTATTTTTTTAAAATCAACAATAACTTTTGCCTGATTTATTTTTGATGAAATAATTAAATTTTTATTTATTTTTCTTAATTTAGTTCAGTTCGGTTTTGATTTAAATAAGGAAAATCAAATTTTACCTTAATTTAAGGCAAAAATAGATGAAAAAAATATTATGAAAAATTAGATGCTTTGATAAAAATCAAAGCGCGTACTCTTTAGAAAATTTTTAAAAATGCTTTTTTCTACGTTCTTCATATATTTCTTATCCAACCAATAAGCTATACAATCTTCTATTAAAAAATAAAAAATAAAAAATAAATTGCTCAATGTAGTCCCGAGATAATGAATGGTACACCGGCAGAGCATTCGCACCTTATCGGTTTCTAAATATCTATTAAGTCTGAATTTTGATGTATTAATGGATAATTTTTTTTTTATTGGACGATTGACTAAGCGCTTCTCGATTTAATGGTCAATAAGAAATTTCTATGGGATCAAAATGATCATCCAGAATTAATCAACGTAAGTTGGACATATGGTGTTATATATATATATATATATTATATTTTTTTTTGTTTTTTAAAGTTTAGTTCATGCTTTCACCAAAACAACAAAACTCGAGGACTATATTTTAGAGAAGGATTTTTTTTTTTTTTTTGATCAACAAGGATATTTTTTTTAACCAACAAGGATTTTTTTTTAATTAATAGAATTAAATAGGAGAACTAAAAAGGTGGTGGCTGCTTTAAATTTGAGTTCATCTGGTGACTCAAATGTGGAAGCTGGAGAGTTAATAAGGAGGAACCACCATACCATGCATTCATATCCCTCAACTGCACTCCTCCCTCACCAACTAATTCATTTCGCATTTGTTGCATCAAATCCATTTCATTCCTCTTCTCCTTTTTGTTTTTCTGATTTTCAGTAAAAACTTCTTTTTTGTTTTTCTGATTGTCAGTAAAAACATATCCACATAAAAAAGTAAGTAAATCAAGGATATATCATGTTGGCAATCCAGTCTCCTCCTTTTGTATGTGGCATCCTCTAACTACATTCTTACTCCCATTTGGAGCCTTTATAAGTAACTCAAAAGCATATCCTCCCCTGAACAAGAACTAGTTCTCTCACTTCTCCTGGACTGTTACATTGCCCATGGTGTCCTTGCAAACAGCCATCTCCCCCGCGGAGGAGGAAGAGGAGAAGCCGTGCGTGGAGCTCGAGAGCCGCATGGTGACGAGGAAAAGGAAGTCGCCGGCCGTGGAGGCATGCAAGTCGGCAAAGAAAGCTAGAGAGGAGGAAAAGGGAGGTGTCATGGAGCTTAACCTCCTCGATGCTCACCCAGAAATCAAGGTGAGTCGTAGAAGCTTTGGATGTCAATCGATGTCATTTTGCTAAATTCATTATGTATTTACAGTCAGAGGTCGACCCTAGAGCAATGAAGGTGAGCTTGAACCTTGACCTTGAGCTCAACTTGTCAAGCACCCAGTCGGAGACGGGTTGTGTCTCCAAAGGAGAAGAGAAAGAAGAAGACGAGGTAAAGAGGACAACGGAGGAGGAGATAGAAGAGATGGTGGCGACGGTGTGCATGCGTTGCCACATGCTGGTGATGATGACCAAGGTCGCCTTGTCGTGTCCCAATTGCAAGTTTGTGCACGCACCGGACCAGAGTTCATCCTTAGCCTTGATCAAATCGGTCTAGGCTATTTGTGCCGCAAGGATTAACAATAAGTTATCAGACCACAAGCGAACTAAGTGTGCACCAAGGGAAAGAAAGCAAAAGAAGTGATAGAAGGTAGCACAATATTGGATAAAGAGTGAAAACATTGTACAACTTCCACATAAATATGGTGGAGAAAGTAGGGGGTAGGCGATGTCGATCGATTATAAATATGCATACTCATCCAAATGGTTTCGTAACTCGTCCGACCATGAATAATATGCAAACTACAAGCATTGGGGCAAAAGTTTTAAGAGACTACAGATATGAAAGATACACGAAGAACAGACCGTGAGGCATGCGTGTAGCATTCAACGCGCGGTTTTTCTCTTCAGAAGATGTTCAATCTTGAGGGAATTGATCTTTGCAGCGAGAATAAAGTCGTTCTCAGTAAGCCCTCCTACATATTGAACAAACATTTATGTTACACAACATGAGAGGAAAAGGAACTTTCAGAAAGATAAATCCAATAGCAAGAAGTATATAACATAGTTTTCGATAAGGACACATGAGTATCAATCTCATGAAAGTGAATTGGTTTTTTTCTACTAATTCCCACACTAAGTTACAAGCCTAAATCAAGTCTAGTTAAAAGAAAACTTGAATATATCAAAAGAAAAGAGGAAAAACATTTATCATGTTGATGTCCATCTTTTCATAAATTAATCGAGTTTAACTAAAACTTAATTGACTGTCAAGATGGAGATAGTAATGTGCAAATTTTGAATAAGGACTATGTGTGGCCAGCATATATTATTAATAACACATATTAAAAAATGACAATTTAACCATTAACTTTTAATCAAATCCGAGTGCTAAAAACATATAAAATAATTCTGAGAAATCAACACAAGGATGTATCAAAACAACTATAAAATGCATCAATAAATATCTTGTCAAACTAAAAATAGATTTTTAAGACAATTGTGTAAAGCAAACTGAGAAGGTTTTATCCGGTACTGATGCAATATATCAAATATGAAATTTCTTTCATTTTTATTGGATTTTCTGTTGGCTTGCAATATATGAAGGTGGTTGTCTGAATATATGAATTGATGCGGTAGATGA
This sequence comes from Zingiber officinale, assembly GCF_018446385.1. Classification (NCBI taxonomy): domain Eukaryota; kingdom Viridiplantae; phylum Streptophyta; class Magnoliopsida; order Zingiberales; family Zingiberaceae; genus Zingiber; species Zingiber officinale. The sequence continues at coordinate 151,836,809 of NC_055992.1, read as the reverse complement.
TTGACCATCAGTGGATACACTTGTGAAGTATACGTTATGAAAAATAAAAAATGAACTGAACTATGTGATATTCTACAGAGAAAACAACGGAAACTAAATGCACCAGTAAAACAATCAATGGAAGGAACTGCTAAGCTTCGTGTTAAAAGATCAGAAGCATGCACTCTTAGACTTGCTAGATTGGTGGCCACAAGCAATTTGAAGAAGCCCATTTAACCATGAAAACCTATCTATTATATAATGACATTAAAACTTACCAACTGAATGAGTCCACAAGTCAATTTTGACATTATTCCAACCAACCAGATGAAGATCAGGATGATGACCTGCATAAAGAGCATCTGCGTCAGGAGATGTACAAAGAAAATTATTTTTATGGTAATTTGAAATCATTCATTTTTTTACAAGGACTGACAATAACAATTAGTTCATCCTGATCTTCTAGGGCTTATTTAGTTACGCGGGAAAAGAGGAAAAAAAAAAAAAGTGGTGATTGCTGAACGTCACTGATGGATTGCAACCAGAAATCCAATACTTGCGATCACAAACAATTGGCCAGCCGAGGTCCAACAATTGCAAATGACCTTTGACAACCTGTAGGCAATCGTCTGGTAATCTTCGAAGGACACTTATTGTTGGTCTGGTGATCGCTGTCGACTAACTAACAGTAGACTAAAACTGCCGGTGGTTGGGGGGTGACATTTTGTTTCCTTTTTCCAGTCCCTCTGGTTTTTGAACAAATCAATTTCAGTTGAAAGCGCAGATTGAGAAAATGATTCTCGATTCATTTCTCTCTGTCAATGAATCCATTCAAGTAAATAAGATTTTCCTATCTTTCCCTTTCCTCCTCCCCATCCATTTTGTATCCCGGCGCTGACCATCGACCATTGGTAAGGCCTCATTGATGAATCCATCAAGTGAATATTTCTTTCCTATTTTTCCTATAATAATGTCGCTGATGACTATCAGACCTTCAGCTGTCAGAAGCAACTACCAGATCACCATCAGCCAACACTTACAGATTGTTGGCTATCGACAAACTACTAGCAGTTGATTGGCAATAATCATCAAACACAACGTTGTCAGTTACCGAAAGTTGCCAGTGATTGCCAATGGCTTGAATTTGGTAATTGTCAGTTGTCGATAGTTGTTAGTGACCAACACTACCACCATGATCATATACTCCTTTAGTCCTCACTCTTTTCCTTCTCTTCCAAATAAATAAGATCTTTCCCTTTCATTTCTCCTCTCTTTCTTTTCTCTTTGCTACAAGTAAATAAGGCATTCAATTCAATTTTAAAATAAACAGTGCATCCCTAAAGTTTCTTAATTCTTGTATTACCTCGAAGCACTAAGGCTATGTTTACTTGGGAGAGTGGAAAGCAAAATTAAGGAAAAGTTTCCTGGAAAAGTTTCCGTCGTTTACTTCATTAAAATTTTCCGAAGGAAAAGTAACGCAATCCATCCGCGGATAATTTTTGAGCCAAAATCGATCACCTCAAAATCGGACGAAAAGCAGCAGATGGAAAAAAAAATGACGCATGTACCCCTTTTGCATTCACAAAATTACACCATATACCAAAAAAAATGACGCATGTAGCCTTTTTAACTCATAAAATTACACTATGTACCAAAAAAAAATGACGCATGCACCCTTTTTGATTTACAAAATTACATCATAAGTATTCACCTTCCTCTATCAAGGTAAACAAGTGTGCAAAGGAAAAGATTTCTTCACCATTTCTTTTCTCTTCCTCCAAAGATAACTTTCCATAGTTGATTCCTTTCCTTTCCTCATCCACACTCTTGAGTAAACATAGCCTAACAGTGTTACTTGATGGAAAGATGACATAGTAAAACATATGACATCGTTTAACTGGAGGTGAAAGAATTATAAACAGATCTATACTGGATTGCTAGAATTGCAAAAGGTAAGACAAACATTTAGACTCTAAAAAAAGTAAGATAAACATGCATGAATTTATAGGGAAAATTATTTGTATGCAAGTTGTAGAGAAAACTTAGACCATATCAATAACAACAACCAAGTCTTATCCGACTACGTGAGGTCGGTTATATGGATCCTTCTATGCCATTAAGCTCCACTCCCTACTATATCATCATCTATACTTCAATAAATTTGATCTTATTTTATTGTTACTAATCAAGTCTTTTTTGATCTTCCTTTTTCCTTGTTCCTTGTTTAATGTGTGTATTTGCATAGTTTCACATTAGGCGAGAATTTATTGGTCGTTTGTGTTGGTGCAAGTTGCACCAGAATCAAACCTAAGTTTTGACGTTGTCAAAAGTTCAAGTTAAGTCTTGTTGTGATCTAACAAGTTGACTGAGTGTGCAGGCTGTTTATTCAATCAGAAAGACCTAATTGGAGCCTAGGCAGGAGAAATCTTAGCAGATCGTGGAACCCAGGTGCAAGTCTAAGTGGGTCGGAGGGACCCGACGCTTGGCAGTGTGATCGAGAGGTCTGAAGGACCGAAGATCAAGGAAAAAGTCCTGGTGAGCCGATCAAAGCTAAGTGAGAAGTCCAAACTAGATCTGGAGGATCTAAGTTTGGCAGGTAGGTTGAGGTAAACAACTGGAGAAGCGACAGTGAGGTCGGGTTCCTGTAGGAACAACTTTAGGTCGCTGATCCAACTGAAGAAACCGGAAAAGTTTCAAAGTTGAGATCAAGACAGTTCTACTGTCTTTTATATTACTCATGCATTATAATATTATTACTGTGCTAACATCTGTTTTGCAGGATTCTTTTCTGTCAAACACTGTGTTGCAGGTCTAGCTGGATCGGTCGATCGAACCGAAAGATTGGTCGACCGAACAAGAAGAGATCAAAGCAGTGTTCAGATCAGACCAGAACGAGTCCGATTAAGCCATGATCGATCGACCGAACCCTGATGACTCAGCACAGTATCAGCACCGATCAGAAGCAGAAGGAAATTGAGCTGATCGATCGACCGAACCGTAAGATCGGTCGACCGAACCAATCAACCATTAATGCACAGTAAATGCGGATCTCAGTAAATCTTAACGAACAGGGAAGGAGCCTATTCGGACGATCGAAAAATGGGATCGATCGACCGAACCCTTAATGGACAGTTAATGCCGAAGATCGAATCAGCAATCGGATCTCAGCGGAAGGAAGGGAGCTGGTTCGGTCGACCGAACACAGGGATCGATCGACCGAACATCGACGATCTTATAAATTGAATCTCGAGGTCTGAGGCTGGTAATGTAATCAATTGTGGTTCAATTCTGTGCTAGTGCTGCTCGTGCGACTGCTCTACAATTCTTCTACACGCAAACAAGTGCCGACCAAGCTTCAACTCCTACACATAGTCGGTATATTTTATTGTTTTTGTATTGCACTTAATCTTATATAAGATAGTAGGTTGTTACTATCTTATATCATTGTATTTTGAACGCATTACTTCTTCCCGAGGTTTTCGGGAAGAAGAATCTTAGTGGATTGTTCATCGATGCGGTCAAGGACCGCGAGTCTTCGAGTAGGAGTCGACCTAGACTCCGAACGAAGTAAACAAACGTGTCTATTTACTTTTAGAATTTTTTAAAAAAAGGCGCGATATTCACCCCCCCTTCTATCGCACCGATTCGATCTATCAATTGGTATCAAAACCTCGTAAGCTCTGAAATAACTTAACCGTTTTTCAAAGCATTTTTTTTAAAACTTTTTCTTTTCTTTTAGAATTTTTTTCTCATCTCTATTTTTCAAGCACTACTAATCCCAAGACGAAAGTCTTGGAAATATTTTTTCTTTAATTCTTTTCTTGCAAGGATGTCGAACTCGTATCAAGAAGGATACAGTGCTGTCCAGCCTCCACTATTCAAAGGAGAAAATTTCAGTTATTGGAAGAATAGAATGGAGTGTTACTTGAAGTCCGATATTGAGCTTTGGTTCACTATCTTAAAAGGCTATACTCCTCCGACAAAAGACGGAACACTATTAGAACCAGAAGAGTGGACTCCCCCAATGATCAAGAAGGCACAATTGAACTATAAAGCGATCAATACCATTCAATGTGGGCTCACAATGGAGGAGTTGAACCGAGTCGGTCCCTACGACAATGCTAAAGAACTGTGGGACTCTCTAGTCAAACTACACGAAGGGACTGACGAATCTAAGGTAAATAAAAAAGATTTACTTTTAAATAACTTGTTTAACATTAAAATGTTTCCCGGAGAAACGGCCTCGCAACTACACGCCCGACTGAAGGACATCCTAAATGGCCTACATCTGATCGGACACAACTTGAAAAACCGTGACACAATAAGGTACGCGCTGAATGCTTTTCCGAGGAATACTCTGTGGGCATCAATTGTAGATGCTTACAAAGTTTCTAAGGATCTTTCAATTCTAAAGTTAGATGAATTATTTTGTGAATTGGAATTACACGAACAATCTAACAGCCATGTCGAGAAAGAAGTTGCTTTGTATGCAGGTCCAAGCAAGGAAATAAAATCAAAAACAAAGATCGAGTCAGAAAGTGAGTCAGACTTTGACTCGACAAATAAAGAAGAACTGGTCAACATGGTCCGGAGACTTCTGACAAAGAAGAAATTCAGAAGAACTGCCAAAAAGACACCTCTCAACCAGACCCAAAACAAATCAGAAATGATTTGTTACGGTTGCAACAAGGAGCATTTCAAAAACGAATGCCCAAATCGGAAGGAAGAAAGGCCTAAATCAACAAGACGAAAGAAGGCTCTTTAAGCGACATGGGACGAGACTTCTTCCGACGAATCCGACATGGAGCATACAAAGCATTCGAGCCATCTTGCTTTTATGGCAAGAAACGAAGATTCCAACTCCGAGTCCGACGAGGAGTACGAGACCGAGATCGACATTGACTCCGAGGGAAGCCACGAATCAGAAGATCCAAATATGGTAACGATTTATTCTAAGTATAACTTGCTGAAAGTAGTTAAATGTTTGTTTAGAAAATTGTCAAAATTTGAAAAACAAAATAACTTTTTACTTAAGGAAATAGACCACCTTAAGCAACAAGTTAACTTAAGTGATTCGACTAACCAAGTTCAAGTCGGAACCTCAACTCAAGTTGAAAAACTTGAGGAAGAGAATTCCAACTTGAAGGGTCAAGTCAAGTGACTCAAGAAAACGTTGGAAAAGTTCGAACTGGGATCCAAGTGTCTAAATATGGTACCTGGATCGCAACGAGCTGTGTACAACAAATCAGGACTTGGTTACAACCCTAAACAAACAAACAACAAATCATATTTGTCATTAATTAGCCAAAATATTAGAAGTCAAGTCCAAGCATGGGTCCGAACAAAATATTTAACCAAACCAATTAAAACAAACATCTACTTGGTCCCTAAGAGTCAAATTCATTACTTAGATAGACCTTATCTAAGCTATGACTCAGGGGGAGCAACTAGAAAGACAATTCAACCAACATGATTAACCAAACTCATACATTTAGGATTAGGTTTGCTTTATGCTTAGAACGGTTAGATAAAAAAGGTTTACCAAACCCTACAACATAGCATCGGAATGGATTGGGATGATAGTACGTCAAGGAAACTTTGACGAAGGCATGTCTAGGCTGAATCTTGTGTATTCTACCTGGTGCACTAGACTTAATGGATCTGACCGAAGCTACCCCAGTCAAACATGGGCTAGTTAGACCAAAATTTAGTATTAAGTTCTTTGAGCGGGAACAGTTTGGAAAATCTTCAGCAAGTGGTCTACCATTGATACACAAGAAGGTCATAAGCCTCGCCACTGAACTGAAAACTTATCCTTAGAAAGCATGCTTGATTAACCCAAAGCTAAGTTTGAATCTAACATGGGTTCAACAACCTTTTTAAATAATTCAATAATTAAAACTTAATTAAAATTATTTTAAAAAAAAACTTAATAAATTATTTTAAAACTGAATTAAAATATTTTTAAAACTTAATTAAAATTATTTTTAAAACCTTATTTAAAATCATTTTAAAACTTAATAAATTATTTTTAAAATTTAATAAATTATTTTTAAAACTTAATTAAAATCTTTTTAAAACTTAATAAATTATTTTTAAAACTTAATTTAAAATCATTTTAAAACTTAATTAAAATCTTTTTAAAACTTAATTAAAATTATTTTTAAAACTTAATCAAAATTATTAATTTAAAATCATTTTAAAACGTAATTAAAATATTTTTAAAACTTATTTAAAATATTTTAAAAACTTATTTAAAATCATTTTAAAACTTAATAAATTATTTTTAAAACTTAATTTAAAATCATTTTAAAACTTAATTAAAATCTTTTTAAAACTTAATCAAAATTATTTTTAAAACTTAATTTAAAATCATTTTAAAACTTACTTAAAATCTTTTTAAAACTTAATTAAAATCTTTTTAAAACTTAATTAAAATTATTTTAAAACTTAAATTATTAAAAAAAAAGAAAAAAAAGGATCGATCGACCGATCATATTTACCGGTCGATTGAACAAACTTTGTTTTGAACCAGTCAATTTTATTTTTTTTAAATGGATGAATAATAAATTCATCGGTTGACCGATCACTGTATTCGGTCGACCGAATACTTTATGATCAACCGTTCACTCCGTGTTGGTGCACGGAAAACCGTGCATCTTTAAGTTATCGGTCGACCGAACCCCTTGGATCGGTCGACCGAACATCCAACACTCGGCTTCGGATGACAGCGAATTTATTGGATCGGTCGACCGAACCGTTTATCGGTCGACCGATCGAGGTCTATATAACACCCACAGAACCGAAATCTTTCATTCAACTCTCCCTTCCTATTTCTCCACATCTATTCGACGATTTTTCGAGTTTCTGCGTTCACAAGCCATGCCTCGGTATGAATTGAAGTTCAGTTTTTTCTTTTCGCATATTTACTTATTTTTTATTCTCTTTTTTAGTGAAAAACTGCGTAAACTTGCCCAAAAGGAGGCTAGCTCCTCAAATCCCAGCCAAGGCCCTAGATTCTCCATAGAAGACTTGCATCAATCTTTTTCCAACAAGACTTTTTTAGTTGTGGGTATTAGATGCCTTGATCTACCATTTTATCAAACCTACTGTCCCGAAATAGTCGATATTATATACCATTACTCGTTAAACAGTCTGGTTCTCTGTAGGCATGCATATAATCTCACACTTTGTACTGAATTTTATCATAATTTATGTGAGATTGATACATATCATTTTAAAACTAGAGTTGCTTCGAGGGATATGTGGTTTGATTTTAATATACTTTCTCGTTTCTTACGCATGCGTCCCTCAACTACCCGGATCTTTCCTTATCCATCGTATCCTGACATTTTGCCTAATCCATTTTCCCATCTCACACTAGACCTCATGTATGCTGATTTCTTTCAAGGTCCTCGACCAAGGAAGATGTCTTCCGTCCCACTAAGCTTAAATGACAATGCATTATACAAAATGGTCGTCTCATGCATTCATCCTCTTTCATACAGAGATCAAGCAGTTCTTCGTCCTGTTCATCTTTTTCTGATGTATGTCCTTAAGCATAAACTAGATATAGATTTTGTTTATTGGGTTTTTAAGTCCATAATCTACTACTCTGGCTATAGTACCTCGTTCAAGGTACACATGATTCATTGTCATATCCTTACAGCTTTCACCTTAGGAGTAGGTGTTAGGCATGGTGAGTTGATTGAGTTATCTGATTTTGACCTTATTGGTGTTCGTCAAATGTCCTTGGCTGGGATTAAGACTAGTCCTCAGGGTCTGGTTTACAAGCGTACTCATCCATACTATATTGCACCGGTCGAGGAAGCAGTGGATGCTGAGGACATTCCCATTGCTGTAGAGGAGCCTTATATACCGCCATTAGCTATTGAGTATTCCCAGACTGCAGTCTTTGATGCCGCTCAGGCGACCTCATCTACAACCCCTCCTCCTCAGTTTCATGATCCTTAGTCAGCTCCGAGACGATATTTTTGGTCGTTTCGACTCTCTTCAGACGATGTTTCAGGACCAGCTAGCAGATTTTCGTTAGGATATAACTAGACGAGTAGAGACGTTGGAGGCACAGAAGACTAGGATGTTGGCTATTTTCATGCTGCCCATGATCCTCCACCTCCTGATACCTGACTCTTTATATTTACTTCTGGACTAGTGTGTGTTATCAGACTTATGTATATTTGGACCTCGTACTAGTAATTTGTATTTCTGGTCACTAATTTTTGCATGACTGTTGGTTGTGTTTTATAAAATAGGTTTCTTAAAATGCTTTCAAAATATTACTTAGTAATTTTCAAAAATATATTTTTGTAAAAATTCCTTTTTTAAAATTTTGGTTTTCAAAACTCTTTCAAAATATTTTCATTTTTTTTTCGGAGTAGCCTAGGACCTACCGTAGAATTGCATGATCCTATAGTTCTAGGAGCCAGCATCTCACAAGCACAGTAGGATCCCTTGCTTGATAACTTAGAATGGGTGAGATGCTTAGGACCTAGCCTAAGATTTCAGATGTTTATGTTAGTGCATCACTATAAATCTGGGCTTTAAACAATATACATGGATCAATTTGAGTCAACTAGCTAGTACAACCTAGTTAGTACTAAATACTCAAATTGATCAACCGTCAATAGCTGCTATCTTGTGGTAGTTAGTTAGCTTCGTATAATAGTTGGACATTTCATCATAAGGACATTTTTTCCTTAGTCTTTCTAACCATGCTTGGACTTTTTAGGTTGTCATCAATTTTAGGGGGGAGCTTTGAGCTATTTTTTTACGACTATTTTAAAAGTTTTAAAAACTTTTTCTTTTTTAATTTTATTTTGAATTTTTTAAAAAAAATTTTTTTTCGAAATATTTCTAAAAATTCACCTTCGTCGAAATTTTCACAATTATGTATCTTTCTATGTTTTTCAAAATTCATCTTTAACTTCATTTTTAAAAACTTTTTCGGAATATTTCAAAAAGTTTTACCTTAGTAGAAATTTTCACATTTCTAAAAATTTTCAAATTTATATCTACAAATTTTTTTAGTTTGTGAACATTCTAATCCCTAAAATTTACCTTTTATTTTCCAAATGGTTTTCAAAGTAATAATAACTTACCTTGGTATAAATTTTTCAATTTCCTTAATTTGTCAGAGATTCTTCTTGTGTTCAAAATTTCTATTCTTCTTTCAAAATTACAACTTAGTAATGGTTTTATACATGTTTTCAATTTTTTAGAATTTTCTTTTTGTACTCAAAGGTTTTCTTTGACCTTAATTGTTTTTACATGACTTTGAGGTCTTCCCCTATTTTTGATGTGCGTCAAAGGAGGAGAGATAGTGAATTCAGGGGGAGTTGTTTAACTCAGGGGAGAATTAAAAGTTTAATTGCTTGATTAAATTTTGCATATTTTAACTTAACTTTGAACCTTGGTTACCAAACATCAAAAAGGGGAGATTGTTGGTACAAGTTGTACCAAAATCAAACCTAAGTTTTGATGTTGTCAAAGGTTCAAGTTAAGTCTTGTTGTGATCTAACAAGTTGACTGAGTGTGCAGGCTGTTTACTCAATCGGAAAGACCTAGTTGGAGGCTAGGTGGGAGAAATCTTAACAGATCGTGGAACCCAGGTGCAAGTCCAAGTGGGTCAAGGGGACCCGACGCTTGGCGGTGCGATCAAGAGGTCTGGAGGACCGAAGATCAAGGAAAAAGTCTTGGCGAGCTGATCAAAGCTAAGTGAAAAGTCCAAACTATATCTGGAGGATCTAAGTTTGACAGGTAGGTTGAGGTAAACAACTAAAGGAGCGACAGTGAGGTCGGGTTCCTGTAGGGAACAACCTTAGGTCGCTGATCCAATTGAAGAAAGCAGGAAGGTTTCAAAGTTGAGATCAAGAGAGTTCTACTGTCTTTTATATTACTCATGCATTGTAATATTATTACTGTGCTAACATCTGTTTTGCAGGATTCTTTCCTGTCAAACACTGTGTTGTAGGTCCGGCTGGATCGGTCGACCGAACCGGAAGATCGGTCGATCGAACAAGAAGAGATCAAAGCAGTGTTCAGATCAGACCAGAACAGAACGAGTCCGATCAAGCCATGATCGGTCGACCGAACCCTGATGACTCAGCACAGTATCAACATCGATCAGAAGCAGAAGGAAATTGAGCTGATCGGTCGACCGAACCGTAAGATCGGTCGACCGAACCAATCAACCATTAATGCACAGTAAATGTGGATCTCAGCAAATCTTGACGAACAGGGAAGTTCGGTCGACCGAAAAATGGGATCGGTCGACCGAACCCTTAATGAGCAGTTAATGCCGAAGATCGAATCAACAATCGGATCTCAGCCAGGAAGGAAGGGAGCAGGTTCGGTCGACCAAACATAGGGATCGATCGACCGAACATCGACGATCTTATAAATTGAAGCTCGAGGTCTGAGGCTGGTAATGCAATATGTTGTGGTTCAATTCTGTGCTAGTGCTGCTCGTGCGACTGCTCTACAATTCTTCTACACGCAAACAAGTGCCGACTAAACTTCAACTCCTACACATAGTCGGCATATTTTATTGTTTTTGTATTGCACTTAATCTTATATAAGATAGTAGGTTGTTACTATCTTATATCATTGTATTTTGTACGAATTACTTCTTTCAGAGGTTTTCGGGAAGAAGAATCTTAGTGGATTGCTCATCGGTGCGGTCAAGGACCGCGAGCCTTCGAGTAGGAGTCGACCTAGACTTCGAACGAAATAAACAAACGTGTCTATTTACTTTCCGCCGTGTACAACTTTGACTTCAAAGGAAAAGAAAAGTTTTTAAAAAAAAGGCGCAATATCCACCCCTCACCCCCCTCTATCGCACCCATTCGATCTATCAGTTTGAGTATATGTCCGTACTATCTTAAACGTGTCTCTTCAAATTTTTCCTTAATAGATGCAATCTCAACTTTCTCTTTAATATTTTCATTTCTTATACTGTCTATCCTCATATGTCCATACATCCACCTTAACATCCTTATTTTTACAACTCTCATATCTGCTCATGTGTTCGAGTCATAACTCAACATTCAGCTCCATGTACCATAGAAGGTCTATTTGTCATTTTGTAGAATTTTCCTTTAAGTTTTAAAAGTATTTTACAATCATATAGAACACCCTACTCTAAAGTTGTTGCTTTGTGACCTAAAATGGTCACGGGTTCAAATCCTGATAATAACCTCATGCAAAAAGCAAGGTAAGGCTGCGTACAATGGATCCTTCCCAGACCCCGTATGGCGAGAGCTTCGTACATCGGGCTGCTCTTTTTTTTTTTTATAGAACACCCTACTCTCATTCATTTCAAACATCCTACTTGTATTATATATCACTACAAAAGAAAAAAAAAGTATTAAAGAGGTTTTAACACAACCTTCTGCCTCAGCAATTTCTGCTACAAGTTTAAAGAACTCCAATCCTTTTGTAAAGCTCTTCACTTTCCATGATCGGTGTAACTTCAGAATACCTCCTTCAGTTAGCAATCCCCATCCCTGAACCTGTTTTATCAAACAAGCATCAGAAACATGCCTTGTAAAAAGTGAAGACAGAATATGAGATATGAGGTTTGCTAGTGTCCATATTTTGAGTTGTAGAATAAATTACTATCAAGAGAATAATTAGCTACACAATACTTCTTAGCTTTATAAACAAAAATAAGTCAGAAGATCATACAGAACCTGTGCAAGTAGTTCATTAGCTGATTGCTCAGACATTGCTTGTAAATCCTTTGCATTACATGGTGCACATTTCTTGCTAGCTAAATCTGCAGTGATAACAAAAGAAGGAAATCAAGATAAATACCAGTCCTGATACATATTGAAACAAATAGTTCTTGTGGTCTGGAATTCACAACACGAAATAACAAGAATCGATAGAACATATGACATAACATGGTTCACCATTGCATATCTTTCTAAGAAAACAACTGAATGGGAAAGTAGTAGAGAAGAACAAGTAACATCTTAGACTTCTAATTGTCCTACATCGGACATATAAAAAAAATCTTGAAGTAGGAGGGTCTTCCGTAAAAACTATAAACAAACTTCCACTTGGTCTCGATATCCACTACATCTAAATACATATGTCTGACCTAAACCAGATAAAGAAAAACAATTCTAGTTATGTGCGCTTGTATGCTAACTTATGCTGATAAACAAATAGCAAAGAAGCTTAGTACTGATGACTGCAAAATTATATCCCTTATAATGAGATACTTATGATATGACTGGTATGTGGAATAAAATTGATAGGGAATAGAATTGGTTATTCGTAGAGAATGGCAGAGGAATATGTATGCTTTAGTTCGGTTCATATAAATAAAACAAACAGACCATTCTAATTCCTATGCTTTGTTTGTAAAAATGTTATTCTTTCAACTAAATGACTATGTCCCCCCACTCCTAAATCCACTCAACTTCTCCAACTTGCCCGCCCATAAGTCCACTCAATCTACCTAGCCTGCCTACTTGACTCAGCCCGCCAAACTCATTCAGCTCACTGAAAATTTATATTTGTTGGAGAATTGAATCGAACAAAAAATTGTGCTAATCAAATACATGCTCAAATCATACAACCAATTGGAACTACATTAATTGATATCAATTAGTAGAAGAGCAAATATAAGATAGTGCTGGAACTTGTGACCCATGGAAGATCTTAACTGTTGATTTATCGACGGATGACTCCTAAGAAGTAATTCTAGCTACATAATATATTGGAAAGCATACTACAATGAAGGGGATAGAATTCACAATGGGTCTGATTATAAATAAGGTGGCAAATCAGGTTAGTTATAGGTGAAAAACTCTTTTGATACGAGGCTTCTAATATCTGCTGCATAACTAATGGCAAACAAGAGCCAATCAAGGATTTATTTGAACATAAATTCTTTTGTCCTTTGCTATAAGGTAACATAGGGTAGAGAGAGCTGATACACACCTTGGGACAAAGAACAAGAACTAAATCCACAGACAACTCTCCTATTAGATGGTAGGCTAACATGGCCTTGTTGCAGTTTGACAACTCCATGACCTGAACTGCATGTGTAGCTTAAAGGTTTTAGATAAAAAAGAAAAAAAACAAAAGCTAATCTTGAAAGACAAACTTAGAGCTGTAAATAACCAATCAAAGGCTTAGTAATTGTACTGCATGCAATGCTCATGACTTAAAGCAAAAAAAGAAAGACTTGACATGTATGAAGGAGGCACAGACCAGATGCAGTATAACAGGCTAAATCACAACTAGGACAAAAGGTACTTCCTTTAGATGTGGAAGTCCACACATTAGAAGCCTATTGAAGAGGAAAACACATATGTCTAATACTTGCAGGAAGTAAGTTTGAAATTTAACGACGCAGATGCTAGTCTATAAAAAATAATAACAAGGGTAGTTTCTCATAAACATGACAAGGATAGGAAACAGGATTCAGATGGAAGTGGAACTACAGCTCCAACTGGTGAAAAGGAAAAAAATGGCACTCATAAATGCATTTAGTGTTGGCGCAACGGGGCCGGCAAGAGAGGAGGGGTGAATTGCCTGAAATAAAAAAAATAAAACCCTTCCTCGTTCTTCAACTCAGATTAGTAGCACACTTATACAAATGAAATTAAGTAACTAATAAATCAAAAAGACACAAAGGAATTACTTGGTTACAACCTAGGTGGTTGTTAATCTAAGGCAAAAGAAAGCGCAGAAAGATCTCCTTCGTGTAGGCGGAGAAGCCTATTACACTCTTAAAAAGCTCAGGAATGTGCTAAGAAATGAAAACTAGAGTTGATCTCAAGTTGTTGTTGATTTCCTAGGTCCAAGGGTCTTTTTACAGCCCCTGGGAAATCTCATCCGAAGGTTGAAGGCGCCTCCAAAGGGTTTGGAAGGCGCCTCCAAAGGGTTTGGAAGGCGCCTCCAAAGGGTTTGGAAGGCGCCTCCAGCGTGGCAAGTGGATAAAGCTTTATCCACTTGCAAATGACTAGTTTGACTGGCCGAAGGCGCCTTCCATAGCTTTGGAAGGCGCCTTCGCATTGTTCATCGAGGAAGGCGCCTTCCACAGAAGGCGCGGAGGCGCCTTTAACAACCTTGCGCCTTCGCAACACTTGCAGCTCCTTTTCGCTCCTTTGCTGCTACGATCTGGGTGATTTCGGCCATCGGAATAGGGCTCACCCGAACCCAATTTCCGACCTTTTCCTCAAGCAGGCTTTCACTCCAGCTTCTTGTCCCTCGAACGTCGCGTACGTTCTTCTCGTCCACCGGTGTACTCTTCCGTAGCCCTTTCGTCCCTCGGATGCACCGAACCCGTCGACTCCCTTCTTGTGTCATTTTTCTCACTAGCTGCGTCTTCCGCTCGACTTGTGCTCCTAAGCTCCTACACACTTAGACACAAGGATCAAAACCAAACAAGACCTAACCTAAGTTGGTTGATCACATCAAAACAACCACGGAGTTTAACATTTAGTTCAAATTTCAGCAAAAAAAAATAGACACATGGATAATCCAAGCCCACCAAAAGTTGATTTGCTGAACTTATATTCACTTATTGACTAGGCACACGAGATGTAAAATGCAACGTGGAATTCCATTGTTGTGCGTGTGATTTCCATTGAGTAAATTATCTGACACTTTACATTGACTCGTAAACACACTAGTGACATCATGGAGACATATCATGTATTGTCCCTACTCCCTAATGCTCTCGTAACAATAAAGGATGTCTGTGCTATATGCGAGCCAAATCGTATGGACAAAGCATTTAGAACAGGAAAATGAAACAAAACGACCACTTTTATTAGTTCTAAAATATGTGATCTCGTTCCCCGTGATCTGCATATTCCCCTCCCTAACAAGTAACCCTGACACACAGCAGAATACAAGTTCGAGGAGAAAAGTCGTCTATTTATCTTCACATAGGAATCATCGTTTCCCATACCAAAACACAGGTTGCAAATAATTTCAATCGCAGAAGAAGATCAGAAAAAAAGATGATTTTTTTTCAGGAAACAAAATTGTTTAGAGAAAAAAAAAAGACAAAATAGCGAGGTATATGTACCATCCATCGGCAAAGAGCGAAGCGGCTTTCAAAAAGGACACCTGCGAAGGAAAGCAAGGAGGGATTTTCGATTATCTCAAATTAACAGTAAGGTGGAAGGGGACTAAGAACCAAACATTGGCGAGAGAGAAGAAGCGCGTTTGTAGCACACGATTCATTGCTAAACGATCAGATCGAGATGGGAACGAGTGGGGCGGAGGATGAACCCACCGAGAAAAAGATTATGCGCCGCCGACGAGCGAGAGCACCTGGCCGACCGACTGGCAAAATTCAAAATAGCTCCTTTTATTTTTTGAAATCATCGAAGATTATCCACTGGTGAATATTCAAAAATGACTCCTTCATATTTTAATAATTTCAACCTTCTCTAAGTCAAAGTTTCAAAGAAAACCCTCAATTCTACCCATTGTCCACTAACCTACATCACCCTGTCCCTACCTTTTGTGTGGGACCCACCGATATATTGCTACGTGGAAGATTCTTGCTAATTTATTTATTATTGTCCACCTCATGACGTCATCTATATTTTTAAAATATTATATAAAAATATTATCTCTCTTTTTTAAAAAAACCATCTTCATATTTCGTCAATGAAAAATTTAATACTTCAAATATTATACACTCTATTGACTTGATCAAGTTTGATGGATATTATTATTTTAACAAAAAAAGAATATTATAATAGTTTTTACAATAATATTATTAATTTAATTAAGGAACCTTATCAATAAAAAATATTTTGTTCTTATTGCATTTTAATGATAAAAATTAATTTTAAAAGAGACAATAAAGTTTAGAGTATATTTTAAAAATAATCTAAAATCTTAGGTTAATTTATTAAATCACCACCCACCTAACTTTTAAAATTTCTAAATTATTGTGATGACAGAGTATTAGACCTTTTCGAAAACAAGCTAGAATGAACCAAACCGAACCGGCCAGACCGAGCTGAACCGGCAATCCCGTTTGCCTGGAGCAATGGTAGAAGACAGTAGGATCCACTACAAGCCGACTCTATCGGAGTCTCCATTAAATTATCTTGACCATGCTATTAGCCGTCCATCTACCAGCACATCGGATAATGATTGGAAATGGAAGAGCACCGGTTCTCCTACTTATTTGAGAGGATCCAGGGATCCTTTGAATGAGAAAGGCCCAAAAGGCAATGGAGGAAAACGACCTTCATCGCGCCTTACGTAGATCCCAAGTTGTCGCACACGCTTTACACGACGATACCTAGCACCTACCCACCTGGACCCACGGTGGGACCCAGATCTCATTGAATAAGAAGTCTTGTTGGTGAGTGAGTAAAGAGGTTCCAGGTGACGACACGGCCGCAAGACAAACAGGCCAGAGAAGGGTATTTTGGTAAAACGGCTGGCCACGTAAATAAATTTAATATAGTATTAAATAAATAAATAAATAAATGCGGTTGGATGAAGTAAATCCGCCGTCGATGATGGCCGTCTCCTTCTAAGCTTCCGCACTGCACCCGCACGCACCCACCCGTTTCCATCTCGGCGGCTCATCGCCCAATCTTTTCTTCTCTGGCTCTCTCCTTCTCCGAACGTTCACTCTTTTGTCTCTATCGATGTGTGTGGATGTGGCGCATCTACTACTTGGAGCCCTAGCCGGTGATCATCCAGGAAGTTTCGCGCGATCAGTTCTCGCTATTTAACCTGGAACTTAACGGGTTTGGTAGTTATTCTTTCGGTACCTTGTCAGTGGATCTAGCTCTGTGTCTCAATTATGGCGGAGGATATGGGATATCGAGGAAAGTTGTGATTTTGGTGAATAATTTGTCGAGGACGATTGATGGCGGGCGCCAAACGAGGTGAAGTAAACACATCTTTCGGTGAGAGGTTTTCTCTGCTTGTTTTTTGTTAACTTTTTCCTCTTCTCTCAGATGCCTGTTGAGATTTTTTGACTTGATTTTGGTGTTATTCTGATGCTCGATGTCTCCTTGTGCGAAAAAATGTTTTTTTTACAGTTATATAATTTTCGTTTCTTCAATTCATCGGATGATGGTTACTTTTTTTTTTCCTTCTTTTTGTTGTTTTCTGTTCTGTTACCTTGGGATGAGATCGATGCGTGCAGTGCAGTTGCACAAATGAAGTACATGTGAAAAAGGCATAGGAAATGAAGAATTTTCTGTCCCGTGAATTTTATCCTTTTTTTATTTTGATGAATCAATTATAATTATTATTATGGTTTTTGGAACTTTATATCTTTTTTGATAAATGGTGCATCCTCCGCTAGTAATGCAGACAAGGGTTAGATCCAATGCTTCATTAAATTTATACAAGAGTGTATGTGATTGGCACACTGTCTCTAATGTGATTTTTCCTGAATGAATAAAAGTCACAAGCATGCTGGCATATGTAAATCTACTAAAGGGTTAATTATTTCCGGACCAGGGTTTGTAACAGATCAAAACTTTTAGTAAGAATTTGACAGATATGTCCAAAATTTTTTATTGTAGCAAATATATACATGAGCTTTCAAAATCATAATTATTGCATATAATGTTTATTTAGTAATTGCTCAGATTGTACTTAACTGACCCAATCAACATGCCACATCAGTTACCATATTATTCACTTGCTAATGAATCTCTAAATCCCACTTGTTAAATACTTACCATAAATGGACTGTATATTCCAACCCAGATGTTTTGGTACATGCAATACAGACATGAAAGTTGGGATTTTTTTTCATTGTTATTAATAAGCCGGTGTTATCAAATGCACTAAAATGAAGCAAGGCACGATGAATCATGCATAGCCTGGGTGAACACTTGATACTTTTGGTGCTTGCATACCTGAAATATAATATGTTAACAAGCAATGCAAAAATAATAAATAAAAAATCATGCTGTCGTTGGATGGATCTTTAAGAGATTAAAATGCATTCGAAGCAACCAATTTATTTTATTTTTCAATTTTTCATTAAATCATGTAATTTAAATCTTCATTTTGGAAATGACATTGTTAGAAACATGGTTTTTTTAACCAACACTAACCTCTCTGCTCATTTTCATCATATGTTTCTCTTCTATCCTCTTCCTGATGATACCACACTTAGTATAATAACCTCACAAAAGTAAAAAGTATGTGCTATTATTTCTTTTCAACGAACATGGTGGTCAAAAAGTTAGTTTGATATAATAATTCTACTTACTTTTGAATTTGTACTTCTTTGCCCTCTTTTTAAGTAATCAGCTATTTCCATCAAAAGAATAAAGGTTTGAATGTATTATATAGTTGTCAAATATAGTGTCTACCTAGTGCCTCAGATAGTGCAATACCTCAGCTTATCTGCTCGCCATTTTCATTTCATGTGAAACCTGTCCAAGAAATAACATGGCCAGTAGGAACATGTGTCTTGTGGAGGTATAACTACTATTCTACTCCTTTAATCAGTTTCCTAAGCTGATATGATACAAGCCTCATTCCGAATTAGAATAGTTTTATGTACTTAGGGTAAAACATAATGTTTTAAAAGATGGATATTGCATTTTCCTTTTTGTGCCAGGACATTTCTCCTGACATGTGACTTGCTCTTTTGTTACAAACCAGAGACAACTATAATTCATTTCATCATTTCATAAAGCTTATATCGAGACAAACCACATTGCTTGTCAGAGTAATTATATATTAAATATAAAACATAATGTTTTCAAAGATGCATATTGTATTTTCCTTTAAGTTTTGCCAAGCACCAAAGGGTGATTTGATGATTCCCCTAACATGATTTGCTGTTTTCCTACACACCAAGAACTGCATGAATTGGCTAAATGACGTATTGGCTATGGGATTAGACTACTATGATATAATATGTCTTTCCATCTTGTGATACCCTCTGTCCATCTGTCTCTTCACTCTGCAGTCATCCACTGCTTGGTCACTTTTTTTTGTTAAGCTAATTGATTTGGTTGCCGGTTATATGTTTTCATTCGTGAAGGAATAGTTAGCTCTGGTGTGCTCTGAGTTCCTAAGTTCAATTTTGCTATGCTTTGAAACACAATATCACACTAAACATGTCATGCAATATATGCAAGTATTTCATACCAGTATAACATAAGTACCACCTGCCTGTCTGATGTGGGATACATTACTACAACAACTTATGGCAGCGGCTCAACTATTTTTCTCTTCACAACAAAAAACATCTTGAGTGGGACTTGAGTGTATTTGTCATTTTAATTTCTTGAGCATTCTCTTGTACTTATTTCACTCACCTTCCTTTTGTTACACACATACATCACTTTCTTCCTGTAAGTGATTGATTTTTATTAGTTTACTCTTATGAGGGGATATTTTTAATGAATATGCAGATATTGAGCAATTGCTTGTGGAAGCACAACATCGATGGTTACGCCCTGCTGAAATTTGTGAATTACTTCAAAACTATAAGAAATTCCGTATTGCACCAGAACCGCCAAATAAACCTCCCAGTATGAAAACTATGTAAATTTTTTAATATCTCGCTTATTCCTCATAATTGTACTTATTGGTTGAGATTTTATACTTATAATGTGTTTCATCTATGAGCCAAAATATGAATCTTGAGTAGCTTAAGTCAGTATGTTTCGAACCATATTTTTCAAACTTGCTTATCATGGTTATCCCTAATCATTTTTTTTTCTAAATTTTGAATTTTGAATATTCTATTGATGTGTTTAACTTGCTTCCGATTTTCATTTTCAATTCATTGTCAGTGGTCTGCGATTTTGTAGAGATGGATAAAGTGAGATTGGGATGGCAACATATACTAGTGATTTGGTATCAAGTACTCGGCATGTTTAAGTTGGATTCCAGATTTGCTTATCATTCTTACCCTCAATTCTTTTTTCTAATTTTTAATTTCAAATATTCTATTGATGTGTCTAACTTGCTCCAAATTTGCTTCTATGTCTACTTGTCATGAAATATAATTTTAATTCATAAAGCAATGAGACAGGGATGGCAATGGATACCTGACCCATATAAGTTGGGTTTGAATAGCTAGTTAGGTTAGGGTCAATAGGGTGTCATCATTAGGTATACTTAAAATCATGGAGACCTGCATTTTTACCCATTTAAGTTGGATACTCATTTATCATCTAAAGTAGCGGTAATTGGTTTTGGGTAGTGGTTTATTAATTAGATTTGAGTTTGGTAGTATCTAAAAATGTGGGTAGTCAAACTATTGTCATCTCTAAAGTGAGATTGAGATTATATATATATATATATATATATATATATATATATATATATATATATATATATATATAGGATTTTGTGGTGCCGCACACCATATGGTGCACACCCCATGAGCACCTAGTGTAATTTTTTTTAGACTAGTAAAGACTACTAATCGATCTCTACCTGTCATTATTGTGTGTGCTCCTCCAGAAGCACACACAATAATGACAGGTAGAGATCGATTAGTAGCATATTCGATCAAACGAGTAATTTTCTCGCCTACTACAGATCCCATACTACCCTCCATAAACTGAAAATCCATAACGCCAATAGCTACGGGAATACCATTTAGTTGACCTATGCCTGTTTGAACAGCTTCAGTTAAACCTGTCTTTCTTTGATAGGAATTGATACGATCTATATAAGAATCAGAATCCAGTTCTTCTTCTGAAAAATCGATATGATCTTAGGGTTTAAGGGTTAGGGGATAGGGTATAGTATTTAAGCTAAAGAAATTTTTAAAAAAAATTACATTAGCTGTTCACGGGGTGTGCGCCATAAGGTGTGCGGCATAACATCTCTCTCTCTCTATATATATGCGTTGATTTAACCTAGCAAATAAAAGGGCAGCAAAACTATGCAGACACAAATATTTGAAGTTGAGCTTTTTATGCAAGATTTGTTTATGTATGGAGACTAAATTGCAATAACTGATTCTAATAAATTGATTGGACAGTGTAATTAGATTAAATTCAAAGGTTATTAAGATTAAGTAGAAAAATATGAATTATGTGAAATGCAGTTTTATTGATAAAATATGAGTTTTCAATATCTTGGACCTAATATTCAACAAGAAAGAAAGGGAGATGATTGGAGGATTATGTGATCATTGCGTCTCTCAGGATAAAAGAAAATTTTCATAACGCTGGCTACAGCTTGCTAATATCCAACAAGGCAGAAAGGCAGAGGACCTTTTGGAGGATTGTGCGATCATTGCATACCTCAGGATACAAGAAAATTTTCATAACAGGTGGTACAACTTGCTATGCTTGATGAATTTGAGTGTTATACTACGAGGAAGCAATACATATAATATAGCATAAATGAGACTTTTAATATGAAAGTGTGGAGTTAATAGAATGATAAACGAAGAATACTAATATTCCAGAGCAATTAGGTTTGGCTCAAATAGATGATCAAAAGGAGAGGTGAGTGATATTTTATAGCCAAAATAGTTGAATTCTATTAGAGGTGGAAACAAAAGACAACTGATGAAAAAAAATGATTAATTTAAGTATTAATAATATAACCTTTGATATAGATCAATGGATAAAATTCATATAGCTGACCCAAAATAAGCAGGACAAACATGTGGAATTTTGAATGTGATCAAACTCTATTGGAAGAGTGTGTTTGTTTATCAACTTGGAGTTGAGTGGGTCACCAAGGCCAAACCACTATAAACGTTGCAATTTGCATGGTTTTGTTGTTGTGCTTGTTGATTTATTTGTTATATTAGATTTTTAATTTACTTGCTTGCACATATAGTATAACTATTGTAAAATAATTAAATCACAATTCACCCTTCTCATGTGGGCTTCGTGTCATTTCATGGATGTTAATGTTATCAGTTAACTCAAAGACTAATATGTTTGCACCGTTTTAGCATATTTCAAATATTGAAGAATTGTAATTTTTTTTCTTCTCATTAGGTGGATCCCTATTCCTATTTGATAGAAAAGTATCAAGGTACTTCAGGAAGGATGGTCATAACTGGAGAAAGAAAAAGGATGGAAAGACTGTGAAAGAGGCTCATGAGAGACTAAAAGTAGGTGAAATTTGTAACTGTGTGCTTCCATGATTTTTTAGATATAGTATCTTGTAAACCTTGCTTTTGATTTTAATCAAAATAGAATCACCCCCGGAACAGTTTCAAGGAAAATTGCCTTGTGCACCTGATATCCATGAGTAGCACATTGTGGTTTTGTGTCCCTTTGTTATTTAGTTTTGCCTTGCTTCATTGGTGGCCTTCTGTGCAGTTAAAATCATTTGATGAGATTCATGGCAGTCAACTGAGTTAAGAGATTGTGTGGAAAGTTGATGCAAAAAGAATTAGTCTAGTTTTGTAATATTGTAATGTAGCTTTTCAATTATGTTTTTGATATACTATAGCCATGATATGGATGTATCCACATACTAAGAAGTATGCTTAAGAGTTTCATTTACTTTCTCAAATAAATTCCTTTCTATTTATTAAGTTCTATTTAAGTCAATTAGATATCTAGTAGATGCAAACTTAGTTATACATGAATTTCCTAGAGTTTGACTTCAAATTTAACTAAACTGAACTTACTGATTCCAGGTTGGCAGTGTTGATATGCTTCATTGCTATTATGCTCATGGCGAAGAGAATGAAAAATTTCAACGACGCAGTTATTGGATGTTGGAAGAGTATGTATTAGATATGCTTTTTATACTTGTAGATGGTTACTTGCCTTTGTTTTCTGGTTAGTTTCAAGCATATCTAGATAATTGTTATTTATCAGTTTGTTTGTTTTTTAACTTTTTCTTGTGTTAATGTGTGTAAGACATCTTTTCAAAAAAACAATGCGTGAGTTCTGTTGGAAGTGTCAAAAGTCATCCAAAATTTATCACAACATTAAGTTGCTCAAAATCAATTTCCAAAGGCTGGGCTTTTCCAAGTTTACAAAAAAAAAAACATGTATTATGTCTTTGTTTTAAAACTTGTATTATGTCTTATCTCAAAATTTTGAATATATTTTCTTATTAGTCATCATTGTATAAGCCACTATGTATTAAATTATTAAAAAAAATAAGCTACGCATGACATCCACTAATATGAAGATAGAAGCCTTATCTGTTGTTTTCTATGCTG
Organism: Zingiber officinale; assembly: GCF_018446385.1. NCBI lineage: Eukaryota > Viridiplantae > Streptophyta > Magnoliopsida > Zingiberales > Zingiberaceae > Zingiber > Zingiber officinale. Next base: position 151,813,675 of record NC_055992.1, on the reverse strand, counting down.
TTGAACTGCAATGTGTACACAAACTCTCTCAGTTAACCATAGACATTGAATCTTCAGTGTTGGAATTCTGAATAGATCAAAATCCTTGCACGGTTATTGTTAAATTAGTAGCTAACTTCTGACTATTAAGTTTGCTTTAATTCTTTTTGGATTAATCTTTGTGTAGCCTTAAATCCCTTAACTATTGTTATTTTTTCCACATGAACCTTTATTCTCACTATTTATATTTTCTGTAAATCTTAATTCGCTCCAGATATTTATTGATTTATCTCCTGTTGCAGGGATCTAATGCACATTGTCCTCGTCCATTATCGTGAAGTCAAGGTTGCAATTCACTTTCCTATTCAAATACTTGCATTCTCATTAGAGATTCCTTTGTTTATCTTGCTTATTTCTGTCTGACAGTTAAGAGTACATAACATTTAGGGGTATTTTTGTCCCAATGTTAAAATTGACATGAATTATGCATTTTTCTTCTTGTTATTTATCTTGGGATTGTTGTTGAACTTTGATTTCATTGACTTACATTACCTTAGACCATTGACTAAGAAGTCAAAGCAAATTGCTAGACATTTGCAATCATCTTGATCCATAGTTGGGCTTTTACTCTTTAATTCAATAGACTTTCTAATTGTTATAGACTTATACTTGATTGTAAACAAGTTAAAATAAATTGATGTCGGCATGCTTTGAACCATGCTGGTATCACCAAAGCATTACTGAAACTATGCCATTCTGGTTGGAAACTGAAACTTCAGTACAGATTGATACTTTATACCTTGATTGGAAGTAGCCAAGGCATGAAGATGCTTGTTTCTTTTTTATAGATGTAATCAACCATAAATGACTATACCCATAAATTCACTAACATTTAATTGAAATATATTTCAGGAGAAACCAAGTTTCAGCCGCACAACAAGTCTCAGTCATGCACGAGAAGTAGAAGAGGTTAAGCAAGTTACCCAAATGTGCAAAGTTTCCATTCCAAATTCTACCATGAGCCAGAGCCAGCCGCCTTCACAGACGATGGGTGCTGATAGCCCCGTTAGTTCCCACACATCGGAATATGAAGATGCCGAATCAGGTTATTTGTTATGCATCATCTGGAAGTGCAGTTCAGGCTTTAATATTCAGCTCACATTGCAGGATATCCAAAGCAAACTTTGATGCAGCGGATAATTATCAAACAACTTCCAGATACCACCCTTTCGCTGAGATGTGGCAGCATGATGATCGACAAATAATAATACTATCAACCTTTCGCCCTTGTGTCACTACTCCTGGCAGATTGGGGGAATTACAATTTTGCACTTTTCTTCATGTGGCTTGGATCTCTCAGGGCATTTCCAGGGGAAAATAAGCAAATCTGAAACAAGATAGAACTACCTAACAAGCCTTCAGGTTATACTGAGCCCAAAGGCACAGTTTGATACAGCAATACAACAATCAGGGACTACTTTCAGGAGATTTTTACGAGCTTCATGAGATCATGAATGCCGGGAAGTGTTTTGTTTCAGCTAGATTACTCATAGAAAAAGACTGGAATTCTTTTATTTCCTTCCATAGATCTTTGGCTCTTTCGATGTAAACTATCTTTTGTCACTAATCTATAGGTTTCAAAAGGCCTTCTGATTGAGCAATTTGTTCAATGATTTGCTGAAGCCTTTATATATTATAGTAGGGAAAGTGTATGTAGGCCGGGTACACCTTTGCATACAGAGCTCAAAGCTCTTGTACAGAAATTTTTTAAGTGATTTATTGTGGGATTTTAACTTGCTTGGATGGAAATAAATAGGAAAATATTTAATTTGCATTAAATACTCGTCATTCTTTTATTATTTCCTCGTTCCCTGGCGGTTTCCAATGCGCTCGGAGATGATCGGTTGCTGCAGTCGCGTTGCTGCCTGAGCAGCTGCAGCGGCGAGGACAGTCTGAGGAGCACAGCGGCGTTTCCGCCGCCTTTTTCCGCCGAAGATGCTGACGATCTACAACCTGCGCCTGCTGAAGCCCCGCCTGCTGACGATGATCTGAAACCTGCTGCTTCTCTGGCGACATCTTCTGCCGAAGATGCTGACGATCTACAACCTACTCCGTGGCAGCTCCTGTTGGTAGTGCATGGGTCTGCTTCTCTAACTTTGAGAATTTTCAAAAAACCACACTTATGTTTTATACGTTTATTTTACCTCTTCCTCCATCAATCACTATGTAATTATTTAAAGAACAGCATCACTAATATTACATTTTAAAAATCAACAATGACGTTGATTTTAAAATTTATACAATTTGATTTTTAAAATACAACACATGCTATTCTTTCAAATACAGTGTTAAAATAGAAAACAAATGGATCAATTGTTGTATAAAATATTTTATTCTCTTAAGAAAGTGTTAGTTTTAAAGTCAATCAAATTTTAGATTGTTTTAATGGAAATTCTCCAACCCACGATATTAAAAGTTATAAAATAATTATTAGGTGCATTTACTGACTTTCATCTATTTTGCTAATTACTTAACCATATTATAAATTAACCTGTTACTGCTTATGACTAATAACCTGCTAAAGATAATCTATAAAGAATTTTAAAAAAAAAGGCCAAATAGAAGAGATTCAAAGAGACATGTCAAAAACTCACTGTCAGATTTCTAAGTTGACCAGAGTAATAGCAACTAGTAGAAATGTAGACATCGCAACGAATTTTCACTGTTGACCGGAGTGATAAGCAGCAGACTGCTTGGGAAGAGCTCACTTCGAGAAGTCAACATGCAAAGAAACCAAACAAAAAAATAAAATTGTACTCGGAGATCTTCTGACCAGGGCTGCAAATGAATGACTCGAAAAATATTCGATTCGTATTTGAATTTATCGAATTCGACACCATGTTCGAACTTTTTTCCAAACCGAACTTGAGCCCAAATTATATTGTTCGATAGTTCATGAGCCGCTCGCGAGCCTTAATATTTTATTAATATAAGTTAAATATATATTAAATAAATAAATTTCGAGCTTTTCGAGTACCTATTTTCAAGTAATAATTCGAAATAGTTTGTGAACATGTTCAAATCTTTCGAGCCGAACTCGAACCCGAGCCCTAATTCGAACCGAACTCGAACACAACATCTTGAATTTTTCGAGCTTCAAATCGAGTTCGAACTCGAATATACCTATTTCGAGCCGAATTCGAGACTTAGAATTTTCAGCATATTCGGCTTGATCGATTCGTTTACACCCCTACTTCTAACAATCTTATCTTCTGTCTCTTTTATTGCCCCGAATTACGCTACAGTGCATTTATAAGGATGTTTTCTCCCAAAGGGACTTGCATCCGCGAGATATTAAACTTCTGAACCATCAGTCGCGAGTGCTTCCCGATTTACCCTAGCGGCCGGTGAAAAACTTCCACGAGGCTGGGCCAATCACTCCAGCTTCGGTGTTATCCGGTTCATCATTTTTCTATCCCTTCTATTGCATGAACTTTACTTGTAGTGGCTCTAGAGTCTTTTCGATTACTCGTTCGAACTACGATCTTTAGCTATAGAACTGAATCATTTTCTTGTATATGAGAAAAACTTCCAGATTAATAGGAAGCTTGATTTGAATGAATTAGAATTTCTATTCTATGATTGGCCGGTACAAACATCAACAACTTCGAATTAGCCTAGCTTCTCCTCAACAAATAAAGGCTTAGGCCAATAAAATCTTATCTTATGGAGTGATAGTTGGAAAGGTGACAAAATCCTATACGTTTCATTATAAGATCGGAAATGATGGATTGTTTTGTGAAAATATCTCTAGAGCCATCTGGACCCATAAAAAGTGGAATTTGTACTTGTGTAAATGATCGAGGGATTGAAGTTGAAACAAGAGACCTGAAATTTTGAGAGCAATGTGGGGGTGGAATTTGGCTATACAGACAACTTAAATGCAAATTCAAAAAAAAAATCACAAACTTTATTTAGAAATTAACAACATATAATTTTTAAATTATCATCAAATAACATCAAAAAGATTGTGTTGATTAAGATAGTGCATAGTAAACCCAACAACAGAAGAAAAAATATTGATTCAGATTTCCTCCCCCTTCAAGGGCATGATAAGTGAAGCTGCAAAGAGAGAACAAAGGAAGAGGGAGGAAAAGAAGGAAAATGAGAAGAGGAGTTTACGCTGAGGAAAATTGAGAAAAGCTTCATCTATACGAAGGAAACGTGTTTAACTTAACCTTAAAACATCATTATTACTAAGGTCTTTCATGTTCTACTATGGATCTACTTTGACTATAAAATTTATCTTGTAGGATGAAGCATCCTCTTCTCTACCGACTTTTTGTTTACAATGGAAAGGTAGGAGTTTGATGTAGCACAATATCATGCTTTAACCTATAATAAGTATAATTATTATTTGTAATCAATTGATATCTATAGCCTTCACCTTGAGACAAATAATCAAGTAAATAGGTCTTCAAGCTTTATTGAGATATATCAATCAAGATTAAGATAACGTATCAGAAGTTAATGAATCAAAATGCAAGTTCACAATGGTTGAAGCAAAGTATGAACATAGAACAGAAGATTAATGTCAATTCTAAATGGCATAACTGATTCAAGAATAATTAAGTCATTCAAATAACTTTTGAACATAGAGGAGAGCATAACTGGATTAAGCATACCCTTTGTGACCGTGAATATTTAGGTTGCAATCAGCTATTTGTCTTCACATTGCTCCTTGACATCTGAAACATTGACTGTGCCTAGAAGTTCTTCGTCCGGTATCAGAGACCAGTTGGGAGACTGCACTGCTCTTAACCATTTGAAGTCATCCACATTGGCCCAATTTCTTGTTTCCTCCCCAAGTCCACAGTCTCGTAGCTCTGTGTCAATCCCTTCATAAAACAATCGGTAGGGAGCAAATCTCACTGCACTGCAGTCCTCAATTATTGGCCGACTTCTGACCTGGAGATAGAAATCAGTAGCTGTGGCATGGTGGATTCTGATCTGGTGCGACGCAAGCATCAACAAACAGTCATTCACCTCTTCTATTAAGATCGACCCAAGAACAGGACCAGCATAGACCCGACAGTTCGTGAGCCTGTGAATGAAGAGAGCTCGAAGCCGGCCTTTGAGATAGATCTCGCAACAATTGAGATCGGAGAGTGTAAAATCACCCTCTTCCTCCTCGGAGACCCTGAAATGTTTGATCAAGATCGAGCCTTCCTTGTTCCTAAATCCCGGCGAGTCCCGGACCGCCGCAAGAACCCTTTTGTCCGAAGAGGGGCCTTTTTCTTCCTCGATTTCTTTAACCAAACAAATGGGATCTTTCTTGGAAGTTTTATTTCTGAAAGAGAACTTTTTCCTGGGTAATAGCTCGGAGTTCGCGGCGTCCAAGGCCTCTTTCAGAACGGAAATCGCCTTCAAGGAGGACCGAACCTCGTAGGTTGGCAGGAAGTAGGAATTCTCAGCGACGAGTCGATCGAGGTCGGCGATGGAGGCAGCTACTTTCTCGAGCTCGGGCTTCAGGGAAGGAGCCGACGCCGGGTCTACGGAAAGGTCGCGGCATCGCTTGATTTCGGCCTCCACGGCGCGTCCAGATTCGTCGAAGCGGGTAAGGAAGGCGGCAACGGACTCGAAGGCAGGTGAGGCGGCGGAAGAGGCGCTCCGGGCGGCGGACTGCTGGAGGCGGGACTGGTGGAGGTTAGCGAGGCGGTCGATCATTGCGGCATGCCTCTTCTGGGTCGCCGGATCCAGGGTTCCGGCCGGGTGGCGCGACTGCTGCGATTCCGAACCGTCTTCGCCCTCCATTCCACAAGCCGAGACACTAGATCTGCAATTCAGATGGAATTTATGTGGGCTGGGCATCAGTTAAAACTGGACTTGAACCGAATTATAATTGATTTAATGGCAAATTACTGAACCCGAAGCTCCAGAATATTTAAATCATATATTTAAGTTTTAAAAGTATTAATCAAGCGTTCAATTTCATTTTTATAAATCCTTCTACGTCATGTAGCAACCAGAACTGAATTTCATATTATTTTAAGCTCAGAACGTAGAGAGCTTTAAATAATATAAGATTAAATTTTATATATTTATTTAATTTATTTAATTATATTTATACTCTCGAATATTATTTTAATATATCATATTAAGAATAATAAATTTTTGAACACGAATTAATTTTTAAAGATATAATATAATTAAGAGAACTAGATGAATAAATTATAGAGAACTCGAAATGATATAGAAATAAGTCTTACCTATTCATTTAATTTTCTTAATTATATTTATATCTTCAAATATTAAATTTGATATATTATATTGACTAATAATTATTTTTAACTCATTTATAATCGAGTAAAATTTCACCATTCAATTAATACATTTAGCAATTAATTGGTGGAATGTACCCAGCCACATAATTATTTCAATTAATTGTTAAATCTACTAATCAATTGAGAATAGTTAAAAGGGTAAAATGAGTATTAGATACATCATTATCATTTGATAATTTTAAAATTCTAGTATATGATTTAGATATTATGAGTGTTGAATTAAATTTGAATTAAAATTAGTTCTTTTATATATATATATATTTATATATTTTTTTAAAAGTATTTTTTAAAATATAATTAATATTAAGAAAAATGATATGTTGAAAGAAAGAATCTTAAAAAAATATTTCAAAAAATATAAAATATGATGGACCATCAATTTATATATCTAGCTTTAACTATTCGATTTTTCCATATGCTCTAATATTAAAATATCACTTAATATCTCTAGCAAATTAATAATCTGAGTGGAAATTAAGGAGAATAAACTTAAAAATATTAAGTACCTGGAAAAATTTCATTGGGGTGAGAGAGGCTCGAACTCTCGACCTCAGGATCACTCAAGCAGCTATGAGACCTACGCGCTAGCCAACTGCGCCACCACCCCATTGTGAAACTCTAGTCAAAGATAGTTAATAAAGACATTTATTTTCTGGTATTAAGCATTCCACAAAAATATTAATTAAGACGACTAAGCTCGTTGCTCGAACACTCACATTCGCCGCATCATGTTTTATTATAGTTGCTGACCCCGCGAGTCATCCAAGTTGGTATGTGACAGGTATTGTCACAATGAGATCACAGAGTCGATCCTTGGGACAGTTGGAAAATAAATCTCCTATCCTCGTATTACACCCTGTCCGTCACATGTTTATTCGAATGCTACGATTTACCTTCCTCGTGATGACCTTGAGTCGGGTACGACGGGAGCGCTGGAAGACGAGTGTTTCACCTTTTTGCCACAATGTTTTACTATAGTTGCATCAGAGCGGCTGTTCAACAATTCATGTCAACACTAGCAGACTCATATCAACATGAAGCTCCTCATCCCTTCAAAATGCAGACTTCCATTTATCCACTACCTTATCAACTAATCCAGAGGCGCGCTTCCATGTATCGGTTACCTGCAATTTTGTGTTTTTTGTCTACAGATTTATGTACAAAAAGCATCCCTCAATGTTTTATGAATTTTCAAGAACAACGAATATAACAGAACTTTGAACTGGCAGGGTTGCCATTAGGGGTACAAATCAAGAAACAGCCAAATAACTAGCAACATAGAGCGTGGTGCTTATCTTGCCGATACATTTTGTCCATAATAATAAGGTTGCAGTTGTCTTAAGAATCAGTAGGAAACACACCAACTACTACGCTTTGCTCTTAGAAAGGCCGGTAACGCATTGGCCTTCTAAATCTAGGCATCTTCCTGCAAAAAAATAAGATAAGGTTGTAAATATCATGTTGTGCGAAGTATTGCACATAAAATCCACTAGTGGAAGGATGATAGACTGACCCATATGCATAAGGCGGGGGAAAATATGGCGGCGGCATGTAAGGCCTTCTCGTGAGATATCCCATATATGGATTAGACCGTCGGGGACGAAACTGCTTCATCCCAGGGACATTAGTCCGTTTGGCAGCCACCTGCAGCATGCATCCACAATCAAAATTAATGTAAATTGTTTCAACAGATGAAAACTATCATAGATAATACTAATGGATGTACTTTGATTTGACGACCATGTAACTCTGATTCATTTAATTGGAGAGCTTCTTGAACAGCCTCGACCTCCAGAAATTCAACATAAGCAAAACCCTTTGGCTGACCAAATTTGTCCGTCAAAATAGTGACCCTATTGACTGTTCCGCATGACTGGAAATGCTGCTGGACTTCTTCAGGCGTACAACTATAATCCACCTGCATTTTTAATTCGAAAGTGAATACATCCAAAATGCCGCTACTAGCTACATTTGATGATTAAACTGTAGAAAATATGTTTTTCAAATTATAATTTATAGAACTTTGATCAGGCAGATCTGGGTGGCAAGACAGCCCCAAGATAGAGCAAATACTTTCATGGTGATGCTTCTATGGTAACAGAAGACAGCTGCCAGACTTGTTGATGACTGGAACTACTACCATAAGAAAAAGTTTTTTGGGTGACAAAACACTAGTCGTCTGCAATTTAGCTTATTTATAAAAGCATGGCCTCCACTGATTATATTGGGTAAGAAGAAGAAGCTGAGTTTCAGTTAGTGAGTGGGGATCAACTACATGGCTTTTATCTTTTCATCAATAATGATTCATAAATACCTCATTTATTCTTCATTTTTAACAAGAAATTAAGGTAAGAACTTAAAAAATGTTCTAGTGTAACAAAGATAACACTGCTAAAATGAATATGTGATTACTTGAAAAATAAATCCAAGAATACTTACTATCCAAGAGTAACTAGGTGCAGCCCCAAAAAAAAAATTTAAAAAAAAACCTACATAAAGATAAAACCAAGAATACTATCATCCATAAGTAACTAGGGCAAGTCCAATTAATGATGAAATGCCAAAAACTAATTAATCTGGAATGGATGTGTTCAAAGATGGCAAATAAAGTCTAGACAAGTTGAATCACTTGCAGTCAAAGTCTAAGGAGGGAAAATAAAGAAAACTCTAGCTGTTAATTAATAACAATTTAAGAGATTTGAATATAACTAGTGATATAATCTTGAATAGATGATGACTAATGAAGGGTTAAGATAAAAAAATTGAGACTAACCCAGCTAGTTGTGATGATGATCATGATTTTCAACTTTTATTGATTCCATTTATACAAATAAAAAATTTGTTGATCAGATTTGAATATGTTCACATTTTAATCATTTTTCTCTGACTTTATTTGATTGCTTCTAATAGTAACATTTTTTTTTATAACCACACCTCACTTTTGTTGCAAAAGGTCATACGTTGACTAGGCACCCCCACATGGCTAGCCCCATGCCATTTGTAGAGAGGTAAATCAGAAAACCAAATAGGCCACTATGTGGGAGGATATTTTTCGAAGCCGGGAATTGACCCTTGCCCATTTCTACAAATCTACCACCTAGTGACTAACTTGGCTATGCCCTAGGGGCCACACCTCACACTTCTTGTATGCATGGATCGATGAAAAGAGCAAATAGTACTGTTAATTTATTTCTGTTTAAATGACTTCTGTTTGCAAAGAAAAGAACCATATACCTTAAGGTTCAGTGAATTAAAGGTTCATTTAGTCCACATCACTTCCAGATACAGAAAATTATTGGTTGATCATTATCATTAGAATCTACTCTCTAGTCCAACCCTCTCTCGTCCTGTATGACTACATACTATGTAGGTTTGTTCAGAGAGGTAGATGAAAGAATAAATTTTAAGAAAATCAGAATCACTTAGCCAACATAAGCATTTCTGACTACAAATCTACTTAAAGAATAAGTGAAAAAAAAAATCTTGCATAAAGGAATAGGTATATAGTTTGTAGACCGAAACAATTGAAGAAGATTAATAGGCCAAGCGCAAGAGATCAAGGACCTCTCACCATTATTGCCATGCAACAAGATACTTCAAGGAATTCCAAGAATCAGTTGGCTCCACATCTAAAATTGCATGTCCCATGAAGGAATAGATCAAATGAGAGAGTATTTGTCTTCACTCCATCAGCTTGGCTTTTCCATTTAACAAGAAGCTGTCATCTATCAAGCCTTTCCCTTAAGCTATCAGCATTAATATCATAAAATACCCTCCAATCTGCCATCTCCACATCTTTTCCTACCTTCTGCAGATATAATTACTATCATTTTTCCTTTTCAATTTTTTATTATCACTACACTCTTTTCCTATTCTTTCTAACTCTTTCATTTTCTTTCACTCTCTCAGAATTTCTCCTTACTCTTTTTTTTTAATAAGTCTTTTTTTCCCATGATCTCTTTGCATCAATCAATCAAAATACACGATGTTATTCCTGACTACAAGCTTATCCAAATAAGAGGTTTCTGGAACCCAACAATTGGGTATCAGACAAGACACAGACAATTCCTAAAACAGAAAATCTGCACCTGCACATTGTTAGTTGTAGAGTTAAAGCATTAACCTGAATTTTCCAAAGGAATCTCAATAAATGTACCCATGAACACAAAAAGGAAAACAAGCAATCAATACTAATATTTGTAGGTCATTCCAAAACCACCTTGTTGCAAATGTTATAAAAAATATTTGAAATGAGTATCATGGGGTAAAATTACAAATTAAAAGAACAGAAATAAATTATGAGTTAGCAGACAGTTAATATGAGAATAATGTGTCTGAGATTCTACAGAGTGTATGATAAAAAGCTATAGGGATCACAGTACATATAAAGGCTCAAGTGAATGAATCACTAACTTAAAATGGAATTGATTGTTATTGCAGAAGAAAAGGATAGCTTGTATGAAACTTGGAGATATGATAGCCTTTCTTTGGTCTTTGTTACTTAGCGACCAGAACTTTTGGGAGAACTGATCCAACACTTCACTCTAATAAACTTCCTTGGCAATTTGTTTGAAAGAGGAAAAGAGAAAAAATATTCAAATTTCAAGGAATAGGTACTGTTGGCATTTCAAACAAGTGCAACTCCACTAAGCTAACTACTTGTGCTCAAAAACAAGGTCAAGTAATTTGCCTTGCAAAGACAAAAGGCTGTGTTCAAACAAGTTCTATCTCAGGATGGAAGCAAAATGCACATGGATCACCAATCTTTTGTAATCATCACAGTGATAGGTATGAGATGACCAGTAAGAAACAGTTATTTTATTCATCAAACAAAGAAATTTATATCTCAAAGATAACAAAGTAAACTAATTTTCCTTTCCAAGATATGAAGGCATGTTAAAAAAAAATCTACCAAAGGATGAAGCAAAATAAACTTAAATGGTCCATCTTGTATTTAGAATAATATTAGAGATGAGATAACCTCAAAAACAGTCTTTTAGTATTCAAATCGATATAAAAGATAAATCCTAACAATGGACAAATATTGATTGCTTAAATGAAGTAATATGAAAGATAAAAATTAATTTAATGTCAAAATTAGAAGTCTAATTTACTTCAGCCAAATTTGATCCCATATTTAATTAGTTTTAGACAATAGACACTTTACTTTTTATCTACGTTTTCTTTTGTCTTTACTATAGACGTGGTTTTGTAACCGTTCATTAAACCAACAGTCCTTATTGAATCTAACTTGTTTACCTAAATTAAATTTAACCAGGATGAAAGCAAAGATCAATCATTTAAGCAACAACTTAAGCTCTTTTTTTTCCTATGAGGGAAAGAAACAATTAGGAATGAAAGAGGGTAAGGAAAAACTCATGGGAAAAGGATTTGAACATATTAACCTAGTTTTGGTTTCCATGGAGGCCAATTGTTTCCTTGGAGAAAAGGAAAAAGGGAACTTAAATCTCAGAACTTTATTTGTTAACATCATTAAAAAAAAATGTAAATTGAAATAGATTTGAAAAGAATATTTCAATTTTTAAGGTAAAATTTGAGCTCCAAAGCACCAAACAATGACTTTTTCACACAAGTAGAATGGAAGTAAAATTTTGAAAAACTGAAAGAAAAAATCTCTCAGTTTTTTTACTTACCTCCATCTATTTTTGCCAAAGAAAACATAGGATAAATAACGTTGAGGGAATCATTTTGCCACCTTATGTACACATTTCCCTCCTCATAGGAAACACAATCAAATAATTTTGTTGAAAAATGGTGGCATGAAGCTTCCAAATGCAGATTGTAAAGCCACTTTCATCACTATTAAGCCATAGTTATCATTTCCCTTCTCAAATGAAGTGATAAGGCGATATAAAAATTATATATATAAAATGTTCTTGAAGGGGAGCCTTGGCACAATGGTAAAATTGTTGCCGTATGACCTTGTGGTCACGTTCGAGTTGCTAAAACAGTCACTTGCAATGCAAGTAAGGCTGCGTACAATAGATCTAATATGATCTGACCCTTCCCTAGGACCCGCATTGGTGGGAGCTTCATGCACCGTACTATCCTTTTATATATATCTTATGTTCTTGTTCTTCTCCTTCTTGCTCCTCCTTTTCTATCTCTATCAACAACCCAAACCATAATCCAAACAATAGGCAAGTAAGTACTTACTGGACGCTTAGATGCTTGCCATATCAACTCCTGATCAATATTCATAGCTTGAGATAATTTAAGACACTTGAAGTGCCTCACTGAGTTTTATGTCTAGGCACTCACTGATAGCACTTCTTCATAGGATGCCAAAGAACATAATAAGATGATTGAAACACAAGCAGCCATCAAACCAGATAAGTAAATAGTCATTTCCAATAAACGTGCATCAAATAATAAATATAAGTGCAATTAATAATTGCTGGGTCAAACTCAAATTGTATTGCCTAAGATAGTACCATATTAAACATTATGCCGGATCATAAGGTCACACAAGTAAGTTGTTTGGGATGTCTATGGAACTCTTGTACTTACATTGCCAACATATACTGATCGAGCATCAACCTCCTCTTTACTTGCCTGATTTGCAGCTGTGCCATCAGCATCTAAATATAAGAGAGGGAAAATTATTATATTTATCCAAACATAGAAAGATAAGCTTCATAAAAACAATTTAACTTATTCAAAAGTTAAAGTATTTGAAAGGATCATGTTTATTACAACTGAATTTGTTCTGGTTGTTTAAGAAGCAATTTTTGCGATCATAAAAAAAAAGTAATTTTGTGACTCAAATTCACATCCTGACAACATATTTTGCAATTATCAAGTACGATCAACCTTATTCCTACTCCCACACCCAGTTTACAGATTATAGTCCATCGTGCCCAAATTCTCAATGTTGACTCAGCAAACTTGAAATAAATACGTTAAAAAAACAACCATCTAAACAATAACTAGAAGCTACAAGAACTCCACGAGATAGAAAAGGACTCTCAAGGGGTATGGCGACCTTGAGAGGCGCCCATCTCCTTCTCGACCTTGGCCTGCATCTCGCGCAGGGCAGCGGCCTCCTCCTCCATCTCCTTGAGCCGCTTCTTCATATCGTCCAGCTCCTGGAACAGGACGCCGCAAAGCGAATCAGGAATTAGGGCTTGCGCAAATAGAACAGAGAAGAGAAACCTTGGTGTCTGCTTCTCCAGGTTGGGGCACGTCGACGTCCGCGTCCATGTCGGTCACGTCCGGGATATCTCCGCCATAGACCTCGTGCTCTTCCTCCTCCATTGTGCGAGAGGAGATCGAACTACCGCTCCAGCTCGAGCTTGCTCCGGCGTGCGGATTTAATACACACGATGAATCCAATCCCACTCACACATGAATGAGGTCGGATGTAATTACTAAAGTACCCTCCTCATAAATAGTCACACGTGCTCAAATCTGACTTTTTTTAATGATACAATTTCAAAATAATTTGTGACTTTAAATAATTTCTTAGTTTTTGAGGTGTCTTTTGAATAATTGAGCGTCTAATTTAATAAAATTTTTATATAATAATCAAATTTACATCAATTTCCCTAAACATGAAATTTATTTTAAAATTTATATTTTACATAATTTTTTTTATAACAGTTACTATATCTATTTCTTAAATTTAAATATTTATAAAATTAGTAAAACATAATTATTTAAATTTAATAGGATTGATAATTTCTTTTAAATTTTATTGATATTATAGAGAACTGACAATAGAATTTAAACATAATTTAAATATTAAACATTTAAACGAATACGGAGTCGAATTGTTGTACCCGATCCGTTGGAGTTGCGAGTTTTTAGTTGGGATTTGAGGCGTGTAAATTGAGGAGAAGCCCTTATTTTAGCCGATCCATTGTTGGCAACGATCCCTACAACCGCCGCCGCTGCCGCCGCCGCCGCCTCCATCCATCTCTCCTCTTCCTCTGCTCCGACGCCACTGTTTAGGAGTCAAGGAAAGCCCTTCCATGGCGGAAGTTGCTCCGGAGAAGCGTCCCACTCTAGCCGAGGTCAGATTATTTGACGCCACAATCTCTTCTCCAAAATCCTGCCTTTTTGGTTTTTAGACCTAAAAGAAACTCAATCTTGAAGTTGTGCTTAATTTCGATTTTTTTTTTAATTTCCGGTGTGGTTTGCTTGTTTAGTTTTCGCGTGTACGTGATGAAATTTGTGGATTATACACGATTGATCTGGATGTTATATTTTTGTGGAGTAATAAATCTTTTTTTTTTTCAGTTTCTTTTTTGGGATTGGAAGTAAACTGTAGTAATAGTTGCAAACATGTATCGCGAATAGGTCTAGAACGTGTAAAAATAGTTCCTTTGTAGATGTAAGCTGATAATGGCACAATTGCACTTTATTGGGAGTTGAAAAGTTAGAGGTTTAATTGATGATCTTATTTACATTGTCGTGATGATGGGCACAGGCTGATCACATCTTCTGAAGTAGAGGATGAAGGTGAAAGGTAATTTAGCCGAGGGGAAAAAATACAGCAAACCTGTGAGTGACAGAAGATGAGATGAAAGATGCCAGTTTTTTAGTTTTTTTTTTTCCTTATGAATTGAGTGAATTGTTTGCTTCCGTTAACTTTTAGAGTACTCTATATTTCTAGATCTAAGATTTCCTATGGTCTAATCGTATAGGCATTTAAAGGCTGATTTTGTTGCAGTATGGAGTCTTCTGACCTTGCAAAGATTTTATTAAGGATTTTGATTTCCAGCCCTCACGTTGAGTTCTGATTTACCTAGTCTAAGCTCTAGTTTGCTGGTATTTGGATCCTAGGAAATTATACTTGTCAAGTGATATGCTTAGGAAAATTATTTGTTCTAATGATAAATCCAGATTATGTTTCAATTCATTTTTGAATAGTTAGCAAGAAGTTTGAAAGATTTGATAATTGTATGGCTGCTTACTATTGATATAGCATATGTATAAAGCTGGATGATAAGATTGATACAGTTGACCACCTAACCCTAAATATCTGAGAAAAGCACGGATTGATGACGATATCTATTAGTTAGACCATATAAATTATAATTATATTTCTTCTTAAGAATCACATTACTTAAGACCAAAACAAAGATCAAGAATAGATAGTGATTGGAAAAAGGGATACTGACAAAACCATTAGCATCGACTAATTTTTAATATTGGTATTTAGAAAAAGTTGATCTCCTGTTAGATTTTGTAATCTCATGTTTATAGAAAGTGAAATGTATGATGTCAGAAAATGTGAACTCAATTCTGATGGAATCTTGTTTTGGACATAAGACTTTGCAAACTACATTGACATGGAAATTGAAAATTCTTTACCAAAATAAGGTTCTCATAGGATCCTTAAAACATAGAATATGTACTCAAGAGAATGATACTCATTGTGTAGATTGGATAAGGGTGATCTTGTTATCGTTCTTGCTCTCATTACCGAGTCTGTTGATCAGTGCTTCTTCCTCAAAATACATGAATCAACCCTGATTTTTAATTCCATCTAGAAACTTTATTTTCTTTTTATAGTAAGATGACACATTTTAGCTGATTTACGGAAAATAAAACAATTGGAGATTTATTAAAACATAGCCATTTTGATTAAGAAAGACAAATCTAACATATTGAAGATTACTGAGTAGTACATATTAGCTAGCTAAAAAAATACAAAATTATCAATACAAGTATAACCCAAAGGCAGATAATAATAATGTTCAAGGACGATACCATCCGAAATGTAATTTAAGTAAATACTTTAATTCTGATCCAAAAGTGAGTCAAGACGCTAATTTATTAGTATTGACAAGTATTTCTTTGGTCAATGTAAAAAATATTGAGCTCTGATTCTTTTTGAAATTAGCCTCATTTGGGCACCACTTTCCCGAATAAACTTAATCTTTTAAATGTTTTTTCTGCCCTCTATTGTTAATTTTATCACTTTTTCCTATTTTCCTTATTTATTGCCAAGTTTTATCCTAGAAATTAGCAAGGCAAACATATGACTGACTTTTATTACTTTTTCCCATTAACTTTTTACGTTCATTTAAAAAAACAAACATTACTCCCTTGTAGTTAGACTCCGCATTTGGCGTGCCCGTGGTTTTGTTTCATTTATGTACCCATGGCATTGTTACTTTTGTGCCTAAATGTGGTTAACAAACTAATTATAACATGTGAATAAGCTTATTTAAGCTTTAGTTAGTTGTGATTTTTTGAGTTGTCTTTGTCCGTATGTATACCCTAAAACATAGATGGCTAGTCATGAAGTTAATGTGATGTCCCAGTAATTGTAAATGGGCAGTGATTTATAGACTAAGATGGGAAAACAGATGCCCCCGGGGCAATGATGCAATGGTTAAGTCCTCCAATGGATAACCAAGGGATCTAAGGTTCGAGTCTCAGCTACGGCAAAAGAGTACATAATGTGATGGCATCATAGCATTACCTATAAATGGGCATAACAACAAAAGAAATTGAGTCCCAAGTATCAGGGTTGACTATTTGCAGTATTATTCTTATCACACCATTGATCCCCATATAAGGCATCAATTATAGATGCATGTGGTACATGATTAATCACTGACGGGTGAAAAACAATAATAGACATAATCAACATTGGTAAATATATTAAATTTTAAATTGATAATGGTTTATGTTTTATTGCTGATCCTTTGGACAAGACAGCATTAGAAGTTGTTTATTTTCTTCTTCTCTTTGTTCGCTATTTTATTCAATAGTGTAGGACTATATTTTCCAATTTCATGTCTTGTAAAATGTAGCAATATTCACTGCAAAACATTAAGAAAACAGATCTGGTTGATGTTTCCATTGAACAAACACCTCAGGAGAATACTGCCGATGCCAGTTTAGGGGAAATCATTGCGGGAAACACTAGTGAAACTGCTGTCGCTGAATTTGCTGAGCAGAAGGCAGATGAAACCCTTGCCGTAGAGGAAGTCAGTGCTACTGAAAACACCACTAATGAGACTACACAGGAACAAGATGCCGAAGAACCAGAGATAAAGGTATTTCTGAATATTTGCAATCAGCGTTTGCATGTCTCTTAGACAAATAAAAGGAGTCTTAACGAAAGTTATGATGGTTGTATTTACAGATTGAGACAGCACCTGCTGATTTCCGTTTCCCGACTACAAATCAAACAAGGCATTGCTTTACTCGCTATATTGAATATCACAGGTGAGATTCTACTATTCTAACTGTAATTGCTGCTGACAGAAGATGGAATGGTTGATAATTGATTCATGTGCGGTGATGGTATTTGACAGGTGCGTCACTGCCAAGGGAGAAGATGCTCCTGAATGCAATAAATTTGCCAAATACTATCGCTCACTATGCCCAAGTGAATGGGTGTGTGATCTCTTTATCCTTTTGTATTTGCTTATTGCTCCTACTTAAACTTGTACATAATATACTTCGCTAATTTTTTGCAGGTAGAACGATGGAATGAACAACGAGCAAATGGCACCTTCCCTGGCCCTCTGTGAACTGGGTTCATAGATTCTGCAACAAGAGGCTTTTATTGTGGAGGATGTTGATCGATAATGATATGGACTTATGAATTGTTAAAATTTGTGTTCTAATAATTCGGCCAAAACTCACTTTCCTCAACGAGCGCAGTTGTTCGTCTAGATGATAACTTTGTATCATTTATTTCTCGATAATAATAATCTCTTGATGACAATCTATGTATCATTTGGACTATATTCTGTTTTGATATTGTTCAAGTCTCGAGTTGAAGCTGATTTGCCCTATTCTGTACTCGTTAGTGCTGGAGAAACCATTTGGCTTAGGTTTACTAGGATGGAAAGTAAGAGGAAAGGAAAGGAAGAGGTTTGCCTAAATTTAATTTTATACAATTAAGCGTTTATTATGATAAATTAACCAAGTCAAACTATTTTTATTATTTTTAAGGTAGAAACCTAACTCTCCAAATGTAATGTAACAAATCTTTTTTTATTAAATGATAAAAAGTATTTTTAAAACTAATTTAAATAAAAGCATTTAATCAAAATCACAAGAATCATTCCCAATAAATCGATTTATGCTGTTTGATACACATAGCCAGAGCTAACTAGAGCCATAAATGAACAACACAAAAGAAATATATGTGAAAAATAGAAAATATACAAAAGTAGCTCTTTTTTGTTTAATATGTGACACTTAAAGCACTACTATTAAAGTATTTAAATCTATTTTTTTTTTTTTAAAAAAAAGTTGAATGATGATATCAAAATGAACAAACAGCTGGATCATTCACATTTCACATGAATCTCTGGCTGTATCGTACGTCCCTTCCAAAATAAAATAAAAAAAAAGGAAAAAATAAAAGAGGGATATTCAAACGGCTAGTTGGACTTTTTCGCAACGTTCAGTTTGCTCGTAAGCGTAGGCCGTCCGATCCGAATCGGACGGCTGACTCTCCCGCTTCCGACGCGGAAACGGTTGGTCAAGTGCTTGACGAATTGTAACAAGGAAGGTTGCAGTCGAAGGAATCTCCCCACTGACGGAGGCCCCGCCGATCGCATAACGATCGTTGGATTTCTTGATCGAACGGTTAACAGTGATGGAGCATACCAACTTTCCTACGGCACTTAGGCGGTGCGCTTCCCCGCTAACGACGCTGTCGAATGCGAAAAAGAAAAAAGAAAAAAAAAATTATTATTATTTTTTTTTTACTGAAGAAGCTCCTCCGTTTCCCTTTAAATACTCCTCCCTCCCGCACATCGCCCACCATCACCGATTCACCGTCTCTCTATCGCGTTCCTGATCTCGATCTCTCTAGGTGGTGGAAATGGCCTCCAGTTTCGCCTTGATCGCCTTCGCCTTCTTGTCACTCGCCGTGGCGGCCTCCGCCCAGGGCCCAGCCGCTGCCCCCTTGAGGCCGCCCGCCGCGGCCCCGGCGAAACCCCCCGCTGTGGCCCCGGTTCAGCCGCCCGTTCCGGCTCCCCTGCCTCCTCCGCCCTCCGCCGCCCCAGTTACTCCCCCAGCCGCGGCGCCCGTATCTACACCCCCTGCCGCCGCCCCTGTTGCCAAGTCGCCCGTTCTCTCCCCTCCCGCACCGCCGACCTCCGCCCCCGCGTCGTCGTCCATTACCAGATCCCCCGCCGCCGCTCCCACCTCCCCGCCTCCGTCTAGTAACGGCGCAGTCGCCCTTTCCTTCAGTTGGATCGCCTTCGCGGCCGTCACCGCCCTCGCGATGTAGATCCAGTCTCCGGTTGCCCCTGACGATGTCCGCCCCGTTGGATGTTAATCTTTCGAGCCCTTCCATTTGTCTATGATTATTTACATTTGTTGTACTCGTTTATCGCCATTTCTTTATAAATTCTTTCATCTGTTTTACCATCCTTTTTGGCTCCGATCTGGTTCTATAGAATTGTTGATCCGTGCAAAAAATTATGGAAAAGATATTATCGATCAATTTATCACAACTACAAAAGAATCATCCACGAATCAAATTCCCAACGAACACATCTTATTCAATTCCGATGTCTAATTTTTGTGATCTTCCTTTCCGGCGTCGAGAGTAATCTTCTCCACCTCCTGCCTCACTTCATTCACCTGCACATTTCCTGCTTTTAATTTCGAATTCTTTTGTTGTTGAAATCGAAAGACAACGAGAATAACCTTGTGGATGATGTCTCTAGCAGCTTGGGCCTCCTCCGCTGCTTCCTTCGACACCTGCTCGACCAGCAGCACCGCGCCCTTCAGCTTGCTCTCTTCCGGAAGTTTCTCCGCCACCTCCGACGAGACCTTCTCCACCACTCCGGCGATCTGCTCCACCACCTCCGCCGCCACCTCCGCCGCATCCGCCACCTTCTCCACCTCCTCCTCTATTCGCAGCAAGGCGGGCCACCCCTTCTTCCACAGGGGAATCAGCAGAGCCAATGCGGAGCCGATCAACCATTTCGCCCTGCCGCATTTGGGGGTTTTTGCTATTCACAAAATACTTCGACAAATAAACCAGCATCGATCAAATCACACGAACCAAGACGAGAAGGACGATCGAGGAGGAACGAGTCGAGGAAGAAGTAGAAGCTTCCGTCCGGATGATCTCTCGTCGTCACTGCGTCCGCCGCCGTTCGAGGACGACGCCGGCCGCCAATGATCGAACCTACCTGGCCGCTGGTTCAGAGCCATAACAGAGAATCCATCAGGCCGACGGAGAGGAGGAGGAACCCCGCATCGAGAGTAAGATCTCCATCCTCTCAATAACTGCATCATATTTAATTTTCTGATCACTAGTTTCTACAAGCTACGGATGGATCAATAGAATGCAACAACCTTCATGGGGATTTATATACGATTCGATACCTTCGCGTGATCGGCAACATTTACGAAGGGGATTTGAATTGATAAGATTGCCAAATAAATTGCTCTACTTTTTTTTTCCTTTTTTTTGATCAGGAATTTTTTGTTATAGCGTGAAGGGAAGAGTCAGATGCGGGAGCACGCCAAAGGGGTCACTGTGCGCTCCTGCATGAGAAAATGAGGTAAGAAGAATGTTGAATCATTTAATATTCGTGGGATAAATCGGAAAAGCGGATGGACAAAAGTTAAATATTCTATGAGAGAAAAATACTAACAAATATATCTATTTATTTCAGTATGTCCCAGGGGCAAATGAGGGCAGAAATTAGTTCGGAAGTTGGACGAAATCCTATTCTAAATCGTACGAATCGTAAGTGTCTGGGAAATTAGGCTGAAAAAGCTCTCTCTTGTTCGCTTGGAATGGCCCTTTTTGGTTTCATTAATTTGCCTGGTTAAGGAGAGAAGAGCTTGTAGCTTTAGTTTTCTTTTAGTTGGAGAAAAACATTTACGTACACATCATTATTGCGTCTGCAAGGATGGTGTTGGGAATTGTACTTGGACTCTTTAAAGTCTTTTACCTTGTTGCATAACGTATGCCTAAGGAAGATGAGGGGGAGTCGTGGATACGTTTAGCAACGACAGCTGGTAAGTAATTCAGGTGAACAAAATCTCGATTAAATCGGAGCAATCTATTAAATTTTGTAATAATAATAATAATAATATTCTGATTGTTTTGAATTTTATTTAATTTGTTCCATTATAAAATTTAAAATTCAACTAAACTGGTTAAATCGAACGGTTAACAATTAATTAATGTGTTATGATGAGGTAGTTAGTAGGTCCACATGGCCAACTGATAGTTGCTCGGCTAGGTAGTTTTCGTCTGGACGTAATGCACAGAATTATTGTCTTGCTTTTCGTTCGGTTGTACGATTGTTAGAGGGTTGCTCTTTGTCCGACCGGACACGTCTCCTGCACAAGGGTAGTGGTCAAGGAGAGTTGCTGCTTGACTACTAGTCTTAATCGTGAGATTTCCCAGAGCAATCATTCAGGCACGATTGGGCTGATCGGATTGTCATGCCCGGACGGACAGATGAGGTTGTCGACCTAATTGATTTGCTTCATAGGCTTGGACTTTGATTGTGATTTTGATCTCCACGTTTAATGCTTTACACCACATCATAAAATACAATATTTTACAATGAATTGTAGAATGATGTACTTAATTTTCATTAATTCTTGAATCACACACCTTTTATATTTATCAATAATTTTGAAATTAATCGGTGTAAAATATTTCATTTGGTGTCATATAAAGTTGGATAAAATATCTTCTATTATTTATCTATCTATATTTTAATCATGAGACTGATAATACTAAATTGTTTGGGATGAATAATATCATATTTTACTCTAATGATTTTAAAATTAGACATTCAAAATTAAGTTCCAATTTATAGATGAATTTCTCTTAGTAAAAAGTTACTTAAAAATATTAGATTTATGGATCATCTGTTGAGTAATTTTTAATTTATCTTAGTAGTCGATGTAAATTTTTATGAGATTGTTCATCTCAAAATTAGTCCGCAGTTAAATATTTAATATCAACTGGAAAGAAAAATTAAAACTATTATTTTAAGTAGAGTCTGGCATATCGGAATGTTCGAAGAACATATACTTCTAATTCAGATTAAATCTGATAAACTTAATTTTATCGATGAGTTTTAATTAAAGCTGAGAAATTTTAAAGTTAGAGTTACAAAAGTCCTCTATGTGTTGTTGTTATAGAATATAATAAGTCTAAGTCATTGATTTTGTAATAAACTTATACGAGATTGATTTGTTTAAAAAAAATCATAGTAGAATAAATAGTGTAAAATTAAGTTTAGAACAAGATCGTGTAATAGGTAAAAGATTTTATTTAGGCCTTTAATATTTTCTATAAAAAATAAAATAAAATTTTCTCTCGTCCTCTTTTTTACAATTGGACTTAGGACACCATGGCAGATTTATTTATTTTAAAATAAAATAATATTTCAAAATAAATTTTTATATAAAATTTAATTTTCTAATTTTTGAGATATAAAATTATTAATTAAATCTTCATATTCAAGTTTTGATGATAATTTTTTTTCAATTGATAAAATTATTAAATTATTTAATTTTTCTTAAGATAAATAAGACTTTTGTTGATCCATATTTTGAATAATAATTTTATCAATATTATTAAAAAATATCTTCATGAGCTATTAAATAGTTGATATTAATATTTGATGAATAATATTTATCATCATTAAAAAGTTCTCGACTATATTTTTTTTTTTGAAGTATTATCTTTTTGGTGAAAATTTAATTAGTTTTCATTTAAATTTTTAATTGTATTATTTTTTGAGTTTTGAATTTGAATATTATTAATAAATAATAGTCTTTTTTTTGAAGTATTATCTTTTGGTGAAAATTTAATTAGTTTTCATTTAAATTTTTAATTGTATTATTTTTTGAGTTTTGAATTTGAATGTTATTAATAAATCTATCCAGTATATCATTCTGAGATTAAATAAATTCTTTTATTTTTTCATATATTTTTAATATTCTAAATTAAATTTTATAGACATATTTATATTCAAAAAATAATAATAATAAAAATATAAGTATAAGGCACTACTATTTTATAAAATAAAATTACTTAAAACTAAATGAACAATAAAATCTTATTTATACTGTGTAATTTCAATTTGGTGATATTTCAAAGTTTAATTATTTTTTACACAAATATAATAAAAAATAAATAAATATTAAATTATATTTAGATCGATTAATTTAAATATATAATCTATTAGATAATTATTTCTCAATAGATAATAAAAGAATAAAAATACAATCCCACATGCTAAGTTAGCTTGGTGACATGGAAACACACTTTAGTACCTGTGTCTTTCTCATCGATGGTTAAAAATTGGAAATAGTATAAAAGAAGAGGGAAATAACACTAAGATCTATATATAGTATGTTACATATGATCGACTAATAAAAAAAGCTTTATGATGGACTTTGAAATAAAAAAGCTACAATATGCAAAAAATCCTAAAAAATCCTAATTCATGTTCTTATCGACAGAAAAGAGCGAAGAAAAACATAACAATATTGATTGCTATTCGGAACATCGTTCTATTTCTCCTTACAAAAATTTATACAAACACAGAACTTTACCTAGCAACCCATGTGCTCTACTGAAGTTAAACTTGGATTGTAAACGATGCTTAATATTATTAATCCAAGTTACTCTTCAGAAGTTAAACTTGTATTGGAAACGATACTTAACATTTTTACTCCAACTTTAACCGATGTGATTTTCCTAAGTTAAACCATATTACAGAATTTGATTAAATATCTATTTCAAATATTAACTTCCAGGTTAAACATGACGAGACACTATACCTTCTTGGTTATGGGATCATCCACCACTTCCTAGACAAAGCTTTTCAAAGAAATTGGATGTTTAACTTCTTACAATAACCCTAGGTTTAACTACAAAGACCACAATAGAAACACAAGATCGAAACGCAAAATCGAAATACAAAATCGATAGCACGAAATCGAAACATAAAATTGCTAGTCTCTTGTGTTGGTGTTTCAGAATTCATGCAAAGAAAACTAACTAATTAATTCGAAGTGAAAACCATTAATTAGTTATACATTTCTTTGTAGCTAATTACCTCTTGATCTTTGTTATATTTCTCTCCTCCTCTTGGACGTCGTGTAGGCGACGATCTACCAAGATAACTCCACCCAAATCACTTCTTTGCCTTCAAGAAACTCGAGCCACCAAAGAATGCCAAAATAGGAAATTTCCTTCTTCTTCTTCTTCCCCTCAAAACAACCGGCCACTAAGTATCTCTTCTTTTCTTTTCAACTTTCGGCCACCAAGATGAGATAGGTACCGACCTTAGAAAGAAGAAAGGGAAGAGAAGAAGATGGTGTCGCCAGCCTAAGAGAAGAAACAAAGTGAGAAGAGGAAGAGAGAGGGCACCCAACAAACAGAACAGAAAATAACATCTGTAATATCTACCTTCCACTACATTGCAGTTACTCCCAACAAAATAGCATAGCTATTCTTCACCCTCCTTAGGAATCCTCTCTCTCATTAGAAGAAGAATAGAACAAAATAATAAGAGACCCAAAGCCAAATGCCATAAGCAGTCAAGCATCCAAGACAAAGAATATATGTGTTGTACTTCGTGGTTGTTTTGATGTAATCAACCAAGTTAGGTTAGGTCATTTTGTTATTGATCCCTATGTCTAAGTGTGCAGGAGCTTAGGAGTGTTGGGAGTCGAGAGAAAGACGCAATTAGCAAGAAGGACGGTACAGGAAGGGAGCCGACGAGTTCGGTGCGTCTGAATGATGAAATAACTGCGAAAGAGTACACCGGTGGACGAGAAGAATGCGCGTGACGTTCGAGGGACGAGAAGCCGAGGCAGAAGTAGGCTCGAGGAGAAGGCCAGAAAATGGGTTCGGGTGAGCTCTATTTCGGTTGGCCGCAATCACCTAAGTAATCAAGACTTTGGAAGCTAAAGTGAAGATGAAGAAATGTTGGAAAAGTAGTTGGAGGCGCCCTCAACAGTCATTAGAGGCGTCTCCGCCCTCATCAGATTGAGGGCGCTCTCAACAACATTGAGGGTGTCCTCAACAACATTGAAGGCGCCCTCAATGCCCTTGAGGGCGCCCTCGACCTGGTCAGATTATCGTTGGCAAGCGGATAAAGTTTTATCCGCTTATCCCTTTGGAGGCACCCTCAACTCCTTTGAAGGTGCCCTCAACACTCGAGATAGAATTTTCAGGAGTTATATAATAGCCCCTAGAGCTAGGAAATAATCAATCAACTCTAGTAATCAATTTCTAGCAACGTTTGAGTTATTATTGAACTACCGCACCAATCCCAAATTAATTAGATGAGTTAATCAATCAACTGTAATAATCAATTTATAGTAATCAATTTCTAGTAATCTCCCTGTGTTTAAGATATCGAATGTCCATTAATTAGATGAGTTATTGACAACTCACTTAATTAATATCTAGCTCCAAGAGTAGTACCACTCAACTTTATTCATTACAAAAAAAATACCCGTATAGGAGCGGTTTATTAGGAGTGATTTTAACACCGCTCTTGAAAATCAAACAATAGAAACAGTTTGAACTAAATCGTTTCTAATACCTTACCTTTTTAGAACGGTTTTACAACCGCTCTTGTTGAATAGTTCTAACACCGATTTGAATAAACCGCTGTTGAAACCACTCTTAATGATTCAACTATTAAAAGCAATCTTGAAACTACTGATATTGGGTACATTTTTAGCAGCAGTTCTATGTTAAATGCTGCTACTAACTGTTTCTATTGCTCTAATATCTAATAACAGTTATTAAACAGTACACTTTTAGCAGTCATTCTGTAAATAACTTTTATCGAAGTTAAAATTAATCAATATTTTTTTTAAAAAAAATAACAATTATAGTGTACAATTTACTTAACGTAATTTTATTTTGTACATCTCAAATTTAAATTTATTTATTTAATATAAATATTTATCAGACAAACAAATTATTCTTTAAATAACTTATAAAATCTCATTTTATTTATATTGATTTTCATTCTTTTCTTATTTTTATTTTTATTAAAACAAAATTCTTAATTTTATATATACCAATTTTCTTTCTTTTCTTATATGTATTTTCCTTAATATTTTTTCCTTAATATTTTTTCCCTAAACACATAACTTTCATTCCTGACATCGCACGCAACCTCCACACCTTCATCTTCCTCTATCTATCTCCGAAATTCTAAATCTCATGTAATAAATCTTTCCTCTTTTTCTACTCAACTCCGAACCTAAATCTCACGCCAAAAACTTTTCTTCTTCCTCTATTCAACTCCAAAATCCTAAATCTCACTCTGAAAAAGTTGTAGTAAGGTGGACGAGAAGAATGCGCGTGACGTTCGAGGGATGAGAAGCCGGGGCAGAAGCAGGCTTGAGGAGAAGGCCAGAAATTGGGTTCGGGTGAGCTCTATTTCGATTGGCCGCAATCACCTAAGCAATCAGGACTTCGGAAGCTAAAGTGAAGATGAAGAAATGCTGGAAAAGCAGCTGGAGGCGCCCTCAACAGTCATTGGAGGCGCCTCCGCCCTCATCAGATTGAGGGCGCTCTCAACAGCATTGAGGGCGCCCTCAACAACATTGAAGGCGCCCTTAATGCCCTTGAGGGTGCCCTCGACCTGGTCAGATTGTCGTTGGCAAGCAGATAAAGTTTTATCCGCTTATCCCTTTGGAGGCGCCCTCAAAACTCAATTGTGGCAAAAGGCAAATACGCTCGCCCCCAACGCCCTCGCCAACCCGTTCCAGGGCCAACACGAAGGAGGTAAATTACGGGCGACTACTAGCCTTTGGAATAATGACTAGCACATAAGGGAGACATTTACCTCGGTTTTGCTGAGATTCGAACCCCAGACCTCATTGTGGCAACACCTCATGCGCTAGCCACTAGACCCATCCGAGGGGACCGCCCTCAACACTTGAGATAGAATTTCCAGGAGCTATATAACATCTCATGGAGCTAGGAAATAATCAATCAACTCTAGTAATCAATTCCTAGCAACGTTTGAGCTTTCTTAGTGTATAAAAGGCTTCTCCGCCTACAGTGAAGGAGACATTTCTAGTGGAGCTTTGCAACTGCCTTGGATTAACAACCACCTAGGTTGTAACCAAGTTAATTTCGTATCTCTTCTTTAATTCTGCTCTTTTAGTTTTTATTATTTTACTGTTGCAATTTTTAGAGTTGAAAGAATGAGGAGGGTATCTTTTTCTATTTCAGGCAATTCACCCCTCCCCTCTTGCCGACCCGCTGCACCAACAATTGGTATCAGAGCCCAATAGCCTCAGAATGACTAACCGCCGTCTGAAGCAGCAAAGATCAAGATGATGGTCGATGCAAGTATTCACCCCCGAAATTTGACTGAGATTTCGCTATATGGAAACACCGAATGGAGGTATTTTTAAAAATGAATTTCGACATTTTATTAACAATGAAATATGATTTTGTAGTTTCAAAAGGTAAAGAAGAGTACCAATGGACTAAGAAGGAGAAAGCCGACTTCGTGGCCAACGGAAAGACAGAGTTCCATATGCTCAGCGTTCTGCCGCCCCAGGAGGTAAGTCTGATTGGAAGCTACGACTCCGCCAAAGACCTCTGGGAAAAATTCCTGGAAATCCACCAAGATACCTCAGAAGCGAAGTTAGCAAGGTGGGACATCCTCCAGACTCAACTTACAAATCTCCGGATGAACAATGGAGAGAAGGTAGCGCAACTCCAAGCAAGAATCAAAGAACTAATAACTCAATTGAACAACCTCGAAGAATCGATAACAAATCGAGATTTGATCCGGTATGCGCTCAACACCTTCCCGAGAACATCAGAATGAGCGTCCTTAGTAGATGCATACTACATCTCTAAGAACTTTGAGGTAAGTACGCTAGAAAACTTATTTTTTACTTTCGAATTTCACGAGTCTCGAATTGCAGAACCTAAACAAATAGAGAAGTCAAATCTCAATGTTGCCCTACAAGCTGAGATAGACGATCCCGACTCCGAAGTGTCGATCGGTGAAACTGAAGCGGTGTTATTGGTAAGGAAGTTCAATAAGTTTATTAAGACTAATAAATTTAGATCGCAATAAAAAAAGCATCAACGCAACAAAAGGACGGTCCAGTGCTACAATTGCAATGAAGAAGGGTACATCAAGGATGACTGTCAAAAAATAAAGAAAAAGAACAACAAAAAGGCGAAAGGAAAGTACAAGCCAACATCCTCCAAGTACAATGCCCTGAAGCCACGTGGTCAGATTCGTCATCCTCCGAATCTGAAGTCGAACCCTTCTCGGGATTAGCACTGATGGCTAACCATCAAATTGAAGAAGAAACCAGCTCAGAGATGAGCATAGATGAAGAGGGAGAATCATCAAAAGAAAGCTGCGATTAAAGGGGAGCATCAGAAATAGAGGTAAGTGAGGTACGTACTCTAAACTCAAAACAGTCTTTTCATTTTATCAAAGTTCTTACAAAAGACTTAGTAAAATCAAAAAAAGAAATTGCTGATTTAAAAATACTGTTAGATAATTTACAAACATAAAATGATAATTTAAAAATGCAAATTCAAAATCTGAAAACTGATGCATGCTTAAAACCTAACAACTTTCAAAAATCAAAACTTAAGATTTATGGAAAATTAAATTGGTATATTAGAAAATATCAGGGACAACTTAGAAAGATTCCCAAAGGATATATTCCTCCTAAAATTTTGATTAACCCAGTAGGAAGGAACCTATATTAGGTTCCCAAGTCTTATTTAGATTAAAAATTCTCTTATGTTTAGGCTTTCAGAGAAATTAAATGTTTATATTCCTTAAACGGTTTTGTCTAGAAGTGGTTGATGATCCAACAATCAAGAAGGCCTAGTGCTCGCCACAGCCTGGAAGCTGATTATCAAATTGAATATTTAATTGACAAATTGATAGACATATAATTAAGATAATATCATTAAACTTTTGTCAATCAATTGAAAATTTGATGCTATAAATATTTTTCAAACTTAGAAATTTAATGCTATCATTTGAAACTTTCTTTGTTAACTTAGAATTTATTTTGAAAATATTTTAAATATAATTTTTTTTCTTTTAAATTTTACCCTATTTTTTTGCTGTGATCAAAGGGGGAGAAATAAGTACAAGTTTAGGGGGAGTTAATATTTTTTATTTTTTTTCAATTGTAGTTAGTGTTGCAAATTCTATTATTGTAATATTTATGCTTAAAATGTTAGTTTAATAATTTCTTTAAATTCCTACTTGTCTGTTTTTACCCTAACTTGAACTTGGGTTGATGCACATCAAAAAGGGGGAGATTGTTGTACCCCGTGATTATTTTGATGTGATCAACTAAGTTAGGTTAGGTCATATTTGTTATTGATTCCTATGTCTAAGTGTGCAGGAGCTTAGGAGCGCAGGAAGTCAAGCGGAAGACGCAGCTAGCGAGAAGAACGACACAGGAAGGGAGCCGACGGGCTCGGTACGTCCAAAGGACGAAAGAGCTATGGAATAGTACACCAGTGGACGAGAAGAACGTGCGCGATGTTCGAGGGACGAGAAGCCGAGGTGGAAACCTGCTCAAGGAGAAGGCCAGAAATTGGGTTCGGGTGAGCCCTATTTCGGTTGGCCGCAATCACCCAAACAATCAAGACTTCAGAAGCTAAAGTGAAGATGAAGACATGTTGGAAAAGTAGCTGGAGGTGCCCTCAAAAGTCATTGGAGGCACCTCCGACCTCATTAGATTGAGGGCACCCTCGACAGCATTGAGGGCACCCTTAACAACATTGAAGGCGCCCTCAATGCCCTTGAGGGCGCTCTCAACCTGGTCAGATTGTCGTTGGCAAGCGGATAATGTTTTATCCGCTTATCCCCTTGGAGGCGCCCTCAACCCCTTTGAAGGCACCCTCAACAATCGAGATAGAATTTTCAAGAGCTATATAATGGCTCCTGGAGCTAGGAAATAATCAATCAACTCTAGTAATCAATTCCTAGCAACTTTGAGCTTTCTTAGTGTGTAAAAGGCTTCTTCGCCTACAGTGAAGGAGACATTTCTAGTGGAGCTTTGCAACTGCCTTGGATTAATAACCACCTCGGTTGTAACCAAGTTAATTTCGTGTCTTTCCTTTAATTCTGCTCTTTTAGTTTTTATTATTTTACTGTTGCATTTTTTAGAGTTGAAAGAACAAGGAGGGTATCTTTTTCTATTTCAAGCAATTCACCCCTCCCCTCTTGCCGACCCACTGCACCAACAATAAGGACCTGGCATTTATTGAATTAGGTAATCGGTCTTATAAATGAGTGTGATTTAATTATAACATGTATTGGTAAAAGGCAAATGCATAATTAAATTGCAGTAATTAAAGAGATAGGTGAAAGTGTAAATAGGGTCGGGCATCGAAGCAGTGTGTATGTTCACTGTTAGATTATATATATTTATTTGTTTATAGATTTTAGGGCAATTTGGCCTTTTTCCCTTTTATATTTAGAGTTTAGGGTTTCTTAATTAAACTATATAAAGACCTTATACTTTGTATTTCTGATGATCAATTTTGGATTCAATAATATGACTAGTTTTTTCTTTTTCTTAATTTTTATATCCGCATGATACTCATGCAACTTAAAATAGGACTTGACAATTAAACATTTTATAAAAAACAATAAAAAGAAATTTTTAACCATAATGGGGTCCAATAAAATTGGGGCCCTAATCATAAACCTTAATGTCCTATACCTTAAGCCGGGCTTGGTTCGAAGGATATGATTTGAATTG
The DNA here is from genome assembly GCF_018446385.1 of Zingiber officinale. Taxonomy (NCBI): domain Eukaryota; kingdom Viridiplantae; phylum Streptophyta; class Magnoliopsida; order Zingiberales; family Zingiberaceae; genus Zingiber; species Zingiber officinale. The sequence continues at coordinate 151,782,611 of NC_055992.1, read as the reverse complement.
ATTCAGATGTTTTGGTTGCAGTAAGAGAATGTGTATGAAACAAAAATTTGCAATGCTCTAGGAGAAGAAATTAGAGAAGTACTTAACCTTAAAGAGTAATTATGGACGAACAAACAATCCTTCACTATTTACAAACCAAATCCCTTTCCGCTTCTTGATGTTCTATTCACACACCTTTCTCTGATTTCCTTGGACAAATATATAGGAATACAAGTGGTAATGTGTGCAGTGATTATACGTAATAGAGGAAGATGAATGGGTAAGTAACGCCCATTCTTTCAATAACGTGTGCAGTCACTGTACACGTCCAACATCTCCTACACACCCAAGTCAATTCATAAAGGTCATATAGCCACAAACACCATATAAGAACATTTAATTCACACTTCAAGGAAACTAGTTCGTGCGACAACAAATAAACTGAGTAATTACTATTAAGAAAGTTGTTACACTTAGTTGTTCTATCAAACGAATCATAAATATCAATATCTTACCTTTATTTCATATTAAATCATTTACATCAATATGAATATCTTTAATCCCTCATAATGACTAATATGTCGAGAGCATGTTCATTAACTCCAATCAATATAATTATTCATAATCACATTTTAAATACTGAACAAAAAATATAATTGGTTGATAGTGAATAATGTCAAAAATATAAATCTATTTTAATCTTCTTTCTTAACTAGAATCTATTCATTTCAATAAGTCACTTTTCTAATTATGCATCATAGATAGAATCATCCATAGTCAATAGGTTACATGCTAAAGTAGTATACACAAATTAAAACTTCAAATAGACAGCTAAATAGTTATTTAGGGTAAAGCTGAGATTCACTTATAATCTCAAGGGTCTCATGTAGTAGAGAAGCACAGATCCATTCTCCTACTACCCTTATTGTCGTCATAGCATATGTGGTATAAATCACATGCTACGATACTTTTCTCTTTACCAATCATGAGTGCATATTTTTCTCAAAATTTAAGATTGTACATATTTTGATCTAAACATACCTAATGTCTAATCATAAATTTAACATATAAATTCCAATATGACCTTTAGTAGATTCAATAAATGGTGGGTTCATTTACTCTGATCATTGTTAATACATAAATAATCTCATCTTGACATAATTATCAAGTCGACCCCAACTTATGGATATGTCTCTATTCACAGTTACATAAGTTATTCCATAAGTAATTATCTTACCTTTATTTATACTTAACAAATAGAGATGATTGTCCATGTGTATGGATCAATCTCAACCTGTCAACATGCTTACTGAGACTTTTATCTAAAATATAACAACATATACATTGAATAGATCATAACATTTTCATCTATTTGATTATCTTTACATTGTGTTACATTTTTTAAAGTTCCAAAAACTCCACATGTCCTTGAAATGACTCTTTAGTTAATGACTTAGTAACATAATCTGTAAGCATAACATGTGTAGGGATTTACTCAAGAACTATCTTTTTCATGTCAACAATATCCCTTACAAAATTATGCTTAATTTTATATGTTTATCTTTGCTGTGATATTTGAGATCCTTGAAAAAAAGCTATAGCAGCTTGATTGTCATAATACACTGTAATAGGACTACCACTGTCCTCAGCAGTCTTCAAATAGTTCATGAACCTTCTCAATCAAATAGCTTCTTACACAACCGTTGAAGAAGCCACATACTCAACTTCCATTGTCAATAGTACTACACAAGCCTGTTTCATATTGTTCCATGAGATGACACTACTATTCATCAAGAAGGTCTTGGGATATATATTTTTTACTCGGAATAGTACTTCTTACTGTAGGTGTTTGTTCAATGTTGCAAGCTACGGTATTGAAGTATTATAAGATCTTAGTGTTAGGACCAAAAGTAGCTAGAGGGGGGGGGGGGTGAATAGCTCGTCGCGTGCTCGTTGCTCGGCGTTGCTTGTTTCTTCAAGAATATGCAGCGAAAAATACAGAAACAAATCACACAATGCTAACACGGTTGGTTTACTTGGTATCCACCTCACAAGAGGTGACTAGTCCAAGGATCCACACCACGCACGCACCCTCCACTATGAAACCACTCCTTTTCGGTAACTACCGAGGGCGGAGAAGCCCTACAAGACTCTCAGTACAAGAAGAAAGGAAAGGGAAACAAAATACAAGCTTACAAGCTTACAATGAGTACAAAACCCTAACCCTAGCTTCTCTTCTTGCCTTTGATCCGCCTCTTGACTTGGAAAGCTTCCAAGATCCTTCAAGAACTAGCGATCTGATCTTTGAGAGCGCTGTGGAGGAGTTGGCGAGAGCTCTGGAGTGAATCGGAGAGATTCTTACGCAGCCATCGAACGCCTGCAGCTATAAACGACGCCAACGGTCGGATCCCGATCGATTCGAATGTTCCCAATAGATCGGGGAGGCTTTGGATCGATCCACGGATCGATCCAGAGCGCCTCTGTGCTCTGGAAACGCGCCTGGATCGATCCACGGATCGATCCAGCGCTTATCGCGCGAAGCAGCATCGTCCCGATCGATCGGCTGATCGATCGGGACCTATGGCTGCCACGGAATCTGGATCCATCCACTGATCGATCCAGATCCTGGATCGATCCACGGATCGATCCAGCACTTGGTTTTTGTCCAAAACCAAGTCCCAAACATCCCTAACCAACATTCGGTCAACCTTGACCTGTTGGTATGTCATGCCTAGCATCTAGTCACTCCCTTGACCTGCTAGGACTCCCTTACCAAGTGTCCGGTCAATCCCTTTGACCCACTTGGACTTTTCTCTGTGCCAAGTATCCGGTCAATCCCTTTGACCTACTTGGACTTTTCTTTCATGCCAAGTATCCAGTCAATCCTTTGACCTACTTGGACTTCCCAACACCAGATGTCCGATCATCCTTGATCCATCTGGATTTTCCCTTGCCTGGCTTCACTCACCAGGACTTTCACCTAGCTTCACTCACTAGGGTTTTCCATCTGCCTAGCTTCACTCACTAGGACTTTCACCTGGCTTCACTCACCAGGGTTTTCCATCTGCCTAGCTTCACTCACTAGGACTTTCACCTGGCTTCACTCACCAGGATTTTCACCTGGCTTCACTCACCAGGATTTCCATCTGCCTAGCTTCACTCACTAGGACTTCCATCTGCCTAGCTTCACTCACTAGGACTTTCACCTGGCTTCACTCACCAGGATTTCCATCTGCCTAGCTTCACTCACTAGGACTTCCTTCTGCCTGGCTTCACTCACCAGGACTTCCTACTGCCTGGCTTCACTCACCAGGACTTTTCTTCTGCCTGGCTTCACTCACCAGGACTTTCATTTTGCCTAACATCCCAGTTAGGACTTCCCAGTCAAGTATCCAGTCAACCTTGACCTACTTGACTTTTCTTCAATCAATATCTTATTGTCAAACATCTAAACCCAAACCAAGACTCAGCTTGGTTACCCAGGTCAACCTTGACCTGAGGGATATTGCACCAACACTTAGTTGATAGGACCTTTGCGTATGGCTAGGGGGGGGGGGAGAGGTGAATAGTCTTTCTTCAATTTTTCACCTACAACTTGTTAGCGAAAGCAAATAGAGAGAAATGAAAGATAAGAAAAACAAGAAAATAATGCAAACTCCTTGGTTTACTTGGTCTCCACCTCCTTGAGGTGACTAATCCAAGGCACACACCTATATGATCAAGCTCCAATATGAACTTCTCCTTCTCATTATCACACACGAAGGTGGAGAAACCTTTATAAGGTTGCCTCTTCCTCTTACAAGATGAGATCTAGGCTTAGGAGGAAGAGACTCAAAATCTTTTGCTTTGAAATCACTTGGAGAACTCTCTTTTTGCTTATCACAATAAGTATTCAAGTGTGTATTTTGCTACAGTACATCTCCCCTTTTTATTCGTCTTCAAAAGTAGCTGTTTCTCATGTGATCGTTGTCGTCAATCGATTGAGCACATCTCCAATTGATTCAAATATAGTCGTTGAGCGCCGTTACGATCGATTGGGCCAACATTGGATCGATTCAGTCGCATATTTTTTAGGTACAGAAGTGGATTCAATCGATCGGTCGATCGATTAGTTAGCTCCAATCGATCGGCTGATCGATTCAAAATCACTCCTTCATGAAGAAACCTTGTGAATCGATCGACCAATTGATTGGATTCCTCCAATCGATCGGCTGATCGATCCAAGTTCCCTCTGTGCTCTCGCGCAGAGGATATCAATCGATCGGCCGATCGATTGGTTTCCTCCAATCGATCGGTTGATCGATTCAGCAGTATTCTGTTCCATAATTATGCGCCTCAATCGATTGCTTGTTGGTTTCCCAACTAATACCTCGTGCCAGATGAACGCATCCCTAGACTTTCTTGCCAAGACTCTGGTCTTCGACCTTCTTGGACTTCTCTTTCCTTACACCCGGTCTTCTGACCTGCAAGGACTTTTCCTACCAAGACTCCGGTACTCAACCTTCTTGGACTTCTTCCTACAAACCTTGCAGCACACGTTAGATCCAAATGTATTAACCTAAACTTAAATAGTTGTCAACACATTGAAAACATCCAGGGCATGATTGCACCAACAATCTCCCCATTTTTTGATGTTTGACAATCTATTTGAGTTTAGGCTAATTTTTAACACACCATAATAATAAGATGATAAGCAGTAAATAGCAATAAGCATGAGCTAACAGTAAATAACAATATCATTATTAACTATGCATAAAATTCATCTTACTTGATCATAATCAATAATAGCAAATCATATATGACTAAGCATGAATCTCCTTCCTAATTAAGCATAAACTTTAACTTACATCTCCCCCTTTGTCAAATATAAAAAAAAAAACAAAACTCCCCTTCAATTTGTGCATTAAACAAATATGATAAACCCGAGGGGTACTCGCCCTAAATCACACAGATATCAACATAATATAACTAACTGGATTGTAGAACCGAAATATAATTTATAAAAATAATATCTCATACACCCAAAATAAAGTGAAGTTCACAAGATGACTTCACAACAAACATCCATATAACGTACAAGATCACATGTCATAAAGATACAAAGAACTCAAAAGTATCATCTCCCAGAAGAGTAGGAACAGGATCAGAAATGTCGATAGGATCAGAAGGAGGGGCAGCTGTAGTAGCAGGAGCAGGAGCATCAGCAGACACAACAACATCCTCAGGAACAGCCGCAGCAGCAGGAACAGACGGAGATGGGCGACTCGTCGCCCAAGAGCTCACCAAACCCACCAGAGTATCCAGAGTCCCCTTCATCGTGTCAACCTTGGTGGTCAGAGTAGCCATCTCCATATGTAGCTCCTCAAGACGAGTATCTACAAACTCCTCGAATGTCGGAGAATCAGGCTCCACAATATCCTCCTCGGCATCAGCCGCCGCAAGAACCAGTAACTGTGCGACCCCCCTTTGGCGAGCCTTGGGTCCCTCACCAAGAGCATGCCCATCGCGCCATCGGAAGCCCGATGGACCAACCTCTAATCCCGTCTTCGTGAACGAGCATGAAGAAATCCTAGAGTAGGCAACGGTCATGGGCTCCAGCCACCCCCGAGAGACATCTATCTCCATGAACTCCAGCCAGTCAGTGATGAGATGACGAAAATGCATGTGAATCGTCTGCTGCACCGGCTGAGAAAAATGAATGATGCAATGAAATATGTTTAGAGCAATGTTGATGTCAAGGGAATGGCGTATGACATATAATGCGAACATGTGAGAAGGTCGAAGAGCGGCTAAGGCACGTGAGACAATGGGAAAGAGACAGTTAATGACCACTTTAAACAGGACGGCGTTCTCAACCGATAACGCAAGAGAAGAGAAAGAAGTGATCTGGGCATTTGGCCCGTCCGGACGAGGACGACCAAAAAGGGTCTGATGCATAGATGCAATGCTGATATACTCAAAGGGTGGAGGCAACTCATCAGGAAGAGTGGGATAGAAAAAAAAAATCATTTTCGGATGATAGACACCCTAGAAAGGATTGAAGGATCGCATAGGGAAAGTCCAAACTTTGCTTCGCAACGCGAGTGCGATAGTTGACACCATCAGAAGTGTGCAAGTTGTTATAGAATTCAGATACAAGGCTTACATTTATACTCTTCTCACAAGAGAAAATTGACTCAAGTTTATAGTGCTTGAAGAGGGAATAGATATTAAAGCAAGAGTCCTTGTAGAATTGAAGATCAACAGACCTAGGGGTTATAAGTTTGAAGGTATGTTTGCTAAAGGCCTGCTGCATAGCAGCATTAGGAAATCGCTGATCAGTGGGAGGGAGAGGGCGACGTGGCTGCCGAGATGAACCCTCACCTGACTCGCGGACCTTATGTCTCTTCCTAAGAATAACCAATGAAAAGGAACAAGAAATGACAAGAGAAATCACAGTATAACAGAGAATGCAGAGAAGAAAATGCAGGAAAATGGAAGGACAATGCATACAAGGCAATGCATGAGGGAAATGCAATGCAACACACAAAAACACACAAGACACATGTAGATTAACAATCCAAGTATAGGAGAAAGAGCCAAAGAGAAAATGAGAAAAGAGGGAAGAAATTACTTAGGGTTCGGTGTTTTCATCGTGTGTGCGACGCAGAGATGAGGAAGAAGGAGCGGCCCCGGTCGTCGAGAGAGGAGGAGTGGAAGTGGGAGAGAGACGGAAGAACGCCCTTCGCCGGAGAGGACCGTCGGAGAGGACAGCCGATGCAGGTGGGAGATTTGCCGAGAGAATCGCCCAGGCTAGGGCACGGATCGAGTTGAAAGGAAAACGAGAGAAAGTGAGGGTGGACTTAGGTCAACAGTGATTTAAGTTGGATTTTAAATACCCAATTGATCGACCGATCGATTGGGAGTAAGAGAATCGATCGGTCGATCGATTCACGAAGCCTCTATGCAAAATCGGAAACGCATCTTAATCGATCCATCGATCGATTCAAACACGCTGAATCGATCCATTGATCGATTCAAATGACCTCTGTGAAAATCGAAAATGTATCTCAATCGATCGAAACGCGCTCAATCGATTCATTGATCGATTCAACTGCCCTCTATGGTGAAATGCGAGCTTCCCAATCGATTGACCGATCTATTGGGAATTCTGATATTACTGCATTTCTAAACACTTTCAGATCTAAGTTTTAGAAATGCACAAATAATTGAACACTACTCTAAAAATCATGAAATTTTGTGTAGACACTATATATGTCTCATATTATCAAGGAAAAATAAAATTTGACAAAAATGGACTCTTATTAGCGAAGATTTACACAAAATTGAAAGTTGTCAAAAACTTCAATATTTTAGTAAGTTCGTATCTAATTATTCAATGATAACTCCTATCCAAAGACCAACTTCAACAAGTGTTTTAAAAATAAGGTTTATATGTATTTTAAATTAAAATGTTCAATCATAATCGTAGGGCTAAGTGCACATGATGTGTACACTTGCTTTCCCTATGATTGGCCCAAAGTAATGTAGGATTAATGTTACTAGATGTCATATTGGCTCAAAGTAATGTATCATGACTAACGTGTTGAACCAAAAGCATCATCCTAATCATCTCACTTAATGTCTAATTGAAGAAACACACAAGCAAGGCTTCTTAGGTCTAATGTGAGATGTAATGAGATAAATTCTTAATGTGATAAGGGATCATCTAATGCTATACTCACTATTCTACGAAACACATACCAAGTTCTCTCCTAAGTGAGATAAATTTTGTTTCAGGTAGTGGTTTGGTAAATATGTCGGCAAGATTTGACTTAGAATCTGTTAGGATCTCTTCGTACAGCTAGAGAGGGGGGGTGTGAATAGCCGACCCCAATTGCTCGCGTTTCTTTCTACAAACTAGGGTTAGCGCAGCGGAAACTAAATGCAGAAAGAAAACATGAGAAGAAATCAAACCTCTACGCAAGGATGTAACGAGGTTCGGAGATGAAACTCCTACTCCTCGGCGTGTCCGTAAGGTGGACGAACCCAATCAATCCGTCGGTGGATGAGTCCCCGGAAAACCGGCTAATAAAAACACTCCTTCTGGGTGGAGAAACCTCGCCACAGAAACTTCTTGCAACAGCAAGAAAAGAGTACAAGGAAAACAAGAAATAAAGTACAATACAAATGTAAACTTTCTTGCCTTCTCTTCGACTGGAAGAAGCAGCCGCTTCCAAGTGCCTACAGCAGACGACAGGAAGCTCACGCGAAGCTTCAAAGCAACTCAACAAAGCTCAACAAGCCAAAATCAGCAAGAAGGAAGAAGGAAGAAGAAGTTCGAGGCTCGCAGCAGCCCTTTTATAACCTGCGAAGAAAACGAAGAAACACGAAGAAATCTGGCGTTGCGTCAGCGGCTGGTACTGAATCGATGCGTGGACCGATCAGGCTCCATGTGGATCGGTCTGCACCGATCCATTCCTCCTCCTTCGCTTGTTCCGCCCCGATCGGTCCATGGACCGATCAGAACCTCTGATCGGTCCGGGACCGATCAGGGCTGATCGGTCCCTAGACCGATCAGCCCCTCTGCGCCTCGCTCCTCTTCGGCTTGACTCGATCGGTCACCGGATCGATCAGTTAACACATATGCTACGATGTGTTACGATCGGTCACCGACCGATCGAATATTCTAGATCACCGGATCGATCACCGGATCGATCTAGCTCATGGTTTTCGCCCAAACCAAGTCCAAACCAACATCCGGTCAATCTTGACTGTTGGTACATTGCGCCTACCATCCAGTCACTCCCTTGACCTGCTAGGACTCCCAGCTAAGTGTCCGGTCAATCCCTTTGACCCACTTAGACTTTTCTCTCAGTACAAAGTCTCCGGTCACTCCTATGACCTACTTGGACTTCCCGTCACCGGATGTCCGATCACCCTTGATCCATCCGGATTTTCCCTTCCGGCTTCACTCACGGGACTTTCACCTAGCTTCACTCACTAGGGTTTCACCGCTTCACTCACCAGGATTTCCACCTGGCTTCACTCACCAGGATTTCCAACCGCCTAACATCCCACTTAGGACTTTCTCATTCACCTAGCTTCACTCACTAGGATTTTCACCGGCTTCACCAGGATTTTCCCAAATGCCTGGCTTCACTCACCAGGACTTTCACCTTCACCTAACTTCACTCACTAGGATTTTCACCTGGATTCACTCACCAGGATTTCCCGACTGCCTGGCTTCACTCACCAGGACTTTTCCCCGTGCCAAACTCCCTGTTTGGACTTTCCCCGTGCCAAGCCTCCATACTTGGACTTTCCGCGTGCCAAGCTCCCTGCTTGGACTTTTCCCGAATCAGGTCAACCAAGTCAACCTTGACTTACGGTTGCACTAATAATCTCCCAAACATCTATTCTTGTCCCATATCAAGAATAGAACTCTCTCACGAGTGTCAAACATCAACATGCAACTCAACTAGGTCAACCTTGACCTAAGGTTGCACCAACAATCTTCCCAAGTCAAACATCAAAATACAACTCGAGTCAAGTCATCTCGAGTCGGGTCAACCAGGTCAACCTTGACCTAAGGTTGCACCAACAATCTCCCCCTTTTTGATGTTTGACAAAACCCATAATCAAGTTAGGTTAACCTGATAACCTAACTTAGGTTTTCCAACCATCTTCCAATGTCCAATGTTCTTTCCTTGAACATTCTCGGTTAACCCGATAACCTAACTTGGGTTCTCCAATAATTCTCCCCCTTTTTGACACACATCAAAAAGAATTCCAATGTTCTTCCTTGAACATTCCTTGACATTCTTCCCCTAGCTTAGGTTAACCCGATAACCTAACTTGGGTTCTCCAATAATTCTCCAATGAACACTCTCCCCTTTTTGACACATATCAAAAAGAAAAAGTAGAGTATCAAGGTCAAGAGTTTCTTCCTAATGAAAGTCCCATACCTTTCATTGAAATTCTTAATTTCCCCCTTGATACTAAACTTAACAATCAACTTAGTGATAATCCCATATCACTAATCCTCAAAAGTCTTAAGGAGTAAAAACTCCCCCTAAAAGTCAACTCCCCCTTGACAATTAGTTAAGACTCCCCCTAAAAGTCAACTCCCCCTTGACCATTGCACCAACAATGTCTTTGAGAGTTCCAAACCTTTAGAAATCCAAAAAACACCACTTCCATAACTGAAATTTCAGACAACAGCTGAAAAATCAGAAATTTGGCACGCCCTGATCGGTCCCCAGACCGATCAGCCCTTCACCAGATCACATTCGTGCTGCAGACCGATCAGATCTTCCCTGGATCGGTCCCCGGACCGATCCAGCCACTGAAATCAGAACTTCTGATTTCCCCTTCCGGAAAATCAGAAACTCCTAATAAATTCAAGAAAATTCCAAAAATTACGAAACTTTGAGGATACATTCCTCATATCATACACTATCATGGAAAAATAGTTTTCTATGAAAATAACTTCCATTTTTCAATCTTGATACAAAGTTCAAAAATTTTGAAATAATTCAAGTTTAACTAAACTTTGTATCACAATGTTCAATGATGAATGCTATCACTAGAAAAGCTTCATCAAGGTTTTTCAAATCAATTTTAAAATGATTTTAAACCTTTTAATTTAGGACCACAATCTTAGGGCTATATGTACATGACTTGTACATAAGCTTTCCCTATGATCCCCCATTTCTTGAATTAGGCTAATCTAGGTACAAGAACTATGCACCTTGATCCTAACTCATGATCCTAATATCTCACACACATCTAAAGTGTATCAAACACATCCAAGTCAATTTTGATGTGAGATATGAGTTTAGGTCATCTTAGGCTAAGTTCTCATGCATTTTCTAAACACCAACTTGATCTCATTATCAAATTATGTTTCTATCCTTAAATCAATTTAAATTGATCATTAATGCAAGAGATGATGACATGGCATGAAATAATATCATAAATAAAAACATGTGTCAATGTCATGATGTCATGGCATAAAGTTTGAAACTTAAATAAAGCATGACATATAAACTAGCCTAAGCATTATCATGACATTTCAAATGATAATAAAACTAAACATGATGTCATGACATGTGAGGGCAAACAATCATGGCAAGATTTAGCATAAATAAATATACCTAGATTACCTATCTAAGTATCCTTAACCACTTTGCTAACCTAAAATTTAACCCTTGATTGCCTTAAAATGCCAAAATCCTAATTTTGACACTTCTTGAACTCTAGATTAATTCATTCCACTTAAAGATCAAATTTATCCTCAAAACTTGGCATGTTTCATTTTTCCTCGAGAATTCTCTAGATTTTCCCAAATTGTGCCAATTAAAATCATTCTTTTCCATAATGGCACATTTTACTCTTTCAAGGAGTAAATGATAATTCTATTTCATTTTTAAAGGTTCACAAAACCTTGAAAATGCTCCTTGAGTGTCAATTTCCTCAAAGTTGGGTTAACTACCCTTCTAATCGGAGTTGACACTCTCTAACCCATCTATGAGGTAGAGAGGATGCTCCTAGGAACCCAATACCTATTTGAGCTCATTGGGTTCACTAAATATTCACTAGGGATGACTTCCCTAGTAACCCTCCTAATGACCCTCCTAGGCTTTGAAGCCTTGGTCATTTGGGACTCATCAAGATCAACTCTAGGGGTGACTCCCCTTGTGACCTTGGTGATGGTCTTCCTAGCCCTAGATTTTGTTCCATAATCAAATGGAACATTGTGATAAGTGGGCTTGACCACTTGGAACTTAGGTTTGTGACCCAAACCTTTCTTGTCCTTGGACATTGGTTTTTGACCCTTAAACCTTAGAGATGACTTCTCCAAGTTCTTAAGAGCCTTTTCCAAAGTATCAAGTCTTGACCTCAAGACTTGATTCTCCTTCTCTAATACCTCAATTTTTAATTTTTCATTTTTCCTTGAGGTATTCCTAGGCATGTGTCTAGTTGTTTTGGGATTCCTACCTAGGTTCTTCTTAGCCTTAGATGGATTAATTCTAGGGTTGGCTTTCCTAGTGTTATCCTTATCTAGACTCACATGTTTGGCACCTAAGCATGTGTATTGATTCCTATAATTAACATGCTTATCTTTTTTGATAATAGCAATAAGGCTACTAGCATGTGTCTTATTATTATTGCAATAATGTGCCTTAGAAATTACCTTAGGGTTTGCCTTAGCTCCCCCTATCGATGTGCTCGTCTTCTTGTCCTTGTGAGGTTGCCTCCCCCTCGGACATTGGCTCCGATAATGTCCCCTTCGCTTGCATTGGAAACACACCACGTGCTCCTTGCTCTTGCGTATCGGGACTCCGGCTTCCTTGATCTTTGGCGCCGGTGGAGTCTTCCTAACCCTCTTTGGACACTTACTCTTGTAATGTCCATACTCCCTACACTCAAAGCACATTATGTGTAATTTGCTAGAAACTAAATGGCTTGAGTTACCTAGAGTTAAGGATGGATGAACGCTCTCTCCTTCATCCCTTCCGGAGGTAGAAGCTTCTTCTCCTTGCTCCGAACTTGAGGAGGAACACTCCTCCTCTTCTTCTTTCGATGTTGAGTAACCCTCAACTTCTAATTCCTCTCCTCCATGATGTGAGCTCCTTGGCTCACTTGACTCCTTTTCATGGCTTGAAGTGGAGTTCCCCTCATGGAACTTAGCCAAGTTGTTCCACAACTCCTTGGCATTGTTGTATCCACCTATCTTACATAGAACATCATTAGGTAAAGAAAATTCAAAAATTTTCAATACCTCATCGTTGACTAGGGATTGATGGACTTGTTCCTTGGTCCACTCCTTCTTCTCTAGGGTTTCTCCTTTCTTGTCCATCGGAGGCTTGAAACCTAATTGTATACAACTCCAATTTTCAATGTTAGTCATAAGGAAATATTTCATCCTTACCTTCCAATACGCGAAGTCGTCGCGATCGTAGAAGGGTGGAATTGTGATGTCTTCTCCGAGTTGATCCATCTCTAGCTCGTGCTCCCCCGGGTGTTGATCCAACGAAGAGCGACCTTGCTCTGATACCACTTGTTAGGATCTCTTCGTACGGCTAGAGAGGGGGGGTGTGAATAGCCGACCCCAATTGCTCGCGTTTCTTTCTACAAACTAGGGTTAGCGCAGCGGAAACTAAATGCAGAAAGAAAACAGGAGAAGAAATCAAACCTCTACGCAAGGATGTAACGAGGTTCGGAGATGAAACTCCTACTCCTCGGCGTGTCCGTAAGGTGGACGAACCCAATCAATCCATCGGTGGATGAGTCCCCGGAAAACCGGCTAATAAAAACACTCCTTCTGGGTGGAGAAACCTCGCCACAGAAACTTCTTGCAACAGCAAGAAAAGAGTACAAGGAAAACAAGAAATAAAGTACAATACAAATGTAAACTTTCTTGCCTTCTCTTCGACTGGAAGAAGCAGCCGCTTCCAAGCGCCTACAACAGCAGGTGACCCAGCCGGAAGCTCACGCGAAGCTTCAAAGCAGCTCAACAAAGCTCAACAGCAAGCTTAGCAGCACCAAGAACAGGAAGAAGGAAGAAGAAGTTCGAGGCTCGCAGCAGCCCTCCTTTTATAACCTGCGAAGAAAACGAAGAAACACAGAAGAAATCTAGCCGTTGCGTCGCAACGGCTAGTGCCTGGATCGGTCTGTGGACCGATCAGGCTCCATGTGGATCGGTCCACAGACCGATCCATTCCCTCCTCCTTCGCTTCTGTTCCGTCCCTGATCGGTCCATGGACCGATCAGAGAACCTCCTGATCGGTCCGGGGACCGATCAGGCTTTGTGCTGATCGGTCCCCAGACCGATCAGCCCCTCTTGCGCTTCGCTCCTGTTCGGCTTCTGATCGACTCCTGATCGGTCCGCATCGATCAGTTAACACACAAGATGCTACGATGTATTCGATCGATCACCGCCGATCAGAATATTCTATCCCGGATCGATCACCAGATCGATCCAGCTCATGGTTTTCGCCCAAACCAAGTCCAAACCAACATCCGGTCAATCTTGACCTGTTGGTACATTGCGCCTAGCATCCGGTCACTCCCTTGACCTGCTAGGACTCCCCGCTAAGTGTCCGGTCAATCCCTTTGACCCACTTAGACTTTTCTCTCCGTACCAAGTATCCGGTCACTCCTATGACCTACTTGGACTTCCCATCACCAGATGTCCGATCACCCTTGATCCATCTGGATTTTCCCTTGCCCGGCTTCACTCATCAGGACTTTCACCTTGCTTCACTCACTAGGGTTTTCACCTGGCTTCACTCACCAGGATTTCCACAACTGCCTGGCTTCACTCACCAGGACTTTCCAACTGCCTAACATCCCAGTTAGGACTTTCTCATTCACCTAGCTTCACTCACTAGGATTTTCACCTGGCTTCACTCACCAGGATTTTCCCAAATGCCTGGCTTCACTCACCAGGACTTTCATCTTCACCTAGCTTCACTCACTAGGATTTTCACCTGGATTCACTCACCAGGATTTCCCGACTGCCTGGCTTCACTCACCAGGACTTTTCCCCGTGCCAAACTCCCTGTTTGGACTTTCCCCGTGCCAAGCCTCCATACTTGGACTTTCCGCGTGCCAAGCTCCCTGCTTGGACTTTTCCCGAATCAGGTCAACCAAGTCAACCTTGACTTACGGTTGCACTAATAATCTCCCAAACATCTATTCTTGTCCCATATCAAGAATAGAACTCTCTCACGAGTGTCAAACATCAACATGCAACTCAACTAGGTCAACCTTGACCTAAGGTTGCACCAACAATCTTCCCAAGTCAAACATCAAAATACAACTCGAGTCAAGTCACCTCGAGTCGGGTCAACCAGGTCAACCTTGACCTAAGGTTGCACCAACAGAATCAACATAATTTAGTACAAAGTCTCCTCTTGCCACATGATCTCTAATGAAATGATGTTTGACGTCAATGTGCTTTGTCCTAGAGTGGTGTACTAGATTTTTGGTTAAGTTGATGGTGCTAACATTATCACACAACACCTTAACTTTGGAATAGTGAAGCTCATAATCTTCTAAAGTATGCATCATCCAAAGTAATTGAGCTACACAACTACCTATGGCCACATACTAGGCTTCGGTTGTGGACAAGGTCACACAAGGTTGTTTTCTACTACTCCAACTTACAAGGGAAGGTCCAAGAAATTGACCTCCACCGCTAGTACTCTTTCTATCTAATTTGCAACCCGCATAATTGGAATCGGTGTACCCAATCAACTCAAAATTCTGAGTTCTAGGGTACCAAAGACCTACATTAAGAGTACTCTTGATGTATCTCAAAATTCTCTTTACCGCAACTAAGTGAGATTCCTTTGCACATGATTGATATCTTGCACACATACCTACCGCAAATAGTATGTCCGGTCTACTAGCGGTTAGGTATAACAAACTACCAATCATACTTCTATATTGCTTTGGGTCTACTAATTTTCCTTCTTGATCACTATCTATTTTGGTATTAGTTCCCATAGGAGTAGATACTACCTTAGCATTTTCCAAACCAAATTTCTTGATAAGTTCCTTAGCAAATTTTGTTTGATAGACATGAGTTCCTTCATTATTTTGTTTGACTTGCAATCCTAAGAAGAAACTTAGCTCTCCAACTAGACTCATCTCAAACTCACTTTCCATATGTTTAATGAAGTCTTGAAGAAGTTCATTATTTGTTGAACCAAAAATGATGTCATCAACATAAACTTGTGCAACAAAAATATCTCCATCCTTAGACTTTAAAAATAGGGTTGGGTCAATTGTTCCTCTTCTAAAGTCTTTGGAGATTAAGAAGGTTGAGAGTCTTTCATACCAAGTCCGGGGAACTTGTTTTAAATATAAGGCTTTCTTAAGTTTATAAACATGATTTGGGTAGTCTATGACTTCAAATCCGGGTGGTTGTTCCACATACACTTCCTCCTTAATAAACTCATTTAGGAATACCGATTTCACATCCATTTGATAAAGTTTAAAACTCATATAAGCAACATATTCTAATAGGATCTGAATGGATTCTAATCAAGCAACCGGAGCATAGGTTTCATCATAGTCAAGTCCTTCAACTTGATTAAAGTCCCTAGACACTAACCTAGCTTTATTTCTAGTCACTTTTCCTTGATCATCCATTTGTTCCTAAACACCCATTTTATTGTAACAATTATACTATCATTGGGTCTTGGAACTAATTTCCATACGTCACTTCTCTCAAATTGGTTCAACTCTTCTTGCATTGCTAGAATCCAATCTATATCAACTAAATCTTCATCAATTGATTTTGGTTCAAATTGTGATATTAGAGCAATTTGACTAGTATGATCTCTAAAGTAAGATCTAGTCCTTACCCTTTGGGCCACATCTTCAACTATTTGATCTATAGGATGATTTTGATGATGCCTTATGATCCTCAAAGTTATGGAATCATCATCTTTGGGAGGAGCATTGTCTATATTGTTTCTTTCATCATCCGAGCCATCTTTTCCTCTCCCTTGATCAATACCCCCTAAATGTAGATTTTGTATTTCTTGAGTAACGTCTTGATTTTGTTCACTTATATCCTTATCAATAGGGGATTTCCTAGGGTAAGTACTAGTGGATTCATCAAACTCAACATTGGATGATTCCTCAACCGTTTCAGTCCTTTTGTTGTATACTCTATATCCTCTACTAGTATATGAGTATCCAACTAGAATTCCCTCATTGGACTTGGCTCAAATTTTCCTAAGTCATCCTTAGTATTAAGAATATAAACCTTACAACCAAAGACTTTAAAATAGTGAATTATAGGGATTTTGTCATTCCATAGTTCAAAAGGTGTTTTCCCTAAAAACTTATGAATCAGGACACGATTTTAAATGTAACAAGCGGTATTAACCGCTTCGGTCCACAAATAGCTCGGTAAGGAATATGCATTGAGCATGGTTCTAGCCGCCTCTTGTAAAGCTCGATTCTTCCTCTCCACTACACCATTTTGTTGAGGTGTTCTTGGACAAGAAAATTCATGCTTATAACAATTTTCTAGACAAAACTTAGAAAAGTTCAAATTCTCGAACTCTCCACCATGATCACTCCTAATTCTATCAATTTTGAGGTTCTTTTCGTTTTCTACCCTCTTGATAAACCCTATAATTGTTTCTAAAGTTTTCCCCTTATGTTTCAAGATATAAACCCAAATATATCTAGAGTAATCATCTACTATCACCAAACAATATTTGTTATCTACCAAGGAAGGTGTTCTATGACAATCAAAAAGATCCAAATGCAATAATTCTAACGGTAATGAAGTACTAGTTAAGGTTTTACCTTTGTGTGATGACTTTGATTGCTTATCCTCTTGGCATGCATCGCACAATTTGTCCTTGATGTACTTGATCTTTGGTAGTCCCTTTACTAGCTCCATTTTAGCTACCTTGACTATGTTCCTCATATTGATATGTCCAAGTCTTCTATGCCATAGTCATCCTCCTCTTCTTTTGATATCAAACACTTAATAGAGGGGTTAGAGCATATGAAAGATCAACATAATAAAGATTTGCTTTTCTAAATCCTTTTAACACAACATTTTCAAGATTTTTATGCTTAACTAAACACTTATCGGAGTGAAACTCTACATTATATCCGGCATCACATAATTGGCTAACACTAAACAAATTAAATCCTATATTTTTAACCAATAAGACTTTATGAATGATAATTGTGTGTGATACCTCAATTGTACCTTTACCTATAATCTTGAGCTTCCCACTATTCCCAAATGATACCGTTCCTTTCTTTATATAATTTATTGTGGAGAACTTGCTCACGTCACCGGTCATGTGTCTTGAGCAACCGCTATCCACAATCCACATACTTGCATCCTTCTTCTCTTCTACCTAAATAACATAAAACACACAACTCTTTGGTACCCATGCACTTGATTCGGAAATGTCATTCAAATATTTCTTAGGCACCCAAGCTTATTTTACCTTGCCTTTAAGATTTTTCTTGACTTTGTTTCTAATTGCATCATTTCTAGTACCATTTATTAAAGACATATATGCAACTTCCTTTTCTTTAGGTCTATATCCTATTCCGGCTTTGTTGTAAACGACTCTTTGATCTCTAATAATCATATCTAGATACTTGGATCCATTTGTGAATTTCTCTAAACATGCTCTTAATTCAATCACGTCATCCTTCAATTTTTCATGTTCTTCCTTGAGTATTTTTGACTCACTAGACATGCATGCATCATTTCTAATGGTCCTAAGTTTTCCCTTCAAGGTCTTCACTCTAGATTGTGACTTAGCAAAAGCATTCTTGAGATAAGCAATTGTTTTGTTAAGAAATTCTACTTTGGGAGATTCTTTTACCTCATCGTCACTTGACTCCTCATCACTTGATGAATCCTCTTCACTTTATCCTTCTTCTTGACTTGACTCTTCTTTGTTATCTTCAAATGCCATAAATGACATATGTCGGGTCACATGACATAATTCATCCTCATCCGATGAGTCAACGTTTGGTGTATCCCAAGTAGCTTGAGCCACCATGGCTTCCTTCTTCTTCTTCTCCTTCTTCTTCTCCTTTTCGTCTTTCTTCCTCAATTCCGGACAATTTGGCTTGATGTGTCCTTTCTTGTTACATCCATAACAAATGACATTAGTGTTAAAACTTGAACTTTGACTACTTTTACCTTTTGAAGGTTGAAACATTTGCTTCACATCCTTTCTCGTGAATTTCCTTGATCTTCCCATCATCTTCTTGACATAATGTGTCACTTCACTTGCCGACATTTCATCATCACTATCCGATGATTCTTGCTCGGATTCGGATAATGAGTGATCCTGTCCGAATGCTGAACCAACGGACGCTGGGCACGTGGCGCTCCCTGGCTGCTGGTGTGGATCTTCGATTGGTTGCACGAAGCTCCGGCGAACCTGCACAGAAGTCGGGCCGGGAAGGGGTTCCCGGCGGTGACCCTCCGACGCTCAAGTCAGGCAAGCAAGCAGTGACAAGTGGCTCTCGAAATATTAGAACGCCTACCTCCGGCGAAGGATGAGGGCCTTTATATAGGGCAGTAGAGAAGCAAGTGCACACATATCGAGGTATACACGTGTCCGTAGCCCATACCCCAGTAAGGGCTTGTCAGTGAGCTTACCTGACCCATACTACTACAGTCCAAGCATGTCTTCGATGGGACAGCGGAACCCCCTGTCACATGATTTGAAGTATGACCATATCACGAAGCATGCCAGCTGTCAGAAGATGCCCCTTGTATTTTTCCCCGAACTCCTGCCGGGCGTCCGACCGGCCCACGTCCACCTTCCGTCCGACCGGTCATATATGATGGTCCACTCAAGAAATTATCGGTAATGTGTTTTGTGGCGACTGTTAGCAGTATGCTTCATGTCTTCGGCCGAGCGTGAGATCCGCTCGGCCCTACGGTCTTGCTCAATGAGCGTCGGAACCCCGACTTCCATAGGAGTGCCTTTTACCATCGGCTAAACACCGGGCGGCCGCCCGGTGGGTCAGACCCCTTTCTCCGGTCGGCGCAGTTGGTTCGACCTTCTTCGATGGACCGCCCGGCTCTTTGACTTCCACATGGCGTTGACCCCTTACAACGAGGGTCCCCTGTTCTTACCGCCGGATAACTTGCCTCCCCTTCAAGTCTAGTCGAAGGAGGCGATTAGTCCGACTGACTAGACTGCGAATCTGGCCGGGCGGCTCCTTCGTCCTAGTATCCTCTGATCGGCCTACCGCAGAGAAGGCCTTGCGTGAATCAATAGTGGCCTTCATCGGATCTCCTCGTAATCTGCGCCAATCTTCGACATTAAGGCTGAGCATGCGTTCATTAAATGCTTCAAATAGTCGAATGCCACGTGGCGCACTGTCATCATCGTACGGCGGCGGTGGCATGGTGCTTTGATGGGATCGAAGCGATTCGAAATGGACGGTACGATGCACGCTTTGATTCCCGTGACCTGGATCCAACGGTGGAGGCCGCCCGGCCTCCACCCTATAAATTCTTCGTTTTCTTCTCTTTCTCTCATTTGCCTCCGCGATTTCGACCCCTGCCCCCAGCGCTTTGGAGCTCCGGCGATTCCACTTCTGCTTTCCGACGACCCCCGACGTCTCTTTTCCACTCCTTCTCATCGTAAGGCCATCTTTCCTTGTTTCCGGTGCTTTCCTTACATTCCTTTTCCATATTTTCATCCTCGGGATATCCTTTCGTTCGCTGTCTTCCTCCTTTTGCCTTTTTGCCTTTTCAATTCCTTCCGATCGGACCATGGCTAGTTCTTCTCATCCAGAAGACCAGTCCCTCGGTCCATGGTACACTACCATGCAGTCCCGATTCGAACAGCGGGACTTCGATATTCTGACAGACAATTTCGAAATCCCAGATGATTTCGAAATTCGCTTAGCCGGTCCCTCCGCTCGACCGCACAAGCCGCCGCGCGGAGCTTTCTGTGTCTTCCGCGACCAGTTTACCGTCGGTCTGCGCTTCCCTGTACATCCGTTCATCATAGATGTTTGTAATTTTTTCAGTGTGCTGCTCGGCAGTCTGGTACCCAACACATTTCGTCTCCTCTGTGGTGTTGTTGTTTTGTTCAAGATTCACAACATCCCCCTCCGACCGGAGGTCTTTTTTTACTTCTATTACCCCAAGCAAGCCGAGCCGGGCACCTTCATGTTCCAAGCTCGACCCGGCTTAGTCTTCTTCAACAAGCTACCTACTTCCAATAAACATTGGAAGGATTATTTTTTCTACATCCGTATGCCCGATCGGGCCAACTTCCCGACCCAGTGGCAGGTCAGCCTACCCCCCACTCCCGAGCTGAAGAAATTCAAGACCCGACCGGACTACCTCCATGCTGCAAATATGCTAGCCGGTCTGCGCCTTGACATCAATAAGCTTCTTCACGAAGGAGTGATGTACATCTTCGGCCTGAGTCCCATACGGACTCCTCTTCCGACCAGCTTCGGTAAGAATTTTACTTTGGCATTTGTTTTAATTGCTAACTGATTTCTTTTCTTTCCTTTGCAGCGGACATCGTTTGAAGAGAAAGGCGGCAGCGTTAGAAGCCGCGGCTGCCAAAGAATGGAAGCACTGGGTATCCAACCGGTCGGATCCCATGAAGGAGAGAGCGGGACTCAGTCGAGTCGGCCGCTCAAGCTTCTCAAAGAACGTGGCCAGCGGAGAACCAACTGCCCCTGAGGAAGGTTCCGCTCGGGAGGAGGAGCAGCCTCTACAAAAGAGGCGCCGAGTGGAGACTCCCCTGCGGTCGGCTACCTCCGCGGTCCAACCATCCGAGCGGGTCACTGCGACTGCTCGGGGCAAGGCGCCAGAGGCCGAAACCATTTCGTCCGACCGGACGCCTTCTGACTGGGACGAGCCAGCTGCTCCAGTTGAGGCAACTCCGATCAGCACCCTTCCGCCTCGACCATTCATTCCCAGTTTTCTGCGCCGGCTTCTGATCCCCTTCCGACCGCCAGTCGGACGACCCCCGGTCATGGCCGCACGATTCGGGTCACTCTTCATCTCCCGACTGAAGAGCTGCTGCCAGAGGCCGACCGACCAACCGCGCCCGAGCACACCATTACCTTGAAAGGGCCCCTAGCTGAGATGTGGGCCGATGCTCGGGCACGCACAGCGCTGATCCCCCTCCGAAACTTGGCCAATAGCCACATGCGGGAGGCCACGGGGGTAAGTTCGCTCTCTCCGAAGTTTTGTATGCATTCTTTCCGATCGGCCGCTAACAACTCTAATTTTCTTTTGCCAGAGATGGGTGGAGGAGATTGCAGTCTCCAACCGCCTAACCATGGTAGATGAGGAGTTAAGGCAGCTGAAGGCGGCGTGCTCAAGGCCCTTCATATTCCGAGCTTAAGAAGGCTCAAGATTTGCTGGCGGCCGAGCAGAAAAAGACGGCCGATCAGGCCCACGCCCTGGCCGAGTCATAGCGACAAGTCAAGTCGCTCGACACAAAAATAACCTTGACCACCACTCGGAAAAACACGGCCATTTCCGACTTAGAAAAGAAGAACGTGGAGGCTCGGGGCCTGGAGCTGAAGATAAAGGAGCTAACAGAGCAGCTTGACAGGGAGAAGGTGGGCCGCTCGGCCGACGCCACCAAGCATAAAGACGAGCTGGCCACTTTGCAGGAATCCCTCGCTGCATCTCAATTGGCCTTCAAAGAGTACCAAGAGGCCGAGCCGAGTCAGGTTGCAGCTCTAAGACAGGGCTACATCCGCTCGCCCGAATTCTCGGAAAAAATCTGCGAGCGGATGTACACTGCCTTCGATCTGGCAATGACCGCCACCGTGACCTATCTGAAATCGAAAGGCCTTCTTCCGGCGTCCACTAATATTCCGGCCGACGATCAGGTGGCGCTTCTGGATAACATCCCGAAGACCCTTTATGATTATATTGAGTAGTTTTCTGTAATTCGGCCACTCGCCCGGATATCATCCTTTTTTGTAATTAGGCCGCTCGGCCTAAAGATTTACCTTTAACGCAATGTTTCCTTGTATTTGCTGTCTCTTTTCATAACCAAAATGTGTGTTTATCCGCTCGCCCATTATTACTTCTCGTGCTCCCCAAAAGGTATTTTAACAAAGTAATCGTCGTGATCTCCCTGCTCGGCGAAATATACCGTGTTCTTTGATGGTAGAGCTCGTTTACCAAATGCCAAGTACTTTTGGATACTGGGCCAATCGGAGCGTAGAGACGATCGAACGGTATCGAAATCGCGTGCCTCGGGACATTGGCCGTA
This sequence comes from Zingiber officinale, assembly GCF_018446385.1. Taxonomy (NCBI): domain Eukaryota; kingdom Viridiplantae; phylum Streptophyta; class Magnoliopsida; order Zingiberales; family Zingiberaceae; genus Zingiber; species Zingiber officinale. The sequence continues at coordinate 151,759,863 of NC_055992.1, read as the reverse complement.
CTTAACGTCGGAGCTCGACGGTCTTCCGCTCGGATGATTTATAGACGCCGGCTCGTCTCTTGATTTTTAACGTCGGAGCTCGACGGTCTTCCGCTCGGATGATTTATAGACGCCGGCTCGTCTCTTAACGCCGGAGCTCGACGGTCTTCCGCCGGATGATTTATAGACGCCTGCTCGTCTCTATTTTAACGCCGGAGCTCGACGGTCTTCCGCTCGGATGATTTATAGGCGGCTCGCCTTTCGATTTTAACGCCGAGCTCGATGGTCTTCGCTCGGATGATTTATAGACGCTGGCTCTCGATTTTTAACGCCGGAGCTCGGCGGTCTTCCGCTCGGATGATTTATCGTCTCTCGATTTTTAACGTCGGAGCTCGACGGTCTTCCGCTCGGATGATTTATAGACGCCGGCTCGTCTCTCGATTTTTAACGTCGGAGCTTGACGGTCTTCCGCTCGGATGATTTATAGACGCCGGCTCGTCTCTCGATTTTTAACGTCGGAGCTCGACGGTCTTCCGCTCGGATGATTTATAGACGCCGGCTCGTCTCTCGATTTTTAACGTCGGAGCTCGACGGTCTTCCGCTCGGATGATTTATAGACGCCGGCTCGTCTCTCGATTTTTAACGTCGGAGCTCGACGGTCTTCCGCCCGGATGATTTATAGACGCCGGCTCGTCTCTCGATGTTTAGATCGGAGCTCGAGACGATCGACCGGTATGATCGCGTGCCTCGAGACTTTAGATGCTTTATTCCGCTCGGATGATTTATAGACGCCGGCTCGTCTCTCGATTTTTAACGTCGGAGCTCGACGGTCTTCCGCTCGGATGATTTATAGACGCCGGCTCGTCTCTCGATTTTTAACGTCGGAGCTCGACGGACTTAACGGCTAATCTTTAACACAACCGCTCGGCGGGCATACTAGCCATCTTTTAATTCATTTCTGCTGCCTGCATTACAAGGACATGGGCGACTAGAATATACACAAAAATGAATTACATCAGTGCACCTTTCACCCAGCTCGATAAGGCTGGAGATGATTTGCGCTCCAAGGTCGGTCCAGCTGTCGTCTGTCTTCATCCTCCAAATAGTAAGCGCCCGAGCGGAGCTTTTCGATGATTTTGAAGGGACCCGCCCACGGAGCTTCTAGCTTGCCGACGTCGCCGACCGGCTTCACTTTCTTCCAGACAAGATCGCCGACCTGGAATGATCTTGGGATTACTCGCCGGTTGTAATTCTGCTTCATCCTTTGACGGTACGCCATCAGCCGGACGGATGCCCTGGCTCTCTCTTCTTCGACCAAATCCAGCTCCATGTTCCTCCGCTCGGCGTTGTTGTCATCATAATTCTGGATCCGAGCGAACTCGACTCCAACTTCGACAGGAATAACCGCTTCGCCGCCATACACCAGGTGGAAAGGCGTGACGCCCGTCCCTTCCTTTGGAGTCGTTCGGATGGTCCATAGAACGCCCGGCACTTCATCCACCGAATTTCCTCCCAAATGGTCAAGCCGAGCGCGCAGAATGCGAAGAATTTCCCGATTGGCTACTTCGGCTTGACCGTTGCTTTGGGGATAGGCTACAGATGTGAAGTGTTGCTCGATGCCATAGCTTTTGCACCAATCTTCAAGCAATTTTCCTGTGAACTGCCACCGTTATCGGAAATAAGTCGTCGGGGGATGCCGAACCGACAGATGATGTGCTGCCATATGAACTTTTTGACCATTTGTTCGGTGATCCTGGCTAGCGGCTCGGCCTCCACCCACTTGGAAAAATAATCGACCGTCACTAGTAGAAATTTCCGCTGTCCGGTCGCCATAGGAAATGGACCAACGATATCCATTCCCCACTGGTCGAATGGACATGAGACTGTTGATGCCTTCATTTCCTCTGCCGGTCGGTGATAGAAGTTGTGGTACTTCTGGCACGAAAGGCACGTCGACACGGTCCGAGCTGTTGGTGCGGGAAGCATCCGATGATCGAACCTAAGTTTTGATAATGGCAAAGGATTCAAAGTTAAGGTGCTTTGTTATCTGACAGCTTTTGCTGAGTGTTTCAGGAAAGTCCTAACTGCGGTTAGGCAAGGTAAAACCCTAGGGGGTGGTAACCCTATGCGGAAAGTCTTGGCAGGTCGATGGCTTCAGGCAAAAGTCCTAGGGGGTGGTAACCCTAGGTGGAAAGTCCTGGTATCGCGAACCAGGTGAAAGTCTGAACTGGCCGGTGAAGCGGATGTTCAGCAGAAAGTCCGGGAGCATCGAGTGCCGAGCAAAAGTCCAGTCGATCTGGAGGATCGACCTGGCAAAAGTAAAATCTCCGAGAGGAGTAGGTGAGGACGCGATCCCCAGAGGAACAGAGGGCGTCGGGTCGACCTAGGGTTTCCTGTCGGAAGACAGTCCGGAGACTGCCATAATTTCATATTCATACTATTATATTGTGTTAACTTTGTGTTGCGGTATCTTTGGATTAACATACTTGCGGTACCAAAATCACAAAGAAGGACTCGGATGAACAATGTTGGAGGCGCCTCGGGTGCGAGCTAGGAAGAGGCCAGCGCAGCAGACTGGAGGCGCCTTGAATAGGGTTCAAGGCGCCTTGAACCGGAGGTTGAAGGCGCCTTGATAGGTCAAGGCGCCTTAAACCAGATAGAGTTCGACCAGGTCCGTGCTGATCCACGCGGGTGACTCGGCTCGTTCAAGGCGCCTTGGTGAGCAGTAGAACTTGAACCCCTTTATAAGGGGTCTCGACCAGCAGCTTCAAAATGAACTCCAAGCAATCCTTGTCTTCGCTCATTCAACGACCTCGAAGTCGTTACAAGTCCACGACGACCGTGAGCTTGAGTCTCACGATTCGTCGGTAAACTTGTTTTTAATTACTGTACTGATTGTAAATCTTGTACTCTTTTTCGTACTTATAAGTGTTGCCCACCGAAAGCGATCAAGGATCGCGGGCCTTCGAGTAGGAGTCGACCTAGGCTCCGAACGAAGTAAAACTATCTGTGTCTTTCTGTGATTGCATTCTTTACTTCCGCTGCGTATATTTACTTTGGTAGTTTTACGTTTCCGATACGACAAAAATAGCCGCGAGCGCTATTCACCCCCCCTCTAGCGCGATCTCGATCCAACAATTGGTATCAGAGCGGGGTCGTTTTGAATTGGTGCAACCACCTTTCAAAACAAATTTTTCGCAGTTTTTTTTCGTTTTCGGAGTCAAATTAGAATTTAGCCTTATAGCTATATTCTAATTTTTGTTTCCCTCGAATCGACTTTTGCTCGAAGTAGGTGCAACACCACTCGAGTTCGTTTTTATTATCCTTTACTCTCGCACTACTAATCCAAGACTCAGTCTTGGAATAGATTTTGTTGTTTTTGTTCTTTTAGATCTAAAATGGCCCAACAAGAAGGATATAGCACCGTTCGTCCCCCACTATTTTCCGGAGAAGACTTCGGGTATTGGAAGGGGCGAATGGAGATATATCTGAAGATCCAGTTCGATACCTGGATGATCATCAAAACAGGACTGGAACTGCCAACTGGTACCGACGGTAAGCCTACACCCTGTGAAAATTGGGAGCCAGCATTTATCAAAAAGGTGGAAGCTGACGCAAAAGCCACCTGCACCATCCAATGTGGTCTTACCAAAGAAGAGCTCAACAGAGTCGGTCCATTCTCCTCCGCAAAAGAACTCTGGGAAAAGCTCATCGAACTCCACGAAGGCACTGACGACACCAAGGTAAGTAAAAGAGATCTTTTACTTAATAAATTATATAATCTAAAAATGCAGGAAGGCGAAACGGCGAGTTCTCTTCACGCAAGAATACAAGACATCCTTAACTCTCTTCACGGAATTGGCCAGAAGATAGAAAATCGGGACGTAATAAGGTATGCCCTAAACTCGTTTCCAAGAAATACATTGTGGGCATCAATGGTAGATGCCTACAAAGTTTCCAAGGATTTATCTTCTTTAAAACTAGATGAACTTTTTAGTGAATTTGAACTTCATGAGCAGACTAATGCACAGCCCTACCGAGAAAGGTATTGCGTTGGTTGCAGGTACAAGCCGAACCCGGGAACCGAGACCTCGACGGAGAACCGAACCAGCATCGGAAGCTGAACCAGACTCTGATGATGAAGAAGGTGACATTACAACCGAGCTGGTAAATCTCGTGAAGAAGCTCTACAAGACGAAAGGATTCGACAAAAGAGATCTAAAGAAGGCAGTGAAATCAAAGGAAGACCCACAAAATACAAAGATGAAGTTTGAAGTTACATGCTACGGGTGTAACCAAAAAGGGCACATCAAAACCAACTGCCCTAACCTGAAGGAGGTCAAAAGCAAAGAAGGAAAAGGCCCTTAAGGCAACATGGGACGAATCTTCATCGGAGGACGACGACAACGAGCTCGAACAAACGAGTCTACTTGCATTAATGGCCCGGGACCAAGTCGTCGAATCCGGATGCGAGAGCGAGTCTGAGGCAGAGTCCGAGCAAAGCCACGGATCCGTATCCGTTTCCGAAGGACCAGACCCCGCTGTAAGTATCTCCCGGTTGAACACTTTAGTTAGCTATTTATTGCGCAAATTAGCTAAGTCAAACCTGAAGGTTAAGTCACTTCTAAAGGAAGTAAGTGTCCTTAAAGAAGTGGCTAAACCCTTACCTGACCAGAGTCAGACTGAATTTCCAACTCAAGTTCAAAAACTTGAGGAAGAAAATTCAAGTCTAACAAATCGGGTTAAAAATTTAGAAAATACCTTAGAACGGTTTACTTTGGGCTCCAAGAATTTGGACTTGATTCTTGGGACACAAAGAGCCGTCTACAACAGAACTGGGATGGGATACAAAAGTAAATATAGATCTTATTTTTCATTAATAAACAAACAAAGTGTTAAATCAGTCCAAGCATGGGTCTCCAAGTCTAACTTGGTCAATCAAGTTAGACCTGACCAATACTGGGTTCCAAAGGATCAAATATACTACCTCGATAGACCATATCGAGGCCGTGATTCAGGGGGAGCAAAACGAAAAACAATCCTAAAAATTTAAAATTCAAAATTTAAAATTAAAAATGAAATTTAAAATTCAAAATTTAAAATTAAAAATGAAATTTAAAATTCAAAATTTAAAATTAAAAATGAAATTCAAAATTCAAAATTTAAAACTAAAATTAAACTCAAAATTCAAAATTTAAAACTAAAATTAAACTCAAAATTCGAAATTCAAAATTAAAAATTAAACTCAAAATTCAAAATTCAAAATTAAAAATTAAATTCAAAATTCAAAATTAAATTATCAATTCAAAACTCAAAGTTAAAATCAAGTTAAGATATTCAAGAGTCGAAATTTAGTTAACACTGAAAATAAAAATGGAGGATCCAGACTCGCTGGCACCCCCAACTAAACTACCCGGCAGGGTAACTAAACCTAATCTACCCGAGATGGGTAAAACAAGAGTAGATTACCCGGCAGGGTAATTAAGGTTAGATTAAAACGGGCTAGGTTTAACTTGATCCACAGTACTGGTGAAATTTTTGGATGATAGTACGTTAGGGAAGCTTGGGCATCGCATGTCTAGGAAGATATGGCTTCAACCTGGTGCACAAGTGGAACTGACCAAGCTACCCTTAAATGAATCCCGACTAGTTAGACCAAGGATTGGTATTAAGATCAATGGGTAGGACTATTTGGAAAACCTCAAGGCATGGTTACTTTAATGAGCTCCTTGTGACTCACCATAGCCCAGAAGTTTATCCAAAGAATGCTTACTTGTTGAACCCAAAGCCAAACCTGAATCTAACACAAAGTTAACCCAAACCTTAAAGTTGAATTATAATTCATCTCACAACAATTATAGGGTTCCCTGATTGACAATTTTAGATCGGGTGAGATGATTAGGAATTTAAATTATTTAAATTGACTTAACTTAATTCAAGTTATTTTAACTTGAATTATTTTCAAAACTGAAACAATTTGAAAACTCTTTTCAAAATTATTTTAAAACTTAATTTTAAAACTCAATTTCAAAATTATTTTAAAAAAAAACTTAATTTCAAAATTATTTTAAAACTCAATTTCAAAATTATTTTAAAAAACTCAATTTCAAAATTATTTTAAAACTTAATTTTAAAAAACTTAATTTCAAAATTATTTTAAAAACCAATTTCAAAATTATTTTAAAAACTTAATTTCAAAATTATTTTAAAAACTTAATTTCAAAATTATTTTAAAACTCAATTTCAAAATTATTTTAAAAAAAAAAATCTTTTCAAAATTATTTTAAAACTTAATTTTAAAACTCAAAATTATTTTAAAACTTAATTTTAAAACTCAATTTCAAAATTATTTTAAAAAAAAAAACTTAATTTCAAAATTATTTTAAAACTTAATTTTAAAACTCAATTTCAAAATTATTTTAAAACTTAATTTTAAAACTTAATTTCAAAATTATTTTAAAACTTAATTTTAAAACTCAATTTCAAAATTATTTCAAACTTAATTTTAAAAACTCAATTTCAAAATTATTTTTAAAAAAAAACTCAATTTCAAAATTATTTTAAAAAAAAAACTTAATTTCAAAATTATTTTAAAACTTAATTTTAAAACTCAATTTCAAAATTATTTTAAAAACTTAATTTCAAAATTATTTTAAAAACTTAATTTCAAAATTATTTAAAAAAAAAAAAAAACTTAATTTCAAAATTGTTTTTCAAAATTATTTTAAAACTTAATTTTAAAACTCAATTTCAAAATTATTTTTAAAACTTAATTTCAAAATTGTTTTTCAAAATTATTTTAAAACTTAATTTTAAAACTCAATTTCAAAATTATTTTAAAACTTAATTTTAAAACTCAAAATTATTTTTAAAACTCAATTTCAAAATTAAATTAAAAAAAAAAAATCACTTGGAGCCTATCGGAGGCGCCTCCCATCAAAAGGAGGCGCCCTAGCAAGCGCCGGGAAGATTCCCGCCGCTTCGTCTTAAGGCGCCTCAGATCAACCCAAGGCGCCTCCAACCGTTTATAGAAGGCGCCTTAGTCCTTGTTTTAAGGCGCCTTCAACCGTTTATATCAAAACGAACAGAAGCTCTTCTGCTCGTTTTCTGCCGACGCCGAGCACGCAAAACTCGTGCATTTTCTTCCCAACTAAGGCGCCTTCAACCGTTTTTTTTCCCTCTCTACGTGACAATGCCTCCTAGGTATAATTCTAATCCCTTCCGATCAAGTTTTACTTAAAATTTTTTGCTTATTTCTGTCAATTTTTTGGTAAAAATCGTTCAAAATAGGAAACGGCGACATGTTGATCTTAATCCAGCTAGAATTCCATCAGCAGATATCAGATTCCCAACTATTCATCTTAGGGATACCTTTGCTAATTACGTCTTTGAACCTATCAAACCAAGATATGTAAATAAGACTTTTTATACCCAGTATTGTCAACCAACTATCCAAATGATAGAGCACTATCAACTGGATCAAGTAGTTTACTGCACCGATACAGTAAACCAGGAGTTGTGTGCACAGTTTTATCACAATCTTGAGAGGATTGATGATAATAGGTACAGCACCAGAGTTTCTGGCGTAGACATTGAGCTTACTCCCACTCTACTACGCACCACCTTAGGACTTAGGGATTCTGAGTCTACCTTTTTATGCTACCCCAGTAGGGATCTACCATTTGGCGATCCTTACTCCCACATTACGTTAGATACTATCTATACGTATTTCCTCGGGGAAGCGAGACCTGCTGACTTGACTGAGGTCAGGTCAGTTACTCTTCGCATTCAGGACTACATGATGTATAGGGTCTTGACAGCATGTATTCTGCCGATCTCATCTCGGGATGTCCCGAAGATGAGATCTTCACACTCATTCTTCTTGTACGCCCTATGTCATCGATTGGATATCGATATTGCCCTGCATATGTTCCAGAACATTATCTGTGCATCTGGGACAGTTACCTCCAAGATAGTCCACATGCCCTATTGTCATATTCTGACACGCTTCTTTTCGACTATAGAGGGTATAGACGTGACCAGAGGAACAGTCATTCCTCTTACTATATATGATGAGCTAGGATCCCGTAGTTGTAGACTAGCCAGTGCCGATATCACAGCTGATGGAGTTCTAGCGTGGATAGGACGACCACAGCAGGCAGCTGCCCCTATCGCTCCAGCAGACGATGATTTACCAGGCGAGGGAGAGGAGTGGGCTGATTTCTTAGCTGAGGATCTTTTCGCGGATCCCTCCCCGTCTGCCAGACCATCCACCTCAGCTGGACCTTCGACCTCTTCCTCACTCTCCGTTGAGGACAGACTTGCTCGACTCGAGGTTGAGTCCATCCAGACACGACGGATAGTTCTCTCTATTCGATCCGAGATGGCTGCTGGATTTACGTCCCTTCGTGACGAGATACGACGGCTAGGTCAGCCAGCACCTGAGCAGCCCCATGATCCTCCAGCTAGTTCTCCTCGAGCAGATGATCCTGCTATTTGATATGACTCTGTTATGCAGTATTCTGTGGATTATTGTCACACTTGTTTAGACTTCCTTATTCTGTCCATATACTTAGTTGCTTGATTATCTAAGTTTACTTATCACTCATTCAAATGCTAGGGAAATCAGTTTTCAAAACTCCAATTTTGTTAGATTTCTAAAAATTTGGATTTAACTTAAGCTTTCCCCTAGATATCATGTACCCCTAGATTAAAGCCAGAGCATCTCACAAACACCTAGGTCTACCTTGCTTGTGTTTGAAAAACTTAGAATGGCGTGAGATGCATAGGGTACAGCCTGAACTCAGGAATGCTTATATTTGTGCATCAATATGAGTCTGGGCGTTAAACACATCATAAATATTAATCAAGTCAAGTCTTCCAGCTCTAGACAAATCTAACTGGACCAAATGGACTTAATTTGACTAACCATGTGAAAGCTACTGCCCTCTAGGCAATCAGCAAGTAGCTAAAGGTTAGACAGTTGGAAAAATGTGTTTCAATTTAAGCATGATTATACTTTACGGTTCTAATCAAATTTCTTTACCTGATTATTTTAGGGCTCTGATACTTAATCAAATTAAACTTAATAATTTAATTTGACTCATGCTTGGACTGAAAACAAACTCCTACTACTCCCTCTGCCCTAAAAATAAATATTTTGTTAATTTTCTTCACAATGAGTATTCAAAACTCATTTACAGTTTTTTCAAAAACTTGACCATGAAATTGAATATTCAACTATTTTTCAAATCTAGTAAACTAATTATAACATTTTAAAGTGACCTCAAATTTTATAACTTCTAAGCAAAATTTTTTATTGAAAATTCAAATACTCATATCTTCAAACTTAGTTAAATTTTAAGAATAAGTTTACTACACTTAGTTTGATTGCATTTGGAAAAATATTTTCTCAATACAAATCATTTTGAAGCTGAATATATAGCTAAGTATTTTCAAATTTAGAAAATCCCAAAACTCAAAAAGCTAAATCGTTTTTTGTTCTTTTTTCCTCTTTTGAAAATTTTCCTTCAGAAAAATACAAATCTACTTTCAAACTAGTTTATTTTTTGATATATGGCAAAGGGGGAGAGTAGATTTAAAGTTAATGGAAAAATCAAAGTATTTAATAAAAGCAGAGAGTAGGTAAATTAAAGTTAAATTCAAAGTATTTGATAAAAGGAGGGCTTTTATTAAGGGGGAGTCTAATATGTCAAAGTTCAAAGTTTCCAGCTTAACCTCTATTGCATTTGAAGTTTATTTACTTAAGCTTGGTTAACTTTATGCAGTTATTACATATATTGTTTTTCTTAACTTTGAATTACGTGTTGCCATAATCAAAAGGGGAGATTGTTGCGGGAAGCATCCGACGATCGAACCTAAGTTTTGATAATGGCAAAGGATTCAAAGTTAAGGTGCTTTGTTATCTGGCAGCGAATGAGTGTTTCAGAAAGTCCTAATGCGGTTAGGCAAGGTAAAACCCTAGGGGTGGTAACCCTAGGTCATAGGGGTGGTAACCCCATGCGGAAAGTCTTGGCGGGTCGAGCTTCAGGCAAAAGTCCTAGGGGTGGTAACCCTAGGTGGAAAGTCCCGGTATCGTGAAAGTCTGAATGGCCGGTGAAGCGGATGTTCAGCAGAAAGTCCGGAGCATCGAGTGCCGAGCAAAGTCCGGTCGATCAGGACTGGCAACAGGTAAATCTCCCGAGAGGAGTAGGTGAGGACGCTTTCCCCATAGAGGGACAGGAGGCGTCGGGTCGACCTAGGGTTTCCGCTTGGAAACCCGATCCGGAGACTATCATAATTTCATATTCATACTATTATGTTGTGTTAACTTTGTGTTGCGGTATCTTTGGATTAACATACTTGCAGGTACCAAAATCACAAAGAAGGACTCGGATGAACCCGAGGCGCCTCCATGGAGCTTGAGGCGCCTCGGAGGGAGCTGAAACCAATACCAAAGAGGAGGCTTGAATAGTCTAAACAAAGGAGGAAGTGGGCTGGATAGCTGAAGGCGCCTTAAACCAGATAGAGTTCGACCAGGTCCGTGCTGATGACTCGGCTCGTTCAAGGCGCCTTGGTGAACAGTGTAAGGCGCCTTGAACCCCTTTATAAGGGGTCTCGACCAGCCCTTCAAAACATAACTTCCAAGCAATCCTTGTGCTGCGTGCTACTCAACGACCCTGAAGTGCTGTTACAAGTCCACGACGACCAGGAGCTTCGAGTCTACGATTCTGTCGTCGGTAAACTTGTTTTTAATTACTGTACTGATTGTAAATCTTGTACTCTTTTTCGTACTTATAAGTGTTGCCCACCGAAAGCGATCAAGGATCGCGGGCCTTCGAGTAGGAGTCGACCTAGGCTCCGAACGAAGTAAAACTATCTGTGTCTTTCTGTGATTGCATTCTTTACTTCCGCTGCGTATATTTACTTTGGTAGTTTTACGTTTCCGATACGACAAAAATAGCCGCGAGCGCTATTCACCCCCCCCCCTCTAGCGCGATCTCGATCCAACACGAGCGACGTCTGCTTGTAAGGTTGGCCAGAAGTACCCGGCCAACAGGATCTTCTTGGCCAGCGATCGTCCGCCCGGATGTCCTCCGCAGGATCCTTGATGTACTTCTTGGAGGATGTAAGCCGAGTCCTCTGAACTCACGCATTTCAACAGCGGGCGTGAGAAAGCCTTCTTGTAAAGCTGATCCCCGATGAGTGTGAACCGACCGGCTCTCCTCCTTAGCAGCTGAGCTTCATTCTGATCGGACGGTGTGGCGCCCGAGCGCAGAAACTCCGTGATGGGTGTCCTCCAGTCGCTCGGAAATGCAAGGCCTTCCATACGGTCGACGTGTGCCACCAACAATACTTGTTCGATTGGCTGCTGAAGGGCGATCGGCGTTATTGAGCTCGCGAGTTTGGCTAACTCATCGGCCGCTTGATTTTCTGCTCTGGGTATCTTCTGGACAATGACTTCTCTAAAATTGGCTTTAAGCTTCTCAAAGGCTTCAGCGTAGAGCTTGAGCCGAGCACTGTTGAACCAACTGGGAATCCGAATGAAGCGTTACCCGACCGGCACCCACATGCCGTGTTGCCTGCAAGCCGGCTATGAGGGCCTCATATTCTGCTTCGTTGTTCGTAGCTTTATAATCCAGCCGGACGGATAAGTGCATCTTTTCTTCTTGTGGGGAGAGCAATAGTATTCCAATCCCGCTTCCGAGCCGAGTGGATGATCCGTCCACAAATATTTTCCACATAGCTTCTGGCTCTGAATTCTGCACCTCAGTCACAAAATCTGCCAAGGACTACGCTTTGATTGCCGAGCGGGGCTGGTACTGGATGTCAAATTCGCTTAACTCCGTCGTCCATTTGATGAGCCGCCCAGACGCTTCTGGATTTAGTAATACACGTCCGAGCGGGCTATTGGTTTTGACAATGATGATATGCGCCAGGAAGTATGGACGAAGGCGCCGAGCGGCGAGGACCAGAGCGAAAGCCAGCTTCTTGAGCCCAGTGTAGCGAGATTCAGCATCTTTTAAAATATGACTAAGGAAATACACAGGCTCTTCTCTGCTCGCCCTCACTAGTGCCGAGCCAATTGCTTGCTCGGTTGAAGACAAGTACATATAAAGTGGCTCACCCGCAGTCGGCTTGGCTAATACCGGGAGAGAGCTCAGATATGCCTTCAAATCTTCGAACGCCCGATCGCATTCTTCGTCCCAATGAAACTTATTGGCCTTGCGCAAGATTTTGAAAAAAGGAAGGCTCCGATCGGCGGTTTTGGAGATGAATCTGGACAGAGCAGTTATCCGACCGGTCAAACGCTGCACTTCCCTTGTATTTCTTGGAGGCGGCATGTCTTGTAGAGCTTTCACCTTGCTGGGATTTGCTTCGATGCCCCGCTCGGTCACTATGTACCCCAAGAAGCGCCCTCCTTTTGCTCCGAACAGGCACTTCTGGGGATTTAGCTTGACTCCATATTTGCGTAGCGTTCGGAAGGTTTCCTCCATGTCTTTGAAGAGATCAGCCGCTTGGACGGACTTGATGAGAATGTCGTCCACATAAACTTCCAGATTCCGCCCGATCTGCTCTTTGAACACTTTGTTCATCAAGCGTTGATAAGTGGCTCCCGCGTTCTTCAATCCGAACGGCATCACATTATAGCAGTAGGTGCCGTCGGCCGTCACGAAGCTGACTTTTTCTTGATCTTCACGGGCGAGCGGCACTTGATGATAGCCTTGGTAAGCGTCGAGCATACATATTAATTCGCAGCCGGCCGTAGAGTCCACCAGCTGATCTATCCGGGGCAGAGGATAAAAGTCTTTCAGGCAAGCTTTGTTGAGATCCCGAAAATCTATGCATACTCTCCACTTGTTGCCCGGCTTGGAGACTAATACTACGTTCGCCAGCCAGCTGGGGAACTGCACCTCGCGTATATGGCCGGCTTCCAGAAGCTTCTCCACCTCCGCCCGGATGATGGCGTTCTGCTCGGCGTTGAAATCTCTTTTTCTCTGCTTTACTGGCCGAGCGTCCGGTCGGACGTGGAGCTCATGTTGCGCAATACTTGGTGAAATTCCGGACAGCTCATGTGTCGACCAGACGAAGACATCATGGTTTCTTCTGAGGCATTGGATCACCTCCTCTTTCTGATTTGCCTCTAGATCGGACGCGATGAATGTCGTGGCCTCCGATCGGGTCGGGTGTATTTGGACTTCCTCTTTTTCTTCGTAAACTAAAGAGGGAGGCTTTTCAGTTATAGCATTCACCTCGATCCGTGACGACTTCCGAGCGGAATTTGCTTCTGCTCGGACCATTTCAACGTAACATCGCCGAGCTGCCAGTTGATCTCCCCGTACTTCTCCCACTTTGTCTTCGACGGGGAACTTGATCTTCTGGTGGAAGGTGGAGACGGCCGCCCGAAACTCGCTGAGCGCCGGTCGTCCCAAAATGACGTTGTATGATGAGGGAGAGTCGACCACCACGAAGTTTGTTGTACGCGTCCTTCTGAGCGGCTCTTCTCCCAGTGAAATAGCCATCCGGATTTGTCCGACCGGCAGGACTTCATTGCCCGTAAACCCGTAGAGGGGGGTTGTCATGGGCAGCAGCTCGGCACGGTCAATTTGTAGTTGATCAAACGCCTTTTTGAATATTATGTTGACCGAGCTTCCTGTGTCAATAAAAACGCGGTGAATAGTGTAGTTGGCTATTACCGCTTTGATGAGCAGAGCATCGTCGTGGGGCACTTCAACTCCTTCCAAGTCCCCAGGCCCAAAAATGATTTCGGGTCCACTCGCCCGCTTCTGCTACAGCCGACTGCATGGATCTGGAGCTGCCGGACGCTCGCCTTTCTTGCTCGGTTGGAATCTCCTCCGATCGGCCCACCAGCAATAATGTTGATCTCGCCTCGGGAAGTATTACTTCTATTTTCTTCTTCCCGAGCGGATGGTCTAGACCGTTCCCTTGACGTTCGGCGATTCTCCTGCCTTGGAGAGTGATGCCGATCGGGAGTCTGTTGCTGTCGCCTATCAGCTCGCGTCCGATCGGATTCATGAGTTCTCTGTCGCCTGTCGACTGAGGGAGACCATCGGCCGCCATTCCGGGGAACGGGATGAGCCACGAAGGGAAGACTTCGACAATCCCTTGTGTTGTGCGTATCCGTCCGGTGGAAGGAGCAGAACATCGGGGTCCATTTCTTCTTTGGCTTGGGCCGGGCGGGGGGAGCGGATTGCTTCGGCCCTCGGTCCTCTGGGCGGCTGATGAGCGGCGTACTGTTTCCGCTCGGCAGGAGGAGCCCGCTCGGTTGGAGTTTCTTTTTTCCTGGCCGCTTGCGCTTCCTCCACGTTGATGTATTCATTGGCCCGGTGTAGCATGTGATCATAATCTCGGGGTGGCTTCCGAATGAGCGATCGGAAGAAATCCCCATCCACGAGGCCTTGTGTGAAGGCATTCATCATGGTCTCCGAGGTGGCCGTTGGAATATCCATTGCCACCTTTTTGAACCGCTGGATGTAAGCTCGGAGTGATTCACGGGCTTCTTGTTTGATGGCGAACAAACTAACGCTGGTTTTTTGATAGCGCCGACTGCTTGCAAAATGATGGAGGAAGGCCGTTCGGAAGTCCTTGAACCTTGTGATGGATCCGTCCGGCAGCCTCCGAAACCAACGTTGAGCCGATCCAGATAGGGTGGTGAGGAAAACCCGACACTTCACCCTATCTGTGTATTGATGCAGGGTTACCGTGTTATCAAACTTGCCCAAATGATCATCCGGATCGGTGGTTCCATTGTATTCGCCAATCGTCGGAGGCACGTAGTGCTTGGGCAGAGGGTCTCGTAGGATAGCCTCTGAAAATTGGCGATTAATCCGCTCGGGCGATGAGTCCGCTCGAGGGGCTTTCCCTTTTCTGTCATCTCGTCTCGGCATTTCATCCGAAGAAGATCCTCAATCTCTATGAGTGGGTGCAGCTTCGGGGGTGCGGAATAGGGTCCGATGAAATGCAACGGTGGCCTGTGGTGCTTCCGCTCGGCCACCAGATGCTGAGGTTGCTTGCTGCTCTGGCCGATCGGCTGTTGCCTTTTGTTTTTGCTCCACAAGCTTGGCGGCCCTCAACTCGATCAGAGCGTCGAGTTCCTCAGTGGAGAGTGTTACCGTGTGTTGTCGTCCAGTCTCGTCCATTGTTTCCGTTCGGATGCAGGAGCGTTCCCACAGACGGCGCCAATTTGATCATGTCCGAATGCTGAACCAACGGACGCTGGGCACTTGGCACTCCCTGGCTGCTGGTGTGGATCTTCGACTGGTTGCACGAAGCTCCGGCGAACCTGCACAGAAGTCGGGCCGGGAAGGGGTTCCCGGCGGCGACCCTCCGACGCTCAAGTCAGGCAAGCAAGCAGTGACAAGTGGCTCTCGAAATATTAGAACGTCTACCTCCGGCGAAGGATGAGGGCCTTTATATAGGGCAGTAGAGAAGCAAGTGCACACATATCGAGGTGTACACGTGTCCGTAGCCCATACCCCAGTAAGGGCTTGTCAGTGAGCTTACCTGACCCATACTGTTACAGTCCAAACATGTCCTCGATGGGACAGCGGAACCCCCTGTCACATGATTTGAAGTATGACCATATCACGAAGCATGCCAGCTGTCAGAAGATGTCCCTTGTCTTTTTCCCCGAACTCCTGCCGGGCGTCCGACCGGCCCACGTCCACCTTCCGTCCGACCGGCCATATATGATGGTCCACTCGAGAAATTATCGGTAATGTGTTTTGTGGCGACTGTTAGCAGTATGCTTCATGTCTTCGGCCGAGCGTGAGGTCCGCTCGCCCCTACGGTCTTGCTCAATGAGCGCCGGAACCCCGACTTCCATAGGGGTGCCTTTTGCCATCGGTTAAACACCGGTGCGCCCGCTCGGTGGGTCAGACCCCTTTCTCCGGTCGGCGCAGTTGGTCCGACCTTCTTCGATGGACCGCCCGGCTCTTTGACTTCCATGTGGCGTTGACCCCTTACAATGAGGGTCCCCTGTTCTTACCGCCGGATCAATGAAGATTCCACCTTCTTTTCTTTCTTCTTTTTCTTTTCCTTTTTTTCTACAATAAGAGTCATACTTTTCTCTTTTGAAACCACATTAGCTTGTTCATGAAGTTCAAACTCGCAAAACAATTCATCAAACTTAACCAAGGAGAGATCTCTAGATACCTTATAAGCATCAACCATTGATGCCCATAAAGTGGTTCTAGGAAAAGATTGAAGGGCATATCTTACTAGATCCCTATTGTCAATTTTCTCGCCTATTACATGGAGTTCATTTACTATCTCCTTGAATCTTCCATACATTTGACTCACGGTTTCATTTGTCTTCATGGTGAAGGTTTGGAGTTGCCCCAACAAAAGATCTCTCTTGGCTCTCCTAGATTCGCTTGATCCCTCATTTAATTCAATGCACTTTTCTCAAAGCTCTTTGGCGAAGTTGAATGGTCCTACTTTGCTTAATTGCTCCTTTGAAAGTCCACATTATAAGGTCGTTGTGGCTTTTGCTTTTGCTTGAGCCTTCTTTGCCATCTCTTTTGTCCAATCCTTGGTTGGAAGGGGTGCTCCCGATTCATCTTTTGGTTTTTTAAATCCATCTACAACACTAAATCAATTTTCAATATCATTCATCAAATAATATTTCATCCTACCTTTCCAATATGCAAAATCATTGCCATCAAAGAAAGGTGGTCGAGCGGTGTTATATCCCTCTTGAAACGTCATCTTGATGCTTCGGTTGACGATGAGTTCTTCTGATGCGAACCTAGCTCTGATACCAATTGATAGGACCTTTGCGTATGAATAAGGGGGGGGGGGGGGTGAATAACCTTTCTTCGATTTTTCACCTACAACTTGTTAGCGAAAGCAAATAGAGGAAATGAAAGACAAGAAAAACAAGAAAACAATGCTAATTCCTTGGTTTACTTGGTCTCCACCTCCTTGAGGTGACTAATGCAAGGCACACACCCACACGATCAAGTTCCAATATGAACTTCTCCTTCTCGTTATCACAAATGAAGGTGGAGAAACCTTTACAAGGTTGCCTCTTCCTCTTACAAGATGAGATCTAGGCTTAGGAGGAAGAGACTCAAAATCTTTTGCTTTGAAATCACTTTGAGAGCTCTCTTTTTGTTTAGAACAATAAGTATTCAAGTGTGTATTTTGCTACAGTACATCTCCCCTTTTTATTCGTCTTCAAAAGTAGCTGTTTCTCACGTGATCGTTGTCGTCGATCGATTGAGCACATCTCCAATAGATTCAAATATAGTCATTGAGTGTCGTTACGATCGATTGGGCCAACACTAGATCGATTCAGCCGCATATTTCTTAGGTACAAAAGTGGATTCAATCGATCGACTGATCGATTCAAAATCGCTCCTTCGTGCAGAAACCTTGTGAATTGATCGACCAATCGATTGGATTCCTCCAATCGATCGGCTGATCGATCCAAGTTCCTTCTGTGCTCTCGCGCAGAGGATATCAATCGATCGGCCGATCGATTGGTTTCCTCCAATCGATCGGCTGATCGATTCAGCAGTATTCTATTCCATAATTATGCACCTCAATCGATTTACCAATCGATTGCTTGCTGGTTTCCCAACTAATGCCTCGTGCCAGATGAACGCATCCTGGACTTTCTTGCTAAGACTCCGGTCCTCGATCTTCTTGGACTTCTCTTGCCTTACACCCGGTCTTCTGACCTGCAAGGACTTTTCTTGCCAAGACTCCGGTACTCGACCTTCTTGGACTTCTTCCTGCAAAACTTGCAGCACACGTTAGATCCAAACGTATTAACCTAAACTTAAATAGTTGTCAACACATTGAAAACATCCAGGGCATGATTGCACCAACATTAGTAATATAAGCATCTTGAGACAAACTCAAACGCCTTTTTGATCGATCTCTTATGATCTTTACTCTGATTATATACTTAGTTTCTCCGATATCTATTATGTCAAATTTTAATGAATGTTATAATTTGACTTCTATTACAAACTTTATACTTTATATCACTCTCGGCTATTAGCATATCATCAACATATAATAATAAGATGATAAATTTTTCTTTTTTCCTTTTTTAGGTAAACACAATGATCTTCATTGATCATTTCGAAACTATAAGACAAAAGGACTTCATTATATTTTATGTTCCATTATCTTGACGCTTGTTTTACCCCATATATAGACTTTTATATGTCGCGACTAACAATTTATGTCGTGACAACCTTTCACATCCACGACAATCGCAGATGCCAACCATGGCGGCTGATCGTCTGCCTCCCGATGCGATCGTCGGCGCTATCTTGCCACGGATGTCGATTGCTAGCCACCTGACGTGGTCGCTAGCACCCGCAATAGTCAATTTCTGCCACAACAATCCCGGTGACAAAGAAAACATGACACCGTCGCATTTTCCTAGTACGACTACACGCCCTTGTTGCGATGTAGTTGCTCGAGGAATTTCTCTTTTACTGAACCTTGCTCTGATACCATTGTTACTATAAGAGAATTCATACTAAATAAAAATTTACGGTGCTCTAGGAAAAAAAAATTAGAGAAGAATTTGTTGTCGAAGAGCGATTATGAATGAACGAACATTCCTTCAGCATTCACAAACCAAATTCTTTCCTCTTCTTGATGTTCTGTTCATACCTTTCTCTGATTTCCTTGAACGAATATATAAGAATAGAAGTGGTAACGTGCGTAGTGACTTGACTATATATTTAATAAAGCAAGATGAATGGGAGTAATGCTCATTCTCTTATTAAATGATTTTGAATCAAAATTTATTAATGGCTCGTCAGATTTAATCTAAATTATGACCAATGTATTATTGAAGTTCTTTCCTTAGTGTAACCATACCTTTCGACCTTGGTTGCACGTCCTATTTGTTTTGATGAGTTTTTGAAAAAATTCAAGCCATATATAATTTTATTATAAAATCAACAGGGACGACTTACATGTTTCATACGACTTAAACATACTCGTACAACTCTAATTATATTTTTGAATTTGAACAATTTTCTTCGAATTCGGAGGATTTGATATCAAACCCTAATAGAAAAGGATATGGGGGAGTTTTCTTAGACCTAATTCAATAATTAAGTATTAAAAATTTTAAAGTCAGATACGAAGACGGGTCTGATAAAATTATCTAACATGAATACATGATAAATTATTTTTAATATTTTTATGTTTAATTTGTTAATTTTTAACTTTAAGTGTTTTTCCTTAAGAAATTGATAAATATCCAGATTGATCAAAATAATTTAAATTTGCAAATATAATCCACGTTTTTAAATTTTTTTTATTAGTTTTTAAATTAAAAAATAATTAAAAAAATTTCACATTTCCTTATATAAATTTCTAATACATTAATATATCCCCTTAACATATTACAATATTCAATAAATACTTAAATTAATTTTATTTTAATATTTTTTTTAAACCAAACACTATAACCTAATTGGAAAGCCTAAACCCTATAGGTAAAATCTAAAAAAAAATAATTTTAATACTACAACTAAAGTCTGAACCCTAGAAATAAAATCATAAAGAAATTTTTTAATTTAAAAACTAATAAAAAAATTAAAAAACGCTATCAATCCTACAACATAAAAACGCTGATTGATATGTTGTGCGCGCACAGTCACACATTGTGCAGGCGCACACCATATCAATCGTGTATATATATATATATATATATATATATATATAATGGTCAGTGTTAATAGGATATTTGGATATGATAAAGAAATTTGATACTAATAAATGAGAGTTGAATATCGATGAGAGAAAAATGAGGTTGAAAGTATAAAATCCTATCTAAATTCAATATATTTTCATTCCTAATGATGATTAAAATTTATTATTTTAACGGGATCATTTCCACTTATTTTCATTGGGTCTAGATCCTTTGGTCCGTAATTTCTAATTTCTTCTTGCTCTCTTTCACAATTTGTGCATCGAATAACAATTAAAATTCGGTTAAAATTAATTATGATCTCCCTTGAATTCACCTTCCTATTTAAATTATAGTTTTGGATCGACCTAGACGATCTGAGATCATCACCGGTAGCTAGACAGACTATATAGTACCAAGTAGGGGCAGCCCGTTCATCGCAGGGGGCCTTTAGCTACCTGAGTCAATCCAAAACTATAATATAATAGGAAAGTGAACTCAGGAGAGATCGCAACTAATTTTAATCGGATTCTAACGAGAATTTGATGCATAAATTATTAGAAAGAGCGAGAAGAGACTAAGAATCACTGACCAGGACTCATCTTCATTTCACAAAGTATTTAACACAGTAAATTAAAAAAAAATAGTAATTTTAAAATTCTATAAAATGCGATTTATTTATTGAAAAATAAGAGGAGTATTATAAGAAAGATGTGTGTAAATTAATACATATAAAATTGTGATAATTTGGAAAAATAAGTACATGGTTTATTAAAATATCTTATAAAATATTGAATGCTATTTTTGGAAGATATTTGTCCATTTAACGATCCTATATTATGATATGATTTACACACACACACACAATACAAAATAAAAAATGTGTGTCAATTAAGTATTGCATCAATTACAATAAAAAAAAGTCAAGTTTCGCGAAGTTTCCTTTATTTATATTCTGCAAGAAATCAAAGATCTCGAAATCGAAACTGGCCATCGAGCTCCCAAAGTCCACATCACACGCCAGCTCATGCATCATTCAATACGTTTAGCTTCTCCGTAATCGCCGTAAGCCCAAGGGAGCCTTTGCCGTCTCGTTGCGGTCTTTCTTGACCAAACCCATTTTTCATTCCCTCTTTTCCTTATTTTCTTCGTCGCCCCCGACCTCGAAAAGTCAACGTCGCTCCTTTCGAAAGTCAACCGTTTTCTAGATCCTGCCCTTCCCCTGTCTCGCCCTGACCAGCCAGCGGTGGAACCGTTCTCTAGCACTGCGACACAGCCTCCTTCGTCAGCCTTTCCATCAGCACGATGCTGTTCCCTGTCGGGTAAGACACAGCGAATCGGCACTTGCTCATCTTGACCACGTCAAGATTAAGCACCACGTTTCTCTTTTAAGAGCTCTGTTTTCTTGTTCTCCTTGTTACCTTGTCTGCTGCCTCCGTTCGATTCCACCGATGGCGCCGACGAGCCACCGCCTCCCTCTTCGCCTGGAAGGGAACATGCTGCTTCTGCTGCTGCTTATCCCTTTTTCGGCCGCCCAGCCGTCCTCCAACACTCCCGGCAATGAAAACTTCGGCGGCTACAACATGAACATCCGCATCAACCCCATCGTGGCCGCCCTCGTCATGGCCTTCATCTGCGGCTTCTTCTTCCTTGCATTCTTCTCCATCTACTTCCGCCGCTGCGGTGGCAGATCCTCCGGCTACCTCCCTTCCTCTGCCGCAGCCGCCGCTTCCGCAGCGAGCGGCAGCGCCTTGCGCCGCGGCCTGGACCCGGCCCTGCTCGCCTCCTTCCCCACAATGTCCTTCTCGGAGGCGCAGGCTCACCGGAAGGGGAAGGGCGGCGCGCTTGAGTGCGCCGTCTGCCTTTCCGAGTTCGCCGGCGACGATACCCTTCGACTCCTCAATCCATGTTTCCACGTATTCCATGTAGACTGCATCGACACCTGGCTCGATACTCACGTCACCTGCCCGGTTTGCCGGGCGAACCTTTCTGTGCCGGCGATCGACGGCGGCGAATCTCCCCCGGCTAGGCCGGTCGCGGAGGAGGAGGAGCCGGATTTGGAGGCCGGCCAAAGTCATCCGATCGAGTACCGGAGATGGCACTCGACGGGTCATGAAGGAGAGGAGGTGGACCGGCACCGACTGCACCTGCCGGAGCACGTGAGGAGGGAGATCTTTTCGATGGCGGCGGTGGAGCTGCGCAGGGCGTCGAGTGTCGCCGAGACGCGACCGCCAATGATCAGGGAAGGAAGCGTGAGGCGGGAATGGGCAAGGAGCGGGCGGTGGGGATTCCTCCTGCGGTCGTTCTCGGCTCGGCGGCGGCCGGAAGCGTCGCCGGCGGAGGGGTCCAGCAAGCGGGTCCACCCTTCTTCCGAAGTTCCGCTTTCCCCTAGATTAGGAAGCTTAGCGGAGAAATCCGAATCCACTAGTACAAAATCCGATGCAAAGTCCAAACCCGCGAAAGGCCAAGACACGGTACCAGAATCCGAATCCGCAAAAGCGGAGGCGGAGCCGTCTTCAACTACATCCACCGCGACGGATCGGGTTTAACGTTGATAGTGCCTTCCATTTCTTTTCAACCCGAGTTTTTTTTTTAAAACACCCCGAATGGTTTGTAAATAACGAGTATTTGCCTTTGGCGTGTCATGTAGTAATATTGATAGTATTTTGGAGTCAAAGTCAAAATCTTGGGTTGGTCAATGGAGCCATCGTATAAGTATTCGATTTTGTTATGCATTAAAATATTATTGCTTCTAGAAATAAGATGAGAGGGGGTGTCAGGAGTCTCCTGTCCTCGAAGATGTTGCCAATCTGGTTCTTAGTTTGTTCATATATAAAAATAGAGCTGCCTAATTTCGTGATGCATCATAAACACGAAACACTGTAGAAACAGCAGACAGGATGGCGAACTACCCGTGGCACAACAATTAACCAGACAAAAGCTGACACGTAACGCGTGAACCACCACCGAAACACGTGACGACCAAATTAAGCATATCCATCGAAGTTAGTTGCAGAGCTCCCGTGCGAACCCCAGGCGGTCGTTGGCGGTGTCCACCACCACCCTCAGGTTCTGCTGCTGCAAGCTGGCGATCACGTTCACCACGGAGTTCACGTTCGCTGGCGCCGGCGCCATCGCCAGGCACGCCAGCGGCGTCGCGCTGCTGTGGATCAGCGTGTTCTCCACCGGCAGCGTCAGGTCGAGCCCCTCCAGCCGCAGCGTCACGGACGGGGCCACGGCCACCTCGTCGGTGCTGAAGCAGGTGTCGAACGCCCCCAGCGAGGTGTACCCGCTGGACGCGTTCGCCTGCCGCCGGAACTCGTCGCGGATCGCCGCGTACGCCGTCGCCACGAACCGCGTGATCACCGTGCCCGAGTCGACCACGGTTCCGGCGCCGGTGGCCGGGTCGAAGGCGAATGAGTCGGGCGGCACGGCCACCAGGACTCGGCCCACCTTGACCCCGACCAGGTTGACGTAGTACAAGGACGGCCGGTGCGGGTTCTTGAGAAGGGGAGTGAACCGGGCGTTTTTAGGCTGGCCCACTGGGCCGAGCCGGAGTGAACCGGAGAAGTAGTAGGACTTGAAGCTGGGCAAACAGTAGGAGAACACGCCCTGGTAAAGGTTACCGGATTGGGAAAGGAGCGACATGGGGCCGCGACCTAACCCTAAAAGTCCCTGCTTTGGGAGATTGGCGGCGGCGCCGTCGACGGAGTTGACGCATCCGAAGAGGTAATTGGGGAGGACGTCGGAGTCGAGGGAGAGCGAGTCCTGGACGAGGAGGGCGGAAAAGGAGGAGTCGCCGCCGTAAGACTGAGTGAAGGCGCAGGGTCCGGAGGGGGCGGCGTCGGCACAAGACTGGCCTTTGAATTGGGGGCACCAGGAGGAGGAGCAGGAGAGCGGAGTGTAGGTGGAGGAGTTGGCGGGGAGGAACTGAGAAGCGGCGGCCGGGCAGGAGGCGCAGGGGGAGCAGGGAGCCCAGGCGACGTCCGCGCTAGTGTCGACGGCGAGGAGGAGCTGCTGCGGAGGGGAGCCGAGCTTGGCGCGGAGGACGTAGGCGGAGGACTGGAGGACTTGTTGACCGGAGGCGATGGGGACGGAGGTGCGCTTGGAGGAGAGGAAGGCGAGGCGGGAGGCGTCGGCGGCGCGGGCGAGAGCGAGCGCGGAATCGAGCGGCGAAGGGGAGTGGCGGTCGGCGGAGTGAAATAGGCGTAAATCTGCGGCGTGGGAGGCGACGGAGAGGTGGAGGAGGAAAAGGAGGAGAGGAAGGAGCCGGGAGTAAGGAATGGCCATGGCGACTGAGCTCGCGACGTGTACCGCGATAAGGTACCTCATCGCTGCTTTTATAAGCATGCAGAGACGTGCGTAGCCAAAAATGCATAAACGCCCTCCAAAAACCAATCCTTACATTTCAAAAGTTCATGGCAGTAAAAAAATTTAAAGTTGGCCAGAAGAGTTAAATTCTCCCCAATATCCGATCTGTCTTCCAATCCAATCCATCACTGTTTCTCGTCCTCTTCGATGCAGCTCTGTTTCAGATCACGAGCCTAACATTATCTTCATGTGCATGTGACAGAACAGAAAGAAATTTGCAATAATAACTAGACACGATACGTTTTGACCCGAAGTCCGTAGATCCATGCAAAATTTAAAAAAAAAAACAAAAAGAGAGAAGAAAACAGCATGTCCCTTTCTTCAGCGATTAAAATTAAGCTTTTTTTGTCTGCATTTAAAATTAAGCAGATCTGCTTTCCGGATGATATATTCCATCTTCTTTGAGAGGCACGATCGAGTCGAGACAGTCAGGGGGAGTCACGGGACTCCTGTTCCTGGAGAAGCAACCAAAATTGTCTGGGCGTTTCGTCAACAAGATAGAACATGCAAATCTGCTGCGAGTGTTTGGCTCTGAAAAGGATTGGATTCTTCTCTTTTCCTGCTAGGTCATAGTCTACTACACTGAGAATCACTGAGTTGTACGTACGTTTTACACCAATATGAAAGGCTTCAGTTTCACAGTCCTTTTTACGAGCACGGAGGTTAATTTACTCCATGACCAGTGATGACGGAGACGGCAGAGACCACGTGGTGAACTTAGACCTTGGTCGGCTGTTAGTCCAAGTCAATGATCAAACTGAGATCAAGTCAATTCAAGTCAAATTCGAGTCAATCGCATTCGAGTTTTGTCTGCCTCGTACTCTGATTCAACAGCGCGCGGTAACTGAAGCCCATCACTGAGAGGGAGAGAAAAGAGGTGCGTCTTTTCAAAATTAGGCCTCTTCCTTTTCACTGCCTATTTAAATGTAATGGGTGACCGCGTCGCAAGCGATTTTGAAGATTGATTTGGCCATTAACGATTAAAATTATGTGACAGTCAAAATCAAGATAAAATAATTTTATAGTTAAAATTTTTAGTATAAATTTGAACATCTCTAGAATCAACTAAACATATGAGGTTCAACTTTCCATTTTTTATGAGCAAGATTCTCAGTATATAACAGTTCAACCCCAGAGTCGATCGAATATTCAGACTCAATTCCTTACTTCTCTTGAACGCAACTCCCAGCATATAGCCGCCCGGTCCCAAGGCCGATCGGGCATCCGACTCAGTTCCTCACTTCTTCTAGACGTATTTCTCAACATGTATCCACCCGACCCCAAAGCTAGTTAAGCATCCAAACTCAGTTCCTTATCTTTTCTGGTGCAACTCCCAGCTTACGTAGCCCAGAGCTGGTCGAATCTCCTCTAAGAGATAATATTGTCAGAGAATCACAACTTGTCAGAAAATATTTCACTACTCTAATATGTACCCACAGCGGAACCTTCCTCCACTTGGAGGAGAACTACTGTACATACTCCAACACCTGACATGCTCTGACACCAGATATTATTTGTCGTCTCATTATTATGGAGATTGTTAGAGGTGGTATAAAAAAAGGTACTCTCCATTGGCCAAGTACGCGAGGTTACACACGCACACACGCATCAACATTACTATTCTACTATTCATCTTATCTATTTTTCGCTTGGATAGTATTCCGACTTGAGCGTAGGAGTGCATGCGCCAGGGACCTCTCGGTTCTCGCTCTAATGTTCCTGTTTGCTCTCTATGTGACATGCGCAGGTCTGTCCGTGTTAGCAAGGTCTTAGTCTTCCCATAGTCAACGACGAAGTCGCTCTTGCCAACTCTATATCTTCTTCACTTTCAGACATGATCAAATTGATGCAATCTGTGGGAATCTTTGTCTAAATCTGAAACAAGAAGATGGATGAAGCTGGACGATTCACAATGATCGCTTTATCCCAAGAAGACTTAGAATTGTTGATATCTGCTCGAGCGCAAAGATTGGTACCACAAATTCGGCTTAATCTGTAACAAGCCCTGGCACCGAGTGAGGGCCCCGAGTGAAAGGACCGATTAGGTTTCCACCGACTCCTCCTCCTCCAACCTGCTTCATGCAAGCGCCCGTACAACCAATTAGCTTGCCGCCCATGCCCCCATCTCCACTCGCATATCACCGAGCCCTATTCCACAAGCCCTTTGAGGGTGCAAGATGAGTTGAGAGGCCCCAAGGATTGTCTTATGAAAATATACCCATTTAGGACATTCGAAGAGGGAAAGCTCCGATGGATAGTAGCTCTCCTGAGCAAGTCAGTGTGTCGTGTTGGAGTAATCAATGTGACCTTAGATTTTTGATGTTTGGGCAAAGATTTAAGTTAGGTTTATTGTTATATTTGATATGTGCTTATGAGTATCCAGGATACAGGTACAACAAGAAAAGTCCAAGTGGGATCTTAGCAAATGTAAAATCCAAGTGTGGCTTGGCAAAGATGAAGACCGAGGTCGAAGGAAGCTCTTGAAGGCAAGTCGTGAAGGATGGGGAAGCATTCGAGGGACACAAAGCTGATGGAGGAGACTAGAAGGCAAGGTCATGAGAAGACCCGACAATAAGCACAAGGCCGAAGGAAGCATCTTAAAGGCAAGACGTGAAGGATGGAGAAGTATCTGAGGGACACAAGGCTGATGGAAGATGTCTAGAAGGCAAGGTCAAGGTTGTGTGGGTGACAATGAGTGTGTGAGAGATTATACTCGAGGGTAAAACCCAGGTTTAGGGTTTTACTAGTTGACTAGCATCTAGACCAGTCGACTGGGACAGAGCACAGAATGTTTCTATGCCCAATGGCTGTGAAAATCAGTACACTGGTAATGTAGCTAGTTGATTGGTACCATAGTCAATTGACTGATACACTGTAGTCAGTTGACTGATACACTGTAGTAATCGACTGATAAAGAGTCGTTGGCAGAATCGTGGATTCTATGTTGTGTCATTGGCTAGCACCAGTCGACTAGTAATGGTAAAAATCAGCTTATTGATTTCCCCAAGCTCTATATAATAGAGCTTGGGGTGGCTGGCGTTGGTGATGACAATAGACTTGATTAAAGCCTATTAGAGCCTCTAAAACTCTCTTGGTGATCAAGAGTGTGTGTTCAAGTGTTTGTTGCGGGGTTTCTTCACCAACAAGGAGCTTGAGCTAGCCAAAGTTTTACGGAGAATCATTCACCGAAAGATTGTGACCGCCCATCTTATGAGCAGTCGTGGAGTAGGAGCCCTAATCTCCGAACTATGTTAAACAAACATGTTAGGGTTTGCTTTTTTTTTTCTATATTGTCTTTCGTATTTATAGGTTAACTTTTATATATACTTGTTATTTGTATTTCTACTGTGTTAACTAGTATAAGAAAGTGACTAAAGTGGGTGATCAACTATTCACCCCCTTTAGCTGATGTCAAAGGTCTTAACAATTGGTAGCAGAGCGGAGTCGCTCTTCATTGGACTAATCACCGGGAGGAGCAAGTGCTAGATAAAGAAGATGAAGTCCCAAGGACCATTAGGAAGGGATATCCGGATCTCACCTCCATATAATCGAGAAGACTTCGAGTATTGGAGGAAGCATTTAGAGACTTGGTTCCAAATGGATTGGGACCATTCGACCGCGTTGAAAGTTCCTTTCAAAGCTCCAATGGATAAGAAAGGGAAGCGTCTTTGACCTTGGTATTAGACAGTAGAGCAAAGGCAACAATCGGAGACGGATAAGGAGGTAACTTGAATTGTATTGAATTTAGTACTTTCTAATATTGTGTTGTGTGTAGGTGAGTACAAGTGTGCTCATGAACTATGGAGTAAAGTGAGTGCTCTTCATGAAAATCCTATACAAGCACAAGAAGTGGAGGAGCGTAAGGAGAAGGGCTCATTAGTCTAAGAGAATAAGGAGGACCAATCAGATGTAGAGACGAGCTCAAAATCCGAAGAGGAAAAAGAAGTGGAACCATCCACATCTTCAAGTGAGGAAGAAGATGTTGGATCGTGAAACGTCGATAGAGGGGGGGGGTGAATATCGATTCGAACAATAGCATTAATATGAGTTAAGCGCAGCGGAATAATAAAAAACTTAGACAAACTGAACACGGTGTTTTTTACTTCGTTCGGAGCCTGTGACGACTCCTACTCGAAGGCCCGTACTCCGTGAGTACTTTCGTTGGGCAATCACTAGCAGTTCGAAAATGATTACAATTTAAAGTACAGGAATGCTAGCAAAATAAAGAAAATACTGACAAGAATTAAAGAAAAGGAAAGGAGCGTATTGTCGGATCTTTGTTATCGTCGCTGGAGCGCAGAGCAGTAGAAGACTTTCTTTTCGTTGTTGTTCTGAAGCTCCCCTCTGACCCGCCTTTTATATGAGGCTCGGGGCGCCCTGGATCCCTCCCGGGCGCCCTGGTGGGACGTGGCAGATCCAACCAGCAAGCTCCACGTGGCGACGCGCGAGTTTGGATAAAACTTACCTCCGGGCGCCCGGATCCCTTCCGGGCGCCCAGACCTCCTATTTCCAGGAACTCCTTCTCCTGCAAAATAGAGTTAGTCCGAGGCAAATATATATCCTGTAAAACAGATTGTTAGCACAATTAAAGTTCAACAAAGTAATAGCAAAGAGTATGACTTAGATTCTGTCTTTTCGAGACCGGAATCTAGTCACGATCTCGACTTAGATATCCGAAATGAGTCTAAGCCGGATCGACGCCTAATGTTCCCTTCCCGGGAACACGTCCTCGTAGTCACTCCCCTCCAGTGACTTACCTCACTTACCTGTCAGACGTCCGGTCAGCCCGTCGACCCGT
Organism: Zingiber officinale; assembly: GCF_018446385.1. NCBI lineage: Eukaryota > Viridiplantae > Streptophyta > Magnoliopsida > Zingiberales > Zingiberaceae > Zingiber > Zingiber officinale. Next base: position 151,731,025 of record NC_055992.1, on the reverse strand, counting down.
TTGGACTTCGTGCCAGCTATCCGGTCAGCCCGTCGACCTAGCTGGACTTCTCGCCAAGCGTCCGGTCAGCCCGTCGACCCGCTTGGTCTTCTCGTCAGCTATCTGGTCAGCCCGTCGACCTAGCTGGGCTTCGTGCCAGACATCTGGTCAGCCCGTCGACCTGTCTGGACTTCTCCTACACACTTGATCAAAGTGTCAGACAACAACAAACTAACTTAACCTGATTTGTCATTCATCAAAACTTAGGTTAAATCGTTAATGCTAACCGCACCAACAATCTCCCCCTTTTTGATGGAATGACAACCTGGTTAAGTTAGTGAAAACATATGCAAGAAACAACATGCATTTATGTGGTTTTAAAGTTAGTTTGTATTTTCAAATTGGTTTAGCTAACTTAACCACCTAACCCTCCCCCTTTGGCATTCATCAAAAATAAGCATGGATTAAGTAAGCATAAACATAAACTTCAGACAAAGTAAGAAATAATGTCAAGATAATCTGAGGGAGTTTAAAAGATAGTTTTACTTTTACTTCTTAAAAAAACTAAGTTTTGAAAAATAGCTGATTTATAACTTAGTAACTTTGAAAAGTAGCTAATTTTTCAAGTATAGTTTTAAAAATTAAGGAAACTGATGTTTAGAAGCTTAGTTTTAAAAAAAAAATCTAATTTCCACAATTTTCAGTAACAAAACAATTTTTAACACTAATTTTTGTAAGATTTTAACTTTCAAATCAAATTGTCAAAATTAAAAAAAAATTTCAATTTTCAAAACTAAGTTAGATATAATTTTCAAAATCAAAGAGTAAAACCCAAAACAACTTAGTTTTATAAGAGTAAGTTTTCAAAAATAAGTTTAAGAAATATTTAAGAAAACATTTTTCAATCACTAACATAAAATGTTGAAAATATTTGCTAAACATATTCAAAGCAGAATATTTTTTTTTTAAAACAAAGGAGTTTTCAAAATAATTTTGTAAAATTCTTTTTCAGAATCAAATTTAAAAAAAAATTGCTCATTTTTAACCAAGTTGAGTTTAGACTTTGAATTTCAAAAATAAGTTTAAAAATTCAATTTGAAATACTGAGGTAGTTTTATTTCTCCCCCTGAACCTGACATTAGATCAAATGTCTAACCAGTTTGTTACTGACTGACTTATCAGAAGATAGCAGCTTTCACTTGGTTAGTCAAGTTAAGTTCAACCTTAACTTGATTAATGTATATTTTGTATTTAACGCTCAGACTTATGTTTACCGGACTAGCACATTCAACAAGGTTCCGTAAGTTATAGTGGTTTATAACCTCTATAACGGGAGCACAAGAAACTAGAAAGAACGATCTATCTATACATTTAGTCCTAATGGCCATATAAATGGTTGACTCAAACTTGACTCTAAGTTCATCTGTGGGAAACCTAGGGTCAGTACTAGCGTTAGAGGGCCCAGCACCATTATTCTTTCGTTTCCTACTGTATATAAAAGAGATATTCTAAATGAAAATATCAAGACAAATTTAAAAGAATTCTAAAAAAGAATTTACCGAGGAGCCATCGTAAAATATAGAACTGATGACCTTGGTTGAGTCGCAGCAGCGTCTTCACCGTTAGAAAATTTAATTTTAGAGCACTCTCACACTGAGGTTCGGATAGAACCTTGGTAAGAGTGAAAGGTTGTGGGGCAATTGTTGGGGGCGCCTGCTGCCCCCTATTTATAGGGAGCTCCGGGCGCCCGGAGCCATTCCGGGCGCCCGGGGTTGATTTTGGGCGGGGCGCCCGGATCCCTTCCGGGGCGCCTGCCTTGGTTTTTTTTTTTTAATTGAAGTTTGATTAATTTAAAATTTAACTTAACTAATTTAATTGACTTAATTCGAACTTGATTCAATTCAAAACCACCATTTGAAAATTAATTTTAATTTAATTTAAAGTTAATATCGATTAAATTTAATAATTTTAAAATAGTTCTTTTAAAGTTAATTTAAAAGTTTAAAGTTAAAATAACTTTTTAAAGTTAAAATAATTTTTAAAGTTAATTAAAAATAATCTTTAAAATAGTTTTTAAAGTTAATTTAATTTTAAAATAATTTTTAAAGTTAATTTAATAATTTTTAAAATAGTTTTTAGAGTTAAAATAATTTTTAAAGTTTAAAATAAATTTAAAAGAAATTTAGTTTTAATTCAAAATTTAATTTAAATTTGAAATTCGAAATTTAATTTAATTTGAAATTCAAATTTTAATTTTAATTCATTTGAAATTTGAAATTTGAAATTTAATTTGAATTTCAAAATTTAATTTTAATTTAATTTAATTTGAAATTTTAAATTTAATTTGAAATTTGAAATTTAATTTTAATTCATTTGAAATTTGAAATTTAATTTTAGTTTAATTTAATTTGAAATTCAAAATTTAATTTTAATTCATTTGAAATTTGAAATTTAATTTGAAATTCAAAATTTAATTTTAATTTAATTTAATTTGAAATTCAAAATTTAATTTAATTTGAAATTCAAAATTTAATTTTAATTCATTTGAAATTTAATTTTAATTTAATTTAATTTGAAATTCAAAATTTAATTTTAATTTATTTGAAATTTGAAATTTAATTTTAAATTTGAAATTTAATTTTAATTTAATTTAATTTGAAATTCAAAATTTAATTTGAAATTTGAAATTTAATTTTAATTCATTTGAAATTTGAAATTTAATTTTAATTTAATTTAATTTGAAATTTAATTTTGATCCTTAGTCATCTCACCCGATTTAAGTTTTCAATGAGGGAATCCTATAATTTTGTGAGATGGGTTGGATTTTAATTGTGGAGTTTGGTTTAACTTGTGTTGGACTCAAGTTTAGCTTTGGTCCCTACAAATAGGCATTCTTCGGATAAACTTCTAAGCTTGGTGAGTCACATGGACGTCATTAGAAGTAACCAACCTTTCGAGGTTTTCCGAATAGTCCTATCCACGGAGCTTAGTACTAAACCTTGGTCTAACTAGTTAGGATCCATTTAAGGGTAGCTTCGGTCAGTTCCACTTGGCCAAATGCACCAGATCGAAACCATATCTTTCTAGACATGCGATGCCCAAGCTTCCCTAAGGTACTATCATCCAAAAACTTCACCAGTACCATGATTCAAGTTAAACTTGGTCTCTTTTTAACTGATCCTAATTACTCTGCCGGGTTAGTTTGTTTAGGTTACCCTATCGGGTAAGTTAGTTTTGGAGGTGCCAGCTATTCTGGAGCCTCCTCCTGAATTATTGACCTTTAATTTAAATTTTCGTTTTAGGTTTGTGTCGATTTCTTTTATAGTTATAATTAACTTGGTGATAATTTACATTTTGTTGAGTTTTAATATGTTTAAATTTTGATTTCTTTGATTTGTGTTTTGGTTTTTGATTTAGTTTATTCGAGTTTATATAATATATTTTTTCTTTAGGTATGTAATATTGATTAATTCCTACTTGCGTGGTCAAACACGCTTTCGGAACCCAAGCTTGATTAGTTGATTTGTATTGGGTTATTAATGATTTAAAGGTTTTATTTGAGTTCGACTTGTATCCAAGTCCGGTTTTATTATAACATGCTTTTTGATTGTTCAGGATTAAGTCTTGTAGTGAATTTTTCTAGAATTTCTTTTAAGTTATTAATTTCTGATTTTAATGATGAATTCTCTTCAAGTATTAGATCTTGAGTTGGATTTGAATTTTTTATTTGTTCCTTGAGGTCTTGATTTTCCTCAAGGAGTGATTTGTTTTCATTTTCTATTTTAATTAACTTACTATTTAAGCAAGAAATAATTTAAAAGAATTTTTTGTTTAAATTAAAATATACCTCATCCGGGCCTTCGGAAACGAGTACGGACTCATGGCTTGATTCGGATTCGAACCCGTCTTCTGATTCATCTCTTGACTCGTCTTCCGTTTCAGCTTCGCGGGCCATCAGCGCGAGGTGGCTCTGGTGTTTCTTCTCTTCTACCTCCGATTCGTCCGAGGAGTCATCCCACGTTGCTTTGAGGGCCTTCTTTTTGGTTGGCTTCGGTTTGTCGAACTTCAGTCTTGGACATTTGCTCTTGTAGTGCCCCTTTTTGTTGCATCCGAAGCAAGTCACATTCTTTTGTTCCGCGGGAGGACTGATCTTTTGAAGGTCCTTTTTGCTGAAGCTCTTTTTTCTCCTGGTGAACATTTTTCTTACCAAGTTCACCAGGTATTCTTCGTCTTCTGAATCTTGACCGGAATCCTCTTCAGATTCAGACATGCTCTTCTTTTCTTTGGATGGTCCTGCAAATAAAGCAATACCTTTCTCGGCTCCAGCATTAGTTTGTTCATGTAATTCTAACTCACAGAAAAGCTCGTCTAATTTTAACTTAGATAGATTTTTCGAAATTTTGTAGGCATCTACGATTGATGCCCACAAGCTATTACGAGGAAAGACATTTAGTGCGTACCTTATTAAATCTCTGTTTTCCATCTGATGGCTTATCGCATGGAGTCCGTTGAGGATGTCCTTGATTCTCGCGTGCAGTTGACTTGCCGTTTCCCCTTCCTGCATTTTTATATTAAATATTTTATTTAAAAATAAATCTCTTTTTGTTACCTTTGCGTTGCCTCGTTCCTTCGTGCAGCTCGATCAATTTGTCCCACAATTCTTTAGCATTCTGATGCGGTCCGACCCGGTTCAGCTCTTCTCGTGTTAGGCTGCAGTGTAGCGTATTGATTGCTTTGTTTTCTGTTGATGCCTTTTTCCTTATGTCCGGAGTCCACTGTTCCGTGTCTAGTGGATTTCCGGAGTTGTCGGTTGGAGCTCGGTAGGCCTTTATAACGCTGAACCACTGATCGTAATCCGTCTTTAGGTACACCTCTATTCTTTTCTTCCAGTAGGAGAAGTCATCCCCGTTGAATAGGGGAGGACGTACTGTGCTGAAGCCTTCTAGTTGAGACATTCTGCACACAAGTAAACAACGAAAAAAATATCCAAAGACTTGGTCTTGGATTAGTAGTGCGGAAAAAAATAATAGCTATATCTAAATTGGTGTTGCACCAATTTAGATTTAATTGCAACGAGAAGAAAAAATTCCCAAATTAATAATAATATCAACTTAGAATTAAGCGTAAAGCAAAAAAGAAAAAAAATATTTTCACCCCCTGTCTGATTGGTGGTTGCACCAAATCAGAGCGGTACCAGCTCTGATACCACTTGTTGGATCGTGAAACATCGATAGAGGGGGGGGGTGAATATCGATTCGAACAACAGCGTTAATAAGAGTTAAGCGGAGCGGAATAATAAAAAACTTAGACAAACTGAACACGGTGTTTTTTACTTCGTTCGGAGCCTGTGACGACTCCTACTCGAAGGCCCGTACTCCGTGAGTACTTTCGTTGGGCAATCACTAGCAGTTCGAAAATGATTACAATTTAAAGTACAGGAATGCTAGCAAAATAAAGAAAATACCGACAAGAATTAAAGAAAAGGAAAGGAGCGTATTGTCGGATCTTTGTTATCGTCGCTGGAGCGCAGAGCAGTAGAGCAAGCAGTAGAAGACTTTCTTTTTGTTGTTGTTCTGAAGCTCCCCTCTGACCCTCCTTTTATATGAGGCTCGGGGTGCCCTGGATCCCTTCCGGGCGCCCTGGTGGGACGTGGCAGGTCCAACCAGCAAGCTCCACGTGGTGACGCGCGAGTTTGGATAAAACTTACCTCCGGGCGCTCGGATCCCTTCCGGGCGCCCGGATCCCTTCCAGGCGCCCGGATCCCTTCCGGGCGCCTGGACCTCCGGGCGCTCGGATCCCTTCCGGGCGCCCGGACCTCCTATTTCCAGGAACTCCTTCTCCTGCAAAATAGAGTTAGTCTGAGGCAAATATATATCCTGTAAAACAGATTGTTAGCACAATTAAAGTTCAACAAAGTAATAGCAAAGAGTATGACTTAGATTCTGTCTTTCCGAGACCGGAATCTAGTCACGATCTCGACTTAGATATCCGAAATGGGTCTAAGCCGGATCGACGCCTAATGTTCCCTTCTCGGGAACGCGTCCTCGCAGTCACTCCCCTCAAGTGACTTACCTCACTTACCTGCCAGACGTCCGGTCAGCCCGTTGACCCGTCTGGACTTCGTGCCAGCTATCCGCCGTCGACCTAGCTGGACTTCTCGCCAAGCGTCCGGTCAGCCCGTCGACCCGCTTGGTCTTCTCGCCAGCTATCCGGTCAGCCCGTCGACCTATCTGGGCTTCGTGCCAGACATCTGGTCAGCCCGTCGACCTGTCTGAACTTCTCCTACACACTTGATCAAAGTGTCAGACAACAACAAACTAACTTAACCTGATTTGTCATTCATCAAAACTTAGGTTAAATCGTTAATTCTAACCGCACCAACAGAAGAGTTCAAGACGAGTGAAGAAGAAGTCTTAGAAGTTCAAACCTCAACCTCATCTACCGGAAAGAGCGGGAAGAACCACATCAAGTGCTTCGAGTGTGGAAAAAATTAGATACTACAAGAGTTGGTGTCCTTTGTTCAAGAAGATAATGAAGGTAAACCTTAAACCCAGTCAAGTAATTTAAAAACTAATATGCGTTGTAGGGATAATGTAAAGGGGAAGAAGTATATTAGATGTTTCAAGTGTGGTGAATAAAGACACTACCATACAAAATGGCCAAGGAAGGGAGAACTCAAGAAGATGGAGCAATTGAAGAAGTGGAGAAGAATGGAGACTCAACTCAAGGAGGAGCTCCAAAGGTAAAAGGGAAGGTAAACCCTAATTTGAAGTTTAATTCAAATTTAAATTCCTTCATACATATTAGAAATAATATAAATTATTTACCCATGCATAATTAAGAATTTAGATATAACCATAGAAATAGGGTTAACATAGTTGATAACCCTAGAAAATTGAATTTTAAGGTTAAACCAAACCAAAAACAATCTACTTTGCCTAAGGAGAGGAAAGTAGTTCAAAACCAAGGCATTAATTCCAAGAAGAGAAGACATATATCTAAAAAGGAGGGTAGATCTAGGAATTTCCATGGTGGACAAGTGGACTCTAGGATTAGAAACCTAGAATTAGAAAATCAAGCTTTAAGGGAGAAGCTTGATACGGTAAAAAAGTCTTAGGTAGATTGATTAATAGATCTAAAGGATTTGATAAGAAGTTGGGTAGTCAAAGACCCAATGGTGATAGATCCGGTTTGGGATACCGGTCTTTATCAAACAAGGGCAAATGGAAGTTAGCCATGGAGCACTTTGGCCGGTATGCCATAGTAGAGTCCTCTAAGGCCAAAAGAAGGTCACATGCAAAGATTGAAAGTACAAATGATAATGGAAAATCCTCCAAGGCTAGAGAAAAGTCATGCTAGGGTAACATATGATTATAGTAAGGAGAGATCAAGAAATTGCAAGGAAAAGTCATTTAAGAATAAAGAGAAATTAGTCAAGGACAAGGTGTCTAAGGTTAAGAAGGTCATGTTTGTAGGCCAAGTGTCACCTGAGGTGCACCGAAGTGACCTAGCTATAGTGGATGTGTCACCTAGGGAGGTGACTAAGGTTAAGAGCTTTAGGGGAAGCTTAAAGAGTCAAATTGAGACTCATGGTCAATAGATTTCAAGTGAACCTTACTTAGGATTCTAGATGAGTCATGGAATGTGCCAAAGGGGTTAGAAATGAACTTGAGTCTCTAATCTAGTTGGTTGACACATTTGGGATGTGATTCATGAATGAAAATATGAAATGGGATACATATTACATGATAACTAGTTTTAGATGTATAAATGTCATATAAATTAATGCTAGAGATGCATTATGATTTAGTACGGGCAGATACATCAAGAGAAAGTCAAAATTAGGAGTTTAGGTCAAGGTTCAGTTGAACCATTTAAATAGTTTAAATTTTATGTTAATCTTGGGATCTATGATAGATATATTTTTGAATATATTTTTCCCAAGTAGACAATGGTAAAATTGACCTCTCCATAAAATTTAAATTTTTTTTGAGCTTTGTGAAATTTCTGGTACATTTCTAAAATTGAGTTTAAAAATACAGTTTGAGCTAAAATAGTGTATCAGTTGATTAATACAATTACAGTCGACTGGTAACACTATTTATCAAGCACAAAATGATTCTATGGATTTGATTTGATGAGGGCAATCAACTGGGATCTGGGGCAGTTGACTGATACAGTCTGATATTGGTTTTCAGCCATAGAAAATGACCAAATGAGGGATATATATGTATGTAATCTTATGAAAGATTAATACATGTTGATTATGGTCATAGAGGTATAAGAGACTAATAATTGGGATATTGTTAGATTTCTTTTTGATATGTGGCAGAGGGAGAAAAGTTTAGGTTTAAGTAGGAAACCTAAATACCTTTGCGGGAAATCCTAACTCAAGGGGAAGCTTAGGTGAAGGGGAGCCTAGGTTTGGGTTCTATTGCTTATGCATAAATGATTGCATATTTTGTTTGCATGTTTATTGCATTACATGTTTCCCTAACTTAAAAGGGTTGCCAAATATTAAAAAAGAGAGATTATTGGAGTAATCCGTGTGACTCTAAGTTTTGATGTTTGGACAAAGGTTTAAGTTAGGTTTGTTATTGTATTTGATGTGCACATGTGAGTATAAAGGATGCAGGTACAATAAAGAAAGTCTAAGTGGGATCTTGGCAAATGCAAAGTCCAAGTGTGGCTAAGCAAAGATGAAGACCAAGGTCAAAGGAAGGTCTTAAAGGCAAGTTGTGAATGATGAGGAAGCATCCGAGGAACGCAAGGCTGATGAAGGAGGATAGAAGGCAAGGTCATAAGAAGACTCGACAATAAGGACAAGACCGAAGGAAGCATCTTGAAGGCAAGACGTGAAGGATGGGGAAGTATCTGAGGGATGCAAGGCTGATGGAAGATGGCTAGAAGGCAAGGTCGAGGTTGTGTGGGCGAGGACGAATGCATGAGAGATTGTACTCGGGGTAAAATCCTAGGTTTAAGGTTTTACCAATCGATTGACATCTGGACTAGTCGATTGGGGCAAGGCACAGAATATTTCTGTGCCCAACGAATGTGAAAATTAGTCTATTGGTATAGTAGACAGTTGATTGGTACTGTAGTCAGTCGACTGATACACTGTAATAGTCAACTAGTAAAGAGTCGTTGGTAAAATTGTGAATTCTATGGAGTGTCATTAGCCAACACCAATTTACTGATAACGGTAAAATTAGCTTGTTGATTTCCCCAAGCAACCTTGGTGATGACAATAGATTTGGTTAAAGGCTATTAGAGTCTCCAAAGCTCTCTTGATGATCAAGAGTGTGTGTTCAAGTGTTTGTGGTGAGATTTCTCCACCGACAAGGAGCTTAAGCTAGCCGGAGCTTTCTGGAGAATCATCCACTAACGGATTGGGATCGTCCACCTTACGGACAACCGTGGAGTATGTACCCTAATCTCCGAACCACGTTAAACGAACGTGTTAGGGTTTGCTTGTTTTTTTATTGTCTTTCATATTTATAGGTTAGCTTTCGTATATATTATTGTTTGGATTTCCGCTACGCTAACGAGTATAGGAAAACGACCGAAGTGGGTGATCGACTATTCACCCACCCTCTAGCTGGTGTTAAATGTCCCAACACGTCGTTCTCCCAGGAGATATTGGAGGACAAATTGTCAAACTAGTTCCAACCCTTAGCGATTGGAAAATATGGAGGAACGACTGGCCAAGAGGACCATCTATTCAAATTCGAGAACGCAACCATCCTCTATAAATACACAGATGGAGTTAAGTGCTGAGTGTTTCTTACCACCCTCTCTGGCTCAACACAGAGATGGTTTAACCAGCTTAGAGTCAGGTCCATTTACTATTCCCACGAGGCATTCCTCCACCACTTCGTTAGTAGCCGTTACCACGAGACTACATTGAGCCTTTTCCCCTCAAACAGGGACCCAAGAAGGCACTGAGAGTGTACATTAAAAGATTCGACCAAGTGACCATGGATATCCTCTCGGTCACCCTGAAAATTTTGGTAAGTACCTTCTCCCAAGGGCTCACTGATGGGGATTTCTTCCATTCTTTGATCAAGAAGCTCCCGAAGGAAGAGCGACTAAATATATCAATATGGAGGAGGCTCAATCTGCCAGAAAAGAAAATAATACATCAACTCCTGTAATCACTCAAACAGAACGCAAGGCTCTCCCTCCACCCTCACAAGGTGTAGGTTAGCATATGAGTCACCAAGTTGAGCCAAGAAGGGAGGAGAGAGCAGTGCATAAGGTGGAAGAGGTCTCAAAAGTGACTATAGTGCAAGATCGGTCGCTTCCTAAAAACCACTAGTGAGTGCCATCAGTATGCCAAGAGGCTTTGTCGACTAGTGGAGTCAAGAGAAACAAATAAAGGATCATCCTTGCTCCCCTCTCGAGGATCTCCTTTAAGAACATAGTGGGAAGAGCCTAGCTAATATTCAAACCAAACATCTAGTCGACATCTTCACAAAGAGTCTGATTGACAAAATTCAAAATGAGCATCCAACCAGAAATTCTCAAGGACCAAAGTTTCAATCCGATCAGAAGCTCCTAAATAGCCCTAGTGGCAAGAATTTTAAATTGAGGTTATTTCATTCGGTAAATTCTTTCAGCATCTTCATGTGGGATAAGTTTTAATCAACCGTCCAATTAGTAGCTCTGGCTGACATCTCCACCATGACGTCCGCTAGAAGGGGGTGAATAATGTCTTACTCAAAACGCCGCTTCTTACAATGGTTAGTGTGCACAGTGAAAATACAAGACAAACGCTAATAAAAGAAATTAAACTTAACACATTATTGATGTGCTAAATTCTACAGAGATGAGAATGAAGCTGAAATTTGTATGTGCTGCATTGCTTTTAGCAGTCAATTTAGGAGTAACATGTGGAAGGATAATACTGAAAAAAATTATTGTGAATTTCTGGAATTTGGATTGCTAAACAAGGCTGGATCTGGACATTTGAAGTTCTGTAACAATTCTGGGCAGTGCTATTTGGAGAGCTAATGGACATAGCTGCTGATTGAATTTTGAACTTTATACATGATAGAAATTCGGAATGAGTTTGCAATGATCATTACACAAATTTTGCAGGGACATTGAAGTGCAAAGTTGGAATATGGAAGTTGCAATTTGATGTGTCTACTTCGGAAATGAGCTACAACAAGTCAAAATTGTTCAAACCTGGAAAACATCCTATTGAAATCACATTTTTTAGATTGAAAACTAAGTATAGTTTCTGAAATTTTCAAGAAATGAACATCAATTCTTATTGCAATTCTCAAGTGAAACTGACAGTGAGGAGCATATTATAGTCCTATATTCTTGGCACTTTTGCAGAATATATGAGAAAATTTTCTTAGAATTTAAAAACATCAAAATTTTCTTAGAAGCTAAGTCATGTGTCATTTCTTATCAGCAATAACTTGGAACTCCTTGATTTAATTCCTGTTTAACCAGAATCCAGTGTATCCTTTTACAACTGTACTCTTCATGGATTAAGAGAAGATTTCCTAGAATTTCAATTTCTAAAATTGAATTATGAAACATGGATTGAATTTGATTTATGACTCTAGATTTTCAACATCATTGTTGAAGATTAAATTCCTGCCATTACATCAAATTCAAATTTTGAAACTGCAAGATTTCACTGCACTGCTAGTAATTAGAGTTTGTTGTAAGCAGAATTTGAAGTAGCTATTTGAAATTTAGAATTTCTGCATTTGATAGCAAGGATATTGTTGGTCCCTTTGGAGGCCGGCAAGAGGGGAGGGGTGAATTGCCCTACAAATTAAAACTCGAACCTTTCTCGGATTTCAACTATATAATGAACACTTGTAATAAATAAATAAAAGAGACTAAGTAAAGAAAAGCAGACACCAGAGTTTTACTTGGTTTGCAATCAGGGGATTGCTAATCCAAGGAATGTAAGCGCACTATCTGATTCTCCTCTGGGCGGAGTAGCCTCTTTACAACGTTGACAGCACAAATAAAAAGAACAGAATTGAAAGCACAGAAAGAATTGATTACAAGTGAGTTGTTTTGAAGCTTCTGGAACAAGGCTATATTTATAGCCTTGGTCAGGGCGCCTGGAAGGGTTCCGGGCGCCCTGGGGGGGATAAAACTTATCCCCCAATGTTCAGATCGAGTCAAAACTCAATATGGTCAACTTTATTGCTCAGGGCGCCCCGGAGGGTTCCGAGCGCCCCGGAGGGCTCCAGGCGCCCCGGACTGCTCCGGGCGCCCTGGAGCCCAAAGTCAACAATGTTGACTTTTTCGCCTCTGGTTCAGCTCGTCTCGGTCTGGGTCTTGTTCGCTCCGGCTCCGCTAGCTTGGGTGATCTCGGCCATCCGGAATAGGGCTCACCTGAACCCAAGTTTCGGCCTTCTCCTCGAGCAGCCTTCCTTCCCGGTTTCTCGTCCCTCGAACGCCGTGCACGTTCTTCTCGTCCACCGGTGTACTCTTCCGCGGTCACCTCATCCCTCGGACGCACCGAGCCCGTCGGCTCTCTCCCCGTGCCGTCCTTCTCGCTAGCCGCGTCTTCCGCTCGACTTCCTATGTTCCTAAGCTCCTACACACTTAGACACAAGGGTTAAACAAACGCAGGACCTAGCTTGTTTGATCACATCAAAACACCTTGGGGTTCCAACAATCTCCCCCTTTTTGATGTGAGCAACCCAAGTTAAGTTAGGGTAACCATATGCAATAAAAATGATTTATATTCCAATAAGTCCAAATATTTTTCAATTGAAAAATTATAGTACATCCCCCCTAGACTTAACATACTTCTCCCCCTTTGATCACATAAAAATTGGGGTTATAAATAAGTCTAAGGTAAATTCAAACAAAAACTTTAAGTGTAAAATATTTAATAATGTCTAAGTAAAATTCAATTTAAAGACACTCTTCAGAATTTTTCTTTCAAAAAAAATATTTAAGTAAAACATTTTTCAGATAAAACAGTCATAAGTGTTAAAAATAATTTTAAGTTTGAAACTTATCTCAGCATCCCCAAAAAATTTTTTCTAATTAATTAAAAAAAATTCTAAGTTAATATTCATAAGAAACAATTCTAAGTCAATTTTAAAAAATTATAAGGCAATATTATCATAAAAAAAATTCTAAGATAACTTAAAAAATTTCTAAGTCAATTTTCATAAAAATTTCTAAGATAATAAAAAATTTAAATATTTTCTAACACAAATTGAATAACTCTTTTAAAGCATTAAGTAATTTAAATTAATGCTTTTTCAGTTAGTCAATTAAACTTTTCATTCGATACTTGACTTCCAGGTCGTGGCGAGACACTAGGCCTTCTTGGTTATTGGAGCAACAACCACTTCCTTAGACAAAGCCTCATAAAAAAATTAGTTGTTTAATTTCCTTGCTGAAAATGCTAAGTCTAATTTTTAATTTTAAATTAAATAAGTTTTTGGAACCTAATAGAGGTTCCTACATACAGGATTAACCAAGTATTTCCTAGGTATATAGATTTTTGATATATTTCTAATTTGATTTTGATGAAATCTATAATACCAATTTAAACCTCCATAATTTCTAAAAGTAGAAATATTTGAACCATTAGATTTTTTCAATCTTTCTATTTCTTCTTTTAGTTTTTCATTTTCAATTTTCAATTTTTCAAAATCCTCTATAAGACATGATTTTGCCAAAATTCTCTTTATTTCTAAAATTTCATTTTCTAATTTGGCATTTTTATTTTCTAATTTATACATGGATTTAGTCATAGCTTTGATACCAAAGTAAAGTTCATCAGGGGGTAAGAGGCATACCTCACTTACCATATCAAACTTGAAGCCTGAATCTCCCCCTACTTCGCTACTTCCATCTGAGGTCGCTCCCCCTTCATCGATGCTGGGTTCTGATGTACTTTGTCCTTCGTGGCTTTCCATCAGTGCAATCCCCACATATTCTTGAGCTTCTAATTCAGATGAAGAAGTGTCATCCCAAGTTGCTTTTAGGTTGTGTTTCTTGGGTGTCTTCATTTTGACCTTCTTGAGTTCTGGGCAGTCTTCCCTTAGGTGTCTCTCCTTCTGACATTGGTAGCACCATACCTTTCTTCTACCTTTTTGATTCTTTTTATTCTGTATTTTAAATTTATTAGATCTAAAAAACTTTTTAAAGTTTCTTACCATGTACGCTTCTTGATCGTCTTCGGAGTCTGACTCGGGTTCATCTTTGTTGGTTGCGTTCAGCGCCATAGTCTGGGTTGTGTCCTTTGATATCTCTGCATATCTAGTTTCTTGTAATTCAAGGGTAGAAAACAACTCTTCTAAAGTACTTTCCTCCAAGTCTTTTGAGATGTAGTAATCATCGACGATTGATGTCCACTCCGGAGTTCTTGGAAACGCGTCGAGCGCGTAGCGTATAGTGTCCCGATTTGTTATCGTTTCACCAAGGTTTTCGAGACCAGTAACTAGTTCTTTTACCTTTGCATGTAGACCGGCTACTTTTTCACCTTTCTCCAGACGGATGTTCATCAGTTTGTTGCGGAGGATGTCCCTTCTAGCGAGCTTTGCTTCGGACGTGCCTTCGTGGAGTTCCAAGAACTTCTCCCAAAGTTCTTTAGCAGATAAATAGTTTCCGATGCGGTTGACCTCTTGAGGCGGTAACACGCTCAACAGGTGATGCTCCTTACGGCTGTTTGCTACCGACTCATTCTGCTCCTTCTTTGTCCAATCGCTCTCTTCTTTTTCTTTTCCATCTTTATCTATTGGATCTACAAAATCATATTTCATAATAAACCGAATTTCAAAATCTATTTTTAGGAATACCTCCATACGACGCTTCCAGTCTGCGAAGTTCCCCTCGAATTTTGGTGGGACGATACTTGGTCCGGCCATCTTGTTGCTTCGATCAGCGGTTAGTCCTCCTGAAGCGCCTTGCTCTGATACCACTTGTTGGTCCCTTTGGAGGCCGGCAAGAGGGGAGAGGTAAATTGCCCTACAAATTAAAACTCGAACCTTTCTCGGATATCAACTATATAATGAACACTTGTAATAAATAAATAAAAGAGACTAAATAAAGAAAAGCAGACACCAGAGTTTTACTTGGTTTGCAATCAGAGGATTGCTAATCCAAGGAATGTAAGCGCACTATCTGATTCTCCTCTGGGCGGAGTAGCCTCTTTACAACGTTGACAGCACAAATAAAAAGAACAGAATTGAAAGCACAGAAAGAATTGATTACAAGGTAGTTGTTTTGAAGCTTCTGGACTAAGGCTATATTTATAGCCTTGGTCGGGGTGCCTGGAAGGGTTCCGGGCGCCCTGGGGGGGATAAAACTTATCCCCCAACGTTCAGATCGAGTCAAAACTCAATCTGGTCAACTTTACTGCTCAGGGCGCCCCGGAGGGCTCCGGGCGCCCCGGACTGCTCCGGGCGCCCTGGAGCCCAAAGTCAACAATGTTGACTTTTTCACCTCCGGTTCAGCTCGTCTCGGTCCGGGTCTTGTTCGCTTCGGCTCACTAGCTTGGGTGATCTCGGCCATCCGGAATAGGGCTCACCTGAACCCAAGTTCCGGCCTTCTCCTCGAGCAGCCTTCCTTCCCGGTTTCTCGTCCCTCGAACGCCGCGCACGTGTTAGAATGTATACTAAAAGGCTAGCTTTTGGTATAAAACATTTATCTAGAAATAAGAATCACATTGGTCAAATGTCTACATTTGTGATAAATGTAGTTGTTCAATTAATTTATATTGTAGATAACATGGTGTGTGGTGTCACACACAGAAGATCATGTTATCAGTACCTTATAAATTATAAACAGTAGCTCACAACCATGATGGAAAGGAACAAACCATTGGAAGGTCGTAGTATAATTAGGTGTTAGTTTATCTTAATTATATAATTACACTAGTACACTAAGAGTGTATTGAGTAGGACCATTAGAGGTTGTTTCTTTTATACTGACTTTATAAAGGAACAAAGACCTCAGTTATTATGGAAGTGTGTGCTCTTAATCCTAATATAATAACAAGCACATATATTTGATATTTATTTCTTTAATTTATCAATGGGTGAGATTTAGTTCGATGAATCAATAAGCCCGATAAGTTGGGAAATGATATCACTTATAGTGTGTGTTGTTGATTATAGAAGGAAACTATGTCCTAGTAATCTAGGTTGAGAATGTCCCCAAGAGGAGCTCATAAGGATTGTCATGTTAAACCCTGCAGGTGGACTTAGTCCGACATGACGATGAAGTTGAGTGGTACTACTCTTGGAGCTAGATATTAATTAAGTGAGTTGTCAGTAACTTACTTAATTAGTGGACATTTGTTATCTTAAACACAGGGAGACTAACACACTCATGATAAGAAGGGGCCCAAAATGTAATTTGGGATTGGTGAGGTAGTTCAATAATAGTTCTTTAGTGGAATGAATTATTATTGATGAAATTAAGTTGTGTGTTCGGGGCGAACACGAGATGCTTAATTTCATCGGGAGACCAAAACCAATTCCTCCTCTCAGTCCCTATCGTAGCCTCTAGTATATAGAGATTTATACCCACCGCATACCCATCTTCTTACCCATCCAATGGGGTCGGCCAAGCTAGCTTGGAACCCAAGCTAGGGCCGGCCAAGACCAAGTGGATGAGCCATGTAGGTGGCCCGCCAAAGCTTGGGTTCCAAGCTTAGGTGGCCGGCCACTAGAATATTAAAAAGGATTTTTATTAAAATTATTTCTTATGTGGATATCATAATTTTAAAAGAGAGTTTAAAAATTAAAAATTTCCTTTTATAGCTTTCTACAAAAGATTAAGAGAAGAGATTAATCTCTTTCTTTATTTGTAGTTTAAAAGGATGATTTTAATTTTTGTAAAAACTTTCCTTATTTGTAAATCATCTACATGTTTAAAAGAGAGTTTAAAATTTGAAATCTTTCCTTATTTGTTGATTAAAGGAGGATTTTAAATTTTAAGAAGACTTTCCTTTTTAATCATGTTCATGATTTAAAAGAGAGTTTAAAATTAAATATTCTCTTTTATAAGTTTCTACAAAAGATTAAGAAAAGATTTGATATCTTTCCTTATTTGTAGATTAAAAGATATTTTAATTTATAGAGATAACTTTCTTTTTATCCACATGTTTAAAAGAAAGATTTTAATTTATTTCCTTTTTATAAACCAATCATGAAGGGATTAAATTATTGGAGAAATTTTTATAAATTTCCGGAAACAAATTAGGAAGTTTTAATTCTTGTTTTAATTAAAATTTTCCTTGATTTGGGGCTTGAGGTGGCCGGCCATTGAATTTGAAAAAGAAAATTATTTTTAATTAAATAATTTTTCCTTTTCAATGGAAAAAGAATTAAGGAAATTTTTATTAAATTTTCCTTATTTGCCAAGACCAAGGATTATAAAAGAGGGGGTAGAGAAGGCTTCATGGTTAATAATCTCTATTCTTTTCCTTCCTCTCCTCTTTGGTTTTGGTGGCCGGCCCTATTTTTCTCCTCTCCTCTTGTTGGCCGAAACTTATCTCTTGATGGATCTTTTGTTTGTGGCCGGATCAAGGAAGGAGAAGAAGGAGAGAAAGCAAGCCTTGTTTCTAGCATCCCTTGGAGCATGGTGGCGGTGGCCGAACCTCTTCATCCTAGAAGAAGTTTTGATGGCCGAAACTTGCAAGGAAGAAGAAGGTGCTTGGTGGTTCTCATCTCGGAAGATCGTTGCCCACACAACGTCCGAGGTTAGAAGAGGAATACGGTAGAAGATCAAGAGGTCTTTCTAAAAGGTATAACTAGTAATTTTTTTTTCCGCATCATACTAGTTATTTTTGGAAATAATACTAAATACAAGAGGCATACGATTCTAGTGTTTCGAATTTGTTTTCGATATAATGTTCTTTTATTTTTATTTTCCTTGTGATTTGATTGTTCTTTTCGGTTGATCTAAAGTTATTTTAGGAAATTAAATATTAGCTTTCCTTAAAAGGTTTTGTCTAGTCGGTGGTGGTTGCTCCCATATCCAAGAAGGCCATGTGCCTCGCCACGTCAGTACTGGGAACCAATTTTGGAAATTAATATTTAATGGAATTAATAACTTAGGTGATTTGGATCAAACGTGTTATGTTCCGCAGGAGATCCAAGTCAAAGCCTAAAAGAACAAATAGATTAAGTTTTGGATCAAATGTGTTAAGTTCCGCAGGCGATCCAAAATTTAATTTAAAAGAACACATGGTAGCTAGGAAAAGGTTCAGACCTTTGTACAAAATTTTTGTACAGTGGAACCTCTAGGTTTTCCGAGTAGCAACCAACAATTGATATCAGAGCTAGGGTTTTGCCTCTGTGTATTTGGTATTAGTTTAATTATGCATATGTCATACATAATTTAGGCAGGATAATAGTAGGATGTGCTAACTTTGTGGATGCAGGATCCAACTATTATGGCTTATAGTTATTATGTGTGTGATTGGACCCTTGGACATGTCAAGGGCATTTTATTGTGTGTGCATGATTGTATTATAAAATACAGTAGGAGCTGTATTTATGTAACGGTCACCCTTCTTATAACTACTATTCTAGGGGCGACCGCTACCTCACTACTAACTATACTAAGGTTGTCCAAAGCAAATAAAAGCACTACTTGAAATTCTTGAAAAAAAAATTCTGAATTTAAATCAACTTCCTACTAAGCATGCCCAGTATACGACACAAGTGAAGCATGTCATATTACTAAATTCATACATTGCTAACTGTAATTGCAAGCTAAGGACTGTAATTGCATTACATTTAAATTCATACTTTTTGCATAGTTCGGTCATGGCTGTCCCTACTAATACTGCATGCACAATAATTCACCAACAGCCAAACCTTCAACCATTAATAAAGAAACATTAAACCGCCTTTATTGGTCTTTTTCCCAAGCATCGTATTTAGCATACATGGCAATTGCTATCAAGAATAATTTTGGAAAACTAATACCTCTACTGGTCTACAGCTAGCATACATACAAGAAATAGTAACTATCATACTTGCAATGGAAACATTCTCACCACAATTTCTTAGCAACTAAAATAATTTTGGCTACAACAGCATGCAATTTACAACAACTACAGCATATTAGAATTTGAGCTAAAATGAGCATGCAATTTATCGCTAAGCTGACAACATAAAAATGTCTGCACTTGCATGCTTATAAAACTCCACTATAGCAAACAAAGTCCCCTTTTTCAGCAGCCCAGCATGTAACGACCCAATTTTCCCTATTTCGAGTTCTAAAAGTCCTTATAAAAATCTAGAAATGCTTTAGAAAAATTCTAGAGATTTTTAGAAATTTTTAGAGTATTTTTATGGAATTTTTGGAGTTCGTTTGGTATTTTTACCAAGAGGAAGAAGTTTAAAAAAAAAAAAGTGTTAAGGTTGGGTTTTGAACTCAAGATCTTGGACCAAACTAGACCTTAACCAAGGTCAGCCAACCAACTAAGCTAAGCAAGTTTTGTTAAATATATATGGTGTGAAATATTCTTAAGCCATAGTTATATAATAAAAATAAAAGAAAAGAAAAAAATAAGTTTGTAGAAGCTGGGGTTCGAACCCAGCTCCTCGGCCCAAGCAGAACTCGGCCCGACCAACCGAGCTGTGCTCGATTTGTTAACTAGATATGAGAACAAATTGATTTAAGGTATAGTTCGGTTTAAACCCTAGTATAAGAAAAGGAATTTAGGTTTCTTTTCGGAAAAACAAACAATTTCTCTCAAAATTCTTCTCCTTCACGCGACGGCGCTCCTCTCGGGCGGAAACGCAGCGGCGGCTAGGGTTGGTTTTCCGGCGGCCGGCGAGCTCCCTTCTCCGTGGATTCTTCACAAGTTCGAGTTACTCTCGGCAAGGAGAGCGCGCGGGCACAAAGAAGAGCCGAAACAACCACATCTCCGAAGCCCTAGAGGTCGTCTCCGTCGGTTGTAAGTCCAAGAACGCTCGGTAAGTTGCTTCTCACCTGCAGTAGGAGTAGTTCCGCGAGCTTTGATTCTTCTTTGTTTGTTTTTTTGGCACGCTGTACAGAATTGGAATTTCTAGAGGTTTGAGAATAGTTTCGAGTTTTGTTTTGGTGTTTCCTTCGAGTTTTGAAACATGCTGTATTGTGGATGTTAGGAGCTTAGTTTTTCTTTCTTTGTCTCGACACATGCTGAGATGGGGTTGCTAGGGTTTAGTTTTACCTTTCTTGCATTTGGTATATGCTGTTTTGGAGCTTGCTAGGGATTTAGTTCCTTCTTTGTTTTCGGAGCATGCTATACAGGATTGTTGTTGCTAGTGGGCTAAGTGGTAGTACCGAAATTTACTTGCTGCTTTGTATTGCTGTTGTAGCCTGCTTAAAGAATTCGGTCCTATGCATGTACAGATTTGTTTATCTCGGTTGCTGTTAAATAATTTAGTGAGAATGCATTAGGAAATAATGTTTTTGGGAATTGCTCATTTGTTGCTCGTTATGTATCAGAACGCATGAAGAAAGGTTGTTGAGTATTGCTCTTAATTGCTAACTGTGTATCAGAATGCTTTTAGAAATAATTTTGAATTTTTCTAACATGAGAAATTTATTGCTCTTATTCCAGTAAGCATGAGAA
This sequence comes from Zingiber officinale, assembly GCF_018446385.1. NCBI lineage: Eukaryota > Viridiplantae > Streptophyta > Magnoliopsida > Zingiberales > Zingiberaceae > Zingiber > Zingiber officinale. Next base: position 151,710,465 of record NC_055992.1, on the reverse strand, counting down.
ATTTTCCATTTGCTAATAATTAAGCATGATCAGTTTCCTTTGCCATTAGATGTGCACGGTGATACTTTCTAGTCTCTTTTGCTATTAGAATATCTTTGCATGCAGATTTATGTTAAGCTTTGTATACAGATTTTCAGTACGTAGGGTGTGTTCTAGTGCACACCAAGTGCTTGATAAAATGCTTAGCAATATAATGCTACAGTAGGCATTTTAATAGCTCAGTAAATGCAGTAGAAGCATTTAAAATAACTTATTTAGTCTTGCTTCAGCTTATATGGGACTACGGTCCAATGGGTGGGCTCCCACAGTCGTCTCTAGGTTCAGATAACCTAGTAAAAGCAAGATAATTAATTAGTTTAAGATCCAGTATTTTACTTTTAGCAGTGGCACTGTACTGGACCAGATGTCCATTGGGTTGGGCTCCCACAGTCGTCCCTAGGTTTAGATAACCTAGTAAACCTTACTAGACTCGGAACTTGCAATCCCGGGTTTAGTTAGGGATGCGCGCACAGCAAGTACAGTTGCCGGGCCCATCAGCAGCATGATTATTATTTTAATCTATTATGTAAATAGTTTTCAAAACTTCACAAATTAGTTATGTGAATACAAGTTAGACTCGGTTTAGCATTAATTAGTTTAGCTTAGGTATCAATTCAGTTTCTTATTGATACACATGATAGTTCTATGATTAGCTTTACATGTTAGCTTTTCAGTTAGTTTCTTCACTATTTATGAGCATGATTAGCTATACGTGTTTAGTATTTCAGTTAGTATGATTCCTTATTGGTTTATGAGCATGATTAGCTATACATGTTTAGTATTTCAGTTAGTTAGATTCCCTTGCTATTTATGAGCATGATTATCTTTACATGTTAGCTTTTCTGTTAGTTGATTTCTTTGCTATTTATGAGCATGAGTAGCTTTACATGTTAGCATTCAGTTTTAGCATGTTTTTATTTGTATACATGCATATCGAGTTTTTGTGAGTAGATAGCGCTCACTAAGCTTTATGCTTATAGACTGCATTTCCTCCTACTGCAGATAAAGGAAAAGCTAAGGTATGAAAGGAAGGCGACAAGGTGGTGGTGATGAAGGTGTGTGATGGCTGGACTATGGAGAGATCATGAGTTTGCTAAGGAGTTGTTAAAACTTACCTGATTAAAGTTTCCTTTTCTTTTCTCCTTAATGCCATGGTGAAGTTGAGATTGTAATTGAGTCTATTCCGCACTTTGTTATGTTTTATTGTTGGAGTATTATCTGTTTACTATTGCTAGAGTAGTTTCATTCTTCTTATTGAGTTATTATACTGCGTGGTTGAGTGATTATATGTTCCAGCCGCCTGTGGCTGAGTATATATTATTTGTATTGTTGATTTGGTCACCGGTACAGGGGAGACTCTGCCGAAATTTTTCGGTAGGGTTTTCCTAAAGATTTTTATCATACCGGTTAAGTAGAGTTAGTAGTCAAGTAACGGTCATCCTTAGAGTGTAGTAGTAGTAAGAAGGGTGGTCGTTACACATCAATCAATTCCAGCCAACTTTAAAATTTCCAGCAAGGCATGGCAATACGAGTTTAACAATGCAAACTGAAACAGAACAGGAAAACAGCAATGCACTCATCCACCATATACTAGTCGCAGTAATACCAGAAAACTTAGTCTTTAGCAATGCAAAAGAATCAATTCGTAGGGACTCTTAACATTTTAAGGACAACTCTAATCAACTCTTAGCAGTAAAGAAAAGAGACTAAATTAACTGTATATCCAATGACAAGGAAAAAGTCTAATTATATTCTTGACAATGTCCCAAGCTTCCATAGTTCAACATCACACACATCCATCACGCATCTCCTTGTCGCCTTCCTTCATATACCTTAGCTTTTCCTTTATCTGCAGTAGGAGGAAAAAGAGAAAAAGATCTATAAGCGAAAACGCTTAGTAAGTACTAATCTATCTCACAAAACTCGCAATGCATAAATGTAATGCAAAAATACTAAAACTGAAATACTAAAGCAATCTGCATGTGCTCATGGTATACAGAAAATAAACTGGATACAAGTTATACTCACTAACTAGCAGGATAACAAGAAATTAATACTATAAGCTTAGAATTTCAGAAACTAACTTTTCATTTATTCTAAGCATGTAACTTGTTCCATTTCTTATATCCTTGTGTTAGAAATTAATCTTTTAATTCCTATCTTTTACTCACTTCTTCCTTTCTTTCTTTCTTAACTTTTCTTTTCTTTTCTTTCTTTGGGTTTCCTTTTCTTTGGGCCCAGCTTAGTACCATCTCATGCACGTTCCCTAATAGGTTGGGGTTGCGAGCCACCATTCCTAAAAGAGCAGACCTCGGTCTACCAGGGCCAAGACCTCGGAAATGGTCACCTGGATTTGTTTAACGACAAGCTCTTGGATGTCGGGTACTAGCCTCTTGTTTTAATTACTTGTTATCTTTCTTATTCTGTTATTAAAAATGCCTTGGCATTTAATTGAGCTTTTGGTGTGCTTTTAATCCTAAACCATTTCCAAAAGAACATAACTTCAGAAATTCTAAAACATGATAGTAGCATGGAAGGGAAGCTAATTCCAGCAACCTAAATCATGGTAACTCGACTGAAATACACAGAAATAGCATGGCAACAGCATAGAGTTTCTACACAGCAAGGTTTAAAGGAAACTTAGCATATTGTTCTGCACATTACAGTAACTAGCATGCATATTCAAACAAAGAAGCTTAGCTTGTCAAATTATCCAGGGAAAGCTAACAGAGAACGTCTCTTGGTGCAGGCAATTCCAAAACATGCTAATCCATAATCGTATAATGAATGCTGTGCTAAAAGAACACTGCCCTTAAGGACAAAACATGCTCCCACCAGAACTCACGGCAGGAATTCAAGGAAACGAATGCTGCGCTTTTAAAAAAACTCTACAGCATAAATTCGGAACCTAATCCACTCCACCCCTTTTTCCTTCCTAAAGGCCACGGCAGGTTCAACAAGAACAAGGAGAAACAAAAACTTGATCTCCTGCAAGCTTAGATTCGGCACAAACAACACTACATGCTCAATCAAACAAAAACTAATCCTTGGAATCCCTGTGAAACCCACGGCAGAACACCCAAAAGCCAAAATCTTCATAGCATGGTTCGGATTCAAGTAACTCGGAAAACAAGGATGAAACCGAAAGATCGGAGCAACTCCTACCGCAGGTGAGTAGTACTTACTTGCTTTCTTGGACTTACAATCGGAGAAGGGGACTCTAGGGTTTCGGCTAGCTTCAAATCTCGGCGTCCCTTTTGTGTCCGCGTGCTCCCTTCGACGAGAGAAGCTCGGGTCCAAGAGGAGCTCACGGCAGTGTCCTTGTCCGACCGCCGGAGGCGAAGCCCGGGCGGCGGCTGCGATTTCGCCCGAGAGGATGCCGACGCCGCGGGAGAGGAAGGGATCGCGAGATTAGGTCACGGGAAAAATAATTCCCTTCTCCCCTTAACTTATCCCTTTTATAACCTAGGTTTAACTTTGCCCTTTACTATGACCCATATATATCCGCTTCATACTTATTAACAAACCACGCGTAGCCCAGTTGGTTGGCTGCGTCCGATTAGGTCGGGTCCAGCCGGAGGTCTTGGGTTCGAGTCTCACCTTCAACGGTTTTTTGACAAAACTCCTTTTCTTTTGTAAACCTACTAAACAACCTCCAAAAATTACGTAAAAATACTCTAAAAATTCCTAAAAACCTCTAGAATATTTTAAAAGTGTTTCCAAATATTTTTATGGACCTTTAGGACTTGAAATGGGAAAAATTGGGTCGTTACAATTTAGTTTTATTAGGATTTTATTTTTGATCTAGTTACATGTACATTCCTTTTATGGAATATAGGATCGATGGATGTAAATTTTATTTTATTTTCGATCTAGTTTACATGTACATTCCTTCGAGGAATATAGGATCAAAATGTAAAATTCTATTTATGTCGCGGATCGAATCTTGCAAAGCGTGGAACCTTCTAAGGACCAGAGGCGCAGCGGAACTAGGAGCAAGATGGATGCGACAGCTAGACCTGGTGGCAGTGGCCAAATATGGCAGCATCTTGGGATTACAACACACGGAGGACAACCAGAGATAAAAGCCATAATAGTTGAAAATAAGATTTTCTATTTATTGCTTTTATATTGTGCTATGTGTGCATGTTAGTTTACATATTTAGTAGGCTAGCATAGTTAAAATTCCTCATTTATAAATAACTAAGTGGGAGAAGGATTTTTAAGTAAATCCCATGGTCTCCATTACTGGTTTGTAAGTGATGCAAACAAGCTTGCGCGTTGGCTCTGAGTGCCTTCCTCCATAACGGATGAGCTTGTTTGTGGATCACTAGAACAGAATTCCATTTTTGGATGACTATAGGAAGTTAATTAAGAGCGTGTGATCTTCCCCAACGGAAGGGGCATAATCTTATTAATGGACTTAGTGTCAAGTAATGGTATACACTTAGACACATCTAATAGTATCCTCCCCATCGGAGTCACTGCTATTATTTGTGTGACCAAATGATACCAACTATTAATTTTATTTGTCAAAAAGTTAGGTTGACAAGATAATAAAATTAATGGGTTAAAACCCTCCTTTTACAAATGTTGAATTTGTATACGTCCACACTAACGTGACATGCAAAATTCACGGTGTTTGAGGTGTTGGTGAATTTAAATAATATTGTTTGAGGAATCAATATTTTTTTTTAAATTCAAAAGTTTTTGACCAAATATTTGATCAAAGACAGATCAACTATTAATTTTATTTGTCATAAAGTAAAATTGACGAGATAATAAAATTAATGAATAAAATCTCCTCTTCGATTTTGTATACGTCCACACTATCGTGGCATACAAAATTCATAGGGATTTTTAAGGAGTTGATCTTGACCAAGTATTTTTGTGATTCTTAGGTTTTAAAATGTTTGTCAATCCCCTAGTAGTCATACTATAAGAAAGACTTAGTAATCCTAATTGTAATGATTGAAAATAGGACTTGGACATTAAGGTAGACTGTCTTCTTAGAACTAAGAACAATATAGGTGTATTTAATTCATTAGTTGAAACATGTTTAGTGGTGTTATCTACCATAACCTGGAGTGTAGATACAGATGCCATTAATCATGTCCGCAATTCATTGCAGGGTTCCAGGAAACCCGGCAACTAAATGAAAATTAAAACACCGTCCACATGGGCACTACTGCAAAAGTAGCAGCTGTTGCAGTGGGAGAGGTTTATTCTCTAATAGGAATAAAATTTGGATTATTAGAAATTGTCTTTACATACTAAGTTTAGAAAGAACCTGATTTCAGTTTCTAAACTATTATAGAATAGATATTGTGTCTATTTTGATAACAAAGTTGTTATCAAGAAAAATAGGGAAGTTATCTATTCTGGTATGATAATTGACAATTTATAATCCAATAACTCCCACGATGCAACAAATGGAAATTAGTAGCACATCTTCTAATTTTAAGAGAAAGCAACCTTTGGAAATGAACCATTAATATCTTTGGCATCTAAGGCTAGGTTATATTAACTTGAGTAGGATTCATTGGTAGCTGATGAACTGTTGGGTTCATTGGTAGTGGAAATCTTTCCAACCTATGAGTCTTACTTGGAAGGAAAAATAACCAAGAAGCTTTTAAGTCTAAGGGGATTGGAGCCAAAGATATATAGGAATAGGTTCATTCTGATTTGTGTGATCCTATGACTATCCAGACAAGAGGTAGTATTGAATATTTCGTCTATTTTATAGACAACTATTCAAGATACAAATAAATTTACTTAATGTACCGCAAGACTAAGTACTTTGATTAGTTCAAAGAGTACAAGGCTGATGCGGAGAAATGTTAAAGTAAAAGTTACTATGGTAAGATCGTAGTGGCAAGTACCTCTTGGGAGAATTTAGGAGTCACTTATCAGAAGCAGGGATTCAATCCCAATTAACTGCACCCGGTACACCCCAACAGAATGATGTAGAAAAAGGAAGGTATAAGACTCTTATGGAAATAAGTAGATTGATGAGTTATTTAGAATATTACCAAAATTATTTTTAGGATATACTCTGGAAACGGAAGTGAATATAGTACCTTCCAAAGTCAGAACTCTCTACTCATATAGAATTGCTGAATAGACGTAAGCCTATTTCGAGGCATATTCGGATTCAGGTAGTCCAGCACATATGTAGAAGAGAGACAATGATAAGTTGGACAGGAATTCACTTGTTTGTGGGTTATCCTAGAGAAATGAAAGTATGTTTATAGTCTTAAAAATCAGAAGGTCATTGTTAGCATCAATGACCGATTTTAGAAAAGGACTATGTAATAAACCATGTGCCCATAAGAAAATTTATTCTTAAGGAAATAATAAAAGACATGTCTAATCTAGTACCAACTGTACAAGATGAGATACCACAAGGAAATTGCAACACGTATCACAAATGATACACAATTGCAGAAAGTGCCTCGTCATAGTGGGAGGGTTGTTAGGCAACCTAAAAAGATTCATGTTTTGGGAGAGTTTTTGGACTCGATCGCTGGAGGACATGAATCTGATCTTCGGACATATGACGAAGCACTCCAAGATAAAGATGCAACATCTTGGCAAAGAGTAATGAATAACAAAATTAGAATATATGTATTCTAATAAAATCTGGAAGCTTGTAGAACCACCAAATGGTGTAAAAGCCTTTGGGTGTAAAAATGTCTATAATAGGAAAAGAGGGATAGACAGGAAGGTAGAAACTTTCAAAGCAAGGCTTGATGAAAAAGGAAACTTTTTCACTGGTAGCCATGCTTAAGTCTATCCGGATTCTTTTATCTATTTGGCAAGTGGATGTCAAGACAACATTCCTTAATGGAAGTCTTGATGAAAGCATCCATATAAAGCAACCAGAAGGGTTCATTGCAAAGGGCTAAGAGCATCTTGTGTGCAAGCTCAATCAGTCTATGGACTGAGGCAAAGCTTCAAGGTCTTGGAACATTCGGTTTATCAAGGTAATCCAGACCTATGGATTTATTAAGTAAACGGATAAGTCTTGTGTATACAAAAGGTGTGATGGAAACGTGGTGGTATTTCTTGTACTATACGTAGATAACATTTTTGGTAGTTGAAAACAATATCAAAATGTTGTCAGAAGTAAGGGTATGGTTGTCCAAGTAATTCGATATAAAGGACTTGGGAGAATGTATATATTTTTGAGATCAAAGTAATAAGGGATTGAAAGAAAAAATATATTTTACTTATCCCAAGCTTGATACATCGGAAAATCCTTGCTTGTTTTAAGCATGCAAAACTCCTCAAAAGGTTTCTTACCTTTTAAGCATGGAGTGTCTTTATCTAAAGAGATGTCTCTGATGACATCAAAGGAGATTGAGGACATGTAGGCAGTTCTTTATGCTTCGGCAGTTAGACAACCTAATGTATGCTATGCACGAGATCAGAAATCTGTTTTGCCAAGGGCATAGTTAGCAGATATCAAAGTAACCCTAGACAAGAACATTGGACTGCAGTAAAGCATATATTAAAGTACCTTAGAGGCGCTAGAGATTATATGCTAGCTTACAAGGCAGTTAATTTGGTCCCTGTGGGTTACACGGATTTTGACTTCCAATCGGATAGGGACAATAATAAGTCGACCTCGGGGTTTTGTATTTACTTTAGAAGGAAAAGTCATAACTATGGAAGAGTGATAAGCATAGGTGTTTTTCTGGACTCCACCATAGAAGCTGAGTATATGGCAAGCCTCTGAGGTAGCCATAAAAGCTGAATGACTTAATTACCTCAAGATAGACTTAGATATGATTTCTGGTTTGTCCAAAGATTATTACAATTTATTGTAATAATGTTGGTGCAGTAGCAAACTCGAAGAAACCATAAGTCTATAAGGCAAGTAAACACAATAGAGCGCAAGTACCACCCAATACGAGAAATCGTATAAATGAGGAGAAGTTGTTGCCGCCTAGATTGCATCAGATGATAACCTAAGGTCCTTAAGGCAAGAGCTTTTTTAAAGGCATGGGAATCAGATGTATGGTAGCAGATATGATAGCTTAGTCTTTTAGTATAAGTGGGAGATTGTTATAATGTATACTAAAAGACTAGCTTTTGGTATAAAACATTTATCTAGAAATAAGAATCACATTGGTCAAATGTCTACATTTGTGATAAATGTAGTTGTTCAATTAATTTATATTGTAGATAACATGGTGTGTGGTGTCACACACAGAAGATCATGTTATCAGTACCTTATAAATTATAAACAGTAGCTCACGACCATGATGGAAAGGAACAAACCATTGGAAGGTCGTAGTGTAATTAGGTGTTAGTTTATCTTAACTATATAATTACACTAGTACACTAAGAGTGTATTGAGTAGGACCATTAGAGGTTGTTTCTTTTATACTGACTTTATAAAGGAACAAAGACCTCAGTTATTATGGAAGTGTGTGCTCTTAATCCTAATATAATAACAAGCACATATATTTGATATTTATTTCTTTAATTTATCAATGGGTGAGATTTAGTTCGATGAATCAATAAGCCCGATAAGTTGGGAAATGATATCACTTATAGTGTGTGTTGTTGATTATAGAAGGAAACTATTGTTGGTTGCTACTCGGAAAACCTATAGGTTCCACTGTACAAAAATTTTGTACAAAGGTCTGAACCTTTTCCTAGCTACCATGTGTTCTTTTAAATTAAATTTTGGATCGCCTGCGGAACTTAACACGTTTGATCCAAAACTTAATCTATTTGTTCTTTTAGGTTTTGACTTGGATCTCCTGCGGAACTTAACACGTTCGACCCAAGTCTCCTTAAGTTATTAATTTCATTAAATATTAATTTCCATAAAAGGTTCCCAGTACTGACGTGGCGAGGCACATGGCCTTCTTGGATATGGGAGCAACCACCACCGACTAGACAAAACCTTTAATAGAAAGCTAATATTTAATTTCCTAAAATAACTTTAGGTTAACCAAAGAGAACAATCAAATCACAAGGAAAAGAAAAAACAAAAGAACACAACTTCGAAAAAACATATTCGAAATTCTAGAACGTAAGCCTCTTGTATTTGGTATTATTTCCATAAATAACTAGCATGATGCGGAAATAGAAATTACTAGTTATACCTTGTAGAAAAACCTCTTGATCTTCTACCGTATTCCTCTTCTAACCTCGGACGTTGTGTGGGCAATGATCTACCGAGATGAGAAACCACCAACCACCTTCTTCTCCTCCAAGCAAGGTTCGGCCACAAAGGAAGAACTTCACCAAAGAAGAAAATCAAAATACTAACCAAGCTCCAAGAGATGCTAGCTTTCTCTCCTTCTTCTTCTTCTTCTCCAAGTAGTATCCGGCCACCACAAGAACTCCAAGAGAGATGGAGTATTCGGCCACCACAAGAGGAAGAGAGGGAGAGGGTAATGGTCGGCCACAACACCAAGGAAAAAGGGAGAGAAAACAATAGAGGTTGTATCTCATGAAGGCACCCCTACCCCTTCTTTTATATTCCTTGGCCTAGGCAAATTAGGAAATTTAATTACAATAAAATTTCCTTAATTTTTCTTGACATGAATTAATTGAGAAAAATAAAACAAAATTTCCCAATTAACTTGAGATGGTCGGCCACATCATTGGAAACAAAAGAGGACAAGTTTTAATCAACAATTAAAACTTCCTAATTTGTTTCCGGAAATTTTAAAAAATAAAATTTCTCTTTAAAATCTCTTCATGGTTGATAAAAGGAAATTTCTATAATTTTAATTTTATCAACATGTGAATAATTTTTAAAGAAAAAATAAAACATCTCTCCAATCTACAAATAAGGAAAGAGATCTAATCTCTTTTTTTAATCTTTTGTAGATCTTTTACAAGAGAGATATTTTAATTTTAATTCTCTTTAAAATATATCTTCCACATAATAATAAAAATTAAAATTAAATTTCTTTTTAATTTTATTATATCTTCTATTAGCTTGGGTTCAAGCTAGGGCCGGCCACCCAATAATATACCTAGGCCGGCCCTAGCTTGGTTCCCAAGCTAGCTTGGCCGGCCCCTTATTGGTGGGTATAGAAGGTGGGTATAGGTGGGTATAGAACTCTATAAATAAGAGGCTACGATAGGGACCGAGAGGAGGAATTGGTTTTGGTCTCCCGATAAAATTAAGCATCCCGTGTTCGCCCCGAACACACAACTTAATTTTATCAATGATAATTCATTCCACTAGAGAACTATCATTGAACTAACGCACCAATCCCAAATTACATTTTTGGGCTCCTTCTTATTATGAGTGTGTTAGTCTCCCTGTGTTTAAGATATCGAATGTCCACTAATTAAGTGAGTTACTGACAACTCATTTAATTAATATCTAACTCCAAGAGTAGTACCACTCAACCTTATTGTCATGTCGGACTAAGTCCACCTGCAGGGTTTAACATGACAATCTTTATGAGCTCCTCTTGAGGATATTATCAACCTAGTATCTCTAGGACACAGTTTCCTTCTATAATCAACAACACACAGTATAAGTAATACCATTTCCCAACTTATCGGGTTTATTGATTCAACGAACTAAATCTCACCCATTGATAAATTAAAGAAATAAATATCAAATATATGTGCTTGTTATTATATTAGGATTAAGAGCACACACTTCCATAATAACTGAGGTCTTTGTTCCTTTATAAAGTCAGTATAAAAGAAACGACCTCAAATGGTCCTACTCAATACACTCTGAGTGTACTAGTGTAATTATATAGTCAAGATAAACTAATATCTAATTACACTACGACCTTCTAATGGTTTGTTCCTTTTCCATTTTGGTCGTGAGCTACTGTTTATAATTTATAAGGTACTGATAACATCATCTTCTGTATGTGACACCACATACTATGTTATCTACAATATAAATTAAATGAACAACTACAAACAAATGTAGACAATTAGACCAAATGTGATTCTTTATTCATAATAAATGTTTACAAAGCTTAGGCTTTCAGTATACATTTCAACAATCTCCCACTTATACTAATGACTAAGCTGTCATATCTTCTACCATACATCTGATTCCCATTCCCTCCACATGCCGATCGAAAGCTTTCACCGGAAGGGCCTTAGTGAAAGGATCTGCCAGGTTATCCGCTGATGCAATCTTGGCGATGACAACTTCTCCTCGCTTCACAATATCTCGTATCAGGTGGTACTTGCGCTCTATATGTTTACTTGCCTTATGAGCTCGTGGTTCCTTCGAGTTTGCAACTGCACCACTATTATCACAATAAATTGTGATGATTTTGGGCAAACTAGGAATCACATCTAAGTCCATTAAGCTCTGAGCCATGCTTCTTTAGGCGCCTCGAGGTCGCTACATATTCGACTTCCATGGTTGAGTCCGCATTGCTTAACACTCCTCCATGAAATGGCTCCACCTCCTAAAGTAAACACATAGCTGATGTAGACTTCTATCCCTATCGATTGAAATCGAATCCGTAACCCACGAGGCGATCGTCCGCTTGGTAAACTAGCATATAATCTCTAGTCCTTCTCGGGTACTTCAATACATGCTTTACCGGTCCAATGTCCTTGTCGAGGTTACTCGATATCTGTGACCATGCCCACCAAAACAGGATATCGTGTCTCGTCATAACATTGCATACATTAGGCTTCCTACACCAAGCATAAGGAACCGCTTTCATGTCCTCTATCTCTTTTGATGTCTTTGGAGACATCTCTTTAGATAGAGCTACTCCATGTCTAAAAGGTAAGAAACCTTTCTTGGAATCCTGCATGCTAAAACGAGCAAGGATTGTATCTATATATGAAGCTTGAGATAGACACAACATTCTCTTCTTACGATCCCTTATAATTTTGATCCCAAGAATGTGTGCACATTCTCCTAAGTCCTTCATATCAAATTGTTTGGACAACCAAACCCTTACGTCCGATAATACTTGACATTGTTGCCAATTAACAAAATATCATTTACGTATAGTACAAGAAATATCACCACATTTCCGTTATACTTCTTGTATACACAAGACTCATCCGGACACTGAATAAATCCATATGACTGGATTACTTCATTAAACCGGATGTTCCAAGATCTTGAAGCTTGCTTCAGTCCATAAATGGACCGATTGAGCTTGCACACTAGATGCTCTTTGCCTTTTTCAATGAACTCTTCTGGTTGCTTCATATGGATGTTTTCTTCAAGACTTCCGTTAAGGAAAGCTGTCTTGACATCCATTTGCCAAATCTCATAATTCATATGAGCAGCAATGGATAAGAGTATCCGGATAGACTTTAGCATAGCTACCGGCGGAAAAATCTCCTCATAATCGATTCCCTCTTTCTAAGTATACCCTTTCGCAACAAGCCTTGTTTTGAAGGTTTCTACCTTCCCGTCTGTCCCTCTTTTCATTTTATAGATCCATTTGCATCCAATGACTTTTACACCATCAGGTGGTTCTACAAGCTCCCAGACCTTATTATAATACATAGACTCTATTTCAGAATTCATTGCCTTTTGCCAAGATACTGCATCTATATCTTGGAGTGCTTCATCATATGTCTGGGGATCAGGTTCATGTTTACCCGGAATCAAGTCCGAAGACTCTCCTAAAAACATGAATCTTTCAGTTGCCTCACAACCCTCCCACTACGACGAGGCACTGTCTGTGGTTGTGTATCATGTGTGACACGTGTTGCGTCTCTTGTGGTACTTCATCTTGTATTGTTGGTACTGAAGTAGACATGTCCTCTCTAAGTTCTTCTAAAACAACTTTACTACTGGGCTTGTGATCCATTATATAGTCTTCTTCTAAAAACTGGGCATTGGTGCTAACAATGGCCTTCTGGTCTTTAGGACTAAAATAAACCACCTTTCGTTCCTTTGGGATATCCTACAAACACGCGAACTTCTGTACGAGATTCTAACTTATCAAGATCTGGTTTCAGACATGTGCTGGACTACCCCAAATCCGAATATGTCTTAGACTGGATTTCGCCCATTCCACAATTCTATGGGAGTAGAAGAAACCGATTTAGAAGGTACTAAGTTGAGAATATCGTTTCCAGAGCATATCCCAAAACGAATTTGGTAATTCGAATAACTCATCATCGATCTAACCATTTCCATAAGAGTCCTATTCCTTCGCTCGCTACACCATTACATTGGGGTGTTCCAGTGCATAATTGGGATTGAATCGACCTCGATAAGTAATTCCTAAACTCTCTAAGAGGTATTCGCCACCACGATCGATCGTAGTGTCTTGATACTTTACCTAATTGTTTCTCCACATCAGCCTTGTATTCTTTGTACTTGTCAAAGCACTCGGACTTGGCGCATTAGGTAAATGTATCCATATCTTGAATAATCGTCATGAAAGAGACAAAATATTCAAAACCTCCTCTTGCATGGACAGACATACCACACAAATCGAGTGAACCAACTCTAACACTTCTTTGGCTCTATACCCTTGGCCTTGAATGGCCTCTTGGTCATTTTACCTTCTAAGCAAGATTCACAAGTTGGAAAATTTTCCAACTCTAATGAACTCAAAGTCCATCGGCTATAAGCCTCTGAATCCTACTTAAATTAATATGACCAAGTCTTAGATGCCAAAGATATGCTTGGTTCATTTTCGAAGGTTCTTTTCTCTTATTAGAATTAGAAGATGAGTTATAAATTTCCATGTTTTGCTTTGTGGAAGAAATTGGATTTAAAGTATACAAATTGCCAACTAATGCACCGTAACAGATAATCACTTTATTTCTTTTAATAACTACATCGTTACTAAAGGAAACGAATATCCATCTAAAAACAGTTTAGAAACTGAAATTAAATTCTTTCTAAAGCTGGGTACATAAAGACAATTTCTTAAAACAAATTCCTATTTCTACTAAAAGATAAGTAGGCGTCTCCCATCGCAATGACTGCCACCTTAGTAGCATTGCCCATGTAGACGGTAATTTCTCCTTCGAGATAGTCGTCGGGTTTCTGGAACCCCTGCAAGAAATTGCAGACATGATCAATGGCTCCGTATCTACACACCAGGTTTTGGTAGATAACACCGCTAAACATGTTTCAACAACTAGAGTATGAGATATACCTTTGTTTTGGTTCCTACGAGGACAGTCCGCCTTCCAATGTCCCGCCTGCTTACAGATGAAGCACTTGCCCTTGACTTTCTTCTTTAAATCCCGTACACTGAGATTTATTCACTTTCTTTCTTGAACCACTTGTTTCTTCTTCTTCTTTCCTTCGGTTTAGAAGTAGAACCATTTTCAACATAGTGAATTTGAGCATTGTGACGAAATAATCCTTTTGCTGCTTGAAGTCAGTAGTTCCGCTAATGAATAAACCCTCTTATTCATATTATAGTTCAAAGACCGCTCAAAACTTCTAGGTAGCGTTGGAGGATCATATCGATATGGGTTTCCCATCAATTTCTCCTCCAAGGATGTATCTCGTTCGGATAAGCCATCATCTTTAGGATATGATCCCTTACGAGTACCCTCTTGCATGGTGGTCATTATCTTTCTCATGGCTTCTTGCCTAGAAGCCCTATCCCGATGACCAAAGAGTTCCTTGAGATTGTTCATAATATCATAGTCTGTTGGTAAAATCTTGATGTTGCAATACATTTGACATTGAAGCCAAAATGTAACACCGCGCCATCTCATCCGCTTTTACCCATTTCCTATGATATTCAATCTCCTCTTGGGTAGATTCACCATGGGTGCATCAGGGCAAGCTCAGTCAGTACATATTTATAGCTTTCAGTAAGAACAATGTCCGTGTTTCTTTTCCAATCTATGTAGTTTGGTCCAGTATGATGGACAGTGGGTTGAAAGACATCCTAAGAATCACAAATAGCTTTTGGTCAGAACTCTAAATTTAGAATAATATTGATTCCTCAAATAATACTATTTTAAATTAACCAACACCTCATAACACCGTGAATTTTGTATGCCATGTTAGTGTGGACGTATACAAATTCAACATTTGTAAAAGGAGGGTTTTAACCCATTAATTTTATTATCTTGTCAACCTAACTTTTTGACAAATAATAATAGTTGGTATCATTTGGTCACACAAATAATAGCAGTGACTCCGTTGGGGAGGATACTATTAGATGTGTCTAAGTGTATACCATTACTTGACACTAAGTCCATTAATAAGATTATGCCCCTTCCGTTGGGGAAGATCACACGCTCTTAATTAACTTCCTATAGTCATCCAAAAATAGAAGTCTGTTCTAGTGATCCGCAAACAAGCTCATCCGTTATGGAGGAAGGCACTCAGAGCCAACGCGCAAGCTTATTTGCATCACTTACAAACCAGTAATGGAGACCATGGGATTTATTTAAAAATCCCTCTCCCACTTAGTTATTTATAAATGAGGAATTTTAACTATGCTAGCCTACTTAAACTTGTAAACTAACATGCACACACAGCACAATATAAAAGCAATAAATAGAAAATTTAATTTTCAACTATTATGGCTTTTATCTCTAATTATCCTCCGTGTGTTGTCATCCCAAGCTGCTGCCATATTTGGCCACCGCCACCGGGTCTAGCTGTCGCATCCATCTTGCTCCTAGTTCCGCTGCGCCTCTGGTCCTTAGAAGGTTCCACGCTTTGCAAGATTCGATCCGCGACATAAATAGAATTTTACATTTTGATCCTATATTCCATAAAAGGAATGTACATGTATCTAGATCAAAAATAAAATCCTAATAAAACTAAATACAGCTCCTGCTGTATTTTAATACAATCATGCACACACATATAAATGCCCTTGACATGTCCAAGGTCCAATCACACACATAATAACTAAAAGCCATAATAGTTGGATCCTGCATCCACAAAGTTAGCACATCCTACTATTATCCTGCCTAAATTATGTATGACATGTGCATAATTAAACTAAATACCAAATACACAGAGGCAAAACCCTAGCTCTGATACCAATTGTTGGTTGCTACTCGGAAAACCTAGAGGTTCCACTGTACAAAATTTTGTACAAAGGTCTGAACCTTTTCCTAGCTACCATGTGTTCTTTTAAATTAAATTTTGGATCGCCTACGGAACTTAACACGTTTGATCCAAAACTTAATCTATTTGTTCTTTTAGGTTTTGACTTGGATCTCCTGCGGAACTTAACACGTTCGACCCAAGTCTCCTTAAGTTATTAATTCCATTAAATATTAATTTCCATAAAAGGTTCCTAGTACTGACGTGGCGAGGCACATGGCCTTCTTGGATATGGGAGCAACCACCACCGACTAGACAAAACCTTTAATAGAAAGCTAATATTTAATTTCCTAAAATAACTTTAGGTTAACCAAAGAGAACAATCAAATCACAAGGAAAAGAAAAAACAAAAGAACACAACTTCGAAAAAACATATTCGAAATTCTAGAACGTAAGCCTCTTGTATTTGGTATTATTTCCATAAATAACTAGCATGATGCGGAAATAGAAATTACTAGTTATACCTTGTAGAAAAACCTCTTGATCTTCTACTGTATTCCTCTTCTAACCTCGGACGTTGTGTGGGCAACGATCTACCGAGATGAGAAACCACCAACCACCTTCTTCTCCTCCAAGCAAGGTTCGGCCACAAAGGAAGAACTTCACCAAAGGAGAAAATCAAAATACTAACCAAGCTCCAAGAGATGCTAGCTTTCTCTCCTTCTTCTTCTTCTTCTCCAAGTAGTATCCGGCCACCACAAGAGGTTGTATCTCATGAAGGCACCCCTACCCCTTCTTTTATATTCCTTGGCCTAGGCAAATTAGGAAATTTAATTACAATAAAATTTTCTTAATTTTTCTTGACATGAATTAATTGAGAAAAATAAAACAAAATTTCCCAATTAACTTGAGATGGCCGGCCACATCATTGGAAACAAAAGAGGACAAGTTTTAATCAACAATTAAAACTTCCTAATTTGTTTCCGGAAATTTTAAAAAATAAAATTTCTCTTTAAAATCTCTTCATGGTTGATAAAAGGAAATTTCTATAATTTTAATTTTATCAACATGTGAATAATTTTTAAAGAAAAAATAAAACATCTCTCCAATCTACAAATAAGGAAAGAGATCTAATCTCTTTCTTTAATCTTTTGTAGATCTTTTACAAGAGAGATATTTTAATTTTAATTCTCTTTAAAATATATCTTCCACATAATAATAAAAATTAAAATTAAATTTCTTTTTAATTTTATTTGGCCGGCCCTACTAGCTTGGGTTCAAGCTAGGGCCGGCCACCCAATAATATACCTAGGCCGGCCCTAGCTTGGTTCCCAAGCTAGCTAGGCCGACCCCTTATTGGTGGGTATAGAAGGTGGGTATAGGTGGGTATAGAACTCTATAAATAAGAGGCTACGATAGGGACCGAGAGGAGGAATTGGTTTTGGTCTCCCGATAAAATTAAGCATCCCGTGTTCGCCCCGAACACACAACTTAATTTTATCAATGATAATTTATTCCACTAGAGAACTATCATTGAACTACCGCACCAATCCCAAATTACATTTTTGGGCTCCTTCTTATTATGAGTGTGTTAGTCTCCCTGTGTTTAAGATATCGAATGTCCACTAATTAAGTGAGTTACTGACAACTCATTTAATTAATATCTAAGTCCAAGAGTGGTACCACTCAACCTTATTGTCATGTCGGACTAAGTCCACCTGCAGGGTTTAACATGACAATCTTTATGAGCTCCTCTTGAGGATATTATCAACCTAGTATCTCTAGGACACAGTTTCCTTCTATAATCAACAACACACACTATAAGTAATACCATTTCCCAACTTATCGGGTTTATTGATTCAACGAACTAAATCTCACCCATTGATAAATTAAAGAAATAAATATCAAATATATGTGTTTGTTATTATATTAGGATTAAGAGCACACACTTCCATAATAACTGAGGTCTTTGTTCCTTTATAAAGTCAGTATAAAAGAAACGACCTCAAATGGTCCTACTCAATACACTCTGAGTGTACTAGTGTAATTATATAGTCAAGATAAACTAATATCTAATTACACTACGACCTTCTAATGGTTTGTTCCTTTTCCATTTTGGTCGTGAGCTACTGTTTATAATTTATAAGGTACTGATAACATCATCTTCTGTATGTGACACCACATACTATGTTATCTACAATATAAATTAAATGAACAACTACAAACAAATGTAGACAATTAGACCAAATGTGATTCTTTATTCATAATAAATGTTTACAAAGCTTAGGCTTTCAGTATACATTCCAACAACTATGTCCTAGTAATCTAGGTTGAGAATGTCCCCAAGAGGAGCTCATAAGGATTGTCATGTTAAACCCTGCAGGTGGACTTAGTCCGACATGACGATGAAGTTGAGTGGTACTACTCTTGGAGCTAGATATTAATTAAGTGAGTTGTCAGTAACTTACTTAATTAGTGGACATTTGTTATCTTAAACATAGGGAGACTAACACACTCATGATAAGAAGGAGCCCAAAATGTAATTTGGGATTGGTGCGGTAGTTCAATAATAGTTCTTTAGTGGAATGAATTATTATTGATGAAATTAAGTTGTGTGTTCGGGGCGAACACGGGATGTTTAATTTCATCGGGAGACCAAAACCAATTCCTCCTCTCGGTCCCTATCGTAGCCTCTAGTATATAGAGATTTTTACCCACCGCATACCCACCTTCTTACCCATCCAATGGGGTCGGCCAAGCTAGCTTGGAACCCAAGCTAGGGCCAGCCAAGACCAAGTGGATGAGCCATGTAGGTGGCCGGCCAAAGCTTGGGTCCCAAGCTTAGGTGGCCGACCACTAGAATATTAAAAAGGATTTTTATTAAAATTATTTCTTATGTGGATATCATAATTTTAAAAGAGAGTTTAAAAATTAAAAATTTCCTTTTATAGCTTTCTACAAAAGATTAAGAGAAGAGATTAATCTCTTTCCTTATTTGTAGTTTAAAAGGATAGTTTTAATTTTTTGTAAAAACTTTCCTTATTTGTAAATCATCTACATGTTTAAAAGAGAGTTTAAAATTTGAAATCTTTCCTTATTTGTTGATTAAAGGAGGATTTTAAATTTTAAGAAGACTTTCCTTTTTAATCATGTTCATGATTTAAAAGAGAGTTTAAAATTAAATATTCTCTTTTATAAGTTTCTACAAAAGATTAAGAAAAGATTTGATATCTTTCCTTATTTGTAGATTAAAAGATATTTTAATTTATAGAGATAACTTTCTTTTTATCCACATGTTTAAAAGAAAGATTTTAATTTATTTCCTTTTTATAAACCAATCATGAAGGGATTAAATTATTGGAGAAATTTTTATAAATTTCCGGAAACAAATTAGGAAGTTTTAATTCTTGTTTTAATTAAAATTTTCCTTGATTTGGGGCTTGAGGTGGCCGACAATTGAATTTGAAAAAGAAAATTATTTTTAATTAAATAAAGAATTAAGGAAATTTTTATTAAATTTTCCTTATTTGCCAAGACCAAGGATTATAAAAGAGGGGGTAGAGAAGGCTTCATGGTTAATAATCTCTATTCCTTTCCTTCCCCTCCTCTTTAGTTTTGGTGGCCGGCCTTATTTTTCTCCTCTCCTCTTGTTGGCCGAAACTTATCTCTTGGTGGAGCTTTTGTTTGTGGCCGGATCAAGGAAGGAGAAGAAGGAGAGAAAGCAAGCCTTGTTTCTAGCATCCCTTGGAGCATGGTGGTGGTGGCCGAACCTCTTCATCCTAGAAGAAGTTTTGATGGCCGAAACTTGCAAGGAAGAAGAAGGTGCTTGGTGGTTCTCATCTCGGAAGATCGTTGCCCACATAACGTCCGAGGTTAGAAGAGGAATACGGTAGAAGATCAAGAAGTCTTTCTAAAAGGTATAACTAGTAATTTTTCTTTCCGCATCATACTAGTTATTTTTGGAAATAATACTAAATACAAGAGGCATACGATTCTAGTGTTTCGAATTTGTTTTCGATATAATGTTCTTTTGTTTTTCTTTTCCTTGTGATTTGATTGTTCTTTTCGGTTGACCTAAAGTTATTTTAGGAAATTAAATATTAGCTTTCCTTAAAAGGTTTTGTCTAGTCGGTGGTGGTTGCTCCCATATCCAAGAAGGCCATGTGCCTCGCCACGTCAGTACTGGGAACCAATTTTGGAAATTAATATTTAATGGAATTAATAACTTAGGTGATTTGGATCAAACGTGTTAAGTTCCGCAGGAGATCTAAGTCAAAACCTAAAAGAACAAATAGATTAAGTTTTGGATCAAACGTGTTAAGTTCCGCAGGCGATCCAAAATTTAATTTAAAAGAACACATGGTAGCTAGGAAAAGGTTCAGACCTTTGTACAAAATTTTTGTACAGTGGAACCTCTAGGTTTTCCGAGTAGCAACCAACAACACGTTCTTCTCGTCCACCGGTGTACTCTTCTGCGGCCACCTCGTCCCTCGGACGCACTGAGCCCGTCGGCTCTCTCCCCGTGCCGGCCTTCTCGCTAGCCGCGTCTTCCGCTCGACTTTCTGTGTTCCTAAGCTCCTTCACACTTAGACACAAGGGTTAAACAAACGCAGGACCTAGCTTGTTTGATCACATCAAAACACCTTGGGGTTCCAACAGATACAATCTATAAAATATTTCAAGAAGAGAAATGAACAACAATGTCTGTAAACTGTCCAATTCTATTCAGTAAATTTGATAGCAGAAAAGAAAATAAAGAAAGAAATAAAAATAAAACAGAGAAGGAAGGGACTTTCATAGATCTAGTGTGCCATTTTGGAATTCTTGTGATGACCACTGGCATTTTTAATTGGAGCATTTGTTAATTCATGCCCAAATAATGCCAACTTCGATGCCTGATGATTTCTGATCAGCTTAAGATGCAGGAATATGTCAGCTTGAATCTGAAATTCATATAAGAATTTTTGAAACTCTTACAAAATAAAGGTTGTTTGGTTATCTTTGTTCCAAAGTTTATGGAGATTCTGAACTAATCCAAAAGGCTGAGAAAGAATAAGGGTTTTGTGTGTCGATTGTGTTACTGCTGTTTGAGACTCAACTTTGTTTGACTCTCCAACCATACAACAGAATGGTATTTCCTTTACTGATTAAGAAATAAGAACAATGCACAGTAGAAACTTGCAGAAATGTGTGTCAATTCATTTCGAAATTCTTTACTAGAGACAATTTTAATTGAACTTGAATTGATTCATTGGCATTTGATGAATCTTCTTTTCTAAGACTACCATGATTTAAAGCATCAGAAGCTATTATTCACTAATGCTGATGGGAAATGGAGAAGGGTACTAGTTTCGAGTGTTTTCCCATTCATCATATACATCAGGAATTTAGTGGATTGAGAAATGTGGGCATGTTAAGCATAGCCAGTGTGAATTCTGCAACTCAAAGAGCTTGACAGAACATATCAGTTGCTGAAATTTTAATAGAACACTTTGATAGGGCCTAGAATTCTGCTACAAGAATTCTGAAATCTGATTTCAAATAAAGAAATTGCATAGTTAGTTTCTGATCCGGCTGTAAGAATGGGGGGCCCACCCTCTGAAGGGTCCCAGCCTAAGGACGGATGGAAGGCTGGTCAAGCGGGTAATGGTCCGAGCGGAGCTAGAAATAACTCATCCATGGGCTTGGGTTTCCGACGCCAAGGCAGGAGGATCGAAGGGCCGAGCGGGAATCCGCTCTTCAGGGCCGAGCGGGTTGTCAGTTCGGCCAAGATAAGGCAACAAAGGTGGCGAGCGCTATCTCTCGGCTCGGGATATGGGATATCGGCGAAGCATGTCGATGATTAGGCAAAATCGCACGATGGAGGATCTTGCCGTCACATCATGGAAAGGTTGTCTGATGGCGATATGACCTCATGGGCGTCTTCCGGATCCATATCCGGGCATGGCCCTGCCAGAGACCCATACAGGCATGGTCAAGCGGTGGTTGCTTTGATTGGCGCGCGCAGGCTCTTTGAGAGGTCTATATAAGGTCTCCATTTCTTCACGGGAGGTACACGAGTCTTTAAAGCCACTTCTTTGCTATTTCCTCGCTGACTTGGCGTCGGAGGGCCGTCGTGGGACACCCTCCGGCTCGGTTTTGTTCGAGTTCGCGAGCACCGAGGATCTAGTAGGGGCGCCCGTCCCGGTGTTCGTTGACCCTGGTTGGACGAGATCAATTTGGCGCCGTCGTGGGAGCACTGCATTGAGCAGGAACAATGGGCGAGGTTGGGCGACAACACGGTGACACTTTCAGAAGAACTCGATGCTCTAGTCGAGATGAGGGCCACCAAACTTATGGAGCAAAACAAAAGCATCGCCGAGCGGTAGGAGCAACAAGCAACATCTGCGTCGGTGGGGCGGAAGCACCTCAAGCCACCGTCGCATTCCATCGGGCCTTATTTCGCACCCTGAGCCGCACCAGCTCGAAGAGATAGAGGCTCTTCTTGACGAAATGCCAAGGCGGGATGACAGAAAAGGAAGCTCCCGAGCGGACTCATCTCCCGAGTGGATCAATCGCCAATTCTCGGAGGCTATTCTACGAGACCCTTTACCCAAGCACTACGTGCTCCGACGATCGGCGAGTACAGCGGAACAACGGACCCGGATGATCATCCGGTAAGTTTGATAACACGACTACACTCCATCAATATACAGATGGAGTAAAGTCGAGTCTTTCTTACCACTCTCTCGGGATCGGCTCAGCGGTGGTTTCGGAGGCCGGACGGATCCATCACTAGCTTCAAGGACTTCGAGCGGCCTTCCTCCACCACTTTGCCAGAGTCGGCGTTATCGGAAGACAAGTGTCGACTTGTTTGCCATCAAGCAAGAGCCAAGAGAATCGCTTGAGCTTACATCCAGTGATTCAACCAAGTGGCGATGGATATCCCGACGGCCACATCGGAGCGATGATGAATGCCTTCACGCAGGCCTTGTGGATGGGGACTTCTTCCGGTCGCTCATCAAAGCCGCCGAGATTATGATCATATGCTACATCGGGCTAACGAATACATAAGCGTGGAAGAAGCACAAGCCGCTGGAAAAAGGAAACTCCGAGCGGGCACCTATTCATGCCGGGCGGAAACAGCACCGCTCAGCGACCACCTAGAGGACCAAGAGCCGAAGCCGCCCGTCCTGGTCACCCGTACAAGAAGTGGCTGCCGCTCGGAAAGCCAAAGAAGAGGTGGACCCTATGTTCTGCCTTCCACCGGACGGATACTCACAACACGAAGGATTGTCGAAGTCTTCCCTTCGTGGCTAATCCCGTCCGAGGAATGCCGAACGACGGTCACCTCCCACGACAGGAGACAAAGGACTCATGAAGCTGACCGGACCCGAGAGGCGACATCAGCATACACCCGATCGGCATCGATCTCCGAGGCAGGATAATCGCCGGGCGTCCAGAGAACGGTCCCGACGTCCACTCGAGAAGAGGAAAATACTTCCGGGGCGAGATCAGCGTTATTGCGGTGGGCCGGCCGGAGGAGACTCAGCCAACCGAGCGGGCGTTGGCACTGGATCCACGATCGGTGTAGCCAAGCGCGGGCAAGTGGACCGGAAATCACTTTCGGGCCCGGAGACTTAGAAGGAGTTGAAGTGCCCCACGACGACGCTCTGCTCATTAAAGCGGTAATAGCAAATTACACTATTCACCGCATATTTGTTGACACAGGGAGCTCGGTCAACATCATATTCAAGAAGGCTTTTGATCAGCTGCAAATTGATCGAGCCGAGCTGCAGCCCATGATGACCCCCCTCTACGGGTTTACGGGCAATGAAGTTCAGCCGGTCGGACAGATCCGGTTGGCTACCTCGCTGGGAGAGGAGCCGCTCAGGAGGACCAGGATAATAAATTTCGTGGTGGTTGACTCTCCCTCGTCCTACAACGTCATTTTGGGACGACCGGCGCTCGGCGAATTCCGAGCGATCGTCTCAACCTTCCACCAGAAGATGAAGTTCCCCGTCGAAGACAAGGTGGGAGAAGTACGAGGAGACCAGTTAGCAGCTCGGCGATGCTACATCGAGATGGTCCGAGCAGAATCCAACTCCGCTCGGAAGGTGCCTCGAATCGAGGTAAATACTATCACTGAAAAGCCACCCGCCTTAATTTACGAGGAAAAAGAAGAGGTGCAGATTCATCCGACCCGATCGGAGGCCACGACTTTTGTTGCCTCTGATCTGGAGGAAAGCGAAGGAGGAGCTGATCCAATGCCTCCGCGAAACCATGATGTATTCGGTGACGACATGAATTGCACGAATTTCGCGAGCATAGCACGATGAATTGCATGTCC
The DNA here is from genome assembly GCF_018446385.1 of Zingiber officinale. Lineage (NCBI taxonomy): Eukaryota > Viridiplantae > Streptophyta > Magnoliopsida > Zingiberales > Zingiberaceae > Zingiber > Zingiber officinale. The sequence continues at coordinate 151,686,127 of NC_055992.1, read as the reverse complement.
GACCGGACCTTTCGGCGATGAAGCGGAGAAAAAGGGATTCGGTCGGCGAATGCCATCATCCGGGCGGAGTAGAGAAACTTCTGCGAGGTGCAGTTCCCGAGCTGGTGGCTAACGTAGTATTAGTCTCAAGCCGGACGGCAAGTGGAAGTCTGCATCGACTTCGGGACTTAAACAAAGCATGCCCCAAGGACTTCTATCCTCTGCCCTGGATTCTACGGCTGGCTGCGAATTAATTTGTATGTTGACGCCTACCAAGGCTATCATCAAGTGCCGCCGCCAAGGAAGATCAAGAAAAGTAAGCTTCGTGCGACGGCACATATTGCTACAATGTAATGCCGTTCGGATTGAAGAATGCCGGGGCCACCTATCAACGCCTGATGAACAAGGCGTTCAAGGAGCAGATCGGGCGTAATCTGGAAGTCTATGTGGACGACATTCTTATCAAATCCGTCCGAGCGGCCGATCTCTTCAAGGACATGGAAGAAACCTTCCGAACGCTTCGCAAATATGGAGTCAAGCTAAATCCCCAAAAGTGCCTCTTCGGAGCAAAAAGAGGGCGTTTCTTGGGGTACATAGTGACCGAGCGGGGAATCGAAGCCAATCCCAACAAAGTGAAAGCTCTGCAAGATATACCGCCTCCAAGAAATACAAGGGAAGTGCAGCGGTTGACCGGTCGGATAACTGCTTTGTCCAGATTCATCTCCAAAACCGCCGACCGGAGCTTACCATTCTTCAAGATCCTGCGCAAGGCTACTAAGTTTCAGTGGGATGAAGAATGTGACCGAGCATTTGAAGAATTGAAAACATATCTAAATTCTCTGCCTGTACTTGCCAAGCCGATCGGGGGTGAGTCACTTTATATGTATCTGTCGTCAACTGAGCACTTGTGAGGGCGAGCGGCGAAGAGCAGCCGGTGTATTTTCTAAGCCACATTTTAAAAGATGCTGAATCTCGTTACACCGGGCTCGAGAAGTTGGCCTTTGCTTTGGTTCTAGCCGCTCGGCGCCTTCGACCGTATTTCTTGGCTCACACCATCATTGTCCGGACGAACAGTCCACTCGGAAGAGTACTGTTGAATCCAGAAGCGTCCGGACGGCTCATCAAGTGGACGACAGAATTAAGTGAATTTGACATCCAATATCAACCCCGCTCGGCGATCAAAGCCCAATCCTTGGCTGATTTTGTGACCGAAGTGCAAAGGCCAGAGCCGGAAGCTATGTGGAGAATATATGTGGATGGGTCCTCCACTCGGCTCGGAAGTGGGATTGGAATATTGCTGCTCTCACCTCAAGAAGAGAAGATGCACCTATCCGTCCGGCTGGATTACAAAGCTACCAACAACGAAGCAGAGTATGAGGCCCTCATAGCCGGATTGCAGGCGGCCCGGCATGTGGGTGCCGGTCGGGTGACTCTCTATTCGGATTCACAGTTGGCCGCTCAACAACTTGCTGACACCTTTGAAATCAACAGTGTTCGGCTTAAACTCTACGTTGAGGCCTTTGAAAAACTCAAAGTTACTTTCCGAGAGGTGCTTATACAGAAGATCCCCCGAACGGAGAACCAGGCAGCAGACGAGTTAGCCAAATTCGCGAGTTCAATAACACCAGTTGCCATTCAGCAACCAATTGAAAAAGTACTGCTGGTGGCACACGTCGATCGGATGCAAGGCCTCACGTTTCCAAGCGACTGGAGGACACCTATTATAGAATTTCTCCGTTCGGGCACCACACCCTCCGATGAATATGCAGCCCGGCTCCTCAGAAGAAGAGCCGGTCGGTTTACACTCATTGGAGATCAGCTTTACAAGAAAGCTTTCTCGCGCCCGTTGCTGAAATGTGTAAGCTCGGAAGACTCAGCTTACATCCTCCAGGAAGTACATCAAGGATCATGCGGGGGTCATCCGGGCGGGCGCTCATTGGTCAAGAAGATCCTCTTGGCCGGATACTTTTGGCCAACTTTACAAATAGATGCCGCTCGGACAGTATCTACCTGCCTTTCATGCCAGAAGTATCACAACTTCTCTCACCGACCGGCCGAAGAAATGAAGGCGTCAAGCGTTTCATGCCCGTTCGACCAATGGGGGATGGATATTGTCGGTCCATTTCCGATGGCGGCTGGGCAGAGGAAATTCTTACTAGTGGCGGTAGACTATTTCTCCAAGTGGGTGGAGGCCGAGCCGCTAGCAAAGATCACTGAACAAATGGTTAAAAAATTCATCTGGCAACACATCATTTGTCGGTTCGGCATCCCTCGTCGACTAGTGTCCGACAACGGGCGGCAGTTCACAGGGAAGATGTTAGAGGATTGGTGCAAGAGCTACGGCATCGAGCAACATTTTACGTCCGTGGCATACCCCCAAAGCAACGGTCAAGCCGAAGTAGCCAACCGGGAAATTCTCCGTATTCTACGCACTCGGCTCGACCACGTGGGGGGGAGTTGGCCGGATGAAGTGCCGGGCGTTTTATGGGCCATCCGGACGACTCCTAAGGAAGCAACGGGCGTCACACCTTTTCATCTGGTGTACGGCGGCGAAGCAGTCATTCCAGTTGAAGTCGGCGTCGAGTCCGCCCGGATCCAGAGCTACGATGATGACAACGCCGAACGGAGAAACATGGAGCTGGATTTGGTTGACGAAGAGCGTGCCAAGGCATCCGTTCGGCTGATGGCGTACCGTCAACGGATGAAGCAAAACTACAACCGGCGCGTCATTCCCCGATCGTTCCAGGTCGGCGACCTTGTCTGGAAGAAAGTCAAGCCGGTCGGCGACGTCGGCAAGCTTGAAGCTCCGTGGGCAGGTCCCTTCAAAATCGTCGAAAAGCTCCGCTCGGGCGCGTATTATTTGGAGGATGAGGACGGTCGGCAGTTAGATAGGCCATGGAGCGCGAACCACCTCCAGCCTTACCGGGCGGGATGAAAGGTGTACCACTGTAAATCATCCTGTGTACTTTTTTTGACTAATACTGGAAATGCAGAAATGAAGAATCAAGAGAACAAATATAAGGCATTGGCGAGGAACGAATGCCCCGCGCCGTTTGGCCGGAGGTAAATTGATCGAGCCGAGCGTTCGAGGAACGAAGGCCCCGCGCCGTTCAGCCGGAGGTAAATGGGTCGAGCCAAGTGCTCGAGGATCGAAGACCCAGTACCTTCCGGACGGAGATAAATTATCCGAGCCAAAATGCTCGAAGCAGACCCTGAGCCGTTCGGCCAGTAGTACGTTCTCCAAGCTGGGTAAAAGGGGCATATGGATTATCCGAGCCAAGCACCCGAATAGTGAAGGCCTCCCAGCCGATTAGATTCGCAAGCAAATGACCCATGCCGTTCGGCCGGGCACAAAGACTGCTCAAGCGCGAGATAAGTTATGAAGGCCAAGGTCGCTCGACCTGGTAAGGAGTTAGCCTTGAAAGCCGACGAGCTCCGTCGTTAAAGATCGAGAGCCGCGCCGATCGGATATAAACATCCGCGCCGACGAGCTCCGTCGTTAAACATCGAGAGCCGCGCCGATCGGCTATAAAAACCGAGCGAAAAACCGACGAGCACCGTCGTTAAAAATCGAGAGCCGCGCCGATCGGCTATAAACATCCGCGCCGACGAGCTCCGTCGTTAAACATCGAGAGCCGCGCCGATCGGCTATAAGCGGAAACCGGCGAGCTCCGTCGTTAAGATCGAGAGCCGCCGATCGGCTATAAACATCCGCGCCGACGCATCGTCGTTAAACATTGAGAGCCGCGCCGACTATAAACCGAGCGAAAAACCGGCGAGCACCGTCGTTAAAATCGAGAGCCGATCGGCTTTAAACATCCGCGCCGACGAGCACCGTTAAAATCGAGACGGCCGCGATCGGCTATAAACATCCGCGCCGACGAGCTCCGTCGTTAAACATCGAGAGCCGCGCCGATCGGCTATAAAAACCGAGCGAAAAACCGACGAGCTCCGTCGTTAAACATCGAGAGCTGCGCCCATCGGCTATAAAAACCGAGCGAAAAACCGACGAGCCCCGTCGTTAAAGATCGAGAGCCGCGCCGATCGGCTATAAACATCCGCACCGACGAGCACCGTCGTTAAAGATTGAGAGACGCGCCGATCGTCTATAAAAACCGAGCGGAAAACCGACGAGCCCCGTCGTTAAAGATCGAGAGCCGCGCCGATCGGCTATAAACATCCGCGCCGACGAGCACCGTCGTTAAAAATCGAGAGCCGCGCCGATCGGCTTTAAACATCCGCGCCGACGAGCACCGTCGTTAAAAATCGAGAGCTGCGCCGATCGGCTTTAAACATCCGCGCCGACGAGCACCGTCGTTAAAAATCGAGAGTCGCGCCGATCGGCTATAAACATCCGCGTCGACGAGCACCGTCGTTAAAAATCGAGAGCCGCGCCGATTGGCCATAAACATCCGCGTCGACGAGCACCGTCGTTAAAAAATGAGAGACGAGCCGGCGTCTATAAATGTCCGAGCGAAATGTCGACGAGCACCGTCGTTAAAAATCGAGAGCCGCGCTGATCGGCTATAAATATCCGCGTCGTCGAGCTCCGTCAAAGATCGAGTTCCGAACTCGCGACTATGAACTTGGACAGAACTAAGGACGCCAAATAACGAGCGTTCGCAAGTACTAAATTAATTAGGTCTGATCGGCCAGCGGTTTGACAATACTTCGCATTCACTAAAGGCAATTAGCATGGCCAAGCGCTAAACGATTCTGAGGAAACACGTCAATTGATTAACCCGATCGGTCGTTTAGTAGGAAGCTAGGGGAGTCCAACTGATTCTACGTATAAGCAGCAACACACTAAAACGAGACAATGAAGGACAAACAAAAAATTCAAGCAAAGGAACATAAGGAGGCCGAACGGCACGTACAAAAAATGTTGCATCCGCCGAGCGGATGAAATACAGAAAGCACTTGAACTCGCCTCACTCTGGGTCTTCAAAATTAAAGAAGGCGTCCGGGATATCATCAATCTTGGCCGCCAGGTCGGAGGCGGGAATATGCATTCCCTCGGGAAGATGGCCACCCTTCTTCAAGTACGTCATAGTGACCTTGACCGCTTCGGCGAAAGTAGAAGAGACGTTGCCGCCGAATTTTGCGCCGAACCTCTCCGAGCGGAGGTATTCTTGGCGCGCTGCTGCTAGGCGGTTCGACTCTCCCTCCTTATATTTTTTGAGTGCCGCTCGGGAAGCGGCTAAGGTATCTTGGACAGCCTTCAAGTCCACCTCGGCCTTGGTGCGTTCTGCCGAACGGTCCTCTCGCTCGGCGTTCAGCTGGGCCTCCAGATCCTTGGATCGCTGATCTAGCGCACGGACGTCTACTTTCATCTTGTCCAAATCGGCTACCGCTCGCTTCTTCCGACGATGGCGCGCTTCACTTCCCCGTCCCGCTTCTTCACCAAGCCTTCTAGTCGGGCCACCTCTGCTTCTCTCTCTCAGCAGACAGACCTCCCGACACTTGGAGTTTTTCCAGGAGCTCCTCCAGCTCGGCTAGCCGATGGCTAGTGGCGATTTGCTCAGCCCAACGCTGTAAGGGAAATAATGAAATCAGGGATCAAACAGTAGCATCTTGCGAGAAGAAAAATGAATTTACCTGAGTGGCCTGCTGCATGTTGTTGTCGCCGAGCTGCTTGGGCGTCATGAGGGCCACTTGAATCTGCGCGTCCTCAAAAAGCTTGGCGAGCGGACCCGTCAGGGTTATTTCGTGAACAGGGCTCGAGGGCCGATCGGCGGACAGTAAATATTCCTCCGATGGGAATCGGAGGGTGGTCTTGATGGTCGGATGGCCGGACGGCGCTTCTTCAATTGCGGCCGCTTGATGCGAAGACTCCCCTATGGTGGAAGTTTCGCCCAACCGACGTAAACGACGACGAGTCCGGGGAGGAGAGCCGGAGGGCTGTGCGGTAGGCGAAGCCACGGGGGTCCCGATCTGTGATGGCGTGCGGCGGTGATTCGCCGATCGGCGCTGTGGTTCCCCTCTTGTGGCGGAGGTGAGTCTCTTGACGCCGCGAGCTTCAGTGGATCCGACTGAGGAACCCCGGCGGGGCGAGGAAGCGAGATGCCTCAACCTCCGTTGGCGGATGGGGCGACTTTGAGTGCGCCCCTCTCCACGTCTGGGCGGTGGGGATGAGACCCCAGCTCCTTTTGGTGGCGCTTCAATTTCCACGGCCTTCAACTTCAGATTTGGTGCGCCACATGACTTCAGCTGCGGTAAAAGAAATTAAAATCAATTAGACAAAAAGACTAAGAGAGTAAAGAATCCTTACTCATGCGGAAGGGAGATTTGCGAGCAGGAGACAATCAGAAAATACAACACCTTGAGAAGCAATCGGTCGATCTTGTATCGCTGGGATAACCATCGCCGCATGAAGATAGGTGGGTTGTACGAACTTGAGCTCCTACTGAGTCGGCCTGATGCGCCATTTGGTTGGAATCTTGGCCGCTCGGGAAGCGGATATAGAAGAAAACTCCTTCCGGTGTTTGTTGGAGGTCGGCATATTATCAAAAATCTAAAGCCTATTCTACTTTGGAAGATAAAAGTGCAGTTCGGATTGTTTAGGGTAGAAAAAGAAGTGGAATATTTTGGGGTCAAGAGGGACTTGTCGACAAAGAGGCGACCACCCGCTCGCCTAAAGGAATTCGGCACAAGTTGGCCGAGCGGGATGCGAAAATAGTTACAAACCTCTAAAATAAAGGGATGGGTAGGAAATCTAAGGCCGCCCTGGAATTGGTCTAGAAAAAAACAAATGGTGCCGATCGGGGGGTCATGGGGCCGGTCAGTCGGGTTGGCTACAACTATTTCATAGTTATCAGGAATCCCATATGTACGAACAAGGTGCCGAGCACCCTCCTCATCAAACCGACTCTCCATGGTCAGGTACCAAGGGCCATGAACACCAACAGCGGGTTTGGAGGAGCTTGCCATCTCGAAGAAGCAAAAAGATAACGAGGAATCGAAGGAATGGGAGCAAAAGAGGCAAAACAAGTTGGGAAGACCTTGTAAACGAAGGGAGAAGACTCACTGAGAAGGAAACGGACGGAAAGGATCACCAGTGAGATGGTAGCCGCCGAAAAACAAGAACTGGATCGTCGGAGGTCACGGCAGAGGAAGAAGCAGAAGGCAACGCACGAGCGAATATGCGGCGAAGGAAGGAGACGGAGGCTTTATACGGCTGAGGTCGGTCGGCCTCCGCCGTCGGATGCAGGTCACGGAAGACAAGGTCATCATCTAACCATCCATTTCAAAGCAATCGGCGTCCCATCGTACGGATCATCACCGCCACGCAAGAGGAGCCACGTGGCGCTCTGTCACCAAGCGCAATTAATGCGCCCATACGCCTTCGCCTTAATGAAGAGTTTGCGTGATTTTCGAGAAGATTTAGACAAGCAAACATCACGTTGAGCGACAAGACAACCATAACTAAATGAGCGGTGAATTTGGCGGAAAACGACCCGAGGATATTATAAGCGGTGGGCGGCGACGCCGCTCGGACACATAGTCGATCGATCGGACTCACGCCTCCTTCGACTAGACTTGAAGGAAGGCAAGTGATCCGGCCAGAATGGGGGACCCTCTGAAGGGTCCACGCTACGGATGGAGGGCTGGTCAAGCGGGTAATGGTCCGAGCGGGCTAGAAATAACCCATCCATGGGCTTGGGTTTCCGACGCCAAGGCAGGAGGATCGAAGGGCCGAGCGGGAATCCGCTCGGCTGGGACCAAAGGGCCGAGCGGGTTGTCCGTTCGGCCAAGATAAGGGTGAGGGTACAAAGGTGGCCGAGCGGCCTATGCGCTCGGCTCGGGATATGGGATATCAGCAGAAGCATGTCTGATGATTAGGCCGTACACAAGATCGCACGATGGAGGATCTTGCCGTCACATCATGGAAAGGTTGATACAGTAGCAGTATGGCCTCATGGACGTCTTCCTGACAGATCCATATCTGGGCATGGCCCTTCTGACAGACCCATACCTGGGCATGGTCAAAAGCAGGTGGTTGCTTTGATTGGCGCGCCCAGGCTTCTTTGAGAGGTCTATATAAGGTCTCCATTTCTTCACCGGAGGTACACGAGTATTCTACTTAAAAGCCACTTCTTTGCTATTTCCTCGCCTGACTTGAGCGTCGGAGGGCCGTCGCCGGGACACCCCTCCCGGCTCGGTTTTGTTGCAGGTTCGCCGGAGCACCTGAGGATCTAGTAGGGAGCGGCACGTCCCCAGCGTTCGTTGACCCCTGGTTCGGACAGGATCAGTTTCAATAATCCAATACAATAATTCGTGTGAAGAAACCAGAACCACAGAAATTCAAGTGCATGAGTTGAGAAGTTGATTATCCAACCTTAAGCAGGGACTAATGTATGAGCAAGCCTAAAAGAATTGAGGAGTTGCTGAAGGTTAACAAATGTTGAATTGCTGGAATGCTATTTCTTTGATGATCATATAACATTTGCAGAGTCCACATCTATTCTGATCAGTGTGCTCAAGAGGGGGGTTGTTGTTGGAATCAATCTTTTGAAAGGAATGAAGATAACTGGATGAAGAGTTATGCAACTAATCAATGAGAAACTCAAAATTCTAGAATTGGAATGAATTAGCTATAGTCGAATCTGATGCTGTCTCAAACTAGTTACAACTTGAACTTGAATTCTTGTATTACATAGCCAATTGACAACTTAATTCTTAATGATTTGAGCCAGAACTTCCTTGTATTCCAAATTTTGAAACTGGAAATTGAAGCAACAATGATTAGGAGTCAGTTGAGTTCTAAAAATTTTCATAAAGGGTTATGAATATGTTTTCCAAGTTTTAATGCAGGAATTTCATAAATCTCATTGATTTTAATTTCTGCAACTTCAAAACCATAGAAAGCTGATTTATTGCTTTGATTGCATTTCTGAAATTCAAGTAAAATGCTGAAACGTAGATCTGGGAAATCAGAATCCAGAATTCGAGTTTCAACAATATTTTTGAATAGAGATCTTTTGACACAAATTCTGAATATGTTTGTTAAATTCATACGAGTTCTTGCAATGTGGATGTCACCAGGGAGCTATAACATAATTAGATTTAGTCTTATTAAGTTCTTGAAGTTCCATTAAATTCAATTTCCAGTTCTGAAACTTAAGGACAAGAATCGGAAAATCAGTCTTAATTCTGGAATTTCATTGAATTTGTTTCTAGAATTGATGTACATATAAAAGGAATGGAAAGTTATCAGACAGTGTTATAAGGTAGTCTTTGTTGGGACCGATGTGCCCACTACAAGGGGGGGGGGGGTGAATAGCGTTTCGTCGCGCTTGCGTCGATTTGCTTCGTCTTATTGTTGTGTAGCGAAATACTCGAAGATAAACACTCACAATGCTAACAATTAGGATTTACTTGATATCAACCTCAAAAAGAGGTGACTATAATCCAAGGATTCACACACGACACGCTATCTCCACTAGGAACAACTCCTTATCGGTAGGCGTGAGCATTCGGTTAATTCAGTTAATTTGATATTAATTTTGTATAAATTATTTTTATTGTTATTTTAAATAAATTTAGTTAATTCGGTGTTAACTGAAATAATTGATTTGGTTAATTCAGTTTTAGTAAAACTTTGATTTGATTTGGTTAGTCAACACTAAATCGGTTTTCGATTAATTCGGTTAATTTATGGACCGAATTAACCGAATGCTCACCCCTACTTCTTGGTCGCAGCCGGAGGCAGAGAAGCCTCGTACAAATCCACACACAACAACACAACTCACACAAGAAGAAAATACAAGATATAACTACAATACACCCTTCTTCTTGCTTTCTTGTTGCTTGTTGTTGCCTCTTGAACCTTGGAGATGCTCCCCAAGTGCCTTTAAGAACTGGCGTGAATGTTGGAGAAATCGTCGTGAGGATCGGATAAGAATCGCAAGAAAAAGCTCGCAAAGAACTAGTGAAGAAAATGCTCCACCCAGGCTATATACAGTGCTTCTAATCGATTGAAATCAACCACAATTGATTACCACATCAGCACCGCTCCATCGCAGCCGTCCATCACCTTCATCCTGTGCAATGGTCACTTTCCAATCGATCGACTGATCGATTGGGACAGCCTAAATCGATCGCCCGATCGATTCAGCGCCTTTTTGTGCTCTCGCGTCTGCGTGAGAGCTTCTGCTGCCCAATCGATCGACCGATTGATTGGCAGCTCCCAATCGATCTCCCGATCGATTGGGAAAGTCTCTGTGCTCGTGAATTCACATCCCAATCGATTGGCCGATCGATTGGGCCTTCCCACAATCGCAGCATAGTCCAATCGATTGACCGATCGATTAGGCCATGGTTCAATCGATTGTCCAATCGATTGACCAGCCTGGACTTGACTCAATCTCAAGTCCAAAGTCTCCAACCCAACTTCCAGTCAACCGTGACATGTTGGGTCTCCATGCCTAGCATTTGGCCACACCCGACCAACCTCGAACTAGCCTTCTAGCCTCCTCCATCAGCCTTGCGTCCCTCGGATATCTCCCCATCCTTCACGCCTTGCTTTCAGGAGCTTCCTTCGACCTCATCCTAGTTGTTGGGTCTTCCTTGCCAAGTCATACCAGGACTTACCTTGCCAAGACCACATGCTTGGACTGACTCCTCACCAGGACTTTCTCCTACCTAGCTCCTCACTAGGATTTTCTCCTTTGCCAAGATCACACTTGGACTTTCCAACTACCTGGCTCTTCATCAGGACTTTCCACTTGTCTTGCTCCTCACCAGGACTTTCCAATTGTCTGGCTCCTCACCAGGACTTTCTCCTTCCTAGCTCCTCACTAGAACTTTCCCGTTGCTTAGCTTCTCACCAGGACTTTCCCTTGCCTAGCTCCTCACTAGGACTTTCCCAGTCAAGTCTCTTGTCAATCTTGACCTACTTGACTTGTATTCTCATCAACCTGGTCAACCATTTGACCATCTCCATAATCGGACGATTGCTCCAGCAATCTCCTTATATTGTCAAACATCAAAACTCAAATCCTGATTCAAGCTTGACTCAACTCAAGCTTAGTCAAACTGGTCAACCTTGACCTAGGAAAATTACCCCAACGATCTTTCCCTTTTTGATGTTTGACAATACCTCTAAGTTAGGCTAAATCCCATAACCTTAACCTCTTCTTTATACCAAGGCTAAATCCCATAGTCTTAACCTCTTCTTTATACCAAGGCTAAATCTCATAGCCTTAACCTCTTCTTTATCACAAGGCTAAATCTCATAGCCTTAACCTCTTCATGACAAGGCATGAATGAAGGTTTCCTTCATTCTCTCCCTTTCCTAGAGGGCAAACTCTCCCTGCTTAGGATGAAGACCTAACTTAACCTTCCATTCTCCCCCTTTATCACACATCAAAAACTGAAAATAAACTCTTTTCCATAAGAGTTAACTCTATGTTGTTTATAACCTCTGATCCTGTCCGAGCGCTGAGTCGACGGACGCTGGGGACGTGGCACGCTCCGCTGTCTCCGACTGGTGGTGTAGATCTCCGGCGAACCTGCAAAGAAGCCGAACCGGGAGGGGTTTCCCGGTGACGGCCCTCCGACGCTCAAGTGAGGCAACGAGAGAGGCAGCGTAATATGGCTACAGTAAAGATTTGCGCATACCTTCGTCGACGTCTGGGGGTCCTTATATAGGACCCCGGGGAGGCGCGGGCACGCTTCTCTATCCATGCACGCTTCGTCAAACATACCTTAACAAGCCTCTGTCAGAAAAGTACTTCTGGCACCATTCCACAATCATTCCGAGCATATCCCGGATGTGACGGTGGAAGTTTCCACCGTATGATCCTATGTACGACTCGGCCGCCAACTCTGCTGCTTGTTGGCGGTAGATGTCTTGAGGATGATGTTATCCCCTGTCTCCTTTGTTCTCTTGTGCTTCCTGTCTGTTCTAGGGCCGAGCGGTTAGGCCGCTCGGCAGGCATATCACTTCTGCCTTGGTCGTATGCTCGGATGAGACTGCTCCTTCCTGTGTTGCCTTGTGCACCGGCCGAACGAACAGCCCGCTCAGCCCTTGAAACCTTTTTACCTTGAGCATCGAAAACCTGACCCCTAGTCGGGTTGTCTTTCATTCGGCTCGAGGGATTCACAGCCGGTCAGCCCGCTTCATCCGGCCGGTCGGCCTACTTCGCCCGGTCGGCCGGGTCTCAGGGTTGAATCTCTTGACCTTTGACCTCCACGTGTCGTTGACCTTCCACCAACGAGGGTCCTCCGCCCTTACCACCGGATCACATGCCTCCCCCTCAAGTCTAGTCGAAGGAGGCGCTAAGTCCGACTGACTGGACAGCCGGTCGGCCTGCGTGATACCGCCCTGCCACTCGGGAATGTTCCTCCAAACGGCCGCTCGGCCTCTTCCGAGCACTGGCTTTGCTGCCGAGTTAACGGTCTTCGTTGACGCCCTTCGGATCTCCTCGGGATTCATGCAAATCTTCTCCATTAAGATCGAGCACGCGCGCTGTGCGCCGTAATGGCGCTCATTAAATGCACCCCTATGACATGGTGCCACGTGGCGCCTCCGCTAGCGTCATCGTACAGCTTGGCGATGTGTCCGATGGGACATCGACGGTTTGAAATGAACGGCCCGATGGGGGCCTCGATTCCTGTGACCTGCATCCGACGGTCGAGGCCGATCGGGCCCGACCTTATAAAGTCGCCACCTTCTTCCTCCGCCGCACCTTCGCCTTTGCATTCCCGCAGCCTTCTTCGGTGCTTCAGCATTCCGGCGACTCCGACTCTCCGTTTTCCGATGATTCCCCGCCGTCTTCCTTCGATCCCCAGCCTCTTTGTAAGGTTCCTCCGCCTTTCCTCTCTGTTTTCCTCGTCTTTTTTGTCGAGTTCTCGTCTTCTGGTCGCTGTCCCTTTCATTGTCTCTTTGTCGTGTGTCATTTTCTATTCTCTTGGCTTTTGCCTTCTTGCCCGATCGGATAATGGCCAGTTCATCTCGACCCGCAGACCTCACTTTAGGTTCTTGGTATACTACCATGGAGTCTCGCTTCGACCGGCGTGACGCCGAGGCTTTGCTTGATGGTTTTGACATTCCATCCGACTTTGAACTTATTCTACCCTCACTAACCGCTCGGCCTCACAAATCGCCGAGCGGAGCCATCTGTTTTTTTCACGACCAATTCACAGTCGGTCTGCGGTTTCCTCTTCACCCCTTCTTCGCCGACGTTTGCAACTTCTTTGGTCTTCCGCTCGCCCAATTAGTTCCCAACACTTTCCGTCTTTTGTGTGGAGTGGTTGTACTGTTCAAGATACACTGCATTCCTCTCCGACAGGAAATTTTTTATTATTTTTATTATCCCAAGCAGTCCAAGCTGGGTACCTATCTATTCTAGGCTCGGCCCGGTCTAGTCTTCTTTGATAAACTTCCTTCCTCCAATAAACATTGGAAGGAGTATTACTTTTATCTTCGTCTTCCCGAGCGGGCTCCCTTCCGAACCAAATGGCAGGTCGGACCGCCTACTTCTCCCGAGCTAAAAAGATTTAAGACCCGACCGGACTATCTCGAGGCCGCGAACATGCTTGCAGGTCTAAAGCTCGATATCAACAAGCTTCTGCCTGAAGGCGTGCTGTATATATTCGGCCTGAGTCCGAGCCACACTCCACTCCCGAGAAGCTTCGGTAAGAACTTCACTTGCGCATGTACTTTGAGTGCTAACTGATTTTCTTCTTTTTCCTTTGTAGCAAATATCGTCATGGAGTCTGTGATGCTCGGGATTTTGAAGAGGAAGGCCGAGGCGCTTGAGGCGGCAGCCGCCAAAGAGATGGAGCAATTGAGCATTTCCCCGGTCGGCTCTCACGAGGGTGAGAGCGAGACAAACGCGGAAGAGTCGGTCGCTCAGGCCTCACCCGTGGAGGTGACGGGAGGCGATACTTCAAATAGGGAGCCAGCCGAGCAAGAGGAAGGCTCCGATCGGGAAGGCGAGCACCCGCTCAGACAAAAGAGGCACCAGATGGAGACACCGTTGCGATCGGCTACTTCTGCTGTCCGCATATCCGAGCGGGCGGGATCCGATTCTCGAGGGAAAACTCTAATGGTGGAGGCATTATCCTCCGATCGGACTCCGTCTCAACTAAACTTGCCTGCCAACCCTATTGAGGCTATGCCGGTCAGCACTCTTCCACCTGCCCCCCACCGGGTCTAGCGCTTGGCTATTTTGTCCAAGTTCTCCGCCCTTGCCTCTGCTCCCTTTGCATCTGCTCACACGTCTCCCGGTCGGAGCCGCACCACCAGGGCCACCCTGCATCTTCCCACCGAGGAACTTTTGTCCGAGTCTGATCGACCGACCGCGCTTGAGCATATGATCACCATGAAGGGGCCCCTCGCCGAGATGTGGGCCGATGCTTGGGCCCGTGTCGCGATGATTCCGCTCGGCAAACTGGCCAACAACCATATGCAGCAGGCCACTGGGGTAAGTGTGTTTTCTTCCGAAGTCCTTTACGCCCTCTTTCCAATCGGCTATCAATACTCTTGTTTATGTCAGAGATGGATGGAGGAGATTGCTGTCTCCAATCGGCTGACCATGGTGGACGAAGAGCTGAAGAGGCTAAAGGGTCCGGGCGGCCCGTCCTCCCAGGGCCCCTCATATGCCGAGTTGCAGAAAGAGCTCAAGAAGACCCAAGATTTGTTGGAGGCGGAGCAAAAGAAGACGGTTGACTAGGCCTTTACTCTGTCCGAACTCGAAAGACAGGTCAAGACTCTTGACCAGAAACTAAGCCTAGCTACCGATCGGAAGAAAACGGCCATCGCTGATCTGGAGAAGAAAAACGTCGAGGCGCGGGGCCTGGAACAATGAGTTAAGGAGTTGATGGAGCAGCTGGACGGCTAGAAGGCGAGCCGCTCGGGTGAAGCGATCAAACATAAGGACGAATTGAAGAACTTGCAGGAGGCTCTTGAAGCTTCCCAAGCTGCCTTCAAGGAGTATCAAGAGGCTGAGCTAGGCCGAGTCGCAGCCCTGAAGCAGCAACACATCCACTCGAACGAATTTTCTGAGAAGGTCTGCGAGCGGATGTATACTGTCTTGAGCTGGCCATTGCCGCCACGATGGACTATTTGAAGTCCAAGGGTCAGCTTCCCAACTCCGATACCATCCCGGCCGAAGACTACGCGGCGCTCCTTTCTTCCATCCCGAAGACCGTTTATGATTTCCTTGAATGAAGTGTTTTTTGTAACCCTTCCGATCGGCTCTAAGGGCCTGAATTTTAATGAAGATATGTCGTCTTTTTATTAGCTTACTCTTTTTTTTCAATACTTGTGTCTTCCGATCGGAGCGCGAACTACTGCCGTTCGCGTCTCCCCCTTTTTCTTCTCGTTAATCGTTTCTCGTCCTGCCTTGCTTCCCAAAGGAATTTTTCACGAAGTATTCTCTGTAACTAGGTCGCTCGCCTGAACACCCCCACTTCTTTTAAATGGAATTCCCGATAGATGTTCACGAAGTACCTTTTGTAACTCGACCCTTTGTAACTTGGCCAATCGGCCGCTCCGCTCACAGGCCGACCTTTTTAGTATCTTCTCGCCGATCGATCCGGACGGAAGTACGTTATTATTTTCTTCTTGTCCCTAAGAACAAGGCTTGTCGATTGCTGGTGTTTATCACCGAGCCGAAGCCCGCATGACTTGTCGTGTCTATGCAAGATGGTCTTCCGGCCGGAGGGTTTATAGTCGCCGGTTCGACTCTAAGATTTAACGTCGCTGCTTGACGGTCTTCAGGTTGGAGGGTTTATAGTCGCCGGTTCGACTCTAAGATTTAACGTCGCTACTCGACGGTCTTCAGGCCGAAGGGTTTATAGTCGCCGGTTCGACTCTAAGATTTAACGTCGCTGCTCGACGGTCTTCAGGCCGGGGGGTTTATAGTCGCCGATTCGACTCTAAGATTTAACGTCGCTGCTCGACGGTCTTCAGGCCGGAGGGTTTATAGTCGCCGACTCGACTCTAAGATTTAACGTCGCTGCTCGACGGTCTTCAGGCCGGAGGGTTTACAGTCGCCGGTTCAACTCTAAGATTTAACGTCGTTGCTCGACGGTCTTCAGGCTGGAGGGTTTATAGTCGCCTGTTCGACTCTAAGATTTAACGTCGCTGCTCGACGATCTTCAGGCCGGAGGGTTTATAGTCGTCGGTTCGACTCTAAGATTTAACGTCGCTGCTCGACGGTCTTCAGGCTGGAGGGTTTATAGTCACCGGTTCGACTCTAAGATTTAACATCGCTCCTCAACGGTCTTCAGGCCGGAGGGTTTATAGTCGCCGGTTTGACTCTAAGATTTAACGTCGCTGCTCGACGCCCTTCAGGCCGGAGGGTTTATAGTCGCCAGTTCAACTCTAAGATTTAACGTCGCTGCTCGACGGTCTTCAATAATGAGCCTATGGCTCGAATAATATATGCCCGGCCGAACGGCATGGGGTCTTCGCCATTGAACATATGGCTCGGATAATATACGCCCGGCCGAACGACACGGGGTCTTCGCCATCGAGCATATGGCTCGGATAATATACGCCCGGCCGAACGGCACGAGGTCTTCGCCATCGAGCATATGGCTCGGATAATATACGCCCGCCCGAACGACACGGGGTCTTGGCTACGGCATCATGCAGCTACCCGCTTGGTGCACCATGATCATGCCTTTTCTTTGTTCTTATAGCTTTCATTCCTGCAACCAAATGATACATCCGAACGGAATATTCATGAAATATATTACATCAGCGCACCTTTTATCCAGCCTGATAGGGTTGGAGGTGGTTTGCGCTCCATGGCCTCTCTAGCCGTCGTCCATCCTCATCCTCCAAGTAGTAGGCTCCCGATCGAAGCTTCTCGATGACTTTGAAGGGTCCTGCCCAAGGAGCCTCCAGCTTGCTTACGTCTCCGACCGGCTTCACTTTCTTCCAGACCAAGTCACCCACCTAGAATGCTTGGGGAATCACGCGCGCGGTTGTAGTTCTGCTTCATCCTCTGCCTGTAGGCCATCAGCCGGACGGATGCTTTGGCTCGCTCCTCGTCAATCAAGTCCAATTCTAGCTGCCGCCGCTCGGAATTCGCGTCATCGTAGTTCTGGATCTGGACGGACTATATGCCGACTTCGACTGGGACGACCGCCTCGCCTCCATACACCAGGTGGAAAGGTGTTACTCCCGTTCCCTCTTTAGGGGTCGTGTGGATGGCTCATAAGACTCCTGGCAGCTCGTCCACCCAGCTTCCTCCCATGTGGTCGAGTCGAGCCTGAAGAATTCGGAGGATCTCCCGGTTGACTACTTCAGCTTGACCATTGCTTTGGGGATATGCCACAGACGTGAAGTGCTGCTCAATGCCATATCCCTTGCACCATGTCTCGAGCTACTTTCCGACGAACTGTCGCCCGTTGTCCGACACGAGCCGACGCGGGATGCCGAACCGACAGATGATGTGTTGCCAGATGAATTTCTTGACCATCTGCTCGGTTATCTTGGCCAATGGCTCGGCTTCCACTCACTTGGAGAAGTAATCAACTGCCACCAATAGGAACTTTCGTTGTCCGGTCGCCATAGGAAAGGGTCATACGATGTCCATGCCCCACTGGTCGAACGGGCAGGACACTGTGGACGCTTTCATTTCCTCCGTCGGCCTATGAGAACAACTATGGTACTTCTGACAAGAAATTCATGTTGCGACGGTCCGAGCGGCATCCTCATGCAGAGTTGGCCAGAAGTATCCAGCCAGCAGGATCTTTCTAGCCAGAGACTGGCCGCCCGGATGACCTCCGCAAGATTCTTGGTGTACCTCCTGGAGAATGTACTCGGCGTCTTCCGAACTGACACACTTCAGCAGAGGTCGGGAGAACGCCTTTTTGTAAAGTTGATCTCCGATGAGCGTGAACCGACCGGCTCTCCTCCTTAGTAGCTGAGCTTTGTCCCGATCGGATGGCGTGGCCCCTGAGCGCAGAAACTCCATGATGGTTGTTCTCTAATCGCTCGGGAATGTGAGGCCTTCCATCCGGTCTACGTGCGCTACCAAGGATACTTGCTCGATTGGTTGCTGGATGACGACCGGCGATATCGAGCATGCGAGCTTGGCTAATTCATCTGCCGCCTGGTTCTCCGCTCGGGGTATCTTCTGGACCATCACCTCGGTGAAGCTAGTCTTGAGTTTTTCAAAAGCCTCCGCGTACAACCTGAGTCTTGCATTATTTATCTCGAAGGCACCCATGAGTTGTTGAGCGACTAGTTGGGAATCTGAGTGAATCACCACCCGGCTGGCTCCAACATGTCGTGCGGCCTGCAGTCCGGTTATGAGGGCTTCGTACTCTGCCTCATTATTCGTTGCCCGATAGTCCAACCGGACGGACAAATGCATCCGCTCTCCCTGAGGCGAAAGTAGCAAGATGTAACGCACGAAAATTCTCAAAATAATTATTAGAAATATCCTAGTATTTTTCTGGAATTTTAGGATATTTTATGGAATTTTTAGAATAGCGGAAGTAGAAAAAATAAATAGAAAACGAAAATAGCCTACGCGGGAATTGAACCCGAGACCTAGCGAACCCTATGACTTATAGATAGCTTTAGTAAACCAAGTGAACCCAGCAGGGCCGTGCTGAAAGGAAAGGGAAACAATTACATTTATATTTGAGTTGGGTGAAATAACCACTTAATATAAATAGGGAATTAATAAGTAAAGAGTTATTTTTTTTTTACGTAACTCTCCTCTCCCTCAAACCCTCACCGCTGACCCCTCTTCCTTCCTCACCTCTCGGCGCCAACCTCAAGAAACCTAGGGTTTCAGTCCCAAGGGTCTCAAGAGCACCTCCGGCGACGACTCCGACACGAGGACGTTTCCCTCCGCGAGAGGAACGCATAGACGCGAGAAGATCGTTGAAGGGATCGTCTTCTCCGGAAAATCTAGCGATTAGAATCGTAAGAAACTACGAAAAGGAGGTAAGAAACCCCTCACCTGCAGTATAAGTAGCTTCCGTATGGTTTTTATGCATTAGTTTAGATATATGCAGTTTTTGGCACATAGGGGGTGCATTAGCGCACACCGAGTGCCCGATTAAATGCTTAGCTCGAGTAAATGCCACCATAGGCATTTTAATAGCCTAGATAAATGCAATAGAAGCATTTTACAGCTCATATAGTCTTGCTATAGCTTTTATAGGACTAGATGTCCAATGGGTGGGCTCCCACAGTCGCCTCTAGGTTTGGACAACCTAGCTCTAGGTTCAGATAACCTAGAAAGAGCAAGACAAGCAAAAATTAGCTATGTTAGTATTTTACTTTCTCAGTGGCACTGTACTGGATTAGATATCCATTGGGTTGGGCTCCCATAGTCGTCCCTAGGTTCAGATAACGTAGTAACCCTACTAAATTCGGGACTTGCAAACCCGGGTCTAGTTAGGGATGCACGCATAGCAAGTACAGTTGTCGGGCCCATCAGCAGCATGATTATGTATTTTCACTTATTATGTAATTAGTTTTCAGAACCTCACAAAATAGCTATGTGAAAGTAGTACAACTCTAGCATTAGTTTAGTATCAGCTTAGTTCAGTCCATGCTCTGTTTAGTTTTCTTATAGAGACATGTGATAGTCTTATGATCAGTTTTGATTTCCATATCTTATGAACCTGTATGCCATGTTTTAGTATTCACGTGTAGTGATTTCAGTATGCCATGTTTTCTCAAGTTCAGCATATGATTTTAATAGCATTCTTTTAAAAGCATGTTGCATCGAATGCATGTTTTAGTGAGGTAGATGGTTTCTTACTAAGCTCTCAAGCTTACAGATACTTTTTCCTTATACTGCAGATAAAGGTAAAGGAAAAATAGACTAGCGGAGGCTGGAGGTCAATGCAACGAGGAAGATGTGTGTGAGCTGGAGTTTGGAATAAAGATCCTAGGGATTTTAGCAAGTTTAATTATTAGAACTTTGTTATTTTAGTTTTTGCTGTTCAGTTGTTTAAATGTTATGAATTAGTGGATTATGCACCATGGTATGTTTAGAATGCTAGATAATTGATGTTAGGAGGCATTTCATTTAGTTTGGAATTGATATAAGTGATTTTGGCACGAAACAGTGCTGAAATCAGAGTGTGGGTACGAAATCAGAAACCCCAATCGATCGGTCGATCGATTGAGAAGTTCGTACCGCGAACAGTAAGCTCCTGGATCGATCAGCCGATCGATCCGGATGCCTTCTGTCGCGAACAGAAAGCCCTGGGATCGATCACTGGATCAATTGGTCAGTCTGGATCGATCAGCCGATCGATCCAACATATTGCCGAGCACAGTAGTGTGCTGAATCGATCACTGGATCGATCCAACCTAAGTACCCGAGTACAGTAACGAGTTGAATCGATCACTGGATCGATTCGACCATTCCAATCGATCCGTGGATCGATTGGGAGGCCTGATAACAACTGGAAAACCCTTAGCTCAGTTCCTTGACCATGGGGGATGTAAAATATGTCATGAATAGTTTAGATTACACCCCTTAGCACCTATAGAATAAAGAAATGATAATAGTTTAGCAAAGTTTTAAAATTTAGCACATCTTTCCGCACCTAAACTAGTGATGGTCATGGATATAGCTTAGCACAGCATAATGTGATGCCCGGCCTCACAGCCTAGTCAGTAGGAGGCGGGTCGTTACAGAGTGGTATCAGAGCAAGTTCCATACTTCCTACACACACATCAGCATTGAACCTGCAGCTTCCAAGTAAGAATACCTCTCACTTTGTATGTTATTGCTTTCATGTTTGTAGATAACCAAAGTATGCTTATCTGTGATAGTAACTAACATGATAGTATTAGCTATGTGAACGTGATAATTTAGTTATGTATGTCCTTTGTTCCTTTAGAAATGGCACAAGGACGCCCAGCTAGAAGGGCACCAGCTACTGAGCCCGGCATGGCGGGCGATTCGGTGCCTCCTCGGACCTTCTGACATTAGTGGCTCGATTCTGGCGGTAGCTAGAGCGACGAGAGATAGCCACCTTAAAGGCTAATCGTGAGAATACTCCCACGATCACGGAACCAAACTTAGCATGATGGTCTTAGAGTTCCAGATCCGACCTATAGCACAGTGGCCCACAGCGAGACAAGAAGAAGCCTATCGATCGGTGGCGAGAGAGTCAAGCTAGAAATTTCGAGCACCGATGAACCATGGGATGCAGGCACAGTTCTCTTGGAAATGCGATGGAGCTTACGGGTGGCGAAGAAGGTGAAATGTGCCTCCTTATGCCGAGATGCACGCATGTGGTGGGAGAGAATTGAGCGGCGCCCAGTAAACTAGATGACATGGGCTGACTTGAGGAATTCTTGAGGAGTTCTTTCACATGCGGTCACAAACCGCCACTACGGCGAGTTCACTGAGTTTCGCCAGGGCAACCTTTCAGTGGAGGAAGCGTGAAGAAATTCAACAGATTGGCTCGTCTATGCCTAAACTAGTCAGCAGAAAAAGAACGAGTCCGGTTGATGCTCAAGATGCCGAGGCCGGAGATAGCGATGAATGTGGTGGCGGCGTTCATAGGCCAAACCAGAAGAACTAGTCGGTGCTCGACCACCGAGCACTATCGAACAATATCAAGCGGACAAGTCCTCTCGAGTCCAAGGGCAGGAGGCTCGGTACTCGAAACACAGGCCACGGCTCCCGGCTCTAGCGGAAGGAACTCTAGCAACAAGCGCAAACCAGGGAGTTACCCAAAAGGAGGACCAGCTAGCAAACAGCCTAGTTATCCCAAATGTGCTACTTGTGGGAAATTTCACCCAGGAGTTTGTCGCAAGGGCACACGAGGATGCTTTGTATGCGGACAAGAAGGACATATGGCTAAGCAATGCCCGAACAAGACAAGTCTTCCTCAACCACAGCCAATACAGTATGGAGGCCAGCCAGCACAGCTACATCAGATGCAGGCCGTTTTAGATGGTCCACATATCAGCCAGGGCAGACTAGAAGCCCCTCCAGCTACAACCAATGCGAGGATTTACTCACTCACCAGAGAGGACGTAGCGAATGCCTCGACAGTTGTTTCAGGTCAGATTAGTATTTTACAGCAAAGTACAACTGTCTTATTCGATACTGGGGCAACCCATTCTTATATATCCAGGACATTTGCCGAGAAAGTAGCGATACCTCCAGAGGTACTCAGTAGTCAGTTTCTGACGACGTTACATTCAGGAGAAATTATGGTATCCACGCACTGGCTCAGAGCAGTGCCAGTCATTATAGCAGGCAGAGAACTCTTTTGTGATCTGATAGTGCTAGATATGACTGATTATGATGTCATCTTTGGAATGGACTTCCTGATCAGATACGGTGCCTCTATAGAGTGCCGTAAACAGAAAGTCGTATTCCAACCTGAAGCAGAAGCACAGTTTGAGTTCATCGGAGAACCCAAGAGAAAAGCCAAGAAGTTTCTCTCAGCTATGAAGGCACAAAGATTAATGGATTCAGGATGTACGGGATTTTTAGCACACGTAGTCAGTACCAGTCAGGACAAGGACCAACAGTTAGCAGAGGTCCGAGTCGTATGTGACTACCCAGCAGTCTTCCTGTTACGCTCCGCAAGTGTACGGAAATGTCGCAAGTAATATAAAAGATTATCGTATCCACAGGGACTGGAATAAGCACTAGAAATGTCTCAATGCGAATTAGCTAAACAATTATCCAATTGTTTCAACTGCAAAGTGAAGGTAAACAAATCTAATATTAAAGATCAACAAACAAGAGTTTAGTGTTTTGGGTTATGATAAAGGGAGATTCTAGGAGTTTCGGTTTCTTTGTAAGATTTCTTGAATGTAAATGGTTCACCAATTCCTATCCCTCAATTGCCAAACACTTGTAGAAAGTTGTCGGTTCTCTCTTGCAATAGATAACCAGCTAAGGACTGAGAAATGTATCTAAATATGATCAATTAGACGTGAACCTACGTTGTCCTTACACAGAAGCGCACCTATTACTATGCCTTCCTCGGATATCAACATAGAAGCCCACAACTTATTAATCTATCAAGATACAAGAAACTAATCACAAGATCCATCCTACTCTCTTGAATATTCCTATTTCCTCTTCAAGATTATCTCTCAAACGTCCTTACACAGGCTTGCACCTGTCACGTGGATCCCTCGGATGATCGAGTGAGAGTTTATCTTTACAAAGTCCACAAGAAATCCAAATAATCAATCAAGAATGAGAATTAAGCACAAATCACCATTAATCATTCAAGATCTAATTGATACAAGCAAGACAATGTCATTGAAACAAGAAAATGGCAAATCCATAAGAGATTACATCAATCCATCATACAAATACTCCCTTAATCCTAGAATACAAGATCTACTCCATGAATCGAGGAAGAATACCCGAAGAAATAAAGATTACAAGCATTTCTTAAATCCCCAATCCAAGAAACCAAGAAAAGGGGGAAAGAGAAAACTTATCTACGAAGAAGCCTCGTCTTCGGATCCAATCCTCGCTCCGGAGTCGAAATCGTCAAGAACTCCCCTCGAATCGCCCAGAAATCCTCCCAAGAATGGGAGGAAACCACCAAATCTTTCCTTCTCCCCAAAGGGGAAGAGATCCCCTTTCAATTCATGAAGGAGGGTTTAAATAGAGGAGGAAATCGGGCACCACACGGCCCCATGACACGGCCGTGTGAGATTCACACGGCCATGTCCTCTTCCTTCTCTGCCAAAGCTGCACGGCCGTGTGACTCACACGGCCTAGCTCTCTTCTCTTTAAAGCAACCAAGCACGACCGTGTAGATCCACATGGCCAGGACCCTTCTGTTCTCTGGAAATGCTACACGGCCGTGTGGTGCACACGGCCACCACCTGCTTGGCCTCGGGAAACCTCACACGGCCGTGTAGATCTACACGGCCATGTAAGGCATCTGCTCTAATTTCTTCAAATCAAGACACGGCCGTGTGAGATTCACACGGCCATGTCCTCTTCCCTTCCTATTAAAACTACACGGCCGTGTGTGGTACACGGCCTGATGCTCTCTCCCTTCAATTCCTTCCAAGCTTGCCCGAGGGCGCATAATCTTCACCAATTTCGACTCCTGTGTACAGAAAATGCACAAAAAGCATATCTCCGAACCAAAAGAGTAAATACGCTAAGGAAAGCTGGAGTATAAAAATGCATAGATCAAGCATGCTCAAAGTATGTAAATGTGTGTAAAAACATGCATAAAAGAGTATATAATCTACGCACATCACACCCCCAGACTTAAACCTTTGCTTGTCCTCAAGCAAAATGCTGCAGTCTAAATTCATATGTTCTACAACACATTCATAAAACCTAGTGCACTTTCCTAACTCTATCAAAAAGTTTCATTAACAAGCGTGATCATGGAAACAAGTAAAGTATGGTTCAAGCATAAGAATCTTGTGCACAGTGTAAAAATAACTCAACACCCTTCAAGTTTCAATCCATGTCCTAGTCAAGTCGTCATCAAATTTGAATTCCTAATGTTTCCAGTGAAAGACAAGTAACCAGTGATAGGCACTTACTCACCATTCACTTGGTTCATATTTCTCAACTAACCCAAGGTCTCAAAGGTGTGCTCAATCTCAAGGGAAGCTAAGCAGTCATTTCCCCAGTAACCTAACTCGGTCTCAAAGGGGTGACTTGCTAGATTCCACTCATGACAACTATTTTTTATATCCCTTATTTTTTTTTTTTTATAAGTGTTTGCATTGTGCAAAACTTATTCACAAATGTACTTTTAGCACACATGTTGGGATATTTTGATTTTTTTCAAATGAGCTTTAATGATTTGAGCCTCATCTAGTAACCAAAATGAAAGTTGAGAAATCACCATGGAAACCAAGTACTAAGCAAACAAGATGAATCATGACTATTTCAATAACATCAACTATTCAAGCATCAAGCACAAGTGTAGTGAAGATAAAATCCTTAAGGTTGAACCAAAACTAAAACTCATCACCATAAGATTCTTAGCTTATTAATGCTTCCCAAGATAGAAAAAAGAACTACACAAAGTTTACTACTAGCATCATTCGAACATCATGAATCAAGACAATAATCATGCTAACGTTTCACTTGAATCCAAGAAAGCATATAAGTGAAGATTTGATGTTCTCAAATTTTTTTTTTTGCCATGATTATTTCAAAAACAAGCAAAATAAAGCAACAAGCAATAAAAATAAGAACCAACATGAAAAACTAACAAAAACTAAAAACTGAAAACCAAACTAAACAGTACATGACACCCCCCAGACTTAAACTTTTCATCATCCCGATGAAATCAATATGATGGAGGAGGTGGAAAATCAAGAAAATCAGGGAAGAAAAATGATCATTTTCATTGCTAAAAATGTGAATTCTCAAATTGGGGCAAAATCACACACACATCATTCTTTGACAATTCATAACAAGTATTAAAATCTCCCAACGTCCATTCATAACTTTCATTAAACAAACGAAATTTAAACTTCCCCCCACCTTGAACATTATCAACCTCTATTGAGCTTAAAAAATTCAAAAACAATTTTAGGATAAGTAGGATATTTTATGTTCACTAAACCACTCCATCCTAGCCTTTCAAGTAACCAAACTAAATCATCCTTAAACCCCAAAGTTTCTAAAGTTTCAACATCAAGAAACCTAGTGCCTAAAAGAGGTCGTTTACATAAAGAAAAATATCTATACCGTTGCTCATCACTAGAGAAAACAATACCAAAGTCATTAGAAATACCTTTAAAGCAAACATTCCTCTCCTTTCTTGCAACCACCTTCTCCTTCCCTTTTCTTGTGGCCGAAATCTCCTCAATCACGTTTTCCATGGAAGAAAATCAAATCTCCTTAAGAAGAATAAGAAAGAAAAATTAGAAGAAGTAGTTTAAACCTTTAGAAATGGGAAAATAGGAAAGAGGAACGAGCGGCGGTACACGGCCGTGTGCCGCCCACACCCCGTGCCCTAATTCCCTAAAAAGATGTGGATCAGGCCGTGTGATAACACACGGCCATATTCATTTCTCATCGCACGGCCGTGTCTGTGACACGGCCCCCTTCTCTTTCTTCTCTGGATTCCGGACACGGGCCGTGTCTGGGACACGGCCTAAACCTCTTCTTTCACGGGTTTCTTCGCACGGCCGTGTCTGGGACACGGCCTAGACCTTTTTCTCCTCGGGATATCTTACACGGCCGTGTCTAGATGACACTCCCAATCCTCCCATGTGTCATGGCTTTGAAAACAAAATTAAAACAAGTAAAACCAACAAAATGAATTTATACTAGCTAAAAGAATTCAATCTGGAGGGCGAGGTTCAGAAAAATACAACCTTTGTACCTCTTCTATTTTCGTACCATGAATATATTTTTTCAAACGTTGACCATTTACCTTAATTATCCCAAAATCTTTGTTCCAACTATCTACGACTCCAAAAGGATAAACCTTCTTTACCTCATATGGACCCGTCCACCTTGACTTAAGCTTCCCAGGAAAAAGTTTTAATTTTGAATTGAACAACAAAACCAAATCTCCTACATTAAAGTCTTTACGAAGAATGTGCTGATCGTGCCATTTCTTCGTCCTTTCTTTATAAGATTTAGCATGCTCATATGCATCCATCCTTAATTCATCAAGTTCGTTCAACTAAAGCTTCCTTTTCTCCCCTGCTTCCTTTAAATCCATATTCAAATTTGCAATTGCCCAATAAGCCTTATGTTCTAGTTCAACTGGAAGATGGCAAGGCTTACCATAAACTAATCGAAATGGGGTCATCCCAATAGGAGTTTTATAAGCAGTTCGATATGCCCATAAAGCATCATCTAATTTCAATGCCCAATCCTTTCTTGAAGTGGATACAGTCTTTTCCAATATGGACTTAATTTCCCGGTTAGATATCTCAGCTTGCCCATTAGTTTGAGGATGATAAGGTGTTGCTACTTTATGCTTCACTCCATATCTTCTAAGTAAGTTTTCAAACTGTTTCTCCATAAAATGTGATCCTCCATCACTAATGACTTCCTTTGGCACCCTAGATCTTGGAAAGATAATACTCCTAAATAATTTGATAACTGTTTTCGCATCGCACGTAGGAGATGCCACAGCTTATACCCATTTGGACACATAATCTACCGCCACAAGAATATACCTATTCCCATATGAAAGAGGGAAAGGTCCCATGAAATCAATTCCCCAAACATCAAATAACTCAACCTCAAGAATGTAATTTAACATCGTTTCATTTCTTTTAATTATATTCCCAGTTCTCTGACATTGATCACAAGACTGAACAAACAACTTAGCATCCCTGAATAAGGTTGGCCAATAAAATCCTGCTTGAAGAATTTTCGTAATCGTTTTTGAACTACCCAAATGTCCTCCATAGGACGAAGAATGACAATGAAACAAGATATCTCTAACTTCTTCTTCAGGTATACATCTTCGATAAATCACATCATTACACTTCTTATACAGGAGAGGTTCATCCCAAACATAATTCTTAACTTCTGAAAAAAACTTTTTCCTTTGTTGATGAGAAAAATCCGGAGGTAACACTCCACTAGCAAGGAAATTCACAAAATCTGCGTACCAAGGAGTTTTCACACTTGATAAAGCTAATAAGTGTTCATCCGGGAATATGTCATCAATAGGTAAATCAAAATCCACCTCATTTTCTGACTTTTGAGATATTCTAGACAAATGATCCGCTACTACATTTTCAGCTCCTTTCTTATCCCTAATCTCAAGGTTGAACTCTTGCAAAAGTAAAATCCACCTGATTAACCTAGGTTTAGCGTCTTTCTTTCCAAGTAGATACCGAATAGCTGCATGATCAGTATATACTATTACTCTTGATCCTACTAGATAGGATCTAAATTTATCAATAGCAAATACCACAGCCAATAATTCTTTTTCTGTAGTAGAATAGTTTACTTGGGTTGCATCAAGTGTTTTACTTGCATAATGGATCGCATGTAGAATCTTATTTCTTCGTTGTCCCAACACTGCTCCTACAGCAAAATCACTAGCATCACACATTATTTCAAAAGGAAGATCCCAATCAGGTGCTTGAATGACTGGAGCTGTTGTAAGAGCACTCTTGATTTTATTGAAGGCTTCAATACATTTGCTATCAAAACAAAACTCAACATCTTTAATCAACAGATTAGTTAATGGCTTGGAAATCTTTGAAAAGTCCTTAATAAAACGTCTATAGAAACCAGCATGTCCTAAAAAACTCCTAACTCCTTTTACATTGATGGGTGGGGGTAATTTGTCTATTACTTCCACTTTTGCTTGATCTACCTCAATACCACGCTCTGAAATTTTATGCCCCAAACTTATTCCTTCATTAACCATAAAATGACATTTTTCCCAGTTCAACACTAGGTTTGTATCTTCACACCTTTTTAGAACAGTAGAAAGATTTGACAAACAAGAATCAAAGTCATTTCCATAAACTGAGAAGTCATCCATGAAAACCTCCATAATTTTTTCTATTAAATCTGAAAAAATTGCCATCATGCATATCTGAAAAGTGGCTGGAGCATTACAAAGCCCAAATGGCATCCGACGATAAGCAAAGGTACCATAAGGACAAGTAAAAGTAGTCTTCTCCTGGTCTTGAGGATGAATTGGAATTTGAAAAAATCCAGAATATCCGTCCAAGTAACAAAAGTAGGAATGCTTAGCTAATCTTTCAAGCATTTCATCAATAAATGGTAAAGGGAAATGATCCTTCCTTGTTTCTTTATTCAACTTCCGATAATCAATGCACATTCGTCACCCCGTCACTGTTCGTGTTGAAATTAGCTTATCTTCTTCATTCTTGATAACAGTCATTCCTCCTTTCTTTGGAACCACGTGGACTGGACTCACCCATTCACTATCCGAAATTGGGTAAATAATCCCTGCATCAAGAAGTTTAATCACTTCCTTCTTTACTACCTCTTTTAAATTTGGATTTAGTCTCCTTTGATGCTCAATTGAGTTCTTGTACCCCTCTTCAAGTAAAATTCTATGCATACAGAGAGATGGACTAATCCCTTTTATATCATCAATTGTATATCCAATGGCCTTTCTATGCAACCTTAACTCATCCAACAGTCTCTTTGTTTCAAACTCATTTAACTGAGCATTAATTATAATTGGATAAGTAGAATTCGGCCCAAGAAATTCATACTTAAGACTTGGTGGTAATGGTTTAAGTTCAAGATGAGGTGGTACTATTTCTGGTAAAACTGGCTCTTATTCTATCAACATAGTCTCCTCCTTAGCCAAGCTTTCTTCTAAAAACTCTTCATTATCTAAAGACAGATCATCCTCCTTATGATCACCAAGACATACCCCCTTTTCTGTTGAAAATGCTTTTTCACCAAACATTTTTGATAATGATTCACAGCACCAAGGAAATAATGTTTGGAAATCGTTTTGATTCAAGATAAGCCCTTTTTCAACATCATCCTTTTCTCTAATGATATCCATTGTTAAGAATGAGCTATCTTAATCTGCCCAATCATTGGAATTTTGCGTAATTCTGCCAACTATCTCAAAAGTTTCTTCTAGACTTTTTTTCAAAAATGATCCTCCAGATGCTAAATCCAGTTGATTCTTATTTGAGAAAGAAAGCCCAACATAGAACAAATGCATAATTAACCATTTCTCAATTCCATGATGTGGACATAACTGCAGAAGAGAAGAATATCTTTCCCAGGCTTGGTATAATTTTTCTCCATCCAATTGCTTAAAATTTAAAATTTGACTTCTCAAATAAGTAGTTTTCCTTGGAGGGAAATGTTGGTCAAGGAATTTTTGTTCTAACTCATCCCATGTTTTGATACTTTGAGACTTTAGAGAATTATACCATCTTTTTGCAGCATCCTTCAGGCTAAAAGGAAAAGCAAGCAGCTGAACAATATCAGATGAAACTTCTTCATATTTCAAAGTATAACAATATCTATAAAACTCCATCAAATGGGAATAAGGGTTCTCAATCTCCAATCCTCCAAACTGAGTTTTCTGAACCATGGAAACAAAAGATGGTTTGAGTATAAAATTTCTTGCTTGTATGTTAGGGTAAACAATTGCTCCCATTTGTTTTGCAGACTTCGGAGCTCCATAATCTCCTAGTGACTTACACACCATGTTTAGATATTCTTGTTCTTCTATTTGCCTTTGCAGAATTCTTCTTTTATGGAAAGTTCTGTCAATCTCAGGGTCAAAAGGAAAGAATCCCCCTGCAAAGTTAGATCTTCGCATACACAAGAACAAGATAGCAAATGACAATTCAACAGAAAAAGAAAAAAATAAAAGAATCAAAAATGCAGAATTGAATTTGTACAAAAAGAATTAACAAGAAGTAAAAGTTATACAAGAAAGTAAAAACAGAAATCTAATGATTAGTTACAACTATGCAATATGAAAGGAAAACAAATGTTATATTTAGTCTAACTCAATTGATAATTCCTAATGTTATAGCGCAGTCCCCGGCAACGGCGCCAAAAACTTGTTACGCTCCGCAAGTGTACAGAAATGTCGCAAGTAATATAAAAGATTATCGTATCCACAGGGACTGGAATAAGCACTAGAAATATCTCAATGTGAATTAGCTAAACAATTATCCAATTGTTTCAAATGCAAAGTGAAGGTAAATAAATCTAATATTAAAGATCAACAAACAAGAGTTTAGTGTTTTGGGTTATGATAAAGGGAGATTCTAGGAGTTTCAGTTTCTTTGTAAGATTTCTTGAATGTAAATGGTTCACCAATTCCTATCCCTCAATTGCCAAACACTTGTAGAAAGTTGCCGGTTCTCTCTTGCAATAGATAACCGGCTAAGGACTGAGAAATGTATCTAAATATGATCAATTAGACGTGAACCTACGTTGTCCTTACACAGAAGCGCACCTATTACTATGCCTTCCTCGGATATCAACATAGAAGCCCACAACTTATTAATCTATCAAGATACAAGAAACTAATCACAAGATCCATCCTACTCTCTTGAATATTCCAATTTCCTCTTCAAGATTATCTCTCAAACGTCCTTACACAGGCTTGCACCTGTCACGTGGATCCCTCGGATGATCGAGTGAGAGTTTATCTTTACAAAGTCCACAAGAAATCCAAACAATCAATCAAGAATGAGAATTAAGCACAAATCACCATTAATCATTCAAGATCTAATTGATACAAGCAAGACAATGTCATTGAAACAAGAAAATGGCAAATCCATAAGAGATTACATCAATCCATCATACAAATACTCCTTAATCCTAGAATACAAGATCTACTCCATGAATCGAGGAAGAATACCCGAAGAAATAAAGATTACAAGCATTTCTTAAATCCCCAATCTAAGAAACCAAGAAAAGGGGGAAAGAGAAAACTTATCTACGAAGAAGCCTCGTCTTCGGATCCAATCCTCGCTCCGGAGTCGAAATCGTCAAGAACTCCCCTCGAATCACCCAGAAATCCTCCCAAGAATGGGAGGAAACCACCAAATCTTGTCTTCTCCCCAAAGGGGAAGAGATCCCCTTTCAATTCATGAAGGAGGGTTTAAATAGAGGAGGAAATCGGGCGCCACACGGCCCCATGACACGGCCGTGTGAGATTCACACGGCCATGTCCTCTTCCTTCTCTGCCAAAGCTGCACGGCCGTGTGACTCACACGGCCTAGCTCTCTTCTCTTTAAAGCAACACGGCCAGGACCCAGGACCCTTCTATTCTCTGGAAATGCTACAGGTGGTGTGGTGCACACCACCACACCTTAGCCTCGGAAACCTCACTGCGTGTGTAGATCTACATGGCCATGTAAGGCATCTGCTCTAATTTCTTCAAATCAAGACACGGCAGTGTGAGATTCACACGCCATGTCCTCTTCCTTCTGTTAAAACTACTGCGTAGTGTGTGGTACACGGCCTGATGCTCTCTCCCTTCAATTCCTTCCAAGCTTGCCCGAGGATGCATAATCTTCACCAATTTCGACTCCTGTGTACAGAAAATGTACAAAAAGCAGATCTCCGAACCAAAAGAGTAAATACGCTAAAAGGAAAGCTGGAAGTATAAAAATGCATAGATCAAGCATGCTCAAAGTATGTAAATGTGCGTAAAAACATGCATAAAAGAGTATATAATCTACGCACATCACTTCCCTGAAGAGTTACCAGGCTTAGCGCCAGACAGGGAGATTGAATTCGAGATAGAGCTCATTCCCGGTACCAATCCTATTTCCAAAGCACCGCACCGCATGGGTCCAGCAGAACTGAAGGAACTTCATGAGCAACTACAGGAGCTGCTTGACAAAGGCTTCATACGCCCTAGTCACTCACCATGGGGAGCGCCTGTATTGTTCGTGAAGAAGAAAGGCGGGAGCATGCGCCTGTGTATAGATTACCGGGCACTGAATCAAGTCACAATCAAGAACAGGTATCCTCTTCCCAGAATAGATGACCTGTTCGATTAGCTAAAGGGAGCAGCAGTGTTCTCTAAGATAGACCTCAGGTCAGGTTATCATCAGGTGAAAGTTAAAGAAGGGGATATACCCAAGACAGCATTCAGGACTAGATACGGACACTACGAGTTCGTAGTCATGCCCTTTGGTGTGACAAATGCTCCAGCTACTTTCATGGACCTCATGAACAGAGTATTCAGGGACTACCTAGATAGATTTGTTATTGTGTTTATCGATGACATTCTTATCTATTCAGGAACTCAGGAAGAACACGCAGAACACCTGAGAATAGTATTGCAGACCCTTCAGCAGAACCAGCTGTACGCCAAGTTCACGAAGTGTGAATTTTGGTTAGATCAGGTGTCCTTACTGGGTCACATCATCTCAAAGGATGGTATCATGGTAGACCCCAGTAAGATAGAAGCTGTGAGTAACTGGAAAAGACCCAAGAACGCTAGTGAGATCATAAGCTTTCTGGGATTAGCAGGTTATTACAGAAAATTCGTAGAGGACTTCTCCAGGATAGCCTCCCCACTGACAGCTCTCACCAGGAAGAACAGAAAATTTCAGTGGACAGAGGACTGCGAGAACAACTTCAGCGAGCTAAAAAGAAGATTGACCAATGCACCTATTCTAGCTCTACCAGAGAACACAGACAACTTTGACATTTATAGTGATGCCTCTAAGTTGGGACTAGGAGCAGTGCTGATGCAAGATGGCAAGGTAATCGCCTACGCCTCCAGACAACTCAAGGATTATGAGAGGAATTACCCCACTCACGACCTTGAGCTTGCAGCAGTGGTGTTCGCTCTCAAAATTTGGAGACACTACTTGTATGGAGCTCAGTGCAGAGTGTATACAGATCATCAGAGTCTGAAGTATTTCTTCACTCAGAAGGATCTGAATATGCGACAACGCAGATGGCTAGAGCTGGTCAAGGACTACGATATAGACATCCTCTACCACCCAGGGAAAGCCAATAAGGTAGCAGACGCACTTAGCAGGAAGTCCAGTGCTACCCTATTATCGCTAGCAGCCATGTCACCGCCCCTACAGAAGGAGATCACATATTTTGGTCTCGAACTCATAGTTGGGCAGCTCTCTACTATGACATTAGAGTCTACCTTGCTTGGGGACATCCAAACAGCTCAGGAACAGGACCCTGAAATTCAGAAAATCAGGCAAGGGATGGCAGAATCAGAAAGTAGAGGATTCAGAGTGTCCGATAGTGGGGTATTATACTTCGGTTACAGACTCTGTGTTCCAGATCAGGAGAAACTAAAGAGGAAGATCTTAGATGAGGCTAGACTCCTTACGCGATGCATCCTGGCTCCACCAAGATGTACCAGGACTTGAAGAAACGTTTTTGGTGGCCTGGGATGAAAAGAGACATCGCTCGATATGTCAGCACCTGTCTGACCTGTCAGAGGGTCAAGGTAAAACATCAGAGACCAGGAGGAGTTTTGCAGCCTATTCAGATTCCAGAATGGAAGTGGGAGGATATTTCCATGGACTTCATAGTGGGACTACCCAGAACCACGAATGGTTTTGATACCATCTGGGTAATAGTCGACAAATTGACTAAATCAGCTCACTTCTTAGCTATCAGGATATCCTACTCCATGGAGCAGCTAGCACAGTTGTATCTCAAGGAAATCGTTAGAATACATGGAGTCCCATGAACCATTATTTCAGACAGGGACAGTAGGTTCACATCACACTTTTGGGAGTGTGTACAGTCAGCTTTGGACACTAAGTTAAAGTTTAGCACAACCTTCCATCCTCAGACAGATGGTCAGATGGAGCGGGTAAATCAGGTACTCGAAGATATGCTCCGAGCATGTGCCCTAGATTTCAAGGGAAGTTGGTGCAAATATCTGAGTTTAGCAGAATTTGCATACAATAGCAGTTATCAGGCCACCATCGGTATGGCACCTTACGAGGCTCTCTATGGGCGGAGGTGTAGATCTCCAATCTGCTGGTATGAGAGTGGTGAACATAAAAAACTAGAACTTCAGACAGATCTAGTAGCAGACACCACAGCAGCTATACAGCAGATCCGCCAGAGGATAGAGACAACTCAGAGCCGCCAGAAAAGCTATGCTGATACACGGCGCAGACCCTTAGAGTTTTCAGTTGGGGATTCAGTGTTCCTCAGATTAGCTCCCATGAAGGGAGTAATGCGTTTTGGGAAGAAGGGCAAACTAAGTCCCAGATATGTGGGACCATACCTTATCACTAGAAGAGTTGGCAAGGTAGCATATGAGCTAGAGCTACCACAGGAGATGTCAGCCATCCATAATGTATTTCATGTCTCTATGCTGAAGAAGCATATCCCAGATGCCACCCAGGTGATTGAGCCCCAGTCGGTACCAGTCCGCGAAGACCTCAGCTATGATAGTTGGCCTATTCAGATAATAGACCGAGCAGTAAAGAAATTACGGAACAAGGAGGTACCATTAGTAAAAGTCATTTGGCAAAATCACTCAGCAGAAGAAGCAACTTGGGAGACAGAAGTCAGTATGAGACAGAAATACCCAGAGTTATTCTAAGTTTGAGGATGAACTTTTTATAAGGTGTGGGGGATTGTAACGCCCGAAAATTTTCAAAATAATTATAAGAAATATCCTAGTATTTTTCTGGAATTTTAGGATATTTTATGGAATTTTTAGAATAGCGGAAGTAGCAAAAATAAATAGAAAACGAAAATAGCCTACGCGGGAATTGAACCCGAGACCTAGCGAACCCTATGACTTATAGATAGCTTTAGTAAACCAAGTGAACCCAGCAGGGCCGTGCTGAAAGGAAAGGGAAACAATTACATTTATATTTGAGTTGGGTGAAATAACCACTTAATATAAATAGGGAATTAATATGTGAAGAGTTATTTTTTTTTTTTTACGTAACTCTCCTCTCCCTCAAACCCTCACCGCCGACCCCTCTTCCTTCCTCACCTCTCGGCGCCAACCTCAAGAAACCTAGGGTTTCAGTCCCAAGGGTCTCAAGAGCACCTCCGGCGACGACTCCGACACGAGGACGTTTCCCTCCGCGAGAGGAACGCATAGACGCGAGAAGATCGTTGAAGGGATCGTCTTCTCCGGAAAATCTAGCGATTAGAATCGTAAGAAACTACGAAAAGGAGGTAAGAAACCCCTCACCTGCAGTATAAGTAGCTTCCGTATGGTTTTTATGCATTAGTTTAGATATATGGAGTTTTTGGCACATAGGGGGTGCATTAGCGCACACCGAGTGCCCGATTAAATGCTTAGCTCGAGTAAATGCCACCATAGGCATTTTAATAGCTTAGATAAATGCAATAGAAGCATTTTACAGCTCATATAGTCTTGCTACAGCTTTTATAGGATTAGATGTCCAATGGGTGGGCTCCCACAGTCGCCTCTAGGTTCAGACAACCTAGCTCTAGGTTCAAATAACCTAGAAAGAGCAAGACAAGCAAAAATTAGCTATGTTAGTATTTTACTTTCTCAGTGGCACTGTACTGGATTAGATATCCATTGGGTTGGGCTCCCATAGTCGTCCCTAGGTTCAGATAATCTAGTAACCCTACTAAATTCGGGACTTGCAAACCCGGGTCTAGTTAGGGATGCGCGCATAGCAAGTACAGTTGCCGGGCCCATCAGCAGCATGATTATGTATTTTCACTTATTATGTAATTAGTTTTCAGAACCTCACAAAATAGCTATGTGAAAGTAGTACAACTCTAGCATTAGTTTAGTATCAGCTTAGTTCAGTCCATGCTCTGTTTAGTTTTCTTATAGAGACATGTGATAGTCTTATGATCAGTTTTGATTTCCATATCTTATGAACCTGTATGCCATGTTTTAGTATTCACGTGTAGTGATTTCAGTATGCCATGTTTTCTCAAGTTCAGCATATGATTTTAATAGCATTCTTTTAAAAGCATATTGCATCGAATGCATGTTTTAGTGAGGTAGATGGTTTCTTACTAAGCTCTCAAGCTTACAGATACTTTTTCCTTATACTGGAGATAAAGGTAAAGGAAAAATAGACTAGCGGAGGCTGGAGGTCAATGCAACGAGGAAGATGTGTGTGAGCTGGAGTTTGGAATAAAGATCCTAGGGATTTTAGCAAGTTTAATTATTAGAACTTTGTTATTTTAGTTTTTGTCATTCAGTTGTTTAAATGTTATGAATTAGTGGATTATGCACCATGGTATGTTTAGAATGCTAGATAATTGATGTTAGGAGGCATTTCATTTAGTTTGGAATTGATATAAGTGATTTTGGCACGAAACAGTGCTGAAATCAGAGTGTTGGTACGAAATCAGAAACCTCAATCGATCGGCCGATCGATTGGAGGCTTCTCAATCGATCGGTCGATCGATTGAGAAGTTCGTACCGCGAACAGTAAGCTCCTGGATCGATTGGTCAGTCTGGATCGATCAGCTGATCGATCCAACATATTGCCGAGCACAGTAGTGTGCTGAATCGATCACTGGATCGATCCAACCTAAGTACCCGAGTACAGTAACGAGCTGAATCGATCACTGGATCGATTCGACCATTCTAATCGATCCGTGGATCGATTGGGAGGCCTGATAACAACTGGAAAACCCTTAGCTCAGTTCCTTGACCATGGGGGATGTAAAATATATCATGAATAGTTTAGATTACACCCCTTAGCACCTATAGAATAAAGAAATGATAATAGTTTAACAAAGTTTTAAAATTTAGCACAACTTTCCGCACCTAAACTAGTGATGGTCATGGATATAGCTTAGCACAGCATAATGTGACGCCCGGCCTCACAGCCTAGTCAGTAGGAGGCGGGTCGTTACACAAGAACCCAATTCCGCTCCCGAGCCAAGTTGATGATCCGTCCACATATATTTTCCATGTAGCTTCGGGCTCGGGCTTTTGTACCTCCGTCACAAAATCTGCCAAGGACTGTGCCTTGATAGCCGAGCGGGGTTGATATTGGATGTCGAATTCGCTAAGTTCTGTTGTCCACTTGATGAGTCGTCCGGATGCTTCAAGGTTCAGAAGTACCCTTGCCAACAGGCTGTTCGTCTTCACAATAATGGTGTGCGCCAAAAAGTAAGGGCGCAACCTCTGAGCGGCAAGGACCAAGGCGAAGGCCAACTTCTCGAGACCGGTGTAGCGAGACTCAGCATCCTTTAAGATATGACTTAAAAAGTATACAGGTTGTTCCTCGCCGCTCGGCCTTACTAATGCTGAGCCCACAGCATGCTCAGTTGAAGATAAATAAATGCGGAGTGGCTCACCTACGGCCGGTTTTGCCAACACGGGTAAGGAATTCAGGTAAGTCTTCAGTTCCTCGAATGCCCGATCGCACTCCTCGTCCCATTGAAACTTGGTGGCTTTACGGAGAATCTTGAAGAATGGCAGGCTCCGGTCGGCGGTCTTAGTGATAAACCTTGACAGCGCCGTTATCCGACCGGTGAGACACTGTACCTCTCGAAGATTCCTGGGAGGCGGCATGTCTTGCAATGCCTTTATCTTGCTGGGGTTCGCCTCTATACCCCGCTCGGTTACGATGTAACCCAGGAAACGTCCGCCCTTTGCTCCGAACAGGCATTTTTGAGGATTAAGCTTGACTCCGTATCTTCTTAATGTTTGGAACGTCTCCTCCATATCCGCATAGAGATCGGCCGCCCAGAAGGACTTGATAAGTATGTCACCACATATACTTCCAAGTTACGTCCGATCTGCTCTTTGAAGACCTTATTCATGAGACGCTGGTAGGTGGCTCCTGCATTCTTCAGCCCAAACGACATTACATTGTAGCAGTAGGTGTCGTCCGCCGTGACAAATCTGACCTTCTCCTGGTCTTCTCGGGCGAGCGGCACTTGATGGTAACCTTGGTATGCATCCAGCATGCATATCAGCTCGCACCCGGCCGTGGAGTCCACCAGTTAATCGATCCAGGGAAGGGGTAGAAGTCCTTCGGGCATGCCTTGTTCAAGTCCCGAAAGTCGATGCAGACTCTCCACTTGTTGCCCGGCTTGGAGACCAGAACCACATTTGCGAGCCAACTTGGGAATTGCACTTCCCTTATGTGGCCGACCTCCAGAAGCTTCTCTACCTTCGCCCGGATAATTACATTCTGCTCCGCGTTGAAGTCCCTCTTCCTTTGCTTCACAGGCCGAGCGTCCGGGCGGACGTGAAGCTCGTGCTGAGCTACGCTTGGTGAGACCCCTGGCAGCTCATGGGTCGACCAAGCGAAGACGTCACAGTTCCGCTGTAGGCATTTGATCAGCTTTTCCTTCTGCTTCTCCTCCAGGTCGGATGCTATGAAGGTTGTGGCCTCCGGTCGGGAAGAGTCGATCTGCACCTCCTCCTTTTCTTCATAAACCAAAGAAGGTGGTTTTTCGGTTATAGTATTTACCTCGACTCGTGGCACTTTCCAAGCGGACTTCGCCTTGGCTCGGACCATCTCTACATAGCATCTTCGAGCGGCCAGTTGGTCTCCCCGCACCTCCCCTACTTGATCTTCTACCGTGAACTTGATCTTCTGGCAGAAGGTAGAGACGACCGCCCGGAACTCGTTGAGAGCCGGTCGCCCCAAGATAACGTTGTATGCAGAAGGAGCATCAACCACGATGAAGCTGGTGGTCCTTGTCCTTCTGAGCGGCTCTTCTCCCAACGAGATAGCCAGCCGGACTTGGCCGATCGGTAAGACTTCGTTCCCCGTGAACCCATAAAGGGGGGTCGTCATTGGCAGTAGTTCAGCTCGGTCGATTTGCAGTTGGTCGAATGCCTTCTTGAATATTATGTTGACCGAGCTGCCTGTGTCAATGAAAATATGGTGAATAGTATAGTTGGCTATTACCGCTCGAATGATCAGGGCGTCATCGTGGGGGACTTCGACGCCTTCGAGGTCCCTGGGCCCGAAGCTGATCTCGGGTCCGCTCGCCTTCTCCTGGCTGCAGCCGACTGCATGTATCCTTAGCTGCTTTGCGTATGCCTTCCTGGCTCTATTGGAGTCTCCTCCAGTCGGGCCTCCGGCAATGATGTTGATCTCGCCCCGAGATGTGTTGCCCCTATTTTTCTCCTCCCGAGCGGATGGTCGAGGTCGTTCATGCGACGCCCGATGGTGGGCTCCGTGCTGCTGACGATGCTGCCGCTCGGGGGATCTCCTTTCTATCCTTTGAACGGGGCTCCGTTGACGATGTCGCCGGTCTGGTGAAGGCGATTAGCGGCGGTAGCTCCTTGGCGCAGGATGAGCGATGGGGGGTAGGCTCCGACAGTCGCGGGTGTTGTGAGTGGCCGACTAATGGAGTGAACAAAACATCGAGGTCCATACCTTCCCCTTGGGCTTGGGCAATCAGCCGCGATTTGCTGGACGGCGTGCGGCCGAGTGT
This sequence comes from Zingiber officinale, assembly GCF_018446385.1. NCBI lineage: Eukaryota > Viridiplantae > Streptophyta > Magnoliopsida > Zingiberales > Zingiberaceae > Zingiber > Zingiber officinale. Next base: position 151,646,372 of record NC_055992.1, on the reverse strand, counting down.
GCTGATGAGGACAGGCGGCTTTGGCTCTCGGTCCTCTGGGCGGCTGGTGACTGATGGGCTGCTTCTGCTCGGCGGAAGCTAGTTGGTCACTCAGGGCTTCTTTTCTTCTCACCGTCTGGGCTTCCTCCACATTGATGTATTCGTTGGCCTTATGCAGCATGTGGTCGTAGTCCCGGGGCGGCTTCCGGATGAGCGAGCGGAAGAAATCACCGTCCACGAGCCCTTGCATGAACGCGTTCATCATTATTTCCGAGGTGACCGTTGGAATGTCCATGGCCACCTGGTTGAAGCGCTGGATGTTCGCTCAGAGCGGTTCCCTCGCGCCTTGCTTGATGGCAAACAGATTGACGCTCGTCTTCTGGTGGCGCCTGCTGCTTACAAAATGATGGAGGAACGCCGTTCGGAATTACTTAAAACTTGTGATAGATCCGTCCGGCAACCTCCGGAACCACCGATGCGCCGATCCTTACAACGTGGTGAGGAACACCCGGCACTTCACACCATCTGTGTATTGATGCAGAGTGACAATGCTGTCAAACTTACCCAGATGGTCATCTGGGTCGGTTGTCCCATTGTACTCCCCGATCGCAGGGGACATATAATGCCTCGACAGTGGATCGCAAAGAATGGCCTCTGAGAACTGTCGGTTGATCCGCTCGGGCGACGCGTCCGTTCGGGGCGCCTTTCCTTTTCTGATGTCCTGGATGGGTGCTTCGTCCGATGAAGATCCCTTGTCTTGATTAGCTTGCGCTACCTCCGAGGGCGTCTAGAACAGAGCCCGATGTAAAGGTATCGGGGCGGGCGGCGCCCCCATCTGGGTGTCGGCCGGTCCCTTATTTTGCCCCCATATTGAGAGCTGCTCCTGCCTGTTTTTAGGTGGCGCTCGGCCCCCCGAGGCTGATGTCGCCTGCTGTTCTGCCCGCTCGGCTTGAGCTTTCTACTGCTGCTCCACGATTTTTGCGGCTCGCGCTTGGACGAGTGCTTCAAGCTCCTCGGGAGAGAGCATTACCAAAAGCTGACGTCCAGCTTCTTCCATCTTCTCGGCTCGGATTCAGGTGCGTTCCCACAGATGGCGCCAATTTGATCCTGTCCGAGCGCTGAGTCGACGGACGTTGGGGACGTGGCACGCTCCACTGTCTCCGACTGGTGGTGTAGATCTCTGGCGAACCTGCAAAGAAGCCGAGCCGAGAGGGGTTTCCCGGCGACGGCCCTCCGACGCTCAAGTCAGGCAACGAGAGAGGCAGCGTAATGTGGCTACAGTAAAGATTTGCGCATACCTTCGTCAACATCTGGGGGTCCTTATATAGGACCCCGGGGAGGCACGGGCACGCTTCTCTATGCGTGCACGCTTCCCCAAACATATCTTAACAAGCCTCAGTCAGAAAAGTACCTCTGCCGCCATTCCACAATCGTTCGAGCATATCCCGGATGTGACGGTGGAAGTTTCCACCGTATGATCCTATGTACGACTCGGCCGCCAACTCTGCTGCTTGTCGACAGATGTCTCGAGGATGATGTTATCCCCTGTCTCCTTTGTCCTCTTGTGCTTCCTGTCTGTTCCAGGGCTGAGCGGTTAGGCCGCTCGACAAGCATATCACTTCTGCCTCGGTCGTATGCTCGGATGAGACTGCTCCTGCCTGTGTTGCCTTGTGCACCGGCCGAACGGACAGCCCGCTCGGCCCTTGAAACCTTTTTACTTTAAGCATCAGAAACTCGACCCCTAGTCGGATTGTCTTTCATTCGGCTCGGGGGATTCACAGCCGGTCGGCCTGCTTCATCCGGCCGGTCGGCCTGCTTCACCCGGTCGGCCGAGTCTTAGGGTTGAATCTCTTGACCTTTGACCTCCACGTGTCGTTGACCTTCCGCCAACGAGGGTCCTTCGCCCTTACCACCGGATCAACCTCATATGTTGTTAACAACCCCACAATGAAGATCCCATATTCTTCATTGCCTCCTAAGCTCCCCTTGAGCTCTACTTCACTTCACAATGCTTATCCTAGAGCATGCATCAACTTCCCAATGAAACTCCCATTTATTATATTCAATGCTCCCCCTTGAGCAATAATCTTCTTCACAATGCTCATCCGAGAGCATTTTCCACTTTACCAATGAAGGTTCGATCCCCTTCATTAATCCAATGCTCCCCCTTTAGCAGTAACCTACTCCATAATGCTCATCCAAGGGCATTTATTATCCTAGCAATGAAGAGAACCAATCTTCTATTGTTCTCCAATACTCGATCCTGAGTATTATCCATCATGAAGGTTTAACCCCCTTCCAAGGTCCTTGAAAGTAAATTTTGATGCATTCAAGAAGTAGCTCCCCCTAAAAATATGGTCAACTTCTGTCATTGCACCAACAATGACTTGGAGTTCCTAAACAATTAGGAAAATCAAAACTTGAAGTTTTGAGGTTCAAAATTCAATAATGAAACTAAACCCCGACCTACACTTCACCTAAGTTTACCTTAACCAATCCATACTTGCTCTCATCATGAAAACTCCCCCTAAATGTATACAAATATATTCCAAGGGATTTGGAATGGTTATTGGAACTTGAAGTGGCTTAATGTGCTGAATTCATGATTTTCCAGCCATAATCAAACTTCCCAATCGATTGAAGTTGGGACTCAATCGATTGAAGCTACTTCAATCGATCCATTGATCGATTCCGCAAGCTTCTGCTTGCAGAAATTCCCCCTAAATCGATCGACTGATCGATCCAGCCTGGGTCAATCGATCGGCTGATCGATCCACTGACCCTCTGTTCACGGGAATTGGCTTCCCAATCGATCGACTGATCGATTAAAACCATCCCAATCGATCGGCTGATCGATTGGGTTTCTGATTTTTTAAAATTTAGTTTCAGCAAAATTCAGAAACTCCCTAAAAATTCTACAAAATTATAAAAATCGTGAAAATTCATGTAGATACTCTTTAAGGTATACTCTATCAAGGAAAAATAATTTTCTATGAAAATACTTCCTATTTTTAAAGATTGACACAAATTTGAAAACTTCAATGTTTTCTCCTAGTTTGTGTCTAACTTTTTAATGATGAATACTATCAACAGATAGTCTTCACCAAGGTTTTCAAAATCATTTTAAAAATATTTTCAAAACCAATATCCAACCATGTTCTTTGGGCTCAATGCACATGACTTGTACATTAGCTTTCCCAATGATTGGAAAACACATAACTATGTGTTTTGATGAACCTAAAACTCAACAAGATGCACTAAATCAATATCTTGAGTTTTGTTCACCATCCTAACATCTCACTTGTATCTAATGTATACTAAAACACATACAAGTCATCTTATGGTTATTTGTGAGATGTATATTTGGTTTTGCCCTAAACTAAGGGATCATGCATATCTACCTAAGCATTTTGATGGTTATGAACATCCCCAAGGATGTTACTTGTTAGTGAATGTCATTGGTCCTTAATTACAAGGAATTAAACATGATGCATGATATGTTATGACATACATCAAAAAGAAATAATTTTTTAAAAAAAATTTCCTATAACTACATGATGTATGTATGATATGACATGGTATTTTTATATTTTTCATAATAATCATGAATGCACAAATAAATATGATGTCATGACATATGATGGACAAAAAAAGCATGACAAATTAGCATACATAAAATACCTAGATTACCTATCTAAGTGTCTTTAAACCTTAGCTAATCTTAAAATTAAATCCTAAATTACCCAATTTCATCAAGAAAGTGTCAAACCCTAACTTGGCATTGCCAATTAAAATTAAGCACATTCCTCAAATTTTGGCATATTTATCCTTCCAAAGGAGTAATCACCTTATATTTTAAGCCCGGATTTTCCCTTCACTCCCTAAGAACATACCAAAATCCCAACTTGGTAGTTCATATGATTCTCCAAATTGTGCCAATTTAATTGAAACATAATTCCTTAAGATTTGGCACATGTTACTCTTTCCAAGAGTGACAATTTGGATTAAGGTTTACATTTCCCTTAATTCCATAAGAAAATGCCAAATTCCAAATTTGACATTACTTTTGCTTCTCTCAAGTGTGTCAATTTAAATTAGATTCAACTCCTCAAATTTTTGACACATTTAACTCTTTCAAAGAGTAACACTAATAATCCTTCTCATTTTCAAAGGTTAGTAAAACCTTTAAAATGCTCTCCAAATGTCAACTTCATCAAGGTTGAGTTGACTACCCTTCCAATTAAAGTTGACACTCTCTAAACCCATCTAAGGTGTAGAGAATATGCTCCTAGGAACCCAAAACCTATTGGTACTCCTTGGATGTTCTAGGTACTCACTAGGGATGATTTCCCTAGATACCTTCCTAAGGACCTTTCTGTTAGAGTGTATACTAAAAGCCTAGCTTTTGGTATAAACATTTATCTAGAAATAAGAATCACATTGGTCAAATGTCTACATTTATGATAAATGTAGTTGCTCAATTAATTTATATTGTAGATAACATGGTGTGTGGTGTCACATACAGAAGATCATGTTATCGGTTCCTTATAAATTATAAACAGTAGCTCACGACCAAGATGGAAAGGAACAAACCATTGGAAGGTCGTAGTGTAATTAGGTATTAGTTTATCTTAACTATATAATTACACTAGTACACTTAAAGTGTATTGAGTAGGACCATTTGAGGTCGTTCCTTTTATACTGACTTTATAAAGGAACAAAGACCTCAGTTATTATGGAAGTGTGTGCTCTTAATCCTAATATAATAACAAGCACATATATTTGATATTTATTTCTTTAATTTATCAATGGGTGAGATTTAGTTCGATAAATCAATAAGCCCGATAAGTTGGGAAATGATATCACTTATAGTGTGTGTTGTTGATTATAGAAGGAAACTGTGTCCTAGTGATCTAGGTTGAGAATGTCCCCAAGAGGAGCTCATAAGGATTGTCATGTTAAACCCTGCAGGTGGACTTAGTCCGACATGACGATAAAGTTGAGTGGTACTACTCTTGGAGCTAGATATTAATTAAGCGAGTTGTCAGTAACTTACTTAATTAGTGGGCATTTGTTATCTTAAACACAGGGAGACTAACACACTCATAATAAGAAGGAGCCCAAAATGTAATTTGGGATTGGTGCGGTAGTTCAATAATAGTTCTTTAGTGGAATGAATTATTATTGATGAAATTAAGTTGTGTGTTCGGGGCGAACACGGGATGCTTAATTTCATCGGGAGACCAAAACCAATTCCTCCTCTCGGTCCCTATCGTAGCCTCTAGTATATAGAGATTTATACCCACATACCCACCTTCTTACCCATCCAATGGGGCCGGCCAAGCTAGCTTGGAACCCAAGCTAGGGCCAAGACCAAGTGGATGAGCCATGTAGGTGGCCGGCCAAAGCTTGGGTCCCAAGCTTAGGTGGCCGGCCACTAGAATATTAAAAAGGATTTTTATTAAAATTATTTCTTATGTGGATATCATGATTTTAAAAGAGAGTTTAAAAATTAAAAATTTCCTTTTATAGTTTTCTACAAAAGATTAAGAGAAGAGATTAATTTCTTTCCTTATTTATAGTTTAAAAGGATGGTTTTAATTTTTGGTTAAAACTTTCCTTATTTGTAAATCATCTACATGTTTAAAAGAGAGTTTAAAATTTGAAATCTTTCCTTATTTGTTGATTAAAGGAGGATTTTAAATTTTAAGAAAACTTTCCTTTTTAACCATGTTCATGATTTAAAAGAAAGTTTAAAAATTAATAATTCTCTTTTATTAGTTACAAAAGATTGAGAAAAGATTTGATATCTTTCCTTATTTGTAGATTAAAAGAGATTTTAATTTTTAGAGATAACTTTCTTTTTATCCACATGTTTAAAAGAAAGATTTTAATTTATTAAATTTCCTTTTTATAAACCAATCATGAAGGGATAAAAATTATTGAGAAATTTTTATAAATTTCCGGAAGCAAATAAGGAAGTTTTAATTGTTGTTTAAAATTTTATTTGCTTGGAGTTTTCTTGGTGTGGCCGGCCATTGCAAAATTGAAAAGAAAAATTATTTTTTAATTAAATAAATTTCCCTTTTCAATGGCAAAAGAATTAAGGAAGTTTTTATTAAATTTTCCTTATTTGCCAAGACCAAGGATTATAAAAGAGGGGGTAGAGGAGGCTTCAAGGGGAACAACTCTATTATTTTTCTCCCTCTTTTCTTCCTTGGGTGTGGCCGTCCCTTTTCTTTCCTCTCCTCTCCTTTGTGTGGCCGAAACCTTCTCATGGTGGAGATAGCTTTGGTGGCCGGAACTAAGAAGGAGAAGAAGGAGAGAAAAGAAGCCTCTTTTCTAGCATCCCTTGGAGCATGGTGGTGGTGGTCGAACCTCTTCATCATAGGAGAAGTTTTGATGGCCAAAACTTGTAAGGAAGAAGAAGGTGCTAGGTGGTTCTCATCTCGGAAGATCGTTGCCCACACAACGTCCGAGGTTAGAAGAGGAATACGGTAGAAGATCAAGAGGTCTTTCTAAAAGGTATAACTAGTAATTTTTCTTTCCGCATCATACTAGTTATTTTTGGAAATAATACTAAATACAAGAGGCATACGATTCTAGTGTTTCGAATTTGTTTTCGATATAGTGTTCTTTTATTTTTCTTTTCCTTGTGATTTGATTGTTCTTTTTGGTTGACCTAAAGTTATTTTATGAAATTAAATATTAACTTTCTTTAAAAGGTTTTGTCTAGTCGGTGGTGGTTGCTCCCATATCCAAGAAGGCCATGTGCCTCGCCACGTCAGTCCTGAGAACCAATTTTGGAAATTAATATTTAATGGAATTAATAACTTAGGTGATTTGGATCAAACGTGTTATGTTCCGCAGGAGATCCAAGTCAAAAATCTAAAAGAACAAATAGGTTAAGTTTTGGATCAAACGTGTTAAGTTCCGCAGGCGATCCAAAATTTAATTTAAAAGAACACATGATAGCTAGGAAAAGGTTCAGACCTTTGTACAAAATTTTTGTACAGTGGAACCTCTAGGTTTTCCGAGTAGCAACCAATAATTGGTATCAGAGCTAGGGTTTTGCCTCTATGTATTTGGTATTAGTTTAATTATGCACATGTCATACATAATTTAGGCAGGATAATAGTAGGATGTGCTAACTTTGTGGATGCAGGATCCAACTATTATGGTTTATAGTTTTATGTGTGTGATTGGACCCTTGGACATGTCAAGGGCATTTATATGTGTGTGCATGATTGTATTATAAAATACAGCAGGAGCTGTATTTAGTTTTATTAAGATTTTATTTTTGATCTAGATACATGTACATTCCTTTTATGGAATATAGGATCAAAATTGTAAAATTCTATTTATGTCGCGGATCGAATCTTGCAAAGCGTAGACCTTCTGAGAACTAGAGGCGCAGCGGAACAAGGAGCAAGATGGATGCGACAGCTAGACCCGGTGGCGGTGGCCAAATATGGCAGCAGCTTGGGATGACAACACACGGAGGACAACCATAGATAAAAGCCATAATAGTTGAAAATTAGATTTTCTATTTATTACTTTTATATTGTGCTGTGTGTGCATGTTAATATACATGACTAGTAGGCTAGCATAGTTAAAATTCCTCGTTTATAAATAACTAAGTGGGAGAGGGATTTTTAAATAAATCCCATGGTCTCCATTACTGCTTTGTAAGTGATGCAAACAAGCTTGCGCGTTGGCTCTGAGTGCCTTCCTCCATAACGGATGAGCTTGTTTGTGGATCACTAGAATAGACTTCCATTTTTGGATGACTATAGGAAGTTAATTAAGAGCATGTGATCTTCCCCAACGGAAGGGGCATAATCTTATTAATGGACTTAGTGTCAAGTAATGGTATACACTTAGACACAGATAATAGTATCCTCCCCATCGGAGTCACTGCTATTATTTATGTGACCAAAAGACACCAACTATTAATTTTATTTGTCAAAAAGTTAGGTTGACAAGATAATAAAATTAATGGGTTAAAACCCTCCTTTTACAAAGGTTGAATTTGTATACGTCCACACTAACGTGGCATGCAAAATTCACGGTGTTTGAGGTGTTGGTGAATTTAAATAATATTGTTTGAGGAATCAATGTTATTTTAAATTCAAAAAGTTTTGACCAAATATTTGATCAAAGACAGATCAACTATTAATTTTATTCGTCATAAAGTAAAGTTGACGAGATGATAAAATTAATGAATAAAATCTCCTCTTCGATTTTGTATACGTTCACACTATCGTGGCATACAAAATTCATAGGGATTTTTAAGGAGTTGATCTTGACCAAATATTTTTGTGATTCTTAGAATTTAAAATGTTTATCAATTCCCTAGTAGTCATACTATAGAAAAGACTTAGTAATCCCAATTGTAATGATTGGAAATAGGACTTGGACATTAAGGTAGACTGTCTTCTTAGAACTAAGAACAATATAGGTGTATTTAATTTATTAGTTGAAACATGTTTAGTGGTGTTATCTACCAGAACCTGGAGTGTAGATACAGATGCCATTAATCATGTCCGCAATTCATTGCAGGGTTCCAGGAAACCCGACAACTAAATGAAAATTAAAACACCGTCTACATGGGCACTACTGTAAAAATGGTAGCTGTTGCAGTAGGAGATGTTTATTTTTGGTAAGAATAAAACATGGATTTTTGAGTAATTGTCTTTACGCACCAAGTTTAGAAAGAACTAGTTTTCAGTTTCTGAACTATTCAAAGAACTTGATATTCTGCCTCTTTTAATAACAAAGTTGTTATTAAGAAAAAGAGGGAAGTTATCTGTTTTGGTACGTTGGTTGGTAATTTATAAATCCAATAACTCTCACGATGCAACAAATGGAAATTAGTAACACATCTTCTAACTTTAAGAGAAAGTAACCTTCGAAAATGAACCAATTATATCTTTGGCTTCTAAGGCTAGGTTATATTAACTTGAGTAGGATTCATTGGTAGTTGATGAACTTTTGGGTTCATTAGTAGTGGAAATCTTTCCAACCTACGAGTCTTACTTGGAAGGAAAAATAACCAAGAAGCTTTTAAGTCTAAGGGGTATGGAGTCAAAGATATATTGGAATTGGTTCATTCTGATTTGTGTGATCCTATGAGCATCCAGGCAAGAGGTTGTTTCAAATATTTCATCTATTTTATAGACAACTATTTGAGATACGGATATATTTACTTGATGTGCCGCAAGTCTAAGTGCTTTGATTAGTTCAAAGAGTACGAGGCTGATGTGGAGAAACGACAAAGTAAAAATATCAAGACACTACGGTAAGATCGTAGTGGCAAGTACCTCTTGGGAGAATTTAGGAGTCATTTATCAGAAGTAGGGATTCAATCCCAACTAACTGCACCTTGGTACACCCCAACAGAATGGTGTAGGAAAAGGAAGGTATAGGACTCTTATGGAAATAAGTAGATTGATGAGTTATTAAGAATATTATCAAAATCATTTTATGGATATACTCTGGAAATAGGAGTGAATATAGTACCTTCTAAAGTCAGAACTCTCTACTCATATAGAATTGCTGAATAGGCGTAAGCCTATTTCGAAGCATATTCGGATTCGGGTAGTCCAGCACATATGCAGAAGAGAGACAATGATAAGTTGGACAGGAATTCACTTGTTTGTGGGTTATCCTAGTGAAATGAAAGTAGGTTTATAGTCTTAAAAATCAGAAGGTCATAGTTAGTATCAATGACCGATTTTTAGAAAAGGACTATGTAATAAACCATGTGCCCATAAGAAAATTTGTTCTTAAGGAAATAATAAAAGGCATGTCTAATCTAGTACCAACTGTACAAGATGAGATACCACAAGGAAACTGCAACACATATCACAAATGATAAACAATTGTAGAAAGTGCTTTGTCGTAGTGGGAGGGCTGTTAGGCAACCTAAAAAGATTCATGTTTTGGGAGAGTTTTTGGACTCGATCCCTAGAGGACATGAATCTGATCTCCGGACATATGATGAAACACTCCAAGATAAAGATGCAATATCTTGGCAAAGAGTAATGAATAACAGAATTAGAATATATGTATTCTAATAAAATCTGGAAGCTTATAGAACCACCAAATGGTATAAAAGCCTTTGGGTGTAAAAAGGTCTATATTAGGAAAAGAGTGATAGACAGGAAGGTAGAAACTTTCAAAGCAAGGCTAGATGAAAAAGGAAACTTTTTCACTGGTAGCCATGCTTAAGTCTATCCGGATTCTTTTATCTATTTGGTAAGTGGATGTCAAGACAACATTCCTTAATGGAAGTCTTGAAGAAAGCATCCATATAAAGCAACCAGAAGGGTTAATTGCAAATGGCTAAGAGCATCTTGTGTGCAAGCTCAATCAGTCTATGGACTGATACAAAGCTTCAAGGTCTTGGAACATCCAGTAATCCAGACCTTTGGATTCATTTAGTAACTGGATAAGTCTTGTGTATATAAAAGGTGTGATGGAAGCGTGGTGGTATTTCTTGTACTATACGTAGATAACATTTTTGGTAGTTGGAAACAATATCAAAATGTTGTCAGAAATAAGGGTATGGTTATCCAAACAATTCGATATAAAGGACTTGGGAGAATGTATATATTCTTGATATCAAAGTAATAAGGGATCGCAAGAAAAGAATATTTTACTTATTCCAAGCTTCATACATCGGAAAAATCCTTGCTCGTTTTAAGCATGCAAAACTCCAAGAAAGGTTTCTTACTTTTTTAGGATGGAGTAACTTTATCTAAAGATATGTCTCTGTAGACATCAAAGGAGATAAAGGAAATAAAGGCAGTTCTTTATGCTTCGGCTATCGGAAGCCTAATATATGTTATGCACGAGATCAGAAATCTGTTTTGCCAAGGGCATAGTTAGCAGATTTCAAAGTAACCCTGGACAAGGACAGTGGACTGCAGTAAAGCATATATTGAAGTACCTTAGAGGCACTAGAGATTATATGCTATCTTACAAGGCAGTTGATATGGTCCTAGTGGGTTGCATGGATTTTGGCTTCCAATCAGATAGGGATAATAATAAGTCAACCTCGGGGTTTTGTGTTTACTTTAGGAGGTAAAGTCATAACTATGGAAGAGTGATAAGCATAGGTGTTTTTCTGGACTCCACCATAGAAGCTTAGTATATGGCAAGCCTCTGAGGTAGCCATAAAAGTTGAATGACTCAATAACCTCAAGATAGACTTAGATATGATTTCTGGTTTGTCCAAAGATTGTTATAATTTATTGTAATAATGTTGGTGCAGTAGCAAACTCGAAGAAACCATAAGTCTATAAGGCAAGTAAACACAATAGAGCTCAAGTACCACCCAATACGAGAAATCGTATAAACGAGGAGAAGTTGTTGCTGCCTAGATTGCATCAGGTGATGACCTATAGATCCTTTCACTAAGGACCTTAAGGCAAGAGCTTTTGATGGGCATATTGAAGGGTTGGGAATCAGATGTATGGCAGCAGATATGGCAGCTTAGTCTTTTAGTATAAGTGGGAGATTGTTAGAGTGTATACTAAAAGCCTAGCTTTTGGTATAAACATTTATCTAGAAATAAGAATCACATTGGTCAAATGTCAATATTTATGATAAATGTAGTTGCTCAATTAATTTATATTGTAGATAACATGGTGTGTGGTGTCACATACAGACGATCATGTTATCGGTTCCTTATAAATTATAAACAGTAGCTCACGACCAAGATGGAAAGGAACAAACCATTGGAAGGTCGTAGTGTAATTAGGTATTAGTTTATCTTACTATATAATTACACTAGTACACTTAAAGTGTATTGAGTAGGACCATTTGAGGTCGTTCCTTTTATACTGACTTTATAAAGGAACAAAGACCTCAGTTATTATGGAAGTGTGTGCTCTTAATCCTAATATAATAACAAGCACATATATTTGATATTTATTTCTTTAATTTATCAATGGGTGAGATTTAGTTCGATAAATCAATAAGCCCGATAAGTTGGGAAATGATATCACTTATAGTATGTGTTGTTGATTATAGAAGGAAAATGTGTCCTAATGATCTAGGTTGAGAATGTCCCCAAGAGGAGCTCATAAGGATTGTCATGTTAAACCCTGCAGGTGGACTTAGTCCGACATGACGATAAAGTTGAGTGGTACTACTCTTGGAGCTAGATATTAATTAAGCGAGTTGTCAGTAACTTACTTAATTAGTGGGCATTTGTTATCTTAAACACAGGGAGACTAACACACTCATAATAAGAAGGAGCTCAAAATATAATTTGGGATTGGTGCGGTAGTTCAATAATAGTTCTTTAGTGGAATGAATTATTATTGATGAAATTAAGTTGTGTGTTCGGGGCGAACACGGGATGCTTAATTTCATCGGGAGACCAAAACCAATTCCTCCTCTCGGTCCCTATCGTAGCCTCTAGTATATAGAGATTTATACCCACCGCATACCCACCTTCTTACCCATCCAATGGGGTCGGCCAAGCTAGCTTGGAACCCAAGCTAGGGCCGGCCAAGACCAAGTGGATGAGCCATGTAGGTGGTGAGGAACTTGGGTCCCAAGCTTAGGTGGCCGACCACTAGAATATTAAAAGGATTTTATTAAAATTATTTCTTATGTGGATATCATGATTTTAAAGAGAGTTTAAAAATTAAAATTTCCTTTTATAGTTTTCTACAAAAGATTAAGAGAAGAGATTAATCTCTTTCCTTATTTGTAGTTTAAAAGGATGGTTTTAATTTTTGGTTAAAACTTTCCTTATTTGTAAATCATCTACATGTTTAAAAGAGAGTTTAAAATTTGAAATCTTTTCTTATTTGTTGATTAAAGGAGGATTTTAAATTTTAAGAAAACTTTCCTTTTTAACCATGTTCATGATTTAAAAGAAAGTTTAAAAATTAATAATTCTCTTTTATTAGTTACAAAAGATTGAGAAAAGATTTGATATCTTTCCTTATTTATAGATTAAAAGAGATTTTAATTTTTAGAGATAACTTTCTTTTTATCCACATGTTTAAAAGAAAGATTTTAATTTATTAAATTTCCTTTTTATAAACCAATCATGAAGGGATAAAAATTATTGAGAAATTTTTATAAATTTCCGGAAGCAAATAAGGAAGTTTTAATTGTTGTTTAAAATTTTATTTGCTTGGAGTTTTCTTGGTGTGGCCGGTCATTGCAAAATTGAAAAGAAAAATTGTTTTTTAATTAAATAAATTTTCCTTTTCAATGGCAAAAGAATTAAGGAAGTTTTTATTAAATTTTCCTTATTTGCCAAGACCAAGGATTATAAAAGAGGGGGTAGAGGAGGCTTCAAGGGGAACAACTCTATTATTTTTCTCCCTCTTTTCTTCCTTGGGTGTGGCCGTCCCTTTTCTTTCCTCTCCTCTCCTTTGTGTGGCCGAAACCTTCTCATGGTGGAGATAGCTTTGGTGGCCGGAACTAAGAAGGAGAAGAATGAGAGAAAAGAAGCCTCTTTTCTAGCATCCCTTGGAGCATGGTGGTGGTGGTCGAACCTCTTCATCATAGGAGAAGTTTTGATGGCCGAAACTTGTAAGGAAGAAGAAGGTGCTAGGTGGTTCTCATCTCGGAAGATCGTTGCCCACACAACGTCCGAGGTTAGAAGAGGAATACGGTAGAAGATCAAGAGGTCTTTCTAAAAGGTATAACTAGTAATTTTTCTTTCCGCATCATACTAGTTATTTTTGGAAATAATACTAAATACAAGAGGCATACGATTCTAGTGTTTCGAATTTGTTTTCGATATAGTGTTCTTTTGTTTTTCTTTTCCTTGTGATTTGATTGTTCTTTTTGGTTGACCTAAAGTTATTTTAGGAAATTAAATATTAGCTTTCCTTAAAAGGTTTTGTCTTGTCGGTGGTGGTTGCTCCCATATCCAAGAAGGCCATGTGTGTAACAACCCAATTTTTCCTATTTCGAGTTCCAAATGTCTATAAAAATATTTGGAAATGCTTTTAAAATATTCTAGAGATTTTTAGAAATTTTTAGAGTATTTTTACGCAATTTTTGGAGGTCGTTTAGTATGTTTACAAAAAGAAAGAAATTTTGACAAAACCGTTGAAGACGAGGTTCGAACCCACGACCTCGGGTCGGACTGACCCAAGCAAAACCGACCCAACCGGCTGAGCTACATGGTTTTGTTAATCCAATATGGAGAGAATTAGATTTAAAGCATGGTTATAATTATAACCCGAGTATAAGAAAGGGAATTAGGTTTTGATTTTCCAAAACCCAAAACAATTTCTCCCGAAATTGTTTCTTCCCTTCTCCCTCGTGACAGCGCCGTCTCTCTCGGCGGAAACCAAGAGGAAGCTAGGTCTTGGGTCTCCGGCGCCGGCGAAGCCTTATTCCAGTCATCCTTCACCGTGGGTGGTTATCTCGACGGAGAGGAGCTCGCGGGTACAAGAGGAAGCCAAAATTTTGCAAGCCGCCGAGCCCTAAAAGTCTTCCCCTTTCTTCTTCTCGGTTGTAAGCGCAAGAACGAGGTAAGTACTACTCACCTGTGGTAGGAGTTGCTCCGAATCTTTGGATTTCGTTTTCTTGCTTCTGGATTTTGCTATGCCGAGTGGAATCATATGCTAGGGCTTTTCTCTCCATGCTCTGTGGACCTAGCCGAATTGCTAAGGTTTCCCTTCCCTTCCATTTGTATGAATGGCCTATTAGAGATGTTAGATTCTTTATGTTGGAATTTTAAGCATGCTGTACAGAATTTCGCTGCTTGTGCTTGCTGCCGTGAATCAGAGAAGAAGGGATTGGTCAGATTAGGTTATGGTTTTGTGGGCAGGTCACGGGTAGGAGATGAGTTAGATTTCTAGTTGGTAGTGTAGTTTCTGTGGTTGCTGCCATAAACGGAAATGACTCACATCTTTACAATGTCTCAGTGTATGATTTTCTTGCTTTTGGTGTTTGCTGTGCCAAATTTGCTATGCTAAGTGCTGTGCCAAGAGTTCCTTGCTTGGGTTTGCTGTTGAATAGGACTATAAGCTAGGGTTTTCCCTTTTATTCCTTACCGTCGGTAGCATAACTGTTAAGCATGCCAGTTTATTGTTCGAGTTTAATTGTGTAGAAGGAGTTTAGCTCTTAAATGTTTGTTACCGTGGATAGGAGGAGGTCTGGCTTTCGGTTGAGATGTAGTGGCAGGAATAACCTATATAAGTAGAAGAAGTATGGCAGGTTTAGTTTAGCTTATGTGGCTTGCATTATCTCGGATTAATGTAGCTGGTAGTTGCTATCCTTTGCTCTATTTTACAGCATGCCTAGAGAGCTCAAAGTTGCATTCTTTTGCCCTAATTTACAGCATGTTTAGAAAGTCCAAGTTAGCTTTCTTTTGCTCCATTTTGTAGCATGATTAGAAAGATCAAATTAGTTTTCTTTTTGCTCTATTTTGTAGCATGATTAGTAAGGTTAGATTAGCCTCCTTTTGTTTTTATCACAGCATGTTTAGGAAATCTAAATAAGCTCTCTCTTTTGGTTTATTTTATAGCATGTTTAGAAAGTCTAAGTTAGCTTCCTTTTGCTCTATTTTATAGCATGTTTAGTAAGTTCATATTTGCTTTCCTGTGCCTTGTTTTATAACGTGCTTAGAGAGTTCAGATCGGCTTCCCTTGTGTTATTTTCATGTAGCATGCTTGGTTAGTTGTAATCCTACACTTATTAGATATATCTACAGGATTCTAATAGGCTCCAATAAAGGATTATAAGAAGCATGAGTAAAGAAAAAGACTAAAGTCTAGTTAAAAAGAGATAACAAGTAAATTAAAGTAAGAGGCTAGTACCCGACTTCCGAGGTTGTCGTTAAACAAATCCAGGTGACCAATTCCGAGGTCTTGGCCCTGGTAAGACCGAGGTCTTTATCTTCATAGGGCTGGAGGCTCGCTACCCCAGTCACTATTAGAGAGCGCGCAAAACAAAGATGGTACTTAGCCTGGGCCCAAAGAAAAAGAAGAAAGAAAAGAAGAACAAGAAGAAGAAAGTGAAAGAGAAATTAAAAGATTAATTTCTAGTATAAGAAAAGTAAGAAGAACAAGAAGAAGAAAGTGAAAGAGAAATTAAAAGATTAATTTCTAGTATAAGGATATAAGAAAATGAAACAAGTTTATGCTTAGAATCAATAAAAGTTTAGTTTTTTAATTCTAAGCTTACAGTAGTTGTTTCATTACTTTTCTGTCAATTAGTGAGCATGTTTAGTATTCAGTTTTATTTCTGTATACCATGAGTACATGCAGCTTTGCTTTTAGCATTTCAGTTTTAGTATTGTTGCATTCTTTTTATGCACTTCGAGTTTTTGTGAGATAAATTAGTACTTACTAAGCGTTTTCGCCTATAGATCTTTTGTTTTTTTTCCTCCTACCGCAGATAAAGGAAAAGCTAAGATATGAAGGGAGACGACAGGATGGTGGTGTGTGGTGACTGGACTGTGGAGAGATCCAGAAGTAGCTGGCAAAATTGTCAAGACTTTCTTTTAGTTCTCTGTTAATGTTATATTAAATTTGGGATTGTAGTTGAGTTTATTTCCGCATGTCTAGCTTGTCTCTTTTATTATTTGTGGAGTGCGGTAGTCATTGCTATTGCTAGAGTAGTTTCTTTGTTTTTATTGTGATTTTTATTACTGCGTGGTTGTGGAAAATATGTTCCAGCCGTCTGTGGCTGCATATACTATGTTTGTATTATAGATTTGGTCACCGGTACAGGGGAGACTCTGTCGAAATTTTTCGGTAGGGTTTCCATGTGATATTTAATCATACCGGTTAAGTAGAGTTAGTAGTTAAGTAACGGTCATCCTTAGAGAGTAGTAGTAGTAAGAAGGGTGGTCGTTACAGTTGGTATCAGAGCAGTGTTCCATTCTCCAGCATCACACACACATCAGCATCATCCTCGCCTTCTCCAAGTAAGAAAGTATTTAAATTCTTTCTTTATTATGCTTTTCTTATTATTAACTGCAGTATAGAGTACTTGTTTTTTTTTAGTACTAAAGTAAGATAGAAG
The DNA here is from genome assembly GCF_018446385.1 of Zingiber officinale. Classification (NCBI taxonomy): domain Eukaryota; kingdom Viridiplantae; phylum Streptophyta; class Magnoliopsida; order Zingiberales; family Zingiberaceae; genus Zingiber; species Zingiber officinale. The sequence continues at coordinate 151,629,377 of NC_055992.1, read as the reverse complement.
ATTTAGTTTCCCTTTTCTTTATTCATATTTATGTATGATTAGAAGGGTTAGAGAGAGGATACCAAGTCCTTTTCTTTGCATAATTAGATGTTAAGAAAAAGGATGTCCCCGTACCGTTCGTACTGAGAACCAAGATCAGGAGAACGAAGAGCTTAGATCAATTGAGCCCAATCTCTCTGAAGTTGTTGCCTAACTCTAGAGACAAGTAGCAGAACAGCAGCAAGTGATTGCCAATCTGATGGCAAACCAGCCAGCAGTTTCCCCCTCCTCCAGTTATCACTGCAGACGCTCCAGTGGTAATTGAGACTCCACCAGCTACCCAGGGAGCCGTCACAGCACCCCAAAGACTAGAAGCTTATCTTATAAAGTGGCTAAAGATGAAACCAGAGAGCTTCTCAGGCACAACTGAGCCCTGGGATGCCCAGGCTTGGTTTAGAACACTAGAGAGCACTATGGAGCTTCTTGACTGGCCAGAAGTCGAGAAGGTCAAGTGCGCCTCTTTCTGCCTGTCTGGAGATGCTCGTATGTAGTGGGAGAGGATAAAGACCAAGAGAGCAGCCGATCAGATGAGCTGAGCAGATTTTCAGTTAGAGTTCTATGAAGAGTTCTATCACCAACAAGTACTATGAGGAGTTTATAGAGTTCAAGCCAACCAAGATAGAAGACAAGACAGTAGGGAGCTCGGAGCCCCAGTCAAGTAGGTGCAGAAGAACAGAAAGAAGGTAAGAAAGAGGGGGTTCGGGTGGTCTGTGAATATCCCAAGGTATTCCCAGCAGATCTATCTGGACTACCTCCCAATAAATGAGAGGATTTGAGATTGAATTGGTTCTTGGAACCGGTCCAATTTCAAAAGCTCTGTATTGCATGTCTCCCGCAGAGCTGAAGGAGTTACAAGAACAACTACAGGAGTTACTTGACAAAAGCTTCATTCGCCCTAGTCATTCACCCCGGGGAGCTCCAGAGTTGTTCGTTAAGAAGAAAGACGGATCCAGGCTAATGTGCATAGATTGTAGAACGCTGAGTAAAGTAGTAGTTAAGGACAAGTACCCCTTCCCAGGATCGATGACTTATTTGATCAGTAAAGAGGAGCAACAGTGTTCTCAAAGATAGACCTACGCTCTGGGTACCATCAGCTGAAGGCGAAAGAAAGAGATATACGACATTCAGAACCAGATATGGACACTACGAGTTTGTAGTTATGCCTTTTAGAGTGACCAATGCACCTGCAGTCTTCATGGACTTAATGAACAGAGTGTTCAGAGAATATCTTAACAAATTGGTCATTGTATTCATCGACGACATTCTGGTCTATTCAAGGACCCCAGAGGAGCATGACACGCACTTGAGGATAGTACTGCAGACTCTTCAGCAAAAGCAGCTTTACGCTAAATTCTCCAAGTGCGAGTTCTGGTTAAATCAGGTGGCGTTTTTAGGTCACATTATTTCTAAAAAAGGTATTCAAGTGGATCCAGCCAAAGTGGAAGCGGTCAACAACTGGAGTAGACCCAAGAACGTCAGAGAGATCAGAAGCTTCCTTGGTTTAGCTGGGTACTACAGGAAGTTCGTGGAGGACTTTTCCAGGATAGGCTCTCCACTAACAGCCCTCACCAGAAAGAACAAGAGATTCGAATGGTCAGATAAATGTGAGCAGAGTTTCCAAGAGCTAAAGAAGAGATTGATCAGTGCTCCCATTCTGACTGTTCCACAGAGCGATAAGGGTTTCGACATCTACAGCGATGCTTCCAAGATGGGCTTAGGAGCTGCAAGAAGGGAAAGTCATAGCTTATGCTTCCAGACAACTCAAAGACTATGAGAAGAACTACCCTACTCATGATCTTGAGCTGGCAGCTGTAGTTTTTGCACTTAAACTCTGGCGACATTATTTGTATGGAATTCAGTGTAGAATTTTCACAGATCATCAGAGTCTTAAGTACTTCTTCACTCAGAAGGACTTAAACATGAGACAACGCAGGTGGCTGGAGTTGGTCAAAGATTACGACTGTGAAATTCTCTACCACCCAGGCAAAGCTAACAAAGTGGCAGATGCACTCAGCAGAAAATCTAGTGCATCACTGATGTCTTTGTCATCACTAGCCCTGCCACTGCAGAAGGAGTTGTCGGATTTTGGACTTGAAATTATTGAAGGGCAACTCTCTGCATTGACCTTAGAGTCCACATTGCTTGAGGAGGTACAGAGAAAGCAAAGTGAAGATCCAGACATCCAGAAAATCGAGCAAGGGTTATAGAAAGAAGACAAATCAGAGTTTCGAGTAACAGATAGCGGGATTCTTTATCAAGGGAGTCGCATTTGCGTGCCCCATGATGAAGAACTGAGGAAGAAGATCTTAGAAGAAGCTCACTGCACACCATACTTCATGCATCCTGGTTCTTCCAAGATGTACCAAGATGTGAAATAGAGGTTCCGGTGGTCAGGACTCAAAAGAGACGTTGCTAAATATGTCAGTACCTGCTTGACATGCCAGAGGGTCAAAGAAGAACACCAGAGACCAGGAGAAGTTCTTCAGCCTCTTCCAATACCAGAATGGAAATGGGAAGATATATCCATGGACTTCATAACCGGTCTTCCAAAAACCACCAATGGATATGATGCGATATGGGTAATAGTAGATTGATTAACCAAGTCTGCTCACTTCCTAGCCATCAAGGTGTCCCACTCTATAGAGCAGTTGGCCCAGCTATATGTTAAAGAGGTAGTCAGACATCATGGAGTTCCTAAATCTATCATTTCTGATAGAAATGGGCGCTTCACCTCACACTTTTGGGAGTGCGTTCAGAATGCACTAGGCACCAAACTCAAGTTCAGCACAGCTTTCCATCCACAGACTGATGGACAGACAGAGCGAGTGAATCAGATTTTAGAAGATATGCTCAGAGCTTGTGCACTGGATTTCAAGGGAAGTTGGTGTGAGTATTTGTGCTTAGCTGAATTCACCTACAACAATAGCTATTAGGCCACCATCAAGATGACACCTTATGAGGCACTGTATGGCAGGAAATGCAGATCACCCATATGCTGGCAAGAAGCAGGAGAGAGAAAAGAAATGGAAGTAGAGCTGGGTATTCAGACAGAGCTGATAGACGAGACCACTCAGGCGATCCAGAAAATCAGACAGAGAATTGAGACTGCCCAGAGCAGACAGAAGAGTTATGCTGACACACGCCGTAGGCCATTGGAATTCCAAGTAGGAGATTCAGTTTTCCTTAAGGTCGCTCCTATGAAGGGAGTGATGAGATTTGGCAAGAAGGGCAAATTAAGTCCTCGCTGTGTAGGACCTTATCTGATCATAGAGAGGATTGGGAAAGTAGCTTATAGGCTGGACTTACCACAAGACATGTCAGCAATACACAATGTATTTCATGTCTCCATGCTAAAGAAGTGTCTCCATGACCCGAGCCAAGTGATTCAGCCTCAGTCAGTGCAGATCCAAGAGGATCTTAGTTATGAGAGCAGACCTACACAGATAGTGGACAGAGCAATCAAGAGATTGAGAAACAAAGAAGTACCACTATTGAAGGTCGTCTGGCAGAACCAGAAGCACGAGGAAATCACTTGGGAGCGGGAGGACAGTATGAGACAGAAGTATCCAGAGCTATTCTAAGTTCGAGGACGAACTTTTTATAAGGTATGGAGGATTGTAACAACCCAATTTTTCCTATTTCGAGTTCCAAATGTCTATAAAAATATTTGGAAATGCTTTTAAAATATTCTAGAGATTTTTAGAAATTTTTAGAGTATTTTTACGCAATTTTTGGAGGTCGTTTAGTATGTTTACAAAAAGAAAGAAATTTTGACAAAACCGTTGAAGACGAGGTTCGAACCCACGACCTCGGGTCGGACTGACCCAAGCAAAACCGACCCAACCGGCTGAGCTACATGGTTTTGTTAATCTAATATGGAGAGAATTAGATTTAAAGCATGGTTATAATTATAACCCGAGTATAAGAAAGAGAATTAGGTTTTGATTTTCCAAAACCCAAAACAATTTCTCCCGAAATTGTTTCTTCCCTTCTCCCTCGCGACAGCGTCGTCTCTCTCGGCGGAAACCAAGAGGAAGCTAGGTCTTGGGTCTCCGGCGCCGACGAAGCCTTATTCCAGTCATCCTTCACCGTGGGTGGTTATCTCGACGGAGAGGAGCTCGCGGGTACAAGAGGAAGCCAAAATTTTGCAAGCCGCCAAGCCCTAAAAGTCTTCCCCTTTCTTCTTCTCGGTTGTAAGCGCAAGAACGAGGTAAGTACTACTCACCTGTGGTAGGAGTTGCTCCGAATCTTTGGATTTCGTTTTCTTGCTTCTGGATTTTGCTATGCCGAGTGGAATCATATGCTAGGGCTTTTCTCTCCATGCTCTGTGGACCTAGCCGAATTGCTAAGGTTTCCCTTCCCTTCCATTTGTATGAATGGCCTATTAGAGATGTTAGATTCTTTATGTTGGAATTTTAAGCATGCTGTACAGAATTTCGCTGCTTGTGCTTGCTGCCGTGAATCAGAGAAGAAGGGATTGGTCGGATTAGGTTATGGTTTTGTGGGCAGGTCACGGGTAGGAGATGAGTTAGATTTCTAGTTGGTAGTGTAGTTTCTGTGGTTGCTGCCATAAACGGAAATGACTCACATGTTTACAATGTCTCAGTGTATGATTTTCTTGCTTTCGGTGTTTGCTGTGCCAAATTTGCTATGCTAAGTGCTGTGCCAAGAGTTCCTTGCTTGGGTTTGCTGTTGAACAGGACTATAAGCTAGGGTTTTCCCTTTTATTCCTTACCGTCGGTAGCATAACTGTTAAGCATGCCAGTTTATTGTTCGAGTTTAATTGTGTAGAAGGAGTTTAGCTCTTAAATGTTTGTTACCATGGATAGGAGGAGGTCTGGCTTTCGGTTGAGATGTAGTGGCAGGAATAACCTATATAAGTAGAAGAAGTATGGCAGGTTTAGTTTAGCTTATGTGGCTTGCATTATCTCGGATTAATGTAGCTGGTAGTTGCTATCCTTTGCTCTATTTTACAGCATGCCTAGAGAGCTCAAAATTGCATTCTTTTGCCCTAATTTACAGCATGTTTAGAAAGTCCAAGTTAGCTTTCTTTTGCTCCATTTTGTAGCATGATTAGAAAGATCAAATTAGTTTTCTTTTTGCTCTATTTTGTAGCATGATTAGTAAGGTTAGATTAGCCTCCTTTTGTTTTTATCATAGCATGTTTAGGAAATCTAAATAAGCTCTCTCTTTTGGTTTATTTTATAGCATGTTTAGAAAGTCTAAGTTAGCTTCCTTTTGCTCTATTTTATAGCATGTTTAGTAAGTTCATATTTGCTTTCCTGTGCCTTGTTTTATAACGTGCTTAGAGAGTTCAGATCGGCTTCCCTTGTGTTATTTTCATGTAACATGCTTGGTTAGTTGTAATCCTACACTTATTAGATATATCTATAGGATTCTAATAGGCTCCAATAAAGGATTATAAGAAGCATGAGTAAAGAAAAAGACTAAAGTCTAGTTAAAAAGAGATAACAAGTAAATTAAAGTAAGAGGCTAGTACCCGACTTCCGAGGTTGTCGTTAAACAAATCCAGGTGACCAATTCCGAGGTCTTGGCCCTGGTAAGACCGAGGTCTTTATCCTCATAGGGCTGGAGGCTCGCTACCCCAGTCACTATTATAGAGCGCGCAAAACAAAGATGGTACTTAGCCTGGGCCCAAAGAAAAAGAAGAAAGAAAAGAAGAACAAGAAGAAGAAAGTGAAAGAGAAATTAAAAGATTAATTTCTAGTATAAGAAAAGTAAGAAGAACAAGAAGAAGAAAGTGAAAGAGAAATTAAAAGATTAATTTCTAGTATAAGGATATAAGAAAATGAAACAAGTTTATGCTTAGAATCAATAAAAGTTTAGTTTTTTAATTCTAAGCTTACAGTAGTTGTTTCATTACTTTTCTGTCAATTAGTGAGCATGTTTAGTATTCAGTTTTATTTCTGTATACCATGAGTACATGCAGCTTTGCTTTTAGCATTTCAGTTTTAGTATTGTTGCATTCTTTTTATGCACTTCGAGTTTTTGTGAGATAGATTAGTACTTACTAAGCGTTTTCGCTTATAGATCTTTTGTTTTTTTTCCTCCTACCGCAGATAAAGGAAAAGCTAAGATATGAAGGGAGACGACAGGATGGTGGTAGTGATGAAGGTGTGTGGTGACTGGACTGTGGAGAGATCCAGAAGTAGCTGGCAAAATTGTCAAGACTTTCTTTTAGTTCTCTGTTAATGTTATATTAAATTTGGGATTGTAGTTGAGTTTATTTCCGCATGTCTAGCTTGTCTCTTTTATTATTTGTGGAGTGCGGTAGTCATTGCTATTGCTAGAGTAGTTTCTTTGTTTTTATTGTGATTTTTATTACTGCGTGGTTGTGGAAAATATGTTCCAGCCGTCTGTGGCTGCGTATACTATGTTTGTATTATAGATTTGGTCACCGGTACAGGGGAGACTCTGTCAAAATTTTTCGGTAGGGTTTCCATGTGATATTTAATCATACCTGTTAAGTAGAGTTAGTAGTTAAGTAACGGTCATCCTTAGAGAGTAGTAGTAGTAAGAAGGGTGGTCGTTACAATGTGCCTCGCCACGTCAGTACTGGGAACCAATTTTGGAAATTAATATTTAATGGAATTAATAACTTAGGTGATTTGGATCTAACGTGTTATGTTCCGCAGGAGATCCAAGTCAAAACCTAAAAGAACAAATAGATTAAGTTTTGGATCAAACGTGTTAAGTTCCGCAGGCGATCCAAAATTTAATTTAAAAGAACACATGGTAGCTAGGAAAAGGTTCAGACCTTTGTACAAAATTTTTGTACAGTGGAACCTCTAGGTTTTCCGAGTAGCAACCAACACTTTCTAGGCTTCTTAGAAACCTTAGTCACCTCTACTAGGTCACTTCTAGGAATAACTTCCCTTGTAACCTTCTTTGTGACTTTGTTAGACTTCTTAGAAGTCTTAGTCACATTGGTCTTGTCAAAAGTACTCTTAGGGATTCCTTCCCTAGTATCATTGACTTGACCTCTACATCTAGAGTTGGTCTTATAGCTATATGGAACCCTATGAAAGGAAGTCACATCCTTCTTGGCTTTAGGTTTGTATCCCAAATCCCTATAGCCATTGGATGGCTCTTGTCTAGCTTTTCCTAGGTTATGCTCATTTTGACCCCTAAGCATATTTTCCATTCTTGCTAGGGTCATTTCTAAATTATCAAGTCTTGTCCTCAAGACTTGGTTTTCACTCCATAAATCCCTATATTTTGATTTTTCATTGAATCCTTGAGCATGTCTATTTTTAGGCATATATCTAAAGTCCTTGGTGTTAATACCTAAGTTGTTATTTACCTTTCTAACCTTAGGTGTGGTAGATCTAGTATGAGGAGGAATATATTTATCCTTAATACTATCATGCCTCCTATTCTCATGATAAATAGCATTAAGATGATAAGAATTATTTCTAGCATGCTTTTTATCATGTGTCAAAGGAATGGATTCATTAAATGATACATTGGTTTTTACCTTGGAAGTTCCCCCTAGACTTGTGCTTCCTCCTTTGACTTTGGTTGTTTTCTTCCCCTTTGGACATTGGCTTTGATAATGTCCATTTTGGTTGCACAAGAAACACACAATGTGTTCCTTACTCTTCTTTATTGTGGGGATTGTCTCCTTGGGCTTCTCCTTGCCCTTGGGTACTACTTGGCCCTTCTTATTGGCCAATTTTGGACACTTGCTCTTATAGTGTCCATGTTCCCTACACTCAAAGCAAATGATATGATTTTTATTATTTACAATCGAAATTTCTATACCTTCGCTTGTAGGGGTGACACTTGATCCTCCATTTGATTTATCTTGCATTGTGGAGGTTGCATCATCTTCTTTTTCTTCTCCTCTTAAGGGTGTGGGTGCTTCCACCTCTTCAACTCTTGAGGATGTGGATACTTCCACCTCTTCCTCTCTTGAAGATGTAGAAGATCTCTCATCTTCTTCCTTCTCCTCCTCTTCCTTCTTCTCCTCGAATGTTGACCTTATGTCAACATCGGATTGGTCCTTCTCTTCTTGGACCAATGAACCCTTCTCCTTGGACTCCTATACTCCTTGGAATTGTGACGGGTCTTCATGATAGGCAATGATCTTCTTCCAAAGATCACATGCACTTGTGCATTCACCTACACTCACAATGATATTAGAAGGTAATAGATTTAATAAATTTTTTGTTACCTTCTTATCCGCCTCCGCTTGCTCCCGTTGTTCCTCGGTCCAATGTCGAGGTCGGAGGCGCTTCCCCTTTTTATCCTTAGGAGCTTCAAATGGGGCTTCCAATGCAACCCATTGGTTTCAATCCATTTGAAACCATTGTTGATACAGTCTGACCTGGATGTTGTTTTGCTGTTGACACTGATTTAAGTTTGTATCAGATAATTAACTCAGATTAATTACTAATCCAGGTTGACTAGGTTGACCTGAGTGAAGCTAGATGCAAGTCCTGGTGAGTGAAGCCGGGCAAGGGAAAATCCAGATGGATCAAGGGTGATCGGACATCTGGTGTTGAAAAGTCCAAGAAGGAAACTTGGCATGCGGAGTCAGAGAGGGTTCGGTAGCTCGTTCTCTAGGACCAGATAAAGTCGGAAAGGGCTAGGGAGCTCATTTTTCCGGACTAGGTCAGAGAGGGCTCGACCCGGACTGAGTCGAGAAGCTGGATCGGTCGGCGACCGATCGATGGCTATGACACTGATCGGTGCCGGCCGATCGAGGTTGATCGATGGCTACGAGCGTTTGCGATCGGTGCGGACCGATCAGAAATCGATCGATAGCCCATCTTGATCGATGGAGACCGATCGAGGCTATGGCGTTTGGGAAAACGCTATCGATCGGTCTCGGGACCGATCAGATTAATCTGATCGGTCCGCGACCGATCGAGCTGTCGCGTGTTGAAGCAGGCGCCATCGATCGATGCGGGGACCGATCAGTTAATCTGATCGGTCCGCGACCGATCGCGATGATCTAAGCGTGGATCGGTTTGCGGGCCGATCCACGGTATGTTATTTGCATGTACTTTTTACGATTGCCGTGATTTGTCTTCACCATCATTTTTAACCATCTGCTGTGAGTCTTTTGAGCTTGCAGGTTGCAGGTCACATTCTCATGGTTGAATTCAAATTGAGCTTCATTAAGAGAAGAAGACAAGTGCTCTTTACACTGTGATTTGCTGCAACAGATGCATTTGAGGCATCAACATTCACTGGGTTTCTGATTGCGATTGGGCTGCGATCTGCTTGACTCCTGGGGATTGGTTCGAGCTCAGAAGACGCCAGTGATGACTGTGATATCATTGGTGTGAGTTCAGAGAACCAGGTAAGGAGGAAGAGGGATTGGCTGCAGCGCTGATTTGCGCAGTTTTGACCAGATCTGTGACAGCAGAGATCAGATTTGAGAAGCAGTAAAAACAGCGAGAGGGGAACAAGAACGAGAAAACGAAAAAAAGCTTGAAAGAAAAGTCTGTGCTGTTGTGCGAAGTTCTTGAGCTCTCGGGTAAACTGCGATCTCTGTTTTCTGCTACTGTTACTCGCGTGGTTGTAAGCATTTTTATTCTCCTTTGCCACCGAGTTTCTGTAAGTCTCGTGCTTTAATTTAGGTCTTTCTTGAGACTCTGTTGAGAGGTTGCTCCACCGAGAAGGAGACATCTTTAGCCGGAAGTTATCCGGGGTGCGATCTACCGAAGATCAAGGAGTCGTCCACCTTACGGACACGCCGAGGAGTAGGGGCAAGTTATCCCCGAACCTCGTATATCTTTGTGTCTGCTGTGTGTGTGTTTTTCTTCCTTCGTTTTAGTTTTCCACTTCCGCTGTGCTAACTAGTTTTTGTGTAGAACTCTCTGTCTAAGTTTTTAAGAGGCTATTCACCCCCCTCTAGCCATCTAAGATCCCAACAAGTGGTATCAGAGCCTGGTGCTCTTCATCTGGACTAACATTCCAAGGAGCAACAAGATGGCCATGAAGGAAGGATTCAGCACCAACAGACCACCGTTCTTCGATGGAGCAGATTTCCAGTATTGGAAGAGCCGCATGGAGTATTACCTCAAGATTGATATCTCCATGTGGTTCTCGGTCAAGGAAGGCTTCACACCACCGAAGGACGAAGAAGGTAAGGAACTCGATTCATCAAGGTGGTCTACTGAACAAACTCGTAAAGGGCAAGCCGATGCCAAGGCGGTTGTCACCTTACAATGTGGGATTGCCAAGGACCAACTCGTCAAGGTAGGTCCATTCTCGAGTGCAAAAGATTTATGGAACAAGCTTATCGAGCTCCAAGAAGGAACTCGAGATTCTCGGATAGCCAAGAGGGACATATTCTTGAATCAACTACAAAATCTCACCATGAAGGAAAATGAAACGGTAAGTGAACTACATGGGAGGTTCAAGGAAATCATCAATGGTTTACATTCCGTGGATGAACGCGTGGAGAATCGCGACCTAGTAAGGTACGCTCTTAAATCCTTTCCAAGGAATGCCTTGTGGTCATCTATGGTAGATGCCTACAAGGTTTCCAAGGATCTTTCCATTGTTAAATTAGACGAATTCTTTTGTGAAATGGAACTTCATGAACTTGCTAACAAAGGTCAAAAGGAGAAAGGTATAGCTTTGGTTGCAGGAGAAAAGAGCAAGGATGGGAGAAAAAGGAGAGAAAAGAAGAAGGAGAAAGAGATTCCTTCATCTTCATCCTCCTCCGAGTCCGATGATGAAGGTGGATCATCATCAAGCGAGATGGTAAATTTTGTGAGGAGGATCATGAGAAGAAGCAGGAGATATAAAGGAAAAGGTAAATCTAATGATCAAAATATCGATAAGACTAATGTTACATGTTATGAGTGTAGCAAGAAAGGCCACTACCGGAGTGAGTGTCCAAAACTCAAGAAGGAGGAACGGGCCAAAAAGAAGGAGGAAAGAGCCAAGAAGAAGAAAGCTCTCAAGGCCACTTGGGATAAATCCTCCTCAAGCTCATCGGAGGAGGAAGAGAAGAAGGAGAAGAGTACTCGGCAATTGGCACTCATGGCAAGGGAGGAGTCCGAATCCGAGAGTGATGACTCAAGCACATCAGCCGTGGCTTCATCATCTTCGGATGATGAAGAGGTAACCTCTTCTCACTTAGAAAAATGCTATAAGACTATTACACATTTGTCTACCTTGCTTAAAAAATCAAAAACAGAAAATAAATCATTAAAAGAAGAAGTAGAGAACTTGAGAGCTCTTAGGGAAGATGAGGTTGATGACCTACATCTAGAGCTCCTTGAAGATGAAAACAAAGCCTTGAAGGGTGAGGTTGAGAAACTCAAGAAAATGCTTGAGAAATTCTCAACTAGCTCCAAGACATTAGACATGATTCTAAATGCCCAAAGGGCGGTCTACAACAAGGCTGGATTAGGATACCAACCTAAGGAGTCTAGCTTTATTTCTTTAGTGTCAAGAACCCAATTTCATAGATCGCATGTTTCTAGGGTTCATGAGACTAGGAAGAAGGTAACAAAGGCATGGGTGCCTAAGTCTTTCATTGTAGATGCATTAGGTCCCAAGACTTGGGTACCTAAAACATCTATCTTTCGTGTCTTGTAGGCATTGGTAAAGGGGGAGCGTCTATCAACTTGGTTTGTTGATAGTGGATGCTCCAAGCACATGACCGGGGACAAGTCACTATTTTCTACCATTCAAAACAAAAATAGAGGTAATGTGTCATTTGGTAACAATGGTAGTCTGAAGGTTGTAGGAGTTGGAGACATTCATATATCTGAATGTCTCCATATCAAGAATGTCCTTCTAGTCAAGGGGATGACTTTTAATCTCCTAAGTGTCAGTCAATTGTGTGATACGGGTTACACAATTGAATTTCATTCAAGTCAATGTTTGGTTAAACACATTGACACACTTGACACTGATACTAGTAGGCACAAGGGTTGATAATATTTATCAAGTATCGTTTAAAAGTGCTACTAATGCTTTGATTAAGTGTTTTATGTCAAAAGAAGAAGAGTCTTGGCTATGGCATAGAAGGTTGGCACATGTAAACATGAAGAACATCCGGAAGTTGGCCAACCAAGGATTAGTGCGAGACTTACCCAGCATCAAGTACCACAAGACCAAACTATGTGATGCATGTCAAAAGGGTAAGCAAACAAAGGTGTTCATAAAGGTAAAAGCACTGTAAGTACATCTACTGCTTTAGATTTATTGCACATGGACCTATTTGATTGCAGTAGTGTAATATCATTGAATGGAAGTAGATATTGCTTGGTAATCGTTGATGATTTTACTAGATACACATGGACCTTCTTTTTGAAACATAAGGACCAAACTATAGATATTTTTATTTCCTTTTGTAGAAGAACTGAAAATGAAAAATCGACAACAATTAAAACCATTAGAAGTGATCATGGTGGGGAATTTCAAAATCATAGGTTTTTAGAGTTTTGTCAAGAAAAGGGATATAGGCATGAGTTCTCTACTCCAAGGACCCCACAGCAAAATGGGGTTGTGGAGAGAAAGAACCGAGTACTACAAGAGGCTGCACGAAGCATGCTCAATGAGTACTCACTACCGAGCTACTTATGGGCTGAAGCTGTGAATACAGCTTGCTATGTGCAAAATCGAGTTTTAATACATAGGTTTTTAGGAAAGACTCCCCATGAACTTTGGTTTGGGAAACCACCTACAATTAAACATCTTAGGGTGTTTGGTTGTAAGGTGTTTATTTTGAACACCAAGGACCATCTTGGGAAGTTCACGGCTAAGGCTGATCAAGGGATACTGGTCGGGTATTCTCTTACCAGCAAAGCCTATCGAGTCTACAACAATAGGACCAAATTGATTGAAGAGTCCTCTGATGTAGCCTTTGAAGAAATCCCTAACTTAAATGATCAACCAAGGGATGTAGGAGAAATTCAATTTGAACTTAGAAATCTAAGTTTGAATGATCAAAATGAAGAACGAGTCGAAGTTGACTCTGATGTTGATGAGCAAAGGCAACAAAGAACTCAATTTGATCCTTTGCCTGATATTGAGTCCTCACCTGTGCCGAGTGAGACCATTCATGAGGTACCACCAACACCAAGACAATCTAGGATAGCCACTAGTCATCCCCAAGACCAAATTGTGGGAGATATCCAACAAGGGGTTAGGACTAGATCATTCTTTAGAAATGAGTCTAGTGAAGTCGCATTGATTTCAGAGATTGAACCAAAATTAGTTGATAAGGCATTGCGCGATCCTGATTGGATCATAGCTATGCAAGACGAATTAGGTCAATTTGAAAGGAGCCAAGTGTGGGACTTGGTTCCTAGACCGAAAAAGACCACCATTATTGGAACTAAATGGGTCTTCAAAAATAAGTTAAATCAAAAGGGAGAAGTTGTAAGAAACAAGGCAAGACTTGTAGCCAAGGGCTATAGTCAAGTCGAAGGTCTCGATTATGATGAGACTTATGCTCCCGTGGCACGATTAGAGTCCATTCGTTTGATGCTAGCTTTTGCTGCACATAGAGGTTTCAAACTCTATCAAATGGATGTTAAATCTGCCTTCTTAAATGGTTTTAGTAAAGAAGAAGTCTATGTTGAACAACCATCGGGGTTTGTGAATACCGAAGCTCCAAACCACGTGTACAAGCTCAAGAAAGCACTTTATGGGCTTAAACAAGCACCACGAGCTTGGTACGAAAGGTTGTCAACATATTTACTAGAAAAGGGTTTTGTGAGAGGCCAAATAGACCCAACACTATTTCTGCGTAGAGATGGTGAAAATATTTTTGTAGCCCAAGTATATGTCGATGACATAATTTGTGGCTCAAATAACAAGGGCTATTTGAATGAATTTATTTCTCACATGGAAAGTGAGTTTGAGATGAGTCTAGTAGGAGAATTGACATTCTTCCTTGGACTTGAAATCAAATAAACTCGAGATGGCATTTATGTCCATCAGACGAAATACACTCAAGAGATGCTTAGAAAATTCAATATGAGTGACTCTAAGGAAGTGTCCACTCCAATGGCGACAAACACTCGCCTTGACAATGATGAGAGTGGGAAACCAATTGATCTAACGCAATATAGAAGCATGATTGGTAGTCTTCTATATCTCACAGCTAGTAGGCCTGACATACTTTTTGCTGTGGGCATGTGCGCTAGATATCAAGTCTATGCCAAGGAATCTCATTTAATTGCAGTTAAGAGAATATTGAGATACCTTAAGGGCACAATTCGAGTAGGTCTATGGTACCCTCGTACAGAGTCTTTTGACTTGGTAGGCTATACTGATTCCGATTATGCTGGGTGCAAATTGGATCGGAAAAGCACTAGTGGGGGTTGTCAATTTTTAGGTTCATCATTAGTTAGTTGGTCAAGTCGGAAGCAACATTGTGTTGCCCTCTCCACGACCGAGGCTGAATATATTGCCATGGGAGAGAGTGTATCACAATTGTTGTGGATGATACACACCCTAGAGGATTATGGACTTTCTTATAAGGGTGTACAAGTGCTATGTGACAACATTAGCACGATCAACCTAACTAAAAATCCAGTCCATCATTCAAGGACCAAGCACATTGAAGTGCGTCATCACTTCATTAGAGATCACGTAGCTAGGGGTGACATTGTGCTCACATATGTGGAGTCAAAGTCAAACCTAGCCGACATTTTCACCAAACCCCTTCCGGAAAATGAATTTAGTCATTTAAGGAGGGAGTTGGGGATGTGTTTGGCTCCTTAGGTCCTTAGGACTTCATCATGATCAATAAGGACAAATTAAAATGACAAAAGAAATTGGGAATGATTTTGGGCAACTTGGGAACATCTCACACAAACTATAAGGTTTAACAAAATATTTTTGTTTGCTAGAAATGGGGTGAGATGCTAGGAACAACCAAATTATTCAAAATGTATCATGCATCTCTTGAATAATTAGGTTGAAGAGACATTAATTGAGTATGGGGAACACCATTACATAATTCATGTGTAATTGGTTCCTAGATCGTACTCATATATTCCAACCAAGGAATCTTGGTTGGACTTTTGCCTAGAAATTTTCTAATCATGGTTGATGGTTGATGTGTTGATTGGTATTGTTGTTTGGTTCATGTCATGACTTTGATTGATAAAACGATAGGTTATTAAAGGAAATAATAATAACTTGGATATATTTTGACAAACTTGAAACTAAACATAACAAGGATCAAGAATTTCAGCTTTCATGCCTTGATTGCAAATTAGGACAAGTTGTCTATATTTTGACATACTTGAACCTGATCATAGAGACGAGTTTAGCAAAAATATGTTTTGATCTCTTAAGGACCAAGAAGACAGAACTCCATATGGTTGGAGTTAGTGTGAGGTTTTGTTTGATGAGAATCTGAAACTTTAGGGCTATAAACATGTTCAGACCATAACTTTTAGGTAAGAGCTATGCTTGTAGATCCTCCATGTTCTAGGTGCTGAACTTGGGAGTTTTCCTAGAGAAACTCCCACGAATTATCGAACACAAGTTACTGAAATTACTACTTTCAGTTACTGAAATTACAGGAGAAATCAGACACTGATCGGTCTACGGACCGATCAAGTCAGCCTGGCATGCTCGAGCCCGCTACTGATCTCTTTCTGATCGGTCTACAGACCGATCAGAGAGTTCCCTGATCGGTCCGGAGACCGATCAGATCAATTCGGCAGAAAAGCCACTGATCAATCTCTGATCGGTCTACCGACCGATCAGGAATCTTGCTGATCGGTCAAGGGACCGATCAGGATGATCTTGGATCAGTCCAGGGACCGATCAGGAGGCTTCTGATATCTTCTGATCGGACAACCGTCCGATCATTTCTTCACTGTACACCCATCTAAACCCTTAAAACCTCCTGATCCCTTCTTTCCCTCATTCACGCGAAACCCTAGCCGACTCTTCCCACCAGCTCATCCGTTCTCTTCTCTTTGCACGCCGGAACACTAGTCCCAGTTCTAGCCCTCCGAAGCTCTAGCCAAGAGTTCAATGGCACCAAGGTAACTCCTATTTCTCTAGAACTTTGGCATTTCGATTTCATTTCTCACATATCTGTGGCTTTGTGTTTCGGGTGGCTCCTGTGCTCTTCTTTTTCCCATTGTGTCCCATTAGAAAGAAACCAGTAGGTGAGGGTACTTCCAAGTCCAAAGATAAATCCAAAGCTCCTGCTGCTCCTTCCCGACCTCAACCATCCAGTTCGGGAAGATTTCCCAACCAACAGTTTGAAAAATCCTTTAAGGAAAGGACCTTCAAGTTGCTTCCATGTAGATCAGTCGATCAAAAATACATGAATGAGTTTTGTCCAGCGATTACGGAGATCATAGCCTACTATAAACTTGATTCCTTGGTATATTTAGAGAGGGATATCAACTTTGACCTAGTTTCTGAATTCTATAACAACCTTCATCAGACTATTGATGGTAGTTATAGATCAAGAGTGGCTAAGCAAAACGTTGATTTCAGCTTAATTGCCTTCTTTGATTATTTAGGCTGTCGTATGTGTTCGGGGACGGTGTTCTCATTCTATCCTTCTTTGCCTGAACCCGTGCCTCATCCTCTTGATGTCTCATCTAACTCGATTTATGAGTACTTCTTTGGACATCCGAGACCGGATGGATTAGATGAGTTAGATGTCGATTTTCCTACATTTGCAGCCCTTGGCCTTTCTGCTCCTGATTACATTCTTTTCAAAATTGTCACAAACTGTCTTCTACCTATCACCTCTAAACCATTGGCAGAGATTCGACCGTATCATTGTCTGATGCTTTACGGGTTACGTAGGCGTCTTGACTTTGATGTCATGTCGAGTGTCTATACTTCTATCATATCCCATAGCGAGCCAAGCGGTTACACCATCTATATGCCTTTTGGGCATATAATTACTGTCTTGCTTGAGACCACGGGTATTGATGTCTCTAAGGGAGGATAGTAAAGATGGTTAGGCGATTGTCGACTTGGGAAGCGTGCGTTTTCCAAGTCCGGAATCTTAGGACGAGATGGGGCGATTAGGTGGAAGGATGGGAGGGCACTAGGTGAGTTACCTCGGCGACAGTGTTGCTCCTGTTCTGCTCCTCCTGCTGGCGATGGAGAGCCGATCACGATCTGCTGGCGGATCGCCGATGGAGAGTCGCTTTGGCCGACACGAGGAGATGGTGGGCTGCGAGTTCGATGGACTACGCATTCGGATAGACCAGCGCTACGATGACTGCGGGCATATTGACCAGGCCGATGATATCGCGATCATCGGTGGTGACACGGTTGCTACTCGGATGGATGGACGCTACCCGCCTCGATCTTACCTGAGCTATCCATCCTCCGCGTCGCCGCCTCGAGTTTCACCCTTCCTGCCGATGATGATGATGCTCCTCATGTTGAGGACGTTGATTGATATAGTCTGTGTGTCACCTTGTCTGTATGTATTTTGGATGTTATTTGTTAGTCTGACCTGGATGTTTGCACTTCTGATGCTACTCATATATTTATGCTACTCAGTTTTATATTTGCTTGCTCTTTATTATGCTTCATTTTCTATCGTTTTTTTTCTATGCCATGATTTGATTGTATCTTATGTCTTTCTTATTGTCATATTGTGACCTTAGAGGGAACTCTAGGTCAGTTAAGAGAAGGCAGTATGGGTTAAGGGGGAGTCTTTTGAGTTTTTGTCACCTCATTTGCACCTTTTCGGTGTTTGACAAAGGGGGAGAGGATACCTAAGTTTAGAAATGTATGAAAGCTTGATTTTAGGGGAGAGGATTCCCGTCTTTGACTTGGTGGTGTATCCGTCTTAGGGGGAGGATCCTGATTTCCCTAAAATTATGGGTATATGAGCATTTCTGATCTAAACTTAAATCGTGTTGTCAAACAACAAAAAGGGGGAGATTGTTGATACAGTCTGACCTGGATGTTGTTTTGCTGTTGACACTGATTTAAGTTTGTATCAGATAATTAACTCAGATTAATTACTAATCCAGGTTGACTAGGTTGACCTGAGTGAAGCTAGGTGCAAGTCCTGGTGAGTGAAGCCGGGCAAGGGAAAATCCAGATGGATCAAGGGTGATCGGACATCTGGTGTTGAAAAGTCCAAGAAGGAAACTTGGCATGCGGAGTCAGAGAGGGTTCGGTAGCTCGTTCTCTAGGACCAGATAAAGTCGGAAAGGGCTAGGGAGCTCATTTTTCCGGACTAGGTCAGAGAGGGCTCGACCCGGACTGAGTCGAGAAGCTGGATCGGTCGGCAGACCGATCCAGTGAAACCTTGACACCTGATCGGTCTGCCGACCGATCAGGAATCGATGAGGCTAGACAGAACCTCACAGCTTCGCCTACCTCACAGCAGCTCTTCTCTAGATTTGGCCAGCCACAGCAGCCTTCAAGTCGGAGCAGTTCTTTCGTCTTCATCAGTTTTCGGACCATTTGGATTGCTGCATTTCGTCAATCGATGCGAATCGGTCGTTGATGATCGATTAAATGGTGATGAATGCGTGTAATCGATGATCTCCCATGTTTATTTTGCATGTACTTTTTCTGATTGCCGTATTTGTCTTCACCATCTGTTTTTAACCATCTGCTGTGAGTCTTTTGAGCTTGCAGGTTGCAGGTCACATTCTCATGGTTGAATTCAAATTGAGCTTCATTAAGAGAAGAAGACAAGTGCTCTTTACACTGTGATTTGCTGCAACAGATGCATTTGAGGCATCAACGTTCACTGGGTTTCTGATTGCGATTGGGCTGCGATCTGCTTGACTCCTGGGGATTGGTTCGAGCTCAGAAGACGCCAGTGATGACTGTGATATCATTGGTGTGAGTTCAGAGAACCAGGTAAGGAGGAAGAGGGATTGGCTGCAGCGCTGATTTGCGCAGTTTTGACCAGATCTGTGACAGCAGAAGATCAGATTTGAGAAGCAGTAAAAACAGCGAGAGGGGAACAAGAACAAGACAACGAAGAAAGCTTGAAAGAAAAGTCTGTGCTGTTGTGCGAAGTTCTTGAGCTCTCGGGTGAACTGCGATCTCTGTTTTCTGCTACTGATACTCGCGTGGTTGTAAGCATTTCTATTCTCCTTTGCCACCGAGTTTCTGTAAGTCTCGTGCTTTAATTTAGATCTTTCTTGAGACTCTGTTGAGAGGTTGCTCCACCGAGAAGGAGACATCTTTAGCCGGAAGTTATCCGGGGTGCGATCTATCGAAGATCAAGGAGTCGTCCACCTTACGGACACGCCGAGGAGTAGGGGCAAGTTATCCCCGAACCTCGTATATCTTTGTGTCTGCTGTGTGTGTGTTTTTCTTCCTTCGTTTTAGTTTTCCACTTCCGCTGTGCTAACTAGTTTTTGTGTAGAACTCTCTGTCTAAGTTTTTAAGAGGCTATTCACCCCCCTCTAGCCATCTAAGATCCCAACAACCATGTCTCCAACCGCGTCCTCCAATAATTGAAGTCTTCTTTGTCGTACGGAGGTGGAATTCGGATATCTCATCCGAGCGATCCTTCAATCTCCATCTTCTTCTTCCTCTAGCTTCTTGCTCTCTTAGCGGTTAGTCTGTAGAAGAGCGACCTCGCTCTGATACCAATTGTTGGGACCGATGTGCCCGCTAGAAGGGGGGTGAATAATGTTTCATCGCGCTTGCATCGATTTGCTTCGTCTTATTGTTGTGCAGCGGAATACTCGAAGACAAACACTCACAATGATAACACTTAGGATTTACTTGGTATCCACCTCAAAAAGAGGTGACTAATCCAAAGATCCACACATGACACATTATCTCCACTAAGAACAACTCCTTCTCGATCGCAGACAGAGGCGGAGAAGCTTCGTACAAATCCACACACAACAACACAACTCACACAAGAAGAAAATACAAGATATAACTACAATACACTCTTCTTCTTGCTTACTTGTTGCTTGTTGTTGCCTCTTGAACCTTGGAGATGCTCCCCAAGTGCCTTCAAGAACTGGCGTGAATGCTGGAGAAATCGCCATGAGGATCGGAGAAGAATCGCAGGAAAAAGCTCGCAAAGAACTAGCGAAGAAAACGCTCCGCCCAGGCTATATACAGTGCTTCCAATCGATTGAAATTAACCACAATCGATTGCCACGTCAGCACCACTCCATCGCAGCCATCCATCACCTGCATCCTGCGCAACGGTCACTTCCCAATCGATCGACCGGTCGATTGAGACTGCCTAAATCGATCGCCCGATCGATTCAGCGCCTTTCTGTGCTCTCGCATCCGTGTGAGCTTCTGCTGCCCAATCGATCTCCCGATCGATTGAGAAAGTCTCTATGCTCGTGATTTCATATCTCAATCGATCAGTCGATCGATTGGGCCTTCCCACAATCGCAGCATAGTCCAATCGATCGACCGATCGATTAGGCCATGGTTCAATCGATTGCCCAATCGATTGCCCAATCGATTGACCAGCCTGGACTTGACTCAATCTCAAGTCCAAAGTCTCCAACCCAACTCCCAGTCAACCGTGACATGTTGGGTCTCCATGCCTAACATTTGGCCACACCCGACCAAACTCGAACTAGCCTTCTAGCCTCCTCCATCAACCTTGCGTCCCTCGGATATCTCCCCATCCTTCACGCCTTGCCTTCAGCAGCTTCCTTTGGCCTCATCCTAGTTGTCGGGTCTTCCTTGCCAATTCATACCAGGACTTACCTTGCAAAGACCACATGCTTGGACTTTCCAATTGCCTGGCTCCTCACCAGGACTTTCTCCTACCTAGCTCCTCACTAGGACTTTCTCCTTTGCCAAGATCACACTTGGACTTTCCAACTGCCTAGCTCCTCACCAGGACTTTCCACTTGTCTGGCTCCTCACCAGGACTTTCTCCTACCAAGCTCCTCACTAGGACTTTCCCATTGCCTAGCTCCTCACCAGGACTTTCCCTTGCCTAGCTCCTCACTAGGACTTTCCCAGTCAAGTCTCCTGTCAACCTTGACCTACTTGACTTGTATTCTCATCAACCTGGTCAACCCTTTGACCATCTCCATAACCGGACGATTGCTCCAGCAATCTCCTTATATTATCAAACATCAAAACTCAAATCCTGACTCAAGTTTGACTCAACTCAAGCTTAGTCAAACTGTCAACCTTGACCTAGGGAAATTACCACAACAGTCTTAATATTAGAAGTTTTTGCTGTTTTCAGAATTTGATACAAGGAATTTGATTGCCAAATTTTAAAATTAATGAATTATATGCTGGAATTTTTGGTAGCTGGAATTTGTGTACAACAGAATGCTCAAAACTGAACATTCCTGCTGTACAGGAATGGAAAGCTAATGAAGACCATTAAATTTGGAAACACCACTGAGTGCTGCATGACCATCTTATGCTTTGTAACTTCTGCAATTTCATTGAAGCCAAATCCTTAAGTTGAGATCTGAAATGACATATTTAAACTTGATACATCGAACTTGGGAATTTGTTACCAAGTTCCAAATTCTGAAACTGAAGCATCCAAATTTTGGAAGCTAATTTTAGAACTAGTCTAGAAAACTGAAAACAAGGGTTTGAGTGAATGTGGTAATTCTTATTGAAGCTATTTTTCAATAGCAACATCAATTGTTTAGCAATCAGTGTCACTTTTGAATCTGTTGGAATGGAGAAGTTTATATCTGAAATATTTATGTTGATGTATAAATAGAGAACCGAACTGTCGAATTGCTCCAAGAATGCAATGGTACAAACTTTTCAACCTATTTGTTGATCAAGATGCAAGATTCTGTTTTTGACAGCTGTAATGATCTGAGCTCATATTGGAATTGATGTTTTGAATCAAATTGCTTGGTCACTTGAGTTCCAAAAGAATAGTACTAGTCCAGTAAAACCAGAAACCTGTAGAAATTGAATTTGCAAGTGATGTATCAATTTCATCAAGATTGAACCAAGACTTTGGTCCAAGCATCTGATTAGTGAAGGACCAAGTTCAAAAATGCTAGAAAGACAGACAACTAATGCTCAGAATAGGGTTGCTCTTGACCTAGAGATTTCTCTAAACACATCACTAACCCAACTTTGCAAAAGGAATGACATTGTGTCCAAGCTCTGTATTCAGAGAATTTAATTAACTAAAGAGCTATGCAAGGCGATCAATGCCAAGGTTAACTGCACAAATACTAAATTATGTTTTTAACTTCTTATGGTTGCTGTTGAGGAAGTTTTTAAATGGGAATTGGGAGAAGCAATTGCAGTCAATTTCTCAACCGAGGTAGTTCTGATTTTCTGAACAAAGATAACTGCAAGATAAGTTTTTATCATTTCAGAGCTATATGGAATCTCTTGAACTTGAAACAGAATTCTGAATTTTTGAAACTTTTTGGCACCTCAATTCTTTGAATCTGAAAGTGTTCTTGGATGTCTGAATTGCTGAAAGAACACCTTGACTTCTTTGAACTTGATTTCTTTACTTGAGTATCTGAGTTGTAAATGAATGTTTCTTAATCATTAGATTGAAAGGGAGCAACCAAGGCATCAAATATTAATATTTCTTATATACTGGATTTTTGGAATTCTGAAGTGGAACCTTATTTTGTGATGTTTCTTTATGCTACTACTGATAAAAACAACTGGAATTCAATTTCCAGCCATAGGCAATGTTGATTTCTGAAAAACAAATCTGCATATGCAAGTTTCTGAAATTCAAGTATTCTCTTTTGACAGTTTTTATTTCTTATATGTTTGAGTATGATTTTAAGTATGGATTTAAAGTGCAAGAATTAGACTAGAATTCTTGAATCTGGTTATACTTCTGAGTTTCTAAATTCTGAGCTGAATTACTGTTGCTAATAGAACAGCATGTTCCACTCCGCTTGTTGCAAGTGCATGGAGTTTGAGTTGGTACTTCATCAAGACAAAAATAGCCCTTGCGGTCCAAAAACTCCTTATTGACTCACAATTCCTGCAATTGAAATAGAAACTAGCTCCTGTTTTGATTTTCTAGAAGTGGAATTCTTGAAACCAAAAATCTAGAAATCAGAGCTAGTTCTGAAATTGATCTTTAGGTGCCAAGTGGAGTGCTTACAACTAAGGACTCCGTAAGATGAGTTAGTTTGAGTTGTAATTCAGAAAGCTAATTCTGTAGTTTTGATCTCATTACAGATCTCGAAGACTCAACTAACAAAGTCTAGCAGAATTTTCAGAAAACCTACAGAATAAAGGAGGAAAAAGTGGCTACAGATATATCAAGTTTATGGATACATGATGTGTTTCATTGTCTGAAACAGACAATGTTTTAAGTGTGGGGGAGAAGTTTTAGTTTCTAGTGCTAGAATTGAAGTGTAAAAACAGAACTGAAGTGGAAAAATAGTAAAAAAAAAAATGACAGTGGCAAGACTAAGTGTATCAAGTGTGAAGATAGAGTATCAAGATTTTTGGATGGCTATCAAATTGAAGGAGAGGTTAGCTTGATCTTTTGAATTGGTAACGACAAATGGTATTCATCTCTTTTCACATCAAATGGGTCAATTCATCAAGTATATTCCTCCAATACTCTCATTTTCTCATTTTCTCCATTGAATTCTTTTCTTTTGCCTATTTCATTCACCTTAATTGTTCTTCTTGATTCATTTCAATTCTTGATGATAAAATCCTTTTGATTCATGTATGCTATGTTTTATAGTGGTGGAGAATTAGAAAATAAGCAAGCTTATGGTAGTGAAATGTTGTGAGTGACATTGAGTGAGCTTCACTTATACATGTTTGAGTGTGAGAGATAGAATAGGTGAATACCTTGTGAGATTGCAACTTGCTTAATTTTTCTATTAGATTAAAACTACTATACTTACTGATTATTGTTTGGATTGTATTCATGATTGTTTGTGATTTTTAGATGACCTTAGTTAATTACCTTTTACTATCTTCTAGGTATTGCTAGGGAATTTGTGTGGAGATGATTTTTAAGTTTTTTCTTGACTTGCACGGGACGTCCAAGACTAAGTGTAGGGGATTTGATAACCATGATTTTGGCTATATTATCTTGATTCATAATGCAAGTTTTTAATGATTTTCTCATAGATTGAACTCATATCTACATCACATTTCATAATTACATTTAATCTTGGACTTAATTGCAAATTGACTTATAATCATGGTATTAGATGCAAATATTTGTTATATTCTTTGTAGGCATCAAAAGGGCCATGTACCCGATCAGATCGGACCACATTTGGGCTCAAATCTAGGGCTAAACAAGACGATCAAGACTTGAAGCGATTTAGACCGTTCATCCATGATTGGAGTAGATCGAAGCCATCTACTGAAGATCCAGCTTATCCAACCTAATGAAGAGCAGATCCCAGCCGTTGATGAAGATCCGAAGATTTTGATCTAGATCTAAAGTCATCCAACCGTTAGATGAGATCAGAGCATTCTCAGCCGTTGGATCATATTGGGAGAGGTTTAAAACTTGAGAAGCTACAGTGTGTTCATGGAGCTCGGGCATTTTCGTAATTTCTGCACTGTTCATCCTTCTTCTTCTTCAGCGACGCCCGTAACTTCCTTCCACATCCAGATCTTGAATTTAAATTTCGACTTCGACAACAAGTCTTGCATCAATCGGCGATCAGCAATCGAGGTTCAGATCGAGATTAGTGGGTGTTCCCCGATCTCTGATTCTTTCTTCCGCGATCCGCCGCTTCCACAAATTAGAGGGTGTTCCCCAGATCTGTGGATTTCCAGTCATTAGTAGAGCATGAATGGGTGTTCCCTGAAGCTTCTACATCCGTTCTTCCTCTACCATCGTTCGCAGCTAGTGAATCGATCCGATCAATCGATTGAAGCTCTGCGATTCATTTCATTCTTCTGTTCTTCGTGCAATCCGATCACAAGCTGACAGGGCGTTCCCAGAAGCTTGGTGCATCTTATTAACAGGCTGGGATAACTAATTTTGCTGTTGTGAACTTGATGGGTCTCAATAGTTCTTTTGCCTCACAGCAAAGAGAAGGGATCAGATCTCTTATTTGAGTTTGTGGGTGTTCATTTTTACCTAGTTTATAGAATTGTTTTTAAGCATTCATGTTTTACTTGTTCTACTCTATAGAAAACCCCCCAATCAGTTTTGAATTTCGTCGTAGTTAATAATTGAGATGACGATCTCTATTCTTGATTCATATTGAGATTATAATTCAATGTTTGATAGTTTAATCTGCATTAGAATTTCAAGTTTGTTCCATTTCATTAGTGATTTAGGGAATTCAACATTAGTTCTTATCTTTGTTACAATCTGCTTAGTTCTTGCAAGTTAACTGTTAGGATCGGTTGAGCTAGAGGGGGGGGTGAATGGCTCACTTCGTTTTCTTGATCTTTGATTTTGCACAGCGGAAACTTGAAGCCAATGCTAACTCCGGTATTTACTTGGTATCCACCTCCTCAAGGAGGTGACTAGTCCAAGGATTCGCGCCACTCACCACACTTCCACTATCCAAAAACCCTCCTTCTCGGAATCACACCGAAGGTGGAGAAACCTTACAACACTTACAATACTTCCTCTCCAAAAGGAAATAGCTCACACTCACTACAATGAGGAAGAGAAAAGATTTACAAACTTGAAATAACTTCTTCCTTGTAGCATGAGATTTGAAAGCTTGGAGAGATTGAGAGCTTTTACTTCCAACGCTTGAGAGATCTTGAGCACTTCAAGGATTCCTCACACCAGAGCAATAGAACAGTATTTTTCATTCATTGATACTTATTCCTCTTTCTTCAAGCGTTTTAAACATCAAGAAAACTAGTCGTTTCTCACGTTGCCGTCGCCGTGAATCGATTGAGATTATGTCCCAATCGATTCACAAGTATCCGTTGGAAGCCATCGCGTCAAGATCAACAGTGCAGATTCTTTTATTTGACTTGGATCGATTGGGGCAGAGTTTGAATCGATTCAGTTGCTTGCTCATGAAATCGCAGCTTTGTGAATCGATCGGTTGATCGATTCAGGATGATTTTGTGCTTCGCACAGAAAGTTCACGGATCGATCGGATGATCGATTCAGAAGGGTTCTGTGCTTCGCGCAGATCCTTTCCGATCGATCGGCCGATCGATTGACTTACCTTCAATCGATCGGCTGATCGATTCAAAGGCATTCTGCCTCACAGCCATGTCTGAATCGATTCACCAATCGATCTCTGATAGTGAGCCTAACACACATATAATCTTGTGACCTGCAGGAGCTTCTTTTGCCAAGAATCCGGTCCCCGACCTTCTCGGACTTCTCTTGCATCTGGTCTTTTGACCTGCAAAAAACCTTTTTACCAAGAATCCAGTCCTCGACCTTCTTGGACTTCTCTTGCATCTGGTCTTCCGACCTGTAAGAAACTCCTCCTGCAAACTCACAATGCATGTTAGTTCCAACGTATTAACCTAAACTTAAATAATTGTCAACACATTGAAACTTCCAGGGCATGATTGCACCAACATTAACTTCTCACTTGTTTACAGTAAATTCAGTTGTCAATTTGAATTCTAGGTTTTATTTTCCAAGATCTGTTGATAACGGTTTCTTCATTAGATTAAGAGTAGCATAGCTTAGCTTAGTTAGTTAAGTGGTTCTAGGTTTAGATAAATCTAAATCAAGACAAGAGCTTAGATGAGTTGTTGAATGAAATTTAATCTCTGAATTCTATATCTGATTTCTGGTTTCTGAAATTGTATAGCAGCTCATTTAAAATGCTTATTGATCAATTTGATGCTAAATGTTGTTATTCTTCCAATTCTCTTATTTGATGCAGTGGAAGTTGTAAATTACAATTCAGCTTGGTTTGAATCAAGTATTTTAACTTTTTCTTGTTAGGAAGTGACTCCTGTATGAGGTTAGATTTTCTTTAGATTTATTGGTCTTGAGTGATTTCATTTCATGATGTAATTCATTTGATTTATAGCAATGCTCTAGAGAGAGTTTGAAATTTTCTTTACAGCGAGCTAGAATTTCATTTTTTTTTGTGTTTAATAGAAAATCCAAAAAGAATTTAGGAAGCAAAGTTGACACACATTTATTAGCTATCTTTGGAAAAATATGATTTGGGACTCGTTGCTACAACACTTATCTTAAGTTTAGTTGAGTTCCCAATCTTCATTAATTTGGAGCGCCTAGTGACATATGCGAAAAAGGCAGATACCAGTCGGCAAGGTCTTAGTCTTCCCGCAGTCAATGACGAAGTCAGCCCCACCAGCTCATCGTCTTCTTCACTTTCAAACAGGATCATATATATTATTCTTTTACTGTTGACTCATCTATTGTTTAATTTTCTTCCACCGTTTTATGTGAGATTTGACTTAAGCATCGGAGGGATTTATCTTGCCCCCTTCTAACATTTTTTCTAAGGCTTTCCAATCATCTCGCTAAGATCTTTGTGATATTCGGTATCTGAAAAGTTGACCTACTATTGGGCAAGGCTGACCCTGACTTTTGTGAGCCCTTAGCGAAAAGAGAAAAAAAGACCCTATAAAAAAATTTACTAACATACAATTTCAATAGAGTTTAATAGAAAAATATAAAAAAATAATATATTTTATTTAAAATAGGATAAACTCCATTCATAATATATTTCTCAAGATTCTCCAAAAAATATAACACCATATAAATTATATTTCCCATGCTTCTCTAAAAAGTACAGTATCTACAAATACAAACAAAAAAAAGTATCAAATATTCATTGAAAAAATCTAGATCTTCTAACATTTTGAGAAACAAAATTATCAATAAGGTCTTCCAAATCAAATTTTTCTAACACCTCATTTTCAATGCATAAAATTGGCAAGTCATTTAATCTTTCTTGAGACATTGTCAAGTGTTATTTTATCAATTTTAGTTTAGAAAAAAAATCTACTGATGTTACAATAACTGATATAGTTAACAAAACTCTATAAGCAATGGAGATTTTAAGAAAACAATATAACACTTTTACGAACTCAAGAACTTCAAAAGTTGACTTTGTTTCTCTTGGTAAACACATTTGTAGCACTTACAATTTACAAAATAAATCATCAGCATCAATGTCAGACTTGTCATTATATTTTAGAGCAACTTGAAGATTATCACAACACTCATGCAATCTATTATCATCCATTGAAAGTAACTTTTTAGGATTGAATAGAAAATCAAAAATGTTTTCAAAGATTTTCAATTGTTCAAATCTATTTTTTAAAGATGAAATAGCAATATCAACAACAACAAAGAAATAATTAGTCCTAATAGATTCCTTAGCAGATTGTGAAATCTCTGCATAACAACTTTCATCAAATTGTTTCTTTCTACGAATTGTACGTTTTTGAGAAAAAATAGGATCAATTTTTCATTTTAGATGCAATCTCTTTCTCTAATGTCATAGCAGATTCGAAACCTTCCTCCCTATATCTTTCAAAATAAGAAATCAATCCTCTCAAAATCTTTATTGTCATGTCAATTTGTATATCTTTATATTACAACTTTTTGTTAATCAATTCAATTTTTTTCAAAATGTTATGTCATATAGTCATACCCGACAAAAATTTAAAACTTTCAAGTTCATGTGTTGCTAAAGATTTAGCCTCACTCCTAGTCTTAGCATCTTTCCTAACTTTTGATAATTCAGATAAAGCTTCTCTTATCTCATTTAGAGTTATTATGGATGTGATACTATTAACATGACTTTCCCATCTTGTTGTCGACACCGACTTTAGAGTTAATTAATGAACATGATCTTGTACTAGCAAATAAAGTATACATATGTTGTACAACTCTAAAAAATGACACAGCCTTAATATAAGAATTTGTCATATCACAAATTGTTAAATTAAGAGAATGACAAGCACATGACATATAAAATGCTCTTGGATTTATTTTATAAGAAATCTCTTTTGTACACCTTGATTTTTATCTTTCATATTAGAACCATTATTATAACCTTGCCCTCTCACATTATCAATATCAAGTCCAATGGTTTTTCAAACAAATTGTAATTCATTAAAAAGTCCTACCCAGATGTATGTACAAACTAACACATCCACACATCAAATTATCAAAGTCATTTGCTCATGGTGACTTGCATCTGAAGTACAATCAAGTATCACTGAAAAATATTTTACCTCTTTTATTTTTTCAATTATAGTACTTCTTATTTTAGAACCTAATATAAAAATCAACTCATTTTGAATCTTATAACTAAAGTAATGATAATGAATCTCATTATTTTGAATGCATCTAAAATGCTCTTACAATACCAAATCAAATTCTATAATTAATTCAAGTAGCCCCAATAGTGTATCATTACTACCTTGGTAAATTTTCATTATCCCCACGAAAAACCAAATTACGTTTAGCAAGACATTTCATAACAGAAATAATCCTTACTAAAATAAGTTTCCAATGTTCTCTTTCTTAATTTGCACTTGGATCTCTTTGACAATTATTTCATTCTTTTTCAATCTAATTTGCAAATCAATCCACGTTCTCATGTTAGTAATATGCTCAATACCATTCTCATGTTGTCTAAGTTTATCACTTAAACGTTTCCAATCATTAAGACCTTCATTTGTTAGCAAACTTTTATTTTTCACTGATTTAAACAATTTGGAACAAAACAATATACTTTGTTCGCATCATTCAAGTACACAAGTCATTTTCTATTTTAATTCTCTCCATTTGGTAATTTTCTTGTGTAATAAGAATATGAAAAATATCTTGAAAGTTAATCTACAATGAACTTAAGATTAACTTTTTTTTATAGGACCTTTCTCTACCAAAAGATCTCTTGTTTTATTATCAATGTTATCCCAAGATCCTGGATCATATATATCCAAAACATAACCAATTTGCTCTAACTTATTTTCATTCTCAATTATATTACCAACTTCTACATTCAAATCATTATCATCATTTTCTCTAAATTTTTATTGCTCATTCATTGCATGATTATTATCATCATTTCCCATCAATTCTTTCTATTCATTGATTGTATGATCATTTAGTTCTTCTTGATTACTCGGTTAGTGCATAATCATTTAGTTCTTCTTGACTTTCTTTTGTAATTCATCAACTAAATCTTCATCTGAAGAGTTAACTTTAAAAAACTTATGAAGAATATTTTTTTAAATTTTAATAATCTATTCCACTCTTTTTCTTTTGTTCCTTTTCTGACTCTCAGATTGATATTTCTTGGAAAACATGTTTGTAATATAAATTTTAAGTATAAAAATAAAACACACAAAACTAGCAACAAAGCTAGCAAGTAGCAATGAAACAAACACAAGTAGTGAAAAGAATAGTAAAAGAGCAATACAACCTAGTTTGTATTTGAAGCAATCGATAGATGTCGCCTCTACAATAATTCCCAGCCGAACCTAGATCTGAGGCAAGGATCATCGAGAGATGGAACTCGTGGCAATTTTTACTCTTCGAGCACAAATCTAAACTCTTTTTCCTAGAGGAACTCAAACACTGGGATCCTGTCCGAGTGTTGAGTCGATGAACGCTGGGGGCGTGGCGCTCCCGGTGATGACGTATAGACCTTCGACTGCTGTGAACCTCCGGCGAGAACCTACAAATTCAAAACCGAGCCAGGAAGGGGTTCCCGGTGACGACCCTCCGACGCTCAAGTCAACTCCGGCGGGAAGATATTGAGGCCGAATGACGAGAATAAAACTGTAGCTACAGTGATCTAGAATGCATACCTCCGTCAAAGTCTGGAGGTCCTTATATAGGACTCCCGGGAGGATGCGTGCACGCGTCCCAAAGCGTGCACGCTCATTAAAGCATACCTGAAATGATCGTGTCAAAAAAGCATGTCTAGCGCCATGCCGTAATCGTCTGAGCATATCTCTGACGTGACAGTGGAAACTTCCACCGTACGATTCTCTGTCCGGTCCAGCCGCCAACCATGCTATCTGTCGGCGACACACATCTCGAGAAGGATATCCTCAGCTGCTCCCTTTGTCTCCCTCTGTGCCTTGTCCGTTTTGGGTCGAGCGGGAGAGCTGCTCGGCACCATAGGGCTCGAGCCTAAAGGCATGCCAGACCGAGCGAGAACGCTTTCTTGATTGAGCTGCAGTTCAGCCGAGCAGACAGGCCGCTCGACTCGGCAATTTCTCTGTACTTGGCAACTTATGAGCGTTGGAAGCTTGACTCGTGGTCGAGCTATCTTCGCACTAGTCCTAGCGCGATCCTGGTCGAGCGGCCATGAGACTTCTCTTGGCTGGGCGATCATGAGACCTCTCCGATCGGCCAAACCCGTAGGTTGACCCCTCTGACCTTGACCTCCACGTGTCGTTGACCCTTGTCCATGCGGGTCCTCCTATGCTTACCACCAGATCACATGCCTCCCCCTCAAGTCTAGTCGAAAGAGGCCTCAATTCCGACTGACTGGATTATTAGCCTAGTGATCTGACAGCCGCTCTGTTGAAAATGCTTAACCGCTCAGGAACCCTGGAGGCGAACCTTGCCACTCGGCAACACATTCCCTGGAACTTGAGAGTTTTGGGATCCAACGGCGGTCAATGCTGGCGTCTTTAGGATTTCCCCGGGATTCGCGTAAATCCTCACCATTGAGGGTGAGCATGCGGCCATGCCTTAGTAATGGAGCCTATTAAATGTGCCCCTATGAGCGAGTGACACGTGGCGCTGCCGCCGACACCACGCAATCAGGTTGTTAGGGTTGACGCGACCCCTGGCCTTTTGAATTCCACGGCAGGATCCGGTCTTCGGGCCCTATGACCTGAATCCAACGGCTCGGAGTAATCGTGTCACGCCCCAAAAGGAGTCTCTGTCCAAAGAAATTTCGACAGCATCTCCCCTGTACGGGTGACAATCTGAAGCATTACTACATACAAAATATACCTCAGCCACACTCGATTGGAATATATATGTATACAAAATATAAACAACAGAACACACAGTTTAATATACTCAGCCTACCTGGCTGGACAAAATAAATACAACCATGCAGTTTAATAAACCTACACGGCTGAACGTAAACACACAGCAGCGGAAAACATAAAACGATACGAACGTAAAACCAACAACGACACCAACAAAAATACTTGTCATCACAAACTTGACCCAAAATTCACATCGACTTGTTGAAAAACAAAATACATAAAATCAATATACCACTCCAAACGATAACAAAACCAAAATGAAAACTATCATCGAGTGTGACGTAGGACCCAGGACTGGCAGCCGACATCTCTCCAAGCATCCATGAATCATCTACTGCTATCTGGCGAAAGAAAATCATTTTGTGGGGTGGTGAGTATTGAAACTCAGCGGGTAAAAAAAGATAGTGCATGAACATATATAAACCAATAGAGAATGCCAAAAGGAATACAGTCTCATAAGATGAATAGCAGATCATAAAATAAATCATAATCAACATATGCTCATACCTAAAATCATATCCTAGGCTAGGTAATAGAAGGTCAAGAGTAGAACTAATCTGCTACAGTACTGCTTATAACTACTGATCCTGTCTGAAAGTTGAATCAACGGACGCTGGGCACGGGGCGCTCTCCGAGTCGCTGACGTGGATCTCAGGCCGGTCGGACGACGCTCCAGCGAACCTGCACAGAAGTCGATTGTCTTTAATAACGTCTTTCATCATGCGACTGAGCAGCCGCTCGGCATGAGAACGCCCTTTGTTGGTATGGTAATTATCTTTAGTTCTCATTGACCAATTTTTGCTTTGTGCCTTACCCCCAAAGGGGTTTTCCGTATATTTTTTATAAGCGAGCCGCTCAGCCGTATGTTGGTCTTAACGACCAGGCTATCGTTGATTGTATCATGTGAATGGCTATCCGCTCGAACGTTTATAGACGCCGGCTCGTCTCTCGATATTTAACGTCGGAGCTCAACGGTCTTCCGCTCGGACGTTTATAGACGTCGGCTCGTCTCTCGATATTTAACGTCGGAGCTCGACGGTCTTCCGCTCGGACGTTTATAGACGTCGGCTCGTCTCTCGATATTTAACGTCGGAGCTCGACGGTCTCGGGCGTTTATAGACGCCGGCTCGTCTCTCGATATTTAACGCGTCGAGCTCGGCGGTCTTCCGCTCGGACATTTATAGGCGTCGGCTCGTCTCGATATTTAACGTCGGAGCTCGGCGGTCTTCCTTCGGGCGTTTATAGACGCCGGCTCATCTCGATATTTAACGTCGGAGCTCGGCGATCTTCCGCTCGGACGTTTATAGACGCCTGCTCGTCTCGATATTTAACATCGGAGCTCGGCGGTCTTCCGCTCGGGCGTTTATAGACGCGGCTCGTCTCTCGATATTTAACGCCGGAGCTCGACGGTCTTCCGCTTGCGTTTATAGGCGCCGGCTCGTCCCTCGATATTTAACGTTGGATCTCGACGGTCTTCCGCTCGGACGTTTATAGACGTCGGCTCGTCTCTCGATATTTAACGTCGGAGCTCGACGGTCTTCCGCTCGGGCGTTTATAGACACCGGCTCGTCTCTCGATATTTAACGTCGGAGCTCAACGGTCTTAGACACCGGCTTGTCTCTCGATATTTAACGTCGGAGCTCGACGGTCTTCCGCTCAGATGTTTATAGACGCCGGCTCGTCTCTCGATATTTAACGTCGGAGCTCGACGGTCTTCCGCTCGGACGTTTATAGACGCCGGCTCGTCTCTCGATATTTAACGTCGGAGCTCAACGGCCTTAAGGCTACTTTTAACACAACCGATCAGCGAAGATATTTGCCATCTTTATAATTTTGCTTCCTGCATTACAAGGACATAGGCGGCCGAAATGTATATACATTTACATTTAGCGCACCTTTCACCCAGCTCGGATAACGTACTACCGGCCGAACGGCCCGGGGTCTTCTTCGTCGAGCGCTTGGCTTGGATAACATACTCCCGGCCGAACGGCTCGGGGTCTTCTTCGTCGAGCGCTTGGCTCGGATAACATACTCCCGGCCGAACGGCTCGGGGTCTTCTTCGTCGAGCGCTGGGCTCAGATACTGTACTCCTGGCCGAACGGCACGGGGTCTTCCTCGTCAAGCGTTTGGCTCGAATATTATACCTCCGGCCCAACGGCTCGGGGCGTTCATTATCAAGCCTTTGGCTCCGATGATATACGCCCGGTCGAACGACACAGGCCTTCTTTCAGAAAATTACGATGAATTCTATGCCCGAAAGAAACTATATCTGAAAAACTAACCTGCCGATCAGCATAAAATCTAACTCAATTTCTCAACTCCCGAATACCCATGGAGCGAGGTGGATACAGTGTACTCGTCGAAATTTATCAAGGTCAGGAGGATGGCGAAACTCCCCGGTTGGTCCGCCATGGCCGCTCGGCCCACCAGAGGTGGAGGCGGCCTGCTGCGTTATCCTTTTACTTGAGCCTTCCGCTCCCGTTGCTCCACGAGCCTTCGTCATCGAGCGCTTGGCTCGGATACTATACCTCCAGCCGAATGGCTCAAGGCCTTCTTCATCGAGCGCTTGGCTTGGATCTTATACACCATGAAGATAGGTCGCTCGGCCGATAACGCCAATTGCGCACATTATAACATTTTGCCTTCTACATTTCAAATATACAACCAAACGGAAAATATACAGCACATATCCTATTGGTGCACCTTTCACCCTGCCCCGGATAGGCTGGAGATAATTTGCGCTTCATGGTGGATCCAAGTGTCAATCCATCTTCATCCGCTCGGCAGCTCGTCCACCCAACCCCCTCGTATGCGGTCGATTCATCGCCGGACATCAAACTCCCGCTCTTGAGGTTCCAGAAGGAGGGGCTTGCTATAAGTTGAATTCGGGAGATGAAGTATCTGCTTTTGAGGGAAATGGGACTGTGGCAGTCGGTGCTTCCGCTCGGGAGAAGCGTCCGCTCGGAGGGCCTTGCCTTTTCTGTTGTCCCGTATTGGTATTTCATCTGACGAAGATCCCCGATTGCGATTCACTGCTACAGCCCAGGAGGCGTCCGGAATAGGGCCCGACGGAATAGAACGGTAGCCGGTGGTGTTTCCGCTCGACCACCAGACGCTGACGTTGCTTGCTTCTCCGGCCGCTCGGCTGTTGCTTTCTGTTTTTGCTCCACAAGCTTGGCGGCCCTTATCTCGATCAGAGCGTTGAGTTCCTCGTTCGAAAGCGTCACCATGTGTTGTCGTCCAGCCTCGTCCATTGCTTCCGTTCGGATGCAGGAGCGTTCCCACAGACGGCGCCAAATTGATCCTGTCCGAAAGCTGAATCAACAGACGCTGGGCACGGGGCGCTCTCCGAGTCGCTGACGTGGATCTCAGGCCGGTCGGACGACGCTCTTGCGAACCTGCACAGAAGTCGGGCCGGGAAGGGGTTCCCGGCGGCGACCCTCCGACGCTCAAGTCAGGTAAGCAAGTGGTGGAAAAAGTAGCTCCAAAGCTTGTAGAACGCGTACCTCCGGCGAAGTCTGCGGCTCTTTATATAGAGCGGTGAAAGAGCTTCTACACGCCCACCGAGGCGCGTACGTGTCCGCAGCCCATACCTCGGTATGTGTTTGTCAGAAATCTTACCTGACGCCATACTGCAACAGTCCCATTGCGCCTTCGATGGGACAATAGGACACCCCGTTGTCAGACTAGGAGTATGGCTTAGCCATACGACTTGACGGCTGTCAGCAGATGTTCCTGTCCCTATTTACCCACCGCCGGCCAGGACGTCCATCCGGCCGGCTAGACGAAGAGCGCCGTCCGGAAGTCCATCCGGCCGGGCGGCGCGCCCATTACGTCCTGCCTTCTCTTAGGCCTTCCGCTCGGTCATTATTTACTGTTTCATTGAGCGTCGGAACCCCGATCCCTGTCAGGGCGCCTTTTACTATCAGATGTTTACTGGCAGACCGATCGGCTTGCCCTTTTCTCCTGAGTCCGGTCGGCTCACCCTTCTTCGACGGACCACCTGGCCTTTTGATCTCCACGTGGCGTTGACCCCTCGTTAGGGGGTCCCGGGCTCTTACCACCGGATCAACTACAGAGGTAATGTGTAAGGTATATAAACATTTCCAATTAATAAACCAAGGTTTAACTACCTACAACGTGAGCATATCTCAACATAAGACAGCATATCAGCATAAGTGAACAACAACAAGAAACAACGGTAGCATAAACCTACCACAGCAGCATAAGTAAGCAATAACAATATAAGTAAACAGCAGCAGCCAAAGCAGGCATAATAACAGCGTTTGCATGGATGGTCACCCCGCCCACCTCTCTGCACCATGACCCTTGTATGGTCGAGAGGCCGGATCAATGACAACTGTACCACCCAAAGGCCGCCACTCCCGCGAGTGACCGGATGGACAGGTGCTGAGTAGCTAACTAGCTACACAGCGAAGGGGGTCCCTGCTGCTCGTACTCCAGCTACCACTCACACGAGTGGCTGAGTGCGGCACGACAGGACAAGCGGCATCAACTCCAGCTACCACTCTCTCGAGTGGCCGAGGATGCGGCATGCATGCAATGACATGATGCGAACAATGCAACAGTCATCATATATATATAAGTAGAAACAGGTATGCTACATGAAGCTAGCATGCTCAATATCGTACATAAATAAGCAACAATCAAAGCATACAAACATAGTATCTAGTATCTGCTACTGATCATGGACAACAACAAGAGACTGTATGGATATAAAAACGAGTAACTCAAAGATTTTGAGTGGAAGTATCAAGCACAAGAAAGTAAGAGTGGAGTCAAGGTAAAAACAGTCCTTATCAAAAAATAATTCATGCACTAAGGTCAAAGTACTAAAAGAAAACAAAGCAAGAAGTACCCGCCTTTACACGTAGATCATGTCCTTTGGTGTCTTCAAATCAAAGAGCACGTCTCTAGCTCCAATCTACATGTAAGGTGTATCAAGAATCAACTCATGAACCAACCTATCTATTAATTCCTTGTTAATATATTAATCCCTCCATTAATTGAATTATAATTTAATCAAGTGACCTCAATTAATCAATTAATTACCTAATTATTTATTAATCATCTAATCCATCTATTAATCTCAATTAATCAACCTTTAACCATTAATTTAATTTACTTAAATCTATAATCAAGATTATTAATCGATTTAGTGCTTAGTTAATCCAAATCTAATTAACATAATTAATCGTCAATTAACGAATAATCTAGGTTAGTTAAAAATAAAAAATTTCGTTTAATTAACCGTTACCCAAAACAGGCTTTGGCTTCTTCTCCTTCTTCGACATTTTCTTCCCCAACAGCGTGGCAGCCGCCGGCAGTCGGCTAGGATTCAGATCCGGTCGTGCCGAGAAGACGACGACGACTGGAGATGGTAAGGTGGCGCTGGAGGTGACGCTCTACGGCAGCGGCCCTGGATCGGCTGCATTCGAAACGCGGCACTGCCGCACAAGGAAGAGGCACGACATCGGCTCATATCGCACGGTGAACTTCCCCATCAAAGAGGGAAGGAGGGAGCCGGCCAGCCGCCAAGCGCCAAAGATGAGGTTTCGGCCTGCCTGCGCGTGACGGTTGTAGTGCATCACCAGCGGCGGCGTCGGTCATCCCCGCGGCGGAATAACATCGTAGTA
Source organism: Zingiber officinale (assembly GCF_018446385.1). Lineage (NCBI taxonomy): Eukaryota > Viridiplantae > Streptophyta > Magnoliopsida > Zingiberales > Zingiberaceae > Zingiber > Zingiber officinale. The sequence continues at coordinate 151,591,830 of NC_055992.1, read as the reverse complement.
CGCCTGGTGAAGGAGAGACGCGAAGGTCCTCGTCGGTTGAACTCCTCCAGGATGAAACTATGCCCTGTCGGAGTCGGCCTCGACCATCATCCGGCGAAGCTCCTCATCGGAGGTGGGTGGCAGAAGCTCGCGAGGGCCGCGGCGAGCTCCTCAAGCAAGATTTTGTCATCATGCTCGAGGTCACCGGAAGCAAAGGAGGAGGAGGAAGAAGAGGTGGAGGGCAGCCTCGGTCGTCCCCGAGCAGTGGCGTCGCCGATCGGGAGTGCAGCGGCGCCGCATCGCGATCACGAGGAAGAAAATGCAAACTTCACATTACGAACTTAGGTTTTGATTTAATTATAACTTAGGTTTATAAATCAATCAACTCTCATTTTAATTGGGTATTTCTAAACAGACTTTCTATCTTACTCATTTATCCCATAAAATCTAAAATGACTCCTTTAAAATTCATAAAAATTCCAATAAATATTCTAAAATTCACACAAACTTATTTCCGGATATATTATCTGACCAATATATTTATTTTCCTTATAATAATTCAATATTATTAAATTCCAAGTATTTACATCCTTATTTATATTTTTGGTATATTACAAATCGATTCCAACCTTTATAATGCTTTTATCGCCTTCCTTCACCGCTGCTTGCGTTCGTGTTTTCGGGCTCCTGCTCACGTTTGGTGCTCCGGCGGCTTCGTTCTTCAGCATTCCGACGACCCCTCGTCTCCTTCTTCGATCACCTTCTTCTCTGTAAGGCTTCTTTGCCCTTCGCCTTTCCGTTCTTTTGCGTTTTTCTTCGTACTCTCGCAGTGTTTGTCCCCTTTTGGCACTGTTCTAGTCATCTTTCCCGTCGACCCTATTGTCTCTCCTTTGCTTCGCCCCTTGTCTCGGTAATGGCCAATTCCTCTCGCCAGTCCGACCCCACCCCCGGCCTCTGGTATGCTACCATGGAGAGTCGGTTTGATGAAGGGGACGCGCTGAGCCTCGTCCGAACCTTCGAACTTCCTTCTGACCACGAACTAATATTAGCTACCTCATCCGATCGGCCACATGACCCGCCGATCGGCACCATTTGTTTTTTCCGGGACCAGTTTGTAGTCGGTCTACGCTTTCCCCTACATCCGTTCGTCCGTGAAGTGTGCAATTACTTCCGCCTCCCGCTCGGCCAGCTCGTCCCAAACTCCTTCAGGCTGTTGTGCAGAGTAGTTGTCCTATTTAGGCTACACGGCATCCCCTTAGTCCCCAAGATCTTCCATTATTTCTACTACCCCAAACAGTCCTAGTGGGGCACCTTCCTCTTCCAGTCGCAGATCGACCTTGTTTTCTTCGACAAAATGCCGACCTCGAACAAATACTGGAAAGAGTACTTCTTTTACTTGCGTCTTCCTAAGCTGCCATCTTTTCGAACCAAGTGGCAGACCGCCGTACCGCTTCCACCAGATCTCGGAAAATATAGGAACCAGCTAGACTATCTTCACACAGCCAACATGCTGGCCGGCCAAAAGTTCAACATCCACAAGCTGCTTTGTGAAGGCGTGTTGTACGTGTTCGGGCTGAGTCCGATCCGCTCAAAGCTTCCGAGCAGCATGGGTAAGAGCATTCTTGATCCTTCTTTCCTTTTAATCTAACTGATTTGTTTTCATTTTCTGCAGCTGACATCATGATGCGCGCTTGCGCTACCGAGCGGATGAGGTTGAGGGCGGCCGAGATCGAAGCGGCGGCTGCTAAGGAGATGGTCGACCTTGGCATTGCGTCGGTCGGCTCCCACGAAGGTGAGAGCGGTGAAGCACCTTTTGCTGTTGGCGGATCGGCCGCTTGGATTTCTACAACTGAAGCTGTGGGCGATGCTACTTCGTCCACTGGACTTCCTTCTGATCAAACCGAGGACGTAGAGCGCTCAGCCGAGGATGCTACTTTGATGATCCGTAAATGGCGCCGGACGGAGATACCCGCCCGGTCGGCCACACCCGCGGAACAGGTGTCTGATCGAGCCGGCGTTCCTTCCGCAGGGGTTGACCTGGCTCCGGCCTTGGTCGAAGCAATTTCCTCGGATCAGACTCCTTCAAGCTCGATCTACCAGCAGATCCGATTGACGTGCAACCGGTTAGCTCTCTGCCCCCGGCCCGTCGACGTATTCGTCGCTCCGGTATTACCTCTGCTCCGCTCGGCCAGTCCTCTGGTCCTTCGAGTTCAGCTTAGTCTGCTCCGAGCGGCCGTCGAGTGATCAAGGTCATTCTACACCTACCAACAGAAGAGTTCCTCCTGGCAGCGGACCGGCCTACAGTTCCTGAACATCAGATCACCATTCGGAGGCTGCTCGCCAAAATATGGGAGGATGCGAGGACCCGTGTTGCCCTGATGACTCCCGGTCAGCTCGGCGACAGCCATCTACAGCAGGCCATTGGCGTATGCCTTCCCAACCTCCTTTTACATTGTTATTTTGCTTGACCCCTAAATGTCATTTTTTTCTAAGTGCAGAACTGGGTGGAGAGCATCGTAGTCAGCAACCGTTTGGCGATGCTAGAGGAAGAGCTGAAGAAGCTTAAGATCTCCGGGGGAGGCACGGTCCAGGGGCCTTCTCCTGCTGAGCTGAAGGCCGAGCTGGCTAAAACAAAGAGGCTCCTAGAAGATGAGCGGCATAAATCCTCCGAGCTGGGAACCGCGGTGGCTCGGCTTGAAGCCATGGTCAAGACACATGACCAGGAGATCAGCCTGGCGACTTCGAGGAAGGACAAGGTCATTGCTGATCTAGACGCAAAAAATATTGAGGCACGGGCGCTGGAGCAATGTGTTCAAGAATTAGCTGACATGTTGTCCGCCGAACGGAAAGGCCGATCGGTAGAGAAGACTGAACTCCAAGGAGAACTGAAGAATCTCCTAGACGCCCTTGAAGCTTCCCGAGCCGCCCTCAAGGAGTACCAAGACGGTGAATCAGGCCGCTTTGCTGTGATGAGGCAGGCTTATATCCTCTCGGATGACTTTGCCCAGAAGGTGTGTGACCGGCTCGTTATCGCCTTCGAGGAAGCCATTAATTCGACAACTGCTTATCTGAAAGACAAGGGTCAACTTCCTGAAGTGACGTCTATCCCTCCCAAGGACCTAGCCGGGCTACTCGATGTCATCCCTGAGCCAATTTTTGATTACTTGGAGTGAGGAGTGCTTCTAAATTTTTGAAGTTTTATCTGTACATTCGCCGATCGGTGAGTTAGTGTTACCCAACTTTTGTCTGTGTACCTGCCATTTAGCGAATTAATATAACCTCTCAATTTTTTTATTTACTTTTTAAAACACATTCTTCCCGAGCAGCACTTCATGGTTTTTTAGGCGGGGTATTTACAGTTGCCGCGCCGACTCTAGAGTTTAACGTCGCCGCTCGACGGTCTTCGGGTCGGGGGGTTTATAGTCGCCGGTCCGACTCTGGGATTTAACGTCGCCGCTCAACGGCCTTCAGGCTGGGGGTTTATAGTCGCCGGTCTGACTCTGGGATTTAACGTCGCCGCTCGACGGCCTTCGGGTCGGGGGGTTTATAGTCGCCGGTCCGACTCTGGGATTTAACGTCGCCGCTCGACGATCTTCGGGCCGGGGGGTTTATAGTCGCCGGTCCAACTCTGGGATTTAACGTCGCCGCTCGACGATTTGGGAAGACTAGCCGCTCGACCGTGATTTTGCAAAAACCCTTCTGCTTTTACTTCCTGCGGTTGAAGGAGACAAAGGGTGACAAATATATGTCGTGTATTACATTAGCGCACCTTTTATCCAGCTCGGTACGGCTGGAGGTGGCTTGCACTCCAGGGTCGCTCTAGCTTCCGTCCGTCTTCATCCTCGAGGTAATAGGCACTCGAACGGAGCTTTTCTACAATCTTGAACGGTCCAGCCCAAGGAGCTCCCAGCTTGGTCACATCGCCGACCGGCTTAACTTTCTTCCAGACGAGGTCGCCGAACTGAAAAGATCTGGGAATTACCTGTCTGTTGTAGTTTTGCTTCATCCTCTGTCGGTACGCCATCAACCGGATGGCGGCCTTGGCTCGCGTCTCGTCCACCAGGTCCAGCTCCAAATGCCTCCGCTCAGCATTGTTCTCATCGTAGACTCGAATCCGATCGGATTCTACCCCGACTTCTACTGGGACGATGGCCTCTCCCCCATACACCAGGTGGAAGGGGGTCGCTCCTGTTCCTTCCTTGGGCGTCGTTCGGAGTGCCCATAATACCCCGGGCAGCTCGTCTACCCAACTCCTACCTTCATGGTCGAGCCGAGTCCGAAGAATTCGTAGGATCTCCCAATTGGTGACTTCAGCTTGCCCGTTACTCTGGGGATACGCTACGGAGGTGAAGGCTTGTTGGATGTCGTACCCCTCGCACCATTCCCTGAGTTGCTGACCTGAGAACTGCTTCCCATTATCGGAGATGAGCCACCGCGGAATGCCTAACCGACAGATGATATGTTGCCATATAAATTTTTTGACCATCTCCTCGGTTATTTTAGCTAGCGGCTTGGCTTCAATCCACTTGGAAAAATAGTCCACTGCTACTAGCAAGAACTTTCACTGTCCGATCGCCATTGGAAATGACCCCACAATGTTCAAGCCCCATTGGTCGAACGGGCAGAATACTGTGAACGTCTTTAGCTCCTCCACAGGGCGATGTGAGAAGTTATGATATTTCTGGCAAGATAGGCACGTGGCGACAATCCAAGCGACGTCTTCTTGTAGAGTTGGCCAGAAATAACCGGCCAAAAGAATCTTCCTTTCTAACGAGCGGCCGCCCGGATGCTCACCACACGAGCCTTGGTGCACCTCTTGTAGGATATAGTCCACATCATTCAGACCGACGCACTTGAGCAGGGGCCTGGAAAATGCTTTTTTGTAGAGCTGGTCGCCAATGAGGACAAACTGAATAGCTCTCCTCATGAGCAGATGGGCTTCCTCCCGACCGGACGGTGTTGCTCCTGACTTTAGGAACTCCGCTATGGTTGTTCGCCAGTCGTTTGGGAATGTGAGCCCCTCCATTCGGTCGATGTGGGCGACCAGAGACACCTGCTCGACTGGCTGCTCGATGACGATCGGTGATATCGGGTTAGCTAGCTTAGCCAGCTCATCTGCAGCCTGATTCTCCACTCGGGGGATCTTCTGTATCAACACCTCTCGGAAATCGACTTTCAGTTTTGCGAAGGCTTCCGCATAAAGCTTGAGCCTGACGTTGCTTATCTCAAATGCTCCTGAAAGTTGTTGAGCAGCCAACTGTGAATCTGAATGAATCAAAACATTGCTAGCTCCCACATGCCGAGCGGCCTGCAACTCTGCTATTAGCGCCTCATACTCTGCTTTATTGTTTGTTGCTCGATAGTCCAACCGTACGGACAAGTGCATCCGTTCTCTGTGGGGGGAAACCAGCAGCATGCCAACCCCACTTCCTTGCCGAGTGGGCGATCCGTCTACGTACACCTTCCAGGTGGCTTCGGGCTCGGGATTTTGTACCTCAATGACGAAGTCTGCCAACGACTGCACCTTGATAGCCGTCCGGGGCTGATACTGTATGTCGAACTCGCTGAGCTCCGTGGTCCATTTGATCAGTCGCCCGGACGCCTCGGGGTTCAGGAGAACTCAGCCTAAGGGACTATTTGTCATGACAATAATCGTATGCCCCAGGAAATAGGGCCGGAGCCTCCGAGCGGCGAGAACAAGTGCGAAGGCAAGCTTCTCAAGACCAGTGTAGCGAGACTCAGCATCCTTTAGAATGTGGCTAAGGAAATACACTGGCTGTTCTTCATCGTTCTACCGGACTAGCGCCGAACCGACCACGTGTTCGGTTGAAGACAAATAAATGCGGAGAGGCTCACCGACAGATGGCTTAGCTAATACAGGTAATGAGTTTAGGTAGGCCTTCAATTCTTCGAATGCTCAGTCACATTCCTCATCCCATTGGAATTTGGTTGCTTGGCGCAGGATCCTGAAGAAGGGCATGCTCCGATCGGCCGTCCTGGAGATGAACCGGGATAGTGCTGTTATGCGACCCGTAAGGCGTTGGACTTCCTTCAAGTTTCTGGGCAGCGGCATATCCTGTAGCGCTTTGATCTTGCTAGGGTTCGCTTCAATGCCTCGCTCGATGACTATGTAGCCTAGGAAATGACCACTTTTTGCTCCGAACAGACACTTTTGTGGGTTCAACTTGACCCCGTACGTCCACAGTGTCTGGAAGATTTCTTCTATATTTACACAGAGGTCGGCCGCTCAGAGTGATTTAATGAGTATATCATCAACATATACCTCTAGGTTTCACCCGATCTGCTTTCGGAACACCTTGTTCATGAGTCGCTGGTACGTAGCCCCTGCGTTCTTCAATCCGAACGGCATTACGTTGTAGCAATAGGTGTCGTCCGCTGTAATGAAGCTCACTTTCTCTTGGTCTTCCTGGGCGAGTGGCACTTGGTGGTACCCCTGATAAGCATCCAGCATGCATATCAGCTCGCATCCAGCGGTCGAGTCCATCATTTGGTCAATTCGGGGTAGAGGGTAGAAGTCCTTTGGGCATGCCTTATTTAGATCACGGAAATCGATGCAGACCCGCCATTTGTTGCCAGGCTTGGAGACCAGTACCACATTCGCTAACCAACTCGGGAACTATACCTCGCGTATGTGGCCGGGCTCCAGGAGCTTCTCGACTTCCGCCCGTATGATGACGTTCTGCTCGGCACTGTAGTCCCGCTTCCTCTGCTTGACGGGATGAGCGTCCGGGCGGACGTGGAGCTCGTGCTGCACGATGTTTGGTGAGATCCCTGGCAGCTCGTGCGTTGACCACGCGAAGACGTCGTGATTCTGCTGGAGGCATCTGACCAACTCTTCCTTCTGTTCTTCTTCCAGATCGGACGCAATAAATGTGGTGGCCTCCGGTCGGCCTTCCCGAATCTGTACTTCCTCCTTTTCTTCATAAACCAAAGTAGGGGGTTTTTCAGTTATAGCATTTACCTCAAGGCGCGGTACTTTCCGAGCGGACTTTGCTTCGGCTCGAACCATCTCCATATAGCATCGCCGGGCCGCCAGCTGATCTCCCTGGACTTCTCCCACTCGATCTTCCACGGGGAATTTGATTTTTTGGCAAGAGGTTGAGACGACCGCCCAGAACTCATTGAGAGATGGTCGTCCCAATATCACATTGTAGGTGGAGGGGGCATCAACCACGATGAAGTTAGTGATTTACGTCCTCCGAAGTGGGTCTTCTCCTAGCGAGATAGCCAATCTGGTCTGCCCAATCGGAAGGACTTCATTGCCAGTGAACCCATATAACGGGGTCGTCATTGGCAATAGCTCGGCTTAGTCAATTTGAAGCTGCTCAAACGCCTTCTTGAAAATAATGTTGATCGAGCTGTATGTATCAATAAATATGCGGTGAATAGTATAGTTAGCTATTACCGCTCGGATAATGAGGGTGTCATCGTGGGGTACTTCAACTCCCTCAAGGTCCTCGGGACCAAAGCTGATCTCGGGTTCGGATGCACGTTCTTGACTGCAGCCAACTGTGTGGATCCTGAGTTGCCGGGCGTGTGACTTTCTGTCCCGATTCGAGTCACCGCCCGTCGGTCCACCGGCGATGATGTTGATTTCGCCCCGCGCTGCATTGCTTCTATTTTCCTCCTCCCGAGCGGATGGTCTCACTCGCTCCTGTGAGGCTCGGGGGTTGGCCCTTGGCTGGTGATGATGCTATTGATGGTGATGCTGCTTGGGTGAACGCTTGGCCATTCGTCATTCAGTATTTTGATGATGAGGTCGCCGGTCCAGTGAAGGTGATCGGTGGCGATAATTCCTTGGCTCAGGTTGGCTGACCGGGGGGAGACTCCGGCAGTCTCAAGTGTTGTGAGTGGTTGATTGATGGATTCTGCAAAACATGGGTGTCCATACCTTGCCTTTTTGCCTAGGTCGTTCGGTCGCAATGTGCTGAACGGCGGGCGACCTGGAGTCTTGATGTGGCCTTATCCCCTCGGCACGTGGTCCTCTTGGCGATTGCTGGCTGGTGTGTGGTCTCCGCTCGGTCGGGACCAAAGGCTCGGCTTGTGCTTCCTTCTTTCGGGCCGCCCGCGCTTCCTCCACGTTAATATACTCATTTGTCTTTTTCAACATGTGGTCGTAGTCGCGGGGTGACTTCCTGATGAGCGAGCGAAAGAAGTCTCCGTCAACTAAGCCTTGCATGAAAGCATGCATCATTGTCTCGGACGAGACCGCGGGGATGTCCATAGCTGCTTGGTTGAAGCGTTGGATGTAGGCTCAGAGAGTTTCTCTTGGCCCTTGCTTCATGGAGAAGAGGCTAATGCTGGTCTTCTGGTAATGTCGGCTGCTGGCAAAGTGATGAAGGAGTGCCTCTCAAAAGTCTCTGAAGCTCTGAATGGATCCGTCCGGCAACCTCCGGAACTAGCGTTGTGTCGAATCGGACAGTGTAGTGAGGAAGACTCTACATTTGACTCTGTCGGTATATTGATGGAGATTAGCGACATTATTGAACTTACCGAGGTGGTCGTCCTGGTCGGTTGTACCGTTATACTCTCCGATCGATATGGGAGCGTAATGCTTTGGGAGAGGGTCTTGTAAGATCGCCCCGGCGAACTGGCGATTGACCCGCTCAGGGGATGACTCAGCCCGCGGCGCCTTCTCCTTCCTGGCGTCCCGCACGGGCGCTTCATTGGATGATCCCTGGTTGGCTAGGGCTAGCTCCGACGGAGTCTGGAACAGTGCCCGATGAAACGGAATAGGGGCGGGCGGAGCATCTCCTAGTGTGCCGGTCTGCCCCTTGTTCTGTGCCCAAGTAGAGTACTGCTCCGGTAGGTCCTCCATCGCCGCTCGGCCGCCTGAAATCGAGATGGCCTGCTGCGCTATCCGCTCGGCTTGGGCCTTCTGCTATTGCTCGACCATCTTCGCAACTCGCGCTTGGATGAGTGCGTCGAGCTCCTCGGGAGAGAGCGTCACCATGAGTTGGCATCCAGCTTCTTCCATCTTCTCGGCTCGGATTCAGGTGCGTTCCCACAGACGACGCCAATTTGATCCTGTCCGAGTGCTGAGTCGATGAATGCTGGGGACGTGGCGCTCCCGGTGATGACGTATAGACCTTCGACAGACGGCGAACCTCCGGCGAGAACCTACAAATTCAAAATCGAGCCGGGAAGGGGTTCCCGGCGACGACCCTCCGACTCTCTAGCCAACTCCGGCGGGAAGAGATTGAGGCAGAATGACGAGAATGAAAACTGTAGCTACAGTGATCTAGAATGCATACCTCCGTTGAAGTCTGGGGGTCCTTATATAGGACTCCCAGGAGGATGCATGCACGCGTCCCAAAGCGTGCACGCTCCTTAAAGCATACTTGAAATGGTCGTGTCAGAAAAGCATCTCTGGCGCCATGCCGCAATCGTCCGGTCATATCTCTGACGTGACAGTGGAAACTTCCACCATACGATTCTCTGTCCGGTCCAACCGCCAACCATGCTATCTGTCAGCGACACACATCTCGAGAAGGATATCCTCAACTACTCCCTTTGTCTCCCTCTGCGCCTTGTCCGTTTTGGGTCGAGCGGGAGAGCCGCTCGGCACCATAGGGCTTGGGCCTGAAGGCATGTCAGACCGAGCAAGAACGCTTTTTTGGTTGAGCTGCAGTTCAGTCGAGCGGACAGGCCGCTCAGCTCGGCAATTTCTCTGTACTTGGCAACTTATGAGTGTCAGAAGCCCGACCCGTGGTCGAGCTGTCTTCGCACCAGTCCTGGCACGATCCTTGCCGAGCGGCCATGAGACTTCTCTTGGCCGGGCGGTCATGAGACCTCTCCGATCGGCCAAACCCGTAGGTTGACCCCTCTGACTTTGACCTCCACGTGTCGTTGACTCTTGTCCATGTGGGTCCTCCTATGCTTACCGTCAGATCACTAACTCGACCAGAAATATTTTCTAAAAATAGAAAGAAAGAAGAAGGCATCACAATCAGTCAGATCACCACTCAGTCAGATCACCACTACTAGTGTGGCTGAAAATTCCCAAAGATGATCTCTAAAGGTTGCTAAGAGTGATTAGAAGCTGATAATTTTTACTCTTTAAACACAAATCTAAACTCTTTTTCTCTAAATAGAACTGTGCTCGGCAACTCTCTCCCTCCAAAACCGATAACTTCTGATCATTGAAGGCTACGAGGGAGGAATCATGAGACCACGATCAAGAAGACTAAAAGAAGAATCTTGCAAAACAGCAGTGCAAAAAGTATAAAGGAATTGAGAGGTAGGTACCAAGCGGAGCTTTCTCTCAATTTGTTTTTTCACTACGCCTTTTCACTGCTTCGAAAGTTCAAAGTGACAAAAGTTGAAGAAACGTTCAATATTCATTATGCCTTGGAAAGGAAAAAAACTACTGTTAACATTCTTTTTTTTTTCTTTATTTTTTAGAGATTTTTTCTTAAATTTTAATATATATACAATATCAAATTTTAGGGCCTAAAAGTTGGAGGCATTGGCCGCCACCCCGGTGATATACCTTAAGGCTGACCTTATTATTAGACCGATCTGATAAAAGCCCAACTAGTTGAAGAGCAGACCTGACCAAACAATTTTGTTCAGAATATTTCAGCTCAATCTAGCCTACATACTATGAGACATATTGTTATTCCTTAATTTACTATTGATCATGAAAGTTATCTTTAACAAAGACAAGTTGGTCTTTTAAGTTGTTAATCCTAATAATTAGTTTAAGCTAATAATGGCTTAACTACTCCTTGCTAATATATATATCTAACTAGCTCACATTCTATTGGATATGAAATGATTTTTCATTTTAAACCAAGGTAATAAAATAAAGCCTTAAAGTTTAGATTAATTAAACTTGTAATCTTTTACCAAGTAATCTACTCTTTAATCTCATGATAAAAAAAAAATACTTCAAAATCAGTGGATTGGCTTGACGGTGGAAACAAATAATATAATTGCAACTTGATATTTTTTTTATATATCAAAGTTAAAATATCATTCAAAAGAAGATTGTGTGTCTTTACCTTAATAAATAAATGTAGGAAGGTAAGACCAACATTTTTATTTCCCCCCTAAAATTTCTCTATTTTTTAAAGATACCCTCTGCCATCATTAATCTCAAAAAATAAGTGAAGTAATACTATTGTTGGGGTGCAAATGGTCAGATATTGAAAATATCAAGGCATTCATTTGTAAAAGGGGCTGAATGATGCAAATGAAATAGAATTATATTTTATTTCACACTCTAAGGTTGTATATATTTGGGCATCCTAGACATGGAGATGCAAGTCAAATAAATTCAAAGTTGTAAATGAATTTAATTATCATTAACAAGTTAATTTGATATTCAATTTAGTAAAAATTTATTTATATTAGTTGAATCCATATTATTAATTAAATGAGTTAAATATATATATGTTCAATTTTTGTATGCCTGTGAATATGAATTGTAAATTATTCATAAACAACATTCACAAATAAAATTTGCGAATCATATTCATGAATAAAATCCACATTAACATAATAAATAAAATATTTTTTTTTGAAATTAATAAATAAATTTATATTATCAGGTTTAATAGTCAATTAAATAATTTTAAAACTTTAAATTTTCAAACAGTTAAATAAGTTTAAATTAAGATGTCATCTGAATGAATTAAGCTCCCATTAAACTTGAATTCATTAGCTCAAACTCTTAAAAAAATAAATCAAGCTTAATAACCATGTTAATAATTTGATTTATTTTAAATTTGACTTGGCTTAATTACCTTACCTATCATTTCAATGGTTTACTAAATTTACATGAAAGTCTACCAAAAGTCAATATTATAATTATGTTTTATTTATTTATTTTTTTAAAAAAAATAGTTAACATCATAACTAATTTTGAAATGATGGATTTAGTTTCATAAAAATTTTCTACCTACCATAAAAATAAATGGAAAAGCACCTCAATGAATAACTCATCAGTACAGCGTTATTAGATAAATAATTTATTAAGAAAAAATTATCTATTTAATTAGTCGAATTAATTCAATGCTGGAATTTGATTCTCAGATGTATTAGAAACTTATTGACTCTTTAAATGAGGCCATAAATTAATTAATGCTCCTAATACATTATTCAAATGAGGCTCAAAGCTAGCTAGAAAATTTTGACTAAAATCAAATGTTAAACGCTTGACTCATTTCTCTATCCTTCTTTTGGATGTTTTCAATTGAAATAGAGTTTTCTGGTACCACTTTACCTTTTTCCGTATTTGGCAATTATTGTGCCTTTGAGCTCCTTCCTCTTCCACGAGCGTGGCGCCGATTTCGATCTCCCATCGCCGGCATCGGAATCTCACGGAGTCGGCGCGGAATTAGGCTACCCGTGCGAGAGTGAGCGGAGGCGAGCGGCAGCCACCGGAGTTGGAAGCTTCAGGGAAGATCTATGCGCGCGGCGCCGAAGGAGGATTACAGGACGAGGGGCTGCGGTCGGAGCGCAGGAGTATGGCCGCCCTAGGATTCTCCGTCGTTGCGCTCTTCATATGCTTGCTCTTGATGCTGCTGGCTCGGCGCAGGTGGCGGCGGGCCGGGGCGAGGCGGGCGGAGGTCTTGCGCCTCGCGCTCCTCGCGGCGGAGGAGGCCGCGCAGGTGGAGGAGGAATCTTCGCGTGTGGTGCTTGGGTGCAGGAGGCTCTTCCCTGCTGCGGCAGGTGGGGTTTCTGGGCCGAGATTGGGAGTGTGTGCTGTGTGCCATAGCCCTACCACGACGAGGTGCTCTCGGTGCAAGGCTGTAAAATACTGGTATTTTTTTGGTCTTCCACTCTATGAACTCGAGAAATTGTTGGAGTCTTGTTGAAATTTTACTGAATTTTGCTTCTTTTTTGCTGCTTGACTCTGCCTTTTTTTTTTAGAATTAGGGGTTTAATCTATTTCTACTTTGGTTTGAGCCTGTGGATCTTAGGTAACCTGATGAACTGTCAATTCCTTGGTTCGGTATGTGAAAGCATTATGCCAAACGCTCGGGTTAAGAATTAATAGCATTGCATGTATTTGCTGTATGATTTATTCCGAGGGATGGCTAAAGGTGTCGCTATTGATTGTCTATGTGTTGTTCTTCCTCGTCGACCCATAATAAAGGAAGTGAGGCTAAACCTTATTTATTACTGTCACTGTGGTTGGCAAAAGAGGAGAGCTGAGAAGAAACCCATGGAAGAAGAGGTAGCGGTGGTTGTTGGAGAAGTTGATAGTGAAATTATTCTCTAAGCTGCCTTAGATATGTAAAAAAAATATCCAAATACTGTTTCCATTTATAAATGTTTTACTTGATTTGTACAATGCTCTTCAGAAACTAGATCGCTGGTCATAATTTGCACCTCAGATACCTTAGAAATTATGCTTTGTTCCAATCCTTGTGTACATGCTGGGCATCTCTCATCAATTTTGCCTAAGGCAATAATGTGAATTATCTGATTAAACGTGATGTATTTGATTTTTTGAACATGCACTTAGTTCAAGAGACAATTATTTGTTTTTTATATTGTGAGCTATTTAATGTTAGGTCTAGGTTTTTCACCTCCACAAGTGTGTCATAGTGATGGCACCTTGGATGTCAGGTGGTAAAGTCTAAACATATCATTCCAATAAAGTATCAAAATTCAATATTAAGCATAAACAATGTCTCTTGTGTTGTTGTATCAATTATGTCGATGAGTATCATGTTATGCCAACACTCAACACCTCTTGGCACGCTGCAATAAGTTCAAGATGAATTAAGACAATATTATTATTTTTCTGTACCTTGTGTCCATGTGTCTATACAAGATAATCTCAAATTGTATCATTTTAGGCGGAACACATTCAAACTCAAGCATATAATTGATTTTTCTTCTTTATCTTTTCCTCCTTTCACATCCAATACGTCACCAACATCCTACATTAGAACACTGGCACGATATTCAAACAATATTGTTTTAATGAAAGATTGAAACTTTGACATAACTCAAGATTTTGAACTTTGATGGAGAAAATTGTACTTGTAGGAGACCATAATGCTTGTAGATAAGGAAATTTTCATCTAGGAGCTTTTAGTGATTTGAGGAATTGATTTGTCCAAGTTTCTTTTTACGTTTGTTTCATATCATGTAGGCTTAGATCTCTATATGGTGTAGACTTAGATTGAGCCATGTAACATCACTTCTTTTCTTATATGCTTATTCTTGTAATCTCAGCGTGTGGAAGAGTGTATTTTTGGCTGAAGACAAGGTGTTCTGTGTAGTGTCTTTACAATAAAAGATGAAAATTTAACATGTGTGGCTTGACATCAAAGGTGTTAGAGGCCTAGTTGTAAGTAGGCTAGTATTTTTTTGTAAATATGTCAAATTTGAGGATATGAATGTAAAGTGAGAAAATGTATATAGAGGTGAAGGGGACTAACTAACTTTGGAGATATTTCTAATATTTTTTTCCCCACTCAACCAACAGGTGGCAAACTCAGGCATCATCTTATTGGGATTGATCCCACCAATGTTTTTTTTGGTAATCTTGATGCCAGTGAGTGACCCTAGAGTGCCCTCAACCTTATTGCAGTTTCCAATGAAACCTGGAACATCAAATCTTCTGATCTCAAATTATGTTCATGTGACATATACCTGAATGAATTCAGATTTGAGTCTCATTAACTATACATATTCATATTGCTAAGCTCTTTGGCTACTTTGCGATACTGCTATGGACTTTACTCCACTAAACATTAATAACATTTTCTTTTTTATTTATTCTAGAATGTCTATCCACATAAGTTTCAACATCTTTTCAATCTATCATCTGATCAAAGTTAGTTAGCACTTGGCAATTGGTATTTGCTTATTTCTGTTTATTAATTGCAGCTCAGGGAAATGCCAGATACTTCATTGGAGACAAGGACACAAGAATGAGTGTGGTTCTCCACGGATTGATGTAGTTGGTATCACACCATTGAGCGGGCTAACAGTTGAAGGATCTGACTTGCATAATAATCAACCAAATAGTGAAGGAAATTATCAGGCGGCAGTTATGACATCCAGCAAGAAGCTATCATCTACATCAAGTTACTCATCTGAAGCTTTTAGTGATGACGAATTTCTGAACTCATCGGGAACAGAAAGCGCTTCTGATTCATCTGATTCTTCATCCTCAAGCTATTCAGTGTTCTTTGGCCCTGTTAAAACATTCGATGCCTTTTCTTCCGCAGTTTATCCCAGTGTACTCCCCAAATCTGGAAGTGAAATACAATCATCTTCTAACATTTCACACGGTATTATTTTATCTTCTAATGTCTTGCATGATAAAGTAAGAATGGCAGTTGACTACAAAGTGCCTTTGTATGCTGAAAATAGCCCTTTAGGCTTAAAGCTTATCAATTCTGAAAGTTTTTAATTTTGAACTCTCTAAAGATGATTGTAAATGTGAGAGCATTTCCAGTATATCTCAAAGTGCCACTGTTGTTAATTCAACAGATTCCACAACATACAAAGAGAGAGAGAACAGTATCTTGGATGCCAGATCCCATATGAGGCTCTCCCAGAAGGTTCCTAATGAGGATATATGCTCTCAAACAAAGTCAAGAAATGAAATGCTTTCTTTAAGATCTTTGTCAGGAGTTGCCCAAATAAACACAACCTTGAGAACTTCTCTAAATGAATCACGTCCTCCTTGTGGTTCAAAAAGTCACAGTGGACAAGCATCCCCTGCTGGACAGTTCATATCAGATTATGCATCTAGAAAAGTACATAATCCTCCTAAAGCTACTACAAAATTTCGTCACAATGCTGAATGTCATTCCAGTGACATTAAAACATCTGTTCAAAAAGTTGTTCAGCAGTTAAAGCTTTCAAAGCTCTCCCAGCAGCATTCATCTCTTTTTGACAATGATTCTTCTAAAAAACCGAAGGTTTGAATTATTTTTTCTTATTTTGGCAGTTAAAGTTACGGTTTTACATTTTTTAGGTATTCTGAGATAGTAACATTCTTCTTATTGATTTTCAGATGCTTTTCCCATTTGAATACTTTGTCAAATTGTACAATTCTGACAAAGTGGTACTATGCCCTAGTGGTCTAATAAACTGCCACAATAGGTAACTATTGTTTGAAGGCATCCTTATTTAATTTTTTGTTTGGTAAATAAGTTTGAATATGTGTCTTTTGAAGTTTTGAATATACGTTCCTCTTCTACATGAGATCCTTGCTGAAATGGTTCTCTTGAGTTTTTCAATTGTTTTTTTATCCTCATACTTGCCAATGGTGATTGTTGATCATTTCATAGTATGAGAGTTTTATTAATTACATCATTTTATAAATAATATTCCATATTTCTTTGTTCAGTTATTTACATTCTCATACTAGCTGAACATGATTTTATAAATAATATTTCCTGATGTTCTTTGTTCTCCATTCAGTTTTGCTATCTTCTTTTTAACAATTTAAGTATGAGATTTTTTGTAAGTCTAAGGTTATATTTACTTGAAGGGAATGGAGAGGAGAGGGAGAAGGAGATGAGAGGGAAAGGTATCTTCCATGCTTTGTTTACCATGCAGACAAAACCGAGAGGAGATTGGAGAGGTGGTTGGAAGAAGAATTAATTGGCTAAATACCCTTAGGTCAGGATTATTAGGAGGCAGAACTTAATGGAAAACAAAAGGGTATACAAATCATTTTACCATTTTTTCCACTTTTCTCTGCTTTCCTTTTCATTAGCCCAATATTGTGCAGAGGAGTTTGACACAACAAATCATGCCATGGGATCCAACACTCTTCCCTCCTGTTGGCCAAATTGCCAAGGTAAATGGTGGAGTGGTCAAATGCTTTGCAGTTTGCTCCATCCCCCCTTTTGCCCTCTCTCTGTGGGGAATCAGGGTCTAAGTCTTGATGAAAGCTGTGTACTTTTAAATTTCCACTTTACCGCATGAGGTCCTAGTTCTATGAGGTGTTGGCCTATGAATTATATCACCTCAGGACTTTATATTTGTAAAACCTTCCATAAGCCTATTTCTTAAATTATGAAACTGTTACGTCCAAAATAAGAATAATGATGACTCAATATACATTGATTCATATTAGCTGTAACAATATGTATCAGTAACAAAGTGCAATGGTGTATAACAAATATTCCACACTTTTTTACTGTCTTCTTTAAAATCTGATTTAAAGTCATTCTAAATCGTTCCTTTTCTGCAGCTGTTATGCAAATGCCGTGCTCCAGAGTTTTGCTTTTACTACACCACTTGCTGCTTATCTTCTTGAAGGAGTTCATTCAAAATCATGCATGTTTCGTCCACTGGTTACATGTTTTTTTTTGGTCACTCAGAGCTTTTTTGCTAATGTTTGAGCACTCTTAATAACAGGCCCAAAACGAGGATGGTGTTTCACATGTGAACTAGAAAATCTTCTTATTAATGCACAAGCTCGGCAATCTCCCTTGTCCCCCGCTGGCATACTTTCTCACTTGTACAAAATTGGTAGTCAACTTGGTCTTGGAAGAGAAGAAGATGCCCATGAATTTTTGAGGTGATTTGTCACAAGTCATAGTTAAACTGGATTTTAATATGTGAAATTATTAAGATAATAGAACCATAAAGCATGAATGCTACCTTAACCACTCTGAGTCTCTGAGACAGTGTGTTGTATCGGTCATTGATGCTTGAGAATTGACAGTACAATGTTTTTTTTGTTGATTGGAAAATGTGAGCTCTTATTTTCAGGAACTGGCTAGATAATTCATTATTTTGGTGGGATTTGTGTGCATATATGTATATTCATTTTTATTTTCTTTTCTTTTGCAGATATGCCATTGATGCAATGGAATCTGTGTGCCTTAAGGAAGCTGGCTTACATGCTATTGATCGGTGGACTGAAGAAACTACTTTCATACAACTAACTTTTGGTGGTTACTTGCACTCGAAGGTTTTGATTTTTGATGTCTAATAGTTTTCCCAATGCTAAAGTGCTTTCCAGTTATTTTTAGGAGTTAAAATTGTAGTTCTTGAAAATTACAGATAGAGTGCATGAAGTGCAACAACAGATCTGAACATAATGAAAGAATGATGGATCTTACATTAGATATAGAAGGGAATATTGGAACCCTTGAAGAAGCTCTTAGAAAATTTACAATGACAGAGGTTTTGGATGGTGATAATAAGTATCAATGCCTAAGGTGAGTGTTATACTAGCATCTAGATGATTAACCATTTAAGAATGTTGTCTTCAGAATTATCATCCCTATATTTGTGAAGGTGGAACACTCATTGAAGTGGAAAACCTTTATTTTGCTTTTCTTTTCTTAAAGCAGAATGAAATTGAATGTCTATTGCTAAAAATATAGCTGTGCTCTCATCTTTATGAGAATTGGAAAATTATCCAATTCAATTTTTCCTGTCAATGATCATCCTTGAGTAAAACCTGAAATCTTGACTTGAGAAATTGATTAATGAATCTTTTCAATTATTTTCTTCTGTGCAATGTTTCTCCCTCTATAAGCTGTTTTGAAGACTTCTCGCTGGGCAAACAAAATCAAGTTTGTTATCTTTACTAAGTGAATGATGTGGCTATACTTGTTACCATTTTCCAGAAGCAATACACATTCATGTGGTAGTGCGAACAATAAAGACAATGGAATTTTGGATTGGCTATTGCTGAGCATCATGCCCTGCCTTTTGGTTCACCCTTTGAGTGATGTAGCCATGCTAATGGCAATCTCTTTAGGCATAGTTATGGTGGAATTGCGCCGCAATAGTGCATTACTACTGTACCAATTTAATTTGCAGCTGTAATAGAAATGCTCTAGATTAGAAGAGATTAGTAAGTCAAAGTTATAAATGTTGCTCGACATTAAGAATTGAAATTTCATTTTAATTTAAAACATGGATTGAAGTGCGTGCCATTGGGCACGGATGAAATTTATCTGTTCACTCACTAACGGAAGTATGTGTCATTGGCACGGATGGAATTTATTTGCTCACTCACTAACTGATACATGAGACGATATTGGCTGATAAGACGACATTGGAATCTAAACATGGCCACTTGTGCATGGAAGAAATAGAGAGACAAGAAGATGAGAGAGTCCAAGAGAGAGAAACTCTATTGTAGGAGATAGGAAAAGTGGATAGGAGTTGGTATCAAGGCGGGCAAGGTACACGAAACAGAGGAGAGGAGTAGGAGAGTACCAAAAAAGAGTGGGAAACTATCACTAAATCACATACTAGGGGAGAGTGTTGTAGAATTGGATAATACTGAAGATTTTTTTCAATCTTATATAAAAAAAAAATTACCTTGTGTCCCAAAGTTATCATCCTAATAAACTTTGAACAAGAGTTAAACAAGGAATGTTAGCTCTCATGAAACTACTGAAAAATGGAATACTTGTGTTGTAATGCTACCTGCAGACTGCAGTTATGATTTGTATCATTATATATGAGTAAATATGACATCTTTAATAAAGATTGTTTTGTAGTTGTTGTGCTCCTGTTTTTTTTTTCCTTTCATATTTAATATGTAATACAACAGTGCATTCAAGACCACAATTCCTCTAACCTTGAATGTCATTTGATTTGTCCCCATGGAATGCCTAGTTGGCTAGAGGGTAATATACTTGTTACCATGAGGCAAGAGATCAATTTCTGGCGGGTGCATGCCCTCGGGAAAAAAAAAATCCTCCCACCAGGAAAAAAAATCCTAACCACTTGGCGGTAGGCTATAAGCTAACCCCGTGATTTACCTCCCTTCACATAACTTGATACGAGTTGTGAGGGGCGTTGGGGTGAGCGCAATCACCTTTTGCTACAATTGAATGTCATTTGATTTGCCCCGAGGCATAGCTGAGATGGTAACCATAGGTAGATTTGCTGCATTAAGCAAGGGTTGAATCTCGGTAAAATCCAGGAAATACCCTCCCCATGGGGACCATCTACAGTTTCTTGATTTACCTCTCTACAGATGGTCATGGGGCCAACTGTGTGGGACGCTCGGGGTCATCATATGACCTTTTCCCGCATTGAATGTCATTTGATTTTGAAGCAATAGATGGTGGAAACACCATACTATAATTGAAGATGATGGTATAGTTAGATGAAATAGCTTCTAGGGGCTTTTGGGGTTTAATTAAGTTCTACAAAGTTTCTGTTGTAATATATGCTTTAAATTTACTTTCTTATACAATTAGCATATAATTAATGTTTTAGGCCATTGTTGCTTGATTGGGAACTTGGGCCATAGTTATTAGATTTGTACCAAATTTTAACTTGGACAAGCTTTCAGTTACCATGTCAATAGGCAGGTCAATCAATTGGACTGCATGTCAACCAAAGCTTCAAGCTGATGCTCACTAGTCGGACGAGCCTAGTTCAAACAGAAAACTGCATATTTTGTTCAAATAAAATAAATTTATATTTTCTTGTTACCTTATATATTCTACATTCAATGAATTTAGATTTCCTTTCCCTTAATTTCTCAAATTTCTTCATTATTGTTGTCCAACCCAGCTTGACAGTACTAGCAATTTAAAAGCATCCTGTAAAAATATTTAGTTGTCTGTAGTCTCTTCTCTATACATGAATAAAGAGATACAGAGGGAAGATTGCAATAAAAAAAACCATTTTCACGAAAATTTGATGTGATGGATCTACTACTAGCATCAGTTAGCTTGGAAGAATTAATAGGAACCACCTAAATTGTCCTTGATCGGCAATGCGGTTGGGGAGTTGGTTGGGAAAAGAAGGTAGCTATGCAGAGATGAACAGACAGGTTTAGTATTTGAGGCACTGTGAAAAAAGGAAGAAGACTAGAGTCAGAGATGGCCTTGGAGATGATGAACTAGTAGATATAATGATGCTACCATGTGAGTGGGATTTGTTCCTGCACTGTGTTAGGGTTCATGGATTAAAAAATGCAAGAGATCCGTGTAAAAAAGTTAGGATCTTCTAAGCTTATTTCTGTATTTGCATATAGCTGGACAGCAATGATCCCTATTACCTTTTCTGCCCAAGTTATCCAGTGTTCTCAAAACCTCAACCTATTCAATCCGGGTGTCTAGATTTTCCACTCCATGAGCTAACCGATTGGCAACCTTATGATTCCGTGGTTTGCCAGTCCTACTGGCCTATGGTACAATAACTATTCCTTATTTCCTTAAGCTATTTATACATCTGTTTTGTATTTGCTGGAATAATTGTAGTGCTCCTGCCAAAGACAGTTTTGCATATGTAGCAGTAATGTTCTTTTTTAGCTACCCATTCTCAACCTTCTTTGTATTCTCATTATTGTTAGCTATGAATTAGTCCTCTGTGATTATAAACTTGTTTGCTCCATCTCAGATGCAAATCCTATGAGCGAGCCAAAAAGAAATTGACAATAGTTGATGCCCCTAATATCCTTACGATTGCCTTGAAACGGTTTCAGGTAATCCTTTGGAAAAATTGTTATGGTGTATAATTTGTTCTTTCTCAAGTATAATAACTCTTCATATGTGCAATTGGTGTGTTTACATGTGTCTGTTTATTTTCTACAGTCTGGTAAATTTGGTAAGCTCAATAAAGCAGTTAGTTTTCCTGAATACCTGGATTTAGCACCTTATATGCATAGTGGATCGACTGACAAATCCTTGGGGTACAAGCTTTATTCTGTGGTGGTTCACTTGGATGTTATGAATGCTGCTTTTTCTGGCCACTATGTTTGTTATGTGAAGAATATACAAGGGAAATGGTTTAAGACGGATGACGCTATGGTAAGTTTCACTAAAAGTTTAATTTATAAATTCCCTTTTTGTTCTAAGATCTCGATAAGGTAAATCAAGTATTGTAATTGTCAGCAGTCGTGCACAATAATTTACCATTTTTACAACTGAACATGGAAACCTAATCACATGTGCAGGTAGAAGCTGTGGAGGTTGGACAAGTCTTGTCGAAGAATGCATACATGCTTTTTTATGCCAGGTAAATGTTTAGGTGATCATAACGTGATTTTCTTGATAATGCAATGTAGTTATTCAAACATTTTCTCATGATAGATGCTCACCACATTGCCCAAGTTTGGCAAGTAGGACCTTGTCCCTAGACCGCGTATTGACTAAGAGGAGCAGGTCAAGAGAAGCTCATTCTTCCGGTTATGACAGAGAAAAGACCACACATGGTCTACCAGAATGCCATGATGAACCAAATCAGGCGGTTGGATACAGAGCGCTTCATTTCACTGCCAGAGATTCATCGAGCCACAGCTCTGCCCTGTTCAGCTGCTCAGATGAGACCTCATGCAGCACAGAGAGCACTAGGAATTCGACAAGCACTGAAGACTTCGTAGACTACATATTTGGGAACTTGGATCAACAAACTTGGCAGAGTCCGTCAAGATTCTTGAATTTCGTGGACGGCGATGGAAACTCAGCTTCTTGCTCGACCCACTCATCTGCAGCTGTGAATTGTAATATAGATAGTGTCACAGCTGATACGATTTGTGATGGCAGCAGAGAGCAGTGTCACAACGATGGAGCATCATCGTTTTTGTATTCCGATACAACTAATCATAGTAAACTAACAGAATCTAGTAGAGAGACTGATGGGAGTGTCCCAGCTAAACTAAAGCCCAGTTTATTGAGAAGAAGCTCTGCTCCTAGGGGAAGGGCATCTGAATCTTATCGATAAATCTGAGTTGTAAATGTTATGTTAGAGTAGGTGCATCAATCTATTATAATTTTGCTAAAGGAAATGAATCTCTCTCTTTCTTGTGAAAATTCTGTTCATTAGGCTGTATATCCTGTAAAAATAAAAGGAGATAGTCTGAGATTTTTTATTTATTTCAAGAATCCATAGAGAATGAAACAGCTTTTTTTAAAAAAAAAGAAAAAAGAAAATCAAATACACCGTCACAGTCTCCTACACTACTGTAAAAGGCTCGAGTGAGTGGCTCCAGGTGGTAGAGTTCTCAAATAAACAATCTGATTAAAGTACGTCTATTCAACTTTATCTGCGTTAAGCCTGGTGTGATGTCTTTTTAGACGATTAGAGTTCAAATTTTATCCGGGGTATATTAGATTTAGGGAGTTTGAAAAATGTGTGATGCTAGGCCGTTCGTTGGGATTTATTTGAACTTTTCGATTTATCCTAATGATTGATAGAAAATTTTTATAAAATCAAATCGATCAGGATTAATCCGATTATAAGAACAAAAGATATTCAACTTTATCTACATTGACACTGCATTGAGTTAATCGATTGAAATTATTTTCGTTTAGTAGCCAAAGAAATTGAGCAAGCTTGTGAAGAGTTGGCATGATTGTTGGATGGAATAAATTCCGAGTACAACTTCACTTATGTACATTTAAAAAATAACTTTTAAAATATTAGATTATTGGATGGTTTTGACTCGAGTATTTCTATATCGTATACACATTTGGAGAAGAGTGTTATGCTACCAGACTCCGTGCACAACACACAAAATTATGAGCACTCGGATTACTTTCGAGCATCCTGTATACTCGTCAAGCACGGGAATCTAGCACAAAGATTGGCAGCATGTCAAAATCGCACATTTAGACTCTCGACCTTTAACTAGCAAGTCTACAATTCAATACGTGGAACATCAGCCATAGAAAACTTAGGCTACCTATGAAGATAAAATCCATGTCGAAGAGATCTTTTTTTTTTCTGAATTATAAATAATGGATGCGTGATCGATCCGGTGGATGTGTTCTATCAGGTGGACCGTGTCAGGATTTGGCATGTAGCTAGGCACGACCACCGTAATCTGACAATAGCAGAGATATCATTTCCAAGTAAACATTCTTGGGACATTCACATACAATATAAAACCATCCTTCCATTTTGTAGATAGCGTGCATATGTATTCCTATGCAACAGTAGGATCAGAACACTTTTTTCCGTCCTTGTAAACACATAACATTTCAGTAACTGTACAAATGGCACAACAGTTTTAAGTTTGATGCAAGAACAATCAAGAGTGTTATTCACAGTTAGCACAAAGCGTCGGGGATTCTAGAGAGCCTTCCTGACAAGGTTTGCAGATGCACCAACCCCTTTTACTGCGGCTTTCACGATCGCCCTGTGCCTGTATAGCCTGAGGTTCAATCAAAACGAGAGCCTTTAGTGGATGGATACATAGAAACTGCGAACAGAGAAAGTTAATCGAACCCAGAAAACTATATGACGCTAAGAGGCCGCATCACTCAGATTGCTCACCAGCTATCTTACTGCCAACTAAACATATTGTAGTTTTATTGTTTAGTTAACACAATCGAAAACAAAAACATGTTTTGTTTTTTTTTTTTTTTTGTAATGATGAATTTATATTCTTCAGTCGAGTAAAAGAGACAAACTACCTCAGACAATCTTCTGTTCTGCATTGGCCCATTTTGTATTCCCACAAATGAATGATATGCAGAAGACGAACTAGGAGAGGAAGATTTAATATTCCATTCGGGCACAGGATAAGTTACTTTTGGAATTTGTATCTGGCCTCAAGCACAGATACGGCTCAATTGGTAAACTTGCATTGACATGGATATTTTGAAGTTTTATACGCATAAACTTCTCAAAATTGACATCCATGTTAAGAACTGTTACTGCATTGTGCATATATATTAATATGAGTGATTTTACTTAAGGTACCAGATAAAGATGTTAATAGAAAGTGTAAACTATATATATATAATGTTTTCACGGAATTCCAAGTCTTACAATTTAGAAATAATTATTGATAGGGGTGAATACATAACTCAGGAGGCAACAATAATCTCGCAAAACAATTGAAGAAATTAGAAACTCTTGAAGATACAGCATATATGTATAGAAAGTTAAATGAAAAATATTCATTCCAAAAATTTAAAGGTTTGGAATGTACCAGTTTGCCTGACAATTTGAAGATTATGCAAAACAGCTTATTAAGTTCAATCAAACAAAATTTCTGTTGTAGAAAACAACGAGTCTCCAAATTGGTACCAAATCAAAATTTAAATATTGAGCTGTGAATCACATGATGGAGGTAAAAAATCTGTCATAATACTAGCTCAAACGGCTATAAAGGAGGTGCTAAATCTACTGCTAAAATCTACCATCATGACTTGTACATAGTCGTCGTTAATTTGATAGTTCTACATGCATAAGTTACATTATCGACTTATTAAATTTCCTCAATGGATTTTAAAGACCTCCATTCATGAGAAATGTAAACATTGAAAGTTATCTATGCAGTATAATGTGGCAAAAGGTGACAACCCTCACCTCGAGGGCCCCTCCAAGTCCGCCCCAAGTACATTGGAAGGGAGTAAATCATGGGGGTCATTTGGCCAGCCGGCCTCCTAGGTGAGGGAGCCCAGCATGGGGTGAACCCCGCGATTAGAACCCGAGTCCTATTGTGGCAACTCCTCACCCGAGTACCAACTCGACTACGCCCGTGTGGGCGAGTGTATGCGATATATTGCAAAATCCATCTATGCAGTATATGTGGAACCGCCACATCAGCGGCCCCCCTAGAGCCGGTCCCACGGATATGGAGGGAGGTAAATGCAGGTACACAGGTGGAAAGTGCATGGCGGAGACGTTAACCCCAGGCAGTGACACCCCGGGGATCGACCCCTGGACCTTTCAGCCACAGAACCATGCACTCCCCATCTGTGCTACGCCCTGGGGACTCCATCTATGCAGTATATGAATTGATGGCAAGTGTACATTGAACATATTCACTAAATTAATAACTCTGAAAACAAGTTCACTAAACACTCACCCAGCTAAAGCAATTCCCCATGTCGACAAGGTATAGATAATTTTCCCAGCCTCCCAAATGTCTTTCCA
The DNA here is from genome assembly GCF_018446385.1 of Zingiber officinale. NCBI lineage: Eukaryota > Viridiplantae > Streptophyta > Magnoliopsida > Zingiberales > Zingiberaceae > Zingiber > Zingiber officinale. The sequence continues at coordinate 151,566,030 of NC_055992.1, read as the reverse complement.
TTTTCTCCTATCCTTAGTTACACCCATAGCCTTTGTTACAACTGCATAGTTGGAAGTCAGAGTTCATTCAATCAGATTGCCATTTCAAAAGAAAACTGAGATAATTCAATAAAGAAAATCAGCATTCATAGGATTGGATTTTGCAAGCTAAGCGATACAGGATATTTGAAGCCTAATGTATACACAGATGTGCCTTGATTTCATCACTATTTATAGGTACAGGAAGAGAGGTTGTATATATCCAACATATGTGTCTAACAAATCCAGTAAAATTTTTGTGTTCCTATATCTTCCCTAGGAAGAGAGATTATATGCACCCAACATATATGTCTAATGAATCCAATTAAAACTTTTGTGTTCTAAATTTCTAATGACATTTACCCTCGTGTGGGCAAAACTAGATTTGACAAAGCAAGTAGTCTAACTTAATTGGATAGACGCTCTTTGGATTATAGATTGTGGCAAGATTTAAACACAGGATAAACTTTGCTAATGTTATGTTTGATTAAACAACTACCCAATCTATACATAGCAAAGCATGGAAATATAGTACCATAGAAAAATCCAACTCCAATTTTTGAGAATGCATGTCCAAAGGGACACCTCAATCTTCAGAATGCAACATGCACAAGATATATGGTTCAAATGAATAACAAACAACACATTCCAAGGTACAATTATGAAGAAAACAAAACAAATCTAGTGCTGAAAACCAAATATAATACTAGAATAAAAAAACATCAATATGCAATCCACAATGAGAAGTCAAATTAAACAATGTAAAGCAAGATAAGAAACTAAAAAAAAAGAAAGTATCATATTATGTGCTCCAATGATTTTCTTAGTAGGAAATAATTAAATCATTATAGCAGCACTAAATGAGGCTTTATTCACCAAATTATAAAACAGACGAGAGACAAGTGGGGTTACAAAATTTATCAAGGGGCCACCATTTGTGACACATTTGATCCTACTGATACCACCATAATTTAGAAGGTTTACATTCTGTCATACCTTTTTGCAACTCCTCTGGCGTTAATATCTGGGAATAAAGAAGAGAAATATTAAAACATGAAAAAGGTGCATCAATCAGAAGTGAAGTATCTATAGCTATCAAAAGGATACTTTTGAGTCAGGGTGTTCTATGATGCATCTTGCGATATAGTTTGATATGCCATCAACCACGTTTTCCTCGCTGATGATAACATAATTTTCATTGTCGATCCCGCTGATTTCTTCCAAACAATCAGGAGTAATTTCATGGACTACCCAAACCCACCAGCTGGGTTCCGCATCACCAACCTTGATTGCAACTTCGGTACCACTTTGATTTGCATCTGATTCAAAGGCCACAAATTGAGGATCCAAAAATTGGTAAAGAAGATTTGTATGCTCAGATTAAAAACAATTGTAAGTCTATGTGATTGAGGAAAAACCTATATCATTTGTAATTGGGACTCCAGAATTTTCTATACATTTTGACCCTTCATGAAGTGATTCAAGGTTTTCTAGGAAGTTTGAGTTCTTGACAGCGGCTAAAAGACGTGAATGAAGCTGCAAATTCCACAGAATTGTTAGGAATTTCTTAATGTTAGCCAAGCCATACATAGAGGGGTTTTCATCTCAATTTCTTCAATAACATCTATGTCTTATGAGGTACTTATTAAATAATTACTTTCTGGTAGACTGATAATCTCATTACTTCCAGTTCTCTAATTTAAACTATAAACATGTAAATAAAATATGAAAAAAAAACTACTACTTTCACATGTTTTTCATGATCTGTAGATAAGGATCTGTAACTGGAAAAGATAAGCAACTAAGCAAGTGTAGAACATGAAAATAGGGCTCTTTCATTATTTAAAGAAAGATGCATCAAGTGTTTGGTATATGTAACAAATTATCAATTTTACTAAAATAAAATAGCCAACAAGTTGTCAAACACATTTCATAACTGTTCATTGAAAACAAAGAACCTTAATCAATTTCAACAGAATTCGCTTCATCCAAAAACATGAGGGTACCAAAATATCACCATAACAATAAATTAGATCTTCTATATGCCTCAATACTAGTTTTTTTTTTATCTGACAGAAAATCTAGCACAGGTGTCTTAGTGAGATAAAACATCAATTAGAACATTTTCCTAACAAAATTAATCGTGAAGTAATTCCTCAGCTCTGATTCCAAATTCCCAATCCAACCTCCAATTGAGCTAACCTCGGAATAACAATCCAAGACAAATAAACCTTTCTCCTCGAACTATCTATAACAGCAACAAACATTCCATCTTAATGAATTCTCAAAGTAGGTCAAGGAGAGCTCACATCAGGAGGGCAATCCAGGGAGACTTCGGGCGAATTATAGATAGTCTGCAATAGGGCGAGATTATCGGAGAGTATGGTTCTGAGCCGAAGGTTCTCGTCCCGGAGCCGCGCCGATTCATGATCGTCATGAACCGCAACGCCGCGCTCGCGGCGGTGCTCGAGGGCGTGCCATGCCATGTCCGCCATCTCGAGCATCGATCCCACCACCTCGACCGAAATCCCATGTCCGTGCCTGACCATTTTCCTTACTCTGTAACTCCGATAAGTCGGAAAAAGTACGGGTCGTAAAGGAGGAAACGGGAGAAGGGAAAGAGAAGAATCCTTAACCCTAATTACGCAATCGGGCGCATCGAGCAGGACGCAAACGGGAATGAGATTAAGAAAGTTGGAATAGAGTAGGAAAGGGCTACGTTGTAATTTTAAATTTATCGAGTATGCAAAAATTTATCTTGAGCGATACAATTAATTTGACTGAAAAAGGAATACATTTTAATATTAAAAGGACAAAAATCACAAGATACTCCATGTTTTTCGGAATCTTGAAAAGAGGTTTTTTTTTTTTTTTTTTTGGGTGGGAAAAGAGGTCTTCTTATTTCCAGGGCATAGCATAGACGGTGGATGCATAGTATCTCTGACATAATAATCAGGGGTTGATTTTTAGGAATTGACGACCTGAGGTTTACCCCGCCATGCGCCTATGGCCTGTGGGGGCGCTAAGGTAGTGGATCTATCTTTTTGAAAAGAGGTCTTCTCTGGTCACTATTTAATCTCGTATATTTATCCATCCTTCTTTCGTATTCTTATTATTATCTCCGCTCTAACCCTGGAATCTATAGTACAACATAAAGATATCAAATTATCATTTAAATATTTATGATTCAATTCTAATTATAATATATTTATAGAGATTTTTCTGAAGATGGAACGTACAACCATGTGTTGCTGGACTTCTCGACCGCCAACTGGGAATACTTCCCAATTTATTTTAATGGCTAATAGAAAATTTCCATCAACTCAAATCGGTCATCCCATATTTTGTGCTACCTGATTCATCATTATCATTATCATTATTCTCCATCTAAATTCTAAATCAATCCAACACGTTATAACAATTAAGATTTTATAATTATTATACATACTATAACCATTATACTTTCGTAGTTACTACACTACATATACGTATTGATTACAACTTCATAACTGTCCTACCATATCCGACCAATTCAAAATTTAACTAAATAAATTAAACGAGAAATAAAAATAAAAACAATAAAAGCAAAAAGATAAAGGTACGCGATTAAACAATGTATAATGGAGCGCCCTTTAATTAAAAAGCAAATACCCCTTTGTTTTTAGAAAAAAAAAACGAAACGCCTTTTTTTTATTATTTTTACTCATATTATTATATCCCTCTTAGGATTCGACACGGGTAGAAATTATTGGATGTTATATCATTCAATTGGTGTTAAAACCAATATGAGATGAGAGATTATTTCAACATGTCATTCAAACCTTTGAACGCATTCAAACAGTTTAACGCGTTGAAAGGTTTCTTTATAATTTTTTTTTTTAAAAAAAAAAAAACCTATCACCTAGTACATGCATGCACGCACCAGATGAGAGCTCTCATATTTTTTTTATTAAAAAATAAATAATTTTTAAAATAAAAAATTAACGGATTAAATTGAATTGATAGTATATTTTTTATAAGGTTAAAATTAGATTTTTGATGTGTATATAGACTATAATAGCAAATGTTAATATTAAAATGAATGTGAAAAATAAAAATATTAATATAATATCTATATAAATATAGATTCTATATATATTTTTTTTAATGAGATAGTGAACATTATAACACCCAAGATATCCTAATGCTAATGAAACTTTAAAGAAATTATAATAATATTATTGTATTACTAAGCTGCTTACATCCCTAATTCGATGAAGGTGTTCTCGAAGTGTGTGAAAATTTAACACCAATGCTGTTAATTGAGATCATTTTAATACTGTCAAAAGATAAATAACCTTCCGAAACAGCAGACGAGAACTGGTTGTTTTGTCTTCAGTGAAATACCCAAAACAAAAACAAAAACAAAATAAAAGATTAGTACAACGCAGCAAATGCAATTATAAATAAAAGAAATAAGTCTAAAAATTAGTACAATTTTATTCAACTATAATACTCTCACGTAACAACAGCTAAAAATGAGACTAGCCTACAGATTTAAAACAAAAACAAAAAACAAAGATATAACTGAGGCACCTCAACCAGCACAACTATGGCGCTATCAATCACCATCTGTTAATCCATTTTTGAGCATTTCATGTGCTTTTATGTCATGACCAGCACAGGGCTCTTACAAGGTGCCCAGCTAGATCCTGTATCACTCATCGCCCTGACTACAAAAATTTTAAGTACTAAAATTGCTGGCATCTCATGTGATCGAACATCTAGGGAAATACGTTCTTTAGTCGATTGACAGCATTTGTTGCTGTTTTGTTTGTAGGTTCCAGGACAAGAGCATACTTGAAGTCTGCATATTTAAGAGATGAAATCGTAAATTAGAAATGGTTGTTAAAGATTTATATTTATCTTTGTATGCATCAGTGCGATTCTATGGTGCTGGGATTTTACAAGAACAAACAGATTAGATACATGATAGAGCATGTGTGGGATAGCTTGAATATATGTATATATAGTGAGAGTTTAATTAAGGATTAAGATCCTATAATCATGTTGTGTGTGTGTGTGTGTGTGTGTGTGTGTGTGTGAGAGAGAGAGAGAGAGAGAGAGAGAGACCTTCAATTGCTTCTTTATAGTAGCCCAACATCTCTCTGGCAGTTCCCCTTCTAAGATATGCTTTAACATTCTGGCAAAATAACAAAAACGATGCAGAGTACATGAGATAATTATTCAAGTGCTCTCAAATCAATGGAAATATTTCCAGCAGAGAATATGATTGCGAAAAAAAAATAAAACCAGAGAAACTTCTGTAAGAGAATATTAGCATTTCAGCCTGCCAATAGATTCTACATAAAATTCTAATTAATGCAATAAAAATGATCCAAGAAAATAAAATTTTACTTGTGACCAAATCTTCTACAGAGTTGAATCATATAATAAGATTCATGTAGAGCTCATCCTAGTAGTTCGACTTGGGAGGAACAGCTTGATGACGGTGGACAACAGACCAACTAGTAATTAGAAGTATTCCATAGCTATATATAGAAATACTGGTACTTATGCTAATAGACTGAAGCCCATCCTGTCCAACCTGATCGGTCCACCCAGCCTGCCCAACCCAGTCAGAATATCTATTTCTTGGAAAATTAAATAGAGTAGAAAATAAATAGGTACCCTTTGAAGATTGGAACAAGATAAGAATAGGTATTCCTTGAAATTGAGAAGGAATAGCTAAAATGGATGATTGAGGAATAACAACTCCATAGTAATTAATTAATATTCTGTGTTCATCTTTACATAGAATAAACTCTATGGTATTTCATGGGAAACCCAATAGTTATTCCTATAAGCCAAGACCTCCATAAGCAACGCATTTCAAATTTTAGCTGATCGACAATCTTTAAGACAATATAAACCATAACGCTGTGTATAATATCATAATTTAAAGCTTGAGTTCTACCTTGAGTCTACTCAAGATTAGCATATGACAATAAAAATACTTGTACAGAATCAGAATGAAGTAATGCAGATGCCAAATGTATATCTATTAGCAGTCATGACAACTTTATGCCAAAAACATAACAATATTAAGGGGAAAGGGGGGATTATACTCGTTCTAATTTCCCATATCTAAAACAAAAATAGTTGTAATTTCACCAAAAGAAAAAAAGGCATACCTTTTTGTCAAGGTTGATAGCGTCAGTGCAATCTGATTCAGCTTGAAGGTAACTAAATGGAAAAACAGGAAAATAAAGATTATTTGATATGCGTTGAAGTACATTGATGAACATCATAGAACAGGATAATAAAGGCAATATGTACCTTCCCATTTCAAGATATGCAGCAGCTCGGTTACTATAGTATGTTGCATTTTTTTCATTAAGTTTGATTGCATCTGTGTATAGATTTATAGCCTTTTGCCATTGTTTGTCTTTGTAAGCAGCATTACCCTACAATACGAACAAGAGACAAAAATTAAATAGTGCCCATAAAGATAAACACAGTAGAAAAATTTAAACCAAAGTTAGTAAAATTGGCCAAACAATACATTATTTGAAACAATTCACGTAAACAATAACTAGAGGTCAATCCATAAAGAAAGCACAAAAACAATCAGCATAAAAGCAAAATGTTGACAGTACTAAGAAAAAAAAACTGTGCACACAGCCTGAGTTAGATATAAATCTACAGAACCAAGCATATGACATAAAGAGATATGTAACTGACTTTTTCTTTTGCAATTTCAGCAGATTCTTCCTTGCTAATGCTACTTTTTGAAAAGTTGGACTTGGATGCAATGTTAGCTTCTTCCTGAAGAGTAGCATACATGGACTTGACAGTATCTAGCAAGAGAGAGTCTGCCCCATGCCTGGCAATGAAAGAAAGGGAGACCGAATATTTTTCATGTATTCCTATGGGTATGGTGACCTGTAGTATTAGAACATAAAACAATCATTGTTAGCGTGCTAAAATAATTGGAGATATCATGAGTCATGCGGGTACATATCCACCAACACAAATTCAGTGAGCTTCCATTTAAAAGTATTGTACCTGACAACAACCCGACATACTAGCAACAGAAGACAGACAAAATGTATGAGAAAGATATTCTTCAGATAATATTTGCTTTGCATTAAGCTTTGGAGGAAGTCCTAACACTGTAGGGATGACAAGTATTCCATCATCCTGTTTGCAGAGTCATCAACTTAGTCAAAAAAATAGTATAATGACATATTAACACCATAGTTACATAAAGAAGTAATGTATATGCTTGTCAGCGATCATGCATATATATTAATATATTTATGCATGTCTAATTTAAGACTACAATAACAACAGAACTTTAATTTGTCAATATATACAATCAGCATCGTCCAGCCATGTTTGTACCAACTTTGGAGTTAGCTACATATGTCTTGTCACTCCACCAAATTCAATAAAGCTATATCAATAATAATACTCAAATCAACTAAATCATGTTTTATTACATTTACTAATATTCTCTCTGCTCTACCTCTACAACTTTACCTTTCATTCTAATAAATATATTGATTGCCTTTGAATATGTCCATACCATCTCAACAATTCTCACATTTATGATCTACTAAAGCTATACTAAATTACTCTCAAATCCTCATATCCATCTTAGTATTTTTATTTCTGTTACATTAATTCTGTGTATATGTTGCTCACTACTACCAAAACACCTTCATTCATAAAGTACAGTGAATCATAACACAATCTGACAAAAAAAAATTCTTTTAGCTCAAGAGGTACATGACAATCAAGCAAGGCTCCAGAAGCTTTTAATTGTCTAGACCACTAATTCTATCCTATTAATAATAGCATCATCCATGTCCTCCTTTTGTTGAACAATAGATAAGATATCTAAAATCATATGAATAATATTTGCAATGCACATGTTCATCAAAATAATATCCATAGTTTCACCAATTGTAGAAAGATATAGCTCTTGAATAATCTATGCACATTTATATTGTAATAGAGGATTTTTCCAGCAGTGCCATTCTTTGAAATACACCTTATTACTTCATTTCTTCACCATTTCCACTTATTTCCATACCACTTCCACCAGCAGCTCCATTCACCTCTCCACTGAATTCATCCACTATACACTACACATATCACCGACTTGGCTAGATAGTTGCATAAGATTTTCAGCCACTACAACTGACTTCATATGTATCCTACTACCAATTTAGTTTCTTTCAATTATTTTAATCACTTTTATTGTCTTTGTCATTTTATAAGATTCCCAAATCACACCATGGAGCCCTTGGAGATCCTTATCAAAAACAAGTCATGGCGTCAATGTTTGTTCTTCTATCATAATAGACATGAATGATAACTTCTTCCGCCTTGTGGTGCATGTGTTTCTTGTCATTGGGTGTTTATAGTTAAGTATCTGCTAAAGCATTTAAAGATACACGACAAAGACTGCAAAGAATAGACTCAGACCAACAGTGTGGATTACTTCAAGGAATTCCCCTCTATGACATCTGTTTTCCATTTCTCATAGAGATTAATAAGAGTTGAGAGATATTAAAATGAATCTTGCAAATCTTTCGTGTGTGGGAGGCCTTTCTTAAGAAATTTGAGACTCTTGAGTTTTGATATCCAACAGACCATATGAAACTTAAGATGCCTAGTGCCTGAAGTGCCAACATAGCAAAGAGTGACAAAGCAAAAGATCCAATGAGAGAGCTCCACTGATTGTGCCAAAAAAAGTAAATAAAACAATACCATAATGTGTCCTTCAATTTATTGATAACAAGAAAATCATTCTCTGAGAATCCATAACAAATGCATCTATTGTAAAGGAGCAAAACACAATACAGCAAATGAACCCAAAGCATAACACTCATGGTGAAAACTTTTATCAGGAAAACATATTAATGACATTATAATATAACAAATGCACCAAGCTGTCGCACTCATGTCAAAAAGTTTTCCAGGAAAACATATAAATGTCATTAAAATATAACCCAATATTTCAAGGAATTGATTAATTCACGGCCATTAAAGATATTAGATTAATAGGATTATTGGTCTAGTGGGTTTCATCCTAGTTTAATAGTTCTAACTTTAAAGATATAAACCAATAGAGTTATTGGTGTGATTCCTCTAGTCCAACATTAGGACTTCTAAATTTAAGCTTTTATAATGAGTCTATATAAACACATGTCATGGTTATCTTAATTATAGATGCAACAGAATAATTTTCTATTCCTAAATTGTACAATGGCACAACAATTACATTAGTACGGCAAAAGAATTTCAATCTCAAATTTCTGGAGAGAGTTATACGGGCCAAAACAGGAAAGGTGGGGAACATGGAAGAGAAAAATTAGGAACGGCCAAAGGTGTGCTGCCTTTTACTTAGCATGTATGCGTATCTCCAGGATTATTATTTTCCTCTACTCTGTTCCCCCCTCCTTTGTTATTGAAGGATAGAAATCTACTCATTAGACAATGTTGGCATCATAGCAAGATTATACTATTTCTTATAGTACACGAGACACATTATTTTCAACTATTTAATAAAAATATAAACCTGCATACTAACATGATAAGTTCATTTCTACCCTTAAGACTTATGACTCAAACCACTATTTCTGAGAGTGTAGGTTATTTTGATCGGTTATTTTTTGCATATCTATACAAACTATTTCAAATATTGCCATTCTCATAAACTGATTGCTTAAAATACTTGTTCTACAAATGGATATTCCAGTGTAAGATAAAAAAATAAATCAAGATGACTATTTTGTTAATGAAAATGCAAATTGTTAGGAATCACATAAAGAAAGAAATAGTTGGAACAGTGGAGGAACTAACAATATTAAGTAAAACTTTTTTGCTGCAACTATATCAGACTAAAGAGTTGTATATAAGTTCATATTACATTAGAACTTCCAATTTAAATACTAGAGAACGGTTCTGTCTCTTGTATCTACCTTTAAAAGAGAATATAGGGCTGAGCGTGTCTCTTCTCTTGCAGAATGGCAACAATCAAGTGCAAGTGTATTGGCCAGCGATCTATTTATTTGTGCTGAGATAAATGGATCTAGGACAGGCTTAGTAGAGCTGATCCACTGCTCATGGCTATTCCTGAACTCATGGCTGTGAATAAAGGACAAAACTATTATTTAATTTAAGCTTCATCAGCGCCATAAAGAAGTATGCAATATTAAGAATGTCAAGGCATCTAATAGAATTTGCAACCGAATAGGGTATAAAAATTAAGTTTCCAATACACTTTATCAGTCAAGTTATATGCACATAAAAAAGAAAAAGGTTAATTAATTAAGTAAATCTGAGGACATTTGCCAAAAAGGGAAAAAAATGCTGGTGAGTTGTCTGCACCATGCCTACGGCATGTGGCTTGCCGATTCACATTTTGTGTATATAACATGTCAAACTGTAGCAGAAAGACCATTGATTACTTAAGTAACTCTAGCTTGGTTTGATACAACCAATTTGACATCCTTAGAGATCATAGCAACAACCATATTAAGTCATTTTCGTCTCTTAAAACTTTGATTGCTGATATAAATATTCTGCACGTCCAGAATTGAGGTAATCCAATTCCTGACCCATCTATTTTAATTTCTTTTCTTCTAATTTTCCCATGTGGTGTCATTATGCATTTACGCACTTAGGAAACTCACAAAAAAAAAAGGAATATAAAGAACCAAACGATTAGCAGCATAATATGAGCTTGAAAATAACTCCAACCTCAGATTGGACCAAGTTCCAATCCCTCAGCAACTTAAGCTCTTTTTTTAAATGTACATAAATTTTCACTTGGCAAACTATATGTCTATGCTCAATAAGAACTAGATGAAGTGGCCAAGAAATTAACACCAAACCATCCATAAGCTGACATAAAAAGCAAATCAATGAAATCAACATCACCTCTGAATCAGGATGTAATAAATTTAGAAAATGCAGCAAAATGTCTGTTCTTATTTTGGTTTAACAAAAATCACTGGAAATGTGCTTCTCAAATTATTCCAAATTACACATAAAACTCTATCATCATCAACTCAAACAGAAAAAATCAATTAAAACTCTTAAGCATGCATATCCATAGGGGAAAATTGGAAATTGCTCAAGTAACAATGACAAGCTATATTTACTTGTAAAGAGATTGCATAGCATTAGCAAGCGATAGGAGTGTGCTTCTTGACTCATCATTCTTTGTTCCATTTTGAAGTTGTTTCAAGCTATGGAGTCTTGGAGACAAATAATCTCCGAGGTTTAGATGCTTTAGAAGTCGCCCTACACCAATGAATTGACAAGCTAATATCAAAACAAAGTTAACAATATCAAAAGAATGGGAGAAGTGAAACATGAAAGAACATCTCCTTGGAGGAGAAACTCAACATGGTTACATACGTCCAAACTGCTTCTCTACAGATTTGACCAGCACCTGAATCACACTGCTGGTCGGAATTTTCAACAGTTCAAAACAGTCATCTGCAATCATTATACTTCTAGGTTGGCGTAAACCACCAAATGGAATCTGGAGCAGTATATGAGCCACACGATGAAACACATTAGGATCCTTGGAGAATAATCCTGAAACAACATAAACCAATGCAAATTCCTTTGGTTACAAATGGAACAAAATAGACTACCATTTTGTCACTAACTTTAGAAGGTAAAAAAAAAGGATAAGGATGCAATATCAAACATCCAAAATTCCACATAGAATCAAGAGATAGTATGTTAATTGTCCCCTCATTAGCACCCTAAAAGCTTTCATCCCATGCAATGGCCTAACAAGTAGTAACTACATCTAAGTTTACACTTTTAACACCAAAATAAAAAATTAGAACATATGAAAAACTTTAATGGTAGTTCAAAGCTAACAGCAGAGCACACATATTCAGTTGAATATGTAATATTTCAAGTGATAGAAATGCTTTCCATACCAACTGTGTCAAGGCTAGGGGAAACAGGAATAACACCCATATTAGAAACAGAACCGTAAGAAGGTCGGAAAGCTAAAATGCCACAGTATCCCCCAGGTATTCTCACTCCACCAACAGCATCAACACCTGCAAATATCAAAAATAAATAAGAAAAATATTCTATGTTCCAGGAAAGGGGGAAAAGGAAATGGGTTTTATCACTGATTGTTTGAAAGATTGGTGCCAGAACCTAGATATCTTCATTTTTTCCAATACCAAGATGGGTGTACCTATTTTCCATAACTCACAAGACATGGATGTAGAATAAAGGTAACTGTAGGCATAAATTCTTTTTGCCAAAGGAAAAGTCATGCAAAATGTCAGATAACAACCAAATAGCTGAATCTACCACTTGTGCAGAGGAAGGTAATAGAGAGAAGCATTTTATAAACAAATGAAAGAAGCAGAAACAGAAAACTGTTTGAATATGGCAAACAAAAAAGAATGTGATGAAAATTTTCAGATCTGGTCATCAACTTTGATGTTTGTACTCTTCATCTACCCTTGGTATTTGTGCCTACCAACATATATGGACACTTTAATGCAGATGAGGAAACAAACAATGCAGGAAATAATTTTGAAGAAAATAAATTGAAGATAAATTTGAGATTTGCGCATTCACGATAAAAAGAAAGATTTTTTTTAAAAAAAAAGATTGATGCATCTGCAATAAATCAGATATTTGATTTTTTTCCATTTGGTGTTTAACATTTTCTGTCTTGTTAATAAATAAGGAATTATTGTAATCCCTATTAAAAATTAGGATGTTTTCTTTATTTAGGATAATTTATTTCTGTGTTTCTTGTCAAGCCAAGTCCATTAAAAGTCCTGGATCATGTAATTACTTATTTTTGAATTAATACAATTTTCAATCATTTTCAATTTGAGTTTTATGTGCGAGAGTTTTTCCTCTAGGTGGGTTTTCAACTTCCTTCCAAGTTATTGGATGACTCGAAGGTTCAATTTTGGTATTGCATTATGAGAACTATAGGATAGCTAGAACCAACACCAAACGACTAGAGTATATAAGTTATATACCTTATATAATTAGAAAATAAGTTACTTAGAATATAACTTATATAATTATAACTATATTTTGTAGTTAGGGATTCAAATTAGGATCCTTAATTGTGTGAATGTGCGACAACAAAATCGTGCATGCCATTGAGTAAAACTTTAATAACCCTTGGTGCCCAAACTGACACCTAGAAAAGAGGCAAAGGATGATGAGAAGATGCTTGAACACTATCGAATCCTAGTTTGCCTGTCACTTGCTCCCACGATCTCTCTTGGCCTCTCTTGATGTCGTGGAAGAGGAACTTTGCTGATGTCACGGTATCCCTCAACGACCTTCATCGTCACTATAACCAAAGTATCGAAGTCATTTTGAGTGTTAGTCGAGTCAACTGACAAGCAGAACACTAAGGTGGCATTTGGTGGGGTGCAGGAATTGGAATGAGAATGGATTTGATAGTAGACTAGAACGGGAATAGGTTTAGCCATTCCAATACTGTTGTTTGGTTTATAAGCTGGGATTAGGTATGATCGTCAAACTTCCACTAAACTGATATGATTTGTGGCAAACTGAACTCTATTCAATCCTCTGAGAGATTGTAAGGACAGTTCATAACTCTAGCATTGTTTCTGATAAAAAAAAAATTAGGGAAAATGAGGTTTTAGGGCAAAATAAGGACAGTTCATAATTCCTGCAATGTTTCTGTATGTGGATTGCTTACATCAAGATGTTGAGGAGAAGATTCATGGCGAGGAACTTGTCGGCAAAGGTTCGCACAGATTTCTACGAGCTAATTTCGAGCTCAATGATGTCGATCTTAGTGGAGGGAGTGTTCTGGAGGATGCGTTGCTTGACGACATCAACGACCTTGAGGTTCCTCACTCTAATGATGACGTGGGCGTTGTGGAGGGCCATAACCCTCGCATCTCTGCTCCAATCCCGCTGCTCCCGCACGGAATCGGTCAGATCTGAGTCAGAAAAGCTCGAGCTTTTGATAGAATAGTTAGGGACTTTAGTGGGAAATCAACGGGAATGGGAGGAGAACCAATGATGATAACAATGCGGCCAACAGCGTCGATGTCATCGGTGACCTACTGGGAGGTGGATAGGGAGCTGAAGCGGCTTGGCTCGGGGATTCCAATGGCTTCCTTGAAGTATCCCATTCCTTTGAACTGGTTCGTCTCCAACAAACTAGAGATTGAAGGGAAAGGATTTTGTGCTTGCACTTGCTGGGGCCAAGCGGCGTCGGTCGTCATCCTCCCTTGCTGTCACCTCTGCCTCTGCGACGTGTGCGATAGTAGCGCGGCGGAGGCGTGCCCTGTCTATGCACAGGAGAGAAACGAGCAGCAAAAAAGAAAAGACAGGAATGAATTCTAAACCCACCACTTTCATTGGGTTTTGTCGATTTCCGATTATTTAGGAATGATTTCAAAATTATTATTCCCAAACCCATTAACCAAACACTTTATATTACTATTATTACATTCCCTCATTCTCAATCCCCTAAACCAATTGTCACCTAAATTTTATCCATTCCGACTGGCACGGTTTGGCATTTAAAACCTTTGTCTATCTTATACACGTGTATATCTTTTAGCTACTAGTCCTGTCTTGTCTTATACTTGTTTCGCATCTACCTAATATTTTATTATGTCCAGTTCCACCTCTTCAGTTTCTTCCTTTTTGGTAGCTCTACAATCTCCCATGTCTTTTTTTACCCCATTTGCATGCTTAGATTGATCTTGATTCAAGAAGTAAAATTTTCTTTCTTAAGTAGGCCTAAAAGAACCTTCAATATAAGCATCACCATCACCCATAACAGCTTCTGATATATTGTCTGTATAAGGTAAGATCAAGAGGTTCAGGTTCTGAGTATAAAGACTGCTTCAGTACGTTGAAAATAAAATATTAATTGCAAGCATCTTCCCCATTTCCCTAGATGTCCTTTGGGCTTCCCTAGCTTCCTTTAATGTCTTCTTGGAAATATGTATTTCATTTACCATTCTCTTGCTTGTACATTTGCAGCAGTAAGAAAGAGAGAACTAGTCCTATTATTTTCACATCTCTCGGCATTCTTCATGGTCTTATCTCTCTGTTAAAATCTCCCTAACTAGCTGCCTTTCTTCTTCTCCTCTTCATGTCATCAACCAATGTACCCATCATCGACAGTTCATATATTTCTGGCTTATGTTCCAACTCCGTTAGAATCTTCATTTACGGAAAAGGGAAAGAAGATTTCCTTACTGACAAATCCCAACCACCTCCAATCCACGATCCCAATTTCAAGTCTTGGAAGGTCAACAACAGCCTTGTAATGACCTGGTTGTTGAACTCCATGACCAATGAAGTAGGTGAACACTTCCTACTTCATCAAACTGCAAAAGGCATTTGGGATGAGGTGCAAGAAACATACTCCCAAGTTGACAATACCTTTGAATTATTTGAAGTCGAGCAGAGCATTCACGACCTCAAACAGGGAGACCTTTCTGCAATCCAATATTTTAGCATTCTGTCTCGTCTCTAGCAGCAAGTGGACACATTTGAATCACAAGAATGGACAAACAAAAATGACGCTGAAACTCACTGAAAGCTCACTGAAAAAAGAAGAACCTTCAAGTTCCTCTTCGGATTAAACGCCACATTCGACAGCTTTTGGGCATGAATTCTAAGTCTTCAACCGTTGCCTAGCGTGCAAGAGGCATTTGTTGAAATTCGCCGAGAGGAAAGTTGACAAAAGGTAATGCTTGGTCCCACCAAGCCATCGAGCCCACTGCTCTCTCCATGCAGCGATTCCAATAGCGTCCTACAAATCGAACCGAGGAGCATCAACCTCACCGAATTCACCCCTAGTGCGACCACTGTCGAAAGCCTGGCCACACAAGGGAGAAATGTTGGGTCCTTCATGGAAAGTCAGTCAATTGGAAGCCAAGACCGATCGCTCCCACCATGCGCACGCCGCTACTCAACATACCACCCTCCAAAACTAGATTGAGTCCCTTATGAAAAACCTCTAACATGCAGGACTTATACCGCGGAAAGAATGAGCCTCCTTTGCTAGACCAAATGACAGAATGGGTTGTGACTTCCAGCAAAGGCAAAACGGTGCTCCTCAAGCCCAATTTGAAGGGGCCATGCTTCCTCTTCCCACTTAAATCCCGCTGCCCACTAAGGTATTTTCCTGATATTTGAAAATAAAACTAAGGCGTTTGGGCAATGGATTATCGATTCAGGAGCATCGGAACATATGACGGGTGATATATCTTTATTCCATAACTTTGTGCCACGACAAGATAAGTCAAATATCCATGTTGCTAACGGAGCAATGGCTAAAATCATCAGTGTTGGTTCAGCTAAAATAACACCAAACATATGTTTGAAAAATGATCTTTAGGCTCCCACACTAAATTGCAATTTATTATCCATTCGTAAATTGACTCATGATTTAAAATGTCGTGCTAAATTCTCCTCTCATCATTGTAAATTTCAGGATACGGAGACGGGGAAGACGATTGGCAGTGCTGAGCTATGTTCAGAACTCTACATTATTTGCGAGATTCCACCTCAACCTAGTTGTCAGTAAACATGCTGAAATCATGTTATGGCACTAGAGGTTAGGTCATCCAAATTTCTCTTATCTTGCCCTGTTATTTCCAAATCTATTCCTTAATGAAAAAATATGTTCATTTCAATGTGAGATTTGCCAACTTTCTAAACATACACAGGTCTCCTTCCCAAAAATTCGCTATAAACCATCCAAACCTTCCAAACTCATTCACAACTATGTGTGGGGTCGATCCCGAATCAAAACTCTCACGGGAAATTGTTGGTTCATAACCTTTGTTGATGATCATACACGACTCACTTGGTTGTTTCTAATGAAAGAAAAATCAGAGGTCGGTCACATTCGAAAAACTCTTTGCCATGATCCAAACAGTTCCATACATCCATCCAAGTATTTAAAACCGACAATGCAAAAGAGTATTTCACCTCAAACCCAGGAGCATTTCTTAACTCCAAAGGTATCATTCATCTCAGTTTTTATGTTGATACTCCACAACAAAATGGAGTTGCCAATGTAAAAACAGACACCTCCTAGAAGTAACTCATTCTCTAATGTTTTCCTCCAATGCACCCCAAATCTTCAAGGGCGATGTCGTCTCTACTGCCACATACCTCATCAACCGTATGCCATCACGCATCATCAACTTCCAAAGCCCAGTTCAACGTCTTCTCCAATCTTTCCCACAAACCAAATTTCTTCAATCACTTCCACACACCAACATCTTTGGGTGCACATCCTTTGTCCATATCCACAAACATCATCAAGGGCAAACTTGACCCTCGCTGCACTAAATGCATTTTTCTTGGATATTCATCCCTTCAAAAGGGATACAAATGCTACTCACATACCACCAAGAAAACCTACATCTCCGTGGATGTCACATTCTTTGAAAATCAACCATACTACTCCAAGTCTGACATTCAGGGGGAGAATTTGAGAGAATATCATCCTAAAGAGTCTGAAATAATCCTTAACACAAATACTATGTCTAAGCCTACTCATGACACAAATACTGTACTTGAGCCTACTTCTAACATAAACGCATCCTCTACCGATCCTAAACCGCCCGAAGAAGTTCGTGTATATACTAGACGAAAAACACGCTGAGCACTGATCCAAAAGCTGGAACCAGATTCAGATCCTAGACTCATTCAGGTACGACCTTAAATCATGAGTCTAATTACCCACAACAGATGATCTGGAGATACCAATTGCTTTAAGGAAAGGGGTCAGATCATGCACTATCCACCCCATTTCCAATTTCATCTCTTATGAAAGGCTATCCTCAAAATACTGAGCATGCATTGCCTCCTTCGACAACATTCAGGTCCCATCCAACATTAATGAAGCTCTAAATTAGACAAAATAGAAACGGGTAGTAAATGAGATAAGAGCACTACAGAAAAATGGCACTTGGTTCATCTGAGAACTACCAAAAGGAAAAAAGGCAATTGGGTGCAAGTAGATATTCAAAGTCAAAAACAAGGAGGACGGAACAGTTGAAAGATTGAAGGCACGACTGGTCTCACAATCTTATAGAATAAATTATCAAGAGACCTTTGCTCCCGTCACTAAACTTAACACATCAGGATCATCGTTTCCTTGGCCGCTAAGAAGAATTGGCAGCTCCACCAATTGGACGCCAAAAATGCCTTTCTAAATGAAGACTTGGATGGAGAAGTCTATATGGAAGTTCCATCTGGAATCGAACCATCCCCTAACAAAGTATGCAGATTACACAAATCCTTGTATACCTCAAAGGCTCAAACATCCCCTAGAGCGTGGTTCAACAAGTTTGCCGGCATCTGTAACCAAACACGAGTACAAATAGTGCCAAGCAGACCACACTTTGTTTGTAAAAATCTCGTTTGGCAACAAAATCTCTATTCTTATTGTTTATGTCGACGACGTCATTGTCACAAGGGACAACAAGAAAGAAATAGCTCTATTGAAGGAGCTCCTCACAAGAGAATTAGAAACCAAAGGTCTCTGAGATCCAAAATTCTTCTTAGGAATGGAACGAGCAAGATCGAAACAAGGCATTTTTCTTTCACAACAAAAATACACTATGGATCTACTAAAGGAAACTGGAATGCTTGGATGCAAACCAGTGGATACCCCAATGGATGGATCAAATAAAATTGGTTCTAAAAAGGACCAGGCACCAACAGACGGGGAGATACCATAAAATTTGTAGGTAGATTGCTCTACCTATCACACTCAACCTGATATCAGATTTTCTGTAAGTGTGGTAAGGCAATTCATGAATCATCCCACAAAAGAATATATGAAAGTCGTTTACAGGATTCTCAAATATCTTAAAAGTACTCTAGGCAAAGGGCTACTATTTCGGAAAACTGAAGACATAGGCATACACGTTTAAACTAATGCGGACAAGGCCAGAAACGTTAATGACAAATGATCAACCTCGGGCTATTGCAAGTATGTAATGGGAAATTTGGTGATTTGGAGAAGCAAAAAGCAGTCCGTAGTGGCTAGAAGAAATGCTGAAGCTGAATACGGATCTGAAGAATTATGAATGACCTCGGAATCTCCACGGAGAAGACAGTTAAACTGCAATGCGATAATCAAGCAGCTATCAGTATCGCCAAAAATCTGGTTCACCATGATAGAACGAAGCACATTGAAATCTGGTTCACCATGATAGAACGAAGCACATTGAAGCACATTTCATGTCAGAGAATGTGACGAACGGAAATATGGAACTCTCATGTATTTCATTTCGACATCAAATAGCTGACATTCTCACAAAGGCTCTCCCACGCAACAACTTTAAAGAGCAACGTGACAAATTGGGCATGTGCAACATCTACAACCCAACTTGAGGGGGAATGTTGAAAATAAAATATTAATTGCAAGTATGCTTCCCCATTTCCTAGATGAAGCATGCTTCCCATTTCCCTAGATGTCCTTAGGCTTCCCTAGCTTCCTTTAATGTCTTATTGGAAATATGTATTTCATTTACTTTTCTCTTGCTTTACATTGTATTTATAGAATCTCTCTTGTATATTTGCAGCAGTAAGAAAGAGAGAACTAGTCCTCTTATTTTCACATCACTTGCCATTTTTCACAATACAATGAGCCAACCACTAAAGTTTGTTAATTGATTTGTGTAAGATAATAATACTTCATCATCATCGCATGAATGCTTACTAAAGAATAGTGAAAAACATAGATAAACTACACAGCTATTAGTAGTTTGCTTGATCTCTTTCAGTCGTGTGAAAAACATAGTTATAAAATTGCAAGGAAAAATTGAAACATAAGAGACTAGTCTAAGGATATTTTGTATGAAACTTCAACAGCTCTTTTGCAAAAAAAGTAGAAGATATAGAAAGCTCACCCAGGGAAAACTCTACCAAGCCACTAGCAACAGCTACAGCTGACCCACTTGAACATCCTCCCGGCACTCGCTCAGGTGCTGAAGGATTCTCAGGTGTATCATAGTGATTGTTTTCACCACTTATACTGGAAAAGGGCACAGTATTATTAGCTAGAAATGACTATAGTGAAGGCAGGACCTTCGAGAGGATGAAAGAAATGACTAGAAGTCTTTATGTAAACATTATTTGTAAATACGAAAAACTATTGAAATGGCTCAGAACAAATATTCCATGTATACATCACTGGCAACACAAATAGAACATATATGAGGAAATACCAACAAGGTTTGTAAAGGCTAACTTTCTTACCCATATGCTAACTCATCAATGACAGTTTTTCCAACGCAAGTGGCACCACCATCCACAAGAGCCAAAATGATGGGGGATGTTTTCAATGCAGATTCATGAGTCCTTACCCATTCGGGGTGCCCAAACCCAGTCACATATCCTTCAATATCAAATCTGTTAATTCGACAAATAGTCAGAATCTCACTAAATTTGTAATTGGATCTAGAATTTTGGAGAAAGCACATCTAGCTATGGTCCAGAGAAAAATAACTTCCTTTTTATCAAATAAGAGTGTTCATAAACTTAAATTGCCACCGTTAAATTAAAAGCACATTCTATCTGAAAATTGAACCACAAATCCAAGAAAAATAGGGTTATCATTTTACAGAGAAATAATGTCAAAGTGAGAAGGTCAAATATCTGAAAGGTGAAATAGGATATAGTAACGTACACCACTTGAAAATCTGTTCAGTGCATCGGGCAAAAACTGAAAAACATCATCTCAAACCTAGATGAAAATCATTAATGTTGTGTTGGGTATAACAGCCAACATCAATATTGCCTAAACTTATGTCCATGAATTTTAACTTAGCCGACCACAAACACCTGGGACAACATGGTTCAATAACGATGTATTTTTAAAAACCACAAAAGATAATTTATCTACTGGAAATTTGGTCTACCACCTGTTGGAATCGCATTCAAACAATCTCTCCCACAGACTCTCCATACTTCAAATGCCATCTGCCATTGGCTCTCTACACTATTTCATATGGCAGTAATTACACAGTCTCTCTTTACTATTTGATGTCGCAATAATCATACAGGATCTCTATACTATTCGACATCCAGTCTCAGAAGAAAAACCCAAAACGGATATAAAGGGTAATTCTACGCGACCTAAATCACGAGATTCAACACGAGGAAATTAGAACAAGAAGACAACTACTGAGAAAAGGGCAGCGAATGAATCCAAGGCTCACGCGTCGGCAACGGCAAAGGTGAGGCCGGTCAACGGGTGGGGGGCTTTGGGAGGTGGAGGCGGAGGCGGCGGTAGAACCTGGAGACGCTGGACGAAGGCACCGAAGTCCTCCTTCGTGACTCGCCGCCGGAGGCGCCGCGTCATAAGTAATATGCCGGCGAGGCCCACCCCGAGCAACACGAAGATGTTGGACGGAGGAAAGGCGGGGGAGGACGGCGCCATGCCTTCTACTTCTGCTCCTCCGTCCCGTTGGCGATTGGCAGATCGGGAGCAATCGGCAGGGAGGCGGCAGAAGTGGAACGGAATGGAACGGGGAAGGAGATAATACCAGAGCGTCACTTGCTTTTATATATACTCTTTTTATTTAATTAATTTTTCTTATTTTTTCTCCGTCCTGGTAATTAAAATAGCACAAATACAATTATACAAATCAGGAATGTTGAATTACGAGGTTACGTGGATTCTTCTTTAAAACATACATCAATATTTCGCTTTTTATTTTGAAAAATGGAGAAAATATATAAAACAATATTTTACTTTACCACGCAATAAACTTTGGGCAAAAATCAAAAACATAGTACAAAATCATCCGATGGGCATCCCATTTATAATTAAAATCAAATGGAAATCCAATTTTAATATGAATTATTTAAAATATTCTTATTATTCAGCCGTATGATACAAATTAATTGTTAACTTCTCCTATAGCAACTTTATGTATTTTAATTTTATTAAATGATAAGTTAAAATAATATTTTAATAAATAAAACAAATAATAAAAATTTCATGACACATACTATATTTCAAATGAATATTATATAATCATAATCGATCATGTAAACATTAAAATGTAACTTATATAACGTATAGAAACTAGTTGTTAACTTCTATAGCACGTAGAGACTAGCAATAACAACTTTATATCAATTTGATTTTTTTTCTAATTGATAATCTAGTTAAAATAATATTTCAACGAGCAAAATAAATGTACAACTCCATGCCACTAATTATATTCCAAATGAACATAATTTAATCATGGTCAATGATGCGGTGATAAAGAGGGGTCCACCCGGTATGGGTCAACTGCCTAGGTGGAGGTCAAAGTCAAGGTGATCAACGCCAGGGTATTAAAGGGCTCGCCTACAGAAGCTAAGCGGAGGTTGACTACAAGGTCGATCGGGCAGACAATGTCCGATCAGCAACAGGCTTGGCCGAGCTGACCGCCCGTCTAGCTCAGAACAATATGGTTATAAGATCGTCAGATGCTCAGTACGGAGCGGTAGAACACCCGGAGACTGATGCGCTTGTCCGATCGGGAGGCGGCAGTCTACTATACCCAATTATGGCAAAGAAGAACAGTCGAGGCCGACCGAGCGAAGGAGTCCCCAACTGAGCGACTACCCCACTTGGCCGAGTAGCGGGATCATCGTCGTATCTCTCAATATCCTTTTGGGAGATAGTGTCACTGACACAAGGTATGGTCAACAGGCAGATCGTACGGCGGAAGCTTCTACTGTCTTGTCAAGGATATGTACGTCCTGTTAAGGTATGATGTCAGAGTCACTTTTCTGACAAGTCGTTTCATAGGACACATTGGAGAATGTGCTCATTCCTCGAGGAGTATGCACGTCGTCCACTAGGGCTTTATATAAAGGGGGTCTATACATCGACAGAGGTACGCGTTATTCACTGTTTGTGCTTGTGCTACTGTTGCTCCACTTTCTTCTATAGCTCCGGTGATTGACTTAAGCGTCAGAGGGCCAACGTCGGAGACCCCTTCCCTGGTTCGGCATTGACGTTGCTTATTTTGTAGAGCCGGGCGCGGTCTACATCCAGTCAACACAGCAGTCACATCCCCAGTTAGCCACCTTCCTGTTTTTGGACAATATCATATTGGTGTCGTCTGTGGGAACGTAGCCTGCATCCAAAATGAGAAGATGGAGGATGTTGGATGACTCACCACGGTGACGCTGACAAAGGAGGAGCTCGATATGCTGATACAAACCCAAGCGACAAAAATGGTGGAGCAATAACAACAACAAGCGTTGGCCAAGCGTCAAGTGCATGAGCCCGTGGCATTAGCAATAGGTCATCAAGCTGTCCAAGCGCCCAAACCTAGTCTAGGCGTCCGGACCAGAAAGTCGATCCATTGCGACGGGGATAAAATTTTATCCCCCTCTAGGCTCCTAAAACTCTTCCAGGCACCTCGATCAGGGCTATAAATATAGTCATGATCTCAGAAGCTAAAGAGAACACTTTTAATCGATCATAATTGAGTTTAGTTGTATAAATGTGAGCTTTGACTATTGTAAGAGGCTTCTCCGTCTGAAAGAGACATTAGTGAGCTTTCAAACGTCTTAGATTAGCAATCACCTGATTACAAACTAAATAAATTGTTATGCCTCTTTTTCTTATCTATTAATCAGTTTTTTTTATACAAGTGCTTTATTTCCAAAGTTTCGAGAAAGGTGTTTGCTTTTATTGTGCAAGGTTATTCACCTCCCTCTAGCTGGCAGCCAAGGGACCAACACATTACTTACAAAACTTGTAGTTCTGAAAATATATATTTTGCATCAATATCAGAAGTGCCACCATTTTTTAAAGTATTTTCAAGATTCACACAAGAATTCATTAATTCATCATCATCCATGAAACTAATTTTGTAACATCATACAAGAACCCAAATATAGATTCAAAATATTGTAACTATTCAAACCTACTTTCAATTGCCTAATAGCAACATTGACCACTAAGATAAAATAATATATTTAAAAAGACTCTTTCGATGATTGATTTTCCCTTTCAGTATTAGCAATCTCATCAAAATGTCTCTTTCTACTAATTTTACGTTTTATAGGAAATATATGCTCAATTTCCATATCAGATGCTATTTTTTTTTGCATCAACTACAGTAGAATCAAAACCATTTTCTCTATATTTTAAAAAAAAAAGAAACAAGATCAGACAATTCTTTTACAACAACATCAAGATGCATATCCTCTGTCTGTAATTTTTTACTAAGTTAATTTTATACAAAATATCATGTCAAATAACAAGGCTTAATATAAATTCAAAATTTGAAAGTTCACTAGATGCTAACGTTTCAGCATCTCTACTTAATTTGTTATCTTCACTTATTTATGCTAATTTGAACAAAGCTTCTCTAATTTGGGAAGCTTGAGATAGTATTACTTTGACTATTTTAATATAGCTTTCCCATCTTATAGTTGACAATGATTTTAAATTTAACCCATCAATTTATTCAAGCAAAACATTTCATCTTTTTGTTGAATTAGAGAACACAGTGTACATACATTGATATGCTCCAAAAAATGATTTTGCTTTAGCACAAAAATTTGTCATGTCACAAACAACTAAATTAAGAGAATAAGAACCACATGGTATGTAAAATGCTCTAGGATTAATGTCAATCAATCTTCTTTGCACATCTTGATTTTTGCCTTTCATATTAAATCTATTATCATGACATTGTCCTCTCACATTATTAATATCAAGTTCTAAAGATTGAAAAATAAATTTTAATTCATTGAATAAGCCTAAACCAGTTGTATCTTCTACATTTATAAATTCAAAAAAATACTCTTCTATTTTAATTATAGTCTTTGAAACATCTACACATCTTAATATGAGAGTCATTTGCTCTTTATGACTTGCATCCAGTGTACAATCAAGAATTACTGAAAAATATTTTCTCTTTTACTTTTTTAATTATTGCATTCCTGACTTTGGAGGCTATAATAGATATTAACTCATTTTGAATTTCATGACTAAGATAATGATAATGAATCTTTTTATCTTGAATGAGTCGAAAATGCTCTTGCATTATTGGATCAAAATCTGCAATCATTTCAAGTAGACTCAAAAAATTACCATTACCATCTTCATAAATTTTGTTATGCGTGCCACGAAATGTCAAATTATGTATTGCAAGACATTGGACAACAACAACTATTCTTAGCATAATGTGTATCCAATGTATTGTCTTTTTTAAATTTATTCCTGTATTTTCTTATCAATTGTCAATATTTTATTTAATCTCATTTGTAGTTCAACAAAAGCTCTTAGATTAGTGAGGTGTTCAACACTATTTTCATGTTATTTAAGTTTGGCACATAAATGTTTCCAGTCATTAACTCCTTCTCTTGCTAAATTACTTTTGGTGTGTATTACTTTAAATAACTTACAACAAATACAAAATATTTTGTCCAACTCCTTCAAGTACACTAACCATTTTCAATCACAAGTCTCACCATTTGGTAACATTTGAATATAGTAAATATGAGAAAAGTATTGAGATTCTTTATATAAACGAGACTTGAGAATATCTTCTATTTTAGGTCCTCTTTCTACAAGTAAATCTCTCATTTTTGTATCAAGAATATCTCAAACTCTTGGATCAAATATGTTCAAATCATATTTAGGTGTCGAACATTGATATTTATTTATACGCTCATCATCACAACACTTATCAATATCTTTAGTTTTGTTTATTTCAATTTTATCCAAATCATTAAAATCTATATTCTCTTCGTTCTCATTTTCTACAAATTTCTCATTCTCATCGCTTTCATTTCTCACAAATTCTTCATTTTCATCATTCTTGTTTTCAACAAAATCTTCATTTGTATTTGATTCATTAGTTAAAATCTGAACTAAAATTTCTGTTTTGTTATGTGATTCTTTACCAAAATATTTATTTAATGAACCTCTTAAGCTTTGGGCTATCTCTTTTTTTTTTCTTTTTTATCTTTTTTAATATTCAGAGAGTTGTTCATAATGATAGATAATTATGAATAAAAAATAATAAACAAAGAACAATAAAACCTAATGTGGAGATTTTTTTGATTTAAAATTCATTTATATAAGACCTTACATAGATATCTTGCAAGTTTAAAAAAAACACAATTCAATTGTTTAGGAGTTAAGACCTTATTCGTATAATTATAGACTTATGGATCAAAAAGAAGCAATAGAGGGGAGGGGGTGAATATCGCTCGTTAAAATTTTTTCTTTAATCGATAGAAATAGATCAAAGTAAAGCAGCATAAAAAGAAAGAGCAATAAAGATGACTCAGGTGGTTACTTAGTTCAGAGCCTATGTCAATTCCTACTCCAAGACCCACGATCCTTGATCGCACCGTTGGACAATTCACTATGATTCTTCTTTCTAAAATCTTCGAAAAGAAGCAATGCGTACAAATGTAAGTAGAAGATAGTAATAAACTATTATCTTCTTTCAAATTAAATACAATGCAAGATTTAATAAAATATACCGACAGAAGAATAAGCATGCAGCTTGTCAGCACTTCTTGGAGCAGTAGCTTGCTTATGAAGATGAGTAGTAGAGTAGTAGCACGAATAGGGACTTTGCTCATAGTTGAACTGAAAATTGATGTCTTGCCTCGGATCTTGAGCTCCCCTTTTATAAGCCTGGTTCGGTCTACCAAAAGGTTGTTCGATCGACTGATCCATTTGGTCGACTGATCCTCCTATCAATCGGTTGAACCCCTTGCTTTCCTTCTTCATCAAGATATGCACACATTTATGAGCATTAATTGATCGATCACCTTGTTTGGTCGATCGAACAATGTAGTTTCCCTGTTCGTCGAGATTCACTATTAAATCTCCATTAAAGCTTTAATTATTCGATCGACCGATCTCTGGATCTGGTCGACCTATCGGCCTGGCTTCCATTTTTTCTTTGGCATGATCTTATCTTTGTTCTGTATCAACCTGGTTTTGTCGACCGATCCATGGGTCCGGTCGACCAATTAGGCCAGTTCTTGTAAAATAGAGTTAAATAAAATATTTATGCAAAACAAAGTTAGGAGAGTAATATATAATGTATGAGTAGTAATTGATAGTAGAACTATTTTGATCTCAACTTGAAAAGCTTTCCAGTTTCTTCAGATGAATCGACAACGTAGGGTTTGTTCCTTTCCAGAACATGACCTCACCATCGCTCCTCTCCAGTTATTTACCTTAACCTATTTGCCAAACATTGGTCCTCCAGATCTATTTGGACTTTGCCGCTTAGCATCAAATCGGCTCACTAGGGCTTCCTCTCGATACTAGATCCTCCAAACCTATAGAACTTCCATGCCAAGTGTTGGATCCTCTCAACCCCACTTGGACTTCCTGTCTAACTTTCACGATTTGCTAAGACTTTTCCGGTTGAGTAAACATCCTATACACTTAGTTAACTTATTAGATTACAACAAGACTTAACTTAAATCTTTGACAATATCAAAACTCATGTTCGATTCTAGTGCACTCTACACCAACAATCTCCCCTTTTTTGATGTTTAGCAATCAAGATTCACAGTTAAGTTTATAACATATCCAAAGATAAGTAAGCAAGCATTTTAACTACTTAATTCTCCCTCTGAATTTGTTAACTCCCCCTGAATTTACTATCCCTCCCCCTTTAACACACATCAAAAATAGGGAAAATATGAACAACAAACTTGAAGCATTCCAAGATAAAAGTATTGGAGTTTAGAAAAATCACTTAATAAATTTTGAAACCAGAGATTGCTAAGCATATAATCTTAAAGAAAAAATAAGCAAAAAGAGTAGTTCAAAAATTTCTCAAGATTTTTGAAAAATAGACCTTTTTGAAAAGAGATTAAGAATGTTGAAAAGAAGAATTGTTAACCTAAAAACCAAGCGATGAAATAAGTGTTTAGAAAATAATATTTGAAAATGTTTTCAAAAGATAAATTATGAAAATGTTCAAAAATTTTGTAAAGATAAATTTAGAACATAAGTGGGAAGACAAATTTTAAATATCGCTCGTTAACCCCCTGAGTGAATGTACTCGGGGGTTAAATTCTAGGATTAAGATTTTACTGTAGCGCTACTGTAGCAGTACTGTAACATTACTGTAGCAGTACTATAGCAGTCGACTGGTGTTTTCATCAGTCGACTGGTAGACGACCGTTGGCTTGTAACAATCGAATTTCACTTAAGACCAGTCGACTGGTTGTTGTACCAGTTGACTGGTGGTGGGAAAAATAAGTAGATGTTTTCCTCCCGAGATCTATTTAATAGAGCTCGGGGTGCTTGGCCAAGGTTGACGAAAATAGATGTGGTTAACCCCTATTAGAGTCTCCAAGATCTTCTTAAGTGATTAAGAGCTTATGCAAGTTTGTGGCGAGATTTCTCCACCCACAAGGAGCTACTCGAGCTAGTCGGAGGTTTTTCGGGGAGTCATCCACCGACGGATTGGGATCGTCCACCTTACGGACAGCTGTTAAGTAGGAGCTTTATCTCCGAACCACGTTAAACAACATGTTAGGTTTGCCTTCTTTTGTTAGTGTTTGTCTTGTATTTCCACTGTGCACACTAACCATTATAGGAAGCGATATTTTGGGTGAGATGCTATTCACCCACCCTCTCTCTAGCGGGCGTCAAGGTCCCAACAACGTCATCATAATTGAAGAAGTTTCTAGAAGATATTTCCCGCCAAACATTCTGTCAAACATGTCTCGACCGATCATTTAAGTCGACCGTGTATACTATTAGGAATGTCCCCTATTGAATATGTCTCAGTCGGGCGTTCAGGTCGGTCATATATACTGTTAAGAATACCTCCTGCTGAATATATCTCGGGCGGTTGTTCAAGCTGACCGTATATACTATTAAGAGTGCTTCCTGCTGAATATATCTCAGCCGGTCATTTAAGTCAGTCATATATACTATTAAGATTGCTTTCTGTTAAATATATCTCGACCAGTCGTTCAAGCCGGCCGTATATACTATTAAGAGTACTTTCTGCTGAATATATCTCGACCGGTCATTCAAGCCAGTTGTATATACTGTTAAGAATGCTTCTTGTTAAATATATCTTGGTCGGTCGTTCAAGTCGACCGTATATACTGTTAAGAGTGCTTCCTGCTGAATATATCTCGGGCGGTCGCTCAAGTCGGCCGTATATACTGTTAAGAATACCTTCTATTGATCTTTTCTTTATACTCGGACGAGCTTTGCCCAACCGAACATATATGAGCACGAGAGCGCTCGCTCGGCCTGCTGTGGGCCAGTAAGATGATGAGAGTATTATATAGGGCTAAATATCCTTATGCTCGAGCGGGCTTTGCTCGATCGAGCTTATATGAGCACGTGGATACTCGCTCGACCAATAATATATTGAGAATATAAATTATATAAGGTTGAATGCCTTTACGCTCAAGCGGACTTTCCCTGGTCGAGCATATACGAGCACATGGGTGCTCGCTCGGCCGATAATATGCTGAGAATAGTATACAAGGCTGAATGCTTTTATGTTCGGGTGGGTTTTCCCCGACCAAGCCTATACGAGCACGAGGATGCTCACTCGACCTGTGCTCGGCCGGTTATATGCTGAGAGTTATATACAAGGTTAAATGCTTTTATGCTCAAGCGGGTTTTGCCCGACTGAGCATATATGAGCACGTGGGTGCTTACTCGGCCTATAGTCGGCCGGTTATATGCTGAGATTTATATACAAGGCTAAATGCCTTTATGCTCGGGCGAGTTTTGCTTGGCCGAGCATATAAGAGCGCGGGGGCACTCACTCGGCCTGCGATCGACCGGTATGTTGGAATATATACTAAAAGTCTAGCTTTTGTATAAACATTTACTTGGAAATAAGAATCATATTGGTCAAATATCTACATTTATAAGTTAAGTGTAGTTGTTTGATTAATTTATATTGTAGATAATATGGTGTGTGGTGTCACACACAGAAGATCATGTTATCAGTTCTTTATAAATTATAAACAGTTGCTCACGACAAGATGGATAGGAACAAACCATTGGAATAGTTGTAGTATAATTTGGTATTAGTTTATCTTGACTATAAAATTATACTAGTACACTCTGAGTGTATTAAGCAGGATCATTTAAGGTAAGTTCTTTTTATACTGACTTAATAAAAGAACAAGACCTTTGTTATTATGGAAGTGTGTGCTCTTAATCCCGATATAATAACAAGCACGTGTACTTAGTATTTATTTATTTGACTTATCAAAGGGTGAGATTTAGCTCGATAAATCAAGAGACCCGATAAATTGGAAAATGATATTATTTATAGTGTGTGTTGTTGATTATAGAAGAAAATTGTGTCCTAGTAATCTAGGTTGATAATGTCTCCGAGGGGAGCTCATAAGGATTGTCATGTAAACTCTGCAGGTGGACTTTGTCACGCCCCCAAAGGAGTCCCTGCCAGACAAAAAATCCGACAGCATCTCCCCTGTACCGGTGACAATATGAAGCATCACTACAAACAAAATACATCAGCCTCATGCGGCTGGAATATTTATATACACAATCACGCAGTTATAATAACAGCCTACACGGCTGAAATGAAACAATCACAACCACGCAGTTATATATAAAACAGCCCACACGGCTGTACTAAAAACTAACACAGCGGAAAAACGAAAACAGAAAGTCCAATACAACACAATCAACACACTGCTAGCCGGTTAGGCTTTATACAACAACCACAACAACAAATACAACAACCCACCAAATACAACAAATACAAATAAAACATATACAAAACCAAAGATGACCTTCGGATGTGACGTAGGACCCGGCAGACAGGATACTCCGAGCAACACTCCAACCATCTACCTGAAAACATAAAGATATACATGCGGTGGTGAGTATAGGTAATTCAGCGGGTAATAGAAAAGATAGTGCATGGTCTATAAATAAACATAGAGATCAAAGGTATACAGTCTCAGTAGGGAATCAAAGAACATGATTATACTATCATAATCAATGCATCTGAACATATCAGTCCTACTAACCTGACATACATACTGTACAAACCACAACCGACATAATCATAGATGCATACCCAATCTGGAATCGACACCTGGTACAATGGTCAGTAAACTCACCAGATCTGCAACAAACCTACTCGTGACACCTGTACAATATAAATACGACTACAAATACATGTAAAATAAATGACATGTATGCAGCATGACAACCATATGCAACAATCATATCGTAAACAAATGCAACATACCACAAACACATGTAACTAGTATCTACTAGGCATGTACGTAAATATATCTCCAACGATGCACCGCGCATCAAATGCAAATGTGCATGCATGCTCCATGGTCACCCCCGCCACCTCTCTAGACACCACGACCCCTGTATGGCCGAGAGGCTTGGGTCCGTGACAAACCGTACTAGCCTCCAGTACATGCACCGCTATAGGCGGCCGAAGCGGACGGTCAGCTAAGTAGTTATATAACTACATAGCTAAGGGTCTCTGACCACTCATAACTCAAACCCTCTAACTACTGTACCCTCAAGACCCACTATTCCAGAGTGGTCGAGGCTGACAAAACACTGAGCGGCTGAATGAGCGCGACAGGACTAGCTCCACTCCTAACTACCACTCTCCAACAGTGGTCGAAAGGACGGCTATAAACAACTGACGACTCTCTTAACCACAAGGAAGACGATAATCGTCAGATACAATGAATGATGAACATGATATATATACATATATAATCATGATACCGACACTGTCATCATCAATGCAACCTCCAAACCACATGAGTACCCCACAATATGAGTATAATCGTAATGATATATCCACATATCCCACCTAACACATATACACCACTACACATGTATAATCACCCAAAAATCTTCAATAATCCCTCTAGACACAGGTACACAGAACATTGGTACAATCAACGTGTATTCTCCAATAAAAACACATCAGACACATATATATACAACAAATATACAATCAACACAACTCCTCCAATCATCACACCGGACAAATGTGTACACGACAAACAAATGGACAATCATCATATGAACACTGCCAATGAACCATACACACAATACACACTCTACATGTGCACAAATACCACAGAGTATAGATGATCCAAAGTGTAGACTGTATAAGAATTAAATAGATCATCACAAGGGTCAAGCATAAGTATCAAGCAGAAAAGTAACCAACAAACACGATATAAGGTAAAGCAGCCTAAACCATCACATGATAACCATGCACTAAGCTCAATAAAAATCTACATAGGGCCAAGGAAGAAATACCCGCCTTAAGATGTAGATCGTGCCAAGTAATCCCGCGTCGAGACGCTCGTCCCGAATCCAAGTCCTGCAACAATCAATATGTTTATATTTTATTTAGCTAAATTCATATTGAATTAAATAGCTAAATAAAATCCCTAACCCAATAGGATCACTCCAATCAAAACTGATCTCCGACTAATCCTTCAAATCAACACATTATTTAATTCCAATAACAAATCCATCTCTTAAATACCAATCCACCACATAATGATATCCACCCACAATAACCTATCATAAAATTAAATCTCCATCATAAATCCACAACAACCTAACATCATCATCAACAACCAATTCATCAACAAAATGCACACTAATCTCCAAACACACAAATGAATCAATCCTATCTCACAATTAACACATCTTAAATCCAACTCACATAACTCATTATCATCAAACACTAATCTAAACTCATCATAAATCCTTTTAAATCCACTAATCAGTCCAAGATTCAATCCAAATCAATATATCACAGCCGAATTCCAATTCCCCAACCATGAATCAACCTCACATAATTCTTCCATTTCAACTAATCAAATTCATAATCAATGCAACCAGCATCCCCTAATATCCTCACACATAGACATGTAATTAATCTTCAAAAACTCACCTAAAACCAGATGAATTGTTGTTGACCCACAATTGAAGAGCTGAAGTGGTATCCTGCTGGAAACTCACGGACAAAACCCTAGTAAACCCGCTGCCCCCTTCATTCCAACCTCCTAATCCATGGAGAACACTCCACATTAGAAACCAAGATTAATTATTGATCAATAATCTTCTTAATCCAGAGATTATACCTTAAATCAAACTCTTGATCTTACTGGAATAGTAGAAGTTCGCACTGTGATACCTGGCTACCGTCGAGCTATCCTAGCAAAGAGGCGACGAAATCAGGTGGAGGAATGAGAGATCAGATGGCGGTCGGGTAATACTCACAGCAGGATCAAACCAAGAAGGAGAAAACAGCATCGAATTGAAGCTAGGGTTGGTTTCCCTTCTTGATTAGAGCCACCCGCAATGCCCTAGATGCCGAGCAGATGCCGATCATGCATAAGAACGGCCAAGGAGATGACCGCTCAACCGGAGACAGCCGATTCCCGTTGAGATCCGATGACTTTTACCCTCCGATGATGCGACGAAGTCGGGATCGCAGGTGGAGTAGGCTCCCCCGTCGGCGATCTAGAGCAGAGCCACCAGAGAGAGGAAAGAAAGAGAGGGCGTTGGTAGAGCACGCAGAGGGAAGGACTACCACCGGCGGTGAACTTGCGGTGGTCGGCGATCGGGCGAGGAGGAATCTCCGGAGAAGGAATGGGGAATTCGGCGTCGGTCGAGAAAGAGAGGAAGAAAGGTTTGGGTCGGGTGGATCGGCGTTTGGGGGAGAAAGGAAAAATAAAGGAAAAGAATTTATAATTTAAAATTTTTCCTCACTTTAATGGGTACCACAAACAGGCTTCCACCTAGCCCACTAAATCATCCCCTCAAAACGAGTCATACGGACTCCATTTAAATCCTGAAAAATTTCTAAAAAATTTAGAAAAATCCAATAAGATTTTTCGTCCAATAACATTTATTATTTAATTTTACGGTATCTTACAGACTTAGTCCGACATGACAATAAAGTTGAGTGGTACTACTCTTGGACTAAGATATTAATTAAAGAGAGTTGTCAGTAACTCATTTAATTAGTGGGCATTCAATATCTTAAACACAGGGAGATTAACACACTCATAATAAGATGGAGCCCATATAATAATATGAGATTGGTGCGGTAGTTCAATAATAACTCTTTAGTGGTATGAATTATTATCGATGAACTCGAGTTAGGTGTTCGGGGCGAACACGGGAAGATCAAGTTCATCGGGAGACCAAAACCAATTACTCCTCTCGGTCCCTGTTGTAACCTCTTATTTATAAAGTCTTATACCCACTCATACCCACCTTCTTACCCACCTTAAGGTGGTCGACCAAGCCTAGCTTGGAGCCCAAGCTAGGGTCGGCCAAACCAAGGTGAGTTCGTGGCCGGCCCTAGCTTGAACCCAAGCTTAAGTGGTCGGCCACAATAAATTAAAAGGATTTTATTTTTTAAAATATTTTCTTATGTGGAAGACATGATTTTAAAAGAGAGTTTAAAATTTAAATCTCTCCTTTTATAGTTTTTTACCAAAGATTAAAAGATAGGTTTGATATCTTTCCTTATTTGTAGTTAAAAGAAATATTTTAATTTTTGATAAAATTTTTCTTTTTTGTAACCATTCTCATGATTTTAAAAAAGAATTTTTAAAATTAAATCTTTTCTTTTATAGCTTTCTACAAAAGATTAAGAGAAAGATTTGATATCTTTCCTTATTTGTAGTTAAAAGGAATATTTTAATTTTAGAGAAAACTTTCCTTTTTGTAAACCATCCACATATTTTAATAGAGAGATTTTAATTTATAAAAGTTTTCTTTTATAACCAACCATGGGAATTTTTAAAAGAAAAATTTTTATTTTAAAATTTCTGGAAACAAATTAGGAAGTTTTAATTTTGTGTTTAAAACTTTCCTTGTTTGGAAGTGTTGTAGGGGCCGGCCACATTAATAAATAAAAGGATTTTTTAATTAAATTTTCCTTTCATTGGCAAGGAAAATAAGGAAGTTTTTATTAAAACTTTCCTTATTTGCCAAGACCAAGGAATATAAAAGAGAGGGAGAAGCGCCTCACCTCATAACAATCTATCTTGTTTGGTTCCTCTCTTCCTTGGTTGGTGGTCGGCCCCTCTCTTCCTCTCCATCTCCTATTCTTCTTCCTTGGCCGGCGGCATCTTCATCTCAAGGGTTTTGGTTGGTGGTCGGATTTTGTTAAAGGAAGAAGGAGAGATAGGAGGCTTTGTTTCTAGCATCCCTTGGAGCTTGGTGGTGGTGGCCGAACCTCATCTTCTCTTGGAGTTCTTGTGGTGGCCGAAACTTGTTTGGAGAAGAAGGAAGCTTGGGTGGTTCTCGTCTCAGTAGATCGTCGCCCACACGAAGTCCGAGATAAGAAGAGGAATACGATAGAAGATCAAGAGATTGTTGATTACAAAGAAATGTATAACTCGTAATTCTATTCCGCATCATACTAGTTTTCTTTGTATAGATTTTGAAATACCAAACACAAGAGGCATATGATTGTTGGTTTCGAATTTGTGATTTGAGTTTGTGTTCTTTTGTTTTTTTCGATCTTGTGATTCGATTGTTCCTTTTGGTTAAACCTAGGGTTACTATAAGGAAATTAAATATTAAATTTCATTGAAAGACTTTGTCTAGAAAGTGGTGGTTGCTCCCATATCCAAGAAGGCTCAGTGCCTTGCTATGTTTAACCTGGAAGTCAATCTCTGAAATTAATATTTAATTGAATTTGTAACATGGGTGGATTTGGATCAATAATGTTAAGTATCGTTTGCGATCCAAGTCTAAACCTCTAAGAATAGATAAGTTAAATTTGGAATCAATAATGTTAAGTTCTGTTTGCGATTCCTGATTTAATTTCTAAAGAACACAATAGGTTGTTAGGAATGATTCAGGACTTGTACAAAATTTTTGTACAGGGGAACTGGTACGATATTCTAAGTATCAACCAACACGGTAAGATACTGAGAATATTATATAAGGCTAAATGCCTTTTTGTTCGGACGGGCTTTGTCCGGCGGAGCATATATGAGTGCGGGAGCACTCACTCGGTCTACGGTCGGTCGGTAAGATACTAAGAATATTATATAAGGCTAAATGTCTTTATGCTCGAGTGAGCTTTGCTCGGCCAAGCACATATGAGCGCAGGGACACTCACTCGGCCTGCGGTCGGCCGGTGAAATACTAAGAATATTACAAGGTTGAATACCTTTATGCTCAGGTGGGCTTTTCCCGACCAAGCATGTATGAATGCATGGAGCTCGGGCGGGCTTTGCCCGTCCGAGCATATATGAGTGCCTGGATATTCGCTCGGCCTACGGTTGGCTAGCAATATATCCTTCCTATCTCTCTTAACCTGATCCCCTCCTTCATTCGCTCGGTCGATCTATCATAACCCGTATCATATAATGAGAGGCTTCAGAATCTCAAATTCATAAAGAGGAAGATATACCTGATGTGCTAGAAGATGACAACCTATATAAGAAGAAGTAGACATGACTGATATAATGTCCTTTTTCTTTGCAATAAGCACACTCATCAATAGAAACCTTCGAAGTCTATCTATTTTGATTATGCGACATGGACTGCTATGGTGCTGCAAAAACAAATGGTGTAGATGGTGCAATAGTCCTCTTATCAACCTGAGACTTAAGAAGCTCCTCAGTTAGCAATTTATGTACTACTGAATCAACGGAAGGGACAGGACTATGATGCAAAATTATTCCACACAACCCTTTAAAGTCATCACAAAGTGCCATCAAGAATTGGATCAGACGTTGTTATTCTCTACGAGTGACATAAGTTGGGAATGCTCGCAATTCTGAGGATTCTGTTTGTTAACTGGTCACATAGTTCTGACATAGTAGAATAAAAATCTTAGATGCTCATATCTTGCTGCCGAAGTGCACAGATATCTGTTTCCAATTGATATTATTTGGCAAAGTTAGACTGCATATATAATCTTGTCAGATGATCCTAAACCTCTTTGGTTGTCTCATACTTGGCAATCTTCGCATTATTGGTCTCCCAAACATCGAACAACTTTGGATAATCATCAGTATTAATGTCTGTAGGTTGAACTCGCACATTTGAAACATATCCCCACATAGATTTTCCTCATAAAATTTTTTCATAACATATCCCCAATACGAATAATTTTTTTTCATCTAATCAGATACTGATCGATTGAAGCGAATCTTCTGTGCGACCACTCATGATGATAGAATTTACAAATAATCGAACACCAAACAAAACCAAGTATTGCGAAAACAAAAGAAACTCAATCAAAACTGTATGGTTGGCCAAAAAAACTGTTCTTCAATCAAATTATCAAAAAAATATAGATATGAAGGCTCTGATACCATATAAAAATTGACACCAAAAAAAAAGTAGTCATCTTGATTTGATGAATCCAAAAAGTGATTAAGAAATAAAAAGTACAAAGCCTTATATAGTTAATTATAAAAAAAAACCTAAACGTTAAATTGAAAAGGTAAATGACTAAATTTTCCTAAAGGATATAAACAAATAATTTTAATAAAATTATATAATCTAACAATAATGATTGATATTACGATGAAAATAAAATTTTATCGCTAAATTAGTGACGGATTATTAATTTGATCATTAATTAGAGACGAAATTTTATTTTTGTCACTAATTCCGTCGTTGTTTGTGTGTGTATTTTTTTATTTTCTAGTTAATCGCATAAACTTGGCCATGCCATATTAAGCTACTTTGTATCTGTTCTCCCAAGTCCCCGTGCAACTTAACACACACATTAAAAATACATACAAACCAAATTTAAATCCTTTGCCAAACACATCAAATAATACGAGTGAACACGACCATTTAAGGAATGCAACTAACATTAATTTTCCATTTTAGAACATCATCGAGTCCATTAACATGAAGCAAATGTTACTCATAAATGTACTGTGTAACAATGTCAAGAATAGCCATCACATTTTGCATTGCTAAACAAGATTTATTTTGACAATATTCTCAATGTAACTTCATAGATTGCAAATATGCATACATGATACTTTATTACAGATTGAAAGTAAAACTAGTTGTAACTTCATAGATTGATGAAATCAACAAATGCATAAATGAGTAGGTAATGCTATATTGGAATTTATCTCATAATGGACAAATTGATTTTCACTAGTTGCAACACTATATGGTAGGATGATCCACTACTCGAGTGGAAAATCAATTTGTCCATTATGAGATAAATTCCAATATAGCATTACCTACTCATTTATGCATTTGTTGATTTCATCAATAAACCTTTGCTCATGCTCCTTCATGACTACTTGTCCTTCCAAACGCACACCGTCCTTAGGCAAAGGCTGCTTTAGAAGGATGCCATAAGTGAAGGAAAAGTCATGTGTTTTAGGGGAAATAGAGTTGGGTATTCCCCATCCATAGTCTGTTTCATAAAACTCTATCCATCTCCAATCTGACAAAGTCAAATTATTGTAGCTAATTGAAATCTTATATGGATCTTGCTTGAAGTTGCCTGAAGCCCATTCCTTAAACTTTGTTGGTAAACTTTCTTTAGCATCTCTAATGAACCTCGCCAATTCCGCAAGTGATGCCTTCATGATTTGCTCACCGGTTGCTGTGATAGATAAGAGATAGACACAATTTCCATAATAGCCGGCCTTTGGCAGTTGGAACAATACATGACGAATATCAGCAGCAAAGGTGAGGCTGCACATCTCCAATGGCACTGATTGCCCGTGTTCGACATTTCCATATAATTGCAGCGATGACCTCAAAGGTGGTGAATTGATTGGATGTCTCTTTTGCAATTTTTTCCTTCAATCTTTCGATGGTTTGAATCGAGAAATCATACATGGAATTCACAATGTCGAACTTG
The DNA here is from genome assembly GCF_018446385.1 of Zingiber officinale. Taxonomy (NCBI): domain Eukaryota; kingdom Viridiplantae; phylum Streptophyta; class Magnoliopsida; order Zingiberales; family Zingiberaceae; genus Zingiber; species Zingiber officinale. The sequence continues at coordinate 151,527,097 of NC_055992.1, read as the reverse complement.
GCTGGGAGAAGTGAAAGTGATGACTTTGAGAGCATTGGAGGGGCGGGAATCGTCTCTGTACCAGATTGGATCGATAGAGGGATGAGTTTGACTACAAGCAATCTCGCCTATGGCTTTTAAGAATTGCCCAACGCCAATGCCATCAAACACCAAGTGATTGAATTTGAGTCCAACAACAAACCCACCACATTGAAAATGAGTTACCTATGCTTGCACAATTTAATTAATTTGCATTATTATTTGAATAATAATTTATGATTATAAAATGAAGTTTAAGAATTTTAAATTGCAGGAAAAGTATTATTCAAATTAAAAACTATTTTTTTTGCAATTGTTTTACATTACAACCAACGGACTGATTGATTTGGTATATTATTTATTTTTAAAATATCTTTAATTTAATTTAGTATATTATTTGTTCGTTAAATCTATCATAATGTTCATATTCAAGTTAAACTTAGCAGTCACAGACTTCTTTTGCATCTACTATTAAAACACCGAAACCCTAAATCTATCAACGTTAAACACTGTCCCCTCCTAAATCTATCAACGTTAAACACTGTCCCCTCCTAAATCTATCAAATTAAAGACCATCAAGATGATCATTAAAGAGTGTTTTAATGAGGTGCCAAATCTTGAAACCCCACATTATTATCGCTAAAGAATTAACCAAGTTTTGCATGAGTTTAATTTCCTATTCCAAGCAAGTTTCGTGTTGAGAATTGACCTCAAGACCTATTAGAATAAGCATCCATTTAGATATCAACTACCCCAACCCGTGAGGATTTGCAAGTGATGTAGAAAAAGTCTACATAGTAGACTTAATTGACATTAATTTACTTTGGAGACACTTCAAATGGTAGGTTCCATCAACATCCATGAGGATAGTTATGGAACGTAGGGTTGTAAACTAATAAGCTGAGCCAAGTTTAATTTTATGTTATTCAATTATTTTTAATAACGTAAGCTAAATTGTCTTTAAAATAAATCAAGTTTTGAAATGGTTATTTAATTTTAACTTATTTTATTTTTTATAAGTTTGAGCTTTGTTAAATTTGATTCGAACTTGGCTAGTTTAGATGTTATTGAAGTCTCAATTTACATTTTTTTAATAATTTTGAAACTTAATTTTATTTTTTCAAATTGAATTTTAAAGCATTGTGATACATCAAAATCAAATTAAAGGATTCATCAATCGGATCTAGTTATCATCAATCGTAAGGCTATATTGCATATCAAAACAATGACATATGAAGGGCTGACCTTAATCCAACACTAGAACCATTGTTCCTTTTCACCGTATGAATTCCTGCAAGCACAGCGGAATGATCTTTTTCAAGGAATACCAACAACTAAAGTTCTCAATAACAAAAAGAGGAGAGGGAGAAGAAGAGTACAACCAAGTCAAGAAGATAATGCGTAATAATTTTGACTTCCGCCTTTTTTATATGACGCAGAAAAAAATAGCGATTATTCTACCGGTTGACGAGACGGAGGGAATAGAGAAGAAGCCAAGAAAAAACTGAAGAAATAAAGAGAATACTTATAGTTTGCAAAAAAGAAAACTTTATTACTAATTGAGGGATGAATCCTCATACAACTAGATAGGAGTTTCTATATATTCTAGACCCTAAAACAAGAAAGGAAAGAAATCCCAATATATAGACCTCAATTACAATCTTATAGAAAAAGAAAAGACAACTTTCTAAAAAAGAAATATCTTAGTAGAAATTAAAATTAATAAAATAAAATATTGTTTTAAACTAATTATGACCAATAACTACGAGGAATACCAAAAATACCATAAAAATAAAAATTACTAACAATAGTCACTACAAGAAAAAAGATAAAAGACAACACCTTTTATACGTTGTTTATGTGGCTGGAAAAGTGTTGTTGTTGTTAAAAGTGTGCTAAAAACAATGCTTAAAAAGTGTTGTTATTTTTAGCAAAAACAACGCTTTTGGAACTTTTAAAAAACATTGTCGTTTTTCTCAAAGACAACGCTTAAAAAGCGTTGTTATTTTTTAAAAGACAACACTTTTGTAACACTTTAAAAACATTGTCGGTAGCCCTGAGGGCGTAGCACAAATGGTGGGCACATGACATCTCTAGCGTAATGGTCAGGAGTCGATTCTCAGGAACTGACGACCTGAGGTTTACCCCATCACGCGCCTATGACCTATGTACTTGCATGAACCTCCCTCCATATCCATGGGGCCGGTATTAGGGGGCCGCTAAGGTAGCATATCTATCTTTTTTAAAAACATTATCGATTTTGCAAAGACAACACTTAAAAAACATTGTAGTTTTTTTGTAAAAAATAATACTTTTACGACGCTTAAAAAATGTTATCTTTTTTAGCAAACACAACATTTTTTAAATCGATAGAGAAGAGTTGTCTTTTTTTTAAATAATTTTTTTTAACAACAGATATAGAAGATATCCATAAAGTTTACAAACAATATCCACAAAGAGAAAATAAATACCCATAATTTTTTAAAAAATTCAACTATTTAGCAAAAAAAAATACAATTTCATATAATCTAAACAAAAAATATGTCCGCATAATCCACAAATTAATTTTGTATCCATATCTGTTTAGTTTATACAAAAACAAAACCCTTAAATTGTATGAAGGGAAATAAACTCACAGAAGTACCTAATAGCAAGATCATTATCCACTAAATTTTGCAAAATATCCTCCACTGGTTGACTTATGATACCTTTCTTTGGGCCTAATTTCTCAAGGTCTTTAACACTGCATCAAAACAAAAATTTGTATAAGTAGACAAAGAAATGTTAAAAGTTATTGCAACAACCTTTGAGATCCTGAATAGAGAACATGATCTATATCTATAAAAATTCACTAATTTAAAATAGCAAGAAAGCAGATGAATATGCACAAAAAAGACAAACAAATCATTCAGTGCAAGAAAGCAAGTAAGCAGATTAGAAATTAGATTCTACGCATATCATTCACTAATTTAAAAAGCAAGGAAGCAGATTTTGTGCATATCATTCTAAACTGACTTATGCTCCTATGCTTCATTAGTGACCCGTGTTTGATAAGGCTATATAAACAAGGCAAACAAATCAAAAATCCAAAAACTGACACACGTACAAATTAGAAATAAAAAATCTACACACGTAGTTGTTGAAATTCAATCAAAACTACCATTCGACTAGTTGGAAGAGGGACATGCGGAAGTATTTACAAACGGCGATAATGAAAGAATGGATGGGGAATCACAGACTGGCGACAAAATGGTCTCTGAACAGACAGATGGTGTCGGTCGAGGGATTTTTGGGCCAATCGGATGGAGAAGGTAGAAGATCTCGTACTCGGGAGGGAGTTCAAAAATATTTCTCAGAGCCTCGGCGTCGTCCGCATCAAACCGAGACTCCATAGTGGTGTACCAGAGTCTGGGAACGACGGTCGACAGTTGCGAAGAGCTTGCCATTGCAATAGAAAGCAAAAATAGCGGAAGATATACGACCGAAAGAGCGAAAAGACCATCGGAAGGTCACCAGTAATAAGGAGGGAAGGAATCTTACAAGATGAGGATCGTCGGAGCATGAAAGGAGAAATGGTCAAAGAAGACATGCAGAAGGACCCCGGAGGAAGAGAATGAAGGACGATTGACAGAGGACAACACGCACAGATCGCAGGAGAGCACAAGGCGCAGGAGCATGAAGGTCGGGAACGCGGTAGCAAAAGTGTGGAGAAGGCGGTGGGGCAACGAGCTCATATACCCCGGGCTCGGCCGACCAGAGCCGTCCAATCCAGGTCATGAAAACTTAGGTGAAGATCCAACCATTGAATTTAAACCACCAAACGTCGCCATCAATACTTGTCGCGTAAGGCGTGCGGTGACTGCAGGCGTGGCACATGGTGTGCTACCACGGATCGGCAATAAAAGCCGACATGGGAACCTGTTCTGCCTTGATGAAAAAGGATTTACACGCTTCCCGAGAAATCGAGGTGACATCAAGCCAATCTGCGTTCGTCCAGGACAGATGGAGGACAAAGTATTCAAGTATAGGCCTTTGCTTGTCCGATCGGATCAAAGGAACACGCTTATGACCGAGCAACCATCTTCAAAAGGTCGTACGGAAAGGAAGGCCGATCGGGATGGAATCTGCTCACGCAATAGTCCAGTCAGTTGGACCACGACCTCCTTCGACTATACTTGAAGGGGTGGCATATGATGCAATAATAAGGGGGTCAGAGTCACCTTAGATTTGTACCCCCTGAACACCTTGGGAAAAGTCTTCGCCATAATGGAGGTCAAAGTTAAGACGATCAACGCCCCTATCATAGGTCGGGTGGCGAAAGGTTTGCCCGACAAAGATATGAAAGGCCCGATCCGACATAATCACTAGCTCAGCCACCAACTGAGCTAAGACGCTCAAGACAGGAATGAAGGCCAAGTGTCTGCAGAAGCATTTCGAGCGGCTACCCTGCTTGGGTTTACATCAATGACCAGATCAACAAAGTAGAGTCATGGTCGAGCGAATCATACGCGGACAACGCTACTATAGCCGAGCGGCTATCCCGTTCGGTCTAGACACGTGTAGCAATGAGATAGTGGAAATATCGGCCGAGCGGCTATCTCGCTCGGCCAAGTAGTAGATTCATCAGCCAGACAACGGAGACTCCAGTCGAACGACCACTCTGCTCGGCCCGGCAACGAACGACATGGGGATAGGGAACTCCCAGCCGAGTGGTCATCCCGTTCGGCTGAGCAACTGACACCAAAGGGATATCCTTCAATACCCTTTTGGGAGTTAGTGCCTCCGACGGGGCGGTATGATCAGGCAGAAGATCGTACATCGGAAGATATATACTTGGCTTGTTAAGATAATGATTATCCCCTAGGGATAAAATATCAATATAATATTAAATCTGGTATTGAGGAAAAATGTGACATTTTGTAAAGAAAATTGATGAAAGCAAAGGAAAGGAATTGACGATGGAAAAAACATTGGTGGCCTTAATGAAAAAGAAAAAGAAAAAAAATATGAGGGAGAAAGAAAAGAAGAAGCTGCATGATGAAGAAAGAGAGATGAAAAAGAATATAAAAAAGAGAATCGTGGACTTACCTTCTATCACAACTGACCTCCAAGGTTTCGAGTGTTGGATATATGTGAATGGAGATGAGGTGAAAGAAGGAAGAAGCTTAATGTGAATAGGACTTTAGTTCCATATTGGGAGTTTTAAGGTATTTTGGTTGATTTATATTGATTCATATACTTTGTTTGATGCGAACAAATGCATGGGGAGATGCTCTCTCTCATGCGTGGTGTTCATGGGGTGCAAATCTAGGGTCTGGATTATACTGAACCAAATTGACTCGTGTGCGAGCACGACTTGAGCGCGTCGAATGCCAGACTGGTTAGGGTAAAGTTTGTCAAAGTAGAACAACTAACATTTTACCACGTAAACTTTTTTGCTTCTTGTGTAACATATGCATTAAAGAAAGATTAATACAGCCGAGTGAAACGTTGCCGTTTCACAACTGGCAAATAATGATCATTAAACGATCATTAATGTTGCCCATTAGTCTGAGCTCTTATATAAGGAGGTTGCGACCACAGGCAAAATGTTACACACTAAAAAAGTTGAAGCTCTCCACCTATGTTCACCTTCTCCTCTGTCTTGCATCTCTTGCTTGGCGGAGTGCCCGTGATAGCAGTCAGGTACCTCTCAGTTCTCCCTGACCATCAATGCTTGGTGGGAATCACAGTTCACCATTGTATTATGAGAAACAAACGACTCGAGAAAGCTTCAAAGCATAGTCGGAGGTGGGGCGAATATGTTTCAAGGAAATTGCGTATCGCAGACCTCGATTCATACATTCGGCCGCTCGCATCGCTTGGTCGCCCTCAACGCTCGCCTGATCTCATCGCCCGCCTGACCTCATAGCCCGTTCGCTCGCTTGCATCGCTAGCCTGGTTGTAGCGCCCGCATGGCCTTAGCGCCCTATTGGCCTCTCGCTCGACCTGTTTACTTGCCCGATTAGCCACTCGCTCAGCTTGTCTGCTTGCCTGACCGACCTCTCGCTTGGCCTGTTTGCTCACCCGACATGCCACTAGCTCAGCCTGTGTGCTTACCCGACCAGCCACTCATTCGGTCGCTCGGTCTTTTTGCTCGCCTGACCAGGCACTTGCTCGACACACTCACCTGACCGATCGCCCTCATTGCCCGGTCGACTGCTCTGTCCGGTCGAACTTGCTTGGCCTTACTATTCGGTTGGCCTCTTTACTGTGCAACTCAAACGTGGGGTTGATCACTCACCCGCTCGGTCTAACTACTCGCTCGACCTGTCTACCCGGTCGGCCAATCTACTACTTGTCCGCCCGACTCTTCAGTCCACTCGAACTTTACTGCTCGGACTCGGAGCTCGGTCTGCACCTAGCAATTAGCAGAAATCAGCCCCTGCTGGTAACTTGAGATTATCTGCTCAGGTCATCTCTACAGATAAGTTGAATTTAATTCAGTGTAATTTAAATTCAGCTAATACTCCATAAATCTCCGGCAGTATATTGTTTGTCTAACATCGAGCTCATGGTTGGCCAACTGCTAGCAGTGGAGTTAGTCGCTTATCTTTGCGACGTGCCAGTAGAGGAATGCCTCCCGACTGGTCATCTTCCACACTCGCTCAATCTTCGACGGAATGCCTCCCGATTGGAGATCGTGAGCGCTCACCCTTGTGAGGTCACTAGCCCCCACAAGGGCCACTGACCCAGTAAACACTCACTTTCACGAGGGTTGTCGACCTCGCAAGCGACCTTTGAGGTCGTCGACCCTACTGGCAACCTCACGACTTTCGAGATCGCTCGCCTTAGCTTGTGGTGCTATCGAAGGGCGAATGACTTCAAAGGTTGCTCGTGCTTGTTGGGCTGCCTCCTCCTTGATGTGTGCGACACCCTCACGGGCACACCGACAAGAAGAGGACGTCTTATGGGCTATCAATCACGGTTGGATGAGGTCAGTTGTGATTGCTAATAATAATAATAATGATAGTAAAAGGTGGAATCCGCTATCTAGCGACCTCGCATGGTCAACCCCATGACCATCCGTGAGGAATTAAATCAGAAAATTGTAGTTGTCCAGTGCGATGTAGAGTTTTTTTTCCTTAACTTTGTAAAGATTCAAACACTTATCCTATGATAGTAACTTTGCTCCATACTAACCAACTCAATTTTACCCCAAATAATAATAATAATAATAATAATAATAATAATAATAATAATAATAATAATAATAATAATAATGCAGGGAATTGTTTTCCACCGATTTGAGGTGAGATTGGATGAATTTATAAATCTGTGTATGCATTAGATAAATAATAAAAAGAAAAATAATTCTTTTTATTTTTTCTAAGTGAATAAGAGAATGGAATGTAATTCATTTTTTAATGCAGTAAACAGATCCTTCGAATTTTCAAAAGTCAATATTCATCATAAAAATAAATTTTAATATTTTTATTTGTTCATCATGTTCATTATCGTAATTCAAACAAAGAATTTTGTTACTTTTAAATTAATACTGAAATTTACACATTATTATTTTAAACCCTCCTCTTGGGAGAAGGAGCTCTCCTCCACACCCTTCAGACTTGGCACCGCCAAACCCACTCAATCGCGCACTGATTCGCACCCTTTCTTCCATCTTTGCTCTTATGGCGCTCCACCTCCACGGCCTCATCCTCCGCTCCTTCTTCCCCTCCTCGCATCGCCAAGCCGCCTCCACTGCCGGAGCGCCCTTCTTCCTTCCTCATCCGACCTTTCCGCCGTGCACTCCCCGTCTTCCTCTCCGTTTCAAGCCCCGTAGGAATTACCCGTCCGTCACCGGGAGGCTCAACTCGTGCTCTCCGCCGGCGGCCTCCGCAGCAGTCTCACAAACAGCAGAACCCGTAAAACTCACACATTTGGAGGTTCTCTCTCTCTCTCTCTCTCCCCCACAGATTTGTTATATCCCTAGATTTACCAATCGGGATGCCGTTCCGTCGTTTTAATTTAGAGTAACAGTTGGCTGTGGGATGTCGACGGAGTCAGGATGTTGGTAGATCCGATCCTGGTGGGGAACTTGGACTTCGGCGTGCCTTGGCTCTACGATGGAGCTAAGAGATTTTTGAAGAACTTCAATGTGAAGATGATTTCTTCTGTTTGTGTATGTAACTGGGTGTTCATGAATCTGACTTTGTTCATTCGATAAGACAGCTGCAGGATCTTCCTGAGCTCGATTGCTTGCTGATCACGCAGAGCCTTGACGACCATTGCCATGTCAAGACCCTGACTCCTCTCTCGAAAATGCTTCCCGAGTTGCCTGTCATCGCCACCCCTAATGCTGAGGCGATTTTGACCACTCTGTTTAAAAATGTAAGCACCGACACTTTTCTTGGGCAAATGTTTTTGGTCGACTTAGTCCAGTAATTGGTGAAGTAGAATTACATATGGTGAATTAATCTTATGGTTATTGATCATAATTATGAATTAATCTTACGGTTATTGATCATAATTATGTAAAGTGGCATTAAATTGGGGTGATACACCATTACTCAACTTGTAGTTAATCTTATGGTTATTTACTACAATTAAACAAAGTGGAAGTAAATTGGGGCGAGACACTATTACTCAGCTTTTAGTTATAGGTGTTAAAGGAATGTGACTAAGTGAGAAGCCCATTCCTTTCGGTGTGGCTTCTTGAGCATGCTAAAAGGCCTCCCACCAAAGTTCCTTAGAATTTTAAGAGGATCGGGTTTTGTTGGACTTCAACATGATAGTGGTGCCAACATGATCGGGTTTTGTTAATCTTATGGTTATTGACTACAATTAAACAAAGTGGAAGTAAATTGGGGCGAGACACTATTACTCAGCTTTTAGTTATAGGTGTTAAAGGAATGTGAGTAAGTGAGAAGCCCATTCCTTTCGGTGAGGCTTCTTGAGCATGCTAAAAGGCCTCCCACCAAAGTTCCTTAGAATTTTAAGAGGATCGGGTTTTGTTGGACTTCAACATGATAGTGGTGCCAAATCTAATCTCTAGTGATGTTGGGAGTAAAGGAGTGTTAAAGGAGCAATAGGAAGTACGAAGCTACTTCCTTTAGTTTTGCATTCTTAAGTGAGGTTTCCCTGCTATGTGCCTTGATTGGACTTCCTCTTGGGCTTAAACATCAAGATGGTGTCTGTTTAGCACTTTGAAGTGCCACTAGGATGAACAAAACTCACGAAGAAATCGAATTTAATAAACTGAAATATGAGATGTCATGAGAGGTTAGGGCCTCTTTGAAGGCCTCAAACATGATCAATCCTCCTTAAAATGTGGGAATAATAACCTATTTCTAAAATAACATACTGAGGTATGATATCATATTTTCACTGAATGTTGGAAAGTTGTTCATAAAATTTGTGGAGATATGGGATGAAACTAACTTGTCTGCTCTACTTAATCCAATTTATCCTTTTTTTAATGTTATTATTCAGCACAAGAATGTCAGATAAGTATCATGCATGCTTTTAATTGTTTATCTTAATTATCATAATCATCATCCAAGAGAATGTCTTTTGAGTTTTAGTTTATTTAATTTTTCATTTTCTTTGTGTCTAACAATTGAAATCTTGCTTTTATTTTTCATGGCATGGGACTAATCTATCTGTCTGTCACCGTGTTCATGGTTGAACATACGTCTTGTGTTCGCATGAAAATGAACTAATTATTTTATGCTCTGGTATAAGCCCTAGTTTATCATTTCTGCAGATTCTTTCATTGCTGAATACATTCCATGTTGAATTCTTTGCAGGTTACCTATTTAGAACCTGGTCAAAGCATTGATTTGGAGGGAAAAAATGGAAGTAAAGTAAAAGTCTCTGCAACTGAAGGTCCAATTTTGGGGCCTCCTTGGCAGAGGCCAGAAAATGGGTTAGTAAGTTAACACAACAGGAATTTTAGCTCGTTTTGCAGTTCGCCTAGTAGAGATTTCATATTTATTCGAGTAATTTCGTTTTCCGGTAATCTAAGGACAGGTATATAGTTGAATCTGGACAAAGCCATTTGACTCTCTACTATGAGCCACACTGTGTATACAACAGTTCCTTTCTACAAAATTACCAGGCTGATGTTGTCATAACTCCAGTCATTAGGCAACTGCTTCCTGGTTTCACTTTAGTCTCTGGACAAGAAGATGCTGTGCTTCTCGCAAAGTTGTTGAAAGCCAAGTAATGACTGACTTTATCAGTTCCCTTGGTGTCTTATACTTGCTGTCTTGACTAAATGAAATTTATGGATGATGATTCTTTTAGATACATTGTTACAATGAAAAACGGTGACCTCGACGCCAAAGGACTTCTTTCATGGATTCTTTATGCGGAGGGCACAACAGAATCATTCCAGGTAAGTAAATTTTGGAAGTCGAAAGATGATGAAATCCTGTGCTACCAAATGTTTGTACCTTTATGAGCACAGCTTATGAAGAGTTGACCGCAAAGTGTAATTTAAGAGAAGAGACGAAGTCTGAACACGTAGATTATCAAAAAAAAAAAAAAATTGTAAATTCGCATGTTTTGCAACTTTTCAATGCTTAATCAGTAGATTCCAAGTAATCTAGTGCTGAAACATCAATCATGTGGGTTAAACTTTTAGCACTAGGTAATGGCTTCTCTAATGAGCAGTTTTGTCCTTTGAAAAAAGACATTGTTTTAGTTGTGGAACTAGTTTTTCCTAATAATTAGTTATTTTTCAATAAATTTGTTAAACTGAAGATTATTCAACAAAATGTAACTTCTATATTCACAGTGATGTTATTGATGAACTCTGAGTTATTTATTTATCTAGTTTTCGAAATTCAGCTTAGCCTGCTAGAGACTTTTTATTCCTGCAGGAATTGCTGTTGAAGGAATTGCCAAACGTCCAGGTGTCGGAGCCTACGCCTGGTGTGCCATTGGAGATACCTGTGGTTTCTGCTGTCTCACAGTGAAGCTCCTAAATAAACAATACTGTTTTTCTTTTTTTTGACCAATTATATATAACACAGTCCAATCAGAAGTATGCGTGTGTATATTCTTGCTTTCTTCTTCAGTTTCAGTTCAAGTATTAGAGGAATGATTTCGCAGTCGTATGCAAACAGCAACACGAGAGGAGAAAGTTCCAAACGCTTTCAGTATTCGAAGATTTTGATATCTTTATTCGATTGTTGAACACATAGAATTTACAGAAGCAAGACCTAAATGAGAAGTAGACAGCACATGCAACATGAAGAAACTCAATCAACAGAGAGGATCGAGGAGTAATTCACCAGACAGGGGCGGGAGAGACTCGATCCCTGATTACAAACTCAGCCGGAGATCTCAATGGACTTCACTTCCGGCTTCTTCACCTCCTCCTTGGGGATCGTCACCGTCAAAACACCATTCTCCATGCCCGCCTTAACCTGGTCCACCTTGGCGTTCTCCGGCAGCCGGAACCGGCGCAGGAACTTGCCGCTGCTGCGCTCCACGCGGTGCCACTTGTCGTTCTTTTCCTCTCGTTCCTTGGCGCGCTCGCCGCTGATCTGGAGGACCCGCCCTTCCTCCACCTCCACCTTCACCTCCTCCTTCTTGACGCCGGGGAGATCGACCTCAAACACGTGCGCCTCCGGCGTCTCCTTCCAGTCGATGCGGGTGTTGGCGAAGGCGGAGGCGTCACTGGCGACGCCGGGGCGAGGGTCGGCGAGGGCACCGAAGAAATCGAAGGGGAAGCCGTCGAAGGGATCGAAGAAGTCGAGGGAGAAGGGATCGAAGATGTTGCTGCGCCTCACGATCGACATTGTCGGTGGCTCTCAATCAGGCGTTCTCGAACGTTTGTCGAAGGCTTCGCTATAACAATGGCTAAACAATTCGACCTGGGTGCTGATTTATAGAAACGGGATAGAAAGATCTGGAAGCAACTATAGCCGTCTCGTTTAACTCGCTAGAAGTGTCTAGTGTTTGCCTCCCCTTCGTCAGCCATTCGAAACAAAAAGATCTCAAATTGTTTTTTTTTAAACAAAAATGAAAGGGCACGCCATTTTCAATTAAAATCATATGCACATCCCATTTAAAATAAATTATCTGAATTTAAAAATAATAGTGATAGAAGTTGATAAGTAGTTGTTATGCATAAAATATAATAACTAGTCGCTATATGTTAGCGTAGTTATCTGTTAACTTTTAGATACTAGATTGTGATAAAATAATATTTATTTAAAATATAGTGGGTTAATGAAATTTTTTTAATTTATTTTACTCATTGATATGTTATTTTAATTAGACTATTACCCTCCAATAAATAAAATATGATAAAAGTTAACACTTAATTTTATAGTAATAATTATTTGTTAACTTTTATACATTTAATTATGATTAAATAATATTCATTTAAATTATAATGAGTGTTATGAAATCCCTTAGTTTCGTTTGTTTATTGAAATATTATTTTAATATAGTTACCACTCTTTAATAAATAAAATCAATATAAAATAATGATACTATTGTAGAAACTAGTAACTAGTTGTTATACATTACAATAATTACTTGCTAACTTTTACGCAGTCGATAATGATTCGATAATATTCATTTAAAATATAGTAGATACAATGAAATCCTTTTAGTTTGTTTTACTCATTAAAATATCTTTTAATCAAGTTATCATTCTTCAATAATCAAAACCAACATAAGATATTAATACTATTGTAAAAACTCACAATAACAGTTACCTACTAATTTTTACATAGTTGTGATTGAATAATGTTCATTGAAATATAATGGATGTTAATCTGGCGGATAGAACAGGAGATCCCCATTTTGAGGGGTCAACGCCACGTGGAAATCAAAAGGTCAGGTGGTCGACCGGAGAAGGACGGACCGAGCGGCCGATTGGAGAAGGATGGGTCGACCTCCTGGCCGGTCGACCGATGAATAACCGAGGGCAAAAGGCGCCCTGACAGGAGTCGGAGTTCCGGCGCTCGACTGAACAGTAACGATGGGCCGAGTGGAAGTCTTGGCCGAAGATACAAGGTAACATACTGCTAGCAGTCCCTACATGACACCTTACCGAAGATCTCCCCAGCATACCGATGCAAACGGAATGCCGGACGGGATGTGAGTGTCGTCCGGCCGGGCGTAAAATGAGGGCTAGCCGGACGGGACGCCCCGTCCAGCTGACCGGACGGACGCCCCGGCATGGGGTAGGGAGAGAAGGACGAGGAACATCTTATGACAGCCGTCTAGTCCTATGACTAGGCCATACTCTTAGTCTGGTGATGAGGTGTTCTGCTGTCCCATCGAAGACGTGCCGAGACTGTAGCAGTATGGTGTCAGGTAAGCTTTCTGACAAACACATACTGAGGTATGGGCTAAGGACACGTGTTTACCTCGGTAGGTGTGCGTGAGCTCTTTCACCGCTCTATATAAGGAGCCTTATACTTCGCCGGAGGTACGCGTTCTTTGATATTCGGAGCCACCTTTTGCTGTCCGCTTACCTGACTTGAGCGTTGGAGGGTCGTCGCCGGGAACCCCTTCCCGGCCCGACTTCTGTGCAGGTTCGCCGGAGTTTCGTACGATCAGTCGTCGATCCACGTCAGCTACCCGGAGAGCGCCACGTGCCCAGCGTCCGTTGATTCAGCCTTCGGACAGGATCAATTTGGCGCCGTCTGTGGGAACACTCCTACATCCGATTGGAAGCAATGGACGAAGCTGGACGACCGCACACGGTGATGCTCTCCACGAAGGAGCTCAACGCTCTAATCAAGGCAAGAGCAGCTAAGCTCGTGGAGCGACAGAGAGAGAATGCGTAAGCCGAGCGGCTGAAGCAACAAACAACGTCAGCATCAGGTGGCCGAGCGGAGGCAATGATCCCCGAGCGGACGCCTCCCCCGAGACAATGATCCAACCGACATTCAAGGGGGAGCACCGCCGAGCGGATGAAGATGGATTGGGACTTGGATCAACCATGAAGCGCAAATTATCTCCAGCCTTTCCGGGGCAGGGTGAAAGGTACCAATATAATGTGTGCTGTATATTTTCCGTTTGGCTGTATATTTGAAATGCAGGAAGCAAAATGTTAAACGCAATTGGCATTATCTGCCGAGCGGCCTATCTCCATGATGTATAAGATCTGAGGCACCGACTCAATGTCGAAGACCCCGGGCCGATCGGCGGGGCGTAAAAATTATCCGACCCAAGTCATCGAAGATGAAGACCCCTCGCCGCTCGGTAGGGCGTATGTCATCAGTGTTAAAATTAGCCTTAAAGGTCGTCGAGGTCCGACGTTAAAAATCGAGAGACGAGCCGGCATCTATAAACCCTCCGAGCGGAAGACCGTCGAGCTCCGACGTTAAAAATCGAGAGACGAGCCGGCGTCTATAAACCCTCCGAGCGGAAGACCGTCGAGCTCCGACGTTAAAAATCGAGAGACGAGCCGGCGTCTATAAACCCTCCGAGCGGAAGACCGTCGAGCTCCGACGTTAAAAATCGAGAGACGAGCCGTCGTCTATAAACCCTCCGAGCGGAAGACCGTCGAGCTCCGACGTTAAAAATCGAGAGACGAGCCGGCGTCTATAAACCCTCCGAGCGGAAGACCGTCGAGCTCCGACATTAAAAATCGAGAGACGAGCAGGCGTCTATAAACTCCCGAGCGGAAGACCGTCGAGCTCCGACGTTAAAAATCGAGAGACGAGCCGACGTCTATAAACCCTCCGAGCGGAAGACCGTCAAGCTCCGACGTTAAAAATCGAGAGACGGATCGGCGTCTATAAACCTTCCGACTGGAAGGTAGTCGAGTTCCAATGATAAAATTCGATGTTAAAAGACGGGCAACTGGAGCCTGTAAGGCCGTCGGACGAATGGCTCTATGCGTGGTCCTTGGTTGAAAGGACCGAACGGTGATCGAGCCGGCTGTAATAGTGAGAATGAAGCCATCGTATGGCCGGGCGGCCCCTTTACAAAATTTACTTTGACGCGGGGAAATTATGACCGAGACGAGAGTTAGAGATTAGACGCTGGTCAAGCAAACAAATAACCAAAGAAAAAATTCATTCACGCCAAAGCAGCGGACAGACAAAATTTATAACATTTGCCCCGAGCGGTAAGCATACAGAAGATCGTAGATACTTGAAAGAAACTTCACAGACCCTCATTCACAGTCATCAAAATTAAAAAGAGAGTCGGAGATGGAGCCCATCATGGTCGCTAGATCTTCGGGGGGGACGGACAGCTCGGCGGGTATGTGGCCCTTGGTCTTCATGTAGTCCACCGCCACCTTGATCGCCTCTTCAAAAGTTAAGGACAGCTTGTCGCTAAACTTTTCACCAAATTCATCTGAGCGGACGAATGCTTTGCGCGCTTCCGTCAACCGACCGGACTCCCCGTCCTGATATTCTTTAATAGTAGCTTTAGAAGCATCGAGGGCAGCTTGAAGATCTTTCAGAGCCCCTTCCGCTTTAGCCTGGTCGGCCGAGCGGCCCTCCCGTTCGGTCTTCAGCAGGGCGTCCAGGTCTTTCACGCGCTGCTCTAACCCCCGGTTCTCTACCTTCATTATATCCATGTCCTCGATGGCTTCAAGCTTTCGGGTGGTCGCAGTCTTTATTTCCTTGTCCCGCTGCTTGACCAAGGCTTCGAGGCGGGCCACTCCGCTCGTCAAGCCGGAAGACTTACCCCGTTCGGCTTCCAGCAACCTTTTGGCCTTCTCCAGAGCGGCCGTCGATTGTCTGTTGTCCCCCGCAGCTTTGAGCTTTTTCAGCTCATCCTCTAGCTCGGCCAGTCGATTGCTGATGGCAATCTGCTCCACCCAGTTCTACGAACGGATATGAACAACTTAGAAATTCGATCCACAATAGCCAACAAAGCAAAAGAATATACCCCGGACGCCTGTTGTAAATTGCTGTCGCCGAGCTGCCCAGGAGTCATCATGGTAATTCTGAGCCGAGCATCCTCCCAAGCCTTGGCGAGAGGACCCGTGAGTGTGATTTGCTACTCGGGGACCACCGGCCGATCAGCGACCGCCATGTATTCTTCTGACGGGAGGCGCAGGACGGTTTTTATCAACTTTGGGCCGCTCGGATCACCCTGAGAAGTAGCGGCCTTACCGGACGGCTCACCGGTGGAGGAAGAAGGACGGTCGCCCAACCGCCTAAGACGCCGTAGGGTGCGGGTAGGACTGGAAGGCGGCACCTCAGAGGTAGCCCTTGGAGAGCCGCGCGGCGTCGGGGTACTTTCTATAGAAACTGTCCCGGATAACACTGGAGCTTCATCGCCCCGCTCGCACTGTGGTTCATCAGATGGAGTCGGTTGAGATGCTGACTCTGGCCGTCTGCGCTTCCGAGTTGCCAGGGGAACGTCGTCGGCCGAATGACCCTCTACCTCGACTTGAGTAGAGGGTTCTATGTCGCCCGCGACCTCATCGTGAGAGGCAAGAGCGTCTAAGGCTTCGGGGACACCCTGACTCCCCTCATCTTCTTCGCCGGCCGGATCAGCTGAAGCCAAGCCCCGCTCGGCGACCTCCTTATTCTTGGCCAGCTCGATCTCAGTGGCTCTCAGTTTCAGCCGCTCGGTAGCCTTGGCGCGCCACATGACTTCAGCTGCAGAAGCAAAGAATAAATCAGTTAGAACAAAAGAAACGGGAAGATAAGAGAACTTACTCATGCTGCAAGGCAGATCGGCTGGGATGGAAGACAAGCCGAATAGATACAATACTCTCGGAAGGAGCAGCTTGTCGATGTGATATCGCTGGCCGATCAGCCGGTCGGCTGCATGAAGGTAGGCCGGATCGCCCCTGAACTTGTCGAGCTCCGGTTGCGCTGGCATCGCCGTTTGCCACTTGATACGAAAGGCCGGTGGCTCGGGGAAATGCATGTAGAAAAAGTACTCCTTCTAATGTTTGTTGGAGCTCGACATGTTATCAAAAAGGACGAAACCTATCCTAGATTGGAAAACAAAAGTTCCCCACTCGGCTTGCTTGGGGTAATAGAAGTAATGGAACACTTTGGGGTCTAATGGGATGTTGTTCAATTTAAAGAGAACTACCACCCCGCTCAGCAGCCGGATGGAGTTCGGAACCAGTTGGCCGAGCGGGATGCGAAAATAATTGCAAACTTGCAAGAAAAACTTATGGGGTGGAAAGCGTAGCCCGGCCAAAAATTGATCTCGGAAGAAAAGAACGGTACGGGGCGGCGGTTCATGTGGCCGGTCGGCGGGGGTGGCTATTACTATATGGTGGTCGGAAGGGATGTCATAAGTCCGAGCGAGGCGCAGTGCGTCCTCCTCGTCAAACTGGCTCTCCATGGTCGTGTACCAGAGACCGGGAGCGCCGCCGGTCGACTGTGAGGTACTAGTCATGGTATAGGGCCGGGAATGAAAGGAAAAAGAAATAAAGCCAGGAAAGAAGGGGGCAGAATGATAGAGGTGATTAACAGGAAGAAAAGGAGCGAGGAATCGAGGAAAAGAAAGGCTTACAAGCAAAAAGATGGTCGCAGGGGGCTTTGAGGTCGTCGGAGAAGCGAGGTCGCCGGAGAAGAAAGGAGCAGTGAGGCGTCTGGGATCGATGAAGCCAAAGTGCGGCGAAGAGGAGAAGTCAGGAGCTTTATAATGACGGTCGCAATCAACTTTCATCGTCCGATTCAGGTCGTGAAATACGAGGCCATCATCCGGCCGTTCATTTTAAACGGCGAATGTCCCATCGGAGGTGACACTACCGCCATACACTGACAAGAGTAGGATCGCTACGTGTCAGCAGGATACGGGTCACATTTAATGAGTATCCCTTACCGTGCGCAGCGCACGTGACTGGCAGTAAAGGAAAGGATTTGGTAGGGATTTCAAGGGAATACAAGGCACGAGCAAGACACCGCCGACCGGATGAGCATCTCTATGCCTGGCCGAGCGGACTAGTGTAGTGGCCGTTACTCAGTCAGATCGGCAGTCCAGTCAGTCGGACTTCGCCTCCTTCGACTAGACTTGAGGGGGAGGCAAGTGATCCGGCGGATAGAACAGGAGATCCCCATTTTGAGGGTCAACGCCACGTGGAAGTCAAAAGGCCAGGTGGTCGACCGGAGAAGGACGGACCGAGCGGCCGACCGGAGAAGGATGGACCGACCTCCCGTCCGGCCGACCGATGAATAACCGAGGGCAAAAGACGCCCTGACAGAAGTCGGAGTTCCGGCGCTCGACTGAACAGTAATGATGGGCCGAGCGGAAGTCTTGGCCGAAGACACAAGGTAACATACTGCTAGCAGTCCCTACATGACACCTTACCGAAGATCTCCCCAGCATACCGATGCAAACGGAAGGCCGGACGGGATGTGAGTGTCGTCCGGCCGGACGGGACGCCCCATCTAGCTGACCGGACAGACGCCCCGGCATAGGGTAGGGAGAGAAGGACGAGGAACATCTTATGACAGCCGTCTAGTTCTATGACTAGGCCATACTCTTAGTCTGGTGATGAGGTGTTCTGCTGTCCCATCGAAGACGTGCCGAGACTGTAGCAGTATGGTGTCAGGTAAGCTTTCTGACAAACACATACCGAGGTATGGGCTAAGGACATGTGTTTTGCCTCGGTAGGTGTGCGTGAGCTCTTTCACCGCTCTATATAAGGAGCCTTATATTTCGCCGGAGGTACGCGTTCTTTGATATTCGGAGCCACCTTTTGATGTCCGCTTATTTGACTTGAGTGTCGGAGGGTCGTCGCCGGGAATCCCTTCCCGGCCCGACTTCTGTGCAGGTTCGCCGGAGTTTCGTACGATCAGTCGTCGATCCACGTCAGCTACCCGGAGAGCGCCACGTGCCCAGCGTCCATTGATTTAGCCTTCGGACAAGATCAGATGTTATAGAGTCTTAATTTATTTTCTCATTGAAATATTATTTTAATTATATTATCACTCTACAGTATTAGAGACAATTTATTTTAAATAGAGCGTTTATCTATTCATTAGTATAGATGGTTAAGATATATGAGAAGATATAATCGGATAAGTTTTGATCCTAAAATTTTATATAATAATATCCCATATCTTTATCATGTCGTGTCTTATGATTTATCCAATGTTTTTTTATTTTGATTTTGATTATTTTTTTAAAAAAAGGATTTTAAAAATAGTTTACATAATATGTTATAAAAATAGAGTATTTTTTATATTATAGTGGTAATATTTATTATAATAATTGTTGAATAAAGATATTTGAAGAATAAAATATATAATATATAATTTATTTCTCATTTTTTAACCATGCCATTTTAAAAATATGCGATTTGATATTTATTTATTTTCCTTGCAAAAAGCCACGTGCGCCTCCACGTGAAGTTCATCACCTCCTCTCCCACCCGCAATCTTATCGTTAGCCAGTTCACTTTTGTCGTGAAATATAGCCGTTGGCCGACGGTTCGCCTCTTCCCCACCGTCCATCGCCACAATTCCCGCGCCCCCAAACAAGCGGCGCACGGATCGCGACCACGCGCCAGGGTGGCGATCCGAGCCACCAGATAATCCGCTCATCTGCACCCGACGCGTGTCCCTTCATTCCACGTGGTGCCCCGTCGTCCTTTGATGCCCTCCGAGCCTGTTCCGATCTGATCACAACTAGTAAAAGGCTATTGGATTATTTTAATACGTGGCATACGCGTCGAACTTATCACAATCCCCTAATCTGGCAGAGATTTACGCAGCGATCCGTTCGTTCATTGGGTAAAAAATACCCGCCTTTCTATTGGTGTAGAACATCAGATCCCACTAACATAACTAATAACAGATTGTGTATTTTTGAGAGTAAGTGCTAAAGGAGAAGCATCCTGATTTCGTGGCTCCTTTTCCTATAGACATGCTGCTCCCTTCTTCTTCCTCCATTCCGTTGTCCTTCCCTTCTTCATCACTCGAGTCCTTTTCAGCGGCGATTACTCTTCTAGTTGCATCGTTGTACACTTGTCTACTTGTCGGCGTCTTCTGTCTCGATCGGCTTGGTCTTTGATTCGGGATCTTCGTAGTTGATTGGATCCGGAGTGCCTGCGTTTCTCGCCTCTGATCTCGGAGTCGAGGGCTCTTGGGCGGTAATTGGGGTTTCTTCTTGCAGTTCTTGGCTTTTGTTAGAATGTCGGGAACAAGCTTGCAGGTGGGTCGCCGGAATGAGGAGCATCGATTCTACGATGCCTCCAAGGCCAGGAGAAACCGTCATGGCCACCACCACCGACAATACCAACAGAGTTCTCAGAGATATACCGGCACTTCCTCTGGATTTTCGCCCTTCTTTCAATCTGTTCCCATGGACAAGGCTGAAGTGACGAAATCCAGCGTTCCCGAGCCGGAGAAACGATCAGGAGAGGAAGATGTGCCTAAGAAAATCGTGACAATGAATGTTTCGTGTATTAGTCCTTCTGCCGATCGTCCTTGCAACTTGGAACGGTTTTTAAAGTCAACGACTCCAGTTGCCCCCGCTCGGTACCCTTCCAAGGTTCAGAAAGTCTCCGCCTTTTGTTGTTTCTCGCCTCTCCTCATGGAGTCTAATAGGCGTTTGTTTGGTTTGCAGATGAAGATGGGAGGATGTATGCCCTCTGGTGGGGAGTCCAGGCCTTATTTCGTTCTTGCGGACCTCTGGGAGTCGTTTGCCGAGTGGAGCGCCTATGGTGCTGGTGTTCCTCTTGTTCTCAACAGCAGGACCAGCGTGATCCAGTATTACGTACCCTTCTTGTCAGGCATCCAGTTATATAGTGCATTGAACAAGTCGTCGTCTGATTTCAGGTAAGTAGCTTAATTATAGTATTTCAGTTGTTATTCTGTGATCTTGAGCGCAAATAACTCGTAATGAAACATCTATTTGGCCCTTTTAGTTCTTTCCGTTCGAAATATAAAGATTACAATATTAGTTTGGTAAGGATTCTGTTCCGTGGGTGACTTGTAGATCAGATTGTACCATATATTATACCAACAATCAGTATGAGTTGATGCATAATAGAACCTGCACTTTTCAGGTAAATAGCTTAATTATAGTATTTCAGTTGTTATTCTGTGATCTTGAGCGCAAATAACTCGTAATGAAACATCTATTTGGCCCTTTTAGTTCTTGCCGTTCTAAATATAAAGATTACAATATTAGTTTGGTAAGGATTCTGTTCCGTGGGTGACTTGTAGATCAGATCATACCATAATATATCATACCAACAATCAGTATGAGTTGATGCATGATAGAACCTGTACTTTTCAGCCTGCAACACCTTGCCTCCTATGCCTCCTATGCTCTTTCTAGTCAAGCCTCTAAGGCCAAATATGATTAGTCCTAAATGAATATAACTATGTCTTCGGGTGAGGAGTAATCTTGCTGACTTTTCAGTCATAAGATTTAATCGTTATTCTCCTCCATCAATAAGGTGAAGAAGTTGTGTTCTGTGATGGTGAAAAAGTGAAGTAATGAAAGAAAATCTTCCTTCGTTGTACTGTCTTCTAGGATTTAGTGTGTTTAGCTGTTCATTTGAGAATATAGTAAGATCCCTTTCTTCGTTCACTAGTTCTTCTAATCTATGATTAGAAATATTATTTCTTCTTTATGTTATAATATTATCTAGCCAAGAAGTTCAGTTCTTCTTCCATCCAATGTTCGGGACGGGCTTGTAAAAGTCCCATTTGATGTTGAGAGTCTGGTTTAACTCATTCTGAATGAGGAGAATGGAAGGAATAAGTGTTAGGCTGTCTTCTAGTAATTATCTTTCATGTAGATGACTTGCTTAAGTCCTTAGTTAAGTTGTCTATACTTTCTTTCCACTTAGTTGCCTATGTTGTCTTTTGAATTTGTGTTTCAACTTGAAGTAGCTTGTTTTCTAATAGTGTAAGTCTATGATGTAATGATGCTAGTAATGCTATTATAGTATTGTTTTGTTGGATTAGGATCTGATCTCTGTTTTCAGTCACTTCAAGGTTACAATATCCGTTTTCTTTAGTCTTTGAAAATCGTTTAGAAAGGTCCAAGGGTTCTTCATAATAAGTATTCTCAAAGTCAAGTTTGTTCATTTGTAATTGATCTCCTCAACGGTAGTGTGTAAGATATTAAGTTCTTCTATTATCTGAGTTTTGTTTGTTGTAATTATTTCTTTAATCTGCAGTAAAATTGTTTTAGACTGAAGTTCAAAATTTTTATGCTTGTTTTCTTCTATAAGTTTAGAAAGATTTAAGATTTTTTTCTTAGTAGGAATACTAAGTTGATTCAGTTGGCTAAAGCATCTATTTAAAGAATCTTGAGATTCTGTTAGAAAATCTATATTTCGTTTCAAGTCGCTTATAATCTAAGTTTGTTGGAGTAAAGTATTAGATACTTTCTCTAATATGTAATTAGTCTATCTTTGTTGTGATTCTAAAGATGTTTCTAGACTAATTATTAAGTCTGTGATGGTGTTTAAGTGCGGATTGCATTCATTGTAGACAATGATGATGATTTCTATATTTGACATAACAGCTGTGTTTGTGTTGATATGTTGTGATAATTTTTTTAGCTGGAACTTGTATGGCTAAGTCTAAATAATATAATTTTTGAATGTCCTAAAAGTCTTTTAAGCTAGAAGCCATGCATTTCTATGGTCATAAGGTTCTTAGGGCTCTGATATCAGGTTTTTTTAGGTTTTTTTTTTTGTGATTTTTGGAGATTTAGATTTTTTGTGGGGTTTTTATTGGTGATTTTTTTGGAGGAACTGGTCCAAAGAGACGTTACATTGTTCATAGCCAAACCCGTAAAGGACCTTACAATTGTACTGCTGCCCCGACTATTTTTAGGGTTTGAGGTTGATTGTCTTCCTTCCTTAACCCGCATATGACTTATCTGGCTAAGTCATATGCGGGTTTAGGATATTAAGGCATAGCCTTCTAAGATCTAGTTGAGGATTTAGTTCGTCATAAGGCAAGTTGATCTTATTTCTTTATGAAATATGTAGAACATTTATAGCATTATAACTTAAAAGGAAATTAGATTGGAGGCAATTATGCAAGGAAATTATAATATGTAAATTACATATGGAAATTAAAACACACTCATAAATTGCAGAACGAACTTGCACACACTTCTCTTGCTTGTCTTCGATATCTTTTGAACTACGAGAGGAGATGTATTTATAGATGAAGATGAGAGCTTGCTTTGGTACGAAGGAAGTGTGGTGGAAAGATGAGGTGTTCATGCCAGATGAGTGGGGAATAAAGTAAGTGGAAGGAAGGAAAAAAGAGTTAGTGGGGAAAAAGTATCCACTATGCGGTGGAAATGAAGAAACTTTTCTTCTTCTGTTGGTGAAGTGTTGTTCGTAGTCATGACTTGCGTATTTGATATGTTATGATGTGGATGTGTCATAGTTATGGCTCAATCATGCTGTCTAGATTCTGATCTTCGACTGAAGTTAAGGATGAGGCTCATGAGGTGGTAGTTCTGGCTTGAGTGTCTAAGTATGTTGTAGCAGATCTAGCTAAGTTGGCGAGTTTATTGTCGATTCATTGTTCATTCTTTTTCCTATAGTGTTGGTAGAGTGTCTTTTGTTGAGCAGTGAAGTCAAACAAAAAAAATCTAGTATTCATGTCTTGGAACTAGTAGATTTTTTTCGTATATGTTTCTCTGGTGTGGAGATATTTGGAGGATCGTTGTTTTTGTTCCATAGCCAATTACTACTTTAGATTGACGCACGCCCATGTTTCAATTTGTCTGTTGGTTCACCATGTGTTGCCCATTCAAGATCCAGATCAAAAGGAAATACTCTTTGATGTCTAGTTGAAAACCATTCATTTCATCGATATCTATTTTTATCGAATGTCTAGCTGGTTTGATCTTCAAGTTTATACATTCTGGTAGGGAGCTCTTGAAAGTAGAGATTATAAATTTTTTCTTCAAGGGCCTGAGTTATTATATTATCTAATTTCTTTAGAAAGTTTTTGACCAAATCTAAGTCATGTATTCAAAGTTTATGTAAAAGCCCATAATCCATAAGTTAAATGGGTGATTAGTTTTCCTATGAAATTGTGCGGAACATATTGTTCATAATCAATATTTGCCTTGTGGAAAGAGTAGAGTAGCTAACATTGACAGTCATAGTTCATTGAGTTGGCACAAGACTTATAGAACTTCTAACATTTCAATTTGTAATTGAATTCAGCTTCATACACAATTGTCATAACTTCTGGAGGACTTGTATGAAGTATTTTAAGTATCTCGCATAAGTCTAAAAAGGTTTGAAATATTGAATTTTTAATCAATCTGTGAATGTATGTCGAAATGTCTTCCAAAATACTAATGGGAAATCTCAAAAGTATATTTTCTAAAGCTTATAAAGTAATTTCAACTTTTGCTTTAAGTTGTTGTTTATGAAGTTTTGCCAAAGCTAAGTAATTCGGGTGATAGTAAAGCCTGAAGTGGGTGTGTCTAGTTTTTCGGGGTAGGAACTTGTTGCTTATAAGTATTTGTGGGTTGGATTTTTCCATCTGTCTTAAGTAATGCAATTAAGAAATTAGAACTACTTTTGCCCTAATAGGAGTAAATGCATCATCTAAAGAGTAGAATCCCTTGTAAGAGGGTTTGCCACATTCTTGAATGACAGTTTTGACTTCTTTCCATTCCGCATATACTACTTCTTGGGTACTAGAAAAGATTGCATAGTAAGAAAACTTTTTGTTTTTTTGTCTCTTGATTGTAGTCAAGAAGTAGTTAGATAGTAATCTTGTAGTTGGAACTTGTTAGTATTGTAGGGATGCTTCAAATGTTGTCAAGTAGACAATTTTGTACAATGTCAAGTTTTTCTATTAAGGGCATTGATTGCTTCTCTTGAGCCAATTCTCAAGGCAGGCAGAGTGGAAGCAATGACTGCATGACATCACCAATAGCACCGAGGTTGCACAAAATTGTCCATGAAAATAACGCAGGAGGTTTCTTGGCAGTCGTCGTTGACCTCCTCGAAGACAACTCTTTTGATCAACAGCATCGCCATGGGAGATGTTGGTTTGTTATCAACTACGTTGTCCTCCAACAACTCCAACTCTTCCTTTTCATGCCCCTGCCAAACCGTTACTCCAGGTCGTGAAAGAACATTATTAGGACTGACAATAGTACTTGTGTCGGGCGATGTGGGATCGAGGATCTACATTTTAGCGACATCCTATGAAGAGATGAACAATTGCTTCATTGTAATAAGAAATAATAAATAAAAAGAAGAATGATAGCTTTCTATTTATAAATAAATAGATGTTTAATATTAAGGACACCTTATTGTCGTCCTATAAGCCTTTGGTAGGTTGCATATCACATCATTCCTAAATATTGAAACTTGACTTGTTCGTGTGTGTAGCTTGATCTGCTAAAGATTCATTTTGCCTAATCATGTCATGTGTCATGCCAAAATTGAAACTTGACTTGCGCTTGTGTATAGCTTGATTCGCCAAAGATCCCTTTTGCCTGCACATGACTTGGGGGATTTGGTTACACGAGGAAGGTTTTAGTTTTGGCATAACACATGACATGAGTAGGCAGAATGAATATTTGGAGGATCAGGCTATACACGCGGGCAAGCTAGATTTCAATTTTTGGGAACGACGTGATATATAGTCGACAAAGGTTTGTGGGATGGCATGAGATGTCCTTAATAGTAAGCAGCTATTTATTTATAAATAGGAAGTTATCATTCTTCTTTTTATTTGTTTTTTCGATGGAGCGATTGTTTATCTCTTTATTGGGTGTCGTTGGCTTGCAACTCCTTGGTCTAGCGTCGTCCGATGCCAGTACCGTTGTCGTCAGTCCTAAAAATCTTCTAATGCGACTTTGGGGTTTAGGGTTTGGTTGGGGGCATGAGGAGGAGGACGACATAGTCGAAAACAAACCGGCGTCAACCTTGATGGTGCTCTTGCTCAAAAGAGTTGTCTTCGAGGAGGTCAACGATGACTGTTGAGAAAACTCCTTCGTCGTTTGCATGG
This sequence comes from Zingiber officinale, assembly GCF_018446385.1. NCBI lineage: Eukaryota > Viridiplantae > Streptophyta > Magnoliopsida > Zingiberales > Zingiberaceae > Zingiber > Zingiber officinale. The sequence continues at coordinate 151,501,172 of NC_055992.1, read as the reverse complement.
ATGATTTCGTGGCGACCTTGGTGCTATTGGTGAGACTGTTTAGTCATTGCTTCCACTCTGCTTGTCTCGAGAATTGGCTCAAGAGAAGCAATCAATGCCCTCAAGAGAGAAACTTAACATTGTACAAAATTATCTACTTGACATTTAACTTCATGCACAATTGTCATAACTTTTGGAGGACTTGCCCTCGGGTTGTCAAGAGAAGCAATCATGCTCGCAAGAGAAAAACTTGACATTGTACAAAATTGTCTACTTGACAGCATTTAGAATATCCCTACCATACTGAGAAGTTTGAACTACAAGATTATTATAATTAATGCTTTGTCCAACTGCTTCTTGACTATAATCCAAAAACTGAAAAGCAAGACGTTTTCTTGCTATGCAGTCTTTTTTGGTATTCAAACACGAGTATATGCTGAATGGGAGAAGTCAAAACAACCATTCAAGAATGTGAGAAATCTTCTTACAAAGGATTCTACTCTTTAGATGACGCCTTACTTATATTAGGGCAAAAGTATGCTCTAATTTCGTCATTACATTACTTAAGATGGATGGCCAAATCCAGCCTACAAAGACTTATAAACAACAAGTTCTCAGCCTGAAAAATTAGACATACACACTTCAGGCTTTACTTATCAGCCTAATTACTTAACTTTGGCAAAACTTCATAAACGACAACTTAAAGCAAAAGCTGCTATTACTTAAGAAGTAGTAGCTTCAGAAAATATATTTTTGGGATTTCCCACTACTATTCTAGAAGACATTTTGACATACATTTGCAGCATGGTTGAAAATTAACATTTCAGACCTTTCTAGACTTTATCTGAGATACTTAAAATACTTCATACAAGTCCTCTAGAAGGCATGACAATTGTGTATGAAGTTGAATTCAATTACAAATTGAAATGCTAGAAGCTCTACATGTCTTGTGCCAAATCAATGAACTGACGGTCAATGTCTCTATTTGTTCTGAAAGGCAAATGTTGATTATGAGCAATATGCTCTACACAATTTTAAGGGAAACTAATCTCCCCCATTTACACTTATGGATTATGAGTTTCTACACAAAGTCTAGATACATGACTTAGATTCGATCAAAATTCCAAAGAAATTGGATAATATTATAGCCTAGGCCCTAAAGCCCTCGAAGAAGAAACTTTCGTAATTTGTACTTTTGAGCTATTTGTACTTTTGAAAGCTCGAATGTATAGATTTGAAGATTGAACTAGCTAGACATTATCCATGAAATGAATGGTCTTCAGCTCCCCACCTTCTGATTCGGATCTTGATTGGGTAGCACTTAGTGAACACCAACTGAAACAGTCTAAGATAGTAATTGACTATGGGACAAATACGATGATTTTATTCAAATATCTCCTCGCTAGAGGAATATATACGGAGAAAATCTACTAGCCCCGAGACATGTGTACTAAATTTTTTCCATTTGACTTCTCGAAAAAAGAATGAACAATGAATTGACAAGCTTAGCTAGATACTATAGCATACTCTGGCCAGAGCTACCATCTCACGAGCCCCGTCCTTAGATTTAGTTGGAAATCAGAATCTAGACAATATGATGGAGCCATAACTATGACACAAGCCTTGACGTCATAACATAGCAAATACGTAAGTCATGACTATGAACAACACTCCACTGGCAGTTGAAGAAAAGCTTCTTCATTACCATCACATAGTGGTTACCTTTTCCCCACTAACTTATTTTCCTTAGTGGACATTGCATTCTTCCACTTACTTTATTCGCCACCCATCCTGAGTGAATACCTTATTTTTCCACCCCACCTCCTTCATACCGAAGCGAACTCTCATCTTCATCTATAAATACAACTTCTCTCATAGCTCAGAAGATATTGAACACCAGCAAGAGAAATGTGTGCAAGCTTAGAGTGTGTAAGTTAGTTCTGCAATTTGTGAGTGTGTTTTAATTTCCTTGCGTAATTGCTCTCTAATTTCCTTTTGAGTTGTAATGTTATAAATGTTATACATATTTCATCAAGAAATAAGATCAGCTTTTCTTATGACGAACTAAATCCTTAGCTAGGTCTTAGAAGACTCTGCTTTAATCTTTTTTAAAACCAAGTCAAACTTCCTGTGTCCTTTTCTGGTGTGCACAATAACTATGTAGGGAATGAGTAGAACCTTGGCCGGATAAGTCCTGTGCAAGCCAAGGAAGGAAGATGATCAGCCTTGACATCCATTGATGAAATATTTATTAGATTCCTTAGATTAAATTTGGTTCGTTCCTCATCTTATTCCTTGCTAAGAGTATGTATGGAACTGTTCAGTGGGGAAATGTCTGAAACGACCAACACATCTCTTCAGCTTCACCCCATAATATCTGATCTACAAACAATAAATAATAATTTTATTATAAAGCTTCATTCAAATTCTTAAGATCTAAAGTTGATTGGATTGAACTATCATAATGAATGCCACACACTGTAACTTGAATTATCAGGCTGGTGAGAATTGATTCTAGTTAAGACATTGAGTAGTGCTCACATTGGAAACTGGATCTAAGACATGGAAACTATAGTTTGCTTGCTATATATGCAATTTAGTAAACTTACTAATAAGAATTATTGCTACACGTCAAAATTTAAAGCATCTATAGTAACTTGAATTGTTTGTTACTTTCACTTGAATTGTTTGTTACTTTCACGTACTAATAGGTTATTAAAAAAGTGGATATTACTGATTGTAAAACAATTGATGTCCACAATAACTTGGAGTAGAACCTGAGTTCAGTGCCTTAAATCTAGTTCCTTCTTTGAGTTGCTTCTAAGATACATGGAATTGCTAGTCTGTTTGTCATACTCTTAGAGTATGTGAATTGCTTAGTGATGTGACTGTGTTTTGGGCACCACCTTATGTAACGGGAGGAAACATGTGCTGGTTTTTGCGGAGTTGTAGGCATATGTTTGATTGGCCTCCATTTGTGGAATTTAGCTATGAAGTGTATTTAATCATTTGCAGAGTTGTAGGCATATGTTTGATTGGCCTCCATTTGTGGAATTTAGCTATGAAGTGTATTTAATCATTTGCAGAGTTGTAGGCATATGTTTGATTGGCCTCCATTTGTGGAATTTAGCTATGAAATGTATTTAATCATGGATTTATCTTTTATATTTATGTGCAATATAATAGATACATTTCCATTTACTTTTTGAATAAAATTATTGCATGCCATTTCCACATAAAGAATTCAATAAAACATTGTGTGAAAAAAAATCTCCTTACTATCAATAATTCGATTTGATTAAATCCTTTGCTTGTGGAGCAATGAAAACATAGTATGGAAATTTTGGACTGCTCCACTCCAAGTTTCTAGCTTAAAGCTAATAATCTATATCTTAGCCCATGTTGCCTTCCTAAGAATCTGTTAAGATATCATTAATACAAACACCTTTCTTTCAATATGTGTAGTTTTCAGTGAATTTTTGTCTAAGACTTCTATGAATTGGCATGCTTGTCAATCTAATAGGAGACCTGGTGATGAGAGTGATGGTGATAGTTACCGGGATTCAAGTAGTGATTTAAGTAGTGACCATGAACATGAAAAGAGGCTCAGCTACTCAAAAGCATGCGGTTCAGAGCATGTTGATGAAAACTTGCCCTTAGGGATGGATTGTCTTTGTTGGAGAGAGAAATCTTGGAACCAACAAGAGGGATCTTCAAGTGATGATGGGGATTGTGGGCATTCACAGCCTGATTTGCTTTTTGAATATCTTGAACAGGACCCACCATTTGTTCGTGAACCTTTATTTGATAAGGTATGCATGTTTTTCTTACCTTTACAAAATTAGTTTATTTTCCTTTTGATATTTAATTTCAGTATGTTCCTACAGATCTCAGATCTTGCCGGTCATTTTCCTGCATTGAAATCTCTTAAAAGTTGTGATCTACTTCCATCTAGCTGGATTTCAGTTGCATGGTGAGATTTGAATTATTTGAAATTCAATTATTGTTTGAATTATTGGATTCTCTCTAACCTGAATTTGTTTAGGTACCCTATATACAGAATCCCTACAGGCCCTACATTGAAGGATCTGGATGCCTGCTTTCTGACATTTCATTCTCTTTCGCCTCCGATGAAAGGTAAAGGTATTGTTTTTTAGTGTTCACGTTCTTGTATATCATTGTTGCCCATTTATTGTACAATAAACTTAAGCCATCAATTGTTATTAACACTGCAAATTTTCATAGTTTTTTGCTTTTTCAATTTTCTTCACCACTGCTAACAGTCATACTAATACTTGTTTATTAGTTGTTGATAAGCTAGCCATGGAAATACTATCAAAGTTGTGAATTCTCTTAAATCTGCCTTCTTGGTCAACTGCAAGTTTATTTATAGGGGAAGGAGTTAAATCTACGGGAGGTGGACGAATTTCTTCTTATCTATTTTATATTTATTTTATGCATCAATATTTTTATTTTTATTTTATTCTTTTATAATTTATTTTAATTTAATATTTAATCATTTTAATTTTCTCTTTTTTAATTTTTCTTTTTGATTTGTCCATAAATACACTGTATAGAAATTTTCTTTTTTGTAATGAATTGATCGGTCTTTTTCTTTTTTATATGAAGAAAATTTCATTGATTCTTTATTTTTATATATCTTTATTATTAGAGCATCTATATCAGCTATCTTATTCAAAGATTTTATTCTAAATTTTGGATAGGGTAGCTAAAAATCCTTTTGCATCAGTTACCCTATCTATTCCCTAAATTTAGATTTGATGAATAGTGATTCTCTAAATTTATGGAATGAAAACTCTATCCTAAATATATAATAATATTTTTTTTCAATCTTTCTCTTTTCACTCATTCTCTCTCTTTCCACTCATTCTATAAATATAATAATAAAAAAATAGAAGAAAGAGAAGAAAATAATAAAAAATTGAAGATAATGGAAATTTTAAGGTAGTTGATGTATTGTGTAGTGAAAAGTAATTGTCTAAATTTATTATAGTGAGCTATTTACCTTAAATTTTAGATATAGTGATAGGGAAACTGATGTGGATGTTCTTATATATTTGGATCAAGCTGTCTTTTTAATAAACCTATCACGGCCTTTTAGAACTAGTAAATCTCCACTACTTAACTGTTAACTAATGAAATATTTGCATGCTAAATCATCCACATTGTACAATCATCTGCTGGATGAATTGGCATGTGGAAACATCACCAGTTAACAGAATCTTGATAGTACTTTGTTACGATTTTATACAATATACAATAAATTTGTTATATTTGAAACTACATAGTAGATTTGATCATAAAATCTGTGATATATTTTGTAAACAACCCCCTGTGTATCATTCATGCCTTGCTCTCAATGTCATACAACATTATTTGACAGTTTTTTTGGATGCTGCTTTCCTAGTTTACTTGAGATTTACATCCTTTTCGGTTTAACTGTCCATGGAAAACTTGTACTTTTACTAATGAAATTCACACATTTTATATTGAATTTAGAATATTAAAAATGTCAGTTGATGGCTCAATATTGAAGATCTGTCAACTATATATAAATATACAACATGTTTGCCACATTGTTCTTGTGAGATTTCTAAATTGTCAGTTGCAAGCATTCAGAAGTACCATATAACAGGCGCATTGCTCTTCCTTCATTGCAATGCAGAATGTCCTACGGCTTTTGTGGCACAAGGGGTGAATGGTGTTGCTGTGGTCTCCCTTCCCACTTTTGGGCTTGCTTCCTACAAGTTCAGAGGATCTATTTGGACTCCCAACGGTGGGAGAGAGTTCCAATTGGTGAATTCCCTAGTGCAAGAAGCAGAAAAATGGGTGCGACGTCTGAATGTTGATCACCCAGACTACTCTTTCTTCGCTTCACGTGGTGCCACCTGGAGATAGAACTTGATGACGTTGTGTTTTCCCTGAACTGCACAATAAGCGATAAGTTGCATCAGAACTCAGGAGGGGAAAAGACTAAAACAAAGAGAGACGAGAATAGAGGCTCTTTATTTATAACAAAAGAAAAGAGAGAGATCCGGCGGTGTGAAGGAGGATGAACATGTAGAAGTCCTGGTGACTGGAGGAAGAACCTTCTTTTTGTATGCACAGTTTTCGGAGGGCATTTTTTTTTTTTTTTGTAAATGTCCTGATCAGTTTTAAGCCTCCCGGGCATGTTGTGCAGGCTGCTTTGGTTGGTAGTGTTTTGAGGGAGTGCGAAGGAGTGGACTATGAACATGTAGAATTATATCGACTGGAGGAAGAACTTTTTGTTTTTGTATGCACAGTTTTTTTGTAAGAGGGCATGGTAATGGTATTCTTACTGAAGAATTCTACAATGAGATTACATTTTTTTTACTTTTCAATTAAGATAGATAAAATGAATTGTTCTATGAAATATATATATATATATATATAGAGCTGCTTTTCCCCCTCTCCTCTTACGCACGCCCCCTCCCACCTCTTCTCTCTCTCCCTGTCAAAAGACGCATGTAGCCTCCTCTTTATTTTTTTTTATTTTTTTTATTCCATTTAATTCTGATTTAGTTTTAATTTTTTAATTAATTTTATTTAAAAATAACTCTCATACAATTATATTTTAATTTTATTTAATTTTATTTTTTAATTAATTTAATTTATTATTTTTTATCATACTTATTTTTCAATTTTATATAAATTTTATTTAGTTTTTATTTTTTAATTAATTTAATTTATTATTTTTTTCATAATACTTATATTTTTTCAATTGATTTTTTAAAATTTTATTTTTTTATTAATTTTTTTAATCAATTTTTTATCAATTTTATTTTTTTCAATAATTTTTTTATATATTTATAATCTTTTATTTATTTTTAGTTTATATTTAAAACTAAAAAAAAAACTACCAATTAATAATGAACACATTCATAACTTAAGAACAAACATATTTTTTTCAAATGAAGAGTACATGTAATAATACAAAAAAACATAAAAACATATAAAAATAGAAATCTTAATCAATATTGCCTCCAAATTCTGCTCCCGATGCATTTGGTGGTGGTGCACCTATTACTTCGTACCACAAATGAGTGCGTGTCCTGTAACGAGTGACCCATTTAAAGGGAGAGAAGATTATGACATGTGTTAATAGTTGGATGCGGGTAATTTAAGTGTCAAATTAGGAATGTAATTTAAAGAAAGAGAGTAATTTAAAAATTATATAAAATAATTTATTTTTAAAAATTTGATAAAAAAATAATAAACAAAATTGATTAAAGAAATAAAACTAAATAAATATTAAAAAAATAAAAAAAATAATAAATAAAATTAATTAAAAATAAAACTAAATAAAAATTAAAAAAAATTAAAAAATATAAGTATTAATGAAAAATAGTAAACAAATTAATTAAAAAATAAAACTAAATAAAATTAAATAAAATTAAAAATATATATAAGTATTAATGAAAAATAATAAATAAAATTGATTAAAAATTTAAACTAAATAAAAAATTTAAAATATATAAACTAAATAAAAATTTTAAAATATATAAGTATGAATGAAAAAAATTAAAAATAAAATTAATTTTAAAAATAAAAGTAAATAAAATTAAACTAAATAAAAATTTAAAAATATATAAGTATGAATAAAAAAATTACAAAAAATTTAATTAAAAATAAAAAATTAAAATTAATTAAAAATTAAAAATATATAAGTATGAATTAAAAAAATTAAAAATATAATTAAAAAAAAACAAAAAAGATAGAGGGTAGAATGGTCTTTTGACAGGGAGAGAGAGAGAGGAGGGGGGGGGGGGGGTGCGCGTGTCGGGGAGGGGGAAAAGCAATTTGCATATATATATATAGCATTGTCAATTCGATTTTTTTGGAAAAAAATATTTCTTTAGAAAAAAAATTATTTCTTTATTCTCTCTTCCTTTCTGCTTTTTACTCATTGTGTGATTTGACTTATTCCTAAATTGAAATTTCCCTCTCTCTTGCTTTTGCTCTTTTGCCATCTCTTTTCGTCATATCTTGCTCTTGTTGGTAAGCAAAAGCAAAAACATTGCAAGTTAAGTATAATTTACATTTGCATATTTATTTTTGAGTTAGTTGGAAGCTCTCCAAATTGTCAATATAAACAAAGCCGATGTTGTTTTACTTAGCATCTTTCTCCATTTTCGATCATAAGTCTATTCACTCTATTGTCTATTTTTCAACTGTATGTATAATATTTTTTTATTAAGATTTATGATCTTTCCACTCTATTGTCTATTTTTCAGTTCTCTGTATAATATTTTTTTTATTAAGATTTATGATCTTTCCACTGTACTGTCTATTTTTCAGCTCTTTGTATAATATTTTTTATTAAGATTTATCCTACAATGTATAAACCCTAGCTGTTACAATATGTAACAACTATTTGGATATTTTAAATAACATTTTCTTACCATTTTTTGGTTATATAATTTACAAGGAATTTTACATTATATATAATTTAGATGTTTTAAATCCTAGCAACAAAAATATGCTACATATGTATTTCATATATATTTATTTTTCATATGTATTTATTTTTCAGATGTATTTATTTATGTATTACGTATTATGTAATGTCCTTTTTTAGGTTTTTTTTTTTTGGGCGGGGGTGACGAATAAGATTAGTAATGTCAAATATCATTTTCCACATTTTAAGTCATTTCATTTTAAGCTATAATTCCCTCTAATCCTAATATATCATTAGGATTTATGCAACAACCCTGAAGCCCGACGCCTGGTACGACGTGTAAAAGAATTTACATAAGTTAATTATTTTAAAGGTGTTCCTTTGAAAGTAAATAGGATGCAATAAAAGCTTTTGAAACCTATAACGTCCAATTTTACAATGTTAATAAATTTTTTTTATAAAATTTATTTTTTTTATTATATAATTTACAATAAACTTACCAATTTAATTCGTTTCAATTTTCCACAATTGATTCGATAGTAAATTATTTCAATTAAGTTGTAATTCCCTCTAATCCTAATATATTATTAGGATTTATGTTACAACGTAAAATCCCTAGCTGCTACAACGTATAACAACTACTTGGACAGTTAGCTGCTACATGTTGTAGCAACTACTTCGACAGCTAACTACTATAACGTGTAGTAGCTACTTTGACAGTCCAAATAACCTTTTTTTACCATTTTTTGGTTATATAATTTGTAAGAAACTTGCCAAATATCATTTCCACATTTCATTCAATGATAAGTCGTTTCAATATATGTTATAATTTTCTCTAATCCTAATATATATTATTAGGATTTATACTATAACGTACAAGCCCTAATTGTCACAATGTGTAGCGGCTACTTGGACAATTAACTGTCACAACGTGTAGCAGCTACTTGGATAGTTAGCTACTTAGTTGCTATAAATTAGTTAATAGACATTTATATTTGTCTTGTTGCCATTTTTTATATCCAATTTTATAGTTCACATATTTGACACATTTTAATGTATTATGTTTCAAGTTGTAACTGCTACAACATATAACAACTATGAATCGGGTAGCTACTACAACTTGTAACAACTACTTGACAGTAGTTGCTACACTTTGTAGCAACTACCCTACACTAGCTGCTACATGTTATAGCAGTTATGGCGATATCAATTAATTTATGGCGACTCATCAATTAATTAATAATGACTTATCTATTCTGGTTCATTGATTCGTCTCTTTCTTAGAATGACCACTCATACATGTTATAGTGACCACTTATAACCCGTGAACACATGCAAATGACTTTATCAGAAGGGTAATTGTGGGCGCGTGACACTCCTATTCCTAAATTTTATAGTGGCTTTGTTTTCCTATAAATTGATAGTGTTGCAGAGGGAGACTTCTCGTTATCACTTTTGTTTCATTACTCTTTTACCAGCCTCCTCATTTTCTTCGTCATTTCTTTCATGACACTTTTATGAGTAGCATAACAATGATACCATCTTCTCGACACCACCTTCCTCATTCCTTTGATGGCAAAATGAAAATGACAAGGTGATCATGTTATATTCCGCGGTGTATTATAAGCTTTCATATGATTGTACGTAGGAAGTTTGGGGTTGAAAAAGGAATATCTTTACTGCGAACACCATTCCTGTTGGACCGTGTTGGTCGGCTAGTAGGGGGTTGAATAGCCCTAAAAAAAACACAAACACAAAATGCCTTTCTCGAACTTATAACTTAAACACTTGCATAAAATTAAATAAAGAAAGCAATACACTAAAAGAAGAGGCTCACAAACTTGACTTAGTTACAACCGGGGAGGTTGTTAATCCAAGGAATGAATCACACACTAAAAAGATCTCATTTAGGCAGAGAAGCCTCTTACGGCAGTGAAAGCGCAAAAAGAGAAGCTAAACTAGAAATGGAAGCTCACAAGTGTTGTATTACTAATTCTTGTTGTGTTATGAAGCTTCTGGACCAAGGTTATATTTATAGCCTTGGTCGGGGTGTTTGGAAGGGTTTTAAGCGCCTGGGAGGGGATAAAACTTTATCCTCGACGTAACGGTCAACGTCCACATCGATATTGATAAACTTGAGGTTCCGGGCGCTCGGAAGGGGTCTGGCCGCTCGGACCCTTAAAGTCAACCTCGTTGACTTTTTCAGTCCGTACCCTCTGCTCCGGTTTAGCTCGCCTCGGTTCGAGTCTTACGCTCCGGTTCTGGTTGCTTGGGTGATCTCAGCCATCCGGAATATGGCTTACCCGAACCCAACTTCCGGCCTTCTCGAGCAACCTTCCGCTTCGGCTTCCCGTCCCTCGGAAACGTCGTGTGCCTCCTTCTCGTCCGCCCGCATACTCTTCCGTAGCACCTCGTCCCTCGGATGCACGGAGCCCATCGTCTCTCTCCCGTGTCGTCCTTCTCGCTAGCTGCATCTTTTGCTCGACTCCCTATGCTCCTAAGCTCCTACACACTTAGACACGAGGTTAAAACACCACAGGACCTAACTTAACTTGTTGATCACATCAAAACAACCTTGGGGTTCCAACAATCTCCCTCTTTTTGATGTGAACAACTTAAGTTAAGCCAGGGTAAATAGACATAGAAGTAAAATAGATAATATTGTAATAAAGTGCAAAAATAAAAAAATTGTAATCTACCTCCCTCTAGACTTAGCATTTTCCTTCTCCTCCTTTGATCACATAAAAAAATAGGATACCAAGAGAAACTCTAAGGGTAATAATTTTGAAAACCTTAAATTTTTTAAAATGATCAATATCATCAAAAATTTCTAATAACTTTAGAAAAAATTAAAATATTTTTGAGAACTTTTCTAAGAAAAAAAATTTAAAGCAAGAAAATTTTTCTAAGTTAAAAATTCTACAGTTAAAAAGAATTTTAAGTAATTAAAAAAAATATTTTTTTAAAAATTAAAGTATTATTTAATTTCAATTTTAATACTTTATTAGTAAGTTAATTAAACATTTTATTTCAATATAGTAACTTCCAGGCAGTGGCGAGACACTAGGCATTTTTGGTTATTAGAGCAACAACCACTTTCTTAGACAAAGCCTCACAAAGAAATTTAACGTTTAATTTTCTTGTTGAAAGCGCTAAGTCTAATTTAGAGTTTAGGTTAAACAAGACTTTGGAACCCAATATAGGTTCCAACCAATTGGATTAACCAAGAATTTCTTAGGGACATATTTTTTTGAAATAATCCTAAGTTATCCCTTGTGATATCTAAAATACCAATTTAGATTGTTGTATTTTCTAAAATTTATATTATGTGAACATGCATGATTTTTTAAGTTATCTACTTGTATTTTTAAATCATTATTTTCTAATTTTAATTTGTCTAATTCTTCTAATGGGCAAGATTTAGCTAAAATTATTTTTAAATTTTAATCTCTTTTTCTAACTTACAGCAATCCTTAGTTAACAATTTAACAAACTTAAATAATTTATCGGGAGGAAGATATCGTACCTGACTTACCTTGTCGATCTCATTATCCGTGCCTCCCCCTGAACTGCTGCTTTCTTTCGACGTAGCTCCCCCTTTATCGATGCTCTCGATGCTCATTTCGGACGAGCTTGAATCATAGTTCTCATCTTGATGACTTGCCATTAATGCAAGTCCGGAGAAGGCCTCGACTTCCGATTCGGACGACATATCGTCCCATGTCGTCTTCAGAGTCTTGTGCTTATTCTTTCGGACAAACTTCATTCCTTTGTCCTTGTCCTTGTTCCTTAGCTTGGGGCAGATGTCTTTGACATGCACTTCTTCGTTGCAGTGGTAGCATCGGATCATCCTTTTTTTCTACCCTGAGGATGGTTAGTTTTTCTAGACTTACATAATTTCTTAAATCGCCTTACCATCATTACCATTTCTTCATCGTCGAGAGAGGATTCTGACTCTTGTTCATCTCTCGTTGCCTTTAGGGCAATGTTGTGCTTCGGCTCCTTCGTACCTGCACATCTCAATTCATGCACTTCAAATGTGGAAAATAATTCTTATAAGGAAATAGTTTCTAAGTCCTTAAATATATAAAATGCATCTACTAGTGACGCCCATTTAGTATTTCTAGAAAATAAATTGAGTGTGTACCTTAGTGAATCTCGGTTACTTACCTTTTCTCCGAGATTTGAAAGTCTGGTGATAAGCTCCTTAATTCTCGAGTGTAGATGCGCAATTGTTTCGTGTTCTTCAAGTCTCAGGCTGGTGAACTGGTTGCGAAGTAAATCCCGTCTTGCGAGCTTGTCTTCGGACGTCCCTTCGTGCAGCTCAAGGAACTTTTCCCACAGTTCCTTTGCTGAGTCGTAGTTGCCGATCCGGTTGATTTCTTGTGGCGGAAGAGCGCTTAGCAGATGGAACTCTGCTTTACCGTTTGCCATGTAATCGTCCTGCTCCTTTTTTGTCCACTGGTATTTTTCTTTCCCTTTCGGTGCTATAAAACCGAACTCCATTATCAAAAGTAAATCACAATCCGTTTTGAAAAATACATGCATTCGCTTTTTCCATCTAGCGAACTCCCCCTCGAATTTTGGCGGGTATATGCTTGGTCCGACCATCGTCTTTGCTTTGATCGGCGATTAGTCCTTCTGTAGCGTCCTGACTCTTATACCACTTGTTGGACCGCGTTGGCCGGCTAGAGGGGGGTTGAATAGACCTAAAAAATACAAATATAAAATACTTTTCTCGAACTTATAACTTAAACACTTGCATAAAATTAAATAAAGAAAGCAATAAACTAAAAAAAGAAGCTCACAGACTTGACTTGGTTACCCTTTACATCGAGAGGAAAAGAAAGTTCATCTGCATCTTCAAATATAGTATCAAGTTTAAACTCAGACATAAAAATATCAAAGATCAAAAAATTTAGAAAATTGAAAGATGTATTAGAAGATATAGAGCAACAGTTAGATTCTCTACAAATTAGTGATAAAAAATAGATATGGTATTTGAAGTTGTTGTGTGTATATTTTAAAGGCTTGGTAATTTAGATATGCTGCTAGTAGTAGTAAATAAAACACAAACAAAGAAATACATGCTTCTGCAAATTAACTTTGTCGCCTTGGTTTGGGAGTCCTATAATCAATGAAACTACTTTCCATGTGAAGTTAATCTCCTTATTATGAAAGATAAAACATTTACCTTCAACGTCCTAATTGTCAAATATATTTTGTATAAAGTTTTAGATATTTACAATTTTAGGTATGACAATGACCCAAACAAATGACCTTCCATTTATCAACTCAATCCATCGGTCGTTTATGTTTAGTGGTGATAAAAAAAGCCTTGAAGTGAGGGTAATTATTTTTCCCATGCACTTTTTTATGATATGCACGGGAAACAAAATTTCTCAGGCTTCATTACAATGTTGTTAGTTTTTAACAATAATATGATATATTACAATGTTAGTTTTTAACCATAATATGATATATTATAATGTCTAGTAGTTGACTAATTGCTATAACGTGATTAGTAGCTACTACAACATGACTATTGATCATGTTGTAGCAGTTACGATCAAGTAGCTACTACAACGTGATAATAAGTAGGGTTTAACCACATTGTAGCAATCGTTAGGGTTTAACTAAATTGTAGCATCTACTGTCGAGTAGCTGCTATAACGTTACAATCTTTTTTTAAAATCCTTATTCCTTGAAAGTATATCTTTAAAGCGAACACCTATAATCAGTTAACACCATTGTAGCACACTGGAGAAAAATCAAAATCCTAAAAAATCAAAACCCTAAACAAGAGGAGAAAAATCAAAACACTAAACCCTAACGAAATACTTATGATGGAGGCGAAGCTTTGGAGGAGAAAATGAGTTGTCACAGTGAGGTTGATAGATGACAACACCATTGGCCACTGATCTACTTTCAATGAGAATCTTTCAAAATATTTGTTGCACGCCCGATTTAGGTTATAACTTTGGCAAAATCATAATTGCACAGTATAATTTCATTTTTTACTTTATAGTAGCTACCTGATTGATAGCTCCTACACATTGTAGCAGTTAAAACTTAAATTATAAAAACGTTAAAATGAATCAAATAAGTGAACTATAATATTGGATATAAAAATGATAACAAGACAAATATTAATGTCTATTAACTAATTTGAACTGTTTTAGTAGCTGCTACATGTTGTGGCAGTTCAGGCATGTACGTTATAGTATAAATCCTAATAATATATATTGGAATGAGAGGGAATTACAACTTAAATGAAATGACTAACCATCCAATGAATTGTGAAAAATAATGTTTGACAAATTTCTGCAAATTATATAACCAAAAAATGGTAAGAAAAGGTTGTTTGGATTATCCAAGTAGTTGCTACAACGTGTAACAGCTAGCTGTCAAAGTAGTAGCTACAACGTGTGCCAATTAGTTGTCGAAGTAGTAGCTACAACTTGTAGCAGCTAACTGTCCAAGTAGCTGCTACACATTATAGTGGCTAGGGATTTTACGTTATATTATAAGTCCTAATAATATATTAGGATTAGAGGAAATTACAACTTAAATTGAAACGACTTACCATCGAATCAATTGTGGGAAATCGAAATAACTTAAATTGGCAAGTTTGCTGCAAATTATATAACTAAAAAAAATTAAATTTTATCAAAAAAAGATTATTAACATTGTAAGATTGTACGTTGTAGGCTTCAAAATCTTTTATTGCATTCTCTTTACTCTTAAAGGACTGTGTATAGCGCCCTTAAAACAATTAACTTATGTAGATGCTTCTATCTAGGTGTCATAAGCATTCGATTGGCGCCCAATAAAGACAACATATCTTTTCTCCTATATTAATTAAATAGTTCATTTAGAATCACATAAAAAATATATTAGGATTAGAGAGAATTACAACTTAAAATGAAACGATTTATCAAGTAGCTGGTACACATTGTAGCAACTAAATGCCCAAGTAGCTGCTACAACGGTGTAGCAGGCGTTGAGCTTTATGGTTGTAGCATAAATTCTAATAATATATTAGGATTAGAGGGAATTACAACTTAAAATGAAACAATTTATCATTTGTTATGAAATATGAGAAATGATGTTTGGGAAGTTCTCTACAAATTATATAATCAAAAAATGATAAGAAAATGTTATTTGGACTGTCCAAATAGCTGCTTAATGTTGTAGCAGCTAGGGTTGGTACATTGTAGGATAAGTCTTAATAAAAAAAAATTGTACAAAGCTGAAAGCAGACAATGGAGTGGAAAGGCTTACCATCAAGAATGGAGAGGGGTGTTAAGTAAAGCAGCATAAGCTATGTTTGTGGTGGGAGTTTGGGGAGCTTTCAGTTTGCTCGAGAACAAGCATGCGACTGTAAGTTGTGCTTAGCTTGCAGTGCCTTTGCTTTGCTTGCCAGCAGGAGCAAGATGAGATGGAAGACAATGATGATGGAAGGAACGAGAGCGAGAGCGAGGGAAATTTAGATTTGAGAACAAGTCGAGCCACACATTTTGTATAGAAGGTGGAAGGGTAGAGAGAATAAAAAGAATATTTTTTTACAAAGAAATTGAGTTGGCAACGCCACCTACGCGAGTCACTCATGGTCATGCATGAAGTGTCAGACAATATATCATTTCTGTGTGTGTATGCATATATTGTTGGTCTCTTGCAACCAACAAGAGAAAGGGGGGGGGGATGAATTGCCCTGCAAAAAATAAACAATAATACCTTTCTCAACTTAATCGGGCTTTATTAATTACACAATTAAATAAAATATAAAGCAATAAAACAAGTACGAGGAAAATGAATTTTTTACTTGGTTGGCAATCAACGGACTGTTACTCTAAGAAATGTAAGCTTACTATTAAAATCTCCTTCTTGAACAGAACGTCGGAGGCGGAGAAGCCTCGTACACGACAATAATGCTTATAAATGAAAAACTGAAAGAGAATTGAAGTATAGAGTATGTTGTTCTGAAAGGAAAAGAACAAAGCTCTATTTATAATCCACTGGTCGAAACTGATAGTTGCTGACATGGCATGGTCAGAGCGCTTAGAAGGGCTCTCGGCGCCTGAGTGTGGATAAAAGTTTATTCATGTGGCAAATGTTGCGCAATGACTGAAAGATAAAATCTTATTTGGTCCAGGCGCTTGGAACAACTCTGGGCACCTGGACCGCCTTCAAGTAGGGGTGCCTCGCCGAGGCAGTCCGACTGGATCAAATTGGTTTGGGCGCCTAGAGTAGCTCCAGGTGCCCGGACTTCGGGTGCCCAAACCAGAAAGTCAACTCCATGTTGACTTTTTATTCGATTCTTCCACTTCGGCTCCGCTCGCTTGGATGATTTCGGCCATCTGGAATAGGGCATACCCGAACCCCATTTTCCGACCTTCTCGAGCAACCTTTTGCTCCAGCTTCTCGTCTCTTGGAAATACCAACACTTACTTCTCGTCCGCAGTATACTCTTCCGCAACGCTTTATCTCTCGAACGCACCGAGCCCATCAACTCTCTCCCGTGCTGTCCTTCTTATTAGCCGCGTCTTTTGCTCGACTTTCTATGCTCCTAAGTTCTTGCACACTTAGACACAAGAATTAACCACAATAGGACCTAACTTGATTTGGTTTATCACATTAAAACTACCAAGGGATTGATTGTTGGTGCAATTATCTTGGGTCAAGGTTGACCAGATTGACTAAGCTTGAGTTTGCTCAAGTTTGAATTTTGATGTTTGGATTTCGATGTTTGATAATATATGGAGATTGCAGTTGCAATTGTTCGTGTGTGAAGATTGGTCAAGTAGGTCAAGGTTGACTAAATACTTGATTGAAAAGTCCTAACTAGAGATTAGGTAAGGGCAAGTCCAACGGGAAGATTGATAGAAGATGAAAATCTAGGTGGGTCAATATTGACTGAACACTTGGTGTTGAAAGTCCTGATGAGTGAAGCTAGATAGATGGAAAGTCCTAATGAGTGAAGCTCGGTAGATGGAAAATTCTGGTGAGTGAAGTCAGGTGAAAGCTCTAGTGAGTGAAGCTAGGTAGAAGGAAAGTCTTGATGAGTGAAGCCAAACATATGGAGGTCCAGGTGAGTCAAGGTTGACCGAACATCTGGCGTTGGGAAGCCTAAGTGGGTCAAGGTTGACTGAACATTGGCATGAGATGAGAAGTCCAAGTGGGTCAAGGTTGATCGAACACTTGGCATGAGATGGTAAGTCTAAGTGGGTCAAGGTTAACTGGACATTTGACACAAGGAGAAAAGTCCAAGTGCGTCAAAGGATTGACCGGACACTTGGTGAAGAAGTCCTAGTAGGTCAAAACTGACTAGATGCTAGGTAATGAGGAGTCTCAACAGATCAAGGTTGACTAGATATTGGATAAGGGAACCTTAGACTTCGATTGGGAAGTTAGGCTTGGTAATCGACTAGGTTAGTCTATTATCGTAGCTTAATCGATTAAGGTAATCTATTAAGCTTGAAAATGCGAGAGAGGCTCTCTAATCGATTGGTGTAATCGATTAGGACACCGTAAGCAATTAGGGTAATCGCTTACGGTGTTTTTTGTGTCGAACAAAATGTTTCTGTTCGAAATTTAAGCGATCAGGTTAATCGCTTATGCTGGTTTTCGTGAAAAGTACAAAGAGGTTGGTAAGATATTAAGCAGGGAAGCTTAATCGCTTATGGACTGTTCTCGCGTAAACAAAAAGGTTCTTAATTGATTCGGCTAATCTATTAAGAACACTTAAGTAATTAGAGTAATTGCTTAAGGTTAAAAATATAGCCGTTATCAGCCCGATATAAGGAATTCACGTGGACAGTCTTCGGATCGCTCATTCCACTCTCCTGCTATTCTTCTCAGGTGATCACCGCCAGTTCTTGAGGCTTCTTGGAGAAAAGTGTTGCTCCACTTCCAAGGTCAAGAGACATTCCAAGACAAGAAGAAGTAAGAAGCTAGAGTTTCAACTGTTGTAATCTTGTAAGAGTTTATATTGTATTAGTTTCTTTTGTTCTTCTTCTTGTATCTTTGTATTGAGAGTTTTGTACAATGCTTCTCTGCCTCCGAAGTGTTTCCGAGAAGGAGTGTAGTCATAGTGAATGTGTGAGTGAGGGTCGGATTCTTAGATTAGTCACATCTTCTTGAGGTGGATACCAAGTAAATCTTTGGTATTAGCATTGGGAGCTTGCTTCGAGTCTATTCCGCTGCAAATCATTGTCATCGAAGCATGACAAGTTATTCACCCCTCCCCTCTAGCTCCGAAGTGTCCCAACATTGATCACATCAAAACTTGACTTGGATAAGTTGTGTGTGTATATATATATACATGTAAAGTGGTGCTGTTCTTTAAAGACCAGTACCAACATTAGTGTTGGTCTTTTTAAGACTAGCACTAACGCTGTTTTAAAATTAGCACCAGTCAATGCCACATTGGTGTTGATCTTTAAAGACCAGAACCAATTCTGATTTTAAATTAATACCAGCCTATTAGAGTGCATACTAAAAGCCTAGTTTTTTGTAAACATTTATTTTGAAATAAAGAATCACATTGGTCAAATGTCTACATTTATATGCTAAGTGTAGTTGTTCAATTAATTTATATTATAGATAACATGGTGTGTGGTGTCACACACAGAAGATCATGTTATCAATTCCTTATAAATTATAAACAGTAGCTCACGACTAAGATGGATAGGAACAAACCATTAGTATAATTTGGTATTAATTTATCTTGACTATAAAATTAAACTAATATACTCTGAGTGTATTGAGCATGACCATTTAGGTAAGTTCTTTTTATACTGACTGCATAAAAGAACAAGACCTTTGTTATTATGGAAATAACAAGACCTTTGTTATTATACTGACTGCACAACGGAAATAAGCAAAAAGAAAACTGATGCAAGGAAAAGAAACAACCCATCACTAACACAACAAGGATGTACGAGGTTCGGGGATAATTTGCCCCTACTCCTCGGCGTGTCCGTAAGGTGGACGATCCCTTGATCTTTCGGTAGATCACACCCCGGACAAATTCCGACTAAGTATTTCTGCTTCTCGGTGGAATAACCTCTCCATAAAGTCTCAGAAAAGATTTGAAATGAAGCACAAGACTTACAGAGTTTAGTGGCTAAAAGGAATGAACAATAAACTGACAGCCACGATGAAAGCAAAACACAGAGACAGAAGAAGTTCCTCAGCCAAGAGCTCAAACACATAGCCTCTTGCTTGATCGACAGAGAGTTTTTCAAAATCTTCTCATATCAAAACCTCTCTTCTTCCTTCTTCTTATCCCTATGCTTTCTCACTGTCTTCAGCCAGAGCCGAATCACTGTCACCTATATCGAATCACTGCGACCAACTCAGGCGTCGCCAATCACTCTTCCTCCTCATCTGGTTCTCTGAACTCACACCAATACCATCCATGGTCTTCACTGGTGTCTCTGAGCTCGAACCAATAAGCAAGAGTCAAGCTGTTGCCAACTGATCGCAGCCAGTGAACGTTGACGCTCCAATTGCACAATTTGTAGCGAAACACAGCAGAAAGAGCACTTGGACTTATTCTTCTGATGGAGCTTAGTTTGAATTCAAGCATTGGCATGACACCTGCAATCTGTAACTCAAAAAGCTTACAGCAGATGGTTAGATAAGATGAATCAGAAATCGCAGAGAAATATCAGAAGATAAACGACATCGTTGTGGATCGGTCAACAGATCGATCCATAGCTCTCTGGACCGATCAGGACATATCCTGATCGGTCTGGGAGGCTTCTGATCGGTCTGTGGACCGATCAGCCTATAGGTGGATCGGTCCACAGACCGATCCCCTATAGTCCTCTGAATCCTTCGCTTCCTTCTGATCGGTCTACAGACCGATCAGATAACTTACAGTGATCTACTGTTTGGTTACTGATCGATCACTAGACCGATCAGATAACCCACAGAAAGCTACTGTGTGGTTACTGATCGGTCACGAGACCGATCAGATGACTAAGGTATCACTGGATCGGTCGACAGTCCGATCCAGACAGCCAAAGTATCACTGGATCGGTCAACAGACCGATCCAATGCCTCTGTTGGTTTTAGCGCTTCCAGCCCTAAACCCTAACATCTTCCTAGTCCAGAGAACGAGCTACCGAGCCCTCTCTGACCTAGTCTGGAGAACAAGCTACCGATCCCTCTCCGACTTCCATGTCCGGGTCAGAGAACAAGCTACCGAGCCCTCTCTGACCTAGTCTGGAGAACGAGCTGCCGAGCCCTCTCCGACTTCGTCCGGTCTAGAGAACGAGCTACCGAGCTCTCTCTGACCTAGTTCGGAGAACGAGCTGCCGAGCCCTATCCGACTTCGTCCGGTCCAGAGAACGAGCTACCGAGCCCTCTCTGACCTAGTCCGGAGAACGAGCTACCGAGCCCTCTCCGACTTCGTCCGGTCCAGAGAACGAGCTACCGAGCCCTTTCCGACTTCGCGTGCCAAGTATCCGTATTTGGACTTTTATTCTCCACATGATCAACCTTGATCATTAATCAGTCTGAGTTTAATTAATATCTGATACAAACTTAAATCAGTGTCAACATCAAAACAACAGCCAGGTCAGACTGTATTAACAATCTCCCCCTTTTTGTTGTTTGACAACACAATTTAAGTTTAGATCAGAAATGTTCATATTTCCCTAATTTTAGGGGAATCAAGATCCTCCCCCTAAGACAGATACAACACCATGTAAGGATAGGGGAATCAAGATCCTCCCCCTAAAACCAAACTTTCATTTATCTCTAAACTTAGTTATCTTCTCCCCCTTTGTCAAACACCGAAAAGGTGCGAATTAGGAAAGAAAATGTTAAAGGACTCCCCCTTAACCCATACTGTCTTTTTCTTAATCCACCTAGAATGCCCTCTAAGTGTATTATAAGACAGTAATAAAGAAATAAGAGACATACAAGACATGACATATGAACAGCATATTAATAGCCAATAGGAAGTGAAACATAAGCAAAAAAATGAGCAGCATAAATATATAAAATCAGCAAGTATCCAGGTCAGACATAAGTATCCAACCAACAACATCCAAAACATAGATAATCAAAATGACAACATAGAACAATGTGTATCAATCAACCTCCTCATCATGAGGAGCATCAGCATCATCAGCTGGAGGAGTGGGTTCCTGAGGTGGCATGCCGCTGCTCGAGGATGGATAGCCCGGGAAATACTGCGGAGGTGGGTATCTGGCCATCCATCCCATAATCGCCTGATGTGTCGCCAACTGCTGACTGCGTAAATCATCGTAGCGCTGATCAATCCGAACGCGCAGCCCGTGGAGCTCAGCAACCAGCAGCTCATCGTGTCGATCAATGCGACTCTCTAGCTCGGCGATCTGCCAGCGCAGATCAGGATCTGCCTCTCCATCGTCAGCAGCAGCAGCAGGAGGAGCAGCAACAGGAGCAGCCGCAACCTGTCGTGGAGGTGCCCGTGGTAGCTCACCTAGTGCTCTCCCATCCTTCCACCGAACCTCCCCATTCTGTCCTATGATGCCAGACTTGGAAAATGCCCGTTTCCCAAGTCTGCAGTCCTGCCTGACCATCTTGACTATTCTACCCTTGGAGACATCAATCTGAAGGGTCTCGAGCCAATCTGTAATTATATGCCCATAAGGCATATAAACCGTGAAGCTGTTTGGCTCACTATAGGAGATGATCGAAGAATAGATGCTAGACATGATGTCAAAGTCGAGACACCGACGCAATCCATAAAGCATCAGGCAATGATATGGTCGGATCTCAGACAAGGGTTTAGATGTGATTGGCATAAGGCAGTTCGTGACAATCTTAAAAAGAATGTAATCTGGGGCAGATAATCTCAAGGCTGCAAAAGTAGGAAAATCAACATCTAACTCATCTAGTCCACCCGGTCTAGGATGGCCAAAGAAATACTCATAAATGGAGTCAGATGAGATATCAAAGGGAGAAGGTAAGGGGTCTGGTAAGTTAGGATATATGGAAAATACATTTCCAGAACACCTATGGCAAGCTAGATAATCAAAGAACGCTGAGAAACTGAAATCAAGAGTCTGCTTAGCAACTTTTGTTTTATAACTTACATCATTAGTTTGATGAAGATTGTTATAAAACTCAGAGACTAAGTCATAATTGATATCTTGTTCTAAATAGACAAGTGAATCAAGTTTGTAATAGGCAATGATTTCAGATACAGATGGACAAAATTCGTCCATGAATTTTCGATCCACAGACCTACAAGGGAGCAATTTGAAGGTCCGTTGTTTAAAGGCTTGTTCAAAATGGTGATTTGGGAATCTCCCGGAGACAGATGGTTGAGGTCGGGAGGGAGCCTTAGACTTAGACTTCTCAGGCGACTTAGAGGTCCCTTCACCCACTTGTTTCTTCCTAAGGTTTAACAATGTGATACAATGGGGCAAATAAGTGAGCACCGGAGCCACCAACAACCGAAAGCCAAAACAAAATACACAGATACGGTGAGAAATGAAACTGAAATGCCAAGGTGAGTAGTTCTAGGGAAGTATGGAGTTACCTTGGTGCCATTGAAGTATCTTTTGGCTTTGGCTAGGGCTTCGGCGTGCAAAGAGAAGAGAAGAGATGAGGTGAAAGAAAGTGTCGGCTAGGGCTTCAGCGTGAAAGGAGAAGAGAAAGGATCGGGAAGATTTAAGAGAGATCGGTGTCCAGGTGTCGAAATGATCGGACGGCTGTCCGATCAGGAGATATCAGAAACTTCCTGATCGGTCACCAGTCCGATCAGGAAACCTCCTGATCGGTCTCTGGACCGATCAGGGAACCTCCTGATCGGTCTGTAGACCGATCAGAAAATGATCAGTAGCCTCTCTGCGTTCCAGACTGACCTGATCGGTTCCCGGACCGATCAGGGAACTCCTGATCGGTCTGTATATCGATCAGTAGGCTTCCTGGCGTACAAAACGAGCCTGAACGGTCCCTGGACCGATCAGATTACAAACAGAAGAGTCTGGAGAGATTTTTGGATCGGTCGACAGACCGATCCACCTTCTCCTGATCGGGCTGTAGACCGATCAGTGTCTGATACTGAAGTTTCTCCAGTAATTTCAGTAACTGAAATTCGTAGAGGTGTTCGATAATTCGTAGAAGTTTCTCCAGTAAAACTTCCAAATTCAGTACCTAGAACCTGAAGAATCGACAAGCATAACTATTTCCTAAAGATTATGGTCTGAAATTGTTTATAGCCCGAAAGTTTCAGACATTTAGAAAAACAGACAACTCAAGGCTTGAAAACTGAAGTTTTCGACCTTGTTATGTTCAGTTTCAAGTTTGTCAAAATATAATCAAATTGCTATCATTATTTCAAGGACTTGTCCTAGTTTCAATCAAAATCATGAAAAGTATCGGTCAAAGGTATCAAACAGTCCATCAACTAAAGTTACATAATTTCTAGGTAAAGGTCCAACCAAGTTTCCTTGGTTGGAATATATGAGTAAGATCTAGGAACCAAATACACATGAATTATGTAATGGTCTTTCCCATACTCAATTTATGTCTCGTCAACCTAATTATTCAAGGGAAGCATGATACATTTTAAATAATTCGGCTGATCCTAGCATCTCACCCCATTTCTAGCAAAAAAAAAATAATTTGTTAAACCTTATAGTTTGTGTGAGATGTTCCCAAGTTGCCCAAATTAATTTCCGATTTTTCTCTTGTTGTTTTAATTGTCCTTATTGATCATGATGAGATCCTAATGGCCTATTGAGCCAAACACATTCCCAATTCTCTTCTCAAATGACTAAATTCATTTTCCGGAAGAGGTTTGGTGAAAATATCGGCTAGGTTTGACTTTGACTCAACATATGTGAGTGCAATGTCTCCCCTAGCTACGTGATCTCTAATGAAGTGATGACGCACTTCAATATGTTTGGTCCTTGAATGATGAACTAGATTTTTTGTTAGGTTTATTGTGCTAATGTTATCACACAACACTTGCACTCCCTTATATGAAAGCCCATAATCTTCTATGGTGTGGATCATCCACAACAATTGTGATACATTCTCTCCCATGGCAATGTATTCAGCCTCGGTTGTGGAGAGAGCAACGCAATGTTGCTTCCGACTTGACCAACTAACCAATGATGAACCTAAAAATTGGTAACCCCCACTAGTGCTTTTCCGATCCAATTTGCACCCAACATAATCGGAGTCGGTATAACCTATCAAATCAAAAGACTCAGTACGAGGGTACCAGAGACCTACTCTAATTGTGCCCTTAAGGTATCTCAGAATTCTCTTAACTGCAATTAAATGAGATTCCTTGGCACATACTTGATATCTAGCGTACATGCCCACAGCAAAAAGTATGTCCGGTCGACTAGCTGTGAGATATAGAAGACTATCGATCATGCTTCTATATTGCGTTAGATCAACTGGTTTTCCATTCTCACATTGTCAAGGCGAGTGTTCGTCGCCATTGGAGTGGATACTTCCTTAGAGTCACTCATTTTGAATTTCTTGAGCATCTCTTGAGTGTATTTTGTTTGATGGACATAGATGCCATCTCGAGTTTGTTTGATTTCAAGTCCAAGGAAGAATGTCAATTCTCCCACCAGACTCATCTCAAACTCACTTTCCATGTGAGTGATAAATTCATTCAAATAACCCTTGTTATTTGAGCCACAAATTATGTCATCGACATACACCTGGGCTACAAATATGTTTTCACCATCTCTACGCAGAAATAGTGTTGGGTCTATTTGACCTCTTACAAAACCCTTTTCTAGTAAGTAAGTTGACAACCTTTCGTACCATGCTCGAGGTGCTTGTTTAAGCCCATAAAGAGCTTTCTTGACCTTGTACACGTGGTTTGGAGCTTCGGTATTCACAAACCCCGGTGGTTGTTCAACATAGACCTCTTCTTTAATGAAATCGTTTAAGAAGGCTGATTTAACGTCCATTTGATAGAGTTTGAAGCCTCTATGTGCAGCAAAAGCTAGCATTAGACGAATGGACTCTAATCGGGCCACGGGAGCATAAGTCTCATCATAATCGAGACCTTCGACTTGACTATAGCCCTTGGCTACAAGTCTTGCCTTGTTTCTTATGACTTCTCCCTTTTGGTTTAACTTATTTTTGAAGACCCATTTGGTTCCAATAATGGTGGTCTTCTTAGGTCTAGGAACTAAGTCCCACACTTGGCTCCTTTCAAATTGACCTAACTCATCTTGCATAGCTATGATCCAATCAAGATCGTGCAATGCCTCATCAACTAATTTTGGTTTGATTTCTGAGATCAAGGCGACCTCATTAGACTCATTTCTAAAGAATGATCTAGTCCTAACCCCTTGTTGAATGTCTCCCACAATCTGGTCTTGGGGATGACTAGAGGCTATCCTAGATTGCCTTGGTGTTGGCGGTGCCTCATGAGTGGTCTCACTAGACACAGGTAAGGGCTCAATATCAAGCAAAGGATCAGACTGAGCCCTCTCTTGCCTTTGCTCATCATCATCGGAGTCAATTTCGACTCTTTCTATGTTTTGATCATTTAAACTTAGATTTCTAAGTTCAAATTGAATTTCTCCTACATCCCTTGATTGATCATTTGATTTAGGAATCTCTTCAAATGCTACATCCGAGGACTCTTCAATCAATTTAGTCCTATTGTTGTAGACTCGATAGGCTTTGCTGATGAGAGAGTACCCGACTAGTATCCCTTCGTCAGCTTTAGCCGTGAACTTTCCAAGATGATCCTTGGTGTTCAAGATAAACACTTTACAACCAAACACCCTAAGATGTTTAATTGTAGGGGGTCTCCCAAACCAAAGTTCATGGGGAGTCTTTCCTAAAAACCTATGTATCAAGACTCGGTTTTGCACATAACAAGCGGTATTTACAGCTTCAGCCCATAAGTAGCTCGGTAGTGAGTACTCATTGAGCATGCTTCGTGCAGCCTCTTGCAAGACTCGGTTCTTTCTCTCCACAACCCCATTTTGTTGTGAGGTCCTTGGAGTAGAGAACTCATGCCTATATCCTTTTTCTTGACAAAATTCTAAAAATCTATAGTTTTGAAATTCTCCACCATGATCACTTCTAATTATTTTAATTGTTGTTGATTTTTCATTTTCAGTTCTTCTACAAAAGGAAACAAAAATATCTATGATTTGATCCTTATTTTTCAAAAAGAAAGTCCATGTATATCTAGTAAAGTCATCAATGATCACTAAGCAATATCTACTTCCATTCAATGAAATGACATTACTACAATCAAATATGTAACGACCCGGCCCTCTTGGCCCATTTGGTGGCCCATTTGGCGACCCTCGGGTCGTCGACCGTCGACCCTTATGTCGTCGGCCCATTTGGCGACCTCTCATGTCGTCGACCGACGACCCTTGGTCGTGCCGTTACTCACTAGGACTTTCCACCCCCCCCGGGATTCGAACTCTAAACCTCCAGGCTTAAGTATTAGAGTTTATGAATCCTGGTAACCAAGTGAGATGATCTCACTTGGTTACCAGGATTCATAAACTCTAATACTTAAGCCTGGAGGTTTAGAGTTCGAATCCCGGGGGAGGCAAAGCCAGGCAGTGAAAAGTCCTAGTGAGTAACCAAGACGATCGCAAATGAGAGGTCGACATAAGGGTCGACGACGACATTCCCGAGGGTCGCCAAACGGGCCGCCAAATGGGCGTTCTGTAACGCCCTTATGTCTTCGGCCCGTTTGGCGACCTCTCATGTCGATGTCGTCGGCCCATTTGGCGACTTCTAATGTCGTCGACGTGTCGTTACTCACTAGACTTTCCACTGGCGGTGGATTTTGCCTCCCGATTCGAACTCTAAACCTCCGGGCTTAAGTATTAGAGTTTATGAATCCCGGTAATCATGTTACCAGGATTCATAAACTCTAATACTTAAGCCCGGAGGTTTAGAGTTCGAATCTGGGGGACCAGCTAGTGGAAAGTCCTAGTGAGTAACCACATGGCCAAGGGTCGTCGATCGACGACATGAGAGGTCGCCAAATGGGCCGACGACATAAGTCGACGACCCGAGGGTCGCCAAATCCGCCAAATGGGCCAAGAGGGCCGGTCGTTACAATAAAAGGCGCCTTTTGGCGCCCGTTTGGCGACCCTCGGGTCGTCGTCGACCCTTATGTCGTCGACCCATTTGGCGACCTCTCATGTCGTCGACCATCGACCCTTATGTCTTTTACTCACTAGGACTTTCCACCCACCAGGGTTTTGCCTCCCCGGTGATCTCACTTGGTTACTGTGATTCATAAACTCTAATACTTAAGCCCGGAGGTTTAGAGTTCGAATCACGGGAGGAAAAATCCATTGCCAGGTGGAAAGTCTAGTGAGTAACGACACGGCCAAGACGACATGAGAGGTCGCCAAATGGACCGACGACATAAGGGCCGATGGTCGACGACCCGAGGGTCGCCAAATGGGCCAAGAGGGTCGGGTTGTTACAATAAAAAAATCTCACTTGGTTACCAGGATTCATAAACTCTAATACTTAAGCTTAGAGGTTTAGAGTTCGAATCCTGGGGGAGGCAAAAATCCACTGCCAGGGGTGGAAAGTCCTAGTGAGTAACGACACGGCCAAGGGTCGTCGGTCGACGACATGAGAGGTCGTCAAATGGGCCGACGACATAAGGGCCGACGGTCGACGACCCGAGGGTCACCAAATGGGCCGCCAAATGGGCCAAGAGGGCCGGGTCGTTACAAAATAAGTCCATATGCAATAAATCTAAAGCAGTAGATGTACTTATAGCGCTTTTACCTTTATGAGACACTTTTGTTTGCTTACCCTTTTGACATGCATCACATAATTTTGTCTTTTGGTACTTGATGCTTGGTAAGTCTCGCACTAATCCTTTGTTGGCTAGCTTTCGAATATTCTTCATGTTTACGTGGGCCGACCTCCCATGCCACAACCATGATTCTTCTTCTTTTGACATGAAACACTTAGCAGAGGCATTAGTAGCACTTTTAAAAGATACTTGATAAATGTTATCCACCCTTGTGCCTACTAGTACTGTGTCAAGTGTGTCAATGTGTTTGACCATTGACTTGAATGAAACTCAATTGTGTAACCTGTATCACATAATTGGCTGACACTTAGGAGATTAAAGGTCATCCCCTTGACTAGAAGGACATTTTTGATTTGGAGACATTCGGATATATGAATATCTCCAACTCCTATAACCTTAAGGCTACCATTATTACCAAAGGACACATTACCTCTATTTTTGTTTTGAAGGGTAGTAAAGAGTGACTTGTCCCCGGTCATGTGCTTGGAGCATCCACTATCAACAAACCAAGTTGATAGATACTCCCCCTTGACAAATGCCTACAAGATACGAAAGATAGATGTTTTAGGTACCCAAATTTTGGGACCTAATGCATCTACAATGAAAGACCTAGGAACCCATGCCTTGGTCACACCCTTCCTAGTCTCATGAACCCTAGAAGCATGTGATCTATGAAATTGGGTTCTAGACACTAGGGAAATGAAACTAGACTCCTTAGGTTGATATCCTAACCCAACCTTATTGTAGACCGCCCTTTGGGCATTTATAATCATATCTAAGGTCTTAGAGCTAGTTGAGAATTTCTCAAGCATTTTCTTGAGTTTCTCAACTTCACTCTTTAAGGCTTTGTTTTCATCCTCAAGAAGCTCTTGATGTAGGTCATCAACCTCATCTTCCCTAAGAGTCTTCAAGTGTTTTACTTCATCTTTTAATGATTTGATTTCAGTTTTTGATTTCTTAAGCAAAGTAGATAAATGAGCAATAGTTCTGTAGCATTTTTCTAAGTGAGGAGAAGTTATCTCTTCATCATCTGAAGATGATGAAGCCGCGGCTGATGTATCACTTCCGGAATCCGATTCCTCCCTTGCCATGGGCGCTAATTGACGAGTGCTTTTCTCCTTCTTCTCTTCCTCCGATGAGCTTGAGGAGGATTCATCCCAAGTAGCTTTGAGAGCTTTCTTCTTCTTGGCCCTTTCCTCCTTCTTCTTGAGTTTTGGACACTCGCTCCGATAGTGTCCTTTCTTGCTACACTCATAACACGTAACATTAGTCTTATCAATGTTTTGATCAATAGACTTACCTTTTCCTTTGTATCTCCGGCTCCTTCTCATGATTCTCCTTATGAAGTTGGCCATCTCACTTGATGAAGATCCACCTTCATCATCGGACTCGGAGGAGGATGAGGATGTAGGAGTCTCTATCTCCTTCTTCTTTTCTTTCTTCCTTCTTCCATCCTTGCTCTTTTCTCCTGCAACTAAGGCAATACCTTTCTCTTTTTGACCCTTGTTAGCAAGTTCATGAAGTTCCATTTCACAAAAGAATTCATCTAATTTAACAATTGAAAGGTCCTTGGAGACCTTGTAGGCATCTACCATAGATGACCACAAGGCATTCCTCGGAAAGGCTTTGAGAGCGTACCTTACAAGATCGCGATTCTCTACGCGTTCATCTACAGAATGAAGACCATTGATGATCTCTTTGAACCTTCCGTGTAGTTCACTTACCGTTTCGTTCTCCTTCATGGTGAAATTTTGTAGTTGGTTTAGGAACAAGTCTCTCTTGGCAATCCGAGAGTCTCGGATTCCTTCTTGGAGCTCGATGAGCTTGTTCCACAAATCTTTTGCGCTCACAAATGGACCTACCTTGACAAGTTGGTCTTTGGCTATCCCACATTGTAGAGTGACCACCGCCTTGACATCAGCTTATCCTTTGCGAGTTTGCTCGGCGGACCACCTTGACGACTCTAGTTCCTTACCTTCTTTGTCCTTCGGAGGTGTGAACCCTTCCTTGACCGAGAACCACATGGAGATGTCGGTCTTGAGATAATACTCCATACGACTCTTCCAATATTGGAAGTCCGCTCCGTCGAAGTAGGGTGGACGATTGGTGCTAAAACCTTCCTTCATAGCCATCTTCTTGCTCTTTAGGGTGTTAATCCGGATGAAGAGTGCCTTGCTCTGATACCACTTGTTAGGACCTTCGGATGGCTAGAGAGGGGGGTGTGAATAGCCTCCACTAAAAACTCAATTAATTCCTCACAAAAGCTTGTTAGCACAGCGGAAATAAGCAAAAAGAAAACTGATGCAAGGAAAAGAAACAACCCACCACTAACACAACAAGGATGTACGAGGTTTAGGGATAACTTGCCCCTACTCCTTGGCGTGTCCGTAAGGTGGACGATCCCTTGATCTTTCGGTAGATCACACCCCGGACAAATTTCGGCTAAGTATTTCTCCTTCTCGGTGGAGTAACCTCTCCACAAAGTCTCAGAAAAGATTTGAAATGAAGCACAAGACTTACAGAGTTTAGTGGCTAAAAGGAATGAACAATAAACTTACAGTCACGATGAAAGCAAAACGCAGAGACAGAAGAAGTTCCTCAGCCAAGAGCTCAAACACACAGCGTCTTGCTTGATCGACAGAGAGTTTTTCAAAATCTTCTCATACCAAAACCTCTCTTCTTCCTTCTTCTTATCCCTCTGCTTTCTCACTGTCTTCAGCCAGAGCCGAATCACTGTCACCTGTATCGAATCACTGCGACCAACTCAGGCATCGCCAATCACTCTTCCTCCTCATCTGGTTCTCTGAACTCACACCAATACCATCCATGGTCTTCACTGGTGTCTCTTAGCTCGAACCAATAAGCAAGAGTCAAGCTGTTGCCAACTGATCGCAGCCAGTGAACGTTGACGCTCCAATTGCACAATTTGCACCCGAAACACAGCAGAAAGAGCACTTGGTCTTATTCTTCTGATAGAGCTTAGTTTGAATTCAAGCATTGGCACGACACCTGCAATCTGTAACTCAAAAAGCTTACAGCAGATGGTTAGATCAGATGAATCAGAAATCGCAGAGAAATATCAGAAGACAAACGACATCGTTGTGGATCGGTCAACAGACCGATCCATAGCTCTCTGGACCGATCAGGACATATCCTGATCAGTCTGGGAGGCTTCTGATCGGTCTGTGGACCGATCAGCCTATAGGTGGATCGGTCCACAGACCGATCCCCTATAGTCCTCTGAATCCTTCGCTTCCTTCTGATCGGTCTACAGACCGATCAGATAACTTACAGTGAACTACTGTTTGGTTACTGATCGGTCACTAGACCGATCAGATAACCCACAGAAAGCTACTGTGTGGTTATTGATCGGTCACGAGACCGATCAGATAACTAAGGTATCACTGGATCGGTCGACAGTCCGATCCAGACAGCCAAAGTATCACTGGATCGGTCAACAGACCGATCCAATGCATCTGTTGGTTTTAGCGCTTCCCAGCCCTAAACCCTAACGTCTTCCTGGTCCAGAGAACGAGCTACCGAGCCGTCTCTGACCTAGTTTGGAGAACAAGCTACCGAGCCCTCTCCGACTTCCATGTCCGGGTCAGAGAACGAGCTACCGAGCCCTCTCTGACCTAGTCTGGAGAACGAGCTGCCGAGCCCTCTCCGACTTTGTCCGGTCCAGAGAACGAGCTACCGAGCCCTCTCTGACCTAGTCCGGAGAACGAGCTGCCGAGCTCTCTCCGACTTTGTCCGGTCCAGAGAATGAGCTACCGAGCCCTCTCTGACCTAGTCCGGAGAACGAGCTACCGATCTCTCTCCGACTTCGTCCGGTCCAGAGAACGAGCTACCGAGCCCTTTCCGACTTCGCGTGCCAAGTATCCGTATTTGGACTTTTCTTCTCCACATGATCAACCTTGATCATTAATCAGTCTGAGTTTAATTAATATCTGATACAAACTTAAATCAGTGTCAACATCAAAACAACAGCCAGGTCAGACTGTATTAACATCTAGGAGACCCTTGGTGGCCGGATTTTGCTTGGAGAAGAAGTAGAGAAAGGGGGCTTTGTTTCTTTGCATCCCTTGGAGCTCAGCTGGTGGTCGAAGTTCTTCAACTCAAGGAGTTTGTTGTTGGCCAAAACTTGATTGGAGAAGAAGGAGGTTTGGGTGGATTCTTGTTTCGGTAGATCTGTCTTTCACACAACGTCCGAGATAAGAAGAGGAATACGACAGAAGATCGTGAGGTCTATAAGCTATAAAAGGTATAACTAGTTATTAGTTTCCACATCATAACTAGTTCATCCTTTTATTTAGATCTTGAAATACCAAACACAAGAGACTAATGAATCTAGGTAATCGAATTTATGTTTTCGATTTTGTGTTTCTTTTATTTTTCGAACTTGTGATTCGATTGTTCTTTTTGGTTAAACCTAGTGTTACTATAAGGAAATTAAATATTAAATTTCGTTGAAAGGCTTTGTCTAGGAAGTGGTGGATGCTCCCATACCCAAGAAGGCCTAGTGTCTCGCCATGTTTAACTTGGAAGCCGATTTCTGAAATTAATATTTAATTGAATGTGTAACATGAGTGGATTTGGATCAATAATGTTAAGCATCGTTTGCGATCCAAGTCTAAACCACTTAGAACAGATAAGTTGAATTTGAAATCAATAATGTTAAGTTCCGTTTGCGATTCCAAATTTAATTTCTAAAGAACACAATAGGTTGTTAGGAATAATTCAAGACTTGTACAAAATTTTATACAAGGGAATCGGTACGATATTTCGAGTAGCAACCAACATAGTCAATACCACGGTGGTGCTGGTCTTGAAGACCAACACTAGAACCTTTATGCTGGTCCTGCACTAGTCTTGTGTTGGTCCTGCACTAGTCTTCAAGACCAGTATTAGTGCAAATTAGCACCAATGTGGTTTTTAAAAAGAAACAAGTCTACACCACGCTGGTTTGGGAGGTTTTTAAAAATCAGTACCAACGCTAGTTTGAAACTAACACCAGCCTACACCACGTTGCTAGTGTTGATCTTGAAAGAATAATACCAACGTAGTGCTGGTTTTAAGTCAAAATTTATACCGATTTTTAAAGACTAGCACTAATGTGGTGCTGATTGATCAACACCAACTTATACGTAGGAGAGAGACTTGGATTAAAATGATTTTAAAAAATATTTAAAAATTATAAAATTAAGGATGATCTTTTTGATTTTTTTTCAGTATAATTTTTTAAAATTTGCTTGATCTCGTTGGATTGGTCAGCTAAAAAAGATAATTAAAAAAAAAGAAAATTTAGATTGAGATATTCTTTAACAGGCAATAATTTTTTTAACATAATAAAATAAAAATGGTCTATGCAATTGTTCGATGAATTAATCCTAAATTAATTATTTGGTGTTAATTAAAAAAATAAAATTAAAAACAAAATAGATTTGATTTGGATCAATCCCTCTGCGATTTAACCAGTTTGGGAGGTTCTCTCTCCGAATCGCTCATTCTCTTACGCCGCCGCCCTAGTGCGTGCGCAGATCGCCACCGCAGTCTCTCCTTTTTGAACTCATCTGTGTCGCGCCTGCGAACCCTCTATTGTCTACGTGCGCCGTCGCCCGGGGCTAGGGCAAGCCGCCGCTCCCGGCCTTGTTTCCTCTCCCTCTTGCCTCTCTGCCTGCTCACGCAGCACCTCCGACGACGCTTGCGAGGCCTTCGCGTCGCCGCTGCTCGGAGATAGGTGCTAGCCAAGCTGCCAGGGACCTTTTTTCCCTCATGCACCAGTCCAGCGCCGTCGCTTGACACCTGCGCATCCCCAATCGATGCCTGCACGCGCCCAGCGCTGCTGCTGGACGCCCGCGCAGCTTGGCGCCGTCGGCCGGTTCTTATGCACCCTGGAGCTGGTCGCCTGATCCTCACGCGCACGTGACTACCGCCGCCTCTGTGCCCTTGGGCACAGCCGTCGCCGCCTGCTGCCTTGTATCCGAGGCATGCCCGCGATCAGGGCTTGTCTCGCGGCCAGCGAAGCTTGCCTAGCGGCGGGTCAACCTCGGGCCGGGTGTGACACCCCTCGCTTTCTCATTGCATTTTGCCTTCCAGGTTACCTTGCCCCCAGTCAACAACCCCATCAACATCTCCTTGACAGCCAGCTCATCAACCATCCAGTGATGGCTAGTTATTCGACTTCTCTTGTATTCACTTCTCCCTCGTTTATGCACCATTCATGTGATTTCATGGCGCACCTTATTCATTGGTGTCGCTTTGTTTCAGCTGATCGTGGCTAGCGAGAAGTTCCATCATACTATTCGGACAATTTGCTCTGATCTCAGAAATATGCACCTTGTTCAAGAAACCTGTAATTTCGTCTCCCGATTCTTCTCACAGGCAGCTGATTTATTCAATCACCAGAGGTAGCATTTTCTTTTTTCGATATGATTACTTTGTGTAGTTTCTTATAATTTAAGAACAGTATTTTATTTTTCATCGAATTTGTTGCCCTTTTTTTTGGTTTCTTTTCTAATTGGTTATGGTGTTTTTTCTGTGCTGTCCTTGTAGGGGTTTTGAGCAATCACTTTCTGTTGTTGAAAGCCAAGATGATGAACTGACAATTGATGAACCATGCAGAGTTAGTATTAAAGGATGGATCACAAAAGGAGGCAAGCAAAATCGTTCTAAGCATAATTATGACCCACCTGCTGTTTTCAATGTGCTGGATACAGTAGTTGTGCATACTATGGAGAGACTGAAAAAATTAAGGTTGATTAATATTTAGTTCAATATTATAATGATGTATCCATATAATTTACATGAAAGTCACATGTTATGGTAGCATCCTAGACTTAGTAAAGGTACATTTGTTTAAGGAAACTACATTTGTATCTTTTTCAACTTATGAAATTGTGTATTTGCATTACAAAATCTAATATTGCATACGTACTCTTCTAAATCCATAAATCTTATTGTAGATGCCATTATTTGGAAGTAAATCCATGTTGATGATGTTTATTTGAATTGTATGACTAAAATACCATATTATAATCTTAATAGATTTCTTACCTCATCCTTGTTTGCTTTTTTTTTCTATTCACTTTTCATTTTATTCTTTTCTTATAATCTTTCTTCATGCTCAAATGTCATTGAAAGATATAAGGGATACATGCACAATTTCACCTTTATTCTAGTGAATCATTGTATTTAATGATTTTTTATCAGCAAGACCTGAATGCACACTGAATCTTCCCCATGTATTTGCAGGGAAAGCATTACAATTGTCAGTAGAGATAACTTGTATGAAGGCATTAGCAATGTTATGAGTTTTGAAACTGATGATTGTGCATTAATTAGGACATTGTGCACTGAAGGAAAAGTTTTAGTTGCCTTTTGGCTCCATAATGCATTAATTATGAAAAGGGTTGCTCCAGATCTGCACACATACAACTTCCTAATTAATGGGCTTTGTAAGACTGGTGACTTATCTAATGCAACTTGGCTTCTTGATGCTATGAAGAATATGGGTGTATTTCCTAATCATATTACATACAATACCCTAATTGGTGGTTATTGTTGTTGGGATAGTGTGGACAGGGCTCTTGATCTTGTCTCTTCCATGATACAGAGTGGAGTAAGACCTAATGTAGTTACTTACAATATACTTGTTCATGCTTTGTGCAATAGAGGTCTTTTGGATGATGCAACAAAACTTCTCACAAATATACTAAAGGAGCATGAGTCTGCAAATATAGTGACATCAACAATACTCATGGATGGACACATCAAAAAGGGTGATACAATGCAGGCACACAATATTTGGGCTGAAACATCGAGAGAAGGTATCAAAGTTGATCAAATTGCATATAATGTTTTGGTTAATGGATTTTGTTTGATGGATAATATGAAACTTGCTTATAGATATATTTCGGAAATGCTCAAAAAGGGTTTTGTTCCAGATGTGATTACCTATAATACTGTTATGAGTGGTCTATTTAAAAGTGGGTTTGTTGCTGAAGCTTGTGATGTATACCATAAGATGTCTCTTTCTGGTGTTTTGGCTGACAGAATCTCACACAGGTTAATTGTTAGAGGTCTTTGTCAGCAGGGAGATGTCTTACAGGCCGCAATGATTTTGGGAGAAATGTTAAATCATGCTATAGTCCCTGAGCCTCATATTTGGAATCTGATCATCGATGGCTATGGAAGATTTGGCAATATTGCCAATGCTTATTCAGTTAAAAATATGATGATTGCGACAGGTGTGACTCCAAACATCTTCACATTTAATGCACTTATCCACGCTGAAATCAAAGGAGGGAAATTAAAGCATGCTTTAATGCTGAAGAAGGAGATGCTCAATTATGGGCTTGTTCCTGATGTTGTTACTTTTAACTTGTTTATTAGTGCTGCATGCAATATGGGTTATACTCATTTAGCCAGAAAACTGATCCATGAAATGTTGAGCAGAGGGTATCAACCTGATATAATTAGTTATACAGAATTGATTAGAGGTCTTTGTTTAAAGGGAAAAATCCAGGAAGCTCAACAAGTTTTCAAGAAGGTACAGGAATCTGGCATAGTCATCGATCATGTGCCATTTCATATTCTTATTAAATCGTATTCAAAGGCTGGAATGCTGGTTGAAGCTCTTGATCTCTATGAGAAAATGACTGAAAAAGGTTTAGTGGGTCGTTATTCTACGTACAATTCCTTATTTATTGCACTTCGAAAGGGAGGATATCTCATGGAAGCAAGCCAAGTATATGAACGAATGGATAAACTTCTGCAGCATAGATGTGAGATTGTGATTTTAATTCCTTGCTCTATTTTATTCACCAGGAGAAACATATTCGGTTATCATTAACTGTTGGCCTTACTATGAAGCAATAGTTTGATTACTGGGAGCAAATATCCATTGAGTTTTTTTTTTTGACAAATGCATTTTCTATATGTAGGTTTGTATGGCCAACTATGACGAGCGCTTTCAAAGGGAAGTATGAGGAGTTGGGGGTTGATATGTATATGCAACAGTTGATACTCGTCATTTATTTGCATCTTTCACCATATATATCTATTTATATCCTCTATCACATTTTTCTGAATCTGAGATTGCGATTAGTCGTACATTATTCATTCTGCAATTGACAGGTAAAAATGCTCCCAATTCTAGTTATGAGAGCTATGATGGTTGTAGGGGTGGCATATGCTTAATTTGTTTGTTTGTTCAAGGAGAATCACTAAATATTGTTCATGTAAGATCTTGTATTTGTTACTTTAATCAGTCAAAGTGAAAAATTCATAGATTTTTTCATGAGTTATAGATTTCTTTTTCTATATACTCTTCCTCACATTTCATTACTCAGTATTTGATACATTTGACATAAAGCCTAAAGATTATCTCCAAGATCAAATTAGTTTTATCAGTTGGTTGCAACTGAAAGGATCTGGATATTAGTTTTATAGTCACACACACACACACACACACACACACAGACATTTCAAACTGGCAATTTATAAAAGCATGAGCAAGGGAGTACAACTGAAAGTGAGATGGTGATGTAGGACAATCTATAAGGTTTAAGAAAGGAAGATGAAGAATAAGAGGATAGCCATATACATTTTCATGTTTGCTCTATCAAAAGTAGGATTGGACCTATTTTGCTGGGAAATCCATTCTCACCTTTCCTGCTCATCAAGCTCACATGCCAGCTCTTCCTTGACACTACCCAGGTGAGATCTCAGTCACATCTATTGTTTTAAAAAACATCCACATAAGCCCCTTATACTGGAATATTCTTTTGTAGAGGTACTGTGTCGTTGCATTGTCTAAGTTATCATGATTGGATTAGACTAATTTCTGCCTGAAACAAACAAGATGCATATTTTCTGTATTGTGTAGATCAATCTGATGATTGCACATATTAGGGTTGTTATGACAAGGAAAAATAGGAAAAGTTATTATTAATCATATTTTTTGATTGAGCACCTTTCTTGTCTCAGTAGACAATGTAACAAGTTAATGTAAAAATAATAGGAATGTTTCCATTAAGCAGCTTACTATTTGCAAAACGATGCATAGGATAGTAAAGTTAAAGACTCAATTGAGCTCAAACCTTACTCACTGTTTTGAAGAGATCGGAGTGGATTCTTCTTTCTACTCTTATCTGAACTTAGTAATCTTCTTGATTTTCATTACATGCTAGTATGCTCTACTGAAATTGTTCGATGGTTTGTTGAATATTGCTGGACTTCCCAGAGAAAACTTGAGGCAGTTTTGTAAATTACCTAACTCTAACCGAAAAGTTTTTCCATCTTAACTTTAGTGTAAGCTCATGCTAATAGGAACACTACTGGTTATTCTTGTTTTAGATATGCCTAGGATCTAAATCTGTGGTTGTTACAAAAAACTTTGTTAAACAGAATGACCTTTTAACCAACCAAACTATAAATTGCTTCTGTGGTCTTATATTACCTTTTAGCCACTACACGTTATGGGAAGAACAGCTATAATGCTGTTATATGTCAATATAGTTTT
Source organism: Zingiber officinale (assembly GCF_018446385.1). Taxonomy (NCBI): domain Eukaryota; kingdom Viridiplantae; phylum Streptophyta; class Magnoliopsida; order Zingiberales; family Zingiberaceae; genus Zingiber; species Zingiber officinale. The sequence continues at coordinate 151,462,427 of NC_055992.1, read as the reverse complement.
AAATTTATACTTTTTTTGCTTGTGACAAGAAATACTTATGATATGCTATCAAATGACCTTTGAATTGAAAGCCACTCTACTTTCTTTCTGCAATTTCACTACTGTATGTCGATCCCTTCTCTAGATACCCTCTTATCAATTCTAATATGCTATACTTACTCTCTTGTCATCTGAAATACTTATGTTATCAAATGACCTTTGAATTGAAAGCTACTCTACTTTCTTTCTGCATTTCACAACTGTAGGCTAATCCCTTCTCAAGATGCCCTCTTATCATTTCTAATATGCTATACTTTCTCTCTTGTTATCTGTGGCAAGTTCATTTGGCCTTTGAACTGGAAGCCACACTTTTTCCTCTGTTGTTCCAGTGAATTATTCTATTTTATCATTATATTATAATCTAAATCCATGCTTTAATTTAGTTATCATTAGATTAATTCTGTCATGTTATATTTTTAAAATGTTTTACCTATTATTATGTTGTTTTATCAAGTGAGCTTTGGTACAAATCACTTGTCAACTTGCAGCAAGATTTTGCAGTCCCATTTAAAGATGTGCTTCAGGAAATTGAACTATGGATGCAGAGTGATTGCTTATGAGAAAAGGATCAATGAGTCTCATTTACTAGGTACGAATACAAGAGGCTTACACTATCACTGTGATTCTGCACCCCTTATGAGCTTTAATTTAAGCTTTGCTTTGCCTTGTGATAACAGTGGAGATTTTGAACTCGAAGACCGACTCCTGAGCATTGCAAGGTTTCAATGTATTCCGATCGATTATACAATTTCACCTGTGTTCTTGGAAAATTCGTTATTAGTTTGTTCTTCAACGTATGCTCATTTTACTGCAAACACTAGTCTGTCAGCTCCTGATGATGCAGAGTTTCTTTTGAACTGAATTGCTGTTTCTCTACTGTTCCAACACAATCAATGAGAAAGATAATAACCACGGCAAATTTGTATTTCAACATAGGAGTGCTTTAATAATAATTATTTATAACACAGAGAAACTAAATTGCCATTAGAGTAGGCGGAGTGGAGAACACACTGATACATAAACAAACATTATGAAATTCAAACATCGTACGGCACACACATGTTACGCTCGCAAGAGCTACTTTATATAGACGCGGATCACGTGAAACCGGAGCTAGCTCAGCCGGAGATCTCGATGGACTTCACCTCCGGCTTCTTCACCTCCTCCTTAGGGATCGTCACCGTCAGCACGCCGTTCTCCATGCTCGCTTTAACCTGATCCACCTTGGCGTTCTCCGGAAGTCGGAAGCGGCGCAGGAACTTGCCGCTGCTGCGCTCCACGCGGTGCCACTTGTCCTTCTTCTCCTCTTGTTCCTTGGTGCGCTCGCCGCTGATCTGGAGGACCCGGCCTTCCTCCACCTCCACCTTCACCTCCTCTTTTTTGAGGCCGGGGAGGTCCGCCTGGAACACGTGCGCCTCTGGAGTCTCCTTCCAGTCGATGCGGGTGTTGGCGAAGGCGGAGGTTTCATCGACGAAGCCGGGTTGCCTCTCGGCTAGGGATCGGAAGGCATCAAAGGGGAAGCCTTGGAAAGGATCGAAGACGTCGAGGGAGAAAGGGTCGAAGATGTTGCTGCGCCTCACGATCGACATGACGCAATAGGAAGTAGAATAGGAAGTGTAGCTTGAGCTTGTTATAGAAGACGATTTCTGCTTGACGGCGAATCACAGATGTCGAGCGGGGCATTTATAGGATGGAGCGGATGGAGCTCGAACTCTCCAGACTCCATAGGAATGTGGTCCCATGTAAAGGGCCAGGTCAGCTAGAACGTAGACGATGGTACTAGAAAAGGGTGGTGGCCCATGATCAATTAATTAATTAATTAATTAATTATCCAGTGGTTTCTGGCTACTTCTAGCTTCTAACCTTTATTCGACATAATTTTCAGAAACAATGGTGCAAATTTAATAAACAAGGTTTATTATTATTATTATTATTTTTAATTTGATATTTCTTTTTTATTATTATAAAAAAAATTCGTAGGAATAAGAAAAAAAAAAATAATAAGGAAACACCGTTTTAGCTCTGGCAATCAAACATGGCCCACGGCCCATCTCGAGTTCTTTCTGGATGGTTCGAGCTCCATCAGTTCCGTCCTATAAATGCCTCGTTCGATCTCTGTGATCACCATCAAACAAAGCAGAGATCGTCTTCTACAACAAGCTCAAGCTATCCATTCTCCAATCCTATCGCGTAATGTCGATCGTGAGGCGCAGCAACATCTTTGACCCTTTCTCCCTCGACGTCTTCGATCCTTTCCAAGGCTTCCCCTTCGACGCCTTCCGATCCCTAGCCGAGAGGCAACCCGGCTTCGTCGATGAAACCTCCGCCTTCGCCAACACCCGCATCGACTGGAAGGAGACTCCCGAGGCGCACGTGTTCCAGGCGGACCTCCCCGGCCTCAAAAAAGAGGAGGTGAAGGTGGAGGTGGAGGAAGGCCGGGTCCTCCAGATCAGCGGCGAGCGCACCAAGGAACAAGAGGAGAAGAAGGACAAGTGGCACCGCGTGGAGCGCAGCAGCGGCAAGTTCCTGCGCCGCTTCCGCCTTCCGGAGAACGCCAAGGTGGATCAGGTGAAGGCGAGCATGGAGAACGGCGTGCTGACGGTCACGATCCCTAAAGAGGAGGTGAAGAAGCCGGAGGTGAAGTCCATCGAGATCTCCGGCTGAGCGAAGCTTTCATTCAATGACAACTCGAGGTTATGTTTTTCTAAACCCTAAATAAATAAGCAAGTGCGCTAAGGGAGTCTGTTCCCGTGGTACTGGTGGCAGTGTGCTCTGTTTGTGTCTGTTTTTGTATGATGTAAAAGCGTTGTCTTGTTAAATAATAAGTCGGCGGTTTGTTAATATTGGTATACTGATATCGTCCTGAATAGATTTTTCATGTTGTTTGTCTTGAAGAGGCCGGCCTTTTAGCTGGATGTCTTAAATACAGACACTAATCTGAAGATAAAAAATAAATCTGTTAGTGAACAATGCTAAAACATTTTCTCAAGTCTGAAAAAAAATATATAAACCATTGAAATCGGTGAAAGGTACACTACCAGTGAGCTGATTTCAAAATTGACTTGGAAGGAGCTACGGGATTTTTTCCAAGTAGAGAACGGGCTACGGGATTTTTTCTAAGTAGAGTACAGGCCACGGTTTCTCCGGCTTAGTCATTTCCTTCCCCCTCTCCGGAAGCCCCTTTGGAGCTCCTCCATCCACCATCGAGCAGCCCCACCATCTTCCTCATCACCGACGCTGCCGCATAGCCAGAGTTCATCTTCTCTTCAGGTAAGAAGAGGAGGGCAGCTCCTTGGCGTTTCCACAGCCCCTCTTCCCTTTCCTCTTCGGGTTAGAAAAGGAAAGGGAAGATTCTTCGCCTCCGACAGCCTCTTCCACTCTCCTCTTCGGGTTAGAAGAGGAAAATCCATTTCCTCCATCTCCGGCAGTTTGCTCCACTCTCCAGCAGCCCTCTTCCCTCTCTTCTTCAGGTTAGAAGAGGAGAGGGCAGCTCGTTCCTCTCCCGCAGTTCAATTCGTCTTCCGGGCGTGGGTTGATATGTTGGTTGGGTTGGTTACTTTATGCGTTGGTTTATGTCTGTAGATGGTTTTTGTTGAATGTTAATTTGACCTTCCATCTTTCAAATTGCATATTTTATGATTTAATTGACTCATGTCCCAAGTGTTTGATTAAATGTCTCCTCTATTTTAATTGATATAATTTCTTTAATTTAATTTTGCATTGCAATGCATGATTAAAAGCTTTATATTTTTATAATGTTTGTTATTCATTTGAATACAAATAGATTAGGTTTGTTAGTTACTCTAGGTTTTTTTTTTTGTTGTTGTGGTTGTTGTTTTCTTTTAATGTTTGTTTTGAATTGTCTTTTAATTTCCTTGTAATCTCGTATTGCCTGTCATATTAAATTTTATTACATGCATCGATATTTCATTTCATAGCCTTAGCACTCAAATCCAAATCCTCCTGTTGCATATTAAAAATCATAAGTAATAGCAAATCAATTATAAGAACTATCAATTATTGTTATTTTTGTTGGAAGACGATCCGAGTCATTCTTATATTACATAAATTAATTATAATTTGATATATCCATAGTACGACATATGGTTATGTTATCACGTGACCCTTGAGGGATCGAGAGAATTCGATCGATAGAGAATCTCTCAGATGGCTAAGAATGTTAGTTTGGAACATTTGTTAAGGCTAATTTGATCAGTTGATGGTCTTCCCAGTCCAATAGAATGGAGCACTGAGTCGAAGAGAACAAAATCCTAGGATTGAGATAATTCGCTCGGCTGAGTGTCTTAGAACTGGGAAAGGTGGAACCAATCCACTAGGGCTGTAGAATTCTATCGACAATAAGTCTTTAAATTTGTGAAGAACTCTAGTGAGGTGACTCACCATTTCTGGGTCACGTACAATTCAATTAGGTGTCCATAGTCATAGTCACATTGACTTGACTGGGCTTTAACCACCTCGTCAACAAAGGGTTGACCATCTGATCATACACGAAGGCTTTAAATATCGTTCACATCATAAGTCTTCTTTCGAGTTTAGTCGAAGGAGGCTTATGCCTAATTTGTTGGTCCTTGACGGCCGACAAGAGGGGGGGGTATAATTTTCCCCGCACAAAAAAAAGAAAGATAAATATCGCTTAATTAAAACAAACATTTGTATAAAAGAATTTAGAAACTAGTTAATTAAAAAAAGAGACACAAAAAGATTTACTTGGTTTGCAATCAGAGGATTACTAATCCAAGACAATTAAAGTTCACTAAAAATTTCCTTTGGACGGAGTAGCCTCTTACAATGTTGACAGCTCATAAACAAAGTAGTAGAACAGAAAGAAAATCATTTATAAGTATTGTTCTGAACTACTAATATCAGGGCTGTATTTATAGTCTTGATCTGAGCGCCTAGAAGGGTTTCGGGCGCCTGACCATGGATAAAACTTTATCCACGTCTCAACAGATCACATTACAACGGGCCTGAATAAACTCTCTGGTCTAGACGCTTGGACTAGCTTCGGGCGCCTGGACCCTTATAAATCTTATCCGCATCGTCGAGCAGTGGAGGATCTGGGCGCTCGGACTAGGTCCGGGTGCTTGGACTGCAGTCAACTTTGAGTTGACTTTCAGTTAGGGTCTTCCGCTTTGGTTCCGCTCGTTTGGGTAATTTCGACCATCCGGAATAGGGCTCACCCGAACTCATTTTCCGACATTCTCGAGCATTCTTCCACTCAGGCTTCTTGTCCCTTGGAAACGCTGCGCACTCCCTTCTCGTCCGCCAACATACTCTTCCCTAGCACCTCGTCCCTCGAACGTACTGAGCCCGTCCACTCTTTCCCGTGTTGTCCTCGCTAGCTACGTCTTCCGCTCAACTTCTTGTGCTCCTAAGTTCCTACACACTTAAACACAAGACATCAAACCACAACAGGACCTAACTTGACTTCGTTGATCATATCAAAACTACAACGGAGTACTTACAATCTATCTCTTTTTGATGTGAGCGAACTAAGTTAAGTTAGGGTAAAAATAAAAACAAACACGATTTGGTAATAAGTATAAAATTTGTAATTAAAAAAATGAGCAAAATTCAAAATGTACCATTCCCTTATACTCAATCTTTTATTCTCCCCCTTTGGTCACATTAAAAATAGGTATGCTATGAAAATAACTTAAAGTAAATTTAAAATAGAGTCTAAGGGATAAAAATACAGTGACTATTATCAAAAAAGTCATAAACTTTAAGTTTCGAAAATCTAGATTTTCATAATTTATAAATCATTTTTGAAAAAATAATTTGAAAAATATTTTTAATCATGAAAAAATTATGAAAATTTTTATAATGGTTAAACAGTCATAGCTAAGCTAGAGATAAAATTTTAACAAAAATTTAAAATTAATTTAAGAAGTAATAAAATTTTTGCTAACGTAAAGACATTTTATTTAAAAGTTACTTAAAAATAATTTTTAAGCTCGAAAATTTTTCTAAATTTGTATTATAGCAAGTTTCTTTGCAAAAAAAAAATTATCAAAAAATAACTTTTCAAGAATTTTTGATATTAAAAGGTAGTATTTGGATAAATAATTCATAGAAAATTAACCAACAGTTAAAAAATTTTTTTAGATAGATAAAATGATAAGATTTCACAAAAAAAAAAAATTTCGCAAAGATAACTTTTAGAAATATTTTTAAAATTAAAAAAATATAATTTTTGTTAGAAAATTCATAAGAAATAATCTAATGAACAGAAAATTCTGAAAATATTTCTTCAGAAAAGAGATGAAATCATCTTTCTTAGAAAAATTACTATCTACTTAATTTCGAACAGAATTTAAACGAAACAATTTATTTAGAATGCTAGTCAATTTTAAGTAAAATTAAATCAATTTAAAAGTGATATATGCATAAAAATTTAATTTAAGTATGATTTTGGAATTAAAATATATTCCTTCTACCGGATTGATAAAAAATTTTCTAGGAATATATTTACATGATAATTTTTTAATTTGGCCCTTGTGGTATCTAAATTGTTAATTTAGTCCTTGATACTTTTTGAAATTTGAAATAGTAATATTTGAACATGCAGTGTTCTTTAGATTCTCTATTTCTACTTTTAATTTTTCATGTTCAATTTTTAGTTTGTCGAAATCTTCTAATCGACAAGATGTTGCTAAGGTTCCTTTTTAGTTTGTCGAAATCTTTCCAATCGACAAGATGTTGCTAAGGTTCCTTTTAACTCATGATTTTATTTTAATAATTTTTTATTATCATTTTCTAAGTGACAGGAAGTTTTAGGCTAGATTTTTATAAACTTGTACAATTTGTTAGGAGGCAGTGATCATACTTGACTTACCTCTTCAATCCCTTTATCTGAAGCTCCCCCTGTAGTGCTACTTCCTTCTGATGTTGCTCTTCCTTCTTCAATGCTTTCGATGTTCATCTCATATGAGCTCGCTTCGTCTTATTCTTCTTGGTGACTTGCCATCAACGCAAGTCCGGCGTGAGCTTCGATCTTCGACTCTGACGATGTTTCGTCCCACGTCACCTTTAAGTTTCTGTGCTTTGTTTGGGTCAACTTTTTATCCTTCTTCTTGTTCTTTAATTTTGGACAGTTGTCTTTGACATGCCCTTCTTCATTGCATTAATAATATCTTACTTTTCTTCTCCTTTTCTTGGCCTACACTTGATTGAATTTATTAAGCTTAATTTTTTTTTGAATTTCCTTACATGAATATCGTTTCGTCATCGTCAAAGGATGTTTCAGACTTTGGTTCATCCACTTTTGCCTTTAGGGCAATGTTCTGTATCATCTTCGTCTTTAGATCTGCATATCTAGATTCATAAATTTCAAATGTCGAAAACAATTTCTCTAAATAACTTACCCCTAAGTCCCTAGAGATGAAATATGCATTTACTAGGGTTGACCATTCAGTAGTCCTAGGAAATGCGTTAAGCGTGTACTTAGCGAATCTTGATTAATTACCTTTTCTTTGAGATTCGTGAGTCTGTGGTGATGAGTTCTTTGATCCTTGAGTGGAGGTGTGCGACAATTTCACCTTCTTCCAATTGGAGGTTACTTATCTGGTTCCGGAGCATGTCCCGTCTCATGAGTTTTGTCTCCGAGGTTCCTTTATGTAATTCTAGGAATTTCTCCCAGAACTCTTTAGCTGACTCGAAGGCTCCGATTCGGTTGACTTCTCGTGGCAGTAAAACACTCAGTAGATGGAATTCTGCCTTGCCATTTGCCACGAAGTCGGCTTGCTCCTTTTTCGTCCATTGATGTTCTTCCTTGTCTTTCCCTTGCTGATCCTTCAGTGCTACAAAATCATATTTCATTATTATTAATAATTCAAAGTTAGTTTTGAAAAATACCTCCATCTTCTTTTTTCAAATTGCGAACTCCCCCTTGAACTTAGGCAGGCAGATGCTCGGTTCGACCATCGTCTTCTTTGCTTCAGTCGGTGGTTAATCCTTTTGAAGCGGCTGGACTCTGATACCACTTGTTGGTCCTTGGTGGCTGACAAGAGTGGGGTGAATTATCCTACACAAAAAATAAATAAATATCTTTCTCGATCTTATAGCTTGATTAAGACAAGCACTTGTACAAAAGAATTTAGAAACTAATTAATTAAAGAGAGAGACACAGATAGATTTATTTGGTTTACAATCAGAGGATTACTAATCCAGGGTAATTAAAGCTCACTAAAAATATCCTTTGGGCGGAATAGCCTTTTATAACGTTGACAGCTCAAAAATATAGTAGAACAGAAAGAGAATCATGTACAAGTGTTGTTCTGAACTACTGGGATCATGACTGTATTTATAGCCCTGATCTGAGCATCTGGAAGGGTTATGGGCGCTTGGGTATGGATAAATTTTATCCACCTCGCAACGGATCGTGTCACAACGGGTCTGGATAACCTATCTGGTCCGGGCGCCTGGACCAGCTCCTGGCGCTCGAACCCTTATAAATCTTATCCGCATCGCCGAGCAGGTCGAGGTGCTCCCGGGTTGCCCCGGGGGATCCAGGCGCCCAGACCATGTCCGGGCACTTGAACCGTCCGGGCTCTCGGACTGCAATCAACTTCGAGTTGACTTTCAGTCCAGGTCTTCCATTCTGGCTCCGCTCGTTTGGGTGATTTCGGCCATTCAGAATAGAGCTTACCTGAATCCATTTTCGAACCTTCTGGAGCAGTCTTTTACTCCAGCTTGTCATCCCTCAGAAATCTCGCGCGCTCCATTCTCATCCTCCAGTGTACTCTTCCACAGCATCTCGTCCCTTGGATGCACTGAGTCGGTCGACTCTCTCCCGTACCGTCCTTCTCGCTAGTTGAATTTTTCGCTCAACTTCTTGTGCTTCTAAGTTCCTGCACACTTAGATATAAGATATCAAACCACAACAGGGCCTAACTTGACTTGGTTGATCACATCAAAACTATTATGGGGTACTTATATGATTGACTAGATAGTGGTATGGTCTAGTTTGTCGATCAGCTGAATTTTGTAGGGCTGATGTCATCTTTCAAATCTTGTCGCCGTACTGTTAGTGCCTCGAAAACATGCGATTAAGAGGTCATAAATGCTTGGTGATATACATGATGGCATATCCATATGATGATGGGCCTATCAAGTCGATCATAAATGTGAGCTTGTGAGAGACCACCATGTAGTATTGTTACGCCGACATTGTCCTTTCAAGGTGACTATTGGGATTCTGACGTTTGATTTTTTGATCGGACGACCTTGATGATTTACTCGCCCTTTTGTCCTCTAGATTGATAGCCAAAATCTGAGGGTTATAGCTTTTTATAAAAGTGGTGAAGAGGACACGAATTCGTTCACCTTGATCTTCTTCTTTGCGGCGTCCGTGGCAATTTCTTCCAACTCCTTCAATTCCTTTCAACTATAAGTCATTTGTTTTTTCTTCTTCCTCTTCCTAGTATTCTCGATTCCTGCTTCTTGCTCTTCACTCCTGTTTTTCCTTTCGAGCCATGGTTTATGATGCCCCCACCTTGTGGTAGAGATATAGATTAGATTAGGTTAACCTTTAAAATTCTTGCCAACCATCGTATTATCATCCCCAATGATCTTAATAAACTGCACCTCCCTCCACCTAAATTCATCCCCTTTTTTAAGGGCCAAAATGTTGGGGTCCTCCAATTCTCAATTCCACTCTTCTTTTTAGGGGTCTCCTAATATTTTCGTATTTCTCTCCAACAGTTAGCCCTAAATGTCTTCCGACTACTATGCGGAGTAATCATCCTTTTCTGGTTCTATTGAATCCCATTCAACCCCTATCTTCCACTACTTTTATTTTCCAAAGAAGATAGACATAGAGGTCTTTTTTTTCCAAGCCCAATCCAAGTGTGTCTATTTTGATTTGATGTCGACCTCCAATAAGGGATGTAAATCTCATTGCATCTATATCTGATTGGATCCTCTCGTTTCATGATAGATTGGCTAGTAGATTGAATCACCCAATGTTCCCAACCTACGTAATCATCACTCAGAGCCCACCTTCATAAAAGCTACTAAGACTTTGGCCGGTTTGGAGTCTAACATCAAACATCTACTTGAAGAAGGCCTTTTGTATATATTTGGACTAAGCCTGATAAAAATCGAACTGCAATTTACCTTAGGTACAAAACTCTACCTTAGATCAATATGATAGCTAACTGAGATTCTCTTTTTATTCCCTACAACTCGGACAATTTGGAAAACTTTATAAGTACCCCAAGGTAGTTTTGATGTGATTAATCGAGTTAAATTAGATCTCGTGTATGTTTGATGCATTTTGTCTAAGTGTGCAGAAACTTAGGAAATAAGAAGTCGAGCAGAAGACGCAGTGAGCATAAAGGATGACACGGGAAGGGAGTCGACGAGTTTGGTGTATCTGAGGGACGAGAAACTACGGAAGAGTACATTAGTTGAAGGATGCACGCAGTGTATCCAAGGGACGAGAAGCCACAATGAAACATGTTCGAGGAGAAGGCCGGAGCATCACCCAAACGAGCAAAGTCCGAAAATGGTAAACTCGGAAGTTGACTTTGAAGACTTGAAGACTCATGGTGCCTCACCCAACAGATTAGTTGTTGTAGAAATGACCTGAGACACCTTAGTTGATTGGAGATACCTTGGATGAACAATAATCGAGGTGTCTTAGATCAGTTGGAGGTACCTCCGATGAACCGATGAAAAAGAACAATTGTGGAGTGGATAATCGTTGAATTCTTCCTCTCCTCACAGCAGGATGAGGATGATGAAGCTTTTGCTGTAGCACTTTCGAAATTGGTTTGAAGAAAGAAGAAGAAACTAACTATCAAGATAAAAGAAGAAATAATGTCAGAGGAGGTTTGAGGAAGAGGCATTCAAATAAATCCAAAAATCCAAAAGTTCGGTTAATTAGGTTAAAAATTAAATTAACTAATATTTTATGTGGTCAGTCGATTTGAAAAATTTAGTTTGTTTAGTTTAGTTGATTCTTAAAAATCTAATTTATTCAATTTTGATTATTTTGATTCAATTTTAACCAAATATTTATCATTACTAAGAGCATCCATATTACTCGTTAATGGGGTGTTATAACACTCCCATTGGTGTTAAAACCACTGTGAAGAGGTGTTATAACACCCCTTCACATTAACACGTTCATGATTTTAACGTGTTAATGTGGTATGGGGTGGGCCAGCCCTGGCCCACCCCGGAAAGTGTATTTTTTATAATTTTTTATTAAAAAAAATATAAATTTTAAAATTAAAAATCAAATAAAATAGATAAATAATAAATAATGAGTGTATTTTTAGTAATAATATTATTTTTTTAAATGGTAATAATTTATTTTTTTTACATATTTTTTTCAAGATTTAGATTTGTATTTTATATTATTTTATTTATTTATAATTTATTTATTTTTATTTAATTTGAATTAAATTAAAAAAATTATAACGGTTAGTTAACTGTTATTATTAAAAAAAAAATAATAATAATTTTAATATTTTAAAATTTATTTATTTAATATGAGATAATTTTAACATTATTGAGTGGACTATGTGATCCATGAATAATGAGTATTAAGAATGTGGATGAAAGAGATGTGTTGTTATAATGGGTATGTGGCAGTGGACCCTATGTTTTTTGATGAAGTGACAAATGTTATAATATAGATCCATTGTGGATGTTCTAATTGATAAAATATAGTATTGCATATTTGTATGACGATACCCATTTATATATGACAAAAGGCGAATACGTTCGCCCCAGTACCTTCGTCAGTCCGCCCTAGCGCCTCGGTCAGTCCGCCCCAGGATTAACACGGAGGATATAAATCACGATAACTAAGAAGGTAAGTGACAGATGAGATGAGTTTAAATAAGTTATAGAGATTTATATCTTATTAGTCCCGAAATTCGACCCTAAAATTTTATGTGACAATCAACTTGTCACTTAATAATTCAACTAAGTCAGTGGATATATGATACCCATTTATATGGATAGGCAGGGTGAGAGTTGTAAGGTTAGAATTTATATTTTTCCTAATTATAATCAATCCTATAATTATAATCTGGATCCTCATTATTCATATTTATTATGTTATATATGAACAATATACCATATAAAATAAATAAATAAATAAATAAATAAATAAATAAATATATATATATATATATATATATATATATATATATATATATATATATATATATATATATATATATATATATATATATAATCCGGTTTAATTCAAATTGAAATGAGATTCAATTCATCATATATTTCTTATTTATATACCGTGAACTCCACTTACTCCTTGCATGTTAGCCTACCTCCTCCGTGTGTGTCTCAATCACTCCCACGAGTCTGTCTATCCGATTCAGGCTCTTCGTTTTCAGTTTAGGTCGAATCATAATTAAGTGACTCGGTGTTTATATCTGCGGGCCTAACCTTAAATTCGAAATTGGGTTGATATATATACATAGCGCTCAATGCGCATCTACACCCAATCGGATACAAAAATCGAGCACCGAGTCAGACACAATATCAAAACCGCATATATAACTTATAAGAAAATTATATTTTCAGTCCTATAATTTACATCTTTTTCAATTTTAATCTTCTTATGAGTTAATTTACGTTCTTAATCCTGTAACTTATAATATTTTTTAATTTCAATCTTTTTTCTTCCAAAATTAAAATTTTTCAACGAAAAATATCTAATTTATGATTGGAATATAAAAAGTACATGGATCATAAAAAATTAAAATCCTCAAATCAATTTACAATTCATCATTTTTTCTTGAAAATTTTTAATTTTAGAGAAAAAAGGATTAAAATTAGAAAATATTATAAATTATATGACTAAAAATATAAATTAACTTATTATGACAAGACTAAAATTAAAAAATGTGTAAATTACGGACTAAAAACATAATTTTCTCTATAACTTATTTATTTTATCGTTCCTCAGTTGGCACTTTTATGGCTGAAATATGTGTCCAGTTATTTCTAGATCGATCGCTGCCACGTCGACAATAGAGTCCGGAGAGTTCCGGCTCCATCCACTGAATTAATTAGTGGATGCCCCCTTCGATCTCTGTGATAACCATCAAACAAACTCAAAGCAATCGTCTTCAACAAAGCAGCGAGAGCTACGATTTCGATTCTACTACTTTCAATTGAGTCATGTCGATCGTGAGGCGCAGCAACATTTTCGACCCTTTCTCTCTCGACGTCTTCGATCCTTTCGAAGGCTTCCCCTTCGACGCCTTCCGCTCCCTCGCCGGGACGCGCCCAAGCTTCTTCGTGGACGAAACTTCCGCATTCGCCAACACCCGCGTCGACTGGAAGGAGACTCCCGAGGCGCACGTGTTCAAGGCGGATCTCCCCGGCGTCAAGAAGGAGGAGGTGAAGGTGGAGGTGGAGGAAGGGCGGGTACTCCAGATCAGCGGCGAGCGCGCCAAGGAACGAGAGGAGAAGGAGGACAAGTGGCGCCGCGTGGAGCGCAGCAGCGGCAAGTTCCTGCGCCGATTCCGCCTGCCGGAGAACGCCAAGATGGACCAGGTGAAGGCGAGCATGGAGAACGGCGTGCTGACGGTGACGATCCCTAAGGTGGAGGTGAAGAAGGCGCCGGAGGTTAAGTCCGTCGAGATCTCCGGATGAATGAAGCTTTCATTAGACGGAAAATCGTGTCTTTATCTAAAATCTATATAAATAAATAAGAATGCACACGCGCGGCTGCAGTGTGCTCAGTGTTCTTGGTTTGTATGTACGTGCGTACTCGTTGTCGTAGACTTTGTGTGGTGTAAAAATGAATGCTTGAGAGTAATAGAGTTTGAATTTTAATAGAAATAAATATTTTAAATATATATCAAGGCGTGCAAGTAAAAATGCCCTATATATATATATATATATATATAATAAAAAAAATTAGATGGTGCATAAGTTTTTTTTTTTGGTTAAATAATTTTAGGATTTAGAATTTGGGATTAGGATTTAGTTCTCATGACATCGCATTATATAAAGAAATAAGTAAAATAGTTAAGAAATAGTCAAAAATGTTAATATAAAAAATAATTTTTTAGAAAAAATCAAAATGTTAGCGATGATTTCTAATAATTTGTCGCTAAAGTCTGGTATTAGTAACGAAAGTTACAAATTCATCGTTAATAATTATCTGTACTATATTTATTGTTAATACTATCCTGGTTAGCGACGAATTATGGTACATTCGTCACTAACCTCGGTGTATTTTAGAGGCAATTATAGTAATTTTGGTTGCATTTAATGTTATGTTGTCAATCTTAGCGATGAAATATTAACTTTCATTGCTAAATATAGTTTACGATAAGCTTATAGTGACAATGTTAGCGGCGAATATTTATCTTCGCTATTTAGTATTCGCTATGAAAATGTGTTAGCGATTGATACGACGTGTTGTGAGTGACCTCGAAAGTGGTATAGGGTCAATGGTTGAGATGATATGATAGTCAAAGTCGAGTGGATGTGGCAGTCAAAGTCAAAGTGAGTGTCAGTTGGAGTGTATGTAGATGAACATGCCACCCACCTTAGGGACTTAGATCCCCACCTTTCAAAGGTCAGGATCCCATCATAAGGCCGGTCGATCACAGTGCCAGTCAGACCTTAGGGACTTAGTTCCTCACTCGCGATCGAGACACCCAGCATAAGGCCGATCAGACCTTAGGGACTTAGCTCCCCACTCATGGTCAAGACACTCAGCATATGGACGATTGACCTCAGAGCCGATCAGACTTCCAGACTCAGTTCCTCACTTCGCAGGGGCAAGACCCCTAGTATATATCCACTCGACCCCAGAGTCAGCTAAACTTTCAGACTTAGTTCCTCACTCCACAGGGGTAAGACCCCCAGTATATATCCATCTGGCCCCAGAGTCAGCCAGACGTCTAGACTTAGTTTCTCACTCTGCATGGGCAAGGCCCCTAGTATATATCTACTCATCCCCAGAGCTGGCCAGACTTCTAGACTTAGTTCCTCATCTCTCCTAGGCATGGTTCCCAACCTACATCTATCCGACCCCAGAGCCGATCGGACATTCAGACTCAGTTCCTCATCTCTCCTAGGCATGACTCCCAACCTACATCCTCCCGACCCAAAACTCAATTTCTCATCTCTCTTAGGAACGACTTCTAGCCTACATCCGCCTAGTCCCAAAGCCGGTCGGAAGTCCAGACTCAGTTTCTCTTCTCTCCTGAGTGTGGCTTCTAACCTACATCTGCTCGATCCTAAAGCCGGTCGGATCTCCTCTAGGAGACCGCATTGTCAGATAATTACAATAATCTATCAAAGAATAACAGCTACTCATCAGAGAATATTCTCTTATTCTAACATATACACGCAATAGAATCTTCCTCTGCTTAGAGAAGGTCTGCTGTACATACTCTATCACTTGACATATTCTAAATCCCAACATTCTCTGACGTCTCATTATTACGGAGGTTATGAGGGTTAGTATAAAACAGGGGTCCTCACTGTTGGTTAGGTATGCTATGCTATGCGTACACACCCGCATAAACATTACTATTCTACTATTCACCTTCTTCTTTATTCGGCCACAATTCTGATTTGAGTATTGAAGTACTTGGCCAGGGACCCCCTCCCTAGCCAAATGATTAACGTTGTCTTCTCCTAATCCTTGTTTTTGCCACGCAAGTTTGTCCACGTAATCAGAATCTTCATCTCCTCGCAGTTAGCAGCAAAGCCACCTACCCAACATGCCATCTTCCCTGATATTAGATATGATCAAATTTGACGTCGTAAGTGGGAACTTTACCTGAATCTGAAACAAGAAGATGGACGAAGTTGGATGATCAAAATAGTCTCTTTATCGCAAGAAGACTTGAAATTGCTCATAGTTTCTTGAGCACAGAGATTGGTTCAACAACAGCAGGCAACAATGGAACGCCCTTTGCCGAACAACCTGACCTTATTTGTGACATGCCCCCATACCGAGCAAAGTGTTGGTTGCTACGCTGAATATCATACCGGTTCCCTTGTACAAAAATTTTGTACAAGTCCTAAACCTTTACTAATAACCTATTGTGTTCTTTAGAAATTAAATTAGGAATCGCAAACGAAACTTAACATTATTGATTCCAAATTTAACTTATCTGTTCTTAGTGGTTTAGACTTGGATTGTAAACGATGCTTAACATTATTGATCCAAATCAACCTATATTACAAATTCAATTAAATATTAATTTCTAAAATTGGCTTCCAGGACTGCATGGCGAGGCACTATGCCTTCTTGGGTATGAGATCATCCACCACCGCCTAGACAAAGCCTTTTAAAGAAACCTAATATTTAATTTCCTTATATAACCCTAGGTTTAACCATATAGAACAATCGAAACACAAATTCGAAAAAAAAAACATAAACTCGAATCACAAATTCGAAACATAGAATTATATGCCTCTTGTGTTTGGAATTCATATAAAGAAAAACTAGTATGATGCGGAAAACAATTACTAGTTATACCTTTCTTTGTAAACAATGACCTCTTGATTTTCTATCGTATTCCTCTTCTTATCTCGGGCATTGTGTGGGCAACGATCTACCGAGATGAGAACTACCCAATCCCTTCTTCTTTCTTCTTGCAAGTTTCGGCCAAGCACCTCTCCTTAAGATGATGAGTTTCGGCCACCACCACCAAGCTCCAAGGGATGCTAGAAACAAAGTCTCCTTTCTCTTCTTCTCCTCCAAGCAAGATCCGGCCACCACCACCAAGCTCCAAGGGATGATGCCGCCGACCACCAAAGAAGAAGAGAAGAAGAGAAGAGGAGAAGCAAAGGAGCAAGGGCCGGCCACCACCAAGGAAAAAGGGAGAAAACTATAGAAGATAGGTTGTAAGGTGAGGCACCTCTACCCCCTCTTTTATATTCCTTGGTCTTGGAAAATAAGAAAATTTAATTATAATTAAAATTCCCTTATTCTCCTTGCCATTGATTAATGAGGAAAATTTAATGAAACTTTCCTTTTAACCCTTATCATGGCCGGCCACATCACAAGCTCCAAATAAGGCAAGTTTTAAACACAAAATTAAAATTTCCTTATTTGTTTCCGGAAATTTTTAAAATAAAAATTTCTCTATTAATTTTCCCTTCATGGTTGGTTATAAAAGGAAATTTTATAAATTAAAATCTCTTTATTAAAACATGTGGATGATTTCCAAAAAGGAAAATTATCTTTAAAATTAAAATATTTCTCTCAATCTACAAATAAGGAAAAACATCAAATCTTTTCTTAATCTTTTGTAGAAACTACAATAGGAAAGATTTAATTTTAAAACTCTCTTTTAAATCATGAACATGGTTACAAAAAAGGAAAGTTTTATCAAAAAATTAAAATCTTCCTTTTAACTACAAATAAGGAAAGATATTAAATCTTTCTATTAATCCTTTTATAGAAACTATAAATGGAAAGATTTAAATTTTAAACTCTCTTTTAAAACCATGGTGTCCACATAAGAAAATATTTTAAAAATAAAATCCTTTTAAATTTCTTGTGGCCGGCCCATCTAGCTTGAGTTCAAGCTAGGGACTTCATCCCATCCAAGCTTTTATGTGGCCGACCCTTGCTTGGGCTCCAAGCATGGCTTGGCCGGCCACCTAGGATGGGTAAAAAGGTGGGTATGGGTGGGTATAACACTTTATAATTAAGAGGCTACGATAGGGATCGAGAGGAGGAATTGGTTTTGGTCTTCCGATGAAATTAAGCTTCCCGTGTTCGCCCCGAACACCCAACTTAATTTCATCAATAATAATTCATACCACTAAAAAATTATTATTGAATTACCGCACTAATCCCAAATTACATTTTGGACTTCTTCTTATTATGAGTGTATTAGTCTCTCTGTGTTTAAGATATAAAATATCCACTAATTAAATGAGTTACTGACAACTCACTTAATTAATATCTAGCTCTAAGAGTAGTACCACTCAACTTCATTATCATGTTGGACTAAGTCCACCTGCAAGGTTTACATGACAATCCTTATGAGCTCCTCTTGGGGACATCATCAACCTAGATTACTAGGATACAGTTTCCTTCTATAATCAACAACACACACTATAAATAATATCATTTCCCAACTTATTGGGCCTCTTGATTTATCGAACTAAATCTCACCCATTGATAAGTCAAAGAAATAAATACTAGATATATGTGTTTGTTATTATATCAGGATTAAGAGCATACACTTCTATAATAACAAATGTTTTGTTCTTTTATTCAGTCAGTATAAAAAGAATTTACCTTTAATGGTTCTATTCAATACACTCAGAGTGTACTAGTGTAATTTTATAGTTAAGATAAACTAATATCAAATTACACTACGACTATTCCAATGGTTTGATCATTTCCATCTTAGTCGTGAGCTACGGTTTATAATTTATAAGGAATTGATAACATGATTTTCTGTGTGTGACACCACACACCATGTTATCTACAATATAAATTAATTGAACAACTACACTTAGCATATAAATGTATACATTTGACCAATGTGATTCTTTATTTCAAAATAAAATGTTTACAAAAGGCTAGGCTTTTTAGTATACACTCTAATAATCTCCCACTTATACTAAAAGACTATGCTGTCATATATATGATTCCCATTCCTTCAACATGCTGATCGAAAGTTTTCGCCGGAAGAGCCTTAGTGAAAGGATATGCCAGGTTATCCGTTGATGCAATCTTGGCGACAACAACTTCTCCTCGCTTGACGATGTCTCGTATCAGGTGGTACTTGCGCTCTATGTGTTTACTTGCCTTATGGGCTCGTGGTTCCTTCGAGTTTACTACTGCACCGCTATTATTACAATAAATTGTGATGATCTTGGGTAAACCAGGAATCACATCTAAGTCCATTAGGAAGTTTCTGAGCCACACAACTTCTTTGGCTGCCTCAGAGGCTGCCACATACTCAGCTTCCCTGGTTGAGTCAGAAACACATTTCTATTTAACACTCCTCCATGCAATGACTCCACCTCCTAAAGTAAATACATAGCCTGATTTAGACTTACTATTGTCCCTATCTGATTGAAAGTCAAAATCCGTGTAACCCATAGGGAGCAAATCATCTGCTTGGTAAACTAGCATATAATCTCTAGTTCTTCTAAGGTACTTTAATATATGCTTTACAGCAGTCCAATGTCCTTATCCAGGGTTACTTTGATATCTGCTAATCATGCCCACGGTAAAACAGATATCCAGTCTCGTGCATAACATAACATACATTAGGTTTCCTACAACCGAAGCATAAGGAATTGCCTTTATGTCTTCTATCTCCTTTGATGTCTTCAGAAACATCTCTTTAGATAAAGCTACTCCATGTCTAAAAGGTAGAAAACTTTTCTTAGAGTCTTGCATACTAAAACGAGCAAGGATTATATCAATATATGAAGCTTGGGACAAGCACAACATCCTTTTCTTGCGATCCCTTATTACTTTGATCCCAAGAATATGTGCGCATTCTCCTAAGTCCTTCATATTGAATTGTTTGGACAATCATACCCTTACTTCCGACAACACCTTGATATTGTTTCCAACTAACAAAATGTCATCTACGTATAGTACAAGAAATACCACCACGCTTCTATCACACTTCTTGTATACACAAGACTCATCCAGATACTGAATAAATCCATATGACTGGATTACTTCATTAAACTGGATGTTCCAAGACCTTGAAGCTTGCTTCAGTCCATAAATAGACCGATTTAGCTTACACACTAAATGTTCTTTGCCTTTTTCAATAAACTCCTCTGGTTGCTTCATATGGATGTTCTCTTCAAGACTTCCGTTAAGGAAAGCTGTCTTGACATCCATTTGCCAAACCTCATAATCCATATGAGCAGCAATAGATAAGAGTATTCGGATAGACTTAAGCATGACTACTGGCGAAAAAGTTTCCTCATAATCGATTCCCTCTTTCTGAGTTCACCCTTTCGCAACAAGCCTTGCTTTGAAGGTTTCCACCTTCCCATCTGTCCCTTTTTTCCTTTTGTAGATCCACTTGCATCCAACGACTTTTACACCATTTGGTGGTTCCACAAGCTACCAAACTTTATTAGAATACATAGATTCTATTTCAGAGTTCATCGCTTTTTGCCAAGATACTGCATCTTTATCTTGGAGTGCTTTGTCATATGTCCGGGGATCAGGTTCATGTTTACCTGGGACCAAGTCCGATGACTCTCCCAAAAATATAAATCTCTCAGGTTGCCTCACAACCCTCCCACTACGACGAGACACTGTCTGTTGTTGTGTATCATTTGTGATACGGGTTGTAGTTTTTTTGTGATATTTCATCTTGTACTGTTGGTACTAAAGTAGGTGTGCCCTCTCGCATTTCTTCTAGAACAATTTTACTCATGAGTTTGTGGTCTATTATATAATCTTCCTCTAAAAATTGAGTATTGGTGCTAACAATGATCTTCTGATTTTTAGGATTATAAAATAAATCACCTTTCGTTCCTTTGGGATATCCTACAAACAGACAAACTTCTGTTCGTGATTCTAACTTGTCAGTGTCTCCCTTTAGCACATGTGCTAGATTACCCAAATCCGAATGTGTCTTAAACTAGACTTACGCCTATTCCACAATTCTGTGGGAGTAGAAGGTACTGATTTAGAAGGTACCAAGTTTAGAATGTGCGCGGCTGTTTCCAAGGCATATCCCCAAAATGAATTTGGTAATTCTGAATAACTCATCATCGATCTAACTATTTCCATAAGAGTTTTATTCCTTCGCTCTGCCACACCGTTCTGTTGGGGTGTACCAGGTTCTGACAATTGGGATTGAATCCCAGCCTCTGATAAGTAATTCCTAAACTCTCGTATTCGCCACCACGATTAGACCGTAGTGTCTTGATACTTTTACCATGATGTTTCTCCATATCAGCCTTGCACTCTTTGAACTTATCAAAGCATTCAGACTTGCGGCGTATTAGGTAAATGTATCCGTATCTCGAATAATCGTCTATAAAAGAGACAAAATATTCGTAACCATCTATTGTCTGGATAGACATAGGACCACACAAATCAGAATGAACAAGTTCTAACGCATCTTTGGCTCTATACCCCTTGGCCTTAAAAGGTCTCTTGGTCATTTTACCTTTCAAGTAAGATTCGCAAGTTGGAAAGTTTTCCAACACTAATGAACCCAAGAGTCCATCGGCTATGAGCCTTTGAATCCTACTCAAGTTAATATGACCAAGCCTTAGATGCCAAAGATATGTTTGGTTGATTTCCGAAGGTTCCTTTCTCTTATTAGAATTAGAAGATGTGTTATTAATTTCCATTTGTTGCTTTATGGGAGAAATTGGATTTAAAGTATACAAATTGCCTACTAATGTACCAGATTAGATAATAACCTTATTCTTCTTGATAACTACTTTGTCATCAAAAGAAACAGAATATCCATCCACAAACAATTTAGAAACTTTTATTAAATTCTTTCTAAAAGTTGGTACATAAAGATAATATCTCAAAACCAAACTTCTATTCCTATCAAATGATAAGTAGACATCTCCTACTGCAACAACCACCACCTTTGTAGCATTACCCATGTAGACAGTTATCTTTTCTTCATATAGTCGACGGATTTCCTGGAACCCCTGCAATGTATTGCAGACATGATTAGTGACTCCTGTATCTACACACCAGGTGCTGGTAGATAACACCGCTAAACATGTTTCAACTACTAGAGAATAAGATATACCTTTATTGTTCTGATTCCTACGAGGACAGTCTGCCTTCTAATGTCCAGTCTACTTGCAGATGAAGCATTTGCCCTTTGACTTCTTCACTCCAGCTTTAGATTTAGTACCTAGAGATCTCTTCTTTGCTGAGCCAGCCTATTTCTTCTTCTTCTTGCCTTTCGACTTAGAAGTAGAAACATTTTCAACAAAGTGAATCTGATAATTGTGTCGAAATATACCTTCTGCCGCCTGTAGTTCTGTCAGAAGTTCCGCCAACGTATACTCCCTTTTGTTCATGTTGTAGTTCAGGCGGAACTGTTTAAAACTTCTAGGTAGCGTTTGAAGAATAATATCGACCTGGGTTTCCCCATCGATTTTAGCTCCAAGGATCTGTATTTCGTTCAAATAAGCCATCATCTTGAGGATATGATCCCTTACGGGTGTCCCCTCTGACATGGTGGCTGTCATTAACTTTCTCATTGCCTCTTGCCTAGCAGCCCGACTCTGGTGTCCGAAGAGTTCTTTGAGATTGTTCATCATGTCATAAGCAGTTGGTAAATCCTGATGCTGATGTTGTAGCACATTTGACATTGAAGCCAAAATGTAACACCGCACCATCTCATCTGCTATTACCCATTTCTTATGAGCCTCAATCTCCTCTTGACTAGAATCACTATTAGGCACATTAGGACAGACCTCTAACAGTACAAACTTATAGCCTTCAGCAGTTAGGACAATGTCCAGATTTATTTTCCAATCTATGTAATTGGGACCAGTAAGTTTGTTTTCTTTCAGTATAATGGCCAGTGGGTTGAAAGACATCCTAAGAATCACAAAATAAACTTTGGTCAAGACTCTAAATTTAAAATAATATTGATTCCTCAAACAATACTATTTAAATTTACCAACACCTCAAAACACCGTGAATTTTGCATGCCACGATAGTGTGGACGTATACAAAATCAAACATTTGTAAGAAGAGGTTTTACCCATTAATTTTATTCTTGTCAACCTAACTTTATGACAAATAAAATTAATAGTTGGTTTTTTCCTTCGGTCACACAAATAATAGCAGTGACTTCGATGGGGAGGATACTATTAATTGTGCCTAAATGTATACCATTACTTGATACTTAGTCCATTAAATAGGATTGTGCCCCTTCAGATGGAGAAGATCACACACTCCTAAATAATTTTCTATAATCATCCATAAAGGAAGTTTGATCTAGTGATCTGCAAACAAACTCATCCGATAGGGAGGGAGGCACTCAGAGCCAACACGCAAGTTTGTCGCATCACTTACAAACAATAATGGAGACCGTGGAATTTATTTACTAATCCCTCTCCCACTTAGTCATTTAAGGTGAGGAATTTTAACTATGCAAGCACGCATCACACACATCACAGTAAATAAAAACAATAAACATGGAAATTAATTTTTCAACTATTATGACCTTTTCCATCACTGTCCTCCGTGTGCTGCCAACCTTAGCTGCTGCCTTCTTTAGCCACCACAATCGGGTCTAGTCGCCGCATCTATCTTGCTTCTTTTTCCGCTGCGCCTCTGGTCCACAAATAGTACCACGCTTCGCAAGGATACGATCCGCGACAAAAATAGAATTTTACATATATCGATCCTATATTCCAAAAAGGAATATACATGTAATCTAGATCGAAACAAAAATCTAAAATCCTAATAACTAATACAGCTCCTACTGTATTGAATATTACAATCATACACACACAATAAAAAGCCCTTGACATGTCCAAGGGTCCAATCACACACAATATCTATAAGCCATAATAATTGGAGCCTGCAACCACAAAGTTAGCACATCCTACTATTATCCTGCCTAAATTATATATGACATGTGCATAATTAAACTGAAAACTAAATACATAGAGGCAAACCCTAGCTCTGATACCAATTGTTGGTTGCTACGCGGAATATCATACCAGTTCCCCTGTACAAAAATTTTGTACAAGTCCTGAACTTTTACTAACAACCTATTGTGTTCTTTATAAATTAAATTAGGACTCGCAAACGAAACTTAACATTATTGATTCCAAATTTAACTTATCTGTTCTTAGTGGTTTAGACTTGGATTGCAAATGATGCTTAACATTATTGATCCAAATCAACATATGTTACAAATTCAATTAAATATTAATTTCTAAAATTGACTTCAGGACTGGATGGCTAGGCACTAGGCCTTCTTGGGTATGAGATCATCCACCACTGCCTAGACAAAGCCTTTTAAAGAAATCTAATATTTAATTTCCTTATATAACCCTAGGTTTAACCATATAGAACAATCGAATCACAAATTTGAAAAAAAAAAACACAAACTCAAATCACAAATTCAAAACCTAGAATTATATGCCTCTTGTGTTTGGAATTCATATAAAGAAAAACTAGTATGATGCGGAAAACAATTATTAGTTATACCTTTCTTTGTAAGCAACGACCTCTTGATTTTCTACCATATTCCTCTTCTTATCTCGGGCGTTGTGTGGGCAACGATCTACCGAGATGAGAACCACCCAAGCCCTTCTTCTTCCTTCTTACAAGTTTCGGCCAAGCACATCTCCTTGAGATGATGAGTTTCGGCCACCACCACCAAGCTCCAAGGGATGCTAGAAACAAAGTCTCCTTTCTCTCCTTCTCCTCCAAGCAAGATCCGGCCACCACCACCAAGCTCCAAGGGATGATGCCGCCGGCCACTAAAGAAGAAGAGAAGAGGAGAAGCAAAGGAGCAAGGGCCGACCACCACCAAGGAAAAAGGGAGAAACTATAGAAGATAGGTTGTAAGTTGAGGCACCTCTACCCCCTCTTTTATATTCCTTGATCTTGACAAATAAGGAAATTTAATTATAATTAAAGTTCCCTTATTCTCCTTGTCATTGGTTAATGAGGAAAATTTAATTAAACTTTCCTTTTAAACCTTATCATGGCCGGCCACATCACAAGCTCCAAATAAGACAAGTCACTACAAGAAAATTGGGATTCTACAACACTTAAACGACAACGCTTTTTATAAAAAGCGTTGTCTATTTTTTTTTAACAACGCTTTTAGTGAAAAGCGTTGTCTATTTCATTATTTTCTTATTAATAGATATCGCTTTTCTAAAAACAGTTGTCTATTAATGATTTTTACGGGTCAAAGACAACGCTTCGTAAAAAGCGTTGTCTATTAGACTGATTTTTAGTATCTACAACAACGTTTTATAAAAAGTGTTGTCTATGTTTAAAATCTCATCTAAATCTTGATTAATACAAACCGTTGGATCTAGGTAAGGAGTAGAAAACCCGAACCCTTCTCCCAACTTCTATCTTCCGATCATTTTTGATCCCGAACCCTTCTCCCAACTCCTCATCTCACGCGGCCTTCTCCATCCAACTCCTCTCCGGCAAACTCCTCTCCGGCCTCCAGATCCGGGGCGTCGGCGGACTCCTACATCGGGAGCCTCATAAGCTTGACCTCCAAGAACGAGATCAGATACGAGGGCATCCTCTACAGCATCAACACCGAGGAATCCACCATAGGCTTGCGCAACGGTATAGTTTGCTTTATGCCCAATTCATCTTGTAAACACATGTTAATACTTGATCCTCTCGTTTCCCTCCCAGTGATTCCAGCAATTTGGAGGATGGACAAAGACGATTCAGTTTTGCCTCGATTGATTTATCTCTTCGGCGTGCTCGATATTCCCCACAAGCTATTTAAAACTTTGACGCTTTGATTTTTCTACTGGAATCGAAGGGTGAAAGACTATTTTGTTTCTACAATTGTGCCCTAAATCAACTTCCGCCATTAAATGTGTAAAAGTTGCAGCTTTTCTTATTTTCTTCTAAATCTCGACATCTGATCCTACTAATGTTGCAACAAATCATGGTTCATGCTACTTTGCCTTTTGTGAGTTTCTCATCCTTTGCCATTGATTTGAAGCAACAACTTTGCCGAATTCAAGTATGGCTATTCGGTTCATCCTTTTTGGTGTATTTATTAGGAGACGATCCAGATGAAGTTAAAGCAAGACTCAAGTATTGGGCACAAACAGTAGCATGTACTCTACGGTTATGCAGCTGAAGTTGTGCCTATCCTTTAAAGTTCATCTACATCCGGAAGAAGCAAGATCCATGCAATCCGCTGTAAGAGCTATCCTCTAGTGTTTACAATCAATGCTGAAGATGGCAACTAAAGTCCCTTCACAATAAACAGAGACGAATAAAAGTAATGGTTCATTATAACCTTTGAGGAAGAATAACTCTACAAGTTCATGTACTATACATGCCGAATAAATGATTCTTCTTCTTATAAATGCTTTCCATGTACCTCAGTGGTGATCCATTGGTAATTTGTGTTCATGTTGATGAATCTGTAGACTAGTTTTGGTTCATGGTCTTGTTTTATCATGGCTATCATAGTTCAGTTAGCAGGTGTCTGAACTCTGAAGCTTGGGAACTCCCAATTCTATACTGGTCGGGATCTAGAAGGAAAGCCATCGGGTTAATTTCTTTTCCCAGATCTTCCTCAGGTTGTTAACTCGGAGAATATTATCTTATATTACATTGATATTTTCTAGTCCTCGGATCATTTTTTTTCTCATTCATGGCTATGGAACAGGAAAACTTGATACTCCTCAGCGACTAAGGAAACAGTATCATTGCAGATTCAAGCTTCTGGTTGGCATGATCTAATTGAGACTGAAAGGAGATTTGCATATGTACTCAATGCTGAACCAATCTAGGTTTGATCCAACCACAGAAAGAACCTTGTTGATACTCAAATAATCTTGAAATGGTAGCTTCAATGTTTATACTATTATATAATAAATCACTTAGAGTTGGCGGTGTAAGAGGTAAGGGAGACCGAGTAAAATATAGTTAGCGTAAAAGCAGTATAAAAGATTCGAATATTGTTAGTGATTGCCTTGTGAAGAATTTATTGGAGCGACCCAAATAGTTGGGACTAATGATGATATGTTGTGTTTCAGCCATTAGAGTAGGGTCACTTGTTCTATGAGGATTCAAATCTAAACTCAGATGAATAATCAGCTTATGAACATCTTCAGATTGCTTCCATGGAAATAAAAGGTATTTTTTCGTTTAAGCTATGAGACTATAGAATGAAAGGAACATCTGTGATCAGCAATACTGATGGTTACCTTCCGAAGATGCATGAACAATAAAATTGGCAGATGGAGGAGAATAACGACTTCTTGACAGTTTACAAGATGAAAACAAGATTATTATTTTGTGTCGATACTGGAACATTCTTCCTAACATGTGTTTAATTATGACCTGCTGCTACTTGTGACCTGCTGCTATTTGTGACCTGCAACTTTTATATTTTAGGGAAAATCAGTTGCATTGACATTGGAATTTAGCACAAATATTGTTGCACATGGTATAATTGTTTGTGGCAATGAATCTGATAAAATGCTTCATGGTGTTCCATTTTCTAATAATTGCATGCGAGTCTCCATTGATGAAGCAGTAGAAAAATCAGCACATTTGCCATATCCAATTCCAAGTGAATTTGAAGTAATTGGTGATGCTGTAGGAACCCATGTGGCTTGGCCAAAACACTTAATAGTGAACCAAGATGAGGTATTTGTTAGATTTTATTTCAAATTAAATTGTCACTTGTTTTATTAATCATCCTATCTAACTGTCATGATTTGAAATTATTAGAAGCCTCGAAGGAAGAAGCTTGAACAACCAAAAAAGAAACATACTTTGTCAACAAGTGCCCCAAGATCATTAAATATGTTATATTGTTATAGTAAGCGTGCTTTAGATGATGGCAGATATATATCAGTGAGTTTTGATTATGACGTGTTTGATGATGATTATGAACTTGTTCTACACCTTGAGGACATCATTCCTTTGTATTATTTGGAGCCCCTTTCAGGCTTAAAACGAGTAAGGATTTTCTGATGTATCAAGCTTGGGATAAGTAAAATATATTTTTTCTTTCGATCTCTTATTACTTTGATCTCAAAAATATATACATTCTCCCAAGTCCTTTATATCGAATTATTTGGACAACCATACCCTTACTTCTGACAACATTTTGATATTGTTTCCAACTACAAAAAATGTTATCTATGTATAGTACAAGAAATACCATCACGTTTCCATCACACCTTTTGTATACACAAGACTTATCCGTTTACTCAATAAATCCATAGGTCTGGATTACTTTGATAAACCGGATGTTCCAAGACCTTGAAGCTTTGCCTCAGTCCAAAGACTGATTGAGCTTGCACACAAGATGCTCTTAGCCCTTTGCAATGAACCCTTCTGGTTGCTTTATATGGATGCTTTCATCAAGACTTCCATTAAGGAATGCTGTCTTGACATCCACTTGCCAAATAGACAAAAGAATCCGGATAAACTTAAGCATGACTACCAGTGAAAAAGTTTCCTTTTTCATCAAGCCTTGCTTTGAAAGTTACTACCTTCCTTTCTATCCCTCTTTTCCTATTATAGACCTTTTTACACCCAAAGGCTTTTACACCATTTGGTGGTTCTACAAGCTTCCAGATTTTATTAGAATACATATATTCTAATTCTATTATTCATTACTCTTTGCCAAGATGTTGCATCTTTATCTTGGAGTGTTTCGTCATATGTCCGGAGATCAGGTTCATGTCCTCCAGGGATCGAGTCCAAAAACTCTCCCAAAACATGAATCTTTTTAGGTTGCCTAACAACCCTCCCACTACGACAAGGCACTTTCTGCAATTGTGTATCATTTGTGATACGTGTTGCAGTTTCCTTGTGGTATCTCATCTTGTACAGTTGGTACTAGATTAGACATGCCTTTTATTATTTCCTTAAGAACAAATTTTCTTATGGGCACATGGTTTATTACATAGTCCTTTTCTAGAAATCGGTCATTGATGCTAACAATGACCTTCTGAATTTTAAGACTATAAACCTACTTTCATTTCACTAGGATAACCCACAAACAAGTGAATTCCTGTCCAACTTATCATTGTCTCTCTTCTGCATATGTGCTGGACTACCCGAATCCGAATATGCTTCGATATAGGCTTACGCCTATTCAGCAATTCTATATGAGTAGAGAGTTCTGACTTTAGAAGGTACTATATTCACTCTCGTTTCCAGAGTATATCCTTAAAATGATTTTGATAATATTCTTAATAACTCATCAATCTACTTATTTCCATAAGAGTCCTATACCTTCCTTTTCCTACACCATTCTGTTGGGGTGTACCAGGTGCAGTTAGTTGGGATTGAATCCCTACTTCTGATAAATGACTCCTAAATTCTCCCAAGAGGTACTTGCCACTACGATCTTACCGTAGTGTCTTGATACTTTTACTTTGTCGTTTCTCCACATCAGCCTCGTACTCTTTGAACTAATCAAAGCACTTAGACTTGCGGCACATCAAGTAAATATATCCGTATCTCAAATAGTTGTCTATAAAATAGATGAAATATTTGAAACAACCTCTTGCCTGGATGCTCATAGGATCACACAAATCAGAATGAACCAATTCCAATATATCTTTGACTCCATACCCCTTAGACTTAAAAGCTTCTTGGTTATTTTTCCTTCCAAGTAAGACTCGTAGGTTGGAAAGATTTCCACTACTAATGAACCCAAAAGTTCATCAGCTACCAATGAATCCTACTCAAGTTAATATAACCTAGCCTTAGAAGCCAAAAATATAATTGGTTCATTTTCGAAGGTTACTTTCTCTTAAAGTTAGAAGATGTGTTACTAATTTCCATTTGTTGCATCGTGAGAGTTATTGGATTTATAAATTGCCAACCAACGTACCAGAACAGATAACTTCTCTCTTTTTCTTAATAACAACTTTGTTATTTAAAAGAGGCAGAATATCAAGTTCTTTGAATAGTTTAGAAACTGAAACTAGTTCTTTCTAAACTTGGTGCGTAAAGACAATTACTCAAAAATCCATGTTTTATTCTTATCAAAAGTTAAACATCTCCCACTGCAACAGCTACCATTTTTATAGTAGTGCCCATGTAGACGGTGTTTTAATTTTCATTTAGTTGTCGGGTTTCCTGGAACCCTGCAATGAATTGCGGACATGATTAATGGCATCTGTATCTACATTCCAGGTTCTGGTAGATAACATCACTAAACATGTTTCAACTAATGAATTAAATACACCTATATTGTTCTTAGTTCTAAGAAGACACTCTACCTTAATGTCCAAGTCCTATTTCCAATCATTACAATTGGGATTACTAAGTCTTTCTTATAATATGACTACTAGGGGATTGACAAACATTTTAAATCCTAAGAATCACAAAAATACTTGATCAAGATCAACTCCTTAAAAATTCCCATGAATTTTGTATGCCACAATAGTGTGGACGTATACAAAATTGAAGAGGAGATTTTATTCATTAATTTTATTATCTCGTCAACTTTACTTTATGACGAATAAAATTAATAGTTGATCTGTCTTTGATCAAATATTTGGTCAAAAACTTTTGAATTTAAAAAAAAATATTGATTCCTCAAACAATATTATTTAAATTCACCAACACCTCAAACACCGTGAATTTTGCATGCCACGTTAGTGTGGACGTATATAAATTCAACATTTGTAAAAGGAGGATTTTAACCCATTAATTTTATTATCTTGTCAACCTAACTTTTTGACAAATAAAATTAATAGTTGGTATCATTTGGTCACACAAATAATAGCAGTGACTCCAATGGGGAGGATACTATTAGATGTGTCTAAGTGTATACCATTACTTGACACTAAGTCCATTAATAAGATTATGCGCCTTCCGTTGGGGAAGATCACACGCTCTTAATTAACTTCCTATAGTCATCCAAAAATGGAAGTCTGTTCTAGTGATCCACAAACAAGCTCATCCGTTATGGAGGAAGGCACTCAGAGCCAACGCGCAAGCTTGTTTGCATCACTTACAAACCAGTAATGGAGACCATGGGATTTACTTAAAAATCCCTCTCCCATTTAGTTATTTATAAATGAAGAATTTTAACTATGCTAGCCTATTAAATATGTAAACTAACATGCACACACAGCACAATATAAAAGCAATAAATAGAAAATCTAATTTTCAACTATTATGACTTTTATCTCTTGTTGTCCTCCGTGTGTTGTCATCCCAAGTTGCTGCCATATTTGGCCACTGCCACCGGGTCTAGCTGTCGCATCCATCTTGCTCCTAGTTCCGCTGCGCCTCTGGTCCTTAGAAGATTCCACGCTTTGCAAGATTCGATCTGCGACATAAATAGAATTTTACATTTTGATCCTATATTCCTCGAAGGAATGTACATGTAAACTAGATCGAACATAAAATAAAATTTACATCCATCGATCCTATATTCCATAAAAGGAATGTACATGTAACTAGATCAAAAATAAAATCCTAATAAAACTAAATACAGCTCCTGCTGTATTTTACAATACAATCATGCACACACAATAAAATGCCCTTGACATGTCCAAGGGTCCAATCACACACATAATAACTATAAGCCATAATAGTTGGATCCTGCATCCACAAAGTTAGCACATCCTATTATTAACCTGCCTAATATTGCAAAATTAAACTAATATCAAAACGGAGGCAAAACCCTAGCTCGATACCAATTGTTGGTTGCTACTCGGAAAACCTAGAGGTTCCACTGTACAAAAATTTTGTACAAAGATCTGAACCTTTTCCTAGCTACCATGTGTTCTTTTAAATTAAATTTTGGATCGCCTGCGGAACTTAACACGTTTGATCCAAAACTTAATCTATTCGTTCTTTTAGGTTTTGACTTGGGTCTCCTGCGGAACTTAACACGTTCGACCCAAATCACCTTAAGTTATTAATTCCATTAAATATTAATTTCCATAATTGGTTTCCAGTACTGACGTGGCGAGGCACACGACCTTCTTGGATATGGGAGCAACCACCACCGACTAGACAAAACCTTTTATGGAAAGCTAATATTTAATTTCCTAAAATAACTTTAGGTTAACCGAAAAGAACAATCAAATCACAAGAGAAAAAAAAACAAAAGAAAAGAACACAACATCGAAAAACATATTCGAAATACTAGAATCGCATGCCTCTTGTATTTGGTATTATTTCCAAAAATAACTAGTACGATGCGGAAAGAAAAATTACTAGTTATACCTTTTAGAAAGATCTCTTGATCTTCTACTGTATTCCTCTTCTAACCTCGGACGTTGTGTGGGCAACGATCTTCCGAGATAAGAAACTACCAAAGCACCTTCTCCTTTCTTCAAATTTCGGCCAAGCACAAAGCTTCCAAAAGATGAAGATCTTTTCCACCAACCAAGCTCCAAGGAATATAAGCTTTCTCTCCTTCTTCCTTAAGCTAGATCCGGCCACCAATTAAAACTCCATGAGCATGAAGAGGTTCGGCCACAAAGAGAAGAAGAAGAGAAGAAGGAAGGGCCGGCCACACCACTAAGGAAAAGAGGGAGAAAAATAGAATAGAGTCGTTAGCCTTGAAGCCTCCTCTACCCCCTCTTTTATAATCCTTGATCTTGGCAAATAAAGAAATTTTAATAAAAACTTCCTTAATTCTTTTTCCATTGAAAAGGAAAATTTATTTAATTAAAAAATAAAATTCTTTCTCAATTTTATTTGGCCGGCCATATGAAAGCTACAAACAAGGAGAGTTTTAATTAATTAAAACTTCCTAATTTGTCTCCAGAAATTTTTTTAAAAAAATTTCTCCAATAATTTTTATCCCTTTATGATTGGTTTATAAAAAGGAAATTTAATAAATTAAAATCTTTCTTTTAAACATGTGGATAAAAAGAAAGTTATCTCTAAAAATTAAAATCTTTTTAAATTTACAAATAAGGAAAGATATCAAATCTTTTCTTAATCTTTTGTAGAAACTTATAAAAGAGAATATTTAATTTTAAACTCTCTTTTAAATTATGAGCATGATTAAAAAGGAAAGTTTTCTTAAAATTTAAAATCCTCCTTTAATCAACAAATAAGGAAAGATTTCAAATTTTAAACTCTCTTTTAAACATGTAAATGATTTACAAATAAGGAAAGTTTTTACCAAAAATTAAAACCATCTTTTTAAACTACAAATAAGGAAAGAGATTAATCTCTTCTCTTAATCTTTTGTAGAAAGCTATAAAAGGAAATTTTTAATTTTTAAACTCTCTTTTTAAATCATGATATCCACATAAGAAATAATTTTAATAAAAATCCTTTTTAATATTCTAGTGGCCGGCCACCTAAGCTTGGGACCCAAGCTTGGCCGACCACATGACTCATCCACTTGATATTGGCCGCCCTAGCTTGGGTTCCAAGCTAGCTTGGCCGGCCCCATGATGGGTAAGAAGGTGGGTATGCGGTGGGTATAAATCTCTATATACTAGAGGCTACGATAGGACCGAGAGGAGGAATTGGTTTTGGTCTCCGATGAAATTAAGCATCCCGTGTTCGCCCCGAACACACAACTTAATTTCATCAATAATAATTCATTCCACTAAAGAATTATTATTGAACTACCGCACCAATCCCAAATTACATTTTGGGCTCCTTCTTATTATGAGTGTGTTAGTCTCCCTGTGTTTAAGATAACAAATGTCCACTAATTAAGTAAGTTACTGACAACTCACTTAATTAATATCTAGCTCCAAAAGTAGTACCACTCAACTTCATCGTCATGTCGGACTAAGTCCACCTGCAGGGTTTAACATGACAATCCTTATGAGCTCCTCTTGGGGACATTCTCAACCTAGATTACTAGGACACAGTTTCCTTCTATAATCAACAACACACACTATAAGTGATATCATTTCCCAACTTATCGGGCTTATTGATTCATCGAACTAAATCTCACCCATTGATAAATTAAAGAAATAAATATCAAATATATGTGCTTGTTATTATATTAGGATTAAGAGCACACACTTCCATAATAACTGAGGTATTTGCCCCTTTATAAAGTCAGTATAAAAGAAACGACCTCTAATGGTCCTACTCAATACACTCTTAGTGTACTAGTGTAATTATATAGTTAAGATAAACTAACACCTAATTACACTACGACCTTCCAATGGTTTGTTCCTTTCCATCATGGTCGTGAGTTACTGTTTATAATTTATAAGGTACTGATAACATGATCTTCTGTGTGTGACACCACACACCATGTTATCTACAATATAAATTAATTGAACAACTACATTTATCACAAATGTAGGTATTTGACCAATGTGATTCTTATTTCTAGATAAATATTTATACCTAAAGCTAGGCTTTTAGTATACACTCTAACAGGCTACATATGGTAAGTGTTTAGATTTAGCAATTTAAATATAATTTTAACAGGTTTACTGTAATCTATGATAATCATCCATTTTGTGAATAACTTTCATTTTTCAATCTACCTCTTCGTTTTATTATGTTTGCAATGACAGGCATCTTTATAAAAAACTGCTGAAAGATAACAAGAAAGAGAAATTCAGATTTGTGAATCCACATTAAATCCCATATATGGCAACCAGTGCACATGACAAAAAAGGTAAACTTGAAAGGCTAAACCAAAGGGCAAGTCATTTGGCAGGCAGGCTAAGTGGTGCATCTGTAGATCAACTTGTATTGGTGCCATGTAATATCGGGTAAGTAAGAATTAAAACATCACTTTCAATTGTTGTCTTTTGATAATTTATTGAATTATATGCACTAATTATGTGTTTGTTGCATAGTTTCCATTGGATTCTCACTGTTATTGACCCTTACAATGAAGTTATTTATTTGTTGGATTCTCTAAGGCACCGCATTCATGATGAGGATTGGAAATATATAGTGGAAATGTGAGTTCATATTTCTTTTTTATTAAGCATTTATGTTAATACAAAACTCATATATAAAAAAATCATTAACGTATGAAGGGCCTTAAGATTGTTTAATTCAAACAAGGGAAGGAAAGGTAGAAAAAAGACTATGTGGGTAATAGTAAAGGTATGTGTAATTACATATAACATATATTTTAATGTGTATGTTTATCATTAATAATATGTCTCTAATTTCCATAGGCTCCTCGACAACAATATGCCAAACAATGTGGTTACTATGTGATGCGATTTATGAGACAAATTGTTGAAGAAGTTGAAATTATCGAAAGAGATTCACTACGATCGATAGTAATGTTTACTTGCTTATGTCTCAAATTATTTGAAATAAACTATTTAAAATATGCAAAGTCAATGTTGATTTTTTTTCCTCATTAATGTTCACAGTTCACACAAGCAGAGTATTCTCGAGAAGAAATTGATGAGGTGCGATCGGAGTTGGCAGAATGTATACAAGATCATATTTATAAGTAGGTGCGTTCAAGTTTATGTAAGTTCATTACCTTGTTTTAGCTAAGGTTTATGTAATTAAGTTCATTATCTTTAGCAAGAAGCAACTTTTTGCTTCTTTAGAATTCATTTTCAGCTATGAGATGCAATCTACCCTTGTTTGTTATTCTTAGTTTAATCTGTGATAAAGAGTCTTCTTGGTCATTAACTGAATTATATAAACTAAATGCATTTTAGAATGGAGAAATACTGAGATGTGCTCCCTGAGCTTCTAATTTTGACAATTGTTTGCTTAATTTTTTATATCAGTTGTAGCCATATGATAGTCCACTTGCTCAATTCTTCTGTTATTTCAATAACCTGGAGAGTTTAGATGAATCATATTGTCACGTCAACAATAATAATATGGTATACATGAAGGGATATAATGCATATGTTCTTAGCTACGATATATATGTCTATTCTCTATCATGGCAGTATTAAAAATGTAAACACTTCATTCTGTTAAATTATGAAGAATCTTTTAAGTGGACTAATTGATGGTTTGATTGTTACAAATGAAATCATTTGTGCACACAATTTGGGAAATAAAAAGTCTTTATTGCAGATAGCTGCATTCATTCAGGTTTTGATTATAAATACTTTTTAATTTGAACATCCTACCTTTCACACGTTAATATATGCACTGCAAAAAATGTTAAGTACTGTATAAGTTCAATTTCCTGTATTATATGAAAAGTACTGCTTTGTTGTGATATTTGATAGCTCCACTCTGTTTTGCTTGAATTCTGGATTAATGGATGCTAATGCAAGTATGCATGTGTATTCACTTGCGCTCCAAGAGGTAGTTAGGAGGCACATTTGTTGCACGCCTCAATGTAGATATTGTTAGATTCTTTGCCTGTTGTTAAGTGGCAATTCTTGTTATAACACACCGCTCACTGGAATGTTTATTCAATTTCTGATAAGTTTTGACTGTTCTTAACTGACGTTGGAATCTGGCTGATTCTGAATCCTGAACAATTTTGTTTATTCTGATTATTTCATTGTTAGTCTTCCCTTAATCAAAATTAACTCTTTTTTTCCATTCAATTACTGATTACAATCGCATCATAAAGGCTGAAATTACCTTGTTTTCACTATCTTGATTGTTTGATTCCTAACTAGTTGTTTTGGAAGGAATTGTCTGATTGTTAATGTGTTTTCATGACTCTTCGTCATGTCAATGTATCGTAATTCATTTTTTACTATGTTAACTGGAGTTTCTTTTATCTCGTGCTATCCCTCACCCCTTCAACTCTGATATTTCAACTTGTCTAATCACAAAATGTGTTTGTTATCTATTAGCACTGCTATTCTACTGAACATAGTTTCTCTTATTATATCATTTATTAGTTTATTCTGAATAGTAGCATTTTTGTTTTATCTTTTTAACAATCTACATGTTTATTTTAGCACTCTTTCTATGTACTTTACGTGTCTATTGTTTCCTAATGTTGCTTTGCATATTTTCTTCGATGGTTCTATGGGCATTTAGACTAACAGAAACATTAGGAAGAGAGGGATTTTCATTAGAATCAGAACCTCTTAGAGGGGATTCTTTTGATGGAATAGAATTTCCATGAAACCATATTATACTTGAATAATTAAATGGGAAACACTAACTGCACAAAATAGCTACAGAAAATCTTCATTAAGATATTGCGTGTGTTTGGTAGGTAGAAAGTCATGATGATTGTTTTGTTTCTTTTGAGAGCCATCAATAATGCTCATGTATGGACTTGAAACATATTATTGCTACTTTTGTAGGTGGATACAGGATAGTCGAGATCAGTACACTAAGGAGCGTCTGATTCAGTAATTGATCAATACACTAAGCGTCTGGATTCAGTAACTACTGTACTATTTTGAGTAAACAGATTGTTGGCTACTTCAGTATTCAGTATTCAGTATTCAGTAAACAGATTGTTGGCTAAATAGATTGTAGCTGTTCAAAGCAGATTTTTTGTGCTCTTTTGTTTTATATGTGAATATCACTATATACTTTGAAACAGAATTAGTGTTAATTTTGATATTTACTAGCTTCTCATGTAATTAAATACTAATATTACTTCAACGTCAGATTTCTATTATTTTGATGAGTTTGAACTCATTAACAGAGTTGATTATATGTAAAATTCGAATCTAGACATGGTAAAAGAAAAATAATAGTTTCGTAAATATAAAAATAATAATTTTTAAATAATTTTTTTATTATTATTTTTCTTTAAACGATAACACTTTTAAAGCGTTGCAAAAAGTGTTGTCTTTGTAAAAAAACAACAACGCTTTTAAAGCGTTGTAATAGTGTTGTCTTTGCAAAATATGACTACGCTTTTAAAGCGTTGCAAAAGCGTTGTCTTTTCTACCAAAAACAACGCTTTAAAAGCATTGCAAAACGTTGCCTTTGCATAAAACGACAACGCTTTTAAAGCATTGCAAAAGCATTGTCTTTGGTACAAACGACAACGCTTTAAAAGCGTTGTCGTTGAGCAAACTTTTAACAACAGTGCCTTTAACAACGCTTTTTCAGGCACAAAGACAACACTTTAAAAGCATTGTCTATTAGCTTTTTTGTTGTAGTGAGTTTTAAACACAAAATTAAAACTTCCTTATTTGTTTCTAGAAATTTTTAAAATAAAAATTTCTCTATTAATTTTCCCTTCATGGTTGGTTATAAAGGGAATTTTATAAATTAAAATTTCTATATTAAAACATGTGGATGATTTCCAAAAAAGAAAGTTATCTTTAAAATTAAAATATTCCTCTCAATCTATAAATAAGGAAAGACATCAAATCTTTTCTTAATCTTTTGTAGAAACTATAATAGAAAAGATTTAATTTTAAAACTCTCTTTTAAATCATGAACATGGTTACAAAAAAGGAAAGTTTTATCAAAAAATTAAAATCTTCCTTTTAACTACAAATAAGTAAAGATATCAAATCTTTCACTTAATCCTTTTATAGAAACTATAAAAGGAAAGATTTAAATTTTAAACTCTCTTTTAAAACCATGGTGTCCACATAAGAAAATATTTTAAAAATAAAATCCTTTTAAATTTCTTGTGGCCGACCCACCTAGCTTGAGTTCAAGCTAGGGCCGGCCACACTTCATCCCATCCAAGCTTTTATGTGGCCGACCCTTGCTTGGGCTCCAAGCATGGCTTGGCCGGCCACCTAGGATGGGTAAAATGGTAGGTATGGGTGGGTGTAACACTTTATAATTAAGAGGCTATGATAGGGACCAAGAGGAGGAATTGGTTTTGATCTTCCGATGAAATTAAGCTTCCCGTGTTCGCCCCGAACACCCAACTTAATTTCATCAATAATAATTCATACCACTAAAGAATTATTATTGAATTACCGCACTAATCCCAAATTACATTTTGGGCTCCTTCTTATTATGAGTGTATTAGTCTCCCTGTGTTTAAGATATAAAATATCCACTAATTAAATGAGTTACTGACAACTCACTTAATTAATATCTAGCTCCAAGAGTAGTACCACTCAACTTCATTATCATGTCGGACTAAGTCCACCTGCAGGGTTTATATGACAATCCTTATGAGCTCCTCTTGGGGACATCATCAACCTAGATTACTAGGACATAGTTTCCTTCTATAATCAACAACACACACTATAAATAATATCATTTCCCAACTTATCGGGCCTCTTGATTTATCGAACTAAATCTCACCCATTGATAAGTCAAAGAAATACATACTAGATATATGTGTTTGTTATTATATAAGGATTAAGAGCATACACTTCCATAATAACAAAGGTCTTGTTCTTTTATTCAGGCAGTATAAAATGAACTTACCTTTAATGGTCCTGCTCAATATACTCAGAGTGTACTAGTGTAATTTTATAGTTAAGATAAACTAATATCAAATTACACTACGACTATTCCAATGGTTTGTTCCTTTCCATCTTAGTCGTGAGCTAAAGTTTATAATTTATAAGGAATTGATAATATGATCTTCTGTGTATGGCACCACACACCATGTTATTTATAATATAAATTAATTGAACAACTACACTTAGCATATAAATGTAGATATTTGACCAATGTGATTCTTTATATCAAAATAAAATGTTTACAAAAGGCTAGACTTTTTAGTATACACTCTGATCCTGTCTGACTGCTGAATCAACGAACGCTGGGCACGTGGCGCTCTCCGGGTCGCCGATGTAGATCTCCGGCTAGTCTCACTAAGCTTCGGCGAACCTGCACAGAAGTCGGGCCGGGAAGGGGTTCCCGGCGGCGACCCTCCGACGCTCAAGTCAGGCAAGCAAATAGTGAAAAGAGTGGCTCCAAAGGTCTTGAACGCGTACCTCCGGCGAAGTCTGCGGCTCTTTATATAGAGCGGTGAAAGAGTCTCTACACGCCCACCGAGGCACATACGTGTCCGCAGCCCATACCTCGGTATGTGTTTGTCAGAAAGCTTACTTGACGCCATACTGCAACAGTCCCATCGCGCCTTCGATGGGACAACAGGACACCCCGTTGTCAGACTAGGAGTATGGCTTAGCCATACGACTTGACGCCAGATGTTCCTCCTATTTACCCACCGGCCAGACGTCCATCCGACGGCTAGACGAAGAGCGTCCGGACGACCCTAATTCCCGGCCGGACGGCGCGCCCATTACGCCCCGCCTTTAGGCCTTCCGCCGGTCATTACATTGTTTCATTGAGCGTCGAACCCCATCCTGTCGGGCGCCTTTTACTATCGAATGTTTCTTGCGGCCGATCGGCTTGTCCGTTTCTCAAGTCCGGTCGGCTCACCTTCTTCGACGGACCACCTGGCCTTTTGACCTCCACGTGGCGTTGACCCCTCTTTAGGGGTCCCGGGCTCTACCACCGGATCACTTGCCTTCCCCTCGAGTCTAGTCGAAGGAGGCGAAGTCCGACTGACTGGACTGCCGATCTGACTGAGCAGTGATCACTGCGTTAGGCCGCTCGGCCAGGCATAGGGATACTCATCCGTTCGGCGGTATCTTGTTTGTGCCTTGTGTCCTCTTGGAATCCCTGTCCGATACTCTCCCCTACTACCCATCACGTGCGCTGCGCATGGTAAGGGGAGCTCATTAAATGCGGCCAGTATCCTGCTGACACGTGGCGATCGTGCGTTTGTCAGCGTATGGCGGTGGCGTCACTTCCGATGGGACAGCCGCCGTTTGAAATGAACGGCTGGATGATGACCTGGATCGGACGGTGTAAATTGATCACGGCCGCCCTTATAAAGCCCCGACCCCAGCTCTTCGCCGCATTTCGACCTTATCGTCTCCAGCCATCCCTCTGTTCCTTTTTTCCGGCGAAGCTCTCCGACGACTCTACCGCCCCCTTCGATCGTCTTCTCTGCCCGTAAGGATTCCTTTTCCTTGCTGCCTCTCCTTTTTTCTCTCTATTAGCTATTTCTTTCATCATCCCGCATTCTTTCCCTGTTTTTATTTCTCCCTCCTTCCATCGCGCATCCATCCCTAGCCTTATACCATGACCAACACCTCACAGCCGACCGGCGCTGCTCCGGGTCTTTGGTATTCGACTATGGAAAGACGCCTTGCGCCTCACTCGAACCTATGATCTGCCGACCGACCACCAAATAGTGTTAGCCACACCGGCCGATCGGCCTCATGAACCGCTGCCCGACACCGTTCTATTCTTCCGAGACCAATTTTTGGCCGGGCTACGTTTTCCACCCCACAAGTTCTTCTTACAAATTTGCAATTATTTTCGCATTCCGCTCGGCCAGGTAGTCCCTAACTCCATTAGGCTGTTGAGCGGAGTGATAGTCCTTTTTAAACTGAACAACATCCCCCTCGACCCTAAGATTTTTCACTACTTTTTTTATCCCAAGCAAGCCGAGTGGGGTACCTTTATTTTCCAGTCTAGGATAGGCTTCGTCCTTTTTGATAATATGCCGAACTCCAACAAACATTGGAAGGAGCACTTTTTCTATGTGCGTTTTCCCGAGCGGCCGACTTTTCGCACTAATGGCGATGCCGGCGCAACCGGAGCTCGGCAAATTTAGAGGTGATGCGGCCTACCTTCATGCGGCCGAGCGGTTGGTGGGTCAGCGCTATCACATTGACAAGCTGCTCCTCCCAGGAGTAATGTATATATTCGGCCTGTCTTCCACCCCAGCCGATCTGCCCTGCAGCATGAGTAAGCGCTTCTCATCCCTCCTTCTTCTTTTGTTCTAATTGATTTAATCTTTGTTTCTGCAGCTGAAGTTATGTGGCGTGCTAAGGCGACCGAGAAGCTCAAGTTGAAAGCCGCTCAGATTGAGGCGGTGAAGAACAAGGAGGTCGCCGAGCGGGGCCTTGATCCAGCCGATCCGACCGGCGAATTAGGCGAGGGGACTCAGGATGCCCCTGAAGGCTTAGCAGCTACTACCTCTCACGACGAGGCAGCGAGCGGCACAGAACCTTCTACCCAAGCCGAGGTGGAGGGCCGTTCGGCCGATGATGTTCCGCTACTCACTCGGAAGCGCCGACGATCGGAATCTGCATCTGCCTCAATTCCACTTGATGAGCCACAGCCCGAGCGGGGCGCGGATGCTCCGGTGTTGTCCGGGACGGTTTCCCTAGAGAGTACCCCGACCCCACATGGCTCTCCAAGGGCAAGCTCTGAGGCGCCGCCGTCCAGCCCTTCAAGAACTCTGCGCCGTATCAGGCGTTTGGGCGAGCTTCCTTCCTCGTCCACCGGTAAGGCCGATGCTTCTCAGGGCGAGCCGAGCGGCTCGAATTTAATTAAAACCGTTCTGCGCCTCCCCTCAGAGGAATACATGGCTGCTGCTGATCGGCCAGTGGTCCCCGAGCAGCAGATTACCTTAACGGGCCCTCTTGCAAAAGCTTGGGAGGACGCTCGGCGCCGAATAAAAGCGATGACTCCCGGGCAGCTCGGCGATAGCAACCTCCAACAGGCCACCGGGGTATGCTCCTTTTCTTTGTTCGTCTATTTGAATTAAGTTTTTACCCTGTTCACTTTTGCTCGTAGAACTGGAGGATGAATTGAAAAAGCTCAAGGCCGCAGGGACAACCGACAATCGACGGCCGCTCTGGAGAAGGCCAAAAATTGCTGGAAGCCGAACGGAAACGGGCTTCCGATGGCAAGCAAGGTCGTTCGACTTGAGCGATGGTCAAACAACGAGATAAGGATATCAAGACGGCGACCACTCGGAAGCGACAGGCCATCGATGACATGGACCGAATGAAGGTGGAGATCAGAGGGCTGGAGCAACGCATCCGCTCTTCTGGCCACCGAGAAGGAGAGCCGCTCGGCCGATCTTCAAAGATTTGATGGAGATTTGAAGGATCTCCAAGCTGCCAGCGACGCTGCCCACGCCGAGCTCAAAGAGTATCAAGAGGGGGAGTCGGCTCGCTCCGACGAGGTGAGGAAGGCATTCGCCCGCTCGGATGCCTTTGGGGAGAAATTTACTGACAAGATCTCCCTCACCTTTGAAGAGGCGATCAAAGCGGCTGTGGATCACTTAAAGGCCAAAGGCCACCTGCCCGCAGAGCTGACCATCCCTCCCGAGAACCTCGCGACCGTGATGGGCGCCATCCCTGATGCTCTTTTTGATTTCGACGCATGAGGAGTGTTTCTTATGAACTTTTTTGTATCCCCGTCGTTCGGCTAAACTTATTTTTGCTGTAACTTTTTTGGTTAGCCCTGTGCTTAATAGATAATCTTTTCCTTTCCTTCAACTTTTGTTTTGGCAAGGAATTTTTCTCTCGTCATATGTGAAATGTTCTTTAAAACTCCTCCGCTCGGCTTTACGCTCTAGCATGGACCCAAGACGCCTGCCTTCAATAACGTCTTTCGCCACGCAATTAAGCAGCCGCTCGGTGCGCGAACGTCACTCGTTCACTTGCTCGCATTTTTAATTCCGATTAACCCTCTTTTGCTTCGCGCCTTACCTCAAAGGGGTTTTCGCTAGATTTTCGCAATGCGAGCCGCTCGGACGTTTATAGACGCCGACTCGTCTCTCGATGTTTAACGTCGGAGCTCGACGGTCTTCCACTCGGACGTTTATAGACGCTGGCTCGTCTCTCGATATTTAACGTCGGAGCTCGACGGTCTTCCGCTCGGACGTTTATAGACGCCGGCTCGTCTCTCGATATTTAACGTCGGAACTCGACGGTCTTCCGCTCGGACGTTTATAGACGTCGGCTCGTCTCTCGATATTTAACGTCGGAGCTCGACGGTCTTCCGCCGACAGTTTTACGCTCGGCGCCTCGATATTTAACGCCGGAGCTCGACGGTCTTCCGCCGGACGCTTTCGGCTCGTCTCTCGATATTTAACGTCGGAGCTCGACGGTCTTCCGCTCGGACGTTTATAGACGCCGGCTCGTCTCTCGATATTTAACGTCGAAGCTCGACGGTCTTCCGCTCGGACGTTTATAGACGCCGGCTCGTCTCTCAATATTTAACGTCGGTGTTCGATGGTCTTCCGCTCGGACGTTTATAAACGCCGGCTCGTCTCTCGATTTTAACGTCGGAGCTCGACGGTCTTCCGCTCGGACGTTTATAGACGTCGGCTCGTCTCTCGATATTTAACGTCGGAGCTCGACGGTCTTCGAGGCTAACTTTGACGCTGCCGATCGGCGGATCCATTGGCCATCATTTGAATTAATTTTGCTTCCTGCATTACAAGGACATGGGCGACTAACATATACAAAAATGATTTACATTCGTGCACCTTTCACCCCGCTCGATAAGGCTGGAGATGATTTGCACTCCACGGTCGATCCAGCTGCCGCCCGTCTTCATCCTCCAAGTAGTAAGTGCCCGAGCGGAGTTTTTCAATAACCTTGAAGGGACCCGCCCAAGGAGCTTCAAGCTTGCCGACGTCGCCGACCGGCTTGACTTTCTTCCAGACGAGATCGCCGACCTGGAATGATCTG
The DNA here is from genome assembly GCF_018446385.1 of Zingiber officinale. NCBI lineage: Eukaryota > Viridiplantae > Streptophyta > Magnoliopsida > Zingiberales > Zingiberaceae > Zingiber > Zingiber officinale. The sequence continues at coordinate 151,418,357 of NC_055992.1, read as the reverse complement.
GGGATTACGCGGCGGTTGTAGTTTTGCTTCATCCGCTACCGGTATGCCATCAGCCGAACGGATGCCTTGGCTCTCTCCTCGTCGACCAAATCCAGCTCCATGTTCCTCCGTTCGTCGTTGCCATCATCATAGCTCTGGATCCGGATGGACTCAACGCCGACTTCGACCGGAATGACCGCCTCACCGCCATACACCAAATGGAACGGCGTGACGCCCGTCCCTTCCTTCGGCGTCGTTCGGATGGCCCATAAGACGCCCGGCACTTCATCCGGCCAACTTCCTCCCAAATGGTACGAAGAATTTCCCGATTGGCTACTTCGGCTTGACCGTTGCTTTGGGGATAAGCCACGGACGTGAAGTGTTGCTCGATGCCGTAGCTTTTGCACCAATCCTCTAGCACCTTCCCTATGAATTGCTGCCCATTATCGGAAACCAATCGGCGAGGGATGCCGAACTGATAGATGATATGTTGTCAGATGAATTTTTTGACCATCTGTTCGGTGATCTTTGCCAGCGGCTCGGCCTCCACCCACTTGGAAAAATAATCGACCGCCACCAGTAAAAATTTCCTCTGCCCGGTCACCATCGGAAATGGACCGACAATATCCATTCCCCATTGATCGAACGGACATGCAACGGTTGATGCCTTCATTTCCTCGGCCGGTCGGTGGGAGAAGTTATGGTACTTCTGGCACGAAAGGCACGTGGATATTGTCCGAGCGGCGTCTACTTGTAAGGTCGGCCAAAAGTATCCGGCTAGCAAGATCTTCTTGGCCAACGATCGTCCGCCCGGATGCCCTCCGTACGATCCTTGATGTACTTCTTGGAGGATGTAAGCCGAGTCCTCCAAGCTCACGCATTTCAACAACGGGCGTGAGAAAGCCTTTTTGTAAAGCTGATCGTCGATGAGTGTGAACCGACCAGCTCTTCTCCTTAGCAGCTGGGCTTCATACTCATTGGATGGTGTGGCGCCCGAGCGGAGGAACTCTATGATGGGTGTCCACCAGTCGCTTGGAAATGTGAGGCCTTCCATCCGGTCGACATGCGCCACCAACAGTACTTTTTCAATTGGCTGCTGAATGGCGACTGGCGTTATTGAGCTCGCGAGTTTGGCTAGCTAATCAGCTGCTTGATTTTCTGCTCTGGGTATCTTCTGGACAACAACTTCTCTAAAATTGGCTTTGAGCTTCTCGAAGGCTTCAGCGTAGAGCTTGAGTCGAGCATTATTAATTTCGAAGGTACCAGAGAGCTGCTGAGCGGCCAACTGCGAATCCGAGTGAAGCGTTACCCGACCGGCTCCCACATGCCGGGCAGCCTGCAAGCCAGCTATGAGGGCCTCATACTCTGCTTCATTGTTGGTAGCTTTATAATCCAGCCGGACGGATAAGTGCATCTTTTCTTCTTGAGGGGAGAGCAACAATATTCCAATCCCGCTTCCGAGCCGAGTGGACAACCCATCCACATATATTCTCCACATAGCTTCCGGCTCCGGCCTTTGCACCTCAGTCACAAAATCGGCCAAGGATTGCGCTTTGATCGCCGAGCGGGGCTGGTATTGGATGTCAAATTCACTTAACTTCGTCGTCCATTTGATGAGCCGCCCGGATGCCTCTGGGTTTAGTAACACACGACCGAGCGGGCTATTTGTTTTAACAATGATGGTATGCGCGAGGAAGTATGGATGAAGGCGCCGAGCTGCCAGGACCAGAGCGAAAGCCAGCTTCTCAAGCCCAGTGTAGCGAGATTCAGCATCTTTTAAAATGTGACTAAGGAAATACACAGGCTCTTCTCCGCTCGCCCTCACTAAAGCCGAGCCGATTGCGTGCTCGGTTGAAGACAAGTACATATAAAGTGGCTCACCCGCAGTCGGCTTGGCCAATACCGGGAGAGAGTTCAGATATGCCTTCAAGTCTTCGAACGCCCGATCACATTCTTCATCCCAGTGAAACTTAGTGGCCTTGCGCAAGATTTTGAAGAAAGGGAGGCTCCGGTCGGCAGTTTTGGAGATGAATCTGGACAAAGCAGTTATCCGACCGGTCAAACGCTGCACTTCCCTGGTATTTCTTGGAGGCGGCATATCTTTGCTTCGATGCCCCGCTTGGTCACTATGTACCCCAAGAAATGCCCTCCTTTTGCTCCGAACAGGCACTTCTGGGGATTTAGCTTGACTCCATATTTGCGTAGCGTTCGGAAGGTTTCTTCCATGTCCTTGAAGAGATCGGCCGCTCGGACGGACTTAATGAGAATGTCGTCCACATAAACTTCTAGATTCCGCCCGATCTGCTCTTTGAATACTTTATTCATCAAGCGCTGATATGTGGCCCCCGCATTCTTCAATCCGAACGGCATCACATTATAGCAATAAGTGCCGTCGACCATCACGAAGCTGACTTTTTCTTGATCTTCACGGGCGAGCGGCACTTGGTGATAGCCCTGGTAGGCGTCGAGCATACAGATTAATTCGCAGCCGGCCGTAGAGTCCACCAGCTGATCTATCCGGGGCAGAGGATAAAAATCTTTCGGGCAAGCTTTGTTGAGATCCCGAAAATCTATGCACACTCTCCACTTGTTGCCTGGCTTGGAGACTAATACTACGTTAGCCAACCAGCTCGGGAACTGCATCTCGCGTATATGGCCGACCTCCAGAAGTTTTTCCACCTCCGCTCGGATGATGGAATTCTGCTCGGCGCTGAAGTCCCTTTTTCTTTGCTTTACTGGCCGAGCGTCCGGTCGGACATGCAACTCGTGCTGCGCTATGCTCGGCGAAATTCCGGGCAGCTCATGTGTCGACCAGAAGAAGACAACATGATTTCTTCGGAGGCATTGGATCAGCTCCTCTTTCTGCTTCTCCTCCAGATCGGACGCAATAAAAGTCGTGGCCTCCGATCGGGTTGGGTGAATTTGCACTTCCTCCTTTTCTTCATAAATTAAAGAGGGTGGCTTTTCGGTGATGGCGTTTACCTCGATCCGGGGCGCCTTCCGAGAGGAATTGGCTTCTGCTCGGACCATCTCGATGTAGCATCGCCGAGCTGCTAGCTGATCTCCCCGTACTTCTCCCACTTTGTCCTCCACGGGGAACTTGATCTTCTGATGGAAAGTTGAGATGACCGCTCGGAATTCACTGAGCGCCGGTCGTCCCAAAATAACGTTGTAGGACGAGGGAGAGTCGACCACCACAAAGTTTGTTGTCCTTGTCCTCCTGAGCGGCTCTTCTCCCAGCGAGCACTACAAGAAAAAACCTAAACAACAACGCTTTTTTGGCGTTGTCGTATGTACTTAAAAAGTGATGTTGTAGATGGTGTTGTAGAAAGTCATATCAAAGACAACGCTTTAAAAGCGTTGTGGTTGGTCACAAAGACAACGCTTTTCGTTCTTAAAAAGCGTTGTTATAGATGCTGTTGTAAAAATGCACATATCAAAGACAACGCTTTAAAAGCGTTGTGGTTGGTCACAAAGACAACGCTTTTTAAGCGTTGTCTATTCGTTCTTAAAAAGCGTTGTTAAAGATGCTGTTGTAAAAATGCACATATCAAAGACAACGCTTTAAAAGCGTTGTGGTTGGTCTCAAAGACATTGTTTTTTAAGCGTTGTCTTTTATTACTTAAAACGTTGTCTTTTTAAATTTATAAAAATAGTGTTTTTCTAAATAATAAAAATTATAAAAATACTCAAAATTTACATATAATTGAATATCCACAACCACAATCATTTTTATAATAAGACTATTTAACAAATAAATAAAACTTTATATTATACAAACAAAATGTATACATATTGATCCACAAATTAAATTTGTATCATACAAGTTATCCTTAACTTCATGACAATAATTTTTCAAACACACAAGTTTTACAAAACCTCATCATTGACTAACCGCTGTTGTTGGTGTCCATCGCATGGAATTGCTTCTTTAAGTCCAGTAATCTCTTCTTCTGAAAGGCTTTCAGCTATCACTCTTAGAGCCATCTTCTTCAACTTGTCATCAGCACACCTGGGGTTGTAGGCAATCAAGAAATTTTGTATGAAAACTTTCATACATGTAAATCTCGTACTAAATAATATGTCAATGTTATATATACATGTAATTCATACCGTAAGTGTGTTTATATCGTAATTGACAAGTTTTCTTTAGGGCCAACTTCTACTCAAGCTTTTTAAACACTGCATCAAAATAAAAAAATTGGCATTAGTTCTGTGCTAAATGAAAATCATATTTAGAGGAAAAAGCGGGAGTCTTGTAGATGGATATATTAACCAAGCATATTAATGTTTGACCTGTCTTTACAAGTTCTAAGCATATATATTAACCAAGCATATAACCTAAGAGGAATAAGTTACAAAATGCTACTTGATGTTTGACCTGTCTTTATTGGATTTTGCGGCCCCGGTCTTCTTGTAGCCAGGCACAATGTAATACTTGATGTTGACTCTACCTTTGCAGTTGTTTCGGCTTGAGGAGTGGCAAAGAATGGTGGAGTAGAGGATGGATTTCAGGTATTCATCCGTGCCATCGAGGAAATGACTCCAGTAGGTGACTAGCATGTTGACCAGGGCATGCTTGGAGAAGATGACTTGTTTCAGAAGCTTTTTAGATCAAAGATACGAAGTGCATTGTTATAAAACTAGATGCACGAACACTTGCTTATACGGTTCTTGAAATAAAATACATTCATAACCGTCACTAGCCCAAGCTCAATAAGGAAAATTCACGGTAAATGTGCATAGTATACCTCAGATACTGCAGATGATAGGGAAGGCCAGAAGACAGTTTGACGCAAATATTGAGATTGCCCAAGCCAATCCATGGTACTAATCCTGACAGCTCCTCCAAATCGCACTGACTTGATTGTGTCCACCCATCCTTGTTCATCAGCTTGGAACCTTTGAAATGAAAGCTGCATTGGGTACATGGAAAAAACAACAAAAAGGGAGGATAAATGATAGCCACCAACCTAATTGTTCACAAATATCTGTATAAGTTATTAAGGGTGTTCATAGAAGTTGATCCTTTAGCCGTGTCTGTTAGATGGTCAAATCTAGGCGCCAACTCAAAAATGTTGGCATCCAAGTGTTAGTGTTCAGCTACTTCTGATTTTCTTCATCTTTGAATTGTTAAATACATAGGGTATTTAGAGGGAATACTCAAGATGTATCTAAATAAATACATGAACCAATATTAAATGACATACATTCATCATCCGAAGAGTCATTCATGAATCCTCCAATATTCATGCTCCAGATGACCATACATTAGATTATAAGTCCAATTAATTTGATTGCAAGGTTGTAAACAGTCCTTGAGGGCTATTGATAGTGATTCCAGTACGTACTGGAAAATAATGGAACAAACCTATGAAACAACTATCAAGGGATTTACTTCAACTTTCCTAAACCAAAGAAGAAATAGATGGATTACAAAAGAAAACAATTTGCACCATCAAACTGAAACTTATAATAAGCCTTAATAAATTAATGAAAAAAGAATTGTTTAAAAGTTCACTGAGAAACATATGAAAATACAACAAATGCAACTGCAAAAAAAAAAAAAAAAAACTAGTATCCAATTAACTTTTTTTTATACTTTCAGATCAAAAGGTCAAATTTATATACTTTGGTTCATGTTCAAGCAAGAGGATAACAATCTCATCGACAGTTAGTATTTCCTTTTAATATAGAACACTAAAAAGAAGGAATATCAATGATGAAACAAACCTGAAAATGCGAGCTACTGAGGCAGCGAGCAATCTGCTTGAACAAGGTAATCATGCAGCGTTGGAACTCTGTCGTGAGCATCAAAGACCAAATATTACCAAATATTAAGATCACTGACAAACCAAATAATACCTTATTTTTAACAGCTATCTAGAGGATCTGGCTTTTTGACTTGAATCTGGTTCAAAGAAGACAAATCAAATATACAAATACTAAGATGAAAGCATAATGAAGTAGTTAACTTTTTCTACTTTACCTGATTATAAGATCTACAGCTTCTTGCTCAGTATTTTGCTGCACGAGTAATTATTAGAAAAACAAACCCAATAGTGGAACAAAAGCTAGATAAAGAAACTAGATAATTTACACCGACAGAACTTTACAGAATAACATATAATATAGTGCTTTGTACTTGCATATTAATCCAGAAAACATCCTTTCACCTAAGTGACAATTTTTCCAAAACATCATCATTCACAAAACATCATCATTCACTAAAAATTTTCACAAGTTTTTAAACTTCAGTGACAACTTTTCTTTGGGGTCAACTGCTCAAGGTCGATCTGGTAACTATGCACTGCATCAAAAAAATTGGCATTAACTATGATTCCACCAAAAAAAACCACCATTCCATGAACTTAAATCTAAATAGAATTATGGCAACTATCATTCCATACCTATTCATAAATATGATCTTGTATGCACTCCGCCAACTCGGACCGAACCTCATCAATTTGTTCACGAGAGTACCCTATTTTTGTGAACTGTGAGCATACACAATTTATGTTAATGGAAAAAATAATCAACACTGATCACTTTGCAATTTTAAATAGTTTATGTCAAATAATTTGAGATAAGCTAAATAATGTTACTATTGATTGTAGCGAATCTCTCTCAATAGTCTCAACTTCTTCAATAATTTCTCTCATAAATCGCATCACAAAAAAACCACATTGTTTCGCATCCGGTTGTTGAGGAGCCTATATATAGTAATTAGAGTCAAATTGTTAATGAAAATTATACACATTACAATATATGTTAAACAAAAGTACACATACCTTAACTACTTCCCACTTAACATTTTTCCTACCTTTCATTCCCTTGGTTGAATTAAACAATTTTAAGGCCCTTCATACGTTAAGAATATTTGTTAAATAAGATTTTTATTATAATAGATATTTACTAAAAGAAATCTGAACTCACATTTCCATTACGTATTTTGAATCATCATCGCGAATGCGGCAACTTAGGGAATCCAGCAGGTAAATAGCATCCTTGTAAGGTTCAATAACACTAAGATTCCAATGGAAACTAGGCAAATACATAGGATTAGATCATAAAATTGAATAAATTATCGAAAGGAAGCAATTGAAAGTGATGTTTTACTTCTTGCTTACCCGACATTACATGGCACTAACACTAGTTGATCTGTTGATGCACTTGTCAGCTTATCTGCTAAAAGAGTTGCCCTTTGATTCAGGGTTTCAAGCTTAACTGATTTGTCTTGTGCCGTTTTTGTCAGATATGGGAGTTTGTGAGGATTCATAAATCTGAATTTCTTTGTCTTGGTATCTTTCACCATCTTTTTATACAGACACCTATCATTGCAAAGAAAAAAATATTTAGATACTAAATAATAAAATTTAGATACAAAACACTCATAATAAGTTGGAAAAAATAATGATCACTCATAACACTAAGTTATGGTTGATGATAGTAACATCCATACATGAGAACTTACTATGAGCAGTCTTGCATATTAAACATACCAGAAATGTATACATGCAAATTCTTTTATTTCTTGAGGACAAGCACATTTAAGATACTTAAAAATATACAAGAAAAAGATATGAGCAAAGTACTTCCTGTCTAGAAGAACAAATGGCAGAAGGTAAACATTAAGGGCCGATTGAAAATGAATGAGCTATATTTATGTAAAGTGTACCACATCAATTGATATTAGTAAACCTCTCAATAGAAATGATGAACTATTAACTTAATGAGAATAACATGGTATGAGAAAATTACTAGAAGTTGAATTTTCAATAGTAAACTTGTTCACACAACAATATTAGTAAACTTCTTGCAGTTCAAATCAGTGATTTTCTGTCTTGCTAGATATTAGAATTTCCCAGCAAACATAAAGCAATGCAGTAATTTCCCAGCATAAGTAAAGCAATGCAGTTGCAACTGAGAAAATAATATTTAGATACTAAATAATAAAATTTAGATACAAAACAATCATGTGGATTAAAAAATAATGATCACTCATAATAAGTTGGTGAAATTGTAACAATAAACCATAATAAGTTGCTAAAATTGGGAAGCAAACATGTGATGAAAAAGTTGCTGAAATTGCTTAAATAAACTTACTTACCATATGTAGGCAACGATCAAATTTCCTGAAATTGACTCCAAATGATACAAAGAATTGATGTCCTCAAGGTCAAGAAAAAGTTCACAATCTTCATCAAACACTTCATTATCTAAGCACATTGATATACATTTTCCTCCATCTAGAGCATGCTTACTGTAACAATATAACATATGTAATGCTCTTGGGACACTTGTTGACAAAGTAGGTTTTGATTTTTTTCGTTCAAACTTCTTTCTTCTAGGCTTCTAATAATTTCAAATATAAACAAGTTAGATAGCTAGGTTGAATAATAATAAAGTGGCAATATAATTAGAAATATAATAATAAAGTGACAATATAATTAGAAATATAATATCTCATATACCTCATCTTGCTTCACAATCTGCTGTTCAGGCCAAGCCACAACAGTTCCTATGGCATCACCAATTACTTCACATTCACTTGGAATTGGATATGGCAAAGGAGCGGATTTGTCCACTGCTTGATCAATGGAGACTCGAATGCAATTCTTGGGAAATGGAATACCATGAAGCATTTTTTCCATGCCATTGAAACAAACAATTGTACCATATGCAGCAATATTTGAGCAAGATTCCAATGTCAATGCAACTGATTGACCCTAAAATATTAAAAAAAAAACATGTTGATTATATTGAGTTTATAATGCTATAATAATAATGAATATCACTATAACTTGTATTTTACCTGTAAAACTTCGTCTTTACCCACAATCTGTACGTCATCTTCTTCAATATTCTTCTGATGAAACTTCACCGAGCAACTGCCTTTGTCATCAATTGAATTGTCCCATGCACCCCTTTTATGCATTAATGCTTCAAGTTTTTGGATGCGTACATCTTGTTCTAAAATTTGCATCTTCGCCTCCTTCAGCTCCCTTTTATGCTCAGCGATTATATCTAGGGTAACATCATGTTTCTTCCTTGTTGTACCAACATTGAAATAGATTGTTGGGTTGATATGACCTCCGATACCCCGGACACGCCCAGAATATTCCTGAGTTTCAAGTGCCTTGGTAAGAATATCCTCTTTTGCTCCTTCGCATTGCAGCTTACCCTCCCTCTTTTGCTGTATATATTCATCCTGTAATGCAACATTAAAAAGAATTATCAGTACTTTACCAAGGATAATTACCAAGGATATGCAATATTGGTTTAAAAAATACTGATGTCCAGGCCGGTTCTTCCCGTGATAGCTCAAGTCAAGTGCTTAGTAAGTCATATTGAACAAATATGAAGTTGACTTTGAAATATTTTTTCCTTTTTTGGCATTCAATCATATATTTACTTCTGCACAGTTCTAAAAAAGGCACATATTTGATTGAGCAATTGACTACAAGTTTAATAAAATGACAAAATTTTAATAAATTTTCACTACACAAACCCATAAAGAGAGGACCACCACATAATTGAAGCTAATTGTCTGGAGTTGCAGGAAAGAATAATCAAAAGTAAAGTTGTTCCCAACCTCTCAAGTTCCGATTCATGAATCTTATGCTTTAATTCTAAAACAGCACAAAGAGAATGCTCAAGGAGACAAGGAGCTTTATTTGTCACCAATCAAGTGGGAAAACATAATAGAAGCTTCAGAGCAGTGGTCTGGGGAACAACTTTACTGGCCCTTGGGTTACTGAAGCTTACAAATTGCTTACTACCAAGAACGTTTCAAACCTGGTTGATTTATCTGCATCTGTTCTATAGAAACTCTAGCTATCACCTCTAAGTTCTCAATGCATTCACCATTAATTGATTGCAGCAAAAGGAAACCACTGCATGTAATAGACTTTTCGACTTGATCTCTTCTCCAAGTAAGAACATTTCAAACCTAGATACCTAGTAAATCCACATCTGTTCTATATAAACCCGTCACCTCTAAGCTCTCAATGCATTCATTCACCATTTACTTCCTCAATACATGCTCTAGTAATGAGAATTCAAGCTATGCAAGGAATGGCTGTTAAACTCCTCATTGCACTGCTTGCCTTGGCTTCCTCACGCAAAGGGTATGCATGCATGCAACTTTACTCTCGAAAACTAGAAGATATATTGAAGTCATTATCAGAAGAACATGAAAATTTACTTACAATCTTGTGTACTGTGTCCACCAAATCTTCACCTTCAAACTCTCCTCCTTTGTTGGCGCGTCCTTTCTTCCACATAATAGCTCTATTGATGTCATTATCATCACATAATTCAGTCCCCTACAACAAAGAAAAATCAAATAACAAATGTGAAATAATTTAATGTGAATCAATTAGAGGGTTCTTAGAGGAAATATATTTTAAAAATACTTACAATTTCTTCAGCAAAGCGTGCATACCCTTTGCGTGAGAGTCGATGAGGATATCTATTTTTTTTCCTTCGCTCTTTTGTTGATCACTGAGTTTCTAGTTATTTCAAACAGGCGACATATCAAATTAGAATAATACATAAAAAATTACAATCGAATAGTTTCAAAAGAAAAAATTTAGAATCTTAAAAAGAAAACATAAAAAATGCCACTAATGACAAACGCACGCCTATATTCTCTTGTAATTTCAAAGCCAACAAGTGGCTCATTCAACTCCTCAGGTTTGTCACGCCTGCTTAAAATAAATTTTTGGGTGAGATGGGTCTTGTATTGCCTCCACTTACTGTTTGCAGACCTCAAACATCCCTTTTTCCACTTTGAGTCAACATTATAAATCAACTGTACATCAAATAAGTGGAAAACATTAATAAGATTAATTAAGACAAACATAAAATATATCTATCATTAGTAGTGAAATATTATAATTGTTAAAACATGCTAACTTGCTTACATTGACTGATTCCCATATTAATTCTTTGACAGCAATTGGGACTTGCTTCCATGTCTTGTATTTAATATTAACCTTTTGCCGAGCCAAGACACCAATGTAACTTTGCATGGCTACAGCAGCTGGTCCTATCGGTTGTCCAAAATTATTGAATGACACCTCATTTCTAATACCTTGCATTCTTTGCTTTGTAATCTTATCCAACTGTGTGCGACCTCTAGAAGTTCTTGAGGAGATAGTGTCTTTGGAATCCAACACTTTATCACCCTCGCAACTCTCTTCACGGGCAGCTGTAATGACTTCTTTACCCTTGTCCAACTTTGCAAGTTGCCCTATTCTCTTACTCTTTCTAGTAGAATCCATTGATCTGTAACAACTTAGACTGATCAACATAAGTTTAGTTAGAAACATGCATAAACTCACAGCAAGATGATATATTTACACCAACAAATTCACAACAGTATGAAAAAAAATAAAAGATAAAAGCAGAAACTTGCAGCAACATCACAACATATCTGATTCGAATTAAAGTGAGGAATATAACATATTAATATTGTCCACAAATTCATCCTCATAGGTAAATTGTTTACACACTTATATTCAAAAGCAAAAATTCAGCAATTAAATATTGTCAATCCAACTTCCATCACAGTCTTCACGAATACATGGTGGTTCATTATCATCTTCTCCGTCAATATCCATTGATGGTAACCCCCTACTAAAACATTGATAGTGGATAGCAGTGTCCTCTAACTCTTCGCCCTTTAGGTATTCAAAGTAGTCTCTGTTTGGTGTTGCAAGTACAACACTCCATAAAGGATCTTCAGGATCTTCAATGTAAAATACTTGCTTTGCTTGGCTTGCCAGGATAAAAGCGTCAGATTTGAATCCAAGTCTATTGAGGTTTACCAATGTGAAACCAAGATCATCTACTTTAATGCCGTTATTATGCTCCACCCAATTACATTTAAACATTGGAAGTTGAAATTTATGGTAATCAACTACCCATATTTCTTCTATAACTCCATAAAAAATCATATCTGACACAATAGGATTTTTATCCTTTGCACTTGCAACTTGCATTGTCTTTGCAACTAAGCTGAGTCCGGAGTTTTGAACAACTCGTATAGCATCACGCTCTTTTGTAGCATAAGTAACCCCATCAATCAAATAGCTAGAGTATTTTAGTACTTGCTTGTTAGGCCCGCGAGCTATCCACATCAATCTTTCTGAAACTTGATGAGTGGAATGGTCAACTACATCAGCAACCTAAATTTTTTATGCAATAAATTTTTAATTATGCATAAATATGAAAATGAATGTATGCCAATATGTAATACTAAAGAAACTTACACGATCACGCAACCAAGTAATAAACGTTCGATTATGCTCATCTTGTAACCACTTCTTGGACTTAGCCTTACGAGGAAATCTTGCATTCAAATACGTCATGTGTTCCCTAATCAAATTATTTGGTATAAATAAACCAACAGAATGTAAGCAAACCACATTAAAATATTAATAAGTTAGATACATTACTCGATATAGAGATCAATCTCAAGCATCATTTGCCAATACATAACGATGTGCTTGCGTCAACTCATCGTGAGTAGTGGAGTAGACTACTGCACCTGATAAAGGCTTAGTAAGTTCTATTTGTCGATGACTTGATGGGATCCCAATTGTGTGCACACTAGACAGATAGTCTGAGCAAAATTCAACAGCCTCTTCAGCAATATAAGATTCAGCCATACACCCTTCAGGTCGATTGCGATTTCGCACATAACCTTTCAAAATCTTCATGTATCTTTCAAATGGATACATATACCTATACCAAACCGGTCCACACAGTTTCACCTCCCGCACAAGATGAACACTTAAATGAATCATTATATCAAAAAATGAAGGGGAAATACTTTTCAAGTAAACACAATATTGTCACAATCTCTCTTTGCATATCATCCATCCTTGAAACATCTATCACTTTATTACATAACACATTGAAGAAGAAACACAAGCGAGTGATAGTGTCTCTAACATGTTTGGGCAAAACACCACGTATCGCCATAGGAAGCAATTGTTGCATTAAAGCGTGGTAGTCGTGTGACTTAAGGCCAATAAGTTTTAAGTCCTTCAACGACACGAGGTTTTTAACATTAGATGAGTAACATGATGGAAGTTGTATTCCAAACAAAGAATTCAAAATTTTCCTTTTCTCATCCTTACTAAGTGTATAACAGTCTGTTGGCAAAAATGTTTTCTTCTCCCCCATCCTTGGTGCCAAATCTGTCCTGACATTCATTTCCAAAAGGTCTAATCTCGCTGCTACTCCATCCTTTGTTTTTCCTGGAATATCAAGTAACGTTCCGATAAGACTTTCACAAATATTCTTTTCAATGTGCATCACATCAAGAACATGTCGAATGTATAGATGTTTCCAATACTGAAGTTCAAAGAAAATTGATTTTTTTTCCAGCATGATTTTACATCATCATTCGACTGAGACTTTCTACTCATTTTTCCCCAATGACAATTAATTCTTTCAACTCTTTCAAAAACTTCATCGCCACTTAATGGTTTTGGAGCAGGGTTAAATTCTTGGTTCCCATTAAATGCCTTCCGTTGCCTTCGATAAGGATGAGTTGCAGGTAGAAACCTTCTATGACCTGTATAAGACATTTTCCTACTATGCTTCAACCTTGTTGAATAGGTATCTTCACCACAAATAGGACATGCATGATATCCTTTCACAATGTATCCTGACATGTTCCCATATGCAGGAAAATCATTGATCGTCCATAATAAGATAGCCCTAAGCATAAAAGTTTCTTGGCGATATGCATCATATGCTTCGACACCTATATCCCATAAGCATTTTAAGTCATCAATTAGAGGTGCTAAGTAAACATCAATATCATTTCCCGGTTGTTTGGGACCAGATATCAACAATGTGAGCATCATAAATTTTCTCTTCATACACAACCATGGAGGAAGATTATAAGTGATCATTAAAACTGGCCAACAACTATATGCAGAACTCATCGAACCATGGGGATTCATCCCGTCAGCTGATATGGCCAATCTAAGATTTCTTACCTCAGTAGCAAAATCTGGCCACTTGTGATCAACTATTTTCCAAGATGGTGCATCAGCTGGATGACGTAAGTATCCATCACAAAGTCTTTTTTCGGCATGCCAAGTCAACTCCTTAGATATCTCTTTATTTCGAAACATTCTTTGAAATCTTGGAATAAGGGAAGTACCACAAAACCTTGGCAGGAATTCCTTCATTTATCATTTTTTTTTCCCAACTTCCACCTTGACATCCCGCAAGTAGGGCAATTAGTTAAATCCTCATACTCCTTCCGGTATAAGATACAATCATTAGGACAAGCGTGAATTTTTACATAATCCATCCCTAATGCAGATAAGCTTTTCTTTGCAACATATAGAGATAAAGGCAATTTATTGTCATCTGGAAGTATTTCTCCTAACAAACTGAGTAGGTCAGTGAAACTTTTATCACTCCAACTATATTTGGCCTTCAAGTTGAATAATTTCACAATTGCAGATAACCTTGTAAATTTAGTGCATCCCGGATATAAAGGTGTCTCGGCATCTTCAAGAAGCTTATTGAATTGGGTTGGATTCTCAGCATAACTATCATATGCATCATGAACCATATTTATTGGTTCCTCACGAACATATTCATTTGGCCCTACTTGGTCACTTTCATTTTGTGAAATCCCTATCGTAGATCTTTCGCCGTGCCATATCCATGTATGATATGTCATATCTATACCGTTACAATACAGATGTGCCCTGATAGTTTGTATATTTTTCTTCTTTAGATTGCCACATTTTGCACATGGGCAAGATATTCCCATATTCGGATCATTAGTGTTTTCCATTGCAAATTGCAAGAAAGACTCAACTCCATTCTCATATTCACGTGATAGTCTATCCTTTGACATCCAATCTTTGTCCATTCTTTATAACTAATCAATCAACAATGAGCTAATACCTAAAAATATTAACACAAACAATAGTGTGAAACTATAACAAAATATTTAAACAATTAATCAAAATTGTATTTCTACCTGAAAATTTTTGACCATACAGGTTTCTCATCAAAATGCAATCCCAATAGCAAATTTCTCACTTGGGGAGATAACCTAGTTATCTATATTATCCATATGTACATGTTTGTTAGAGTCTACGTATAGGTAGTTAGGTACTTTTGCCTTGGTATAAATTGTAGAGTCATATAATATTGGAGCATTCACCAAAACATATTCTCTATTGAAACATGTTAACCTTTAGTTGAAAAATGAAACCATTCCAGGAAAATGCTTGAATTATAACTTATAATAAGCAACTTTGTTTCTTTAGCACTTGAGAATCAGCAACTTCCTCAAAGGGACATCAACATAAGCAACTCAATGCAATAGTGCATGATGTATTAAATCATACTTAAGCCATTAAGCTCTTAGAAGGCAAGTGACATAAATATAACAATAGTAGTTGATATAAATTCAACAAACTGAGTAGGCACAAGTCACTGCCCAGAATTAAGATGAGATAATGCAGAACACAAGTTTTAGATACAATAAAAATGAGAGATATTCTCTGCGCATTAAGGGTACACAATAAAAATAATAGTAGAATAACACTAGAGATTGATTAATTTCAAGCTGCACATTATACCTGACGACAAAGAAAGGCTGGAATGTGAATAATATCTGCAACTTGGCCAACAGCTTCACACTGAATTTGAGAAAAAAGGATAGCATGTTATATGCTTCATGCTATTTTTAAGGATTAATACCTACTGCCAAAGTCTATAGCTAAACGTTTAAAAATTCCAGATTAAATCATGAGAAAATACAATCAGGGGAGGGGGAAAATTGATGCAGTATGAATCCGGCAAAATGGCTAGTTCAGAAAATAATCAAAAATAAACAAAATCTTATTCTAGAGGGATGGAAGAAATTTTACCTTTCTTTCTTCCGTTCCTCCTACTCTCGAATCTGCTCTGCGAGGAAGGAACTAAGATCGAAGGGTTCAGAGGAGTTGAGGAGCCGTGAGAAGATTAGGAAGGGTAAGCTGACTTTGATTGAGGAGATGGGGAAATGCGAGATTAGGGATCTCGACTTGGAGGAGTTGGGCCGGCGTGAGGAGTTTTGCGTGAGGAGTTTGGGTCGAGATTAGGGTTCAGAGGAGATCACGCGGCAAGGAGAGGAGAAGGCGCTCGTGGAGAGGAGAAGGCGCTCGTGGAGAGGAGTGGAGAGGAGAAGGCGCTCGTGGAGAGGAGAAGGAGAGGAGAAGGCACTCGTGGAGAGGAGAAGGAGAGGAGAAGGCACTCGTGGAGAGGAGTGGAGAGGAGAACTCGTGGAGAGGAGTGGTGAGGAGAAGGCGCGCGCGCGTTGAGGGTTTAGAGTTTAGCAAAGCGAGGGCTGCGAATTTATTTTAAGTAGTTTAGGGGAAACATGCACAACACTTTAAAAAACGTTTTTAAAAAAAATGTTGTCTTTGACCATAAACAACAACACTAAAGACAACACTTCATTAAAAACCGTTGTCTTTAGTAAAAAGTAAATACCATAGACAACGCTTTTCACTAAAAGCGTTGTAAAACAAAGAACGACAACGTTTTTATTAAAAAGCGTTGTCTATTGGGTGTTGTTGAATGCAAAAATTCTTGTAGTGGAGGTAGCCAGCCGGATCTGTCCGACCGGCTGAACTTCGTTACCCGTAAACCTGTAGAGCGGGGTTGTCATGGGCAATAGCTCGGCTCGATCAATTTGCAGCTGATCGAATGCCTTCTTGAATATGATGTTGACTGAGCTCCCTGTGTCGACAAATACGCGGTGAATGGTATAATTAGCTATTACCGCTTTGATGAGCAGAGCATCGTCGTGGGGTACTTCAACTCCTTCCAAGTCCCCGGGCCCGAAACTAATTTCGGGTCCTTCTGCTCGTTCTCGGCTACAGCCGACCGCATGAATCTGAGCTGCCGGACGCTCGCCGTCGGCCCGCCAGCAATAACGTTGATCTCGTCTCGGGAAGTATTGCTTCTATTTTCCTCTTCCCGAGCGGACGGTCGAGACCGTTCTTTGGACGCTCGGCGATTCTCCTGCCTCGGAGAACGATGCCGATCGAGAGTTTATTGCCGTGGCCTACCAGCTCACGTCCGATCGGCTTCATGAGTTCTCTGTCGCCTGTCGACTGAAGGAGACCGTCGTCCGGCATTCCGGGGCACAGGATGAGTCACAAAGGGAAGACTTCGGCAATCCCTTGTATTGTGCGTGTCCGTCCGGTGGAAGGAGCAGAACATCGGGGTCCATTTCTTTTTTGCCTTGGGCCGGGCGGCAGCTACCTCTTGCACATGGGACACCTGATCCGTTGGGATCCTCTAGCCGTCGCTGCGGCGTCGCTTCCGCCGGCCTCACCCGTCGACCGCCGTACGTTGAGTTCCACCATGGCTAGCTGCAGCTCTCTTCTGCAAATTGATGACGTCCCGGTTCAGTCGTCACCGCTATGATCAAATAATTAAACGCGCCGGAAATCAAATCCTCGATTCTCCAATCCATGATCTAGAGCCGAATATCATGCAGCACATTTATTTCCGACGGGAATATCAACGTTGAATGGCTGATGACAAGCGATTCAACACTTTACTGTACTTGAGCTGCAAAATGGTGGAGGAAGGCCGTTCGGAAGTCCTTGAAGCTTGTGATGGATCCGTCCGGCAACCTCCGAAACCACCGTTGAGCCGATCCCGAGAGAGTGGTAAGAAAAACTCGACACTTTACTCCATCTGTGTATTAATGGAGAGTAGTTGTGTTATCGAACTTACCCAGATGATCATCTGGGTCAGTTGTCCCATTATACTCGCCGATCGTCGGAGGCACATAGTGCTTCGGCAGAGTATCTCTCAGATAGCCTCTGAAAATTGACGATTAATCCTCTCGGGTGATGCGTCCGCTCGGGGGCTTTCCCCTTTCTGTCATCTCATCTAGGCATCTCATCCGAAGAAGATCCCCTATCTCTATGAGCTGGTACGACTTCAGGGGTGCGGAATAGGGCTCGATGAAATGCAACGGTGGCCGGTGGTGCTTCCGCTCGACCACCAGACACTGATGTCGCTTGCTGCTCCGGCCGCTCGGCTGTGACTTTCTGTTTTTGCTCCACGAGCTTGGCGGCCCTTATCTCGATCAGAGCGTCGAGTTCCTCGTTCGAAAGCGTCACCATGTGTTGTCGTCCAGCCTCGTCCATTGCTTCCGATCGGATGCAGGAGCTTTCCCACAGATGGCGCCAAATTGATCCTGTCCGACTGCTGAATCAACGAACGCTGGGCACGTGGCGCTCTCCAGGTCGCCGATGTAGATCTCCGGCTAGTCTCACTAAGCTCCGGCGAACCTGCACAGAAGTCGGGCCGGGAAGGGGTTCCCGGCGGCGACCCTCCGACGCTCAAGTCAGGCAAGCAAATAGTGAAAAGAGTGGCTCCAAAGGTCTTGAACGCGTACCTCCGGCGAAGTCTGCGGCTCTTTATATAGAGCGGTGAAAGAGTCTCTACACGCCCACCGAGGCACGTACGTGTCCGCAGCCCATACCTCGGTATGTGTTTGTCAGAAAGCTTACCTGACGCCATACTGCAACAGTCCCATCGCGCCTTCGATGGGACAACAGGACACCCCGTTGTCAGACTAGGAGTATGGCTTAGCCATACGACTTGACGGCTGTCAGCAGATGTTCCTGTCCCTATTTACCCACCGCCGGCCAGGACGTCCATCCGGCCGGCTAGACGAAGAGCGCCGTCCGGACGACCCTAATTCCCTGCGCCGGCCGGACGACGCGCCCATTACGTCCTGCCTTCTCTTAGGCCTTCCGCTCAGTCATTATTTACTGTTTCATTGAGCGTCGGAACCCCGATCCCTGTCAGGGCGCCTTTTACTATCAGATGTTTACTGGCAGACCAACGGCTTGCCCTTTTCTCATGAGTCCGGTCGGCTCACCCTTCTTCGACGGACCACCTGACCTTTTGACCTCCACGTGGCGTTGACCCCTCTTTAGGGGGTCCCAGGCTCTTACCACCGGATCACTCTAACACAAAGAACACGGGTGGAGGGGTCGATTGGGTTTCCACCAGCTCCTCCTCCACCCACTAGCTTTATGCATGCACCAACAGAACCAATTAGCTTGCCGCTCGTGCCCCCGTCACCACTTGCATATCACCGGACCCTATTTTGCACACCAGAGAGGCCCCAGGGATCATCTTCTGAGAATGCACCTTGTAAGATACGTCAATTAAATAATAAGTGTTATTTGAGAAATAATCTTATAGAAATTTTTAAAATTTTAGGAATTTTTCTAGATTTAAACGGAGTCCGTATGATATGTTTAAGGGGATAAATCAATTAGACTTTGATAATGTCCATTTAGAATATCACTTAAGTGGGCGTTAATTGATTTAATTAATATAAGGTTGTGATTAATTAACCTAAATATATATAATTAATTAGTTAATTAATTTAAGTAAATATATATAATTAAACCTAGGCTTTCTTTACCTAATTCACCCGAGCCTCTTCTCCTCTTACGAACCTGACTCAATCATTGCCCCTTCTCTCGTGCCCCTTCTTGTGTCACCGCAAGCATGAGTTGTTGCCGTTGGCTCCTCTTCATCCACAAGCAACGCCGATGACTATAGTGAGGGTCATTGTCTGATTGTTTTTTTTCTCATGTGTTCCCCCTCGCATCTGTGACTCACACCACTGTGACGCCATCTGCTTGACACCATCGTCATCATTGCACCGCTCACCTCCAGATTTTGCCAATTTGGAAAGAAGATCATGTTGGATCGAAAGTGCTAGAAGGGGGGGGTGAATAGCGCTCGTGACTTTCACTTTCATTTCGGAAAACTTTCGAGTAAACGCAGCGGAAAAGTAAACAATGCAAGCGCAAATACCAAGGATTTTTTACTTGGTTCGGAGCCTGGGGCGACTCCTACTCCAAGGCCCACGCTCGTTGAGCGTTTACTTTGGGCAATCACTATAAGAATAGGAATATTACAGTTTGAAATACAATTAAAGTTTATACCGACAATAGAAAATAATAAGTTTGAAGCTCCTGGTCATCGGGGTCTTGCTACAACTTTTCTAGATCGTCTTTTGAGCAGTACGGAGAAGACAGATTACGATTTCGATGTTGTTTCTTATTGCTGCCCAAAGATGCCTTATAAAGCCTGTTGAGGGTGCCTCCAACACCATGGAGGGCGCCCTCATCCGCACCGAATCCACAGCGTGGATGAGCTCTGACCACTTTGTAGCTTACCCGCTTGAGGGCGCCTCCAACCGCATGGAGGGCACACTCCACCTTTGTCTAGGGCACCCTCAAGCTCCATGAGGGCGCCCTCTGCTCAGCATCCAGGGCACCCTCTGCCCTACTGTGCGGAGGTCATCAACTAGTGACTTGAGGCACCTCCAAGCTCCATGGAGGGCACCTCAGGACTGTTTATCCGAGGCTTTTGCTTCTTTTTCACCCCTGCAAGATGAGTTAATCCAAAACACAAAACATATCCTACAAGATAGAGTTTAGCACAACAAAATAAGTTAAGCATAAGAATTTGACAGTCATCGGACTGTTCGGTTTTGACTTCGAATTTCCAACCGGAAACCCTAGGTCGAACCGACGCCTACTGTTCTCACCGGGGATGCGTCCTCACCTACTCCACTCAGGAGAGTTTACTTGTTGTCAGTTGATCCTCCATACCAACTGGACTTTTGCTTAGCGCACGAGGCTCCAGGACTTTTCGCTGGACGTCCGCTCTACGACCCGCCCAGTCTTTCACCTGATTCACGACACCAGGACTTTCCACCTAGAGTCCTAGACTCTAGGACTTTTGCCCGAAGCCCTCGACCCGCTAAGACTTCTCGCTTAAGGTTACCACCCCCTAGGACCTAGGGTTACCTTCCCTTAGAGTTTTCCACCTGCCTAACCGCAGCTAGGACTTTTGTCTAAGTACACTTAGGACTTTCCTACAAGCTCATTCAAATAGTTGAGTCAAGTATAGGATAGGTAGGTTTTACCCTTTGAACCTTTCCTTGTGAAGATCTGGTTGCTTACTGGTTGATAGTAGACACGATGTTCTTGAACAATATTGTCATTTGTGTAAATAGTGCCAAATCTCACCCAAGACTTTCTCTGATACAACTTAGTTCTCATGAGTGTGTTCGTTCTTGGCCATGAACACGCTAAGTTCTGTGAGAATCTCTAAGAATATGTGTCACCAATTCTCTTCAAAATGGCCCTACTTCTTTCTCACATAGGTGATCCCTCGAGAGTAGTCATCTACTCTTCTTGATCACTAAAAGTCGTGTGCTTAACCTCCATCCTTCACTGATTCATTGGGTCGTTCCCCCACATTGTGTCTAGTTAGTGCAAATTAGTTGTCTCTTTGAACCTAGTTATTGGGATCTCCAGTCAGCATAGGTTGGGTGCCCTCTACACTGGTCGTAGACAACAACATCAAGCTCATTCCTCATGATGAGCTTGCAACTAACTTTTGATTTAACCCTTTGGTTAGCGGATCCGCTAGGTTATCCTTTAACTTCACATAGTCAATCGTGATAACTCCCATTGAAAGTAGTTATCTAATGATATTATGTCTACAACGTATATACCTAGACTTACCATTATACAGATGGCTCTGTGCCCGACCGATTGCTGATTGACTATCGTAATGTATGCAAATCGCCGACATAGGTTTCAGACATCTAGGAATATCACCTAAGAATTGTCATAGCCATTCAACCTCTTCACTACATTTGTCAAGAGCTACAAACTCATATTCCATCATGGATCTGGTTATTACGGTTTGTTTAGAAGATATTTTTGTAGGACCGTTGGACCGGCTAGAAGGGGGGTTGAATAGCCCTATAAAAATCAAAACGCAAACACCCTTCTCGAACTCTTAAATTAACACTTGCAAAATAATCAAAGCAATAAACTAAGATTAGAAAAGAAAACGAGGCACCAGGTTTGACTTGGTTACAATCGGGGAGGTTGTTAATCCAAGAAAGATGATCACACTAGAATTTCTCCTTCAGACGGAGAAGCCTCTTACAAAGTTGAAGCGCACAACAGAAGCTAACTACAGAAAGCGTACAAGTGTTTGAAAGAAATGCGTGAGTTCTGAATGAATTGAAAGCTTCTGGACCAAGGCTATATTTATAGCCTTGGTCGGGGCGCCTGGAAGGGTTCCGGGTGCCCTGGGGGATAAAATTTTATCCCCCAACGTTCAGATCGAGTTTTGACTCGATCTGGTTAAAATACTGGGTCTGGGCGCCCGGAAGGGTTCCGGGCGCCCCGGGTTGCTCCGGGCGCCCCGGACTGTTCCGGGCGCCCCGGAGCCCAAAGTCAACCAACATTGACTTTTTCATCCGAGGACCACTGCTCCGGTTTGGTTCGGCTCGGTCCGGGTCTTTTACTCCGGATTCGCTTGCTTGGGTGATCTCTGCTACCCGAAATAGGGCTCACCCGAACCTAAGTTCCGGTCTTCTCGAGCGGGCTTCCCTCCGGCTTCTCGTCCCTCAGAATCGCTACGTGTTTCCTTCTCGTCCGCCGACGTACTCATCCGCAGTCTTCGTCCCTCGGACGCACTGCGTGCCGTCCTTCTCGCTAGCTGCGTCTCTTGCTCCCCGAGCAATCTTCCGCTTTGATTTTCGTCCCTCGGAACCACCGCACGCTTCCTTCTCGTCCGCCGGTGTACTCTTCCGCAGCACCTCGTCCCTCGGACTGTCGTCCTTCATGCTAGCTGCGTCTTCCACTTAACTACCTGTGCTCCTAAGCTCCTGCACACTTAGACACAAGGTTAAATACATACAGGACCAAACTTAACTTGTTGATCACACTAAAACAATCTTGGGGTTCCAACAATCTCCCCCTTTTTGGTGTGATCAACCCAAGTTAAGCTAGGGTTAAAATACACATAAAATAAAATTAAGTAAATTAACTTAATTTGCAATTTAAGTGCAAAAAGATAGAAAAGATAAAAAAAATTAAATCTATCTACCTCCCCCTAGACTTATACTTTCCCTTCTCCCCCTTTGATCACAAAAAAATGAGGTTCCAAGAAAAAACAATCTAAGGGTTAAAAATTTAGAAAAAAATTTCGAGTTTCAGGAAAAAGTTTTTTTTTTTGAGAAAAACTTAGGAATTTTTGAGAATTTTTCTAAGTAAGAAAAATCCTAAGTAACAAATTTTTGAAATAAATTTAAAAAAAATCCTAACTTAAATTTTTGAGAGTTTTTAAGCAAAAAAAAAATGACTTAAAAAAATCATTCTAAGTAAGTAAATTTCTAAATTGAAATAAAGTGTTTTGAATAACCTTTTAAAAGCACTAATTAATTCTTATATTAATGATTTATTAGTAAGTTAATTAAACATTTATTTCAATATTTTGGCTTTCAGGTCGTGGCGAGGCACTAGGCTTTGGTTATTGGAGCAACAACCACTTTCTTGACAAAGCCTCATAAGGAAATTCTTTGTTTAATTTTCTCACTTAAAGCGCTAATTTTAATTTTACAATTTAGTTTAGGCATGATTTAAGAACCCAATATAGGTTTCACCCTACTGGATTAATTAAAAATCTTTTAGGGACATATTTTCTTAAAATGTTCCTAATTTATCCCGGATGATATTTAAAATATCAATTTAAATTATTAAATCTTCTAAAATTGGTTTTAGACGAACATGCATAGTTTTTCAAGTTATCTACTTGAATTTTCAAATCATCATTTTCAAGTTTCAATTTTTCATTTGCTATTTTTAATTTATCTAATTCTTCTAAGGGACAAGACTTAGCTAGAATTACTTTTAAATTTTTATTTTCACTTTCTAATTTGCAGCAATCTTTTGTTAAAAGTTTAACGAACTTAAACATTTTATCGGGAGGAAGAGATCGTACCTGACTTACCTTGTCGATCTCGCTGTCCGTTTCTTCCCCTGAGTTGCTGCTTTCTTCCGACGTGTCTCCCCCTTCATCGATGCTCTCGATGCTCATTTTGGAAGAGCTTGAATCGCAGTCGTCGTCTTGATGACTCGCCATCAGTGCGAGTCCGGAGAATGCTTCGACTTCCGATTCGGACGACGTATCGTCCCATGTCGCCTTCAGGGCCTTTCGTTTTTGGATAGGCTTCTTACCATTTTCCTTGTCTTTGTTCTTCAGCTTGGGGCAGTTGTCCTTGACATGCCCTTCTTCGTCGCAATGGTAGCAACGGATCGTTCTTTTCTTTCTACCCTGTGGATGGTTAGTTTTTCTAGAATTGTATAATTTCTTAAATCGTCTTATCATCATTACCATTTCCTCGTCGTCAAGAGAAGATTCCGATTCAGGTTCATCTCTCGAAGCTTTGAGGGCGACGTTGTTCTTTGGCTCCCTCATTCCTGCACATCTTGACTCATGCACTTCAAATGTTGAAAAAAATTCTTCTAATGAAATTTTTTCTAAGTCCTTCGAAATGTAAAAAGCATCTACTAGTGATGCCCATTTTGAATTTCTAGGGAAGGAATTTAAAGCGTACCTGAGCGAATCTCGGTTACTTACCTCTTTTCCGAGATTCGAAAGTCCGGTGATGAGCTCCTGTATCGTCGAGTGTAGATGTGCAATTGTTTCACCTTCTTCAAGACGGAGGTTAGTGAGCTGGTTGCGAAGTAAGTCCCGTCTCGCAAGCTTGGCTTCGGATGTTCCTTCGTGTAATTCAAGGAACTTCTCTCAAAGCTCCTTTGCCGAGTTGTAGGTGCCGATACGGTTGACTTCTTGTGGCGGAAGTACGATTAGCAGATGAAATTCTGCTTTCTTGTTTGCCACGTACTCGACCTGCTCTTTATTTGTCCATTGATTTTTCGCTTTGCCCTCGGGAGCTTCAAAACCGAGTTCCATTGTTAGTAATAAATCAAAATCGGTACCGAAAAATACCTCCATGTGCTTCTTCCAGCATGCAAAGTCCCCCTCGAATTTTGGTGGGTGGATGTTAGATCCGGCCATCTCGTTGCTTCGTTCGGCGGTTAGTCCTCCTGAAGCGTCTCGGCTCTGATACCACTTGTAGGACCGTTGGACCGGCTAGAAGGGGGGGTTGAATAGCCCTGTAAAAATCAAAACGCAAACACCCTTCTCGAACTCTTAAACTAACACTTGTAAAATAATCAAAGCAATAAACTAAGATTAGAAAAGAAAACGAGGCACCAGGTTTGACTTGGTTACAACCGGGGAGGTTGTTAATCCAAGAAAGATGATCACACTAGAATTTCTCCTTCAGGCGGAGAAGCCTCTTACAAAGTTGAAGCGCACAATAGAAGCTAACTACAGAAAGCATACAAGTGTTTGAAAGAAATGCGTGAGTTCTGAATGAATTGAAAGCTTCTGGACCAAGGCTATATTTATAGCCTTGGTCGGGGCGCCTGGAAGGGTTCCGGGTGCCCTGGGGGATAAAATTTTATCCCCCAACGTTCAGATCGAGTTTTGACTCGATCTGGTTAAAATACTGGGTCTGGGCGCCCGGAAGGGTTCCGGGCGCCCCGGGTTGCTCCGGGCGCCCGGAAGGGTTCCGGGCGCCCCGGGTTGCTCCGGGCGCCCCGGACTGTTCCGGGCGCCCCGGAGCCCAAAGTCAACCAACGTTGACTTTTTCATCCGAGGACCACTGCTCCGGTTTGGTTCGGCTCGGTCCGGGTCTTTTACTCCGGATTCGCTTGCTTGGGTGATCTCTGCTACCCGAAATAGGGCTCACCCGAACCTAAGTTCCGGTCTTCTCGAGCGGGCTTCCCTCCGGCTTCTCGTCCCTCAGAATCGCTACGTGTTTCCTTCTCGTCCGCCGACGTACTCATCCGCAGTCTTCGTCCCTCGGACGTATCACGTGCTGTCCTTCTCGCTAGCTGCGTCTCTTGCTCCCCGAACAATCTTCCGCTCCGGCTTTCGTCCCTCGGAACCACCGCACGCTTCCTTCTCGTCCGCCGGTGTACTCTTCTGCAGCACCTTGTCCCTCGGACTACCGTCCTTCACGCTAGCTGCGTCTTCCACTCAACTACTTGTGCTCCTAAGCTTTTGCACACTTAGACACAAGGTTAAATACACACAGGACCTAACTTAACTTGTTGATCACACTAAAACAATCTTGGGGTTCCAACAATTTTCACCTTGATGTTTTGATAAATGTTGAATCATATCTATCGATATTCGTGCTAACGCAGTATCACCCTTGGTGAATTTTTCAAGAATCTTGTCCACGTAATGAGACTAACTAAGACCAAGTCCTTCTGTTGTTCTAAGAATTTTGATTCATAGAATCACATCAGCTAGGCCTATGTCTTTCATGTCAAATCTTGAGTTCAACATATCTTTAGTGGATTTGATTATCTTATCATTACTCCCAATGATAAGTATGTCATCTACATATAGGCACAAGATGACATAGTCATTCTCTACGATTTTCTTGTAGATACATTTATCATATTCATTAATCTTGAATCCACATTCCTTCATGGCATTATCAAATTTCTCATGTCATTGCTTTGGTGCTTGTTTCAAGCCATATAATGACTTCACCAATCTACATATATTATTTTTCTGTCCTGACACAGAAAACCCCTCAGATTACTCCATGTAGATTTTCTCTTCTAAATCCCCATTTAGAAAGGCAGTCTTTACATCCATCTGATGTATTTCGAGATTCTATAGAGCGACAATAGCCAACAATATTCTAATGGAAGTTATCCTCGACATTGGAGAATACGTATCAAAGTAATCAAGGTCTTCTAATTGTCGATATCCTTTGATTATCAATTGTGCTATCTGACTTCATTGTCTTCTTGAAGATCCACTTGCAACCTAGTAGTTTACTTCTAGGAGGAAGATCCACAAGTTCCCAAATGTGATTTTGCAAGATAGAGTTTATCTCAGATGCAATTGCCTCTCTCCAGTGAGGTTCATCAGAAGAGCCTACAACTTCTGAGTAACTTCGGGGCTCACTTTCCAACATGAAAGTGATAAAATCCGATCCATAGATTTTTTCTACCCAAGCTCTTTTGCTTCGTCTAAGCTCAATCTCCCCTAGTTCCTCATCATCTTCACCTTGTGTTTCATATACCCATTTTGAGGATCTAGCATCCTCTCGGGTCTTATACGAAAACACATGCTCGAAGAATGAGGCATTTCTCGATTCTATTATCAAGTTCTTGTGTATCTTAGGTATTTTTGATTCATACACAACAAATCGATATGCACTGCTGTTCTGTGCATATCTAATAAATATGCAATCAACAATCTTTGGTCCTATCTTAATCCTTTTCGGATTAGACACCAACACTTTGGCAAGACACCCCCATATTCGTAAGTATTTGTAGGACGACTGTCTTCCATTCCACAACTCATAAGGGCTCTTATCTATTTTCTTTCGGGGCACCTTATTTAAAAGATAATTATCTATTAACACAGCTACCCCCTACATGAATTGGCGATCCAGAGCTCAATAGAAGAGCATTCATCATTTTTTTTAGAGTTCGATTCTTTCGATCAACAACTTTATTTTACTGAGGAGTATAAAGAGCTGTTGTTTCGTGTTTGATCCCATATTCAACACACAACTCAACAAACAGTGATACATATTCACCACATTGGTCACTTCGAACCACCTAATCTTTCTATTAAGCTGGTTTTCAATCTCATTCTTATAGAGAGAAAATTTCTCTATAGCTTCATCCTTACTTTGAGAAGATACACATAATAGTATTTTGTGTTATCATCTACAAAAGTGATGAAGTATTTATTACCACCACGTGTTGGCGTACCTTTTAGGTCGCACACATCAGTGTGTATTATGTTAAGTGGTTCCTTACTTCTTTCAATATGTTGAAAGGATGATCTTGTCATTTTCGCTTCAACACAAATCTCACACTTGTGTTTTGGGTCAAGGTGGAATGTAGGTATGCTTTATATATTTATTAATCTATGCAGTACATCATAGTTAACATGTTCTAGTCTACCATACCACAAACATAATGACTCAAGCATATAAGTAGAAGAACTTTCATTTTTATTTATCTTGGGCCTAATGATACATTGAGCTTGAATAGCCCATCAGATAAATCCCTTCCTATAAACATTCCATTCTTGGACAATACAACTCTGTCCCTTCTGAATCTTCGGAACATACAACATATTGTTCAGAGTAAGGTCCTTGCTTGAAGTCATCTTCAGTACCACCTTTCCTTTGCCCATAATGTCTGAGGTTGCTGAGTTCCCCATGAACAGTTTGTCTCCAGTGACTTCTTTGAAGTTGTGGAGCAGCTCTTTGTTACAGCACACATGTCTAGTGGCTCCAGTATTGATCCACCATTGCCACAGGTTTGAACCGACCAGGTTCAGTTATGAGACCACTGCGCAGAGGTCGTTCATTTTTGGTCTCTCATTCAGGTTGACCTCCTGCTTCTTCTTCGGCTTCCTGCACTCCGAAGATTTGTAACCCACTCTGTCACAGTTGAAGCATTTCCTAGAGAACTTCTTCTTCCTGATGCCTTCTCTGGGTCCCATCTTGGAAAACTTGGCATTCTTCCGTTTCGAGCTTTGACCGTGCTCGACCACATTGTCTTTTGCAGTAGCCTGAGAGAACAACTTTCTCTCTGAACTCTTGTTGTCTTCTTCGATGCGAAGTCTAACAATGATTTCCTCTACATTAATCTCCTTCTGCTTATGCTTCAGGTAGTTCTTGAAGTCCTTCCAGCTGGGAGGCAGCTTCTCAATGATAACGGTCACCTGGAAGGTTTCACTCAGAACCATCCCTTCTGAGTGGATCTCGTGCAAGATCACCTGAATCTCCTGGACTTGGCTGATCACCGTCTTGGAGTCAACTATCTTATAATCCAGGAATCGACCCACGATGAACTTCTTAGCCCCTGTATCCTCCATTTTGTATTTCTTGTCTAGGGACTCCCACAACTCTTTAGCCGTTCTCTTTATGCTATATACGATGTACAGTGAGTTGGCAAGACAGTTGATGATGTAGTTTCAGCAAAGGAACTCATAATAAGTCATGTTTCCACTGCACTGATGATTTGCGCATCAGCATCCTCAGCACGCTTGAGAGGGTCAACGGTCAAGAGCCGAACTAGATTGAGCGTGGTCAGGTAGAAGAGCATCTTCTGCTGCCACCTCTTGAAGTTCAGTCCACTGAACTTCTTTGGTCTTTCCTCGTGACTGATTGACACAGTTCCAATTGGGGCGGAGGGCACCTTAACATTTGTTTTGTGGCCATCTCAACAGAATCAAATCTGTTTCAAGATTGTTAAAACAAATAATCTGTTGCCAGAGATTTACAAGGTATTAGCTAAATTTAAACTACACTGAATTAAACTCAACTTATAGTTGAGATGACCTGAGCGAATAATCTCAGGCTGTCAGCAGGGGCTGGTTTCTGTTACGAGCAGAAGAATGGCAGAGTGGACTGTCGCCGAGTAGGGAGATCAACCGAGAAGCAACTTTCAGAGCAGACCGACCAAGTGGCTGGCCGAGCGGAGTGACCGAGCGGAGTGACCAAGCGAGCTTATAGCCGGTTGGGTGAGTAGAGAGATCGAGCGAGTTGAAGGTCGACTAGGCAACTTAACCGAGCGAGCTTGACGATCGAGTGTCGAGCGAGATCAAGGTCGGTCGAGTAGATAGACCGAGCGAAGCAGCCAAGTGGTCGGTCGAGCTGAGCAGTAGAGTGACCAACCAAGTGAAAGGGCGAGCGACCGAACAAATTGGAGGTCGGCCGGGCGAAGAGGCTGAGCGAGCTGGTGGCTGGCCGGGCGAAGAATAGAAAACGAGATGGTTCCAGTCAGGAGAACAGAGCTGTCCGGGCAAAAATGCCGAGCGGAGAGGCTGACCGGGCAAGTGGCCGGTCGGGCTTTGAGCAGCGGACCGAGGTCTGTGATTGATGTAGTTTCCTTGAAATAAATTTGTCCACCTTCGGCTGTGTTTCGAGGCTTATTCGGGTCGTTTGTTTCTCAGGATACAACGATTGATCGTGATTCCCACCAAGATCTAATGGTCACGGTGAACTGAGTGACACCCGATTTTATCACAGACACTCTGCCGAGCAGGAGTTGCACGACAGAGGAGGAGGGGAACGAAGATGAAGAGCTTCTGCTTGTGTTGCTGTGTGTTCTCTGACTGTGATCGTAGCCTCCTTATATAGGAGCTCAGATCAACGACATCGTTAATGGTCGATTAATGACCATTACTCATCGAGCAATGAAACGTCGATCGTAATGCATCCGCTACATAACAGCAAAAAGTTTACGTGGCATCCGTTCCATTTGGACAAATTTTACTCCGATCGATCCAGTATTCGACACGCGTAGATCATGCTCACACACGAATCAATATGATTCAGTGCAATCCGAACCTTAGATTTGAACCCTTTGTACACCCACACATAAAAGAAAAACTCTCCTCATACATTTATTTACATCTTTAATAAATCAATATAAACTAATAACCATGTCTTAAAATTTTTAATATAAAATTAAAATCTCATTCATAAATCTCTTTTCTCTTTTATCTCATTTCTATTCACATCACTTATATTTAATATCATCAACATGTCGCATTTATGATTTTAAAGTTGAATTTGTAATAGTTGGATTTATTAGATCTATCACAGATGTATCACAAATATTTAAAATGATTTTAGGCTCTAACTATTAGGAATTGGATCAAAATTGTGTTTAGCGAAAACCATTCCCTATAAATCCTAAAATTTTCATATTTAATTATTAAAAATTCATAACGATTAATTACCTTTTAAAGTCATACGATTGACCTTCTAAATTACTCTATTTTCTCACACTCTGCGATGATGATTTTTTTTTTAATAAAATGATAATTATCTTTTAATAATTTTATTTTAATCATCAAAAATTAAAAAATTACCTTAAAATCTCTATTTTCTATCAAATAGATAGAAACTTAAATAGTTCTTTTGCATTTTCTATCAAATGAATTTTATCTGACTAAATTTTTTTTATCGAAACAAAATGCCTGACTTTTTCATAGAAAAGTTGTATTAGATGTGACCACAACTTTGGAGGAAATGGTGTTATATGGAAGAGGTAGAATGGAAACCCAATTTCTGATATCGATAACGAGGCAGGTAAAGAAATTACAAGTAACTTTATAACACTAGCAACGGAAACAGAGCACACAGATGGAAATGAAACAGAAACAGAGAATACACACTGCTTGGAGTCCAGTCTAACACGAGACCGAACTCTTCTTGCAAACTTATTTATTTAGGTTTTAGAAAAACTAAAACTCGAGTTTTATTTCATCTTCGCTCAGCCGGAGATCTCGATGGCCTTCACTTCCGGCTTCTTCACCTCCTCCTTAGGGATCGTCACCGTCAGCACGCCGTTCTCCATGCTCGCTTTAACCTGATCCACCTTGGCGTTCTCCGGAAGGCGGAATCGGCGCAGGAACTTGCCGCTGCTGCGCTCCACGCGGTGCCACTTGTCCTTCTTCTCCTCTCGTTCCTTGGTGCGCTCGCCGCTGATCTGGAGGACCCCCCCTTCCTCCACCTCCACCTTTACCTCCTCCTTCTTGACGCCGGGGAGATCCGCCTTGAGCACGTGCGCCTCGGGGGTCTCCTTCCAGTCGATGCGGGTGTTGGCGAAGGCGGAGGTTTCGTCCACGAACCCTGGCCGCGTCTCGGCGAGGGAGCGGAAGGCATCGAAGGGGAAGCCTTGGAAAGGATCAAAAATGTCGAGCGAGAAAGGGTCGAAGATGTTGCTGCGCCTCACGATCGACATGGGAATAGAGTTAGAATGTGTAGCTTGAGCTTGTTGTAGAAGACGATGGGTGCTTTGTTCGATGGTGATCGGAGTGATCGAAGAAGGTATTTATAGGATGGAATAGATGGAGCTTGAACTTTCCAGAAAGAAAAAGTTACCGCAGTCCAGATGGATCGTGGGCTGTTCTGGAAGTAGCCGGAAACCACTGGCTAAATTAGCCATGGGGACCACATTCCGGTAGAGTCTGGAGAGTTCGAGCTCCGTCCTCTGCATCCTTTACGGGAAGTATTTTTTTAATAGTATTCTAATATATATTTTATATTAAAAATATTTTTATTTTTATTATAATTGAATTTGATTAAAGTTATATAAATTTATTTTAATTATTTTAATATTATATTAAAAAAGTGACAATGCTTCTTTAATAATTAAAAAACATCTTAAATTATTAAATTACTCATTATGTCAAAATATAAAAAAATTTATTATTTTATTTTAATCAAAATTATTATATATAAAATATTATTACATCAAATTTCTTTTTATTAAGAAATTAATTAGTACTTATTGCAGTAGTTATTATATATTATATGAGTTAGTCTTAATTGTTATAATAATATATTGAAAATAAAAATATTTTTAAAAAAAAATTATTAAAGTGTCATTTTGATTTTTTTAAGCAACGTTCTTTTTTTTTTAAAAATACATAATTTAAAATATCTTTTAAATTATATTAAACGGATGGATGGATTTGCACCGTCTAGACCGTGTACAGCCTTTATATTGCTTGGAGAGTACTGTATTGCATGGCGCTCTCCCCCGATTGCCACATCCACGTGGCTTCAAAAATTAAAATCTTTCTTCACTGTCAAAAAAAAAAAACAAAAAAAACAAAAAAAATCTTTCAACAAGTGTCGCACACATCTCATTCAACAACCCCACACATCATATTTATATTTTTTCAAAAACAAAACTTAAATTTAAATATTAATTTTAATTAAAAAGAAAAAGAAAAAAATGCCGAGACAATTTTAACACTTCATTTTCTCTAAATTCCTTTCCTGACCTCGCTTTTCCCCCTACTCCATTCTTCTCCTTACCTGTGCTACATGGTGTTGTGTAGGTCAAGGGTAAACAGAAGCACGAAGAACAAACTAGAGACTTCCATTACTCCATCAATTCCTCCCTATAAATGCAGTGCCAACTTTAACTTCGAGATCGTGCCAACGACAGAACGTGTAATCTCTGCTCTAACATGTCTCTGCTCCAAAACATGCTGCTCGATCCATATGGAAGCATCTTCCATCAGTTCAACGACTCCGGCGACGACAGAATCCCCATGGACTGGAAGGAAACCGCGGCGGCTCACGTCTTGAAGGCCGACCTCCCGGGGTTCAAGAAAGAGGACGTGAAGGTGGAGGTGGAGGACGGCGGCGTCATCTCCATCACAGCCAAAAGGTCGCGCGACAAGAAGGATGATGAAGGAGAAGAAGAGTGCACGTGGCATTGCTCGGAGAGGAGGAGTAGCGACGGGCACCTCCGGCGGCGGAGGTTCAGGCTGCCGGAGGACGCGAAGGCGGAGAAGGTCAAGGCGTCGATGGAGAACGGGGTGCTCACGCTGGTGGTGCCCAAGGAGGACGCGAATAAGCCGCAGGTGAGGTCGGTTGAGATCGAGGGTGGAGACGGCAAGAAGAAGAGGTCGGAGAAAGGGAAGAAGAACAAGGACGAGATCGTTTGCTGCACGTTTTGGCATCGTTAATCGATTCATGTGTGTGAAATAATGTAATCAGTAGCCAAAGTAATCAAAATCCTACTAATTAAATTTATATTCGAACACGATGAACAGAAAGTTGATCATTGTTGCTGTAATCGATCGATAAACAAGAGTGCAGAAACAAAATTACAAATGAAAGAATACATGCATTCGCCTCGTGCCAGCTTGCGAGTCTTGTATCAGTTCACAGACAAGCAATCAGGGCGACTTATGTTAACAAAATACAGAACTAATGTACATTAACAGGAGGAGCATCGATCTTTGCACAACCCTCGTGGAACTTCTTTACTCTGTTTCAGTCGAAGCCGGGGAGTGCAGGGTCGAGGATCTCGTAGTCCTCAATTTGGCAATCGACTGCAATCCCCTGATGAACTGGATACCAAGTCAGCGATTCCGCTCCATCCCGTTGCGTTCCCAAATCTGTGAATAAGATCAAACTACAACGTCAGTATCTCGATTCAACCACTTTCTTTCGGTTAAACTAATTGGATTCACTGACTTTGTGGCAGAATCCGGTGGTCGAATAGTGCGTGGCTTTCTTCCAATCTGTCCCAGTTGTGGTACGCCTCTTTAACCAGATGATGCACGATGGCCTGCAGATAGATAGATCGATGTTCGAGCTTCAGTGATTCTCAGAGCTGTCGAGTTTAGGAGAAGAAGAATCGACAGTACTACTTACCCTTTGATGCTTGCTTAGTTGCTGCAATGTGAGAGTGATGTCGTCATAGACGATCCCTACCACTTCACAAATAGGGTTCAACCAGAGGCTGCACTGTGATCCTTGGTGCAGATAAAGCTTGTCTCCCACAGGGCAGGTCTTGGCATGAACAATTGTTGCCTCCCACACCTTGTCTGACATCCCAATTCCCAGTATCTGATCCATGGAAACCTTCATGAATTAGTCGATCGTAGTTTTTCGATTAACCGGAGATGAGGTAGATCGGTCGGGCATACCTTGCGGAGTAAGCGAGGGTCGACGGTCAGTAGCTTCAGGAATTCTTGAACAGTATGGATTTTTGCAGAGGCGAGTTTTTTGTGGAAAGCTCCATCTTTTCCGATCCTCTCCAGCCGCCACACTTCGTCTTCGAGAGCTGGCGGGTAGTGCTTCCTGTACACTGTTTCATGGATTGTGATCGTGGTTAGTTAGTTAGTTGATTTGTAGATCGATATGAGTCAAAGGAAGTCTGTGTTCACGTACGTTCTCCTCTGTGATCTTTCACCATGAAGGCGGCCGTCGTGGCTTCCTGAATCCTCTGCCCGTGGATCCCGGCGACGACCCTCGCGCCGATCCTGAACTGCCTGCTCCGGATCCAGCTCGAGTTGTCTGTGAAGGAGAGATCGGAGATGACGGCCGAGGCATCTCTCATGGTGATATTGACATCCCCCGTGATCAGCGGCCTCTTTCCCGTCCTCTGCTTCACGATATTCCGCTGGAATTCGGCGGTGCTCCACTCCGGCTCGTCCTCCGCCGGGAAGTCTCCGTCCAACACGACCACCTCCACTCGGACCGGCGACTGCAGTGGCGAGCTCAGGGGCTCGCCGGTGCGAGCGTCGACGATGACGAGCTCCAGCGGCTTGTTCTCCGCGCCGTCTATTTTGCTGCCGGTAAAAATGGGCAGCGAGAGCTGCGTCCTGAACACCAGCTTCAAGCTCGACGATTCCGGCGCCGCTTCTATGCGCATCGAGCTAGACCTGAGAGAGCAAGCGTCGAAGTCGGAAAAAAAGTTCTCATCTCTGCAACCGATTACAGCAAGGAAAACAACAATTCTTTTACCTATGGAACAAGCGCATGCTGCGGATCACTCCTTTCTCCACCTCTTCCTGCACCTAATCAATTTCCATTACGAAGAAAACGGCCATTAGTTCATCTCCTCAATCACCACAAGTTTCTCTAAATCGCAGAAATGGAGCATACCACTTTGCGAAGCAACGGCTCCAACGCCAAGGAAACGTTCTGCAGAGACTTAAACACCATCGCCTCTCTGACCACTCTGTTAAACAGCCATTATTATCATGAAAAACAGGATCATGCCATAAAAAAAATGCAGAAGTGGGTTCATCAAGGACTACTAACGTGGAAAGCGAAGGGATCCGACGACGGGCTCGCTCCTCGTCGGAGGATGAGTCGCGGTCTCGATCAGAGTCCTGGCGAAGCCTCTTGGCTGTCATCTCCTTCCTGTGTTACGGAAGGAAGAAGAGATTAGAGAGGTATAGTGTCGCTGTGATCTCGAGTACGGAGTATTTATGGAGAATGGGCATTGAGCTGTCGCAAGGAGGAGAATTAAGGAAACTGCCTGGAAGAAGCTTGGAAGGTGAGGTAAAGGGAGTTTGCAGTAGACAGTTGAATTGTGTCTGCTAGTCCAACCTCCAAAGTGCAGTTACTGAGGTTCTTCCGGTGCTCGTAATCTTTGCAGATTAACTGTCGAAGTGTTGGAAATTTCCATGAAGCAAATGGCAGAAGCTGCGGCATGCGATTTGGGCGTGGAATATTCAAAGTCGCAGACAATGTAAAATGGTTAGATGACGTGAGAGATAAGACGAGGCGGGTACGCTTGAAGCTGATGCGGTTGCTTACGGATGGTCCCCGCGTGAAGTCGAGAGTTGGATCGATCGTTTGCGCGTGAAGACGTGGGCGAAGACTCGACTTAGGGAAGATCCTTTGTCTGTCGACCTGCGTTTCCGACAAGAAATATAAGGAGCGATAGTCGACGAGATGCGGTTTGGTTCTTTTGCGCGTTCGGACTTCGGAGTCAACGATACGCAGTTCATTTTTTTCTTTCTTTTTGCTTTTAAATTATTATTATTATTATTTTATATTAAGTACTCAGATTTTATAATTTTAAAATAGACGGTACACTAAGTAAATTCAAAAAATACGGCAAGCCGACAACTTACATATACGTGTCATCAGAAATTTAATCATTGCAAAATCAAACTCTCACGGTTTACGAGAATGTCAAATCTCTTACCCTCCGCTGTATGCTGAGGCATTTACATTTGTTTTTTTGAATGGGGTGTGGTTGTTCATTAAGGAGCCATGTTCACTAACTAATGCTCTAAAAATGTTCAGAGTATATATATATATATATATATAGCTAACCCTATAAACTCACAAGATAATGAAGGTAAGATAATGAGGTGACTTCTCAAAATTAACTTGGGGCACTTGTGATGATTTAAGTATTTGGAATCATACTCAGTCACTTATACGTTGCACATAGATCGAATGTCATATCATTATTATATATATATATATATATATATATATATATATATATATAATTATGATATGCTGCGCGACGCTACAGTGCGCGACTGTGTGTATCACGCAGCATATCAGTTTTTCTTTTTTTTTTTAATTAATTGTTTTTTTAATTATTCTTTTTAACATTTCCTATTTTGAATTTTGAATTGTTTTTATTTTAATTTTGATTTTTTAATTCAAAATCTAAAAAAATAATAGATATTGTTTTTTTAATTTTGAATTAAAAGATTAATTAAAATATTTTTTTAGATTTTATTTATAGGTTCAGGGTTCTCAATTGGGTTATAATTTTTAAGCTATTATTTTTTTTTAAAGATTTTATCTCTTTTATCTCTAGTGTTTAGGCTTTCCAATTGGATTATAGTATTTAGTTAAAAGAAAAATTAAAAATGAAATAAATTTAAGTATTTATGGAATATTGTAATATGTTTAGGGGATATTTCTATGTGTTATTGATTTATATAAGAAAATGTTAAAATTTTTAAATTCAAAATCTTAAAAAGAATAATTAAAAAATGATTAATTAAAAAAAAAAGAAAATGGATATGCTGCGCGACGCGCACAGTCGCGCACTGTGGCGTCGTGCAGCATATCAAAATTATATATATATATATACACTTTTGATATCCTGCGCGCCCGCACAGTGTGTGACTGTGCGCACGCGCAGGATATCACTGATTTTAGTTTTTTTTATTTTTTGAATTAAAAAAAATAATTAAAATATTTTTTAAAAATTTTATTTCTAGGGTTCAGGCTTTGGGTTATAATATCAAAACTATTTTTTTTTTTTAGATTTTACCTCTAGGGTTCAGGCTTTGGGTTATAGTATCAAAACTATTTAGGATTCATGCTTTAGGTTATAGTATCAAAGCTATTTTTTTTAGATTTTACCTCTAGGGTTCAGACTTTGGGTTATAGTATCAAAACTATTTTTTTTTTAGATTTTACCTCTAGGGTTCAGGCTTCCCAATTAGGTTATAATGTTTGGTTTTAAAATAAATTTAAAATAAAATTAATTTAAGTATTTATTGAGTATTGTAATATGTTGAGGGGATATATTAATGTATTAAAAATTTATATAAGGAAATGTTAATTTTTTTAATTTAAAATATTAAAAAAATAAAAAAAATAAAAAAAAAGTTATTAATTGATCTCCTGCGCGACGCGCACAGTCGCGCACTGTGCATGTCGCGCAGGAGATCAAAACTCTCTCTCTCTCTCTCTCTCTCTCTCTATATATATATATATATATATATATATATATATAGAGAGAGAGAGAGAGAGAGAGAGAGAATAGTTATCTTAGGCACCCAATTTGGACGACCAGGGTGGGCGACCTCGAGCTATAAGGGTCGCCTGCTCATCATGGTCGCCAAAATTAGATGACCAAGGTCACAATTATATATCTTGCGTACACGTGCCTCTTTGCATAGGAGGGGCCTCCCATGATGTGGGCGTTAACCACTCAGTTAGTTACACACCCTGGGCACACACACCTAGGGTGTATCATAATAGGTTCGATATAGACACTTGGGCCCACCTTATGTTGCACATCTTATGCACACATAGTGCATTTTTTTTACTTCATAAACCCTAAATATTATACCACAAATCATAAATCTTAAGGCCTAAATCCTAAACCCTAATTTTTTTTTAAAAAATACACTAGGTGTTGGACGTATATCTTGCACGCCCGAATGTGCACCTGATAAGAGCGCTGATGTAGTAGTGGTTGACCTCCTAATGTCACGTCAGCGCCCCTCATGTGGACACTTAGGCTCAGGGTGGTGCACAATAGAACATGTATATAGTTTAAGCTCCCAGTTATGCCAATAAGCTTTTGACTCTAGGGTCTAGGGGTTGTGTTAGAGTATTAAGTAAAAATTTTTGTGTGTGTGCGTGTGTGCGCACATGCACGCATGTGCGTGTGTGTATATGTGTGAGATCCGGGTAAGGATCAATAGGATGCCTTGTAGATCAAAGGATGGTGAATATGCCAAAGTAGTTCCAAAGATAGGTTCAACGTCTGACTCTTGGCTCCTGAGCCCCTTGGGCTTCCTGGCTTTGGAACCTCTCGGGGCCTCTAGGCCCCGAATCCCCTCGGGCTTTCTTATTCCTGACCTTCTTGAGACTCCTGCTTCCTGACCCTCTCAGGACTCTAGGACTCTCGGTTTTGGCTCCACCTTCTCAGGATTCCTGGTTCTTGACCCTCTTGGGACTCTCGGTCTCAGGACTCTCGGCTCTTGATCTTCTCGGAACTCCTAGCTTCCGACCCTCTCGAGACTTCTAGCTCCAGGACTCTCGGATCTTGACCTTCTTAGAATTCCTAGCTCCCGACCCTCTCGGAACTCTTGGCTCCCAACCCTCTTGAGACTCCTAGCTCCAGGACTCTCAAATCTTGACCTTCTCGGAACTCCTGGCTCTCGATCTTCTCAGGTCTCCTAGGTCACTAGCCTCTTGAACTTCATGTTTTCTCAATAATACAGAACAAAATATCAAAACGGAAAGAAAGTCTGTTAATCTTGTTATATAGGAAAAAGTCGATGGCATGACTAAATCTTGCACTATTTAGGGAATAACCAGCATAAAAATTAGAAAGGAAAGAATTTGTTAATCTGATCATTTTTAAGAAAAAAAAAGTAACGACTTGATTCAATCTTACATTGTTTAAAGAATTAAATAATGACCACGTAAAAGAAAAAGGGAAAAAGGTCAATAGCTTCTCTATAAAAGAGGATCCTTTATAACTTCCCAAGTACGCATAGACATACATCACTCTACATTTTAGAACCCCAATCTTTATCTTCCTCATCTAACTTGAGTGTCAGAGTGACTATGCCGGGGAACTCCCTGGCCATCACCCTAACCTCTTTTTTTCTATCGATTTTCTTCTACACAGGTTTTAGATCACATCATCCTCCTCCTTGTCAATTAGCAATTGACGATTAAGTTGGCCATCTAACCAGCTCATAGTGAATCATCAGTCGATGTTCGCACGTAGGATCAAATTGACGCCATTTGTGGGAACACTGAGTTAAGACCTGCCTTGGAACATAGAGATGGATTATATCAGAAGACCTAAGGTCATAGCCATGTCAATAGAGAACTTCAATAAATTGATGGTTGCTATGGTACAAGCAGTGTTAAATGGATAACTCCAGGTCGTCTGCCAACAAATGTAACGGTAAGTGGTAAATTTAGGATCATATGTTATTTCTATTTTTGGGATTTTCAATATGGAAATGGAGATTTTGGATTTTGATTCTAAATCTAATAAATGAAAAACAATGCAAGTAGAAAACTAGGAAACTAATCTAATGCTAGAATGAAATCTAACTAAGTGTTAATAATTAACCCACAACGCATTATCACTCTACGCTATGGACTAACCATCAACACAATTAAACTAAGGAAAGAAATAGAAAAGAATTAAATGAAATCTAATCTAATAAATGAAAGATAATGCAAATAATAAAGCTAAACCTAACCTAACTACAATTGCAGAAATTAAGAGGGCAACATAAGTAAAGCATAAAACGAAACTAGCATGTAACGAAACCTAAAGCATGTAACAAAACCCAAGCTAATCTATCCTAATTGCATTCAATCAAAACTATAACTTAATGAAATTGGAAGAACAAGATAAAGCAAGAACTAAACAAACTAAAATGCATCAAATTAAATCTAACTATTGGTTGAAGCAATTGATCGAACACGTTGTAGACATGAAGCTAATTAAGCATAATAAGTGCAATTCAAACATGGAAAATCATTTCAATACAAGCATTCAATAAGAAACTTCAACACAAGCAATTTGACACAATTAACAAACATTAACATGAATAAAACTAAGTTAATCTAACCACAATTCACACTTTAACTTCCAATTACCACTTACTACCCTTGCCATCACACAAGGACTCGGCTCCAGAACCCCCAAAACCAGTGGACAACATCTCATTGTCAGACTTACTGCTAGCTTCGACACGATGATGATGTGAATCTTCCACCGAAGAACCCCCTCGGATGGAAGTTGATTGGAAGATGATGGACTGTCGACTGCTCACCCCCACTGCTCTACCACCTGAACCCCAGTAGGAAGAACATTGGAAGATGAAGGATCTTGCCGGAGAACTCCTCCGGCAAGGTGGAGTTGGTTGGAACTCGCTGCCAAAGCTTGCTTCCCCCGCCGAGTGTTCTGCTGCCGTCGCCGCTGGAATCAAGAAGCTGAGTGGATTGGGCTAGCCGACTAGTGACAAGGGAAGAGAAGAGAGCCGCCGGCCGGTGGTGAGGAAGAAGAGAACAGTGCTCCGGTGGGGAAAACTTCACGTACCCTGGCCCCCGAGGAAGAAAAACGCGAGAGATCGGGATCTCTACAGTGTCGTCCGCGTAAAGACTTAAGAGATGGGTTTTCTCTCTTTCGATTTGGGCTATCCATCTTGATAAGGAAGATAGATGAAGATCTAGCCATTTGATCTAGCTGATGAAGAGATGAGTGGTGCGGATCTAGTTGCCTTCTTGCTTGGATCCAATGGTCCATATAGCTTCAAATTTGGATGGAGGGCTAGATGACTTAGATCTAAATGAAGGAACAAGATCTCTCTAGATCTAGATCAATGGTTCATATTAATTCAGCTTGATCTCCTCCGTTTGACCTCCAAATCAAGTCAAATTTGATCTGGCTCGATCTTAATCAATAGCTTTTTGAATTTCCAACAAAACCACATAAAAATATGAAATTAAATTTCACAATTTGTAGAAAATTTCAATTAAGTCCAAAATAGATTATATTCATAAAATATAATATAATCATAAAATTAAGCATGTGAGAAGGTAAAAAAATATCAAGAATAAGAGCCAAAATAATCAATAAAAATGCTAGTTATCAACTGCCCTGGCATAGTAAGGGTACCTCAGTGAAGAGATGTTGTGGATGACGATCAGATCCACGTCAGCAACACTCCAGGTGTTAGAGTGTATACTGAAAGCCTAAGCTTTTGTAAACATTTATTTTGAATAAAGAATCACATTTGGTCAAATTATTTACATTTGTTTGTAGTTATTCAATTAATTTATATTGTAGATAACATAGTATGTGGTGTCACATACAGAAGATGATGTTATCAGTACCTTATAAATTATAAACAGTAGCTCACGACCAAAATGGAAAGGAACAAACCATTGGAAGGTCGTAGTGTAATTAGGAATTAGTTTATCTTAACTATATAATTACACTAGTATACTTAGAGTGTATTGAGTAGGACCATTAGAAGTCGTTTCTTTTATACTAACTTTATAAAAGAACAAAGACCTCAGTTATTATGGAAGTGTGTGCTCTTAATCCTAATATAATAACAAGCACATATCTTTGATATTTATTTCTTTAATTTATCAATGGGTGAGATTTAGTTCGATAAATCAATAAGCCCGATAAGTTGGGAAATGATATCACTTATAGTGTGTGTTGTTGATTATAGAAGGAAACTGTGCCCTAGTGATCTAGGTTGATAATGTCCCCAAGAAGAGCTCATAACGATTGTCATGTTAAACCCTGTAGGTGGACTTAGTCTGACATGACGATAAGGTTGAGTGATACTATTCTTGGACTAAGATATTAATTAAATGAGTTGTCAGTAACTCACTTAATTAGTGGACATTCGACATCTTAAACACAGGGAGACTAACACACTCATAATAAGAAGGAGCCCAAAAATGTAATTTGGGATTGGTGCGATAGTTCAATAATAGTTCTCTAGTGGAATGAATTATTATTGATAAAATTAAGTTGTGTGTTTGGGCGAACACGGGATGCTTAATTTTATCGGGAGACCAAAACCAATTCCTCCTCTCAGTCCCTATCGTAGCCTCTTATTTATAGAGTACTATACCCACCTATACCCACCTTCATACCCATGTTGTAGGGGCCGGCCAAGCTAGCTTGAGGATCAAGCTAGGGCCGGCCAAGCCTTGGTCCATGGGTGGCCGACCCTAGCTTGAACCCGAGCTTAGGTGGCCGACCCTATTAAATTAAAAAAGAATTTTAATTTTAAAATTTTCTTATGTGAAAGATATAATTTATTGGAGAGATTAAAAATTAAAATATCTCTTTTATAAGGTTCTACAAAAGATTAAAGAAAGAGATTAAATCTCTTTCCTTATTTGTAGATTGGAAAGATATTTTATTTTTATTCTTTGTAAATTATTCACATGTTGAAAAATTAAAATTATAGAGATTTCTTTTTATCAACCATGAAGGGATTTTAAAGGAAAATTTTATTTTTTAAAATTTCTGAAGATAAATAAAGAATTTTAATTGTTGATTGAAAATTGCCTTGTTTGCTCTCCATGAAGTGCCCGACCATGATATGAACAATTAGGAAATTTTATTTATTTTTTATTAATTAATTCATGTCAAGGAAAGTTAAGAAAATTTTATTGTAATTAAATTTCCTTATTTGCCAAAGCTAAGGATTATAAAAGAGAGGGTTTTTGGGAGCCTTCAAGGTGAACAACCTCTATTATTTTCTCCCTCTTTTCTTCCTTGGTGTGGCCGACCTCTTCCCTTTCTCTTCTCTCCATCCTTCTGGCCGAACCTCTCATCCTCTTTGGAGATCAAGTGGTGGCCGGATTCTAGCTTGGAGAAGAAGGAGAGAAAGCTTCCATCCCTTGGAGCATTGGTGGTGTTTTCTCTTCATCCTTGGAGGTGCTCTTGTTTTGGCCGAACCTTGCAAGGAGGAGAAGAAGGTGCTTTGGTGGTTTCTCATCTCGGAAGATCGTTGCCCACACAACGTCCGAGGTTAGAGGAGGAATACAGTAGAAGACATAGAGGTTTTTGTTTGCAAAAGAAAAGGTATACTAGTATTTAATTTCCGCATCATACTAGTTTTATTCCTTTGTAAAAATACCAAATACAAGAGGCATGCGATTCTAGTATTTCGAATTTGTTTTTGATGTTGTGTTCTTTTGTTTTTCTTTTCCTTGTGATTTGATTGTTCTTTTTGGTTGACCTAAAGTTATTTAAGGAAATTAAATATTAGCTTTCCTTAAAAGGCTTTGTCTAGGCGGTGGTGGTTGTTCCCATATCCAAGAAGGCCATGTGCCTCGCCATGCAGTCTTAGAAGCCAATTTTGGAAATTAATATTTAATGAAATTAATAACCTAGGTGATTTGGATCGAACGTGTTAAGTTCCGCAGGAGATCCATGTCTAAACCTAAAAGAACAAATAAATTAAACTTTGGATCAAACGTGTTAAGTTCCGCAGGTGATCCAAGTTTAATTTAAAAGAACACATGGTAGCTAGGAAAAGGTTCAGACCTTTGTACAAAATTTTTGTACAGTAGAATCATTAGGTTTTCCGAGTAGCAACCAACACCAGGCGCCCGAGCAAGGATGAATTTTAATCATCAGACCATTACATAACCATTA
This sequence comes from Zingiber officinale, assembly GCF_018446385.1. Taxonomy (NCBI): domain Eukaryota; kingdom Viridiplantae; phylum Streptophyta; class Magnoliopsida; order Zingiberales; family Zingiberaceae; genus Zingiber; species Zingiber officinale. Next base: position 151,374,165 of record NC_055992.1, on the reverse strand, counting down.
CAAGCAGATAGAATGCACCACTAGGGGTGCCCTGACTAGATCCAAATGCCTGGAGATGCTATGTCAACAAAATAGTTAGTTCGACCAATAAACTATAAATAGAGCCCTGATTCTCTTCATTTGACAACACACTCTGTATTTCGATTACAAACTTTATCTTTAATCTTTATGCTTTCTGTAAGTACCCCATTGTAGTTTTGGGATGATCAATCAAGTCAAGCTAGGTCCTGTTGTTGTATGATGCCTTATGTCTAAGTGTGCAAGAACTTAGGAGCACAGGAAGTCGGACGAAAGGTGCAACTAGAGAAAAGGACAACATAGGAGAGAATCAACGAGCTTGGTGCATCTGAGGGATAAGGTGCTGCGGAAGAGTGCGTTGGTGGAGGAGAAGGAAATGCACGACATTTTCGAGGGGCGAGAAGCTGGAGATGAAGCTTGATCGAGGAGAAGGCTAAAAAAATAAGTTCGGATGAGCCCTATTATGGATGGAAAAAATTACCCAAGCGAATAGGGATGGATAGGAGGAGAACCAAATAGTCAACAAGATGTTGACTGTCCAGGTGCCCGGATGCTCCTAGCGCCCGGATGCTCCTAGCGCCCGGATTAGGTCCAGGCGCCTGGATCCCCTGGGTTAGCCAAGGGGTGCCTCGACGCCCGCTTCGTCAAGGAGGCAGAGCAAGGGCGTCCGGACGCCTGAACCAGATAAATTTTATCTTTGTCAAGCCGTTGTGATATGGATAAAGTTTTATCCACATTCAAGCATCCAAACCTCTTCTAGGCATCGGAGCTGCCTGTAAGACCGATAGGTTCGATAGAGGGGGGGGGGTGAATATCGATTCGAAAATATAGAGTATTAGCGCAGCGGAAAAGTAAAGTAGACACAGTTGTTTTTTACTTCGTTCGGAGCCTGTGACGACTCCTACTCGAAGGCCCGTGGTCCTTGACCACTTTCGTTGGGCAATCACTAGCAATTCGATAATAATTACAAAATGAATACAGGAAATGCTTAATGAAACAAAGTAATATCGACAAGAAAATTAACCAAAAACGAAGAAGCACTTTGTCGGAGCTTTGTTAGCGTCGCAGGAACGTAGAGCAGCGGGACCAGCAGTCGAAAGTTCTCAGTCGATGATTGATTCTGAAGCTTCTGCCTGAGGCTTCTTTTATATGCTGTCCCGGGCGCCTGGATCCCTTCCGGGCGCCTGGAATGTGACGTAGCTGCACAAACCATGATGCTCCACGTGGCAACGACTCGGCTGGATGAAATTTGCCTTCCGGGCGCCCGGATCCCTTCCGGGCGCCCGGACCTCCGGGCGCCCGGACCCCTCTTCTCCGGAAAGTCCTTCTCCTGCAAGAAAAGGTTAGTCCGAGGCAAATGTACCCTGCAGCAAAAGAATGTTAGCACAGTTTTATAGATGAGAAAAAGTATGACTTAGATTCCGTCTTTCCGAGACCGGAATCTAGTCACGATCTCGACTTAGATATCCGAAATGGATCTAAGCCGGATCGACGCCTAATGTCCCCTTCCCGGGAACGCGTCCTCACAGTCACTCCCCTCCAGTGACTTACCTCACTTACCTGCCAGACGTCCGGTCAGCCCGTCGACCCGTCTGGACTTCTCGCCAAGCGTCCGGTCAGCCCGTCGACCCGCTTGGACTTCTCGCCAGCTATCCGGTCAGCCCGTCGACCTAGCTGGACTTCTCGCCAGCTATCCGGTCAGCCCGTCGACCTAGCTGGACTTCTCGCCAAGCGTCCGGTCAGCCCGTCGACCCGCTTGGACTTCTCGCCAGCTATCCGGTCAGCCCGTCGACCTAGCTGGACTTTTCCTGCACACTTGATAAAAATATGAACCTAACTTAACCTGATTTGTCATTCATCAAAACCTGAGTTAGACCGTTAGTGCTAACCGCACCAACAATCTCCCCCTTTTTGATGGAATGACAACCTGGTTAAGTTAGTGAAAAAAATATGCAAGAATCAAGCATGATTTTTAAGGTTTAAGTTAGTTTTTTTTTTAAGTTTGCATTAGTTTGCATTAAGTTGCTCTAACTTAACCAACCTAACCCTCCCCCTTTGGCATACATCAAAAACCGAGGGTAAACAAACATAGTGAGAATTACTGAAAACAATAAGACTTTGAAAAATAACTGAGTTTTTAAATCCAAGAAAAGATCAGATTAACTTTGAAATGCTACTTAAACATAAGTTTTCAAAACCGAAATTCCAAAACTAAGTTTGAAAGGTCTATTTTTCAAAACTAATTGAAATTTATTTTTCAACACTAGGTGTTTAAGATTCAATTTTCAAAATCAAGGAAACTAATATTGAGAAAGCTCAATTTATCTTTCAAATTAAGTAAGATTAAGTTTAAATCTTTACTTTTAGTTTTCAAGGGTGTATTAAAATATGTTTTTCAAAATCAAATTTTTCAAAGTTTAAAAAATATTAGATTCAAAATCATGGTTTAAAATACTTGAAAGGTTAAACAAATTTTGTGAGTTTAAAATTTTCACAATTTTAAACAGATTATTAAACTTTGATTTTCAAAATTAAGTTTAAAACTTAATTTGTAAAACTAAATAGTTATATTTCTCCCCCTGAATTTGATACCTATCTTCAACCAGCTGTCTAACCAATTAGGTACTAACTAACTATCAGAAGACAGTAGTTTTCACTAGGTTAGTCAGATTAAGTTAATTGTAATCAGTCAGTGTTTGACTTGACTGATGAACTTTAATCTGATTAATATTTGATTTGTATTTAACGTCCAGACTTATACTGATGCACTGAAATAAGCATCTTAAGTCCAGACAGATGGCCTATGCATCTCACCCCTTTCTATGTTTGTCAAACACAAACAAGGTAATCCTAGGGTGTTGGTGAGATGATCAAGAACTCAACCTATGGGTACATGCTTTCTAAGGATGTAAACCTAGTCTAAGGCCAAAACTGTTTTTGAAAGTCTAAAAATGGAAATTTTGAAAGCACACAAGTTTAGCCTATAAGTTGATAAAATCATTTTTTGAAAGGATTTTTGAAATTTCCTAGTCTATTGAGCAAGAACATATTCAATGTAAGTTTGAAATGTCACTAGATAAATCCAAAATATTTTACAAATAACGTAGCTACAGAAGTAGGTCATCACTAAAGCTACTGAGATGATGAAGGGGGTGGTCCAGATCCCAAGGATCGAAGAAGTGTCATCAGCTCAGTGTGGCGGGTGTCCCCGGCAGCTCGCAACTCGGCAACCTCTCGCCGTATGTCCCGATGAAAATCGGAGTTCTCCTGCTGGAGACTCGCCATGGCTCTCTCTAGTCCGGTCATACGGTCGGCTAGTGTGAGGGGAGCGCGTCGTGGTGGGGGTGGTGGTGGAGCCGGTGCGGCTTCCTCCGGAAATAGTGCGAGCATGAACTCGTCCATCTGTGCGTCTGGATCGGGCTGGTGCTGTGCCCCCCTCCGCCAAGTCATAGTCCCGTCATCTCTATCTACCTGGATGCCGGCTAGGGAAAAGTTCCGAGAGGATATAACATCGAACTCGGTCATATGGGCCACGTCTCCTCTAGTGACATCAATGTGCAGTGAGGACATATAGGCTGTCAGAATGTGACCAAATGGCATATGGACTCGACTGTCAGTCACGTATCCGGCTGCGTAAATGATGGTGGAGAAGATATGTAGGCTAATGTCAATCTCCAACCTATGAATCAGGGCATAAAGTAGGAATGAATGGAATGGGCGCATCACAGCGATGTCCCGAGTGGTCAGTGGTAAAATGCAAAGAACTACAACCCTATAAAGAGCGTAGTCCTGGACTCTAAGTTCTACTGACCTAAACTGTGTCACAGTGGGATCTCTCTCTCCCCCAAAAAAATACGAATACATCGTATCGAGAGTAATATGTGAGTAGGGATCGTCGAACGGTAGGTCCTTCGGAGGATAGCACAAAAAGGGGCAAGTAGAAGGACGCAATTCTAAAAACTCTCTGATAGTCGTAGGGGAAAATACTATATCAGTGCCTGCTGCCCTAGTGGTATAGGTGAAGTCATCTACTTTTACTAAGTTATTGCAAAATTCGGCACATAGACTTATGTTTATTGGACTGGTATACTCTACAAGGTTCCTTAAATTGTAGTGGCCTATAACCTCTAAGGCAGGGGGACATGACCTTAGGAAGAACGCTCTATCTATGCAGGTAGTCCTAATGGCCTTATAGATGGTGGACTCAAATTTAATCCTAAGTTCGTCTGTGGGAAACCTAGGGTCTGCACTAGCATTGGAGGGTCCAGCACCAGTATTTGTTCGTTTCTTACTGTATATAAAGAATATATATTAAAAAATTTAGAAGACAACAACAAAAAAATATTTTAGAGAGGGGAAGAATATTTTACCGAGGAGCCATCGAGAAAAATATAGATTTGACGACCTCGGTTGAATCGCAACAGCGTCTTCACCGCACGAAAATTTAAATTTAGAGTACTTTCGCACTGAGGTTCAAAGTGAACCTTGGCAAAAGTGAGAATGAGTGGGGCAGATGTTGGGGGCGCCTGCTTTCCGGGCGCCCGGACCTTTTCCGGGCGCCCGGGGTTGCTGGGGCGGGGCGCCCGGGACCCCTTCCGGGCGCCCCCGACGAGAATACCAGGGGCGCCCGCCCCTGGTTTTTGACTTTTTTTTTTTTTGGATTAATTTAAGTTTCTTTAAAATTAATTAAGTTTGAAATTAATTTTTAAGTTTAAAATTTTGAAAATAATTTTTAAGTTTAAAATTAAAATTTTGAAATTAATTTTTAAGTTTAAAAATTACAATTTTTGAAATTAAGTTTAAAATTAAAATTTTTGAAATTAATTTTTAAGTTTAAGAATTTTGAAAATAATTTTTAAGTTTTAAAATTAAAATTAATTTTTAAGTTTAAGAATTTTGAAAATAATTTTTAAGTTTTAAAATTAAAATTTTTGAAATTAATTTTTAAGTTTAAAATTTTGAAAATAATTTTTAAGTTTTAAAATTAAAATTTTTGAAATTAATTTTTAAGTTTAAAATTTTGAAAATAATTTTTAAGTTTAAAATTTTGAAAATAATTTTTAAGTTTAAGAATTTTGAAAATAATTTTTAAGTTTTAAAATTAAAATTTTTGAAATTAATTTTTAAGTTTAAGAATTTTGAAAATAATTTTTAAGTTTTAAAATTAAAATTTTTGAAATTAATTTTTAAGTTTAAGAATTTTGAAAATAATTTTTAAGTTTTAAAATTAAAATTTTGAAATTAATTTTTAAGTTTAAAATTTTGAAAATAATTTTTAAGTTTAAAATTTTGAAAATAATTTTTAAGTTTAAATTTTGAAAATAATTTTTAAGTTTAAAATTTTGAAATTAATTTTTAAGTTTAAAATTAAAATTTTGAAATTAATTTTTAAGTTTAAAATTAAAATAAGCCTAATTCATCTCACCCGATCTATATTATCAATCAGGGAATCTTATGATTTTGTGAGATGAAATTGGTTTGATTACAGACTTTTGGTTTAACTTGTGTTAGATTCAGATTTAGTTTTGGTTTCCACAAATAGGCATTCTTCGGATAAACTTCTAAGCTTGGTGAGTCACAGGGACATCATTAGAAGTAACCAACCTTTCGAAGTTTTCCGAATAGTCCTATCCACGGAACTTAGTACTAAATCTTGGTCTAACTGGTTAGGATTCGTTTAAGGGTAGCTTCGGTCAGTTCCACTTGGCCAAATGCACCAGATCGAAGCCATATCTTTCTAGACATGCGATGCCCAAGCTTCCCTAACGTACTATCATCCAAAAACTTCACCAGTACCATGAGTCAAGTTAACCTCGGTCTCTTTTTAACTAATCCTAATTACCCTGTCGGGTTAGTTTGTTTTGGGTTACCCTGTCGGGTATGTTAGTTTTGGAGGTGCCAGCTATTCTGGAGCCTCCCCTGAATTATTGGCCATTAATTTAGATTTTGGGTTTGTGTCGATTCTTTTTATAGTTATAATCAACTTGGTGATAGTCTAAATTTTGTTGAGTTTTGAATTTTGATTTTAAGTTAAATTTATTTTTTAGTTTTTGATCTGATTTATTCAAGTTTATATAATGTATTTTATCTTTAGGTATATAGAATTGATTAAGTCCTACTTGCGTGGTTAAGCACTTCGGGACCCAAGCTTGTTTAGTTGCTTTGTGTTGGGTTAATAATGATTTAAAGGTTTTGTTTGATTTTGACTTATATCCAAGCCCGGTTTTATTATAGCATGCCTTTTGGTTATTTAGAATTAAATCTAAATTTTTAGATCTTGTTGTGAATTTTTCCAACAATTCTTTTAACTTATTAATTTCACTTTTTAATGATAAATTCTCCTCCTCAAGTGTTCGGTCTTGAGTTGAATTCGAATTTTTTAATTGTTCCTCGAGGTTTTGATTTTCCTCAAGAAGCGATTTATTTTCATTTTCCAATTTAACTAATTTTTTATTTAAACACGAGATAATTCTAAAGAATTTATGATTTAAGTTTCGGTATACCTCTTCGGAACCTTCGGAAACGAGTGCGGACTCGTGGCTCGATTCGGGTTCGGACCCGTCTTCCGATTCCTCTGATTCGTCTTCCATTTCAGCTTCGCGAGCCATCAGCGCGAGGTGACTTTGGTGCTTTTGCCTTTCTCCCTCCGATTCGTCTGAGGAGGAATCGTCCCATGTTGCTTTGAGGGCTTTCTTCTTTGTTGACTTTGTTTTGTCAAGTTTCAATCTTGGGCATTCGTTCTTGTAGTGCCCCTTTTTGTTACATCCAAAACATGTGACATTTCTTGAGTCGGCTGGCGAACTGATCAGTGAAGTTTCTCTTTCTTCTAGTGAACATTTTCCTTACCAGTTCACTGTTGTTCTTTCTCTCTGTTGATCGGAGTCTTCTGGATCGGGTTTGTTTTTCTTTTCTTTAGAGAACCTTAATTAAAGCTACACCTTTCTCGACCAGTTAGTTTGCTCATAAGTTCTAATTCACAAAAGAGTTCATCCAATTTTAATTTAGATAAATTTTTGAAATTTTGTAGGCATCTACAATTGATGCCCACAAATTATTTCGTGGAAAAGCATTTAACGCGTACCTTATTAAGTCTCGGTTCTCCATTTGGTGTCCTATCGCGTGGAGACCGTTGAGGATATCTTTGATCCTCGCGTGGAGCTGACTTGCCGTTTCTCCTTCCTGCATTTTTATATTAAAAATTTTATTTAACAGCAAATCTCTTTTTGTTACCTTCGCGTCGCTTGTTCCTTCGTGCAGCTCGATCAGTTTATCCCAGAGCTCCTTAGCGTTTTCATGCGGTCCGACCCGGTTCAGTTCTTCTCGTGTTAGTCCGTAGTGTAGAGTGTTGATGGCTTTGTTTTCAATTGATGCCTTTTTCTTTAAATCATTTGTCCATTCTTCAGGGTCTATTATTTTCCCAGAGTTGTCTACTGGAATTTTATAAGCCTTTGTGACGCTCATCCATTGGTCGTAGTCTGTCTTCATGTAGACCTCCATTCTTCTCTTCCAATACGAAAAATCATCCCGTTGAATAGGGAGGACGTATCTTGAAGCCTTCTTGTTGAGACATCTTATCCTGCACACACTAAATTAACTAGAAATTCCAAGACTTCGCTTGGATTAGTAGTGCGGGAAAAATAGAAACTCTAAGTGTAACGAAAAAATCTTCCAAAACGATAATAATATCAGTTTGAGTTAGAAAATATTTCACGCTCGATTGGTGGTTGCACCAAATCGAGGCTCGCTCCGATACCACTTGTAAGACCGATAGGTTCGATAGAGGGGTGAATATCGATTCAAAAATATAGAGTATTAGCGCAACGGAAAAGTAAAGTAGACACAGTTGTTTTTACTGCTTCGGAGCCTGTGGCGACTCCTACTCAAGGCCCGTGGTCCTTGACCACTTTCGTTGGGCAATCACTAGCAATTCGATAATAATTACAAAATGAATACAGAAATGCTTAATGAAACAAAGTAATACCGACAAGAAAATTAACCAAAACGAAGAAGCACTTTGTCGAGCTTTGTTAGCGTCGCAGAACGTAGAGCGGGACCAAGAATGAAAGTTCTCACGATGATTGATTCTCAAGCTTCACCGAGGCTTCTTTATATGTCCGGGCGCTGGATCCTTCCGCGCACTGAATGTGACGAGCTGCACAAACCATGATGCTCCACGTGGCGACGACTTGGATGAAATTTGCCTGGCGCCGGATCCCCGGCGCCGGACCTCCGGCGCTCGATCCTCCGGCGCCGGACCTCTTCTCGGAAAGTCCTTCTCCGCAAGAAAAGGTTAGTCCGAGGCAAATGTACCTGCAGCAAAGAATGTTAGCACATGCTTTTACAGAGAAAGTATGACTTAGATTCCGTCTTTCCGAGACCGGAATCTAGTCACGATCTCGACTTAGATATCCGAAATGGATCTAAGCCGGATCGACGCCTAATGTCCCCTTCCGGGAACGCGTCCTCACAGTCACTCCCCTCCTTACCTCACTTACCTGCCAGACGTCCGGTCAGCCCGTCGACCCGTCTGGACTTCTCGCCAAGCGTCCGGTCAGCCCGTCGACCCGCTTGGACTTCTCGCCAGCTATCCGGTCAGCCCGTCGACCTAGCTGGACTTCTCGCCAGCTATCCGGTCAGCCCGTCGACCTAGCTGGACTTCTCGCCAAGCGTCCGGTCAGCCCGTCGACCCGCTTGGACTTCTCGCCAGCTATCCGGTCAGCCCGTCGACCTAGCTGGACTTTTCCTGCACACTTGATAAAAGTCTCAGACAACAACAAACCTAACTTAACCTGATTTGTCATTCATCAAAACCTGAGTTAGACCGTTAGTGCTAACCGCACCAACACTGCCATGTCAGCAAATGGTTAGATTTGACCAATATGCTATAAATAGAGTCCTTGTATCAGTAGTTGAGAACAACACTTACAAACGAATTCTGTGCTTTAATTTCTAGTTATGTTCTTTACTTTTCTACACTTTCAATGTTGTAAGAGGGTATTCCACCTTTAGAAGAAGGAGATTTTAGTTAGCCACATTTTCCTTGGATTAACAATCCTTTGATTGCAAACCAAGTAAATATTTCTTACCTCTATCTTTATTTTATGCATTTACTTTCAGTTTATAAACAAGTATTTGCCTAACTTAGACTAAAGATTAAGAAAGAGTTTGTTTGCAATTTCAAGCAATTCTCCCCCTCTTGTCAGTCGACCAGGGACCAATAATTGTATCAGAGCAAGGACACTTCTGAAGGACTAACCGTCAATCAAAGCAAAGAAATCAATGGCCAGACCAAGCCTCTACTCGCCAAAGTTCGAAGGGGAGTTTACGCACTGGAAACACCGAATGAAGGCATTCTTACGAACTAATTTTGAAATTATTTTAATCATAAAATATAGTTTTGTAGTTCCTAAGGATCATCAAGGAGAAGAGAAAGAAGAAAGTCAATGGATAAAGAAGGAACAAAGTGATTTTGTAACAAACAGCAGAGCGGAATACCACTTGCTGAGTGTATCGCCACCTCAAGAAATCAACCACATCGGAAGCTACTCATCAGCCAAAAAACTCTGGGAAAAATTACTGAAGCTTCATAAAGGAACATCTGAAGCAAAGCTAGCATGACAAGAACTTATTCGAAATCAACTAACAAACGTTCGTCTGGAAAAAGTTGAGAAGGTAGCCCAACTACATGTGAAGATCAAGGAGCTGATCACCCAACTGGTCAACCTCGGTGAAAAGGTAACCAACTAAGACTCAGTACATTATGCTCTCAACGCCTTTTCCAGAACCCTAGAATGGACTTTGATCATATACGCCACTATATCTTGAAGGACTTGGAGGTAAGTACCTTAAAAGAACTATTTTCAACTTTAGAATTGTATGAATTCAAATGTGTAAGGATAAGTAAAGAGTCAAGTCAGAACCTAGCACTAAGAGACATCAAGAAGGATGAACCCGAGTTAGACTCAGATATTGATGCAGACCAATAAGCTTATATGGTAAGGAAATTTAAAAAGTTTTTTAAATCTAACAAGTTTAAAGAAATGTAGACCAAGAAAAATCTAAGGAACAAGAGAAAGGTTCAATGCTACCATTTCCAAAAAAAGGACAAATAAAGGAGAAGTGTCCAGATCTCAAGAAGGAGAAAGAAAAAGGCATAGAGCGAATCAAGAACAAAAATCTCAAAGCCACTTGGGATGAGAGCTCATCATCCAAGTCCAAGATAGAAGCATATGCTGGACTAGTACTAATGGCTAGTCACGAAGAACAAAGCAACTCAGAAGCTAGCATTGATATAGGAGGAGCGACAGCAGATGAATGTAGTGATGTAGGGGCAGAATCTAACTTCAGATCCAACGTGGAAAGTGAGGTATATCTTTTATCACCTGATTAATTATATTTTGGTATTAAATCAATGTGTAAATTAAAAACCAAAAATTAAAAATTAAAAATTAAAAATGCTAAATTGAAAGAACAAATAAAAAACTTAAAAAATTCTGTATGTTCAAATTTTATTACTTCAAATGTTATAAATTATCAAAGACTAAATTGACATTATAGATTTCACAAGGGTTAAATTAGAAGAGTAACAAAAAAAGTAAAGATTCCTAGAAAGTACTTGATTAATCAGTAGGAAAGAACCTAAATTGGGTTCTAAAATCATATTTAGATTAAATTCTTTACTCATATATTTTTTTAAAATTTTTTTAAATTGTCTAACATTTTTAAATAAATTATTTTGTATAATTTCTGATCAAAATTATTAGATGTTAATTTTTACGAGAAAGAGGATCTCATTACATATCCGTAGGAAAATTTTTTAAAAAATATTATTTTTCATAATTTTTTTAACAAAAATCATATTTTTAATTTAAAATTATTTCATAGATTTTTTTTTATAATTTTATTTTTCTGTGATAAAATATCATGTTCTCTATCAAAGTAAATTTTTTCAAAAGTATTTGGCCGTTATTAAATTTTCTATGAATTATTTATTCAAATTTTAATTTTAAATATTTAAAATTCTCAAAGATTCTATTTTTTAATTTTTTTTTTAAAAAAATACTTGCTCTATTACATTTTTAGGAATTTTTTTAAGATTTTCCATCCATGCTTAAAAACTATTTTTAATTTTTTTTGAAATAAATCTTTTTGTAGAAAATAATTTATTTCTGCTTAAATTGATTTTATTTTTTTCATGAAAATTTCATCTCTATTTTGGATATATCTTCTTAATAGTTATAAAAATTTTCAAAATTTTTCAACAAATAGAAATAGTTTTTAAAATTATTTTGTTTAAATTGCTTTATAAATCACAAAATTCAGTTTTCAAAACTTTTTGTCTAAGTGTTAGTCAATAATTGTAGAACCTTTAGTTTTTTTAAAACCACTATTTTTAATATGATCAAATGGGGAGAATTATACATTAAGTCTAGGGGGAGATGCATTTTAATTTTTATATTGATATTTAATGCTTTAAAATTGCATATTCATTTATTTAAATGTTTTGGTTTATCCTAACTTAACTTGAGTTGATCCACATCAAAAATGGGAAGATTGTAAGTATCCCGTTATAGTTTTGATATTATTAATCAAGTCAAATTAGGTCCTATTATTGTTTGATGTCTTGTGTCTAAGTGTGTAGGAACTTAGGAGCACAGAAAGTCAAGTAAAAGACGCAGTTAGTGAGAAGGACGGCATAGGAGAGAGTTGACAGGCTCGGTGCATCTGAGGGACGAGGTAACGCAAAAGAGTACACTGGTGGACCAGAAGGAAGCATGTGATGTTTTCAAGAGATGAGAAGCTGGAGTGGAAGCTTGCTTAAGGAAAAGACCAGAAAATTGGTTTGGGTGAGTCCTATTCTAGATGGTCGAAATCACCCAAGCGAACGAAGCCGGATCGGAGGAGAACTGGACAGTCAAGAAGATGTTGACTATCTATCTGGGTTCCTGGACCAAGTTCGGGCGCCTGGACTCCCTGGGTCAGCCCAGGGGCGCCTCTGTGCCCGCTTAGTCAAGGAGGCAGAGCAAGGCCATCCAGGCGCCCAGACCTGGTTCAGGGACCTAGACTAGATAAATTTTATCTTTGTTAAGCCGTTATGATGTGGATAAAGTTTTATCAACACCCAAGCGCTCGGACCCCTTCCAAGCACCCAGAGCTACCATGTCAGCAAACGATCAGATTCAAACATCAAGCTATAAATAGAGCTCTGGTCTCAGTAGTTGAAAACAACACTTGTAAACAAATTCTATGCTTCAACTTCTAGTTCTGTTCTTTATTTTTCTACGCTTTCAACGTTATAATAGGCTACTCTACCTTTAGATGAAGGAGAATTTTGTGAGTCATATTTTCTTTAGATCAACAATCCTCTGATTGTAAACCATGTAAATATTTCTTGCATCTGTCTTTATTTTATGAATTTACTTTCAGTTTATAAATAAGTGTTTGCCTAACTTAGTCCAAAGATCGAGAAAGGATTTATTTGCAATTTCAGGCAATTCACCTTCCTCTTGCCAGTTAATCGGGGACCAACACTTTCAATGCTTATAAAAGGCTACTCTGCCTTCACCGAAGGAGTCATTTAGTGAGCTTAATTCTGTCTTAGATTAACAAGCGCTCAGATTGCAAACCAAGTAAAATTTCCGCCTCTTACTTTTCATTTATGTTAATTATTTTTCTTGTTTAACTAGCGTGTGTCCTTATTAAAATAATAGCAAGAGAAAGTGTAGTTTTGTATTTCAGGCAATTCCCCCCCCCCCCCCCCTTGCTGGCTGCACCGAGACCAACAAGTGCTATCATAGCCCAGACCTCTCTAGTAGGACTAATTTCCTGCAAAAGCAAGGAGTTTATGGCTGAACCAAGTATCCACCCACCAAAGTTTGAGAGAGAGTTCACACTCTAGAAATGTTGGATGAAGGTATTTCTAAAAATCGATTTTGAAATTCTTTTGATAATCAAATGTGGTTTTGTATACCCAAAGATCAACAAGGAGAAAAAAAAAAGAAGAATATTTTTGGACCAAGAAGGAGCAAAATGAATTTGCAGCCAACAATAGAGTATAATACCAGCTATTAAGTGTACTACTGCCTCAGGATGTCAACCACATCAAAAGCTATACCTCAGCCAAAGAACTCTAGGAGAATTTCTTGGAGCTTCATGAAGGCACATCAGAAGCAAAGCTAGCAAGATGGGGCATTCTTCAAAGTCAGTTGACAAATCTTCTAATGGAAAAAGGAAAGACAGTAGCTCAACTACACGCCAAGATCAAGGAGCTAATCACCAGACTTATCAACCCCAATGAATTGGTAACAAATCGAGACTAAGTTCATTATACACTTAACGCTTTCCTAGAACTCTAGAGTGGACTTTAATAGTAGATGCCTACTATATTTCAAAGGATCTAGAGGTAAGTGTTGGATCGTAAAGATGCTAGAGGAGGGAGGGGGTGAATAACGTTCTTCGCTTTTTTTCAAAAGTCCAGAATATGCAGTAGAAATAAAGCTAAGGAGAAGGAAGGGAGAAAGAAAAAAAATAAGCGCTAACACAAGTAGTTTTTTACTTAGTTCGGAGCCTTCGATGACTCTTACTCCAAGGCATGCACTCGTTTTGTGCTTTTATTGGGAAATCTACTAATAGTTTGAAATGCTACAAATTGAAGTACAAGAAATATAAGAAAATGTTACCAACAATAGAAAAAATGAATAGAATTTGATCGCCGGTTGTCGGAGGAGGGTTACAATGTCGTAGGAGTTTTTTTAGAGTAACGTGCAGGAATGAAAGTCATAGCACTTGATGTTCTAAACCTACTGGCCAAAGGCTACTTTTATAACCCCATCCGGGTTCCTGGATCCCCTCTAAGGCGCTTGGACTATGCTAACGTGGAGCTCTTGTTGAACTTCATTCATGATGTTTATCCACCTCTATGGCGCCCAGACCCCCTCTGGGTGTCTATACCGTTGATGTGGGTTCGGCCAGTCATCGCGTTCCAACTCAGTTTCTGGATGAATTTTTTGGTCCAGGTGCCTAGACCAACTCTGGGCTCCCGGATCGCCCAAGTGCTTGGCCAGGCACCCGTCTGGGTGAAACTGGTCCAGGCGCTCGGATCCCTTCTGAGCGCCTTGAGTCCAAGATCTCAGATCCCTTCTAGGCACCCAGACCACTCTTTTGTATCCTCCTTTTTCCTATAAAAAAAAAGTTAGCTCAGGGAACCAAAATATATTTTGTTGGTGTGATTAGCATTGATGGTCTAACTTAGGTTTTGATGAATGACAAAATAGGTCAAGTTAGTTTCGTTGTGATCTAACATTTTGACGAAGTGTGCAGGAGAAGCCCGGCTAGGTTGATGGGTTGACCTGATAGCTGGAATGAAGCCCAGACTGGTCGACGGGTTGATCGGATGTTTCGCACGAAGCTCAGCTAGGTCGACGGGTTAACCTGATAGTTGGCACAAAGACCAACTAGGTCGACGGGCTGACCTGATAGCTGGCACGAAGTCCAGACTAGTCGACGAGCTGACCGGATGTCTAGCACGAAGTCCAGTTAGGTCAACGGGCTAACCTAATAGCTGGCATAAAGTCTAGACGGATCGACGGGCTGACTGAATGTCTGGCAGGTAAGTTAAGGTAAGTCACTGGAGGGGAGTGACTTGGTGAGGACACGTTCCCAGTTCAAGAGAACAATAGGCGTCGATCCAACTTAGAACCATTTTGGGAATCTAAGTTGAGATCGTGACTAGATTCCATTCTCAATGAGATGGAATCTAATTACTACTCTTTTATTATATTTATACTAAATTTTATTTTACAGGATAGTATAACTTTTATTTTACCTCGGACTAATATTTTCTTGCAGGAGGACTTTCTGGAAAATGGTGGTTCGGACGCTTGGAAGGGATCCGGGCACCCGGAGTTGGTCCAAGCGTCCGGAACTAGTTCGGGCACTAGGAAGGCAAAGACTTATCGCATCTCAACATAGAGCGCGTTGGTTGGCTAGACCTACGTCACGGTCCGGGCGCCCGGAAGGGATCCAGGCGCCCGGAGCATCCTATGTAAGGAGGTCTCACCCTGGAGCAAAAGACAACAATGTATTCCAACGACTGCTCTACTGCGCTGTACTCCTGTGACGCTGTGAAGCTTCTCCGACAACTTGCTGCTAAAAGTTTTCTTTCTTTTATTGTTGTCGGTATTTCTTCTTTAAAGTTCTTGTACTTACATTTGTACCCTTTTTGCGAACTTCTAGTGAATTTCCCAACGAAACACTCAATGAATGCGAGATTTGGAGTAGGAGTCGACGAAGGCTCCGAACCAAGTAAAAATAAATAATTTGTGTTAACATTGTTATTCGTATTTCTACAGCGTATTTAATTCAAATTTTAAATCTCTATTCACCCCCCCCTCTAGCGAGCTCTACGATCTAACATGTTTATCCTACAAAATAAAGTTAGCATAATACAATAAGATAATAGTATTAATTAGATCCTGTCTTCTTAAGATTAAGATCTAGTCAAGATCTCAGCTTAGGTTTTCCAAATGGACCTAAGTTACACTGACACCTACTATCCCCTTAATCAGGACGTGTCCTTACTGAGTCACTCTCCTCTAGTGACTTACCTCTACTTACCCACCAAACATTTGGTTCTTCAGACTTGTTTGAATTTTTTCTAACTTTACTTAGTATCTGACCAAGCTGATCTACTAAGACTTGCTCGCAATACTGAGTTAGCACAATAGGTATAAAATGGTAAAGAAAAATAGTGTTAGCATTATTAATAATTCGCTGGTCTGGTCGACCGCGCATCAGTCACATATTATCTAGGGTTACCACCCCCTAAGATTGCCTAGCTTCACTCACTAGGACTTCCATTGCATAGCTTCACTTACCAAGACTTCCACTACCTAGTTTCACTCACTAAGGTTTGACATCACTCACCAGGACTTCTATTATCTAGCTTCACTCACTATGGCCCAGCTTCACTCACCAGGACTTCCACTATCTAGCTTCACTCACTATAGCCCGACTTCACTCACTAGGACTTCCATTACCTAGCTTCACTCACTGGGACCTGGCTTCACTCATCAAGACTTCCACTACCTAGCTTCACTTACTAGGATCTTACTTCACTTACTAGGACTTCCCCTTGTCTAACCTCCAGTTAGGACTAGTCATTCAGTAGACTTCTCACCTGCCTATCCTTCGGTTAGGATTTACCCTTGCTAGTCATCTAGTCCTGACTAGACTTTTTTCTTTCAAATATCAAGTCATGTTTGGATCAACCCCTAGGTCAAACTGACCAGACTTAGGTACATTGTCAAACATCGAAACCTTAGAGGTCGATTACACCAACAGTAAGTACTTTAGACGATTTATTCTCTTCATTATAATTACACGAGTCTAGATATGCAAGTACAAGAAAAGAAAAAGAGTCAAGTTAAAATTTGGCACTAAAAGCCAACAAGAAGGACGAACCAGAGTCAGATTCTTCACTCAACAAATATGAAGTGACTTTCATGGTAAGGAAATTTTTTAAAAAATTTAAGTCTAACAGTGTTAACAAGTCACAGGCCAAGAAGTATCTTAGAAGTAAAAGGAAGATTAAATGCTACAACTATGAAGAAGAAGGGTATATCAAGGACAACTGCCCAAAGCTGAAGGACCAGAGTAAAAGACCAACATGAACGAAGTACAAGAACCTAAAGGTGACATGGGACGAATCGTCATCATCCGAATTAGAAATTGAAGCCTATGCTAGACTTGTACTTATGGCAAGTCACCAAGAAGATGACTAAACTTCATTAGAGATGAGCATCAACAAAGGGGCAGACACTTTAGAAGAAAATAGTGATGAAGGGGGAATGTCTACCAACGAAACCGAATCGGTAAGTGAGGTACGTTCTCTACCTCCTGATAAATTATATAAATTTATAAAAAAATACTTTCTAAAAGTTCTTGTCAATTAGAAATAGAGAATTAAAATTTTAAAAACGAAAATTTAGAATTAAGAGTGACCTTGGCAAGATTAGAAGATTTTGATAAATTAAAAGTTGAAAATGAAACATTAAAGAATCAAATAGAAAAACTAGAAAAGGATCATTCATGCACACATTCAAAATTTTAGAAATTTTCCAAAGCTTAACCGGTATTTTAGATATCATAAGGGAAAAATAAGAAAAGTGACACAAAAATATATTCAAAGAAAATTCTTGATTAAGTAGGAATCTATATTGGATTTCAAAATTATATCTAGATTAAATTATCATTAATTTAATGTTTTGCTAAGTTAGAAAATTCTTTTTGAAAAATATTTTTTGCAAACTTTTTGTTAGAATTTTTTATTCAAAATTTTTATAATGATAAGACAGTAGATATTCTATTCGAATTAAAGTTTTTAAAATTTTTTTACCGTTATCTGATTTATTTTGAATTGTTTAACAAAAAAATATTTTTATAATTAAAAATTATCAAGATTTTTTTTTAAAAAAATAATTTTCAGTGGATAAACATTAAATTTTAAATATTCAAAAAAATTATCATTATTTTTAGCCATATATCAAATTCTATTTTTAAATCATTTAACTTCAAAAATTATTATTTTTGATTAAAATATTCATGCTAGTCAAAATAAATATTTATTCGTCATATATATTTTTAATCTGATCTATGTTTAGGGTTAATGTTGATAAAAAATTTCAAATTTTTTAGAAATTTAAAATAATTTTTAAATTATTCTTGACAAATTTAGTCCTTAATTTTTAGAAATTCGAATATTTAACAATAATTCTTGAAAAAAATTCTCAAAATTTGACAATGTTTACTCACCCTTAGAAAAAAAAATAGATTTTTTTTTTATATTAATCCCTAATTTTTAATGTGATCAAAGGGAAGAGAAATTTAGAGGGTTAAGGGAGACTTAAATATTTGTGATATTTGAGTGGTACTTAATTACATTATTCTTGTTTTAAATTGTCAATTTATTTTTTTTCAATTAAATTCTTTGCTTTTATTATCCTAACTTAATTTGGGGTTGATGCACATCAAAAAGGAGGTGATTATAAATACTCTAGGTTAGTTTTGATATGATAAACTGGGTTAAGTTAAGTCCTATTATATTTGATCATTGTTTCTAAGTGTGCAGGAACTTAGGAACACAATAAGTCAAGTGGAAGATGTAGCTAGCAAAAAGGATGACACGGGAAGCTAGTTGACGGGCTCGGTGCATCCAAGAGACGAGGTGCTACAGAAGAGTACACTGACGGATGACAAGGACGCACGTAGCACTTCCGAGGGACGAGAAGTCGGAGCAGAAGATTGCTTGAGGAGAGTAGTTCAGAGTTGAATTCAAGTGAGTTCAACACTGGATGACCGACGCATCATCCAAGCAGCCAGAGTAGAAGACCAGACAAGTCAACATTGTGTTGACTTGTCTAGGCGCCTGGACCATGTCCAGGTACCCAGACTCTAGGCACCTGGATAGGGTCCGGGCGCCAAAACTCCCCTAGCACAGCATGGGCACTTCGACAAAAAGACATTGCTGCAGATGACGATCCACATCAATAGCACTCTAGGTGCTCGGACTGGTCCAAGCACCCGGGAAAGGATAAAGTTTTATCATTAGACCATTACGTAGCCATTGTGAGTAGATAAAATGCACCACTAGGGGTGCCCGGACGAAGTCTAGGCATCCGGAGATGCCATGTCAACAAAATGACTAGTTCGACCAGTGGGCTATAAATAGAGCTCTGATCCTCTTCATTTGACAACACACTCTGTATTTTGATTACAAAATTTGTCTTTAATCTTTGTACTTTCAATGCTTGTAAGAGGCTACTCTGCCTTCACTGAAGGAGACATTTAGTGAGCTTAATTCTACCTTAGATTAGCAACCGCCCAAGTTGCAAATCAAGTAAAATCTCTGCCTCTTACTTTTCATTTATGTTAATTATTTTTCTTGTTTAACTAGTGTGTATCATTGTTAAAACAATAGCAAGAGAAAGTGTAGTTTTCTATTTCAGGCAATTCACCAGCCTTTTGCTAGCCACGCCGGGGTCAACAGAGTACTCTCTATTGAGGCTATGGCTGGGGTTGTTACTGCTCCCCCCTCCGAAGTCGCCTCTGTGAGATCCACAATCTCCACTCGGCATGCTTGCAACTCAGTGGTTGTGAGCTTCATCACCTAGTTCAGGGATGCCTTCATCATTGTGTCAGCTGAAAAGAATAGCAAACATTCAGTTAGACATAAAGTTTGAAAATGTAAGAAATCTTACCAAATGGAGCTATGAGGGGAGCTAGTCAGGGGTTGAGACCAAACATGTACAAGAGCCCCTTCTCAAGTAAAACACTGTTGTTAAATTGCAAACCAAGCAGCTTTTGAGAGACGTTGAAGTAACCTCACTCAAGATGATAATCTTTCAAAGTTGGAGGAGAAGGCAGTTCTCGTTGCCAACGAGTAGGCTAGGAGATAGGATTTGGAGTTTGATAAAGAAGAATTGGGACTTCCACCCCTTATGGTAAGAGGGGAGTTCCTTAATCAAATTAAGCCTGGACCGAGAATAAAAAAACTCCACCCTTCATCTTTTTGGGATAGAAGAATTTTTTTTAAAAAAAAGCAGGGAGAAAATGGAATGTGATACAAGAGGAAAATGATCACAACACCGGTTAAAATGTGAAAGGAGTTGGGACCAAGCTAGGATAGGGGGATGCAAAATATAGGGACACTTCTATGAATCCATGAAGAGGAAAACGCATACCACTCAACATATGACCACGAAAGAAGGTTGCAAAGCGTAGAGGAGGGCTATCATTGCCATTCAAAAGACTTAACAGGTGATCGATTAGTGTTTTAAGATGTCCTCAGTCGATCCAGAGAGGTCTCGATAAAAATTGAGGTAACAGAGCTATACCAGGGAGCGAGGGAAGATTCGCTAGCCATGCAAAATGCTACTAACAAAAAGAAGGAAAAACGATTGTAAGAACAGGCTGAAGTCATTTACTGGATATAGGAAACCCGAAGGAGAAAACTCAAAGGAGGAAGATGAAGAAGATGAAGAGGTCATGGTGAAGAAAGTGATAAGAATACAAAGTATTCTTATTCACCCTAATACAACTTGGCTTTTTCAAAAAGAAGTGTTGGATCTCTGTTGTCAAAAAAGAGAGAAAAATTTATAACCATGTGCTCTTGTAAGAGAGAGGAAAATTTTCAAGATAATCATTACTTATTAAAAAAAAATACATGTGGACTTCTCTGACATCGGTCTCATCACTTTAATGTGATATAACCTAGGAGCATTACTGGCGTATTCTGGGCTCTAGAATCAAGATAGATGGCGCATGCGGCATGCTCAAAAGGAGTGATGACATTTAACAGAATGATGACATGAGCACGTCGTCATTTAATGCACAATCCCCTCAAAAATGTGAAAGGGATATGCTACGCAACTAAAGTAGATTTGGTATAAATTATTCTTATTACCAAAATTGTCTAATCAGTTAAACTATCACCTCTTTTGACTATACTTGAAAGAGAGACTTATGATCCGGGTAAGGATCAATAGGATGCCACGTAGATGGAAAATGGTGAATCTATCAAAGGGGTTATAAAGACATATCCAAGGCCCGACTCTTGGCTCCTGAGCCCCATGGGCTTCTTGGCTCCAAAACCTCTTAGGCATCCTGTCCCTGAAGCCCCTCAGGCTTTCCAGTTCCTAACTTTCTCGAGGCTCCTGGCTCTTAAGCCTCTCGGGATTCCTAGCTCTGGATGTAAAATACTGAACAATTAAAAATTAAATAATAAGGTTATTTGAGGAAATAATCTTATTGGAATTTTTAGGAATTTTTAGAATTTTTTTGGGATTTAATCGGAGCCCGTATGTCGTACTTAGTGGGGATGTACTTATAGGTTCGAGAAAAACCTGTTTGGAATAGCCGGAAGTGGGAGTTAATTGAGAAAAAAATCTAGGATTTAATTTACAAGTCCCTAAGTTATAAAAGTTTAATTTTCATGCCCTAGCTTCCAAAACCCTCGTTGAACTCCATCTTCCCCAAAACCTATCGCCGAACCTCCTCTTCCCGAGCCACACTCGATCACTCCCTCTCTTGCGATTTTCTCCCCAAATCCACTGGCGTCCTTCTCCATCCTCGAGCCTCTCGTGATGTCGCTTCCCTCATGAGACTCTTCTCCATTGCCGCTGCCTCCTCCGTGCCACCTCTTGACCCAATCGGCGCCGACGTCTTTACCCTAGCCGTCGCACAAGCAAAGAAAAGGAGCCACGACCACCCCTTCGCGCTGATTGCCTGCAGCCGCAAGTCATCGCCGGGGAAGAAGGCGCTCCATCTCCTCTTCCTCCTTTACCCTAGCGGTCGAGAGAGTCGTTGACCAGGGCAGCATCCTCGGCCACTCAAGAGAGTGGTAGCTAGAGTTGATGCCGCTTGTCCTGTCGTGTCGCACTCGGCCACTCATGGGTAGTGGTAGCTGGAGTTATGAGCAGCAGGGACCCCCGTCGCAGATGTAGCTAGTTAGCTACTATGCAACTGTCCACTCGGCCACTTGAGAGAGTGGTAGCTGGAGTGGTGTACAGTCTGTCACTGACCCGGCCTCTCGACCATACAGGGGTCATGGTGCAGAGAGGTGGGCGGGAGTGACCATCCGTGCATACGCTGTTTCTTATTATACTTGTTTTGGCTGCTGCTGTTTATATATGCTGTTATTGCTTACTTGCTGCTGTTGCTCACTTATGCTGCTGATCCGACGGTAAGAACAGGGGACCCCCGTTCCGGGGAGTCAACGCCACGTGGAAGTCAAAGGGTCAGGTGGTCGATCAGACAAGGATGGACCGACCGGACGACCGAGAAAAGGTTGGATCGATAGGTCGACCGGAGAAGGGTGGGCCGACCGCCCGGCCGGCCGACCGGTGTCTACCTGAAGGCAAAAGGCGCCCCGGCAGGAGTCGGGGTTCCAGCGCTCATTGAACAGGCTCGTAGGGCCGAGCGGATGTTACGCTCGGCCGAAGACATAAGGTAGCATACTGCTAACAGTCTCCACAGAGCACATTACCGAGAACCTCCCAAGTAGACCACTATATATGACCGGCCGGACGTAAGACGAGTGCTAGCCGGCCGGATGCCCGGCAGGGAGTAAGGAGAAAAGGACAAGGGACATCTTCTGACAGCGGGCATGCTCTATAATCCGGCTATACTCCAAATCTTACGATAAGGGGTTCCGCTGTCCCATCGAAGACATGCTTGGACTGTAGCAGTATGGTGTCAGGTAAGCTTGCTGATAGGCCCTTACTGGGGTATGGGCTGAGGACACGTGTTTGCCTAGGTATGTGTGCCTGAGCTCCTCCCCAGCTCTATATAAGGAGTTTTGCACTTCACCAGAGGTACGCGTTCTTTGAGACTGGAAGCCACTTCTTCGTTGTTCGCTTACCTGACTTGAGCGTCGGAGGGTCGTCGCCGGGAACCCCTTCCCGGCCCGACTTCAGTGCAGGTTCACCGGAGGCCCGTGTGGACAATCAGGAGATCTACGTCAGCCGCTTGGAGAGCGCCACGTGCCCAGCATCCGTTGATTCAGCTTTCGGACAGGATCAATTTGGCACCGTCTGTACAATTACGACAGCACCGCCACGTGACAGCCAGTCGCTGGAACGCATTTAATGGGCGCATGCTCGACCTTAATGATAGAGATTGGCGAAAATTTCGAAGAGACACCGAGTAAGATGACCGTTGACTGGCGTTCTAGCTACCCCTTGTGGTTCCGATCGGACTGTGGTTACAGTAGACCGCTCGGTTCAACTAATGGTCTAGTCAGTCGGACTAATCGCCTCCTTCGACCAGACTTGAAGGGGAGGCAAGTGATCCGGCGGTAAGAACAGGGGACCCCCGTTCTGGGGAGTCAACGCCACGTGGAAGTCAAAGGGCCAGGTCGTCGATCGGACAAGGATGGACCGACCGGACGACCGAGAAAAGATTGGATCGATAGGCCGACCGGAGAAGGGTGGGCCGACCGCCCGGCCGGCCGACCGGTGTCTACCTGAAGGCAAAAGGCGCCCCGGCAGGAGTCGGGGTTCCGGCGCTCATTGAACAGGCTCGTAGGGCCGAGCGGATGGCACGCTCGGTCGAAGACATAAGGTAGCATACTGCTAACAGTCTCCACAGAGCACATTACCGAGAACCTCCCAAGTAGACCACTATATATGACCGGCCGGATGTAAGGCGAGTGCTGGCCGGCCGGGCGCTCGGCAGGGAGTAAGGAGAAAAGGACAAGGGACATCTTCTGACAGCGGGCATGCTCTATAATCCGGCCATACTCCAAATCTTACGACAAGGGGTTCCGCTGTCCCATCGAAGACATGCTTAGACTGTAGCAGTATGGTGTCAGGTAAGCTTGCTGACAGGCCCTTACTGGGGTATGGGCTGAGGACACGTGCTTGCCTAGGTATGTGTGCTTGAGCTCCTCCCCAGCTCTATATAAGGAGCTTTGCACTTCACCAGAGGTACACGTTCTTTGAGACTAGAAGCCACTTCTTCGTTGTTCGCTTACCTGACTTGAGCGTCGGAGGGTCGTCGCCGGGAACCCTGGTGTCAATCATATTACATGTCACGTGGTGCATCAAATTAATTAATATTAGAACATTTCAAAACTAAAAATAAGAGATGTAGTATGGAGTCCCAAGTCGTATTTTTCCAAGATTAACTAGTAAATGTGTGTGTATCCTAGAATTGGTTCCAATCAAATTATTACATCAACAAGTTCTATTAAGCTCTTCCATTCTATCACGGTAGCTCAAACAACAAATCTCCATTTAATTCACATTGCACATTGAATTCTTTAATAATTAAGAATAAAACCAAAGAAGGTTCCTTCTCAACTAAACATGATTAAACTCATTTCAACATCTAGAATCAATGAAGTTCAAACAATTTCCACATCCTTAATCATAATATCAGTAAAAGAAATACTCTTATCCCCACATTCACTTGTAGAAACCAGACATTGTTCCAATTCATAACTACAATTAGCCTCAATAATCAACCCATTTATCAACATTGTTCAATAAAGGTAAACAATATTAAAGCTCAAGTGATTCATTTACATTCAAGCATGAACATGTTCACAACAAATCCAATAATCCGAACAAGGGGTTTCCTAAATCCATAAACTAAAAGTTAGTAACTACTTGTAATAAACTAATGCAAACTAAACTTATGAATGTAATGTTTAATATTGCAGATCTTATTCCGATTTAACAAAACTCAAAAATAGATTGTCACTACACTACAAAGCTGAATTTGATTTGGATTGTTGAAACTCAACATGGACAGGATTAAAAGTAGAGGATCAGAAATGAAATTGCAAAACGGTAGATTCAAACGAAACGAAATAATAAGAATTGAATAAGATCTGTTGATCTGAGCATTTTCAGAAACAATTCAAAGACAAAAACAAAAGGAAACAAAAACCTAAACATTCAACAAACCCAAGACCTTGCCGCAATAGCTTCTTCACCCTGCTGTCAATACAGAACCACCGCAGAGAACGCCCATATGGTGATCAACTTTGAATCTTGAGCTTCCAACTAATCCACCGGATGATCACAGCCTCAGAGAACGCCCATATAGCTCACACTCGAATGGAATTCACATCGCACAATGAAACAGCGCCGATTTCTGGAATTTGCGACACCAATCGATTGATCAGATCGATTCTGGAGTTGCGGATGGAATGGAGAACGCGAGTATGATCGAAGCCTCAGAGAACGCCCTTGTAGCTCCGGTGATGGTGTAAATCGTGGATCGGAGAACGCCCCTGCATCCGGATTGCGGAAATGGACAGAACATCAGCTGCACGGACTGGAGAACGCCCCTGCCGCTTCTGTGACCTCGGACGATGATCGCCGGAGCTCAGGAATCTCCTCCGATGAAGAACACTGCTCTCAGATCTGGTTTTGGTGAACGGGAGCTGCGGATCGCGCGAAGAAGATGACACTGTAGATGAAAATCGTGACCGAGCCCGTCTTCTGCACTGTAGCTTCTCAGATTTAAATCAGATTTGGATCTGAACAGACGGCTGAGATGATTCCGGGCTAAATCAACGGTAAAAAGTCATCCAAAATATGATCTGAAGGTACTGATGTTGATCTAGGGTCTGGATCTACTCTCCTGTAGGTTGGATCGATCAGATCATCACTGGATGGTCCAGATCCGACCAGTCTTCAATGAACGGTCTAGATTAATCCGGCTGGATCAATGGCTGGATGAACTCAGATCTGGATCAAAACTTCTGGATCTTCATAAATAGATCAGATCTGCTCCCCATTAAGTTGGATCGGCCAGATCTTCAACAGATGGCTCAGATCTGCTCAATCTTGGATGAACGGCCTATAATGCTCCAAGGCTTGATCGACTTGATTAGCCCTTGATTTGAGCCCAAATGCAGCCTGATCTGATCGGGTCCATGACCCTTTTGATGCCTACAAAATAAGGATCAAATATTAGCATCAAATTAAGCCATAATAGCATAATTTGCAATTTAGTCCAAAATTGATACAATGTATAAAAATGTAATGTAAATATGGGTTCTATATATGAAAACTACATCAAACCATGATTATATGAATGAGAATAGTATAGTAAAATCATGGTTATCAAATTCCCCCACACTTACTCTTGAACGTCCCGTGAAAGTAAAGAAAACTAAAAATCATCTCCATAGAAAATTCCCTAGCAATACCTAAAAGATAGTAAAAAGAATTTAACTAAGACCATATTAAAGATCACAACAATCATGAATACAATCCAAACAATAATCAGTAGGTACGGTAGTTTCAATCCAATTGAAAAATTAAACAAGTTGCAATCTCACAAGGGATTTACCTAATCTATCTCTCACACTCAAGCATGTGTATAAGTGGAGCTCACTCAATGCAACTCACAACATTTCACTACCATAAGCTTGCTTATATTTTACTTCTCCACTACTATAAACCATAGCATACATGAATCAAAAGGATTTCATCAACAAGAATTTATCATGAAGAATTGAAATGGAAGCAAAAAGAACAAGTAAAGTGGATGAAATAGGCAAAAGAAAAGCATTCAATGAAAAATTGAGAAGATGAGAGTATTGGAGGAATATACTTGATGAGTTGACCAATTTGATGTGTAAAGAGATGAATACCATTTGTTGTTACCAATTCAAAATATCAAGCTAACCTCCCCTTCAATTTGATGGCTATCAAAAAAAAAAAATTTTGATACTCTATCTTCCACTTGATACTCTCGATGTGTCATTTCTTCAAATTTCCTGTTTTCTTCACTGTTTTTCCACTTCATTCCATCACTTTGAAAAGCTCAAATAATCTTAAATCATCTCACGGAGAAGAATTCCCTCCCCCACACTTAAATTGTTGGCCGTCTCGGACAATAGAATACATCATGCTTTCCAATTCTTAACACACTTTAAAACCCACTGTTTTCTCTGTTTCTGCTGCAGATTCTTATACATTCTCTTCTGTTCCTACAGATTCAAATTCTTCTCCCTGCTAATAGCAATCTTCTTCCCTATATTCTTCTGGATTTCTGCTGAATTCTGCACTGCAGTTTTAGAATTGAAGGTTTAATGTTTTACTCATACCAAAATCCAGAATTGAAACTCACAATGATACCAACTCTAGCTATAAATCAGAACATGCATTTCTGAAACATACATTCTGTGTTCTGGTTAACGTCCAATCCTTCACAGATTGTTTCAGATTGGGAACCACTAATTCTGCAGCTTCCCAGTTACAGTCCAGTAGCTTTTGAAAATAGAAATCTATATAAATCCAATTGTGGAAGACAGGGAAAGGAATAACACCTATTGTCACTGAATTTGCAAATTCATCTTTTGTTTCATGTCCAACAGCAATTTATTATTCTCTGTAAATAGACTCTCCTACTGATTCCTTCATTGGATTGAAACTGGACAATTTCAGAAAAGGAAACATTATCATTTGATAATGATTGAATAAAAGCTTCACTTCAGATCCTTTGTTCAGAATCAACACGAATTCAAAAATTTGCAGCTCCCAGTTCACATCATATTTGAGAGTCCTGTTGTACTGCTAGCAACATTTCTGTGTAATTCGATGTAAGGTTCAACTCTTATCAGCCTTTACATTCTGATCTTTTGGACTTAAGTTTCAGGATTCAAGAGTTGCAACAATTCCAGCTGGAGTTATGAAAATTTCAGCTCATACAGTGGTCTCATTTAGCAATAGAATGATTAGAAAACAAGGTTGATCAGAATTAGCATCAACAGCTCAAGAAATGCATTCTGTTCCAGCAACAAAAATTCAGAATTGATTTTCTTTTCTTTAGTTCTGCAATCACAGTTTTCAGAGATCCCTACAAGCACTGCTGTCAACAACATTTGTACAACTCTGGAAATCAATTTCAGAATTCTGACTTCAAAATTCAGGTTCTCAGATGTTGTAATAACCACTAATTTTCCACATTTCAGCTTCTAGAAGAATCTCTAATTTGCCACATCTCAGCTTCAAAAGAACCTGATTCATTTCTTCATAGCTATGCTGATGAGGACAGCATCATCAGTTGGCACAAATCAGTTTCCCGAGTTGATTGAATCCATTCAAATCTCAATGGCAGCATCATTTTCCATTCTGTTTTTCTCTTGAAATTCAAATACTTCAACAATATGAAACATTCCCTAGCCCACAACAATGTATCTTCAGCAAAACAGTTTCAGAAATTGGCATATCTTGATTGCAGAAATTCACAAATCCTATTTTTGATTCTATAAGTTGAAGTTCTGCAAGTTCATAAAGAATACAAATAGAATACAGAAATAAGATCTGCAGAATTGAACTCGGCTCAAATTCCTTTACAGCATTAGCAACTCAATCTTCATCAAATTTCCAGCCAGTCACTGTTTTTGAGTTTTGCATTTCAGTTTTAGCATTAAGATTCTAAGGTTGCTTCAGCTCAGATCAAATAGAATCCAGTTAGGATGAGGGTTACAACAAATCTTGGCACACTATATTAAAAATCCAAATCATAATAAATTCAGACTTGATACTTATTCCAATTGCAGAATTTCAGAGGCATGCATTGCTGTTTTTTTAGTTTCAGAAATTCCAGCCTTTCATAAGCAAGCATTGAAATGCAGCTGCCAAATTCCTGCACAGATTTGATATTCACCAAAATGGCACATTAGAAGCTTGAGTTGATACATTCTTCACAGCTTGATTGATTTTGTTCTGGACCTTGAATGTATTTAGTTCTAACTCCAAGAAATCAGTTATGCTTACACAAAATTGCAGAATTTTACAGTTATGCCTTTTTCTCTCAAAATTTTGAATTTCAGCTTGATAACTTGATATCCTCATCTGATGTTATTGTTTTCTCACTTCAAGTTTCAACAATTTATTTCAAAAGAACTTAACAATCATTAAATCAGATGATAGCTTGATTTCATCTTATCTCGGCTAATAACATCAATTAGAAAGTTACTGCAACTTCAAAATTTCCAACAAGTTTCTGCATTATTTGTTTCCAAATAGAGTTTCTGAATTTACCCTTCTTCTGCAGATTCCCTAAAAGGTAAAATACCATTTGGTTCAGCTCAATCCAAAGCTTAACTTGATTTCCACATTGGTTTTAAGGCTATTCCGAAATTTTGATACTCCAATTGATACAAAACAATTTTTAGCTTCCTTGTTTCTGCACTTCCATGTTCTGCAGATTTTTTTTTTCTTTCTTTCTGTTTTTCTGTGGTTTTTCTTTAGTTACATGATAACTCATTTAACAACTTCCCAATTTGCACTGACACTGCATAATTATGGCTCTGAATAGTAATCCCTAAGCTTGGAATCTTGTCAAAGCATTTGAATCTGTAAATGTAAGAGGCTCACTGGTTTTCCTTCCTATTTTGAAAGCTGGACATAAAAGGTTGATACAACTTGATACATCTTTAATGCTGAATTCTGTTTTCCAGCTATTGCCTTTTACTGCATTATTACAGATAACTCCCAACTTTAGCTTCTAAAATTTATTTATTTGTTTGTATTTAACTCCTGCTTCTTTGTAATTTGAATCCCCACAAATCTACAGTTTCCTTGCTTCAATTTCATCAATTCACAGCTTCTGATTTTGTTATCTTTTCTCTTGTTCCTTATTCAGCCATTCAAATTCTTTGCTAGCAAAATATTAAGCTTGTAGAAATCATGGAAAAGCTCGGATACCATTTGTTTCTGCACCCAAAAGAGCTTATCTTGGCCCATTCTCTGATTAAACTGTTACTCTTGAATCTTGATACAAACTTGATACACAATCAGATTTCAGTATTTCTGAATTTTCATCCTTATTTCAGTCTCAAATTCAGCATTGCCATCACTCCACAGTAGCATTTCTGCATTCTTCATTAGCATACTTAAATATATGCACATGTTGAATAACTTTTGGAATTCTACTAAACTCAATTTCTGCGCAACAATAACCTTTGGATTAATTTCTGCACATTGTACACATCAAGCTTCTATAGGGAAACATTAAGTCATTCCGAAACCTTCCAAACTTCTAATTTAATCCAATTCCCTCCCCCACACTTAAACTTTTGTCCATCTAGTCAAGCTAACTCATCAAGCAATTCAACCAAAATCTCCATAAAATAGAGCAAGCACAGGCAATCATAGGTTAAAATGCTAGAGGAGAATGTTTAAGAAAATTATGAAGAAAGGAATTGGAAAGTATGAAGGGGAACAAAATTGACAAAATCCTCAATTTCCATGCACACAAATGCTATTGTGACTTTGAAAAGAAACTAAGCAAGTTCTAGAGTTTCAATTGTTGTAATTACATGTCACACAAAGAAAATAATAGAGTATAGGCTTGAGGTGGTCCTCTCTAGGTATTTTTACGCAATCATGCCTAATTGATCAAATTGGAATCCACCACCAAATTAACCAATATCATGTAAGAAAGGCATCCAATCATGTAAAATGACCTAAAGTTGATGATCAAATTTAAGAAGCTTTTACCATCTTAAAAATATTACTAGAAAATTTCCATGGGAGAATTTATTCCAATTGAAATGCTATATACTAAACAAAATGCAAATTTGAAAACAAAGTGTGGAAGTAAAATGCAAAATGCAAAGTATGTAACTAAAGAAATGCATAAAAATGATTTATTAACAAAACATGAATTAAAATGCAAAAGAAAATGAAATTAGAACCAACTCCCCTTTTATTCCAGTGGTCGAAGAAGATTTAGCAAAAGAAGCCACCCCGGAAATGGAGTATTTTTTATTCCACTCAATTTCTTTTTATTGACCATTTTTCCATTGCAAATTCTTTCTGGAAGTCTTAGGCGGTTCAGTGTAAGCATCCATTCCGGAAGCTTGTGTTCTCCTACAACATCAATCAAAGAAAACACCTCCCACATACATGTGGTGTAAAAAGAAAATAGGAGAATATTAATGTGAGCTGAAAATTTATCAAAAAATGAATCACAACTAATGAAATCAACAAATGGTACCTCTATTGAATTTTTTGATGAATCACAAAAAATACTCACCTTGTCGTTTTGAACGATACCTGGAGTGGTGATTGTTACCTCCTCTTCATCATGATATGGCACATGCTCTAGTTCTGTTGAATGTTCATCCTCATGTAGTGATTCTTGGGTGCTTGGCTCCATAGCACAAGTCCCTACACTTACATCTTCAACTCTTGGTGATTCTTGAGGTAATGCTTCCAGAAAGTATTCCCCTACACTTAAATCATCTTCAAAAATATGTTCAGAACCTGAATCACTAACAACATCTTCAGCAACAATATCCGTAGGATCAGAAATTTGCATAATCACATAATCATCACAAAGAATATTAGAAAAATCATGTGAAGTAATGGGAGTAGGGTCAGGCCTGACAGAATCACTACTTCCTATCTCTTCACTGGAATTTTGTACTTGCAGCTGATTGATGGATAATGCAATTTGATCTATCTGACTCTGTATGTTCTACATCCTTGAAAATTGTTGCTCTTGATGTTCACTCATTTGTTACATGATCTCCTTGAGTTTCCATGTTGACTCATCCATTTGAGGGTCATTTTGTTGAAAAGATTGTGGCATAAAATTTGTTGAAACTTCTTGGAACCCATATGAACTCTGGTAGACTGGATATGGTTCAATAAATGGTCCTTGTGCACTTTCATACCTGAAACATGAATTATCCACCCAATTAGCATTAAAACCATTTGAAAATAAATCATACCTATTTTGTTGATCCATTGTTGGGTAAATTTGATACTCAGGTTGAAAACACTGATATCTCTCCATTCCACCTCCAAAATTCTGAAAATATGGATCCATGCTAAAGAAATCTCCTATTCTTCACTACAACACTCAAAAATCAAGATTAGAAGATTCAAAAGCATAAAGTTTCAATCACATGAAAACATGAACAGTAAAAGCATTTAAAAATTCAAGAATAAACCAACATAAAAATTCAAAAAGAAATAAGCAATCAAACCAATCAAGAAAAATGCTAACCAATTAAAATCACTCAATGATCAATCTAAAATAAACACACATTGCTAGTTAGTTCCCCGGCAACGGCGCCAAAATTTGGTGTCAACCATATTACATGTCACGTGGTGCATCAAATTAATTAATATTGGAATATTTCAAAACTAAAAATAAGAGATGTAGTATGGAGTCCCAAGTCGTATTTTTCCAAGGTTAACTAGTAAATGTGTGTGTATCCTAGAATTGGTTCCAATCAAATTATTACATCAACAAGTTCTATTAAGCTCTTCCATTCTATCACGGTAGCTCAAACAACAAATCTCCATTTAATTCACATTGCACATTGAATTCTTTAATAATTAAGAATAAAACCAAAGAAGGTTCCTTCTCAACTAAACATGATTAAACTCATTTCAACATCTAGAATCAATGAAGTTCAAACAATTTCCACATCCTTAATCATAATATCAGTAAAAGAAATACTCTTATCCCCACATTCACTTGTAGAAACCAGACATTGTTCCAATTCATAACTACAATTAGCTTCAATAATCAACCCATTTATCAACACTATTCAATAAAGGTAAACAATATTAAAGCTCAAGTGATTCATTTACATTCAAGCATGAACATGTTCACAACAAATCCAATAATCCGAACAAGGGGTTTCCTAAATCCATAAACTAAAAGTTAGTAACTACTTGTAATAAACTAATGCAAACTAAACTTATGAATGTAATGTTTAATATTGCAGATCTTATTCCGATTTAACAAAACTCAAAAATAGATTGCCACTACACTACAAAGCTGAATTTGATTTGGATTGCTGAAACTCAACATGGACAGGATTAAAAGTAGAGGATCAGAAATGAAATTGCAAAAAGGTAGATTCAAACGAAACGAAATAATAAGAATTGAATAAGATCTGTTGATCTGAGCATTTTCAGAAACAATTCAAAGACAAAAACAAAAGGAAACAAAAACCTAAACATTCAACAAACCCAAGACCTTGCCGCAATAGCTTCTTCACCCTGCTGTCAATACAGAACCACCGCAGAGAACGCCCATATGGTGATCAACTTTGAATCTTGAGCTTCCAACTAATCCACCGGATGATCACAGCCTCAGAGAACGCCCATATAGCTCACACCCGAATGGAATTCACATCGCACAATGAAACAGCGCCGATTTCTGGAATTTGCGACACCAATCGATTGATCAGATCGATTCTGGAGTTGCGGATGGAATGGAGAACGCGAGTATGATCGAAGCCTCAGAGAACGCCCTTGTAGCTCCGGTGATGATGTAAATCGCGGATCGGAGAACGCCCCTGCATCCGGATTGCGGAAATGGACAGAACATCAGCTGCACGGACTGGAGAACGCCCCTGCCGCTTCTGTGACCTCGGACGATGATCGCCGGAGCTCAGGAATCTCCGCCGATGAAGAACACTGCTCTCAGATCTGGTTTTGGTGAACGGGAGCTGCGGATCGCGCGAAGAAGATGACACTGTAGATGAAAATCGTGACCGAGCCCGTCTTCTGCACTGTAGCTTCTCAGATTTAAATCAGATCTGGATCTGAACAGACGGCTGAGATGATTCCGGGCTAAATCAACGGTAAAAAGTCATCCAAAATATGATCTGAAGGTACTGATGTTGATCTAGGGTCGGGATCTACTCTCCTGTAGGTTGGATCGATCAGATCATCACTGGATTGTCCAGATCCGACCAGTCTTCAATGAACGGTCCAGATTAATCCGGCTGGATCAATGGCTGGATGAACTTAGATCTGGATCAAAACTTCTGGATCTTCATAAATAGCTCAGATCTGCTCCCCATTAAGTTGGATCGGCCAGATCTTCAACAGATGGCTCAGATCTGCTCAATCTTGGATGAACGGCCTATAATGCTCCGAGGCTTGATCGACTTGATTAGCCCTTGATTTGAGCCCAAATGCA
Organism: Zingiber officinale; assembly: GCF_018446385.1. Classification (NCBI taxonomy): domain Eukaryota; kingdom Viridiplantae; phylum Streptophyta; class Magnoliopsida; order Zingiberales; family Zingiberaceae; genus Zingiber; species Zingiber officinale. The sequence continues at coordinate 151,340,670 of NC_055992.1, read as the reverse complement.
GCCTGATCTGATCGGGTCCATGACCCTTTTGATGCCTACAAAATAAGGATCAAATATTAGCATCAAATTAAGCTATAATAACATAATTTGCAATTTAGTCCAAAATTGATACAATGTATAAAAATGTAATGTAAATATGGGTTATATATATGAAAACTACATCAAACCATGATTATATGAATGAGAATAGTATAGTAAAATTATGGTTATCAAACCCCTTCCTGGTCCGACTTTTGTGCAGGTTCACCGGAGGCCCGTGCGGACAGTCGGGAGATCTACGTCAGCCGCTTGGAGAGCGCCACGTGCCCAGCGTCCGTTGATTCAGCTTTCGGACAGGATCAATTTGGCGCCGTCGGGGGGTTGACTGAGCATATGTCGGAGAAGGATCAGAGGCCGGAGCCAAGAATTGGGATAAGATGGTTGAACGCTGGACTCGTTGGGGAGTGGGCGGAAGGATGCTGACGGGAACAGCCTCAATCGGGTCCGCCGGCGCGTCCAATTGAGAGGGGGGTCTGGTCGGAGAAATAGCCTCGACCTCTGGAGCCTTGCCGCGAGCGCTTGCAGTGGCCCGGTTGGACGGTTGAACCGCAGACGTGGCTGATCGGAGGGGAGTCTCCATTCGGCGCCTTTTTTGGAGAGGCCGCTCTTCTTCTTCCGGAGCGGAGCCTTCATCCCGAGCGGAAGGCTCTTGGCTGATAGTTGCTCCAGTCGCTGGCTCTGGGAGAGAAGCCTGAGCGGCCGACTCCCCAGCATGTGTCCCGCTCTCTTCTTCGTTTGAGCCAACCGGCTGGATACCGAGCGTCTCCATTTCTTTGGCTGCCGCGGCTTCGAGCGCCGCCGCTTTTCTCTTCAGAATACCAGCCATCACCGACTCCATGATAATATTTGCTGCAAAGGGAAAAAGGACAAAATCAATTAGCAAGCAAGGTAAATGTACAAAGTGAAAATCTTACCGAAGCCGCTCGGGAGAGGTGTTCTGATCGGACTCAGCCCGAATATGTACATGACGCCTTCTAGGAGAAATTTGTTGATATCAAAGCGCAGCCCGGCGAGCATGTTGGCGGCGTGGAGATAATCCGGCCGGGCCTTGAACCGTTTGAGCTCTGGGGAGAGAGGAAGGCCGACCTGCCACTGGGTTCGGAAGGTAGGCCGTTCGGGAAGGCGGATATAAAAGAAAAATTCCTTCCAATGCTTATTGGAGGAAGGCAATTTATTGAAGAAGACCAAGCCGGGCCGAGCTTGGAACATGTAGGTGCCCGGCTCGGATTGCTTGGGGTAATAGAAGTAATAAAAGACCTCCAGCCGGAGGGGAATGTTATGGATTTTGAAGAGGACGACTACACCACATAAAAGGCGGAAAGTATTGAGGACTAGGCTTCCGAGCGGAATGCCAAAAAAGTTGCAAACTTCTACAAAGAAGGGATGAATGGGAAAGCGCAGACCGGCTGTAAATTGGTCGCGAAAAACACAAAAAGATCCGCGCGGCGGTTTGTTTGGCCGAGAGGAGTCTGAGGGTAGGATGATTTCAAGGTTGGAGGGGATGTCGAAGCTGTTAATCAAAACATCGGCGTCGCGCCGATCGAAGCGCGACTCCATGGTGGTGTACCATGGGCCGAAAGTTTCGTCCTCAGGTTGGGAAGATTGGGCCATTGTCCGATCAGATAAAACCAAAAACGACGAAGGCAGAGAGCAAAAACAAGAAGATTGCAACGGAACAGTAACCCGAGTATGGAAACTGAAGAAAGAAGTGCAAAGAAAGCGTAAGAAATAAAAGGAGAAAGAAGGAGAGTCTTACGACGAGGAAAAGGATCGAGGAAGGGACGCCGGAGATCGTCGGAGAGCAGGAGCGGGATCGCCGGAGCACCGAAACACCAGGGACAGAGGTCGAAATCGCCAACGCAAATGCGGTGAAGATGAGAGGGCGAAGATTTTATAGGGGGGAGGCCGAGCGGCCTCCACTGTTGGATCCAGGTCACGAGAATCAGAGCGCGCATCGCGCCGCCCATTTCGAACCGCCTCGATCCCATCAGAGCACCATGCCACCGCCGTACAATTACGACAGCGCCGCCACGTGGCAGCCAGCCGCTGGAACGCATTTAATGGGAGCATGCTCGACCTTAATGATAGAGGTTTGCGAAAATTTCGAAGAGACGCCGAGTAAGACGACCGTTGACTGGGGTTCTAGCTACCCCCTGTGGTTCCAATCGGACTGTGGTTGCAGTAGACCGCTCGGTTCAACTAATGGTCTAGTCAGTCGGACTAATCGCCTCCTTCAACTAGACTTGAAGGGGAGGCGAGTTATCCTGCGGTAAGAACAGGGGACCCCCGTTCCGGGGAGTCAACGCCTCGTGGAAGTCAAAGGGCCAGGTGGTCGATCAAACAAGGATAGACCGACTGGACGACCGAGAAAAGGGTGGATCGATAGACCGACCGGAGAAGGGTGGGTCGACTGCCTGACCGGCCAACCGGTGTCTACTTGATGGCAAAAGGCGCCCCGGCAGGAGTCCAGGTTCCGGCGCTCATTGAACAGGCTCGTAGGGCCGAGCGAATGGCACGCTCGGCCGAAGACATAAGGTAGCATACTGCTAACAGTCTCCACAGAGCACATTACCGAGAACCTCCCAAGTAGACCACTATATATGACCGGCCGGACGTAAGGCGAGTGCTGGTCGGCCGGACGCCCGGCAGGGAGTAAGGAGAAAAGGACAAGAGACATCTTCTGACAGCGGGCATGCTCTATAATCCGGCCATACTCCAAATCTTACGACAAGGGGTTCCGCTGTCCCATCGAAGACATGCTTGGACTGTAGCAGTATGATGTCTGGTAAGCTTGCTGACATGCCCTTACTGGGGTATGGGCTGAGGACATGTGTTTGCCTAGGTATGTGTGTCTGAGCTCCTCCCTAGCTCTATATAAGGAGCTTTGCACTTCACCAGAGGTACGTGTTCTTTGAGACTGGAAGCCACTTCTTCGTTGTTCACTTACCTGACTTTAGCGTCGGAGGGTCGTCGCCGGGAACCCCTTCCCGGCCCGACTTCTGTGCAGGTTCACCGGAGGCCCGTGCGGACAGTCAGGAGATCTACGTCAGCCGCTTGGAGAGTGCCACGTGCCCAGCGTCCGTTGATTCAGCTTTCGGACAGGATCAGCTGCTATGCTTGCTTATGTTGAGATGTACACTCATTGTAGGTGTTTAGTCCTTGGTTTACTTATTGGAAGTATGTATATACCTTACATATTTCCTCTGTAGTTATGAGCAGTACTGTAGCAGATTAGTACTACTTTTGACCTTCTCTTACTAGCCTAGGATAAGGTTTCAGGTATGAGCATTTATTATGATTCTGTTTTAGTATCTGCTATTCCTCTTATGAGACTGTATACTCTTGGCTCACTTTCTGTTTATATATTATGTTCATGCACTATCTTTTCGATACCCGCTGAGTTCCAATACTCACCACCCCATAAAATGATTTTTCTTTCGCCGAGTAACAGGTAGATGAGTTATGGATGCTTGGGGAGTCTCGGCTGCCAGTCCCACGTCACACTCGAGGATAGTCTTCTTTTTGGTTTTGTTACTGTTTGGGTGCTATGTTGATTTTGCGTATTTTGTTTTCTAATAAGTCGATGTGGGTCTTGGAGTCTGGTCTGGTGGTTGTAGGTATTTTAGTTAGTGACTTTGTTGGTCTTACATTCGTATTGTTTTGTGTTTTCCGCTATGTTTATTATGGTTGTGTTTATTTTGTTCCAGCTGAATGAGCTGATGATATAAACTGTGGTTGTATTTATTTTGTTCCAGCCGAGTGAGCTGATGATATAAAATGCATGGTTGTGTATATATTTCAGCCGTATGTGGCTGATGTATATTTTGTATGTAGTAATGTTTCATATTGTCACCAGTACATGGGAGATGCTGCCGAAATTTCTTCGGGCAGGGACTCCTCTGGGGGCGTGACAAAATTTATGGTATCAGAGCAGTTTCGATCTTGTTTCGATTTATGATTATTTTCGAGTTAATCTTATATAAATTTTTGGTATCAGAGTGAGTTTGCAATGCTTGTTTTCACATTTTGGATTTTTGAGTTAATCTGATACCAATGGCATGGTATTAGAGTCAAGTTTACGATGTCTGTTGTTTTTCGTATTTTGGATTTTCGAGTTAATCTGATACCAATTTAGTGGTATCAGAGCGTAGGTTTATGATGCCTATTTCGGTGTTTCAATTTTCCTTTTTATAATTTGATCTCTCGATATGACTTTCGAGTTTTGGGATCAGGCAATGGCAGGACATCTCCAAGCTATAGGAGATATGTTTGTATACTGTCATCGTACATATTTTTTAGTACTTAACTAATTTTTGTAGCAGGTATACTTAGTTGTTTATACCATGTACATTGTCTAGTTGTCTATATCATGTATACTTAGTTGTTTGTACCATGGGTGACCTGTTGGGTCAGCCATTGCTTAGGGCTGAGCTCCTTTGAGTAGAAATAATTTGGGGTAAGGTCGTCTCTTAGGATGACGTGTGAACCTAGTAAGTAATGACACCATGACCAAAAGCAAACGCATGGCAACGATCATTTCCTTCTTCACTGTATAGGGCCTCTTTGTGTTGTTTAACTTCCAACTATCAGAGGCATTGGGGTGTCCTTCCTGCATAAGTACCCCAATATCAAATTATGAAGCATCAATGTGTACCTCAAATGATTTGGTATGGTCAGGCAATATCAACACTAGTTCGTCCATGGTAGCCTTCCTCCACTGCTTAAATACTTGGTGACACTTCTTTGTCCACTGCCGTGAGCTGTCCTCCATGAGGAGGTTGGTCAAGGGTGTGGCTTTGCTAGAAAAATCTCTTGATGAAATACCAATAGTAGTTACCAGCCCATGGAATAACCCTCACCAATTGCTCCTTCATTTTGTTGACTCTCACTCTGCATCGTGCACACTTATAGTGGTTAGACTGTTGGTATGATTCACGGGGTAGCTCAGAGTTGTTGGATTCAGGGCTTCATATATTGCACTATGCTGATAATACTCTCCTATTTTCTTATGCGGATCCCTCAGTGGTTTTACATCTTTTCATTCTGGAGGATACATTTTCAATATTCAGTGGGTTCAAAAATCAATGACGAACTAGATAAGAGTTTCCATATATAGGGTTTAATTTGGGGTTGCATCACATCTGTAAGTTTAGGTGTATTCCTCGCAGTTAAAGTGTGATAGAACATAGTGTCCATTTTGTCTCTAAGCTTGGTTATTACCTGTTATGGTATGTTGATCTTAGGCACTTTCCAAGACTTCTTTACCGAAGTCGTGAGTTATGATTTTTGCAAATCAGTTTGTTTTATTCTTTTCATGCTATACTAATAGTTCTTAATTTTGGTTACCTAACCCAGAAATGTTTTTGGGTCTAGCAAACCATTGGAATTAGGACCATCAATGTTTAGTAGATTTTTACCCACTGTTGGTTAGACAGCATAGTGAGCATAGCGGAAGCATGGTAAATTTATAACTCACAGAGTCATCTTTTATGACTGGAGATTTGTTGCTTGGATGTTACTCTTAGATGAGAATTCCGGAGTTGAGTAGTAAATTTGAGGACCAAATTTTTATTAGTGGAGGAGAATATAAAATACTGAACAATTAAAAATTAAATAATAAGGTTATTTAAGGAAATAATCTTATTGAAATTTTTAGAAATCTTTAAAAAAAATTTGGGATTTAATCGAAGCCCGTATGTCGTACTTAGTGGGGATGTACTTATGGGTTCGATAAAAGCCTGTTTGGAATACCCAGAAGTGGGAGTTAATTGAGAAATAGATCTAGGATTTAATTTACAAGTCCCTAAGTTATAAAAGTTTAATTTTCATGCCCTAGCTTCCAAAACCCTCGTTGAACTCCATCTTCCCCAAAACCTATCGCCGAACCTCCTCTTCCCGAGCCGCACTCGATCTCTCCCTCTCTTGTGATTTTCTCCCCAAATCCACTGGCGTCCTTCTCCATCCTCGAGCCTCTCGTGATGTCGCTTCCCTCATGAGACTCTTCTCCATTGCCGCTGCCTCCTCCGTGCCACCTCTTGACCCAATCGGCGCCGACGTCTTTACCCTAGCCGTTGCACAAGCAAAGAAAAGGAGCCACGACCACCCCTTCGCGCTGATTGCCTGCAACCGCAAGTCATCGCTGGGGAAGAAGGCGCTCCATCTCCTCTTCCTCCTTGAGCCACACACCGCCCAGTCTCCTCTTCTCTCCCAAGCCGCACCGCAGACCTCTCTTTCGTTTCCCTTCTTCGTGGATCGCCGTTGCTCGATCGTCGGCGTCAGGAGCCCTAGCTATGCTTGCGTTGCCTCTGCCCAATACCAATGGACACCTCTTAATGTTGTGCCACTATTGAGCAGTGTCGTGGTTGCCGGGGAGAAGGAGCCTTTACCAAGGGTTTAGGCCAACCTCTTTCCTTTGCTTGTGGAGTCGGGCAGAGTGGCAGATTTTGCATTAAAGGGGTTCATGATCTCTTCCTCTTCACTGATCTAGATAGGGCTTCGGGCAAAATCTCGGGGCTGGCTGGAATACTCGCAGATACAGAACCTAAAGACCAAGTGAAGGTAAGATTTTAGTTTAGGGAAATTATTGTTTGGTAATAAGGTTTGATTTCCGGTATAAGGTGTTTATCATGGAATTGGGTTTAATGCTCGATTGTGGCTAAGATGGTTATGTTATAGGGTACTGATTTGGACATTAGCAACTCTATTTGGCTACGTTTGGTTTCAACATCGAGTTCTCCGGCTGGATTGACGATGAAGTCTTTGGGTTTTGGTTTAGCTCGTTGTTGTTTATGAAATTAGCTAAATTGTACATCACGTGACTTGCAGGACGTTGATTCGAGACGAGCGTCACGACGTGGGTTTTAGTCTTATACGATCGACGGATAACGGTGGGTACTTCTTGCTTTGTTTCTTTTAGTACTTTGACCTTGATGCATGAACTATTTTAGATAAGAAATTATTTTTACCTTGACCCCACTCTTATTTTCATGCGCTTGATATTTCCACGCGATCTTTGAAAAATTCATTTCCATATCTATACAGTCTCTTGTTGTTGTCCATGATCAGTAGCAGATACTAGATATCATGTTTGTATGCTTTGACTGTTGTTTATTTATGTACTATATTGAACATGTTGGCTTCATATAGCATACATAATTTCTGCTTATACTTGTATGATGATTGTTGCATTTGGCACATCATATCATGACATGCATGTCAACGACCAATTCTCCCTTGCGGTCGAGAGAGTCGTTGATCAGGGCCGCATCCTCGGCCACTCGAGAGAGTGGTAGCTAGAGTTGATGCCACTTGTCATGTCGTGCCACACTCGGCCACTCATGGGCAGTGGTAGCTGGAGTTATGAGTAGCAGGGACCCCCGTCACAGATATAGCTAGTTAGCTACTATGCAACTGTCCCCTTGGCCACTCGAGAGAGTGGTAGCTGGAGTTGTGTACAGTCTGTCACTGACCCGGCCTCTCGACCATACAGGGGTCATGGTGCAGAGAGGTGGGCAGGAGTGACCATCCGTGCATACGCTGTTTCTTATTATACTTGTTTTGGCTGCTGCTGTTTATATATGCTGTTATTGCTTACTTACTGCTGTTGCTCACTTATGCTGCTATGCTTGCTTATGTTGAGATGTACCCTCGTTGTAGGTGTTTAGTCCTTGGTTTACTTATTGGAAGTCTGTATATACCTTACATATTTCCTCTGTAGTTATGAGCAGTACTGTGTAGATTAGTACTACTTCTGACCTTATAATGTTTCAGGTATGATTCTGTTTTAGTATCTGCTAATCCTCTTATAAGACTGTATACTCTTGGCTCACTTTCTATTTGTATATTATGTTCATGCACTATCTTTTCGATACCCGCTGAGTTCCAATACTCACCACCCCACAAAATGATTTTTCTTTCGCCAAGTAACAGGTAGATGAGTCATGGATGCTTGGGGAGTCTCGGCTGCCAGCCCTACGTCACACTCGAGGATAGTCTTCTTTTTTGTTTTGTTACTGTTTGGGTGCTATGTTGATTTTGCGTATTGTGTTTTCGAATAAGTCGATGTGGATCTTGGAGTCTGGTATGGTGGTTGTAAGTATTTTAGTTACTGACTTTGTTGGTCTTACATTCGTATTGTTTTGTGTTTTCCGCTGCGTTTATTATGGTTGTGTTTATTTTGTTCCAGCCGAGTGGGCTGATGATATAAACTGCGTGGTTGTGTTTATTTTGTTCCAGCCGAGTGGGCTGATGATATAAACTGCATGGTTGTGTATATATTCCAACCGTATGTGGCTGATATATATTTTGTATGTAGTAATGCTTTAAATTGTCACCCGTACATGGGAGATGTTGCCGAAATTTTTTCGGGCAGGGACTCCTTTAGGGACGTGACACTGGAACTCTCGGCTCCTGACCTTCTTGGGACTTTTGACTCCTGACCTCTTGGGACTCCTAGCTCCTGAACCTCTCGAGACTCTTGGTTCCCGACCCTCTTGGGACTCCAGGTCCCAGGACTCTCGACTCCTGACCTTCTTGGGACTCCTGGCTTGCGACCCTCTCAGGACTCCTGGTTCTTAATCTTCTCAAGACTCTTGGCTCACAACATTCTCAGGACTCCTAGCTCCCGACCCTCTCGGGTCTCCTAGCTCACCAGCCTCTCGGACTTCCCGTTTTCTCAATAATATGGAACAAAATATCAAAATGGGAAGAAAGTCTATTAATCTTGTTATTTTAGTAAAAAGATGACGACGTGACTAAATCTTGCACTATAAGGAATAACCAGCATAAAAATCGGAACGAAAGGAAAGAACCTATTAATATGATCATTTTTAAGAAAAAAATACAACGACTTAACTAAACCTTATATTATTTAAGGAATTAAATAATGACCATGCAAAAGAAAAAAGAGGAAAAGGTTTATAGTTTCTCTATAAAATAGGATCCTTCGTAACTTTCCAAGTACGCATAGACATACGTTGCTCTACATATCAAAACCCTGATCTTCATCTTGCTCCGATCCTCTAACTTGAGAGTTAGAGTGGCATGCCGAGGAACTCCCTGGCCGTCACCCTAACTCTCTTTTTTAGCTATTGGTTTTCTTCTATGCAAGTTTTACATCACATCATCGTCATCCTTGTCATTTAGCGATTGATGATTAAGTTGATCATCTAACCAGTTCACCAGTGAATCATCAGTCAACGTTTGCAGACAGATCAATATATATAGAGGATAATGATACCTTGCAGATCCCTTGTGTGCGCCTCCCTGCGCAACTGAGGGGCTGCCCATGTGGCAGCGTTGATATACTATAGACATTATGTTACATATTTAGTGTATTTTTTTTTTTTTTTGCTTTCTGAATCCTAAATAGTTTACCTTAACTCTTAAATTGTAATATCTAAATTCTAAACCCTAAGTTATATATTTAGCGATTGAGTTACAGTACTAAGCTTAAAATATTTTTTAAAATAAAAAATTTTAAGATGCTCATCTGGTGTACGATGTAATATGTACGGGAAAATATATATACTCGAGATCAATCTCTAAAATATTCATTCATAGTATGATTCAAATTTTGATCCAATTTATTTCCTCAAATATTTTACTATTATATTGTACCCGTGGGGGCAACATTAAATCTGTATTTAAAGGAACGAAGCGAGATTTTTTATAATACTAGAAGTTCATATAAATTAAGATTAACTAGATACGAAAGACCTAGAACCACTTAATCAAATTAAGAATATAGTCGATTAATATAGTTAGTCGATTGAAGACAGAAAACTCATCATAGAAAATTTATATTTTGAATTGAGTTGATTGGATGAAATTTTAATAATTGAAGTCAAGCTAATCAACTGATATATTTAAATTATTATAACGGAGTAAAGAAATTTTGAGGTAAACACTATCTACATCATCGACTACGACGACATATTATGATTCTCAATTATCTACAACTATTCTTTCATTATATTCTAAGCTTTAATAGTTTTCCTTATAATTTTTGTTGCATCCCTTTTTTTTTTTTTTTTTTTTTTTTGAGATTAAGATCTTTCCCTTCAAATTTCATATCTTACAATCTCTATTATTGCCCTTATTTTATTATTTTATAATAATATTATAAAAAAAGGTAGTTTTATAAGAATCAAAGATTTCTTACCATATAAATTCTTAAATTTTTATTTCATAATTAAAATTTTCTTAATGCACTAATTATTTTAATTATTCTAATATATTATTCATACCGCATTAATTCACATTTTTGCTAATAACTAAAAGAGACAATCCTAGAATTGCAAGGATTATTTTGAAAATGATTTACCACCAAAAGGCTATTTTTACGGCGAAAACTCCTCATTTTATTTATTATTTATTTTTTGGTCCCATTCAAGATGAATTCAGTCCGTGTCATTTTTTGCGTCGCCCTCCGCGTGGAGAATTCAGCTCCAGCAGCAGGCAAGTAATGAACGCGACAGTGACAATTAATTTAGCCGTTCGAACCAATTTATTTTGGAGTGGCTAATTTGATCCAGGAAAATTTTATTCGATAAAATAATCTGATACTAGAGGTATTAGGGAATTAATTAAATTTAAATTATATTTAATTTAATTTAATTTATTTATTGAGATGACCTCAGTTAGTAATCTTAAGCTATCAATAGGAGTTGATTTCCTGCCAAATGCCAAACACAGACTGCACAATGGTCGAGCGACAGACCGAGTTAAGAGGCCGAGCGGGTAGTTAGGTTGACCGAGAGAGTCTGATCGGATAGAGCATCCTCACAGTAGAAGATAGGGTGGCCTGAGCGACAGAGCGATCGATCAGGCAGTGAAATTGAGCAGGCAGAGCACCCGATTGGGCAGAGCAAACTAGTAGCTAAGCAAGACAGAGTACCCGACCGGGTGAGCAAAGTAGCTAAGTTGCAGACTGAGTGACGCAGCAACTCGAGCGAGCAAAGCGAGCGACCGAGTGGGCTAAGCAAGCGGACTGATGAGTCGCAGACCAAGTGACAGACTCGGTAGTGTGGACGGTTGGGCAAAGCAGCTCGAGCGGGCGAAGAACATCCGATCAGGTAGAGAACCGAGCAGCTGAACGAGTATGCGACCAGATGGGCAGAACAGCCGAGCGGGTAGAATGGACCAAGCTTGCGAGGGTTGTTTTTTTGAAACAGATTCGCCCAATTTTTGACTGTGCTTCGAGGTTTTCCTAGGGTCGTCTATTTCTCATGATACAACAATTAACCATGATTCCCACTAAGCATTGGTGGTCACGGCAAACTGATGCAGGAGGAGATCTAAATTGGATTTTTTTTAAGTAGTTATTTGTTAATTTTATTTTTTTAAATTATATTTGATTTTATCCTAAATCTTAGGAACTAAGTCTTGTTAGTTAAGTTATCCTAAATCTTAGGGAATAAGTCTAGTTAGTTATTTTTTCCATTTAGATTTTTTTTAGGGTTTTGAGAGTTATATAAACATATGCGTAGATGATGGTTAGGACAAGTTATTTTGATATTAAATCAATTGGTTTCGCTTAAGCCACGTTACGACTACATCTCTTTTATTCTTCTATTCCCGCTCTTATTTTTCAAGAAGGTTTTTTTTTTCAAAACCTAGCTTGGGCTACTTCTTATTTTGTTATTTCTCTCTTATTTTCTCGTTAATTCCTATGAAACATCACGCTCTAGAATAATCCATATTCTGCTTGGCGTCAATTGGTATCGGAGCACATTAAGATCCAATGGAGGGTCATCGTGGACGTGGTCATGGTCGCAGCAGGCAGGTTCCGAATGAGAAAGCCCAGCACCGTGATTGTAATATCTAGGATGTAATGATGATTAAGGATTTATACAAGCAAGTTGCGGAATTAACCCAACGTCTGGCAACACGGGATTTTGAAAATCATGAGATTTCTAATCATAACTCTGAGTCTACTTTTGAGAATCCATAACACCATCGTACTATGTACTGGGAACACCGTAATCGAGAGGAACGATATAGGGACTTTAGTTTCCGAATTGATCTTCATGATTTTTTTTGGCACATTACAAGCGGAAGGCTTTATTGATTGGCTCAACGAAGTAGAGAGGATTTTCGAGTACAAGGAAGTAACTGATCACGCCAAAGTAAAATTGGTCATTATCAAGTTCAAAGGGCGAGACTCAGCATGGTGGGAGCAACTTCGGCGATCATGAGAGAGACAAGGTAAATCTAAAATCACCGATTGGGAAAAATTGAAAAAACTTATGAGAACCCACTTTCTTCCCTTTGGTTATGCGCAAACGTTGTTTCAACGACTTTATACATTGAGGCAAGGGGCTAGAACTGTCGATGACTATACAGACGAATTCTATCAGCTTATTGCTAGGAACGGTCTATCTGAAATGAGGAGCAAATGACAGTGCGATATTTCAGGGGATTACGACAACCCTTACAAGATTCTTTGAGCCTCCACTCAATCTAGACTGTTTCAGAGACTTATCAGCTTTGACAGTTGAAAAATAGTTAAATCGTAGACCAACAAATTAAAGCGATCAAAACAATCAAGTTGTTCGCCATAAGGAGTTGTGCCCTTCCCAGCAGCCACCACAAGGTAATTCTAAGACCTCTATCAAGTGTTTTCGATGTGGTGAACAGGGGCATCGAGCTTCAGATTGTAAAAGATCCCTAAATAAAAAAGAATAAAACTCTGCTGGTTGAGGAAGACATGGAGGATGAATCCGAACAAATTGATGAACCGATTTACGACGATGATATCGATGATGAGATTCTTTATGGAGATGGTCATGAGACTCTCATCGTACGCAAGAGCCTATTGGTCCCCAAGGAAGAATCGGAAGAGGATTGGCTGAGAACTAGCATCTTTCACACAACTTGCACAGTTGCAAATAAAGTTTGCAAGATGATTATTGATAGTGGAAGTTATGAAAATATTGCATTTGAAGAAGCTGTGCAAAAGCTGTAGTTGAAGACAGATCGTCATCCAAAACCCTACAAATTTTCATGGCTGAGCAAAGGGAGTGAGGTAACCATAAATAGAATGTGTCTTTTAACTTTTTCTATTGGCAGCAAGTATTACGATCGAGCATGGTGTGATGTTGTGTCAATGGACGCATGTCATGTATTGTTGGGACAACCTTGGCAATATGATTGTAGCGTCATCCACGATGGACAAAAGAACACCTACACCCTCAACATCAAAGGGAGGAATATCATATTAGCTCCTCAACGAGAAGGTACTCTTTCAAATTTGGTAACCAATAACTCTACACTACTTTCTATGTCCAAATTTTTGAACGAGATGAAGCACGAAGACATGGTTTATGCTTTGCTTCCTTATAAAAGCGATGAAATAGACCTAGACTCGGATCTACCAACTAAGGTGCAACAACTCCTATCCGGCTTTGCTGATTTAATGGCTAAAGACCTTCCTCCGGGACTTCCCCCTATGAGAGACATTCAACACCAGATTGACCTCGTTCTGGGGTCAAGCTTCCCTAATCGGCCGGCATACCGTCTTAGCCCTAAGGATGCCGAAGAACTACAATGACAAGTTGTGGAGCTATTGAGACAAGGTTATATTCATGAGAGTATGAGCCCTTGTGCAGTCCCTGCCCTACTCGTGTCAAAGAAAGATGGTTCGTGACGCATGTGTATTAACAGTAGAGCCATCAACAAAATCATGGTGAAATATAGATTTCCGATTCCTCGCTTAAATGACATGTTGGATCAATTTTCTGGTTTAAAGATCTTCTCCAAGATCTATCTTAGGAGCGAATACCACCAGATTTGAATTAAGCTCGGAGATGAATAGAAGACTGCCTTCAAGACACAACATGGGTTGTACGAGTGGATGGTCATGCCTTTCAGACTATTCAATGCATCCAGCATGTTTATGAGATTCATGCATCAGATCTTGTGACCTTTCATGGGAAGATTCGTGGTTATATACTTTCACAACATCCTCATTTCTAGCTCAACACAAGCTTTGCACCTGGACCACCTCCGCACTGTTTTTGAGAAGCTAAAGGTAGAACACTTGTTCATCAACAACAAGAAGTGTTCTTTCTGCACGACCTCAGTTTCATTTCTTGGATTTATAGTATCTACCGATGGTGTTAGTGAAAGTCCATCAAAGATAAACGCAATCTTAGAGTGATTGTAGCCAAAAACCATTCATGACGTATGAAGTTTTCATGGATTAGCCTCTTTTACCGCATATTCATTCGGAATTTTAGCTCCTTAATTGCTCCTATCATTGAGTGTCTCAAGGGGCGTGAGTTTAAGTGGATTGAAGCAACTATGACTAGTTTTCATCTGGTGAAGCAAAAGATGGCAAAAGAACCCGTTCTAGCACTTCTAAATTTTGACAAACTATTCAAAGTAAACTATGACGCATCTAGCATTGGCATTAGTGGTATTCTAAGTTAATAAGAATGTCCTATTGCTTTCTTTAGCGAGAAATTATCTGGTGCTAAGAAAAATTACTCTACCTATGACTTGAAATTCTATGCTATTATGTAATCCTTGAAATATTGGCATCATTATCTTTTGCAGAAGGAATTTATCTTGTTCACTGATCATGAGGTTTTGAAGTGCATCAATGGCCCACACAAGCTGAGTAGTCGACACGCCAAGTGGGTAAACTATTTGCAGGAGTTCACCTTCACGCTGAAGCATCAATCCGGGAGTCTCAATCATGTTGCAGATGCTCTAAGTCATCGTTCTTCCTTGCTTACTACCATGAGCATTAGGGTTGCTGACTTTGGATCTTTCTCATATATGTATATTGATGATCCCTCTTTTGGCAAGATATTTCAGGAGGTAAATAATGGTCTTTACAATGACTTTATTTTGCACAATGGTCATCTATTTTATAGACTACAATTATGTATTCCGGACTGTTTCTTAAGGCAGCACATTATCAGTGAATTGTATAACGAAGGACACTTTAGCAGAGATAAGACATTAGCCCTCATCTCTTCTGACTTCTATTGGCCCAAGCTAACTAGTGACGTAGCTCATTTCGTGGACTATTGCTTTGTCTATCAACAATCTAAGGGAACTCTCACTAATGCTGGTTTGTATACTTCTTTACCAATTCCTAAAGCCCCTTGGTGCGAGGTTGGCATGGATTTCATATTGGGTTTACCTCGCACCCAACAGACTGCAGATTCTATTCTAGTTGTGGTGGATCGATTCTCCAAGATGACTCACT
This sequence comes from Zingiber officinale, assembly GCF_018446385.1. Taxonomy (NCBI): domain Eukaryota; kingdom Viridiplantae; phylum Streptophyta; class Magnoliopsida; order Zingiberales; family Zingiberaceae; genus Zingiber; species Zingiber officinale. Next base: position 151,325,411 of record NC_055992.1, on the reverse strand, counting down.
TTGTGGCATACAGAAAAACCATGGATATTGTTTGGATTGCCACCCTCTTCTTCAAAGAGATTGTGAATTTACACGGTATTCCACAAACTATTACTTCATATCGTGATACTAAATTTGTTAGTCAATTTTAGAAGACTTTATGGGGAAAGCTAGGGACGAAACTAAACTTTAGTAGCGCCTATCACCCTAAGATGGATGGTCAGACTGAGGCAGTGAATTGGAGCTTAGGGAATCTTCTGAGATGTCCACAAGAAACAAACCGAAGCAATGGAATCTGGTTTTACCTCAAGTAGAATTCGCATACAACAGATCAAAGAACAGGACCACTGATTTGAGTCCTTTTGAAGTTGTTTATAGACAAAACTCATCCTGGATACTAGATTTAGTCCCTATTTCGCGTCTAGGACAAGCTAACCCCAATGCTAAGGAGATGGTTGAGCAACTACGAATTATTCATGAGCAATTTAAGTAGGCTATTCAAGAAAGCAACACTGAATACAAGATCAGGGCAGATTGGCATCGACATCAGGTTCTTTTTGATGTTAATGATATGGTTTAGGCTGTATTAACTCATGACTGTTTCCCTGTTGGCGAATACAATAAGCTCAAAGATCGAAAGATTGGACCTTGTGAGATACTAGAAAATATTAATGACAATGCCTATAGGTTGCGGCTTCCTAATCATTTAAAAACTTCTGATGTTTTTAATATAAAACACCTTAGTCATTGTGCTCTAGAGATGGATACACTCACCTAAAACTCGAGGAGGAGTTCTCTTCAACTCCAGGTGACTGATACAAGAAGAGATCCAAATTGATTTTTTTTTAATAGTTATTCGTTAATTTTTATTTTTTAAAATTATATTTAATTTTACCCTAAATCTTAAGAACCAAGTCTTGTTAGTTAATTTATCCTAAATCTTAGGGAATAAATCTAGTTGGTTATTTTTCGTTTAGATTTTTTTTGAGGATTTTGAGAACTATATAAATCTATGCTTAGACGAGATTTAGGACAAGTTATTTTGATATTGAATCAATTTGTTTCACTTAAGTCACGTTACGGCTACATCTCTTTTATTCTTCTATTCCTACTCTTGTTTTTTCAAGATGTTTTTTTTTTAAAAGACCTAGCTTGGGCTACTTCTTATTTCATTATTTCTCTCTTATTTTCTCGTTAATTCATTTCAAACATCATGCCCCAGAATAATTGATATTCTGCTCAGCGTCACAAATTGAGAGGTATCCGACTGCTATCACGGGTACTCCACCAAGCAAGAGATGCACCATAGTGGAGAAGGGGAACGTAGGTGGAGAGCTTTAGCTTTTTGTGTATGTAAACTTTTACCAGTGGTCATAGCCTCCTTATATAGGAGCTCATACCAATGGACAGTGTTAATGATCGTTTAATGATTATTATTCACTAGCTATGAAACGTCAACACTTCACTCGCTGTATTAATCTTTAATTTAATGCTTCCGTTACACCCTTAAATAAGTAGCAAAAAGTTTATGCGACAAAATGTTGGTTGTTCTACTTGGGTAAATTTTGCCCCGATCGGTCTGACATTCGGCAGGCGCAAGTCATGCTCGCACACGAGTTAACTTGGTTCAGTGCAATCCGGACCCTGGATTTGTACCACCCCTTACGTACCCACGTATGAGAGAGAGTCTCTCCCCATGCATTTGTTCACATCATCAATGCATATGAATCAATATAAACCAATCAATATGCCTTGAAACACCCAATGTGGGACTACAGTACCATTCACAATGGAGCTTCATGTTGGTGCAGGAGGCATCCGGCGATCGAACTTTAGTTTTGATAATGGCAAAGGATTCAAAGTTAAGTTAGTGTGTGATCTAACATGTTTGAATGAGTGTTTCAGGAAAGTCCTAGCTGCGGTTAGGCAGGTGAAAGACCCTAAGGGGTGGTAACCTTAGGTCCTAGGGGGCGGTAACCCTAGGTGGAGGAAAACCCTAAGGGGCGGTAACCTTAGGTCCTAGGGGGCGGTAACCCTAGGTGGAGAAAAACCCTAGGGGGCGGTAACCCTAGGTCCTAGGGGGCGGTAACCCTAGGTCCTAGGGGGTGGTAACCCTAGGCAAAAAGTCCAGTCGGTCTGGAGGACCGGATTGGCATCAGGTAAATCTGCTAAGTGGAGTAGGTGAGGACGCGTTCCCCGTAGAGGGAACAGTAGGCGTCGGGTCGACCTAGGGTTTCCGATTGGAAATCCGAAGTCAGACTCGGACAGTCCGGAGACTGTCAGCTCTTTTTCACTTATGAATTATCAGATTCTAACATTGTCTTGCAGGGTATGCAATTGCTCGGACTAACCTTGTTTTCCAGGAGAAGCGGCTCCTGGAAAAAGGAGGTCCGGGCGCCCGGGATGGATCCGGGCGCCCGGGACCAACTTTTATCCCCTGCGCGACTTCGCGACGTGGAGCAACCTGGTTGGCTAGCCACGTCACACTCCAGGCGCCCGGAAAGGTCCCAGGCGCCCGAAACCTCATATAAAAGGAGGGTTGAGGTGCAGCTTTATGAACAACAATCTTCTAAGCATTCTCCGTGCGACAAGTTGCTAACGTCTCAACTCAGAAGTGCTGCAACGACAATCCGGAGCTTCAGTTTTATTCCTTTATTGTCGGTACAATATTCTGTTCTGCTTAAATTGTACTTAGCGTGTAATAGCTTTTATGAATTATAGTTGTTGCCCACCGGAAGCGATTAAGGATCGCGGGCTTTCGAGTAGGAGTCGTCACAGGCTCCGAACGAAGTAAATCCTTCGTGTCCACTTCATTTACTTTTCCGCTGCGTTATTTCTGAACAAGCTTTTACGATTTCGAAAAACGAAATAGCCACGAGCGCTATTCACCCCCCCCCCCTCTAGCGGTTTTGATCCATCAATTGGTATCAGAGCGGGGTCATTTTGAATCGGTGCAACCACCATTCAAAATATTTTTTCGTGGTATTTTTTATTTATTTACGGAGTCGATTAGAATTTAGCCTCATAGCTATATTCTAATTCTTTTTCCCTCGAATCGATTTTTCTCGGAATTGGTGCAACACCACCCGAGTTCGTGATCCATTTTTTTTCTTCCGCACTACTAAGCCAGGACCAAGTCCTGGGACATTTTGTTGGTTGTTTTTTTAGGTAAAACTGAAATGACCCTTCAAGAAGGCTACAGTACAGCCCGCCCTCCGCTATTCACCGGAGACGACTTCGGGTACTGGAAGGGTCGGATGGAGGCATATCTCCAGACTCACTTTGAAGTCTGGATGATTGTCAAAACCGGATTCCAACTACCATCTGACAGCGCCGGCAAACCACTACCGTACGAGGACTGGGATGCATCTTTGATCAAGAAGGTGGAAGCTAATGCCAAGGCAACCTGCACCCTCCAGTATGGCCTATCAAAAGAAGAACTCAACCGCGTCGGCCCCTTCAACAGTGCCAAAGAGTTGTGGGAGAAACTAATTGAACTTCACGAAGGGACATCCGACACCAAAGTAAGTAAAAGAGACCTAATTTTTAATAAATTATTTAACATCAAATTGCAGGAAGGTGAAACAGCTGCCCAACTCCATGCCCGGATTCAAGATCTGCTCAATGGTCTTCATGCAATTGGACAGAAGGTAGACAACCGGGACATCATAAGGTATTCTCTAAACGCCTTTCCAAGGAACACCTTGTGGGCATCCATGGTAGATGCCTACAAGGTCTCCAAGGACTTATCTACCATTAAACTAGATGAACTTTTTGCAGAACTCGAACTTCATGAACAGACTAATGCACGCCCGACCGAGAAAGGGTTGGCTTTGGTTGTAGGAACAGGGAGATCGCGTGAGTCAAAAATCAAGCGGAGAACCGAACCTGAGTCAGAAGAAGAACCAGATTCGGAAGACGACGATGAACTTACAACCGAGATAGTCAACTTAGTAAAGAAGCTCTGCAAAAAGAAGGGTTTCAACAAAAAGGATCTCAGAAAGGCCATCCAGTCTAAAGAAGCCCAACCAAGCTCGAAGTTTAAATTCGAAGTGACCTGCTACGGATGCAATCAGAAGGGTCACATCAAGGCAAATTGCCCGAACCAGAAGGATCGAAAGAAACCCAAAAGAAAGAAGGCATTGAAGGCAACATGGGACGAGTCTTCTTCCGAGGAATCCGACGACGAAGAACTAGAACAGACGAACTTTCTCGCCTTGACAGCCCGGGACTACACCAACGGATCCGGAAGTGAGGACGAATCGGAAACCGAGTCCGAGAAAAGCCACGGATCCGCATCCGTTTCCGAAAGACCGAACCCCTCTGTAAGTAAAAATCGTTTATATAGCTTAATTAATTATTTAATGCATAAAGTAGCTAAGTCCAAGATTCGAATCAAAACACTTCTAAAGGAGGTAACACTCCTTAAAGAAACGCCTAACAACGAATCCTTAACTGATCAAGTTCAGACTGGAACCTCAACTCAAGTTAAAAAACTTGAGGAAGAGAATTCCAATCTGAAAAGTCAGGTAAAGGATTTGAAAACTACTTTAGAACGATTTTCCTTGGGATCCAAGAATCTTGACTTGATTCTTGGAACACAAAGGGCAATCTACAATCGAACTGGACTAGGATATAAAAAGAAATATAAATCTTACCTATCCTTAATTAACAAACCAAATAGAAAAATGGTCCAAGCATGGGTTGCCAAGTCCAACCTGATCAATCAAGTTGGACTTGGACATTATTGGGTTCCAAAGGATCAAATACATTACCTCGATAAACCTTATCGAGGCTATGATCCAGGGGGAGCTAAAACAATAAAAATTCAAAATTAATCTAAAACTCAAAATTCAAAATTCGAAATTAATTTAAAACTCAAAATTCAAAATTCGAAATTAATCTAAAACTCAAAATTCAAAATTCGAAATTAATTTAAAACTCAAAATTCGAAATTAATCTAAAACTCAAAATTTGAAATTAATTTAAAACTCAAAATTCAAAATTCAAAATTAATTTAAAACTCAATTCGAAATTAATCTAAAACTCAAAATTCAAAATTCAAAATTAATTCAAAATAGAAGGAGGGTCCAGAATAGCTGGCAACTCCGAAACCTATCTACCCGAAATGGGTAAACAAGAGTAAATTACCCGAGAGGATAAGTTAGGATAGATTAAAAGGGTAAGGTTTAACTTGACCCACAGTACTGGTGAAGTTTTTGGATGATAGTACGTTAGGAAAGCTTGGGCATCGCATGTCTAGGAAGATATGGCTTCAACCTGGTGCATTTGGCTAAGTGGAACTGACCGAAGCTACCCTTAAATGGATCCTAACTAGTTAGACCAAGGTTTAATATTAAGCTCAATGGGTAGGACTATTTGGGAAACCTCGAAGGCATAGTTACTTTAATGAACTCCTTGTGACTCACCATAGCCCAGAAGTTTATCCAAAGAACGCTTACTTGTTGAACCCAAAGCTAAACCCGAATCTAACATAAAGTTAAACAAAACCCTATAAATTGAACTAATTCATCTCACAAAATAATAGGATCCCCTGATTGAAAACATACATCGGGTGAGATGACTAAGCAAATTAAAATTTAAATATTCCTCCAAATTACTTAACTTAAACATCTTCAAATCAAATTAACTTAAACAATTTCAAAATTGAATTAATTTAAATATTTCTCAATTAAACATCAAATCACCAAACAAACCCCCATAGAATTAACTCAGATTAGGTAAGATGCTAAATTAGGGACTTACTTCAATCAAACTGTCTTTTGATCCATCAACTACTTTATGTGTAGGAATTGGATCAATGGATGTTGGACAGTGGATGCTCCAGACATATGACTGGAGATAGGTTGAAGTTCACTAAGCTAAAACTAAAGAACCTAGGATCAGTTGCATTCGGCAACGATGGAAAACTGAAAGTAATCGGAAAAGGTAATATCGAACTTAATTCTGATTTTATTATTCGAAAAGTACTGTTAGTTGAAAATTTCAATTTTAATTTGTTAAGTATAAGTCAACTATGCGATACTGGTTATTCAGTCAATTTTACCAAGTCTGAATGTATAGTCAAACATGTCGATAATCCAAAAATCATACTTAAGGGCACTAGGAAAGATAATGTCTACACTATTTATCTACCATCATCCTCAATAAAGTGTTTTCTAACACAACAAGAGGAAACTGAATTATGGCACAGAAGACTCGGTCACACTCACACAAGACTCATTTCAAAAATGAGTCAAAATGGACTAGTCAGAGGGTTGCCCAAATTAAAAGTTATTGAAAACTCAATCTGTAATGCATGTCAACAAGGAAAACAAACCAAGTCCACCCACAAGTCAACCAATACGGTTAGAACTACCTATCTACTTGAGCTCCTTCACCTAGATCTATTTGACTCACATGGAGCCAAATCACTAAGCAAGAACCAGTATTGCTTAGTTATAATTGATGACTACTCCAGGTTCACCTGGGTAAAATTTCTAAAAACAAAAGATGAAACCTTTGAAAAATTTAGTAATTTTTGCAAATTAACAGAAAATGAAAAATATACAAAAATTAAAAGGATAAGCAGTGATCACGGAGGAGAATTTGAAAATCACAACTTCACTGAATTTTGTGAGATAAATGGATACAAACATGAATACTCCTGCCCTAGAACCCCCCAACAAAATGGTTTAGTAGAACGTAAAAACAGAACCTTACAAGAAGCTGCTAGAACCATGTTAAACGAATATAAACTATCTAATCAATTCTGGGCTGAAGCAGTTAGTACAGCATGCTACATTCAAAATAGGATCTTAATTAACAAATTTCAAAATAAAACCCCCTATGAAATTTTATTATAATAAAATTCCTAACTTAAATTATTTAAAAGTATTTGGGTGTAAAGTTTTTATTTTAAACACTAAAGACTACTTAGGAAAATTTACATCAAAAACAACCCCAGGAATATTTTTAGGGTACTCAACCACTAGTAGAGCATATAGAGTATATAACAAGAATACCCTAAAAGTAGAAGAAACAACAAATATAAAATTTGATGAAGACACTATAGATGAAACTGAAGATACAGAAAATGCTAATCCAATAAACAGAGAAGATGACGAAATTCAATCTGAACCTATTGAATCTAAAGAACAAATCACTAATTCAAATGACATACGACCAACCAGAACAAGCACAAATCACCCATCGGATCAAATCTTGGGTGATCCAACTGTAGGAGTAAGAACTAGGTCATCCTATAGAAACCAGAGTCAAATAGCCCTAATTTCAAAAATTGAACCCAAAACCATAGAAGAAGCCCTACCAGACCCAGATTGGACTATAACAATGCAAGAAGAATTGGCCCAATTTGAAAGAAATCAGGTATGGGAATTAGTGCCTAAACCCATTAACAAAACCATAATTGACACTAAATGGGTTTTTAGAAACAAATTAAATGATCAAGGTGAAATAGTAAGAAATAAAGCCAGGTTAGTAGCCAAAGGGTTCAATCAAATAGAAGGGCTAGACTATGATGAGATCTATGCTCCTGTAGTAAGACTTGAATCCATCAGGATGTTGTTGGCCTATGCAGCACACAAAGGATTCAAGCTATTTCAAATGGATGTAAAATCCGCATTCTTAAACGGATTTATAAAAGAAGAAGTATACGTAGGCCAACCCCCAGGATTTGAGGACATAGAACATCCAAATTATGTCTTCAGATTAAAAAAGGCCATGTACGGACTAAAACAAGCACCTAGGGCTTGGTATGAACGACTATCCAACTATCTAATATCAAAAGGGTTCAACCAGGGTCAAATAGACCCAACCCTCTTTGTAAAAACCTTTGAAAACGACATCTTTATAGCCCAAATTTACGTCGACGATATTATTTTTGGATCAACCAACTCAAAGTTTCTAGAAGAATTTACCAAACTAATGGAAAATGAATTTGAAATGAGTCTAGTAGGTGAACTCAACTTCTTTTTAGGTTTACAAATTAAGCAAACCAAAGATGGAATTTATATTTATCAAACCAAATATACTAAGGAATTAATTAGTAAATTTGGAATGGAAAATTCAAAAATCATCAATACACCAATGGCTACTAATGTTAAAATTGACTCAGACTTAGAAGGAAAACCAGTAGACTTGAAATACTATCGAAGTATGATAGGAAGTCTACTGTACCTAACTGCAAGTCGACCAGACATCATCTTCGCAGTAGGTATGTGTGCAAGATATCAATCCTGTGCAAAAGAGTCTCACTTAACACTAGTAAAAAGAATCCTTAGGTATGTTAAGGGAACCCTAAACGTAGGACTTTGGTACCCTAGATCCTGCACCCTTGATCTAACCGGCTACTCTGACTCTGACTATGCCGGGTGCAAGCTAGATAGAAAAAGCACAAGTGGCAGTTGTCAATTTTTAGGGCACTGCCTAGTAAGTTGGTCAAGTAGAAAGCAACACTGTGTTGCCTTATCTACCACTGAAGCTGAATATATAGCACTAGGTGAATGCACATCTCAATTACTATGGATGATGCATACCCTTAAAAACTATCAACTTGAATATCAAAAAACAAAGATCTCAATTGATAACATAAGTACAATAAATCTAACAAAAAACTCAATTCATCACTCAAGGACTAAACATATAGAAGTGAAGCACCACTTTGTAAGGGATCATGTAGCTAAGGGTGATATTGTACTCAACTATGTTGAGTCCAAATCAAACCTAGCTGACATCTTTACAAAACTCTTACCTGAACTTGAGTTCAGTACACTTAGAAGACAAATAGGAATGTGCTGGGTAGAATAGATACTTTCAATTCAGTCCTTTTTATGTTTTTTTTGTTATTACACTTTTATAACTTCTAGGAAAAATTTTGATTTTTTCAAAATCCCTACTTTACTAGACTTTCAAAAGTTGGATTTAGCCTAGGATTTTCCCCTAGAAATAATGTACCCCCAGGACTCAGCCAGAGCATCTCACAAACACCTAGGTTTACCTTGATTGTGTTTGTAAAACATAGAACGGTGTGAGATGCATAGGGTACAGCCTGGACTCAGGAATGCTTATTTCTGTGCATCAATATGAGTCTGGGCGTTAAATACGTGATTAACAGTAATCAAATCAAGTCTTTCAGCCTTAGTCAAATCTAACTGGATCAATTGACTTGACTTGACTAACCAAGTGAACACTGTTGCCCTCTAGGCAATCAGCAAGTAGCTAAACGGTTAGACAGTTGGTGAAGGAAATAATAAGTTTAAGCATGTCTGTACTTAAGGGATTTGACACCTGATCAAAACAAATCGTGACTCATGCTTGGTCTTTAGGGCTCTGATACCTTAATAAAACAAAATGGCAAGCTATTAAACATCAAGGTTATCGCTTCTCCTTTGCCCTAAGTATTCTTGAAATTCATTTCAAAAACATGCCTTAAGCAGCTTTTCAAAAACTTTCTCCATATTTAAAACTTTCAAGTGTCCTCTATTTCGAAATTTTTTTTTGGAATTTTGTTTAAGCTGAAACTTTTCGAAGATTCGTTAAGTTAAAAAAAAATTTCTTAAGTTAGAAAAATCATTAAAGTTTGAATTTTTTTTTAAGCTACAAATTAACTTCTTTAAGTTGAATATTTTCCTTGGAAATTTTCTTGAAAAACCTGAATTTTTTTTTCTGGAAAATTTCTGAAGTTGAAAATTGTGTTTTGAAAATTTTTTTGTGAAAATTTTGGAAACTCCTCAAAATATACTAAGTTAAAAAGAGCTCCTTTCTGCTATATCACAAAATCTCTTCAAGCAAAATCAACTTTAAAATGTTGCTATTCTAAGGTGTTGCCTTTCACTTGCTCCTTGCCTAAGTTAAAATGTTTTCGGCTAAATTCTGTCTTGAAAAGTTAAGTTTTTCAAAACTAGCTCATTTTTGATATATGGCAAAGGGGGAGAGTAAAGAAATTCAAAGAAAATATTTTAAAGGGAGCTTGTATTAAGGGGGAGCTATGGTATTAGTAAAAAATTCAAAGAGAATAACTTATATTAAGGGGGAGCTATGTTTATGCTTATCTTGCTTATCTTGTTTCTTGTGCTTATACATAACTGTATATTTTTTACTTAACATTGAATTTTGGTTGCCATTATCAAAAAGGGAGAGGTTGTTGTTGCAGGAAGCATCCGACGATCGAACCTTAGTTTTGATAATGGCAAAGGATTCAAAGTTAAGTTAGTGTGTGATCTAACATGTTTGAATGAGTGTTTCAGGAAAGTCCTAGCTGCGGTTAGGCAGGTGAAAGACCCTAAGGGGTGGTAACCTTAGGTCCTAGGGGGCGGTAACCCTAGGTGGAGGAAAACCCTAAGGGGCGGTAACCTTAAGTCCTAGGGGGCGGTAACCCTAGGTGGAGAAAAACTCTAGGGGGCGGTAACCCTAGGTCCTAGGGGGTGGTAACTGTTGGTGCGGGAAGCATCTAACGATCGAACCTGAGTTTTGATAATGGCAAAAGACTCAAAGTTAAGGTGTGTTGTGATCTAACATGTTGAATGAGTATTTCAGGAAAAGTCCTAACTGCGGTTAGGCAGGTGAAAAACCCTAGGGGATGGTAACCCTAGGTCCTAGGGGGTGGTAACCCTAGGTGGAGAAAAGTCCTAGCTGCGGTTAGGCAAAGGGTAAAACCCTAGGGGGTGGTAACCCTAGGTCATAGGGGGTGGTAACCCTATGCGGAAAGTCGTGGCAGGTCGATGGCTTCAGGCAAAAGTCCTAGGGGGTGGTAACCCTAGGTGGAAAGTCCTGGTGTCGCGAACCAGGTGAAAGACTGGACTAGCCGGGAAGCGGATGTCCAGCAGAAAGTCCGGAAGCGTCGAGTGCTGAGCAAAAGTCCAGTCGATCTGGAGGATCGCACTGGCAACAGGTAAATCTCCTGAGTGGAGTAGGTGAGGACGTGTTCCTCGTAGAGGGAACAGTAGGCGTCGGGTCGACCTAGGGTTTCCGGGGGGAAACCTGAAGTCAGACCCGGACAGTTCGAATGCTGTCAAAACTTTCATTATTATCATTCATTATGTTTCTGTGCTAACTTTGTTTTGCAGGGTATGTGTTTGGGACTAACACATTTTGCAGGAACAAAAGAGCAAGTTACAACTCGGATGAACAGTGTCCGAGGCGCCTCCATGGAGCTTGGAGGCGCCTCGGGTGCGAACCAGGAAAAGCCAGCGCAGAAGGTTGGAGGCGCCTTAGATGAAGTTCAAGGCGCCTTGGGTCGAAGGTTGAAGGCGCCTTGGGTAGGCTGAAGGCGCCTTGAACTGGATGAAGTTCGACCAAGTCTGTGCTGATCTCCGCGGGTGACTCGGCCTGTTTAAGGCGCCTTGAAGGGCTTCAAGGCGCCTTGAACACCCTTTATAAGGGTCTCGAGCAGCAGCACGAACAACAAATACCAAGTAATCTGTCTCCAACGTGCTGCTCCGAAAGACATCCGGAAGTGTTGCTACAAGTGGCCGACGACCCAAAGCTTCAGATTTCTACTGTTGTTGTCGGTATAACTACTTATACCTTTTAATTGTACTTCATATTGTAATCTTTTAACGGGCTTATAGTTGTTGCCCACGGAAAGCGATCAAGGATCGCGGGCCTTCGAGTAGGAGTCGCCTTAGGCTCCGAACGAAGTAAAATCTCTCGTGTCTCTCTGTGTGTATTTGTTCTTTATTCCGCTGCGTGTTTTTAAACTCTGATAGTTCTTCGATTTAACCGAACGATTTAGCCACGAGTGCTATTCACCCCCCCTCTAGCACGTCTCGATCCAACAATTGGTATCAGAGCGGGGTCGCCTTTCATTTTTTTTTCCCTCCAAATTTTTTTTCAAAAAATTCATTTTCATATTTTCACAATTGATTGGGATTAACGAAATATCGAATTTGGCCAAATTTGAAATAATATTTTTTAAATATTTTTTAACAATATTTTTATTTTATTATTATTTTATCATTTTTTCTAGAAACTCATAAATTGTTATTTCTATCTTTCTACCACACTACTAATCCAGGATTAAGTCCTGGGACAAGTTTTTGCTCACTTTTTGTGCAAGATTCAATGGCTCTCCAAGAAGGCTATAGCACCACTCGACCACCGCTTTTCTCTGGTGAAGACTTCGGCTACTGGAAAGGCCGAATGGAGTCGTACCTACAAACCGAGTTCGATGTCTGGATGATCACTAAGACCGGGCTTGAAATACCTACTGACGACGACGGCATACCACTACCGTACGAGAACTGGGACGCGAACCTTATCAAAAGGTAGAGGCAAACGCAAAAGCAACGTATACAATTCAGTGCGGCTTAACGAATAAGGAGCTGAATCGCGCCGGCATGTTCTCAAGCGCCAAGGAGCTATGGGAGAATCTGATTCAGTTACACGAAGGTATGTCAGACACAAGTAAGCATGATAAATTATTTGAATTACATGAGCAGACTGATACTACTCTGGCCGAGGAAGGTATTGCGTTGGTTGCAGGTACAAGCATAACACAGGAAGCTAGAAAGATGAAGGCAACATGGTCTGAGTCATCAGACGAATCTGAATCTGACGCAGAAGAGCAGACGAGTTTCCTTGCTCTACCAGTACTAGCATCCGTGGCTGAAACTGAGTCAGAGTTCGAATCCGAAACCGAGAACGAGTCAGATACCGAGTCCGAGCGAAGCCACGGATCCGTATCCGTTTCCGAAGGACCCAAACTCACTGTAAGTGCTCTAATTTCAAGTATTAGCTTAGATGATTCAGAAAATTTAATTCCTTACTTATTAAAGAAGTTGGCTAAATCCAACGTCCGGGTTAAGTCGCTCCAAAAGGAGGTAACAGCCCTTAAGGAAACGACTGACTTAAGTGCTTTAACTGAGCCAGTTCAAATTGGAAGTTCGACTCAAGTCCAACAACTTGAGGAAGAAAATTCCAATTTGAAAACTCAAATTAAAGAACTCAAGGACACGTTGGAACGGTTCACCTTGGGTTCCAAGAATTTGGATCTAATTCTTGGAAAACAGCGAGCCAGTTACAACAAATCCAGACTTGGATTTAAGACCAAAACAAAATATAAATCATATCTGTCTTTATTAAATAGAAATAATAGAAAGGTAGTCCAAGCATGGGTACCTAAGTCCAACTTGGTCAATCAAGTTGGACTTGGTCAATATTGGGTCCCCAAGGATCAAGTCTACTACCTCGATAGACCATATCGAGGCTATGATCCAGGGGGAGTTAAAAGAAAAACGATCTTAATGAAACAAAATTAAATTACAAATTCAAAATTCAAAATTTGAAATTCAAAATTAAATTTAAATTCAAAATTAAATTAAAAAATTGAAAATTAGATGGAGGATCCAAACTAGCTGGCACCTCCAACTGAACTACCCGATAGGATAACTGAACCTAATCTACCCGAAATGGGTAAAACAAGAGTAGATTACTCGGCAGAGTAATTAAGGTTAAATTAAAACGGACTAGGTTTAACTTGACCCACAGTACTGGTGAAGTTTTTGGATGATAGTACGTTAGGGAAGCTTGGGCATCGCATGTCTAGGAAGATATGACTTCGACCTGGTGCATTTGGCCAAGTGGAACTGACCGAAGCTACCCTTAAATGGATCCTAACTAGTTAGACCAAGGATTAGTATTAAGTTCAATGGGTAGGACTATTTGGGAAACCTCGAAGGCATGGTTACTTTAATGAGTACCTTGTGACTCACCATAGCCCAGAAGTTTATCAAAATAATGCTTACTTGTTGAACCCAAAGCTAAACCTGAATCTAACACAAAGTTAAACCAGACCCTTAAATTCAACCATAATTCATCTCACAACAATTATAGGGTTCCCTGATTGAAAATTTAGATCGAGTGAGATGACTAGTTAATTCAACTAAATTATTTCAAAAATCTTTTAAACTTAATTTCAAAATTATTTCAAAAATCTTTTAAACTTAATTTCAAAATTATTTCAAAAATCTTTTAAACTTAACTTCAAAATTATTTGAAAATTCTTTTAAACTTAATTTCTAAATTATTTCAAAAATCTTTTAAATTCATTTCAAAATTATTTTAAAAATCTTTAAAAGAATTCATTTCAAAATTATTTTAAAAATCTTTCAGAATTCATTTCAAAATTATTTTAAATCTTTCAAAATTCATTTCAAAAATCTTTTAAATTCATTTCAAAATTATTTTAAAAATCTTTAAAAGAATTCATTTCAAAATTATTTTAAAAATCTTTCAGAATTCATTTCAAAATTATTTTAAATCTTTCAAAATTCATTTCAAAATTATTTTAAAAATCTTTCAAAATTCTTTTGAAAATTCATTTAAAAATTATTTTAAATCTTTCAAAATTATTTTAAAATCCTTTCAAAACTTAATTTCAAAAATCATTTTAAAATCTTTTCAAAAATAAATTTCAAAAATTACTTTAAAAATCTTTTCAAAACTTAATTTCAAAATCTTTTCAAAATCATTTTAAAATTTCAAAACTAAATTTCAAAAATTACTTTAAAAATCCTCTCAAAACATAATTTCAAAAATCATCTTAAAATCTGTTAAAACTTCATTTCAAAATTATTTGAAATTCAAAACTTATGTTTTATATCAATTGCAAAGACAACTCCATCTCACACTCACTCATATGCTAAACATGCTTGTTAATCTAGAATGAGTGAGATGGAAAGATAGGAAAATATTTCTTTTACCTCTCATGCTTGGACTCCTGAACTCAAAAATTTATTAAGGCATTAATTAAGGGGGAGTGATTTTGAGTCGGTTTTAAAATTAGTTTTTTCTTTAAAATTTTTAACTTGCCCTCAAAATTAAAAACTAGTTTTACTTATCTTCAAAAATTCAGGTTATTTTTAACTTAACTTTAAAATTAAAATTATTTATGACCTGGTTGTTAAATTACAACTCTTCTAGAATGTTTTCAAAGCTAAGCCTTTACGTAAAACCTCTTTAAGCTAAGTACTTAATCAAGTCTTCTTTAACTAAGCTTACTTAGATTATACTCTAAACTTAGCTATTTGGCAAGAAGTTTTCTCAAGACAATCATTTTTAAGCTGAATATATAGCTAAGTATTTTCAAATTTAGCTAAGTGCTTTTTAAAGTTTTTTAAAGACAAAAAGGGAATTTAGCTAAGAGTCTCTCAAAGCAATTGTTTTCAAATGCTAAGTTTCGCTGAATATGCTAAGTATTTTCCAAAACATTCTCAAAATTTAAAGTATTTAAAGTGTTGTGATATCACAAAAATTTGCTGAGTCACTTGTTAAAGACAAAAATAACCTTATCTTAGCTAAAAGTATCTCTCAAACTAAAGGATACTCAATCTTTTAGTTAAAAATGTCTATACTTTAGGGCTCTGATATCTTATCAACACCAACTACATTGCTATTCAACTTGATTCATGCTTGGACTTAAGGACCAACTGAATAAATAACCTAAATTAAAATTTTAGCTACTCTCTCTCTTCAACTTAAAATTTAACAAGTTTTTTAATTAAGCTAAGTCACTTTTCACTTAAGCTACATTTTCAAAGTTCAATGTTAGCAAAAGGCTTAGCTAAGTGGTTCATAGAGCAACTTTCAAATTTTTTTTTCAAACTTAGCCAACCTTGAAACCTAACGTTATATATTATTGCTAAGATATTTTCTAGGTTACCTTTCAAAAAGAAAAGTAAAATTTTCAAAAAGAAAAATTGAAACTGGCTTATTTTTTGATAAAGGCAAAGGGGGAGAATAAGAAAATTCAAAAGTAAACTTTAAAAGTAAAAAGTAAAAATTTAAAAAGAAAACCCTGTATTAAGGGGGAGCTTCACAAAAGTTTAAGTGTTAGCTTAAGTTAGGCGTTGATTTGATTTTATATACTTAAGCTTGCTCACTTAAAACCTTTTTAAGTTTAAGTGTTAGCTTAAGTTAGGCGTTGATTTGATTTTATATACTTAAGCTTGCTCACTTAAAACCTTTTTATGCATTTGTTTTTACTTAACTTTGAATTTGGGTTGCCATAATCAAAAAGGGGGAGATTGTTGGTGCGGGAAGCATCTAACGATCGAACCTGAGTTTTGATAATGGCAAAGGACTCAAAGTTAAGGTGTGTTGTGATCTAACATGTTGAATGAGTATTTCAGGAAAAGTCCTAACTGCGGTTAGGCAGGTGAAAAACCCTAGGGGGTGGTAACCCTAGGTCCTAGGGGGTGGTAACCCTAGGTGGAGAAAAGTCCTAGCTGCGGTTAGGCAAAGGGAAAAACCCTAGGGGGTGGTAACCCTAGGTCATAGGGGGTGGTAACCCTATGCAAAAAGTCGTGGCAGGTCGATAGCTTCAGGCAAAAGTCCTAGGGGGTGGTAACCCTAGGTGGAAAGTCCTGGTGTCGCGAACCAGGTGAAAGACTGGACTAGCTGGGAAGCGGATGTCCAGCAGAAAGTCCAGAAGCGTCGAGTGCTGAGCAAAAGTCCAGTCGATCTGGAGGATCGCACTGGCAACAGGTAAATCTCCTGAGTGGAGTAGGTGAGGACGTGTTCCCCGTAGAGGGAACAATATGCGTCGGGTCGACCTAGGGTTTCCGGGGGGAAACCTGAAGTCAGACCCGGACAGTTCGAATGCTGTCAAAACTTTCATTATTATCATTCATTATGTTTCTTTGCTAACTTTGTTTTGCAGGGTATGTGTTTGGGACTAACACATTTTGCAGGAACAAAGGAGCAAGTTACAACTCGGATGAACAGTGTCCGAGGCGCCTCCATGGAGGTTGGAGGCGCCTCGGGTGCGAACTAGGAAAAGCCAGTGCAGAAGGTTGGAGGCGCCTTAGATGAAGTTCAAGGCGCCTTGGGTCGAAGGTTGAAGGCGCCTTGGGTAGGCTGAAGGCGCCTTGAACTGGATGAAGTTCGACCAAGTCTGTGCTGATCTCCGCGGGTGACTCGGCCTGTTTAAGGCGCCTTGAAGGGCTTCAAGACGCCTTGAACACCCTTTATAAGGGGTCTCGAGCAGTAGCACCAAAACAAACAAGTACCAAGTAATCTCTCGTCAACGTGCTACTCCAGAAAACATTCCGAAGTGTTGCTACAAGTGCCCGACGACCCGAAGCTTCAGATTTAGCATTTCTTGTTGTCGGTATAATACTTATAGCTTTTAATTGTACTCATAATTGTAATCTTTTAACAAGCTTATAGTTGTTGCCCACGGAAAGCGATCAAGGATCGCGGGCCTTCGAGTAGGAGTCGCCTTAGGCTCCGAACGAAGTAAAATCTCTCGTGTCTCTCTGTGTGTATTTGTTCTTTATTCCGCTGCGTGTTTTTAAACTCTGATAGTTCTTCGATTTAACCGAACGGTTTAACCACGAGTGCTATTCACCCCCCCTCTAGCACGTCTCGATCCAACAATTGGTATCAGAGCGGGGTCTAGGGGGCGGTAACCCTAGGTCCTAGGGGGTGGTAACCCTAGGCAAAAAGTCCAGTCGGTCTGGAGGACCGGACTGGCATCAGGTAAATCTCCTGAGTGGAGTAGGTGAGGACGCGTTCCCCGTAGAGGGAACAGTAGGCGTCGGGTCGACCTAGGGTTTCCGGTTGAAAATCCGAAGTCAGACTCGGACAGTCCGGAGACTATCAGCTCTTTTTCACTTATGAATTATCAGATTCTAACATTGTCTTGCAGGGTATGCAATTGCTCGGACTAACCTTGTTTTGCAGGAGAAGCGGCTCCTGGAAAAAGGAAGTTCGGGCGCCCGGGACCAACTTTTATCCCCTGCGCGACTTCGCGACGTGGAGCAACCTGGTTGGCTAGCCACGTCACACTCCAGGCGCCCGGAAAGGTCCTAGGCGCCCGGAACCTCATATAAAAGGAGGGTTGAGGTGCAGCTTTATGAACAACAATCTTCTAAGCATTCTCCGTGAGACAAGCTGCTAACGTCTCGACTCAGAAGTACTGCAACGACAATCTGGAGCTTCAGTTTTATTCCTTTTATTGTCGGTACAATATTCTGTTCTGCTTAAATTGTACTTAACGTGTAATAGCTTTTACGAATTATAGTTGTTGCCCACCGGAAGCGATCAAGGATCGCGGGCCTTCGAGTAGGAGTCGTCACAGGCTCCGAACGAAGTAAATCCTTCGTGTCCACTTCATTTACTTTTCCGCTACGTTATTTCTGAACAAGCTTTTACGATTTCGAAAAACGAAATAGCCACGAGCGCTATTCACCCTCCCCCCCTCTAGCGCTTTCGATCCATCACTTCATGCCTCTTCCACCTTTTATCCATTCACATATATCAAATAATTCTCCACATGAATGGAAATAGGGTATGTGATAGCATTCAACAGTTGAGTCAAGCATAGGATAGGTAGGTTTTACTTTTTGAATCTTTCCTTGTGAAGATTTGTTTGCTTATTGGCTGACAGTAGATGCGATGTCCTTGAACTATTCTACCATCTGTGTAAACATTGACATATCTCACCCAAGCCTCTCTCTAATACAACTCAGTTCTCATGAATGTGTTCGTTCTTGGCCATGAATACGTCTAGTTCTATGAGAAGTTTTAAGAATTATGCCTCCAATTCTCTTCGAAGTGGCTCAACTTCTTTCTCACATAGGTGATCCCTCGAGAGTAGCCATCTACTATTCTTGATCATTAAAAGTCCATCGGCTTACCCTGGTCCAATCACTATTTTATTGAGCTATCTCCCATAGTGTGTCTAGTTAGTGCAAATTAGTTGTCTCTTTGAACCTAGTTCTTGGAATCTCCAGTCAACATAGGTTGGGTGTCCTCTGCACCATGTAACTACCATGGAGTACTATCTCCCCCTTTTTAATGTGAGTAACCCAAGTTAAGTTAGGGTAAACCAAACAAAAATAATAATAAGGTAATGAATTTTATAAGTACAAAAAAACAATCTACCTCCCCTTAGATTTTACTAATTCTCTCCCTTTGATCACATTAAAATGGGGTAGTCCAAGAAAATAACTTGAAATAGAGTCTAAGGGTTAAAATACAGTAAAAAAAAACAAGAAGGTTTAAGTTTTAAAAATCTAGTTTTTCTAATTTATAAACAAAAAAAAATTTGAAAACAATTCTCTTAGATAGAGAAAATGAAAAAGTTCCATAGAAAAATAAATTTTACAAAAATAGTATTGCAAGATTTTTTTTAATTTGAAGAATGCAAATTTTGTAAAAATAATACAACAACAAAAATTCTATAGATGAGTAATGAAATTTTATTTCTCGAAAAAAAATTAATTAATTTCTAACAGAAATTATGCAAAAGAATTTATTTGAAAGCATTAGATAATTTTATAACAGTTAAATGCTTTAATAGTTAGTCAATTAAACATTCATTTCAGTAATTAACTTCCAGGCTGTAACGAGACACTAGACCTTCTTGGTTATTGGAACAACAATCACTTCTAGGCAAAGAAATTAAATATTTAATTTTATTTCTAAAAGTCCTAGGTCTAACTTTCAAAAAAAATAAAAAAAAACATGCACAAAAATATAATTTTAATTTAAACATGACTTTGAAACCCTAAACAGATTCCTTTTCCTACCAGATTAATCAAAAACTTTCTAGGAATATATTTTGTGATATTCTTCTAATTTGGCTCTTATGGTATCTAAATTGTCAATTCGGTCCATTATATTTTCTAACTTGTTGAATATGTGAGCATGCACGATTTTTCAAATATCCTATTTCTACTTTTAATTTTTAATTTTTATTTTTATTTTATCGAAATCTTCTAATCGACAAGATGTTGCTAGAATTCCTTTTAATTTATCATTTTCTTTTTATAATTTACAAGAATTTTTTGTTAGTATTTTTATAAATTAAAATAATTTGTCATGAGATAAAGACCATACCTGACTTACCTTGTCGATCCTATAATCTGAAGCTCCCCCTGAAGTTCTGCTTCCTTCTGATGTCGCTCCCCCTTCATCGATGCTCTCGATGCTAATTTTGGATGAGCTTGCTTCGTCTTCATCTTCTCGGTGACTTGCCACTAGCGCAAGTCCGACGAGGGCTTCGATCTCTAATTCGGACAACGTTTCATCCCACGTTGTCTTTAGATTTCGATGTTTTTCTAAACTCCTTGTTCTTGTCCTTGCTCTTCAATCTAGGGCAGTTATCTTTTACGTGCCCTTCTTCATTGCAGTAGTAGCATTTAACCTTTCTTCTCTTTCTTTTATCTTGCACTTGATTAAATTTATTATTTTTAAATAACTTTTTAAATTTCCTTACCATGAACATTGTTTCTTCATCATCGAGAGAAGCTTCAGATTCTGGTTCATCTATTTTTGCCTTTAAGGGCATGTTGTTCTTGGTCTCCTTCTTCAGATCTGCATATCTTGTTTTATGTACTTCAAATGTCGAAAATAATTCTTCTAAAGTACTTACCTCTAAATCCTTAAAGATATAATAAGTATCTACTAAGGATACCCATTCATAAGTCCTAGGAAAGGCGTTAAGTGTGTACCTTAGCGAATCTTGATTGTTTACATTTTCTCCTAGATTCATGAGTTTGGTGATGAGCTCCTTGATCCTTGAGTGAAGGTGTGCAACAGTTTCGCCTTCTTCTAATCGGAGGTTGCTTATCTGGTTTTGGAGCAAGTCTCGTTTTGTGAATTTAGCTTCGAACGTACCTTCGTGTAGCTCAAGGAACTTCTCCCAAAGCTCCTTTGCTGATTCGTAGGTGCCGATTCTGTTGACTTCTTGCGGAGGTAGTAGACTCAGTAGATGGAATTTGGCTCGTCCATTTGCTATGAAGTCTACTTGCTCCTTCTTTGTCTACTGATATTCTTCTTTGTCCTTTGAAGCTACAAAACCATACTTCAAGATTAATAATAAATAAAAGTCCATTTTGAAGAATACCCCCATTTTTCTTTCCAAAATGTGAATTTTCCCTTGAACTCAGGTGGGTAGATGCTCTATCCGACCATCTCTTATGCTTCGATCGACGGTTAGTTCTCTTGAAGCATCCTGACTCTGATACCACTTGTAGGTCCCTTGGCGACCGACTAGAGGGGGTGAATAGCCTGCATAATAATAAACGAACCTTTCTCAATCTTTACATCTTGATTAAACTAACACTTACATAAAAGAATTAATAAGCTAATTAAAGAAAAAAGAGTCACAAGAAGAGTTACTTGGTTTGTAATTAGGAGATTGCTAATCCAAGGAAGTTGAAAGCTCACTAAAATCTTCTCTGGGTGGAGAAGCCTCTTACAACAATCAAATCTCACAACTATACAGCTAAACTAAATTAGAATCGATTACAAGTGTTGTATTAAGCTTCTAGGATCAGTGATGTATTTATAACCCTGATCGGGGTGCCTAAAAGGGTTCCAGACACCTGGATATGGATAGAATGTTATCCTCGTTGCAGCGGATCGCGCTACATTGTGAGTTGATAAAAATTCTAGTTTGGGCACCCGGACCCAAAAGTCTTCTATTGACTTTTGGTCCGGGTCTTCCTCTCCGATTTCGCTCGCTTGGGTCCATGTCTTCCACTCTAGTTTCATTCGTTTGGGTGATTTTGGCCATCCAGAATAGGGCTCATCCAAACTCATCTTCCGGCCTTCTCGAGCAACCCTCTGCTCCGACTTCTCATCTGCCAGCGTACTCTTCCCCAGCACCTTGTCCCTCGGACATACCGAGCCCGTCGACTCTCTCCCATGTCGTTCTTCTCGCTAGTTGTGTCTTTCGTTCGACTTCTTGTGCTCCTAAGTTCCTACACACTTAGACACAAGGGGTATTTACAATCTCCCCCTTTTTGATGTAAGCAATCCAAGTTAAGTTAGGATAAACCAAATAAAAATAACAGTAAGGTAATAAATTTTACAAGTACAAAATATGCAAAAAAAAATCTACCTCCCCCTAGACTTCACTAATTCAACAAAGTCAAGTTAGGTCTTGTTGTGTTTTAACCCTTATGTCTAAGTGTGCAGGAACTTTGGAGCATAGAAAGTCGAGTGACAGATGCAGCTAGCGAGAAGGATGATACCGGAGAGAGTCGACGGGCACAGTGCGTCTGAGGGATGAGATGCTGCGGAAGAGTACGCTAGCGGATGAGAAGGAAGCACGTGACGTTTCCAAGGGACGAGAAGCTGGAGCGGAAGGTTGCTCGAGAATATTAGAAGATGAGTTCGGGTGAGCCCTATTCCAGATGGTCGAAATTACCCAAGCGAGCAGAACCGGAGTGGAAGACCCGAACCCAAGTGAGTGGAACCGGAGCAGAAGACCCGGACCAAAAAGTCAACAGAATGTTAACTTTTGGATCCATGATCCCGGACTAGAATTTTTATCAACTCGTAATGTGGCACAATCTATTGTGATGAGGATAAAATTCCATCCACGTCTAGGCACATAGAACCCTTCTAGGCACCCCGATCAGGGTTATAAATACAGCCCTTATCCTAAAAACTAAATACAACACTTGTAATCGATTCTAGTTCAATTTAGCTTTATAGTTGTAAGATTTGACTACTATAAGAGGTTTCTCCATCCATAGGAGATTTTAGTGAGCTTTCAACTTTCTTGGATTAGCAATCCCCTTATTGCAAACTAAGCAACTCTTCTTGTGCCTCTTCTTTCTTGAATTAGCTTATTAATTCTTTTATGCAAGTGTTAGTGTAATCAAGCTGTAAAGATCGAGAAAGGTTCATTTATTATTGTACAGGCTATTCACCCTCCCCCCTCCTAGTCAGTCGCCAAGGGACCTACACACTGATCACTGACAACAACATCAAACTCATTCCTCTTGATGAGCTTGCAACTAACTCTCTGTTTAACCCTTTGGTTAACGGATCTGCTAGGTTATCTTTTGACTTCACATAGTCAATAGTGATAACTCCCATTGAGAGTAGTTGTCTAATGGTTTTTCTGCGACGTATATGTCTAGACTTACCATTATATAGATGTCTCTGTGCCCGATCGATTGCTGATTGACTATCGCAATGTACACAAATTGTCGGTACAAGTTTGGTCATCTCGGAATATCTTCTAAGAATTGTCATAGTCATTCAACCTCTTCATTACAATTGTCAAGAACCACAAACTCAAATTCCATCATGGATCTGGTTATTACCGTTTGCTTAGAAGATTTCCAGAAAATGACTGCACCTCCCAGAGTAAATACATATCCACTAGTAAACTTAGAGTCTTTTATGTCAGATATCAAACTCGCATCATTGTATCCTTTGATCACAGTAAGATATCTCATATAGTGCAGTCTGTATTCACGAGTATACTTCAGTACTCTTGTTATCCCTTTCCATTGCTCAACACCTGAATTACTTATGTATCTACTCAATTTACTTACTGCGTAGGTCAAGTCTGGTAATATACAACTCATCAAGTATATCAGACTTCTAGTCACTTGAGAGTACTCTATCTGAGAGATACTTTCACCTTAATATTTTGATAGATGTTAACTCATATCTATTGGTATTCGTACTAACACGGTATCATCCTTGGTGAATTTCTCAAAAATCTTGTCCACGTAATGGGATTGACTAAGAACAAGTCCTTCTGTTGTTCTAAGAATTTTAATTCCTAGAATCACATCAGCTAGGCCCATGTCTTTTATGTCAAATTTTGAGTTCAACATATCCTTAGTGGATTTGATTATCTTATCATTACTCTTAATAATAAGTATATCATTTATATATAGACTCAAGATGATGTAGTCATTCTCTGTGGCTTAATGTAGACACATTTATTATACTTATTGATTTTGAATCTACATTCCTTTATGACATTATCAAATTTATCATGCCACTTCTTTGGTGCTTGTTTCAAGCTATATAATAACTTCACCAATCTACAAATCTTATTTTCCTGTCCCCGCATTGAAAACCCCTCTGGTTGCTCCATGTAGATTTTCTCTTCTAAATCTCCATTTAGAAAGGTTGTGCTTACATTCATCTAATGTATTTCAAGATTCCAGAGAGCGACGATAGCCAACAATACTCTAATGGAAGTTATTCTCGACATGGGAGAATACGTATCAAGGTAATCAAGGCCTTCTTATTGTCAGTATCCTTTGATTACCAATCTGGCCTTATACTTATCAATTATGCCATCTTACTTCATTTTCTTCTTGAAGATCCACTTGCACCCTAGTGGTTTACTTCCCGGAGGAAAATCCATAAGTTCTAAAGTGTGATTTTGTAAAATAGATTATATCTCAGATGTAGTTGTTTCTTTCAAATGAGATTTATCAGAAGAGCTTACTACTTCTGAGTCATTTTGGGGCTCACTTTCTAACATGAAAGTGATAAAATCTGATCCGTAGAATTTTTCTACCCGAGCTTTTTTACTTTGTCTAAGCTCAACCTCGATTGGTTACTCATCGTCATTTTCATCTTGTGTTTCATATGCCCATTTTGAGGAGCTAGCTTCCTCTCAAGTCTTATACAGAAACACATGCTCAAAAAATGAGGCATTTCTTGATTCTACTATTGAGTTCATGTGTATATGCAATATTTGTGACTCATACACAAAAGATCGATATGTACTATTGTTATATGCATATTCAATAAATACGCAATCAACAGTCTTTGGTCCTATCTTAATCCTTTTCGCATCATGCACCAAAATTTTAGCAAGACACCCCCACATTCATAAATATTTATAGGATAGTTGTTTTTCATACCACAACTCATAAGGGCTCATATATATTTTCTTACAGAGTACCTTATTTAAAAGGTAATTAGCTATTAACAGAGCTTCCCCCCACATGAACTCTGGCAGTCCAGAGCTTAATAGAAGAGCATTCTTCATCTCCTTTAAAGTTAGATTCTTACGCTCAGCAACTCTATTTTACTGAGTATAAGGAGCTGTTATTTCATGTCTGATTCCATGTTCAATACACAACTCAGCGAACAGTGATACATATTCACTACCTCGGTCACTTCGAACCACCTTAATCTTTTTATTAAGTTAATTTTCAATCTCATTTTTATAGAGATCAAATTTCTCTATAGCTTCATCCTTACTTTTGAGAAGATACATATAATAGTATTTTGTGTTATCATCTACAAAAGTGATGAAATATTTATTACCACCACATGTTGGCATATCTTTTAGGTCGCACACGTCAGTGTGGATTAGGTCAAGTGGTTTATTACTTCTTTTAATATGTTGAAAGGATTACCTTGTTATTTTCGCTTCAACACAAATCTCACACTTGTGTTTTGGGTCAAGGTGGAATGTAGATATGCTTTGCATGTTTATTAATCTACGCAATACATTGTAGTTAACATATCCTAGTCTACCATGCCACAAACACGAAGACTCAAGTATATAAGTGGAAAAACTTTTATTTTTATTTATCTTAGGCCTAATGGCTATTACATTGAGCTTGAATAGCCCATCAGATACATAACCCCTTCCTACAAACATTTCATTCTTGGATAATACAACTCTGTCCGACTCAAAAATAATGGGAAAGTCATGCTTACTTAATAGTGATCCAGACACTAAATTCTTCCGAATCTCCAAAATATACAACATATTATTCAGAGTAAGGTCCTTGCCCTAGGTCATCTTCAACACCACTTTTCCTTGGCTGATGATGTCCGAGGTTGTTGAGTTCTATATGAACAACTTGTCTCCATTGACTTCTTCAAAGTTGTGGAGTAACTCCTTATTGTTGGAGTAGCGGGGTCAGTAAGAGGGTGCAACGTCTGTAAAGAAAATAAAAACCTTTCTCTATTTTTCTAATTCAGATTAGTAGCACTATCACAAAAATAATAAACTCAAATGACCAACTAAGACAATTAAAAGAGGCTAACGGGTTTAACTTGGTTATAATCTAAATGGTTGTTAATCCAAGGTGGTTGCAAAGTTCCACTAGAAATATCTCCTTCGTGTAGGTGGAGAAGCCTCTTACAATCTTTGAAAAGCTCAGGAAAGACTAGGAAATTGATTACAGCAGTTGTTATCCTATTTCCTAGCTCTAGGGGCCTTTTTATAGCTCTTGGAAATCCTATCTATAGCTTGAGGGCGCCTCTAAGGTGGATGAAGGGTGCCTCTAGCAAGGTAGCAGCGGATAAAGCTTTATCCGCTGCCAATGACTACTTTGCCCAGGTCAAGGGCGCCTCCCTTGCTTATGGAGGGCGCCCTCCATGCTTATGGAGGGCGTCCTCCGCCTGAAGATGGCGGAGGCGCATGGGGCACCTTAGAGGCGCCTTCAACCTCTGTTGAGGGTGCCTCTAGCAAGTTTGCTCAGCTCCTTTTGCTCTCCTATTGCTCTGATTACCTGAGTGATTGTGGCCAACCAAAATAGGGTTCACCCAAATCTAATTTTCGGCCTTCTCCTTGAGCAAGCTTCCGCTCCGACTTCTCGTCCCTCGAACATCGTGTACATTCTTCTCGTCCACCAGTGTACTCTTCCACAGCCCTTTCGTCCCTCGGATGCACCGAGCCCGTCGGCTCCCTTCCCGTGCCATCTTTCTCGCTAGTTGCGTCTTCTGCTCGACTTCCTGTGCTCCTAAGCTCCTACACACTTAGACAAAAGGATCAAAATCAAACAGAACCTAACCTAATTTGGTTGATCACATCAAAATAATCACGTAGCCCAACAATCTCCCCCTTTTTGATGTGCATCAAACCAAGTTCAAGTTAGGATAATAACAAACAAGTAGTAATAAAAGAATTTGCAAATAAAACATTTTAAGTATAAAGTTTGCAATAAAAGAAATTACAACACTAAGTATGAAAAAAACTGATTTATCAAAATTTAGATTTATAAAATAGAGTTAGCAAAAATTCAAAATTTTGATAAAATCCTAACTCCCCCTACTCCCCCTAAACTTGTATCTATTCCTCCCCCTTTGATCACATTAAAAAGAGGGTTAAAAATTAGGAATTTCTGAAATTAAGTTTTAGGGGAAAAACTTGAGTTAATAGAACAAGTAAAAGAAATTTCAAACAATTACTAAGTTAGTGAAGATTTTCAAATAATTGAAAAAAAATTAAACATTATCTTAATTAATTTCACAAACTTATCAGTTTATTAATTAAATATTCAATTCAGTAATTGACTTCCAGGCTGTGACGAGGCACTAGGCTTTCTTAATTATTGGATCATCAACCACTTCTAGACAAAGCCTTTTAAAGAATTTAAATATTTAATTTTTCTGAAAGCCTTAAATTCTAAAAAAAATGCTTAATCTAAATAAGATTTTGGAACCCAATATAGGTTCCTTCATATTGGGTTAATTAAGAATTTGGGAGGTATATATCGTCTAGGAATTCTTCTAAGTTGTCCTCGGTGATGTCTAATATGCCAATTTAATCTACTATACTTTCCATACTTTGATTTTTGACAATTGTTCAATTTCAAGCATGCATGGTCATTCAAGCTTTTGATTTGAATTTTTAAATTATCATTTTATGATTTTAAATTATCTAACTATCTTTTTAAATCAATGTTCTCTTTTTCCAATTTTACTAAATCTTTTGAGAGTGCTTTAATGAAATGAAAAGAATACTCGGGTGAAAGAGCATGTACCTCACTTACCTTAAGTTCTGATGCTCTCCCTTCATCGCTGCTTTCTTCCGATGATCCTCCCCCTTCATCTATACTCATCTCTAAGCTGGTCTCATCTTCTTCTTGATGGATTGTCATTAGGGCTAGTCCGGCGTATGCTTTGATTTCATACTCAGAGGATGACAACTCATCCCACGTGGCTTTGAGATTATGTTTGGGTCGAGTTGTCTTCCTATTCTTTTCCTTGTCTTTATTTTTCAGTTTCGGGCAGTCATCTTTGATGTGTCCTTCTTCGTTGTAATTGTTGTTGGATCGAGAAGCGCTAGAGGGGGGTGAATAGCGCTCGTGGCTTTCACTCGTTTCGTAATCGAAAAACGTTCGAGTAAATCAGCGGAAATAAAAAGAGAACAACACACGAACACAAGCTATTTACTTGGTTTGGAGCCTTGAGCGACTCCTACTCTAAGGCCCACGCTCGTTGAGCGTTTACGTTGGGCAACAACTATAATCTTGTAAAATTCAATACAAGTATAGAATGAGTACACAAGAAATTTAAAGTAATACCGATAACTAAATTATAGAAAATGGAGCGCCGAGTTTTTGGGAACTTGTCGCAGCTTGACCGGATGCTTTTGTTAGCAGCACGTTGGAGATGGATCGCTTTAGAATTATTGTAATCAAGTGCTGCTTCGAGTCTTCTTTTATAACCTGCTGGAGGCGCCTCCAACACCATCCAAGGCGCCTCCAGGCCTCCGAGTCAGTCGCGTGGATCACTGTTGAACTCGTCGCACCTTATCAGCTTGAAGGCGCCTTCAAGCCACTCCAAGGCGCCTCCAAGCCTTGGTCCAAGGCGCCTTCAGTCCCCATGAAGTCGCCTCCAGCTCCTCTGGATAGCTAGATTCGACTTGCACCCGAGGCGCCTCCAAGCTCCATGGAGGCGCCTTGGACACTGTTCATCCGAGGCTTAAATTGTTCATTTTGTACCTGCAAGATATGTTAGTCCCAAAACAATACGGTACCCTACAAGACAAAGTTAGAACTGATATAAACATGATAAATTAAGAGTTTGACAGTCATTGGACTGTCCGGGTCTGACTTCGGATTTCCGACCGGAAACCCTAGGTCGACCCGACGCCTACTGTTCCCTTTACGGGGAACGCGTCCTCACCTACTCCCCTCAGGAGAGATTACCTAGTGCCAGTCCGGTCCTCCAGACGGACTGGACTTTCTGCCTAGGGTTACCACCCCCTAGGACATAGGGTTACCGCCCCCTAGGGTTTTTCTCCACCTAGGATTACCACCCCCTAGGACCTAGGGTTACCTCCCCCTAGGGTTTTCCTCCACCTAGGGTTACCACCCCCTAAAACCTAGGGTTACCACCCCTAGGGTTTTCCTCCACCTAGGGTTACCATCCCCTAGGACCTAGGGTTACCACCCCTTAGGATTTTCCACCTACCTAACCGCAGTTAGGACTTTCCTGCAAGCTCATTTGCACATATTAGATAACAAATAATCTTAACTTTGAATCCCTCTGCCATTATCAAAACAAAATTTCGATTGTCGAATACTTCCCGCACCAACAATCTCTCCCTTTTTGATTATGGCAACCAAAATTCAAAGTTAAGAAAAAGATGCAATAAAGAAAAGCATAAATTTAGCACAAGGGAAAAAAATAAGTTAGTCCAAGAGTTTTATAAATTTTGTAGAATGCTCCCCCTTAATAAAAGCTCTCCTTAAATTTATAAATTTTCAATCTTTCTTTAATTTCCTTTTGAATTTCTTCTACTCTCCCCCTTTGCCATATATTAAAAATAAATAAATAAGAGAGTAACAATGATCAATGGCCTTAGCTTATTTTGAGAAACTTAACTTTTCAAAAAATTATTTAGAAAAGGCTTTTAAAGCACTTAGCCTCTTTTTTTTGTTTGAATTAATATTCATTGTAAGACTTTTAGCTAAGTGAGATTGAAAACATAACTTTTTCGTTTAAAACTCTCTAAGATAAAATTATATTGACTTTGAAAAATAACTTAGCTAATTTTTTGATATCAAAACATTTAGTTAAATTTGAAAGCTTTTTGAAAATACTTAGTTTTGAAAGGTACTTAGCCAAAATTTGTGCAAACTTAGGTTAAATTTTGAAATATTGAAACAAATGATTTTTGAAAGGAAAGTTTCGAAAATAGTAGGCGAAGTTTTGCAATTGGAAAGGCTTTGTTGAAAAAATATTTCGTAAAAAAAAAATTTAAAGCCTTTAAAAACCCATTAATTTCGAATAGCCTTTTTAATTAGTTTAAAAGCTTTTAAAAAATTATGTTAACTTAATAAAAATTCAAAAAGTCCTTTGATATGACTTAGTTAATTTTGAAGATGGCTATAAAAGTTAAAGAGAAATTTTTAAGAATTTGAAAATACTTAAAGGCAATGGAGGAGCAATAAGATTAAGACCACCCTAATGTCCAAGCATGAACTGAGTTAAATAGATTGTAAATTATTCAATTTTCTTTTGCAAGGTATCATAGCCCTAAAGCGCAAGCTGAGTCAATTTGCAGTTTTAATATCCTTAACCAACTGTCTAACCATTAGCTACTGGCTGAATACCTAGAGGGCACCAGTTTTCACTTGGTTAGTCAAGTAAAGTTAGTAATCCAGTTAGTTTTGACTAGGGTTGGATCATGTAACTTGATTAATGTGAATTTAGTTTTTTAACGCCCAGACTCACTTTGATGCACAAAAATAAACATTCTGGAGTCCAGGTTGTACCCTATGCATCTCACACCGTTCTAAGTTTTGCAAACACAAACAAGTTATGCCTAATGTGCTTGTGAAAAGCTTTGGCTGAAACTAGGGGAACATGATTTCTAGGAGGAGGATCCTAGGCTAAGTCTAAATTTAAAATACTAATAAAACTAGGATTTTGAAAACATTATTTTTCCTAGAATTTCAAATATAATTTTAAGATTAAAAAAAATATTTTAAAATAGATGTAGGAAATTTGTTTGAAAATCAAGATCTATTCTACCGAACACATTTCTATTTGTGCAGAATTAAGCAAAAGAAGACTGGTAAGTAGCTGAATTTTACTAAGCACAAGTACGACTGGTAAGCACAATATAAGTAGAGTAGCTGAGTACAACTAGACTGGAAGATGAAGCTGTCTGTGTAATAACCCAAATTTCCTCATTACGAGTCCTAATAGTGCTTAAAAATATTTAAAAATGTTTTAGAAATATTCTAGAGATTTTTAGGAATTTTTAGAGTATTTTTATGTAATTTTCGGAGTTCGTTTGGTATTTTTTACCAAAAGAAACAAGTTGTAAAAAAAATAAAGAGGTTCGGCCGAGGTTCGAACTCGCGACCTCTGACCCGATCCGAGACTTAAGCGAAGCGTGATGACCAAGAACCCAGCAGGGCCGTGCTGATCAAATAAAAGGAGGAAATAATTTAAGCAGTAGTTAGATAACCGAAATATCTAGGTTTTATAAAGGGAGATAAGAGAGGAACTTAGGCTTTTAATTATCATGATCTAAACCTCTTCCTCATCCCTCTCTTGCGTGCGGCGGCTCCTCTCGGCCGGAAACGAAGCTGAGGTTAGAGTCTTGTCTCCGGCGGTCGGCCAAGGACCCAAATCCGAGAGTCTTCCACGCCATCACGATCCTCTCATCGAGGAGAATCTGTAAGCACGAAGAAGAAGCCGAAAACTTGCAAATCTCTGAAACCCTAGAAGCCTAATTCGGATTGTAAGTCCAAGAAACCAATGTAAGTGCTTCTCACCTGCAGTAGGAGTAATTTCAGACCTTTTTTCTTCTTGAATTCAAAGCATGTTGTAAAGATTGTTGATTTTGATGTTGCTACCGTGAATCTCAAAGAAAGGAAATAGATTCGTTGTTTAGCATGTGGTTTTTTTATTTTTTCAGGCTTTGAATTTAGTATTTCAGTTGTCTGAATTAGATTTGTTGTTTGTGACCTTGATGAGCATGTTCGGTTCATATGAAATCTAGCAATTTTCTGTTTTTTTGTTGTCGTGGCACAGAGCATGAAGATCAATTATGGTTTTAGGTTTACAGTAGCAATTATCCTTATTAGTTGCATTTTGGTCCCTTTTGGTTTCCTTGCCGTGGTACTGAACAGGGGGAAAGGTGTTGGTTTCGGTGGTCACTACAATGAAAGGTTAAGTAGCTTAATTGAATTTACAGTAGTCATCAATATAAGTTTAAGTAGCCATCAATACCAATTAAGTAGCCTAGTGGTCCTTGCTGTGTCTCTCCACTGTTAGTACAGATTTCGGTTGCCTTATATAAGTTTAAGCTGTGAACAAGTTTTCTATGGGTTCTGTTTTAAATTTCCAACAAGCTTAATTTGACTTGTGCATGAAGAGTTCATTGTGCAGTTCAGTTTTTAGTTTACTCCCTTTTAGTATGCAGCTAGATTTTCTTTTGTTCGTTTCCAATAACTAAGCACGAACAACCTTCTTTAGCCTTGCTGTACAGATTTCAGTTTGTGCTATGCAATTAATATGAACAGTTATTTTTTTTTAGCTTACTGCTTGATTTATGAAGCATTCTTTTATTAGAAGTATTAACAAGTATAAGTATTTTACTTGAGAAGGCTAGTACCCGACTTCCGAGGTTGTCATTAAACAAATCAAGGTGACCGTTTCTGAGGTCTCGGCCCTGGTAAGATCAAGGTCTTTACCCTCGTAGGCCTGGTGACTCGCTACCTCAGTTTCTATTAGGGAGCGTGCAATGGTACTAAGCCTGGGCCCAAAAGATTATTATTTTGAAGTATAAAGTATAAGTTTTAAACAAGTGAAATAAGTTTCACCTAAGTTTAAAGATCAGCAAGTTTAGTTTTCTGTTATGCTAGCATGTTGTTTAGATTTTCATACTGTTGTTAGATGAGCATGAGCAGCTTTACATGTTTAGCATTTCAGTATGTTTGATTCTTTTGCTATTAGATGAGCATGTGTAGTATTTCTTTTAAGCATTCAGTTTTTAGATTCCTTTCTATTCACATGCATATTCGAGTTTTGTGAGTTAGATAGCACTTACTAAGCATTTTGCTTATAGTTGCATTTCCTCTTACTGCAGATAAATGAAAGGAAAAGCTATAGTGAAGGAAGGCGACAAGGAGGTGCGGATGGATGTGTGATGTTTAGACTATGGAAGCCTTGGGATTTAGTTTAATAATTCATTAAGACTTTGTATTCAGAGTATTGAAACCATTCTTTCATGTTGTTAGATTTGGATTGGATATTTTATGTTTAGAACTCTTTCTTTTAATTGCTACGCACATTGGTTTATTATCTGAGTTGTATCATTGTTGCATGCTTGTGTAGATTTATATATATAGTTTCTAGCATGTTCAGATTGATGTATAGTTTTAGTTGTGAACGTATGCTTGAGTAGTATGTTTTCCACTATTACATATTGTATGCTTTGAGTTTTGAGAGTTTTAAGCATAGATAATTTCATGTGAGCAACATTAGTTAAGATAAGTTAATAGTCCAGTAGCGCTTCACCCTCATAGACTAGTAGGGAGGAGGGTGGGGTTGTTACAAGTTGGTATCAGAGCAGTCCCCATTCTCCAGCATCACACACACATCAGCATCAGCCTTGCCGTCTTCAAGTAAGAAAGTATTTTAAATTCTTTTATTAGTATGTCTTTCCTTATTATTTACAGTAAAGAGAAATCTTTAGAAATATTGTATGTGCAGATTTTTTTTGAGTTCTATGCATGATTGTGTGTTACTTTGTTAGTTTCACTTATAGATACATATGGAAAAATACTCTATCAGTATTTTGAGTTTAAGAAAAGTATAAGAAAGATAAAGAAAAGAAATAAAAAAAGGCCAAGGCCTTAAGTAGATCCCAGAGTCAAGACTTTAGGGATTTTGGCACACAAGGTGTTTGTTAAAATGTCAAGGCATTTCAAGAAGAAGTAATTAAGATATTTTACTTTGAAAGGCCAGAAATAGCACTTAATGTGAGTAGTGGAACTCACCGACCACAGACTGGTGAAGAGTTGGTCAGCAGGGCATTAGTCGCTGAACACTATCTGAACAGCATCAAGGCACAACAAACGTCGCTCAAGCCAGTCAAGATAGAGGACAAGACAGTGGGGAGGTTAGAAACCCCAGTCAAGTAATCAGAACTGGAAGGGCAAGAGTAATAAGCGGAAGCAGTGGCCAGGCAGTCAGAAGGGAGGTTCAGAGAGCAAGCAAGTCAAGTTCCCTCCCTGTCCCAAATGTGGAAGACTGCATCCAGGAGCCTGTCTTTTGGGTAAAACTGGGTGTTATTCGTGTGGTCAAGAAGGACACCTGGCTAAGGCATGTCCTAACAAGCTCAAAGCACCTCAGCAACAAGCAGCACAATACGGGAACAAGCCTCAGCTATATTACATGCCTGCAACTCTGGACGGACCTCAGCTCAGTCAAGGGAGATTTGAAGCCCCACCAGTTTCAGCCAGTGCTAGAGTATTCTCCCTCACTAAAGAGGAGGCTGCTAGTGCCTCTACAGTCGTAACAGGTCAAGTAGTTATTTTTCAGCATTTAGCTACTGCACTATTTAATACTGGGACGACCCATTCTTTTATATCAGTACTCTTTGCCAAAGAATTTCAGATGCCTACAGAAAGCATAAACTCTAAGTTTTTAATGACCCTACCTTCTAGGGAAATCATGGAGTCCAACCAGTGGTTTCGGGCTGTACCAGTCAGAATTTCAGACCGAGAGCTATATGTGGATCTAGTAGTCCTTGCGATGCAAGATTTCGATATCATTCTGGGTATGGATTTCCTTAGCAAGTACAGTGCTTCGGTGGACTGCCGCAGAAGGAAAGTGATTTTCAGCCCAAAAGGTGAACCACCCTTTGAGTTCACGGGAGTGCCGAAGAGGAAGACCCAGAAATTCCTCTCTTCCCTCACAGCTCACCAGATGTTAGCTAAAGGATGTATTGGTTTTCTTGCGTACATTGTGAATGCAGAAGAATAAGAAGGACCCAAGTAGGAAGATGTTCGGGTAGTCTATGAGTATCCAGAGGTATTTCCAGAAGAGCTACCTGGACTACCTCCCAACAGAGAAGTGGAGTTTGAAATTGAGTTGGTTCCTAGTACCAGTCCAATTTCAAAAGTTCCGTACCGAATGTCTCCAGCAGAGCTAAAAGAGCTACAAGAACAACTCCAGGAGCTGCTTGAAAAAGGCTTCATCCGCCCTAGTCATTCACCATGGGGAGCTCCAATGTTGTTCGTTAAGAAGAAAGATGGATCTATGCGGATGTGCATAGATTATAGAATGTTGAACAAAGTAACAATTAAGAACAAGTACCCTCTTCCCAGACTAGATGATCTATTTGATCAGTTAAAGGGGGCAACAATGTTCTCTAAGATAGATCTGCGCTCTGGGTACCATCATTTGAAAGTGAAAGAAAGTGATATAACCAGAACAGCTTTCAGGACCAGATATGGACACTACGAGTTTGTAGTCATGCCTTTTGGTGTGACTAATGCACCTGCGGTCTTCATGGACTTAATGAACAGTGTTCAGAGAATACCTTGACAAATTTATCATCGTGTTCATTGACGACATTCTGATCTATTCAAGAACCCCAAAGGAGCATGACATGCACTTGAGAATAGTACTGCAGACCCTTCAGCAAAAGCAGCTTTATGCTAAATTCTCGAAGTGCGAGTTCTAGTTGGAGAAGGTGGCGTTTCTAGGTCACATCATTTCTAAAGAAGGTATTCAGGTGGATCCAACCAAAATATAAGCGGTCAACAACTGAAGTAGACCCAAGAACGCCAGGGAGATCAGAAGCTTCCTTGGTTTAGCTGGGTACTACAGGAAATTCATGGAGGACTTTTCCAGGATAGCCTCTCCACTAACAACCCTAACTAGGAAGAACAAGAAGTTTGAATGGTTAGACAAATGTGAGCTAAGTTTCCAAGCATTGAAGAAGAGATTGACCAGTGCTCCTATTCTGACTGTTCCAGAGAGTGACAAGAGTTTTGACATATACAGTGATGCTTCCAAGATGGGCCTCGGAGCTGTTCTCATGCAAGAAGGGAAGGTTATAGCTTATGCCTCTAGAAAACTCAAGGACTATGAGAAGAACTACCCCACTCATTGTAACGACCCGCCTCCTACTAACTAGGCTGTGAGGCCGATCGCTATATTATGCTGTGCTAAATTACTATTGCGGAAATCTGGATTGATTAAAATTTTACTAGACTGATTACTGTAAAATCTGAACTTAATATTCTAGGTGTACCTAGGAGTTGTACACATGCTAGGGAAGATAATCTATGCCTCTCGGATGTCCTGCTAGCCGTAATCAGGCACTTCAATCGATCCATGAATCGATTGGGCGGTCGGATCGATCCAGTGATCGATCCAGCTTGATACTGGCACGGAGAAAGACTCTGGATCGGTCGGCTGACCGATCCATAAGCGATATTGTTTCTGTATGTGGCTGGATCGATCTACCGACCGATCAGGAGTACACTGATCGGTTGGCAGACCGATCCAGTGGCTCACTGATCGGTCGGCTGACCGATCAGTGAGCTTCGGTACTCACTGTTCGCATCTGGATCGGTTAGCTGACCGATCCAGTGGCAGACACTAACTCTCTGTTCGCGACTGGATCGGTCAGCTGACCGATCCAGTGGCACAACCCACTTTAGATCGATCTGGGTTTCTGATTTCAAATCAGAACCCCTGATTTCAGCACTAGTTCGTGCCAAAATCTCACACAACGATTATACAATGCATGGAAAACATTCTAATATCTACTAACTAGCATTCTAACATGACATAGTGCAAGGTTTATTAATTCATAGCATTTAAACCACTAGAAATGCATAAAAGTGTCTTAAGAAAAGAAACTAAGTTCTTAATTTGCTAAACTCCCTAAGGATCTTCATTCCAGGTTCCTGCCACACACACCATCTCTGCATTGACCTCCAGCTTCCTCTGCTAGTCCATCTTTCCTTTACCTTTATCTGCAGTATAAGGAAAAGAAAGTATCTATAAGCTTTCGCTTAGTAAGAAACCATCTACCTCACTAAAATATGCATACGATGAAATATGCTTTTAAAACATGTTGTTTGAAAGTGCACTGATTAGACTGAACATGGCATGTTATCATACATAGAAATCAAAACTAGTCATGGCATACTATCATCTAAACATGTGTAATAAAAGCTGAACATGAACACTAAAGCATGGCATACTAAGCTAACCATAACTATCTTGTGTAACAATAAAGAAAACTGAGCTGAACATGAATTAAACTAGTTTGGAACTGAATTCAAACTCAACTAACATAACTGATCTTTGTGAGTTTTGAAAAACTATAATATAATAGATTAAAATACATAATCATACTGCGAATGGGCCCGGCAACTGTACATGCTATGCGCGTATCCTCAACTAAACCCGGGGTTACAAATCCCGAATTTAGCAAGGTTTACTAGGTTATCTAAACCTAGGGACCGACTATGGGAACCCAGCCCAATGGATATCTAATCCTGTACAGTGACACTACTGAAAATAAAATACTGAATCATAGCTAGTTAATTTACCTTGCTTCTACTAGGTTATCTGAACCTAGAGGCGACTGTGGGTGCCCACCCATTGGACCGTAGTCCCATATATGCTGTGGCAAGGCTAACTAAACTATTTAAATGCTTCTATTGCATTTACTGAGCTATTAAAATGCCTAAGTTGCATTTTTCTGTGCTAAATAATTTAATCGAACACTTAGTATGCGCTAATTCGCATCCTTTGTGTCGATAGTCTACATATTACTAAACTAAGACATGGAATTCACACGGAAGCTACTTATACTGCAGGTGAGGGGTTTCTTACCTCCTGTTCGTAATTTCTTACGATTATAATCGCTAGGTTTCACGGAGGAGAGATCTCTTCAACGATCTTCTCGCGTCTATGCGTTCCTCTCGCGGAGGGGAGCGTCCTCGTGCCTTTGATGTTGCCGGGAGGTGCTCCTAGGGCCCTTGGCTTGGTGCGCCGAGAGAAGGAGGAAGAAAGGAGAGGGGCGGCGTGAGGCTAGGGTAAGGAGAAGAAGTTCACGGTGGAAACCAAAAATATCACCCTCACTTAATTATTTTCTATTTATATTAAGTGATAATTCCGGCCTAACTCCAACTTAAATAAAATTGATTCCCTTTCCTTTCAGCACGGCCCTGCTGGGTTCACTTGGTTACCATGGTTCACCATAAGTCGTAGGACCCATAGGTCTCGGGTTCAATTCCCGCTTAAGCTACTTTCGTTTTCTATTTGTTTTTGCTACTTCCGCTACTCTAAAAATTCCATAAAAATATTCTAAAATTCCAGAAAAATCATATAATATTTCTAAAATAGTTTTGAGAATTTTCGGGCGTTACAATCCCTCATACCTTATAAAAAGTTCATCCTCGAACTTAGAATAATTCTGGGTACTTCTGTCTCATGCTGGCTTCTGTCTCCCATGTTGCCTCTTCTGCTGTGTGACTGTGCCAAATGACTTTGACTAATAGTACTTCCTTGTTCCGCAATTTCTTAACTGCTCGGTTTATTATCTGAATAGGTCGACTGTCATAGCTGAGGTCTTCGCGAATCTGTACCGACTGGGGCTCAATCACCTGGGTGGCATCTGGGATATGCTTCTTCAGCATAGAGACATGAAATACATTGTGGACAGCTGACATTTCCTGGAGTAGCTCTAGCTCATATGCTACCTTGCCCACTCTTCTGCTGATAAGGTATGGTCCCACATATCTGGGACTTAGCTTGCCCTTCTTCCCAAAACGCATCACTCCCTTCATGGGAGCTACTCTGAGGAACACTGAATCCCCAACTGAAAACTCTAAAGGTCTGCGCCATGTATCAACATAGCTTTTCTGGCGGCTCTGAGCTGTCTCTATCCTCTGGCGGATCTGCTGTATAGCTGCTGTGGTATCTGGCACTAGATCTGTCTGAAGTTCTAGTTCTTTCTGTTCACCACTCTCATACCAGCAGATTGGAGATCTACACCTCCGCCCATAGAGAGCCTCGTAAGGTGTCATACCGATAGTGGCCTGATAGCTGTTGTTGTATGCAAATTCTGCTAGACTCAGATATTTGCACCAACTTCCTTTGAAATCTAGGGCACATGCTCGGAGCATATCTTCGAGTACCTGATTTACTCGCTCCGTCTGTCCATCTATCTGAGGATGGAAAGCTGTGCTGAACTTTAGTTTCGTGCCCAAAGCTGACTGTACACACTCCCAGAAGTGTGACGTGAACCTACTGTCTCTGTCTGAAATAATGGTTCATGGGACTCCATGTAATCTAACGATCTCCTTGAGATACAACTGAGCTAGCTGTTCCATGGAGTAGGATATCCTGATAGCTAAGAAGTGGGCTGATTTAGTCAATCTGTCGACTATTACCCAGATGGTATCAAAACCATTCGTGGTTCTGGGTAGTCCCACTATGAAATCCATAGAGATGTGCTCCCACTTCCATTCTGGTATCTGAATAGGCTGCAAAACTCCTCCTGGTCTCTGATGTTCTGCCTTAACCCTCTGACAGGTTAGGCAGGTGCTGACATATCGAGCGATGTCTCTCTTCATCCCGGGCCACCAAAAACGTTTCTTCAAGTCCTGATACATTTTGGTGGAGCCAGGATGCATCGTGTAGGGAGTCTTGTGAGCCTCATCTAAAATCCTCCTTCTAAGTTCCTCCTGATCTGGAACACATAATTTGTCGCCAAAGTACAACACCCCGCTAGCGGACACTTATTCTCCACTTTCTTTCTTCTAATTTTGCTTGATTTTCAATTTCGGGTATCATCCTTGAGATGTCATGTCACCAAGGTAGACTCTAATGTCATAGTAGAGAGCTGTCCGACTATGAGTTCGAGACCCAAATCTGTGATCTCTTCGTAGGGGTGGTGACATGGTCGTTAGAGATAATAGGGCAGGACTTCCCGCTAAGGCATCCGCTACCCTATTTACTTTTCCGGTGGTAGAGGATATCTATATCGTAATCTTTGACCGCTTCTAGCCATCTCACTGGCCGTATATTCGATCCTTCGAGTGAAGAAATACTTGACTGATGATCCAGATACACTCGACCGAGCTCCATACAAGTAATGTCTCTAAATCTTGAGAGCGAACACCACTGCTGCAAGCTCAAGGTCATGAGTAGGGTAATTCTTCTCATATTCCTTGAGTTGTCTGGAGGCATAGGCTATCACCTTGCCATTTTGCATCAGTACTGCTCCTAGTCCTAATTTAGAGGCATCACTATATACATCAAAGCTGTCTGTATTTTCTGGTAGAGTCAGAATAGGTGCACTGGTCAATCTCCTCTTCAGCTCACTGAAATTGTTCTCACAGTCCTCTGTCCACTGAAATTTTCTGTTCTTTCTAGTAAGAGCTGTCAGTGGGGAGGCTATCCTGGAGAAATCCTCTACAAACTTCCTGTAATAACCTGCTAGTCCCAAAAAGCTTCTGATCTCACTAGCGTTCTTGGGTCTTTTCCAATTACTCACAGCTTCTATTTTACTAGGGTCTACCATGATACCATCCTTTGAGATGATGTGACCCAGGAAGGACACCTGATCTAACCAAAATTCACATTTCGTGAACTTGGCATACAGCTGGTTCTGCTGAAGGGTCTGCAATACTGTTTTCAGGTGCTCTGCGTGTTCTTCCTGAGTTCTGGAATAGATAAGGATGTCATCGATGAACACGATAACGAACCTATCTAAATATTCTCTGAATACCCTGTTCATAAGGTCCATGAAAGTAGCTGGAGCATTTGTCACGCCAAAGGGCATGACTACGAACTCATAATGTCCGTATCTGGTCCTGAATGCTGTTTTGGGTATATCCCCTTCTTTAACCTTCACCTGATGATAACCTGATCGGAGGTCTATCTTAGAGAACACTGCTGCTCCCTTTAGCTGATCGAACAGGTCATCAATTCTGGGAAGAGGATACCTGTTCTTGATGGTGACTTGATTCAGTGCTCTGTAGTCTATGCACAAACGCATGCTCCCGTCCTTCTTCTTCACGAACAGTACATGTGCTCCCCATGGTGAGTGACTAGGACGGATGAAGCCCTTGTCAAGCAGCTCCTGTAGTTGCTCATGAAGTTCCTTCAGTTCTGCTGGAGCCATGCGGTAAGGTGCTTTGGAGATAGGATTTGTACCGGGAATGAGCTCTATCTCAAATTCGATCTCCCTGTCTGGTGCTAGGCCTGGTAACTCTTCAGGGAAGACTGCTGGGTAGTCACATATAACTCGGACCTCTGCTAGCTGTTGGTCCTTGTCCTGACTGGTACTGACTACGTGTGCTAAGAACCCCGTACATCCTGAATCCATCAACCTCTGTGCCTTCATAGCTGAGAGAAACTTCTTGGCCTTTCTCCTCGGTTCTCCGACGAATTCGAACTGCGCTTCTGCTTCAGGTTGGAATATAACTTTCTGTTTACGACACTCTATAGAAGCGCCGTATCTGCTCAGGAAGTCCATTCCGAATATGACATCGTAGTCAGTCATATTTAGCACTATCAGATCACAAAAGAGTTCTCTGTCTGCTATAATGACTGGCACTGCTCTGAGCCAGTGCGTAGATGCCATAATTTCTCCTGAAGGTAAGGTTGTCAGGAATTGACTACTGAGTACCTCTGGAGGTCTTGCTAACCTCTCAGCAAATGCCCTGGATATGTATGAATGGGTTGCCCCAGTATCGAATAAGACAGTTGTACTTTGCTGTAAAATACTAATCTGACCTGTAACAACTGTCGAGGCATTTGCTGCGTCCTCTCTGGTGAGTGAGTAGATCCTCGCATTGGTCGTAACTGGAGGGGCTTCTAATCTGCCCTGGCTGATATGTGGACCATCTAAAGCGGCCTGCATCTGATGTAACTGAGCTGGCTGGCCTCCATACTGAATCGGCTGTGGCTGAGGAAGACTGGTCTTGTTTGGACACTGCTTGGCCATATGCCCTTCCTGTCCGCATTCAAAGCATCCTCGTGTGCCCTTACGACAAACTCCAGGATGGAATTTCCCACAAGTAGCACACTTTGGATAACTGGGCTGCTTGCTGGCTGGCCCTCCTTTTGGGTAACTCCCTGGTTTGCGCTTGTTGCTGGAGTTCCCTTTCCAGTTAGAGCCATGGGAGCTGTGGCCCTGCTGTTTCTGAGTGCCTGAGCCTCCTTGACCTTTAGCTTCTGAGAGGACTTGCTTCT
The DNA here is from genome assembly GCF_018446385.1 of Zingiber officinale. Lineage (NCBI taxonomy): Eukaryota > Viridiplantae > Streptophyta > Magnoliopsida > Zingiberales > Zingiberaceae > Zingiber > Zingiber officinale. The sequence goes on along the minus strand of NC_055992.1, from coordinate 151,283,696 downwards.
GCTGCTTGATGCTATTCTGGTAATGCTCAGTGATTAGAGCACTGCTCACTAATTCTTCTGTGGTTTGTGGCCTATGAACGCCACCAGCCATGTTCATTGCTATTTCCGGCCTCAGCATCTTGAGTATCAACCGGATTCATTCCCTTTCTGTGCTGACTAGTTCAGGGCATAGACGAGTCAATCTGTTAAATTTCTTGACGGCTTCCTCAACTGATAGGTTGCCCTGACGAAACTCAGTGAACTCGTCGTAGTGACGGTTGGTGACCCGCATGTGAAAGAACTCCTCAAAGAATTCCTTCTCAAAGTCAGCCCATGTCATCTGATTCACTGGGCGCTTCGCTCTGATTCTCTCTCATCACATACGTGCATCTCCTGTTAGACAGAAGGAGGCGCACTTCACCTTCTCATGTTCTGGCCAGTCCAGAAGCTCCATCGTACTTTCCAGTGTTTTGAACCATGCCTGAGCATCCCAAGGTTCATTGCTGCCTGAGAAATTCTCTGGCTTGACTCTCTGCCATTGGATCAGATAGGCTTCTCTCTGCGTTCCTGCTGCTGGGGCTACTGGTGCCGTAGGCTAGACTGGTGGAACCTCTAAGACCACTAGTGTCACTAAGTTAGGCTCCGGGGTGACAGTGCGAGTGTTCTGCTGACTAGCCTTTAAGGTGGCTATTTCCTGTTGTTGTTCAGCTAGCTGCTGCTGTAACTGAGCCACTAGTGTTGTAAGGTCTAGGGGAGGCACTGAACTGCCTGCCTCATGCTGGGGCTCAGTGGCTGGTGCCCTTTTAGCTGGGCGTCCTCGTGCCATTTCTAAAGACATGCAGGACATACATGACTAACACAAGCATAATAGAGAAACTATTGTTATCATGTTAACTACTATCATAAACGAGCATGCTTTAGTTATCTATAACAGAAAAGCAATAAACATACAAAGTGAGAGGTATTCTTACTTGGAAGTTGCAGGTACAAGACTGATGTGTGTGTAAGAAGTATGGAACACTGCTCTGATACCACTCTGTAACGACCCGCCTCCTACTGACTAGGCTGTGAGGCCGATCGCTACATTATGCTGTGCTAAATTACTATTGCGGAAATCTGGATTGATTAAAATTTTACTAAACTGATTACTGTAAAATCTGAACTTAATATTCTAGGTGTACCTAGGAGTTGTACACATGCTAGGGAAGATAATCTATGCCTCTCGGATGTCCTGCTAGCCGTAATCAGACACTTCAATCGATCCATAAATTGATTGGGCGGTCAGATCGATCCAGTGATCGATCCAGCTTGATACTGGCACGAAGAAAGACTCTGGATCGGTCGGCTGACCGATCCATAAGCGATATTATTTCTGTATGCGGCTGGATCGGTCTACCGACCGATCCAGGAGTACACTGATCGGTCGGCAGACTGATCCAGTGGCTCACTGATCGGTCGGCTGACCGATCAGTGAGCTTCGGTACTCACTGTTCGCATCTGGATCGGTCAGCTGACCGATCCAGTGGCAGACGCTAACTCTCTGTTCGCGACTGGATCGGTCAGCTGACTGATCCAGTGGCACAACCCACTTCAGATCGATCTGGGTTTCTGATTTCAAATCAGAACCCCTGATTTCAGCACTAGTTCGTGCCAAAATCTCACACAACGATTATACAATGAATGGAAAACATTCTAATATCTACTAACTAGTATTCTAACATGACATAGTGCAAGGTTTATTAATTCATAGCATTTAAACCACTAGAAATGCATAAAAGTGTCTTAAGAAAAGAAACTAAGTTCTTAATTTGCTAAACTCCCTAAGGATCTTCATTCCAGGTTCCTGCCACACACACCATCTCTGCATTGACCTCCAGCTTCCTCTGCTAGTCCATCTTTCCTTTACCTTTATCTGCAGTATAAGGAAAAGAAAGTATCTATAAGCTTTCGCTTAGTAAGAAACCATCTACCTCACTAAAACATGCATACGATGAAATATGCTTTTAAAACATGTTGTTTGAAAGTGCACTGATTAGACTGAACATGACATGTTATCATACATAGAAATCAAAACTAGTCATGGCATACTATCATCTAAACATGTGTAATAAAAGCTTAACATGAACACTAAAGCATGGCATACTAAGCTAACCATAACTATCTTGTGTAACAATAAAGAAAACTGAGCTGAACATGAATTAAACTAGTCTGGAACTGAATTCAAACTCAACTAACATAACTGATCTTTGTGAGTTTTGAAAAACTATAATATAATAGATTAAAATACATAATCATACTGCTAATGGGCTCGGCAACTGTACATGCTATGCGCGCATCCTCAACTAAACCCGGGGTTGCAAATCCCGAATTTAGCAAGGTTTACTAGGTTATCTAAACCTAGGGACCGACTATGGGAACCCAGCCCAATGGATATCTAATCCTGTACAGTGCCACTACTGAAAATAAAATACTGAATCATAGCTAGTTAATTTACCTTGCTTCTACTAGGTTATCTGAACCTAGAGGCGACTGTGGGTGCCCACCCATTGGATCGTAGTCCCATATATGTTGTGGCAAGGCTAACTATACTATTTAAATGCTTCTATTGCATTTACTGAGCTATTAAAATGCCTAAGTTGCATTTTTCTGTGCTAAATAATTTAATCGAACACTTAGTATGCGCTAATTCGCATCCTTTGTGTCGATAGTCTACATATTATTAAACTAAGACATGGAATTCACACGGAAGCTACTTATACTGCAGGTGAGGGGTTTCTTACCTCCTGTTCATAATTTCTTACGATTATAATCGCTAGGTTTCACGGAGGAGAGATCTCTTCAACGATCTTCTCGCGTCTATGTGTTCCTCTCGCGGAGGGGAGCGTCCTCGTGCCTTTGATGTTGTCGGGAGGTGCTCCTAGGGCCCTTGGCTTGGTGCGCCGAGAGAAGGAGGAGGAAAGGAGAGGGGCGGCGTGAGGCTAGGGTAAGGAGAAGAAGTTCACAGTGGAAACCAAAAATATCACCCTCACTTAATTATTTTCTATTTATATTAAGTGATAATTCCGGCCTAACTCCAACTTAAATAAAATTGATTCCCTTTCCTTTCAGCACGGCCTTGCTGGGTTCACTTGGTTACCATGGTTCACCATAAGTTGTAGGACTCATAGGTCTCGGGTTCAATTCCCGCTTAAGCTACTTTCATTTTCTATTTGTTTTTGCTACTTCCGCTACTCTAAAAATTCCATAAAAATATTCTAAAATTCCAGAAAAATCATAGAATATTTCTAAAATAGTTTTGAGAATTTTCGGGCGTTACACTCATGATCTCGAGCTGGCAGCTGTGGTTTTTGCACTAAAACTCTGGTGACATTATTTGTATGGAGTCCAGTGCAAAATCTTCACCGACCATCAGAGCTTGAAGTATTTCTTTACTCAGAAAGACTTAAACATGAGATAGCGCAGGTGGCTACAGTTGGTTAAAGATTATGACTGTGAAATCCTCTACCACCCAGGTAAAGCTAACAAAGTGGCGGATGCACTAAGTCGAAAGTCCAGTGCAACTCTGATGCACTTGTCATCATTAGCACTGCCACTGCAGAAGGAATTGTTAGATTTTGGAGTCGAAATTGTTTATGGGCAACTCTCTGCATTAACCTTAGAGTCAACCTTGCTTAAGGATATACAGAGAAAGCAAAGTGAAGATCCAGATATCCAGAAGATCAAGCAAGGGATATAAAAATAAGAAAATTCAGAGTTTCGAGTATCAGACAGTGGAATCCTTTATCAGGGGAGCCGCCTTTGTATTCCCAATGATGAGGAATTGAGAAGGAAGATTTTAGAAGAAGCTCATAGTACACCATACTCCATGCATCCTGGTTCCACCAAGATGTATCAAGATTTGAAACAAAGATTCTGGTAGTCTGGACTCAAAAGAGATGTTGCAAAATATGTCAGTACCTACCTAACATGCCAGAGAGTTAAAGCAGAACACCAGAGACCAGGAGGAGTTTTACAGCCTCTCCCAATACCAGAGTAGAAGTGGGAAGAAATATCCATGGACTTTATAACAGGTCTTCCAAGAACTACTAATGGATATGATGTGATATGGGTGATAGTGGACAGATTGACCAAGTCTGGCCATTTTCTAGCCATCAAGGTGTCCCACTCAATAGAGTAATTGGCACAGCTATATGTTAAGGAAGTGATCAGACTTCATGGAGTCCCGAAGTCGATTGTTTCCGATAGGGATGGGCGCTTCACCTCTCATTTTTGGGAGTGTGTTCAGAATGCACTAGGCACCAAACTCAAGTTCAGCACAGCCTTCCATCCCCAGACGGATGGACAGAAAGAATAAGTAAATCAGATTTTAGAAAACATGCTCAGGGCTTGTGCATTAGATTTTAAAGGTAGTTGGTGCAAGTATCTGTACTTAGCTAAATCCGCCTACAACAATAGCTACCGGGCCACTATCAAGATGGCACCTTACGAGGCACTGTATGGCCGGAAGTGTAGATCACCTATATGCTGGTTGGAGGCTGGAGAAAGAAAAGAGATGGAATCAGAATTGGGCAGGCAGACTGAGATGATAGAAGAAACCACATAGGCTATCCAGAAGATCAGACAGAGGATTGAGGCTGCCCAGAGCAGACAGAAAAGTTATGCTGACACTCGTCGTAGGCCACTTGAATTCCAAGTAGGGGATTCAGTCTTTCTCAAAATTGCTCCTATAAAGGGAGTGATGAGATTTGGCAAAAAGGGCAAGTTAAGTCCCCGCTACGTAGGGCCACACCTGATCACAGAAAGGATTGGGAAGGTAGCTTACAAGCTGGACTTACTATTGGAGCAATCTGGGTACCCTAGGTTTTGATGTTTGGGCAAAGGTTTAAGTTAGGTTTATTGTTGTATTTGATATGCATTGTGAGTGTGTAGGATACAGGTACAACAAGGAAAGTCCAAGGGTGAGTCTTGGCGGTGTAAGTCCAAGCATGTAGTCTTGGCAACGTAAGTCCAAGTGTGATCTTGGCAAAGGAGGAAGTCCAAGGATGAGTCTTGGCGGTGTAAGTCCAAGCATGTAGTCTTGGCAACGTAAGTCCAAGTGTGACTTGGCAATGGATGAAGTCCCGGAGGCGCGACCTCTTGGCAAAGGAAGACCCGACAACAATGACAAGGCCGATGGAAGCTCCAGAAGGCAAGACGTGAAGGATGGGGAGGCATCCGAGGGACGCAAGGCTGATGGAGGAGGCTAGAAGGCTAGGTCTAGGTTGGTCAGGCGAGAACGAGTGCTGAGTGAATGTACTCGGGGTAAAATCCCAAAATTAGGGGTTTACTATAGTGTTATTGTAACAGTACAGTAGCGTTACTATAACAGTCGACTGGTGGTTTCATCAATCGACCGGTAGCTGATCGGTAGCTTGGAGAGTTGGTATCGAGCCGTTGGGCTGCAACGGTCGGATTTCCACGAAGGGCAGTCGACTGCATGTTTTGGCAGTCGACTGGTAGGCGGAGTTTTCTAACCCGTGGCCTATATAACCAAGCATTGGAAGCTTGGTTGAAGTTGACGAAATTAGTGGTGGTTAACCCTAATTAGAGTCTCCAAGTGCCCAAGTGATCTAGCGTGCTTGTACGAGGTTGTGGCGAGGTTTCTCCACCCACAAGGAGCTACGCGAGCTAGCCGGAAGTTCTCCGGGGAATCATCCACCGACGGATCGGGATCGTCCACCTTACGGACAACCGTGGAGTAGGAGCTTTATCTCCGAACCACGTTAAATCAACGTGTTAGGTTTGCTTTCTATTGTTAGTGTTTATCTTGTATTTCCACTGTGTACACTAATCATTGTAGGAAGCGACAATTTGGGTGAGACGCTATTCACCCCCCTCTAGCGGACGTCAAGGTCCTAACACTTACCACAAGACATGTCAGCAATACATAATGTATTTCATGTCTCCATGCTAAAGAAGTGTCTTCATGACCCTAATCAAGTGATTTAACCTCAGTTAGTACAGATCTAGGAGGATCTTAGCTATGAGAGCAGGCATACACAGATAGTGGACAGAGAAGTTAAGAGACTAAGGAACAAAGAGGTACCACTAGTGAAGGTCATCTGGCAGAACTAGAAGCACGAGGAAGCTACTTGGGAGCGTGAGGACAGTATGAGACAGAAATATCCAGAATTATTTTAAGTTCGAAGACAAACTTTTTATAAGGTATGGGGAATTGTAACAACCCAAATTTCATCATTACGAGTCCTAATAGTGCTTAAAAATATTTAGAAATGCTTTAGAAATATTATAGAGATTTTTAGGAATTTTTAGAGTATTTTTATGTAATTTTCGGAGTTCGTTTGGTATTTTTACCAAAAGAAACAAGTTGTAAAAAAATAAAGAGGTTTGGCTGAGGTTCGAAACCGCGACCTCCGACCCGATCCGAGACTTAAGCGAAGCGTGATGACCAAGAACCCAGCAGGGCCGTGCTGATCAAATAAAAGGCGGAAATAATTTAAGCAATAGTGAGATAACCGAAATATCTAGGTTTTATAAAGGGAGATAAGAGAGGAACTTAGGCTTTTAATTATCATGACCTAAACCTCTTCCTCATCCCTCTCTTGCGTGCGGCGGCTCCTCTCGGGCGGAAATGAAGTTGAGGTTAGAGTCTTGTCTCCGGCGGCCGGCCAAGGACCCAAATCTGAGAGTCTTCCACTCCATCACGATCCTCTCGTCGAGGAGAATCTGTAGGCACGAAGAAGAAGCTGAAAACTTGCAAATCTCTGAAACCCTAGAAGCCTAATTCGGATTGTAAGTCCAAGAAACCAATGTAAGTGCTTCTCACCTGCAGTAGGAGTAGTTTCGGACCTTTGTTCTTCTTGAATTCAAAGCATGTTGTAAAGATTGTTGATTTTGATGTTGTTGTCGTGAATCTCAAAGAAAGGAAATAGATTCGTTGTTTAGCATGTGGTTTTTTGTTTCTTCAGGCTTTAAATTTAGTATTTCAGTTGTCTGAATTAGATTTGCTGTTTGTGACCTTGATGAGCATGTTCGGTTCATATGAAATCTAGCAATTTTCTATTTTTTTGTTGTCGTGGCACAGAGCATGAAGATCAATTATGGTTTTAGGTTTACAGTAGCAATTATCCTTACTAGTTGCATTTTGGTCCCTTTTGGTTTCCTTGTCATGGTACTAAACAGGGGGAAAGGTGTTGGTTTCGGTGGTCACTGCAATGAAAGGTTAAGTAGCTTAATTGAATTTACAGTAGTCATCAATATAAGTTTAAGTAGCCATCAATACAGTAGACATCAATACCAATTAAGTAGCCTAGTGGTCCTTGCCGTGTCTCTCCACTGATAGTACATATTTCGGTTGCCTTATATAAGTTTAAGCTGTGAACAAGTTTTCTATGGGTTCTGTTTTAAATTTCCATCAAGCTTAATTTGACTTGTGCATGAAGAGTTCATTGTGTAATTCGGTTTTTAGTTTACTCCCTTTTAGTATGCAGCTAGATTTTCTTTTGTTCGTTTCCAGTAACTAAGCACGAACAACCTTCTTTAGCCTTGCTGTACAGATTTCGGTTTGTGTTATGCAATTAATATGAACAGTTATTTTTTTTTAGCTTACTACTTGATTTATGAAGCATTCTTTTATTAGAAGTATTAACGAGTATAAGTATTTTACTTGAGAAGGCTAGTACCCAACTTCCGAGGTTGTCGTTAAACAAATCCAGGTGACCGTTTCTGAGGTCTCGACCCTAGTAAGATCAAGGTCTTTACGCTCGTAGGACTGGTGGCTCGCTACCTCAGTTTCTATTAGGGAGCGCGCAATGGTACTAAGTCTGGGCCCAAAAGATTATTATTTTGAAGTATAAAGTATAAGTTTTGAACAAGTGAAATAAGTTTCACCTAAGTTTAAAGATCAGCAGTTTAGTTTTCTGTTATGCTAGCATGTTGTTTAGATTTTCATACTGTTGTTAGATGAGCATGAGCAGCTTTACATGTTTAGCATTTCAGTATGTTTGATTCTTTTGCTATTAGATGAGCATGTGTAATATTTCTTTTAAGCATTCAGTTTTTAGATTCCTTTCTATTCACATGCATATTCGAGTTTTGTGAGTTAGATAGCGCTTACTAAGCATTTTGCTTATAGTTGCATTTCCTCTTACTGCAGATAAATGAAAGGAAAAGCTATAGCGAAGGAAGGCGACAAGGAGGTGCGGATGGATGTGTGATGTTTGGACTATGGAAGTCTTGGGATTTAGTTTAATAATTCATTAAGACTTTGTATTCAGAGTATTAGAACCATTCTTTCATGTTGTTAGATTTGCATTGGATATTTTATGTTTAGAACTCTTTCTTTTAATTGCTATGCACATTGGTTTATTATCTGAGTTGTATCATTGTTGCATGCTTGTGTAGATTTATATATATAGTTTCTAGCATGTTCAGATTGATGTATAGTTTTAGTTGTGAACGTATGCTTGAGTAGTATGTTTTCTGCTGTTACATATTGTATGCTTTGAGTTTTGAGAGTTTTAAGCATAGTTAATTTCATGTGAGCAACATTAGTTAAGATAAGTTAATAGTCCAGTAGCGCTCCACCCTCATAGACTAGTAGGGAGGAGGGTGGGGTCGTTACAGTCTGTGTCTACAATCCAGGGTACAATCCATGAGATGATAGCATCAAAGAGTAGGGTCATCAGCTGGAGGTGGTGCAAGGGGCTGCTCGGGTGCAGGTTGTCCCTGGCGACGTATCTCACCCCGGAGAGAAGCGAATCCGGCAGCTATCTCGGATCGTAGGGATCGGAGGAAGCGATGGCTATCTAGAATAGCCAGTCGCGTCTGAATGGACTGAACCTCGAGACGAACGAGTCTATCCTCGACGGAAAGTGGTGCCGAAGTCGAAGGTATGGCTGATGTTGAAGGCCCGGCAGAGTTGGAAGGTAATGGATCTATGAAAAACTCCTCGGCTAAGAAGTCGGGCCACTCCTCTCCCTCGCCCAGGACAATGTCGGGCGGTGCATCCTCAGCCTCTGGAGCAATAGGAGCAGCGACTGGTTGTGGCCGACCCTTTCAGGCTAGAATCCCCTCAGCGGTGACCTCTATACTGGCTAACCGAAGAGTACGCTGCCCTAACTCGTCGTATGGTGTAAGTGGGATAAGTGTCCCTATGGCTGTGTCTATCCTGGAGGTGGAAAAGATCTGAGTCAAGATATGACAGTAAGGCATGTGGACTACTCCTTATGTGATTGTACTAGATGCATGTATAATATTCTGGAACATATGCAGTGCAATGTCTATATCTAAACGCTGACTCAAGGCATACAGAAAGAATAAGTGAGACGGTCGCATCTTCGAGACGTCCCAAGATGTGATCGACAAAATACATACTGTCAGGACTCTGTACATAACGTAGTCCTGAACCCTAAGAAAAGTTGACCTGAATTTCGTCAGGCCAAATGATCTCTCCTCCCTGAAAAAATGCATATAGATGGTGTCTAATGTGATATGGGAATAGGGATCACCAAATGGTAGATCTCTACTTGGGTAGCATAGGAATGTACATGTAGACTCTCTAAGCTCTAAACTAGTGCGAATCAGGGAGGGAGTAAACTGGAAGTCTGTTCCACCAACTCTAGTGGAATACGTACTATCATCAACCTTCTCGAGGTTGTGATAGAACTGTGCACACAAATCCTGGTTTACTGTATTGTTGCAGTAAACCAGTTTCCCTAACTGATAGTGTTCTATCATCTGGATAGTGGGGTGACAGAACTGGGCAAAAAATGACCTGCCTACGTACCTAGGTTTAATAGATTCAAATGTAAATCTAGCAAAGTCTACCCTATGCCGCTCTGAGGGGAATCTAGGATCTGTAGATGGGGTCCTAGTAGGTGTAGGATCAACATGTCGGCATTTTCTGATTTATGCAACGTTTTTTTTAAGGTTAAAAAATTAATTTTGAAAAATAGTAAGTTAATTAAATTTTAAAAATGTTTAGTTAATTAAATTTTGAAAAATGTTTAGTTACTTAAATTTGAAAAATATTAAGTTAATTAAATTTTGAAAAATGTTAAGTTAATTAAATTTTGAAAAATATTTAAGTTAATTAAATTTTGAAAAAATGTTTAGTTAATTAAATTTGAAAAATGTTGAGTTAATTAAATTTTGAAAAATGTTAAGTTAATTAAATTTTGAAAAATGTTAAGTTAATTAAATTTTGAGAAATATTTAAGTTAAGAGAAATGTTTAAGTTAATTTTAATTTTAATTTAAGTTAATTTAATTTTAATTTTTGTCCTTAGTCATCTCACCCGATCTAGATCTTTCAATCAGGGGATCGATCTTATAATTTTGTGAGATGAATTAAGTTCAATTGTAGGATTTGTTTTAACTTTATGTTAGATTCAGGTTTAGCTTTGGGCTCAACAAATAGGCATTCTTTGGATAAACTTCTGGGCTATGGTGAGTCACTTGGACATCATTAAAGTACCATGCCTTTGAGATTTTCCAAATAGTCCTATCCACTGAACTTAGTACAAAACCTTGGTCTAACTAGTTAGGATCCATAAAGGGTAGCTTCGGTCAGTTCTACTTAGCCAAATGCACCAGGTCGAAGTCATATCTTCTTAGACATGCATAGACTAAGCTTTCCTAACGTACTATCATCCAATACTTCACCAGTACCGTGGGTCAAGTTAAACTTAGCCCTTTTTATTCTAGTCCTAATTACCCTGCCGGGTAGGTTACGTTTAGTTACCCTGTTGGGTAGGTTCCTTTTTGGAGGTGCTAGTTATTCTGGAGCCTCCATTATTGATTTTCCTTTAAGATTAAAATAATTTTAACTTAATTAATTATTTATTAAAATAATTTAATTTATTTATTTGTTTGTTAATAGTATAATTTTATTTAATTAATTATTTATTAAGATAATTTATTTATTTATTTATTTATTAGTTAAAATAATTTTTCTTTTTGCTCCCCCTGGATCATAGCCTCGATAAGGTCTATCGAGATAATGTACTTGATCCTTGGGGACCCAGTATTGACTATGTTCAACTTGATTGACCAGGTTAGACTTGGGTACCCATGCTTGGACTAGTTTACTATTTGGTTTGTTGACTAACGATAGGTAAGATCGATATTTCCTTCTGGATTTGAATCCTAGTCCAGTTCTGTTGTAAACGGCTCTTTGAGTCCCAAGAATTAGGTCAAGGTTCTTGGACTCTAAAGAAAACCGTTCTAGGGTAGTCTTCAAATCCTTGACTTGACTTCTTAGGTTGAAATTCTCTTCCTCAAGTTTTTGAACTTGAGTTGAGGTTCCAGTCTAAACTGGATCAGTCAAGGATTCAGTATTAGTCACTTCTTTAAGGAGTGTTACCTCCTTTAGAAGCGATTTGATTCGAACTTTGGACTTAGCTACTTTATGCATTAAGTAGTTGATTAAACTGTATAAACGACATTTACTTACAGAGGGGTTTGGCCCTTTGGAAACGGATGCGGATCTGTGGCTTCTCTCGGACTCAGCTTCCGATTCGGCCTCGCTTTTGGTGTAGTCCCGGGTTGTCAATGCGAGGAAGCTCGCCTGCTCGACTTCTTCGTCGTCGGATTCCTCGGAAGAAGATTTGTCCCAAGTCGCCTTCAGAGCCTTCTTTCTTCTTGGTTTCTTTAGGTCCTTTTGGTTCGAGCAGTTTGCCTTGATGTGCCCCTTCTGATTGCACCCGTAGCAAGTCACCTCGAATTTGACCTTTGAGCTTGTTTGGGCTTCTTTGATCTAGATGGCCTTTTTGACATCCTTTTTGTTGAAGCCCTTCTTTTTGTAGAGTTTCTTCATCAGGTTGACGAATTCGGTTGTGAGCTCATTGTCGTCTTCCGAATCTTGTTCCTCTTCTGATTCTTGTTCGGTTCTACGTTTTGATTTTGACTCGCGTACTCTTCCTGTACCTACAATCAAGGCTAACCCTTTCTCGGCCGGACGTGAGTTAGTCTGTTCATGAAGCTCAAACTCAGAAAACAACTCATCTAATTTAATAGTAGAGAGATCCTTAGAAACCTTGTAGGCATCTACCATGGATGCCCACAAGGTGTTCCTCGGAAAGGCGTTTAAGGAGTACCTTATGATGTCCCGATTATCTACCTTCTGTCCAATCGCATGGAGTCTATTAAGTAGTTCTTGAATTCGAGCGTGGAGCTGGTTAGCCGTCTCACCTTCCTGCATTTTTAAGTTATACAATTTATTGAATAACAAATCTCGCTTACTTACTTTGGTATCAGAGGTCCCTTCGTGAAGCTCAATCAGCTTCTCCCATAGCTCCTTGGCGCTCGAGAATGGACCGACACGGTTTAGCTCCTCCTTTGTTAGTCCTCACTGGAGGGTACAAGCTGCTCTGGCATTTGCCTCCACCTTCTTGATTAATGCTGGTTCCCAGTCCTCGCAGGGTGTAGGTTTGCCATCTTTATCAGTTGGTAGTTCCAATCCAGTCTTGACTATCATCCACATCTCGAACTGGATATTCAGAAAGTTCTCCATTCTGCCCTTCCAGTAACTGAAGTCCTCTCCGGTGAAGAGCGGGGGACGGACAGTGCTATAACCCTCTTGTTGGGCCATTGATTCCTTGCACGACAAAAATAATAAAATCTATTCCAAGACTTGGTCTTGGATTAGTAGTGCGGGAATAAGGGGAAAAAACGTACTCGAGTGGTGTTGCACCAGCTTCGAGCAAAACCGATTCAAACGAGAAATAGATCGAAATATAGTAATTATACTAATTCCGGTCGACTCCGAAAAACTGTAAATACGACGAAAAAATTGCTTGATTAGTGGTTACACCAAATCGAAGAGACCCCACTCTGATACCAATTGTTGGATTGAGAAGCGCTAGAGGGGGTGAATAGCGCTCGTGGCTTTCACTCGTTTCGTAATTGAAAAACGATCGAGTAAATGCAACGGAAATAAAAAGAGAACAACACACGAACACAAGCTATTTACTTGGTTCAGAGCCTTGAGCGACTCCTACTCCAAGGCCCATGCTCGTTGAGCGTTTACATTGGGCAACAACTATAATCTCGTAAAATTCAGTACAAGTATAGAATGAGTACACAAGAAATTTAAAGTAATACCGACAACTAAATTATAGAAAGCGGAGCGCCGGGTTGTCGGGAACTTGTCGCAGCTTAACCAGAAGCTTTTGTTAGCAACACGTTGGAGATGGATCGCTTTAGAATTGTTGTAATCAAGTGCTGCTTCGAGTCTTCTTTTATAACCTGCTGGAGGCACCTCCAACACCATCCAAGGTGCCTCCAGGCCTCCGAGTCAGTCGCGTGGATCACTGCTGAACTCGTCGCACCTTATCAGCTTGAAAGCGCCTTCAAGCCACTCCAAGGCACCTCCAAGCCTTGGTCTAAGGTGCCTTTAGTCCCCATGAAGGCGCCTCCAGCTCCTCTGGACAGCTGGCTTCGGCTTGCACCCGAGGCGCCTCCAAGCTCCATGGAGGCGCCTCAGACACTGTTCATCCAAGGCTTAACTTGTTCCTTTTGTACCTGCAAGATATGTTAGTCCCAAAACAATACGGTACCCTGCAAGACAAAGTTAAAACTGATATAAACATGATAAATTAAGAGTTTGATAGTCATCGAACTGCCCGGGTCTGACTTCGGATTTCCGACCGGAAACCCTAGGTCGACCCAATGCTTACTGTTCCCTCTACGGGGAACGCGTCCTCACCTACTCCCCTCAGGAGAGATTACCTGGTGCCAGTCCGGTCCTCCAGACCAACTGGACTTTCCGCCTAGGGTTACCACCCCCTAGGACCTAGGGTTACCGCCCCCTAGGATTTTTTTCCACCTAGGATTACCACCCCCTAGAACCTAGGGTTACCGCCCCCTAGGGTTTTTTTCCACCTAGGGTTACCACCCCCTAGGACCTAGGGTTACCTCCCCCTAGGGTTTTCCTCCACTTAGGGTTACCACCCCCTAGGACCTAGGGTTATCACCCCCTAGGGTTTTTTCTCCACCTAGGATTACCATCCCCTAGGACCTAAGGTTACCACCCCTTAGGATTTTCCACCTGCCTAACCGCAGTTAGGACTTTCCTGCAAGCTCATTTGCACATATTAGATAACAAATAATCTTAACTTTGAATCTCTTTGCCATTATCAAAACCAAAGTTCGATCGTCGGATGCTTCCCGCACCAACAATTGTAGCATCATATGGTCCTTCTATTTCGAAAATGCTTTCTCATTTGTAATTTAAATTTATTAGATTTAATAAATTTATTAAACTTTCTTACCATAAAAGTCGCTTCGACTTGATCGATGGATACTTTGGAGTCTTGATCTTCCATTTTTTGCTTTTAGGGCAATATTGAGATTTGTCTTTTCTATTTCTTTAGGATCTGTAATTCGAGATTCGTGAAGTTCAAAGGTGGAAAACAAATTCTCTAACGTACTTACCTCAAGATCCTTAGAGATGTAGTATGCATCAACTAAGGACTCTCATTCTGAAGTTCTCGGGAAGACGTTGAGCGTATACTGGATTGAATTTCGATTTGTTACCGACTCTCCGAGATTGTTTAATTGAGCAATCAGTTCCTTGATTTGTGCTTGGAGTTGCGCTACCTTTTCTCCATTGTTCATCCTCAGGTTTATTAGCTGGGTTCAAAGAATGTCTCGCCTTGCTAACTTTGCTTCTGAGGTGCCTTCTTGAAGTTCTAGAAACTTCTCCCAGAGATCTTTGGCGGAGTCATAGCTGCCGATTCGATTGACCTCCTGGGGTGGAAGAACGTTGAGCAGATGGAATTCTGCTTTACCGTTCACCACGAAGTCGGCTTGTTCTTTCTTCATCCACTGATATTCTTCTGTCTTTTGGAACTATAAAATCATATTTCATTATTAATAGAATTTCGAAATCTGTTTTGAAGAATACCTCCATCCGGCGTTTCCATTGTGCGAAGTCTCTGTCAAACTTTGGTGGGTGAATGCTTGTACCGGCCATCGTCTTGATCTTGATTCTTCAGTTGGTGGTTAGTCCTTCTGAGGCGGTTGGACTCTGATACCACTTGTTAGAGTAGTGGAGCTGGTAAGAGGGCGCAGCGTTTGTAAAGAAAATAAAAACCTTTCTCTATTTTTCCAACTCAGGTTAGTAGCACTATCACAATAATAATAAACTCAAATGAACAACTAAGACAATTAAAAGAGGTTAACGGGTTTAACTTGGTTACAACCTAGGTGGTTATTAATCTGGGGCGGTTACAAAGCTCCACTAGAAATATCTCCTTCCTATAGACGGAGAAGCCTCTTACAATCTTTGAAAAGCTCAGGAAAGACTAGGAAATCCATTACAACAATTGTTATCCTATTTCCTAGCTCCATGACCCTTTTTATAGCTCTTGGAAATCCTATCCGTAGCTTGAGGGCGCCTCCAAGGTGGATGGAGGATGCCTCCAGCAAGGTAGCAACGTATAAAACTTTATCCGCTGCTAACGGCTACTTTGGCAAGGTCGAGAGAGCCCTCTATAGGCATGGAGGGCGTCTCCCTTACTTATGGAGGGCGCCCTCCACCTGAAGATGGTGGAGGTGCATGGGGTGCCTCGGAGGTGCCTTCAACCTCTATTGAGGGCACCTCCAACAGGTTTGCTCAGCTCCTTTCGCTCTCTTACTGCTCCGATCGCCTGGGTGATTGTGGCCAATCGAAATAAGGCTCACCCGAACTTAATTTCCAACCTTCTCCTCGAGCAGGCTTCTGCTCCGGCTTCTCGTCCCTCGAACGTCACGTATGTTCTTCTCATCCATCGGTGTACTCTTCCACAACCCTTTCGTCCCTCAGATGCACCGAGTCTGTCGGCTCCCTTCCCGTGTCATCCTTCTCGCTAGCTGCATCTTCTTCTCGACTTCCTGTGCTCCTAAGCTCCCTTACGCTTAGACACAGGGATCAAAACCAAACATGACCTAACCTAACTTGGTTGATCATATCAAAACAATCACAGGGTCGAACACTTATTGTAGCAGATATGTCTGATGACTCTAGTATTGATCCACCACTGCCACGAGTTTGAACCGACCAGGTTCAGTCCAGAGACCACAGTGCATAGGTCGTCCATTTCTAGTCTCTCGTTTAGGTTGGCCTCCTGCTTCTTCTTCGATTTTCTACACTCTGAAGATTTTTGACCGACTCAGTCATTGTTGAAGCACTTCTCAAAGAACTTTTTTTTGTTGATGCCTCCTCTGGGTCTTATCTTGGAAGACTTAGGGTTCTCCCATTTCAAGTTTTGACTGTGCTCGACCACGTTGGCTTTCATAGTAGCCTGAGAGAACAACTTCCTCTCTAAACTCTTGTTGTCCTCTTCGATGCGAAGTCTAACAATGAGTTCCTCCACTTTCATTTCATTCTGCTTGTGCTTCAGGTAGTTCTTGAAGTCCTTCCAGCCTGGAGGTAGCTTCTCAATGATAGCAGCCACCTGAAAGGTTTCCCTCAGAATCATTCCTTCTGAATGGATTTTGTGTAAAATCACCTGAAGCTCCTGGACTTGGCTAATCACTGTCTTAGAGTCAACCATCTTGTTGTCCAGGAATCGACCCACGATGAACTTCTTGGCCCCTGCATCCTCTATCTTGTACTTCTTGTCTAGGGACTCCCACAACTCCTTAGTCATTCTCTTCATGCTATATACTGCGTACAACAAGTCGGCAAGGTAGTTGAGATGTAGTTTAGGTAAAGAAACTCAGAATGAGTCCATGCCTCCACTACACTAATGGTTTACGTATCAGTATCCTCAGTACGCTTGGGATGGTCCTCGGTTAAGAACTGAGTCAGATTGAGCATGGTCAAGTAGAAAAGGATCTTCTGCTACCACATCTTGAAGTTCAGTCCACTGAACTTCTCTAGATTTTTCCCATGATTGATTGACACAGTTCCAATCAGGGCAGAAGGGACCTTCATGTGTTGAGTCTGTTGCACTTCAACACTTTGTTCTATGACCATCTCAACAGAATCAAATCTATTTCAAGATTGTTAGACAAAACAATCTGATGTCAGAGATATTGGGGAATTGGCTAAATTTAAACTACACGGAATCAAATTCAACTTATTTATCGAGCTGACTTGAGCTGATAATCTTAGGCTGCCAGTAGGGACTAGTTTCTTGTCAAGTGTCGAACGCAAACTGCATAATGGCCGAGCAACAGATTGGGCTGAGAGGTCGAGCAACAGACCGGGCTGGGAGGTCGAGCGGGTAGCTAGGCTGACCGGGAGAGCCTGATCGAGTAGAGCGGCCTCACAGTAGAAGATAGGGCAGCCTGAGCGACAAAGCGACTGAGCGATTGGTCGGGCAATGAAGCTGGGCGAGCAGAGCATCCGACCGGGCAGAGCAAACTAGCTGAGCAAGACAGAGTACCTGACCGTGTGAGCAAAGCAGCTGAGTTGTAGACCGAGTGATGCAGCAACTCGAGTGGGCGAAGTGAGTGGCTGAGTGGGCTAAGCGAGCGGACGGGCGAGTCGCAAACCAAGTGACTGGTCGGGTAGTGCGGTCAGTTGGGCAAAGCAGCTCGAGCAAGCAAAGAGCATTCGGTCGGGCAAAGAACAGAGCGACTAGGTGAGCGTGCAGTAGGATGGGCAGAACAACCGAGCGAGTAGAATGGACTGAGCCTACGAGGGTCGCAGTTTCCTTGAAACAGATTTGCCCCACCTCTGGCTATGCTTCGAGATTTTCTTAGGGTTGTTTGTTTCTCGGAATACAACGGTTAATCGTGATTCCCACCAAGCAGCAAAACGTTTATGTGGTAAAATGTTGGTTGTTCCACTTGGACAAATTTTGCCCCGACCGGTCCTGCATGAAACGCGCGTAGGTCGTGCTCGCACATGAGTCAACTTAATTCAGTACAATTCGGACTCTTGATTTGCACCCCCCCCCCCCTACACACCCACCGTGAGAGAGAGTTTCTCCTCACACATTTATTCACATCATCAATACATATGAATTAATATAAACCAATCAATATACAAGTTCTAGTGTTATTGAATACCGATAGTCAATATTTGCAAGTCGTTCCTCATTGATGGGAGTCATGCTCCACTTAAGTATTCATCCATAATCCATAACATGGTCGCTCCACTAGTGGACTCCTCAATAATCGTACTTTGCATTGCATTTTATATTTTTTTTCCATCAAATAGAGTATAAGCGTGTTCCAGTCGAGGATTGATATGTAATGCTCTGAAGATCTATCAAATATCTTTATCTATGATAAAAAATGATAACGTTTACTTGAGGCGGTCCAATATCGCCTGCCCCGATTAAATACATGCAGGTAAATTATGAGGGGCTTCACCCAGTAATAGTAGCTAGTGCATACACGGGATGAGATAACTCATGGGGCTTTTATAAAATGGGCAGCCCGATGCACAAAGTTTATGTCATGCGAAGTTCCGGGGAAGGATCCATTATACGTAGTCTTACTCTGCTTTTTGCAAGAGGTTGTTTTCAGGATTCAAACCCGTGATCTTTTGGTCACAAAGTAATAACTTTATCGTTGCGCTAAGGCCTTAAGCTTATTTGTGACAACACTACTAGTGGCAGACCAAGAATAGGACTGAAGGGGGCACAACCCCCCAAGAGTGGAGGAAGAGTTTAGGTTGTCGGCTGTTGGCTAGTCGATCACGTTACCTTGTGACATCACCTTCATAAGGCAAGTCATCGTACATCTAAGAGACGCATCAACCCGGCCCTCCCAAACCTAAAATTTTAGATCTATCCATGAACACCACTATATGAACTATCAATTAATGAATAAAGAAATGTACCCTGATTAAAAAAAACGTTTTTGACCTAATTTAGAGTTTTAAATGTCGGGTTTAGGGAAAAGAGTGGACGTAATCAGTTAATTTCATCACTTTGTCTTTTATTTTTCACAAAAGTAAACAGATATTGATTAAAATGTTGAGCAATAACAGCGTGAATATTGTCAGAACTGAATTCACCCGTCCAGATGAACCTAGCAAATAATATAAAAGTATATAAAAATAAATTTTTAGAATAAAAAAATTTTTGAAATGAAAAATACGATGAAAATGAAACCTGTTTTTTCCAATTACACAAGGAGCAAAATCTTCCTCTCTCACAAATCCCCTTATACCAGCCCATGAATATAGATGAAAGTAAATCTAAGTAATGTTAGACGCGCGGTAAGATAAACTCAATTTAAATTGTCAATTTTTGAAAATCAATTCTTTACTATTACATCAGTAATATCATATGTCCAGTGTCTCTCCTTCGGCTTAAGGCAAATCTTGTTCTTTGAAGTTCCTTAATAATGGGTCGAACAAAAGTACCACTACTTTAAAATAATAAATATTTAGATTGAAATTTGGTAGCAGAACAATAATTTGACAGAACTTATCTTATTGTGACAGAACAACACAAAGTACGATTGCAAAGTATAATAAATATTATCTATGCTTTAATTAAGCAAGAAAAAGAAGAGATTAAGACAGTATGGCTTGCATTGTTCTACTTTCCCAAAACCATCTCAATCCAACGGATGCAGAAAAGGACGTCACATTTCATCATGTCTAAGGGAAACATAAGGCTTGATATTTATTGCTTTTGAAATTTCAAAATCTAAGCCAATCGCAGAGGAAAAAATCATCTATGTACTCTGATATCTCTCATTTGTAAAGCACCTTTCAGAATTATCTGAATTGGCTAGCAGCAGGCAACACTTACTGGACATGTCTTATAAAATCAGTTACAGGATGACACTAATCAAAGACTAGCATCATCGAGAAGTTCCTGATGGATTCAATAAGTATGAGGGCATATTTTATGACGAGTTTGGTTTTGTCGTAGCTCAGGCCCTATAAATTTGTTGCTGGGAGATTTAACTGGGTTCAGGGGGCACTAGCTTCAGGCTTCGCATCCACTCACAAAAACTGTAATCGTCAAAGTGAATGAAGCTGCATTTTAGCTTTGTTCTTTGATCAGGGGTTAAGGTGCGAAGCTGAGGGAATCTTGCCTCCTGATTTATGAAAGGATGAACTTGGGTTAGCAATGAAACTCTTTATATAATTTTTCCTATGCCACAGACCCATTGGAAGAAAAGGGAATCTTTACCTGCTCGTAAGGAGGATCCTTGTGTGCTGGAATCAAACGAGAAACAAAATACCGAGCCTGGGAGCTTCCCTCCTGTTCCAACATTGAAGTATATCAGTGTATGGACAGATCTCACGAAGCTACCATTGGTCATGATGGTTAGCTAACTCAGCAGTTCCTAGTCTAATATTTGCATATTGATTTGGAGAATTAAGGAATTTTAGAATAGAACAGAAAAAAGAAGATTAAAGACGTGTTGGAAAAAAAATTTCCTGAAGGTAAGGACATTAAAAAGAAATGTAGAGAAAAACGAACTTTAAATGAAAGAATCCGAGGAGCTGGAAAGCGTTGCTCAGATAGTTCCTCAGCTAATGTTTTACAAGCTGCTAAAGCTGCTGCACTTTTTCCTTCTTGAGCTGCAAGCTCAGTACCCTGACATAAAGAACAACCAAAGGATCATGAAAGCTGAATGCACATTAGTGAAAAATTGGGAGCAATTTTATATACCAATGATGATTGAAAGTAAAATGAAAAAGTGATGTAAAGTAGAAATGACACCTATATGAAGCAATCAGAAGGTAGAATGACATGTGCAGTATATTTAGCTGAACTGGAAAGTAATTAAGAAACTAACATGTAATGAGATGTTAAACAACTGAAGCATTCAATAACAGATTGATAGATTATATTGGATCAGAATTTTCATGTTTACAAAGAAAAAGAGTAGCCTAATTTTGAAGTACCCATTCCACTGCATGTCAGAAGTTAAATTGAATATAGGTTGATTTTTAAGCATGCAAGAATGCAAGAAAAACAGAGAAACTGAAGAATTATAGGCCTACTGTTCTACATTTTACATGTGCAAGCCTAATGCTGGAAAGAACATCATGGTGGAACAAAAAGGACTGCAATATGATATTTGATAGGAGCACAATGAGTATGAAACTACATGATAACAAAATCAAATTGTTTAAAGTAAACAAAAAACATGCAATTGAAAATTTATGTTAATCAATAGCAATGAGATATGGAGATAATGCATACTTGAAGCTTTGTGCTTCCTTTACTAAATTCTAACAAACCAATATTCTTGTGAAGAACCAAGAAATCACAAGGATCATTTCACAATAATAAAAGCTGGCTAGATTAGGTGTTAGGTTGGCATAGAACATGCAACCATAGTTGCTGCGTTGGAGTCAAAATAACAATTTTAGCAAGTAAACAATAGGAGTGGAAATGAACAAGGTATTCATTAACAAGCTCAAGCTCGTTGCTTGGCTCGATAACAGCACATTTTAGTCATACAAAGTCCATGTTTGGCACTTTGTAGACACCTAGTGAGGTGTTGATGTGAGATGTCTTGTATGAGGTTTGGTTGGTGATGTCCCACAAAGTCATAAAGTTGTTATGCACTTTGTAGAGATTGTATTTTGCATGTTCTTTGGGTGATAATACATTAACCTTTCCCCAAAAAAAATTAAATAGAATAAAATATATACAATAAATATGCTCAAACACAAGTGAGCTCAACTCATTAAATACTAATAAATGAAACTTGTGAAGAATTTATGAATAAATTTAATTAACACAATATTTTTTATTTTTTATTCAAATACATTGAAAAATACTCTATAATTTTTTATAATTTCAAATTATTTATCATATACTAGAAAAGAAAAAAAAAACAATGATATAAGCTTCATTTATTAAATCAATATTATAACTAAATTATAAGAATAACAATACCTCTAGTCAAGCTAGATAAAAAGATTAAGCTTGATTCGAGCTCAATAAAATTTTTAATAAACAAGAATGGACAATCTCAACAAGAAAATGAACAAGTATGAATACAATCAAGCTAAGCTCAGTGTTGGTCCATTGACACCCATGGCAGTGATCATTGCTTTAAGTAAATTAATTCATGTATGCCTAGCATGCCTGTGCACTTGTTATACATATAAAATACGCAGAAGCATAGTTGTCATCTATGAAGAATATATAGGAAAACAAAAAACATATAAAAATGAGTTTGAACAATGGGTTTGACCCAAATAAACTCGGAATGAAATTTTAACAAGATGGCTCAAATTGTTAGTCTATTACATCTATTAATTTAAAAGTGATCACCTTTAATACTCCTCCTTGCTTATGTCAAATACTGATAAATAATGACTCTCTGGGCAAACACTCAATATCTTTATTGATTATGTGTAAACAGTTTAAAAATATTCATATGCACCCATATCCGATACTCATAGTTGTCACCTTAGGGAAGGAAGCCATGCTCTCTTCTCCCCCCAAATAGCATACTATGCATGCTCCCCCTTGGTGTTCTTCCAAGACCAAAGCTACAATATCTTCCCCCATATTATGTCTTTGGGATTTCCCTAAAGACATTTAGAATTCCCCAAAGATTAGAGTTGCATGTCACCCTCATCAAAGCATTCCACTATACCCTGCACCACCATTAAAACTCCTTGCCTTCCCTTCCTTTAGATTGAAAACCAACTCCTCTTCTCTCCGTGCTTTATATATACATAACTTTTCAAAAATGAAAATTAACAAAAACTATGATTTTAAATCAAACCTAATGTAATTTTATTAGTTAAAAAGTTAAAATGTACAATGTTTAATTTTAATGGACATTTTTCTAAATTTAACATTGCAAATCATCTCTTTGAGGTGTTGTGAATATATGTAAGGCCTAAAAAATCTAATTAAAAATGTACTGTTATTGACCACATTTTTTATTTTATCAAATAATTTTCAACGTTTTGAAAATATTATAGATGCACATATGTTAATGGAAACATTTAATTTAGTATTTTTTAAAACAAACATGTGCATTATGCAAATAGACTTATATTAGATAATTTGTAAATTATTTGTTAATTTATCATTTAAGATAATGTCCACTTGAACACAAGAAAAGAAACAACCTTTTATATTTCCCTAGTACTTGGTTAGTTCAGTGACTTAAAAAGAACTACTTAGCACTAATATCAAGGAAACTAATGTAAGATTGGCAATATACACATATTTATAATACATTGAAATCATCAGAAAAAAAGACCAGATTTACCAGCCTGCCTAACAAGACAAATCAGAAGTGTAGACTAATTTACTCAAACAATCTGCTAAGCATTTTGAGGTTCATAGTTCATGTATATTCCAACATGAAGAAAAGTCAAAAACTATTGAGAACATCCATCTGGAGACTAAATAAGAGTTATCTGACATGTTGCAAGAATAAGAATGATGTAGTTTGTGTTTGTCCAACCAAGAAAGTGCTGAAAGTGACTTACCAACCATATGAAAATATCTGTTCCATGGTCAAGGACCACAGCTGCATTAGATTGCATAGCAAGATCATATGCTGGTAACTCCTCAAAGGTACCTCCTTCATGATGCATCAGACATCGAGGTGCCAACATCCGAAGGGACAAATCAAATGAGGCATTCAAGAACAAGTTTCTTAAGACTGACCTTTCATCCTCATGACCAACAATATTTCCTAACAGTGATCCCCTTCTAAGATGGAATAAGCTTTCAGGAAGAGTTGATAACTCCCGAGGAAACTGATAAAGCTTGGACTTGGGTGGCTGAGAACCAAACTTTAAAGCAATATCCTTAACTCTTTCATCTACTGTAAGTCTCATATCAATAGCGTCAGAAGATGTCTTAGCATGCAAGAGAGCTCTCTTAGCAATAAGCACAGCTGCTACATCTTCTTGGATACTTCTAAGATACATGGATACACTGTCCACAGTAGGTAACCTGACAGTAATCACTCTAGAAATGCCAGCTTGATATATATTTGAATAACGAGCTGCAAATTGGAAATAAACATAGTCATTCTTAATATCTCCTTTAGTTTCCATGGACAAGGAAAAGCTCTGTGTTTCTTCAACGCTATGCATCTGGATATAAAATGAAGAGTCATTCTTGAATGTTTCATGTGAATCAGCAGTGGCCTCTTCTCCTGGCCCAATGACTTGAGTCACAAGAATATCATCCGAACAGCGTATTTCAAACAATCCATGTGAACCGGAAGCCCTCATGGATGCTCTTTGCAAGTTGACACCAAATGCTTCTCCAAAATCGTCATGAAGTATCAGTACACCACCAGAGCTTTTTGCTAGAGGCTGTAGAACAGGAATCCTAACTGGGCATGTACCTGCACAAAGAATATCCACCATAGTCTCATGTCGGAGTGCTTCTTGACCAAGATGTTCCATCCACTTCATAGCTGTCCTCTCCATGTATTCATAATTTGGATGAGAAACTGAGTATGGAACTGATCCAGGTCCATAAGTACTAGGACCACCAATACAGGCAATGATTCTGCAATTGCCTCCTGATCTTTTGATGATTCCACGTGTCATATCAGCTGATGGTCCACGAATGATTGCTAGAGCAACCTCCACTGCTGTACCTATGCATCGGTCACGAGATGCTTCTGGAATGTTGAGTTTATATGACCTTAGAGAAGAAAATATAGTGTGCATCACGGGAAGTGAAGCATGTACAGGTGACAAATAAACACCAGTGCCATATATGAGAGCTCTCAAAGATTCTTCGGTGGGTGATTTGTCACCTGGTATAACATCAGCTGATGCCACTGAGCCCTCTGAAAAATCATACACTGACACTGTCCGTCCATATGTTATGACACCAAGCCTTGTAGTGGGGGGCAGGGAGTCAACAAAAGCATGCAAAGAACCTTGGAGATGCTGGAGATGTGCTTCATCTAAGCATTCATCAATTACAAGAAAAATAGGTGCAGTCATTCTCGAGTCAGAAACTGGAATAAAACCTGGCCGTTTATTTCCTATCTGAACGTAATCAATAGCTGAGGAAGAGAGTTCTGGCCAGTTTTGAAGATCTTCCTTACTGGGAACTATATATTCGCCATCACTGCTATTCAATCTCTGACATATTACACACTGCCACTGTCCTGATCCAATTAGAATTTCACAGTAAAGGTTTGCATAAGCCCCGCAACTTTGACAACGATAGGGTTCACGGTGTACAACCTCAGGACCAGGTGCAATTTCTCTCCCAGGGGAGACCAAAGCTCCAAAACCCAAGCAAGGCACATTTGCAAGTTTTTTACGCTTTAACACCTATCATGGGAAGTAATACTTGGAAAATTAGCTAAGGATGCCTAACCCTACCATAAGAACTTATTAGCTGAAGGGCAAAAGATCATATTCTTTAAGTTAATTTTGCAAATAATAGCAAGAAAGCCAATCCACCTTCTAACACATTTGATTGTACGAAACCCAAGTTAATCCATGGAAAAAGGTTGAAATGGTATAAAAGAACAAAGAGAAGATAAATAAACCAAGAAAAGAAGAAGAAGAAAACAATAATACAAGTTGATAGGAAATTTGATTTACAGTATCATAATAAATACCTTGTGAGCAGAAAATAGAACATACGGGGACTCAAAAGTAGACTCATCCAGACCAGCAGAACGGTGCAATGACAGCTCATGGGATCCATTGGAATAATGAGGCGATGAGGATGTTGGTAAAGTAGATCCTGACGAGAATGGTACTGGTTGCGGGGTCGTTGGTGTAGCTCGGAAAGGCACTGCTGCTGGCCGAAGAGGTGGAGAGAAAAGTGGTGGTCCGGGAGGAGTACTGAATTGTGAAAGGGGAGTGTTAACATGGACTCCGTCTCCTGATGACAGTGATCTAGGCGTCTGTGACGATGTGCGAGGCAGTTGGTTTTGTTGGGGTGGCAGAGGAGAAAATGTTGATGGAGAGGAGAATGCAAGTGGAGTAGGCCGCCGTTCAGGTCGAGGCATTAGGGTATTAGGAGTGGCAACTGGAGGAGAGTAGCCCATAGAAGGAGGTGGAAGCGATGGAGTATCCATGGGTGCTCAAGTTCCTTTCTTGGAAGACCAAAATCCTGTCAGTAAGAAGAACAAACGAGAAACCTAATGATTATGTGGAAGAACAATGTTAACAAAATCACCACGACACCAATTGAAAACGGAACTGCAAAAAAACTTCTTAATGAAGATACGACGAGCTTCAATTCAGCAAAAAGATGGAATTCATAAGGAAACAAAACCAACCCAAAACATCAATTTATAATCAGCAGAAACAATGAATAAAGGCAAAACAAATAACAAAAGGAGCAAAACCAAAAGCCCGACGAAAACAACAAGAAAAGATCCAACTTTGCTACGACAACAGACGATCAAAGAGCGAGAATCGATCAGAGGAAGGGGAAAAAAAAAACAGAAATTCCACAAAACGAAAAGGAAACTAACCGATGTTTTCAGAATATAGCAGAAAACTTACTCGGCAGTCGTCAGTGAATGCGGGCGGAGTATAGAGACTCTAATGATTCAGTCAAAATCGCTGCGTTTCTCTCAATCTAATTCGATTGAGTTTACGGTGGAACTCGGAATCAAGGATCTGAGCGATTGGAAGGATTGAAATGAGGCATCAGACGAGAACCAAAGATGAGAGTGAGGGAGAGAGAGAAAGAGGGCGGGAATCGATCGCCAGCGCCCTCGTCTCTCCCTCGTCTGATGCAGCTGCAAAGGATGGAATGCCCGATCTAGGTCTCCTGCCTCGCAGCCTCGGTGTCCCTTGCCCGTGCTCGCTCTTGTTCGAGGGTTCAAACCGCGTGTTTGGGCGAATCCGAAGCCGTAAAACTTTTAGTACGGACACGGGAAAGAAACGGAGGAAATATAGGAAACAAATTTGATACTGACACCCATGCTATTTGTTATAACGACGATTTACGTATCTGTTTTTTATATTATCTAAAAATGTGTACCTACCAAATCACTCATCTCTTTCCATTTTTTTCTCATAATATTCATCCTTTTTATTTTTATTTTTATTTTTCAAAAAAAAACTTAATCTATTAGAATAATCTAGATGCCCTATATTTATACAAAATTTTAAATTAAATTTATTATTATATTTAATATATTTTTGAGTGTGCAAGTATAGAAAAGTCTAAGTGGGATCTTGACAAAGAGAGAAGTCCAAGTGTGAATCTTAGCGGTATAAGTTCAAGCATATAATCTTGGCAACGTAAATCCAAGTGTGACTTGACAATAATTGAAGTTCCAGAGGTAAGGAGGCTCTTGGCAAAGGAAGACCCGACAGTAAAGACAAGAACGAAAGAAGTTCCTAAAGGCAAGGCATGAAGGATGGAGAGGCATATAAGAGACGTGAGACTGATAGAGGAGTGTAGAAAGCTAGGACTAGGTTAGTCGGGCAAGAACGAGTGGTAAGTGAATGTACTTGGAGGTCAAAACTTTAAAGTCAAGGTTTGACTAGTCAACTAGTGGTTGTACCAATCGACTAGTACGAGCTTAGTCGACTGGTCAATCGACTAGGGAGTGATCAGAAAGTTTCTATTCGCTCAACCCATGTGGAGCAGCCAACTAGTGTTGGCATCAATCGATTGGTATCGAGCCGTTGGCCTGTAACCATCGAATTACACATAGGATGAGTCGACTGGTGTTTTGACCAGTCAACTGGTGGCGAGAAACACAGCTTGTGTTTTCTCCCGAGCACTGTTTAATAGAGCTCGGGATAGGCAATCATGGTTGACGAAATAGATTTGGTTAAAGTCTATTAGAGTCTTCCAAGTTCTCGTATGATCAAGTATGTTTGTGCAAGGTTGTGGCGAGGTTTTTCCACCTACAAGGAGCTACTTGAGCTAGCCAGGATTTTTCGGGGAGTCATCCACCGACGAATCAAGATTGTTCACCTTACGAACAGCCGTGGAGTAGGAGTAAGTTATCTCCAAATCACATTACATGAACATATCGATTTATTTTCTTGTTTAGTGTCTTCTAGGGTTTAGTTTTCTACTTGTTAGTTTTGTATTAGTATTCCGTTGTGCGCTAACAAGTTGTAGGAAGCAAATGTCATGGGTGATCGGCTATTCACCCCCTCTAGCCAGGCATCAAGGTCCTAATAATTAATATAAAAACAAGGAGTGCTCTTGAAGAATTAACCATCAGAAGGAGCAAGTGCTAGATGAAGAAGATGGAGTCGAAAGGACCATTAGGATGAGATATCTGAATCCCACCTCTATACGATCGAGATGATTTCGAGTATTGGAGGAAGCGGTTGGAGACTTGGTTCCAAATAGATTTAGACCATTGGACCATGTTGAAAGTTTTGTTCGAAGCTCCTACGAACAAGAAGGAGAAGTATCTCCGACCTCAGTATTGGACCAAGAAGCAAAGGGAGCAATCGGAGATAGATAAGGAGGTAACTAGAATTGTATTAAAATTATTACCTTCTAATATTACGTCGCGTGTAGGTGAGTACAAGTGTGCTCATGAGCTATGGAGCAAAGTGATTGTACTTTATAAAGGCCCTACACAAGTCCAAGAAGTAGAGGAACCCAAAGAGAAGGGTTCATTGGTCCAAGAGGAGGAGAAGGGTTCATTGGTCCAAGAGGAGGAGAATGACCAATCGAATGTGGAGACGAGCTCAACATCCGATGAGGAGGAAGAAGTGGATTCGGTCACATCTTTGGAGGAGGAAGAAGTGGAAATGTCCACATCTTCAAAGGAGGGAGAAGAATCCAAAACAAGTGAGGAAGAAGTCTTGGAAGCTCAATCTTTAACCTCAACTACCGAGAAGAGCGGGAAAGCCCACATCAACTGCTTTGAATGTGGTGAGATGGGGCACTACAAGAGCAAGTGTCCATTGCTCAAGAAGGTAAAGGAGGTAAACCCTAAATCCAGTAAAGTTCTTTTGAAGACTAATGTGGGTTGTAGGGATTGTGCCAAGGAGAAGAGGCATATTCCATACTTCACATATGATGAGTGTGGTCACTACCATACAAAGTGCCCAAAGAGAGGAGAGCTCAAGAAATTGGTGCACTTGAAGAAATGGGAGAAGAAGAGGAACTCAAGTCAAGGGAGATCTCCAAAGGTAAAAGGAAAGGTAATCCCTAATTTGAAGTTTAATCCAATTTCAAATTCCTTCATGCTTATTAGGAATAATGAACATTATATACTCATACATAATTATGGATTTAGATATAATGATAGGAATAGAATTAACAAAGTAGATAACCCTAGGAAATCATTTTTAAATGATAGACCTAAAAAGAAACGACATAACTTGCTTAAGGAGAGGAAGGTGGTTGAAAACCTAGGCATGAATCTCAAGAAGGGGAGACATATGCCTAGGAATGGTAGGTCTAGGAATGTCGAAAGTGGGCATATTGATTCTAGGGTTAAAACCTTAGAATTGAAAAATCAAGCCTTGAAGTCAAGACTTGAGGAAATGGAGAAAGTCTTAGACATGTTCATTATTGGACATAAAGGACTTGACATGTGTTTGGATAGTCAAAGACCTAAAAATATCAAATTGGGTCCCTCCAAGACTAAAAGGAGGTCAAGTGGTAGGGTGACACATAACATTGGTAAGAGAGAAGTGATTAAGGGCAAGGGAGTGTCATCCAAAGCCCATGAAAAGAAATATGCTAGGGTGACATATGATTATAGCAAGGAAAAGCCATTTGAGGATTAGGAGAAATTAACAAAGGACAAGGTGTCTAAGGTTAAGAGGGTAAGGTTTGTAGGCCAAGTGTCATTCGAGGTACATCGAAGTGGCCTAGCCATAGTGGACGAGTCACCTAGGAAGGTGGCTAAGGTTAAAAGCTCTAGAAGGAGCTTAAAAAGTCTTTTCGAGACCCATGGTCAATGGATCTCAAGCGGATCTAATTTAGGATTCTAGATAGGTCATGAAATGTGTCAAAGTGGGTTAGAGATGGACTTGAGTCTCTAATCTAGTTGGTTGGCATATTTGGGATGTGATTCATGCATGAAAATATGAAATGAGATTCATATTTTATAAAAATTAATTTTAGATGTATAGATGTCATATAAATTAATGCAAGGAATACAATGTGGTTTAATATAGGCAAATATATTAAAATGAAACCAAAACTAGGACTTTAGGTCAATGATTAATTGAACCATTTAGATAGTTTTGGATTTTGTATCAATCTTAGGATTCATTATAAATATATATATTTTTCTCAAGTAGATATTGGTAAAACATACCTCGCCACCAAATTTGAAAATTTTTGGAGGTCTGTAGAATTTCTAATACATTTCTAAAATTAGGTTCAGAATGTTATTTGGGATTAAAATAGGGTGTCAATCGACTGATACAGTTACCAGTCGACTGGTAATATTGTTCATCGAATATAGAATGATTCTGTGAGTTTATTTCAATGAGAGCAGTCGACTGGACCTATGACAGTCGACTGATACAGTTTGAAAATGTGTTTCAACAATATAAAATAACCAAAAGGATGGTGAACATGTATGTAATATTATGAGAGATTAATACATGATGTTTATGGTCATTAGAGGTTAAAGAGTCCAATAATTGAGATATTATTGGAGCTCTTTTTGATATATAGTAAAGGGGGAGAGTGTTAGGTTTAAGTGGGAAACCTACACATCTTTGCAAGAAATCCTAGCTTAAAGGGGAGCTTAGGTGAAATAATGTAAGTCCCTTGTGGCCGACAAGAGGGGGTGAATTTCCCTGCACAATAAAAACAACAAATATCTTTCTCAAATATTGGGCTAAAATAATTACACACTTAATCAAAAGAATAATAGAATTAAAAGAGTATAAGATAAATAATTTTTACTTGGTTTGCAATCAGAGGGTTGCTACTCCAAGGAAAGTTGGCTCACTATAAAGATCTTCTTCTTGAACAAAACGTCAAAGACGGAGAAGCCTCGTACATGAAAATGAAAGACAGAAAGAAACTCGAAGTACAAAGTGTGTTGTTCAAAATGGAGAAGACCAGAGCTCTATTTATAGCGCACTGATCAAATCTGATCATTTGTTGATGTGGCTCGATTCGGCCGCTCGGACCATCTCCGAGTGCCCCCAACGTGGCAAAACTCTATCCCCACACAACGGCTACGCAACACCCAAGTGATAACATTTTATCCATCTCCCTGCGCTCGGACTCGCTTCAAGCGCCTAGACCGTTAATGACATGGACTAAAAGCTAATTCGTAGCATCGAGGCACCCCCTGGGGCACCTTGGCAGTCCTGGCACTCGGATCAGTCAGCTTCGGCTGACTGGTCCAGCGCCTTTCAGACTCTTGGGTGATTTCGACCAACCGGAATTGGGCTCACCCGAACCCATCTTCCGACCTTCTCCTCGAGCAATCTTCCGCTCTGGCTTCTCGTCCCTCGGAAACACCGTGCATTCCCTTCTCATCCACCGGCATACTCTTCTGCAACACCTCGTCCCTTGGACGCACCGAGCCCGTTGACTCTTTCTCATGTCATCCTTCTCGCTAACTGCGTCTTTTGCTCAACTTCTTATACTCTTAAGTTCCTGCACACTTAGACACAAGGATCAAAATACAACATGACCTAACTTGATTTGATTGATCACACCAAAACTACCATGGGGTATTTATAATCTCTCATTTTTTGATGCAAGCAACCCAAGTTAAATTAGGGTAAAACAAAACAAAAAACAGTAAAATAACAGTTGAATAATTTCCAACTAAAATAATAGGTATATAATTTGCAATAAAATACCTCCCCCTAAACTTAATCTTTATTCTCCTCTTTTAATAACATTAAAAATAGGAAAATTCCATGAAAATACATTCAGAAAAAATATATGAAGTTTAAATTTTGAAAATCTGAATTTTCATGATTTATAAGCTAGTTTTGGAAGAAATAATTTTAAAATTAGTTTTATTCATTGAAAATTTTTTAAAAAATTTGTAACGATTAAACATGATTATCCAAAATAGAGATAAAATCTTCCGAAGTAAACAAAATTAGAATACACAGTAATTAATGATTCTCTAAAAAAAAAAGGTATATATGGAAAAAATTACTTAAAAATAGTTTCTAAGCTTGAAAATTCATGATTTTTTTTAGAATGTAAAATAGCAATTAATTTTGCAAAAAAAAAAATCAAAAATTAAATATTGAAGAATTTTTAATATTAAAAATTAGTATTTTGATAAAAAAAATGCATAGGAAATTCAATGATGGTCAAAAAATTTTAAAAATATTTTCTCTGATAGAGAACATGATATATTATCACAAGCAAATAAAATTTTCAAAAATAATTTTGCAAAATCATTTTAGATAAAAAAAATATGATTTTTGTTAAAAAAAATAATACAATGGTCAAAAAAATTTTAAAATCTTTTCTACAGATAAGTAATGAAATATTCTTTTTTAAAAAAAATAAGATCAAATTAATTTCAAATAAAAATTTTATGAAACAATTTATTTAGAAAATTCTAAGTAAGAAATAAAAATAATAATAAAACATGCATAAAGATTTTAATCTAAGTATGATTTTGGAACCTAATATAGGTTCTTTCCTACTTGATTAACTAAATATTTTTTAGGAATAATTTTTTGTGATAATTTCTAATTTAGCCCTTATGATATCTAAAGTGTCAATTCAGTCTTTGATAATTTCTAAAATTTGAAGTAATAAAATTTGAACATACAGAATCCTTCAAACTTTCTATTTCTTTCCATTTTCATTTTCTATTTTTATTTTGTTGAAATCTTCTAGTCGACAAGATTTTACTAAAGTTTCTTTTAGCTCTTGGTTGCCTTTTAATAATTTTTTATTCTTATTTTCTAATTGACAGGAATTTTTAGATAATATTTTAATAAATTTATATAATTGGTCAGGAGGTAGAGACCGTACTTGACTTACCTTTTAATCTCATTATCTGATGCTCCCCCTATAGTGTTGCTTTCCTCTTACATTGTTCCTCCTTCATCAATGTTCATTTTGGATAAGGTTGCTTCGTCATCTTCTTGGTGACTTGCCATCAGTGCAAGTCCTGCATGAGCTTTAATCTCTGATTCTGACGACGTTTCGTCTCACATCACCTTTAGATTTTTGTGCTTATCCTGGGTTGGTCTTTTGTCCTTTTTCTTATTTTCCAGTTTTGGACCGTTGTCTTTGACATGTCCTTCATTGCAGTGATAGCATCTCACTTTTCTTTTCTTTTTCTTTTGGAATGCATTTGATTGAATTTATTAGATCTAAAAACTTTTTAAACTTTCTTACCATAAATGTTGTTTCATCACATCGAGAGATGTTTCAGAATCTGATTCATCCATTTTTTTCCTTTAAGGCAATGTTTTGCTTCGACTCCTTTAGATCTCAAATCTAGACTCATGAATTTCAAATGTAGAAAATAATTCTTTTAAATTACTTACCTCTAAGTCCTTAAAGATGTAATATGCATCTACTAGAATTGGTCATTCAGATGTTCTTGGAAAAACATTAAGCGCATACCTTAGGAATTTTGGTTGGTTATCTTTTTTCTCAGATTCATGAGTTCGGTGATCAACTCCTTTAACTTGTTGTGCAGTTGAGGGACTGTTTCTCCTTCCTTCAGTCGAAGATTCGTCAGTTGGTTTCGAAGTAGATCTCTTCTTGTGAGATTGGATTTGAAGGATCCTTTGTGAAGCTCCAGGAATTTTTCCTAGAGATTTTTTACATATTTGTAGACTCTAATTTTGTTAACCTCTTTATGCTGGCAATACACTTAGCAGATGGAATTCTATTTTTTTTGTTAGCCACAAATTCAGCTTGCTCCTTATTCATCTAATTTTCCTCTTTCTTTAACTCACCGTTGCTATCGGTAGGTACTGCAAAATCATTTTTTTTAATTACAAATATATCAAAATTGATTTTGAAATATACCTCCATTTTATTTTTCTAGTGTGCAAAGTCTCACTCGAACTTTAGCGGGCGGATGCTTGTTCTGGTTATCGTCTTTTGTACTTCAGTCAATGGTTAGCTCTTCTGAAGCGGTTAGACTCTGATACTAATTAAAGGACCAAAAGGAATTTAGATATCTCCACACTTGCATGATATTGTCCATTTTGGATCTAAGCTCTTATGATTTTAGTTTTTAGCTCTACCCAAAAGGCATCATACCAATGGAGATATCTTTCCCTTATAAATCTATGATCTTTCTCATGTATTTTCAATGTGGGATTTTATTTGCAACCCAACAACCCCCCCTTAAATGAAGGACCACAGGTTTCCCACGTCTGATCCTTGACCCACCAGGTCTTCCTACCCCTCGATCCGAACCGACTTATTAAGACTTCCTTGCCTAGCCACAACTAGGACTTCTTGCCTGGTGTCTGGTCTTTTAATTTGGACATGAGAGCCTCCACTTCCACACACTTAATCAAAAGAATAATAAAATAAAAAGAGTACGAGACAAATAATTTTTATTTGGTTTGCAATCAGAGGATTGCAACTCTAAGGAAAGTCAACTCACTATGAAGATCTCCTTCTCGAATAAAATGTTGGAGATGGAGAAACCTCATACACAAAAATGAAGCTCGGAAATGAAAGATAGAAAGAAACTTGAAATATAAAGTGTGTTGTTCGAAATGGAGAAGACTAGGACTTTATTTATAGTCCACTGGTTGAATCTGACCATTTACTGACGTGGCCCGATCTGGGCGCTCGGAGAGGGTCTAGGTGCCCTAGGTTCCATTATTTATGCATGAGTTGATTTACATATTTATTCACATATATATTGCTATATTATTTTCCTAACTTAAACGGGTTGCCAAACATCAAAAAGGGGAAGATTTTTGGAGAAATCTGGGTGCCTTAGGTTTTGATATTTGGACAAAGGTTTAAGTTAGGTTTATTATTGTATTTAATGTACCTTTGAGTGTGCGAGTATAGGAAAGTCCAAGTGAGATCTTGGCATAGGAAAGTCTAAGTGTGAGTCTTGGCAGTATAAGTCCAAAAATATAGTCTTGGCAATGTAAGTCCAAGTATGACTTGACAATGGTTAAAGTCCCGGAGGTGAGAAGTCTCTTGGCAAAGGAAGACACGACAACAAGGACAAAGCCGAAGGAAGCTCCTAAAGGCAAGACATGAAGAATAGGGAGGCATATGAGAGATGCAAGGCTGATGAAGAAGGCTAGAAGGCTAGGTCTAGGTTGGTCGGGCAAGGATGAGAGTTGAGTGAATGTACTCGGAGGTCAAAATTCTAGGGTTAGGATTTGACCAGTCGATTGGTGATTGTACTAGTCGACTGGTATAGTCTCAGTTGACTGGGGAGAGATCATAATGTCTATGTTCGCTCAACCCATGTGGAGCAGTCAACCGTTGTTGGCATCAGTCGACTAGCATCAAGACATTGGTCTGTAATGGTCGAATTCCACATAGGACGAGTCAACTAGTGTTTTGACCAGTCGACTAGTGCCGAGAAACACAACTTGTGTTTTCTCCCAAGCTCTATTTAATAGAGCTCGGGGTGGGCGACCATGGTTGACGAAATAGACTTGGTTAAAGTCTATTAGAGTCTTCCAAGCTCTCATGTGATCAAACATATTTGCGCGACGTTGTGGTGAGATTTCTCCACCCACAAGGAGCTACTTGAGCTAGCCAGAGTTTTCCGGAGAGTCATCTACCGACGGATAGGGATCGTCCACCTTACGGACAGTCATGGAGTAGGAGTAAACTATCTTCGAACCACATTACACGAACATGTCAGTTTGTTTTCTTGTTTATTATCTTTTAGAGTTTAGTTTTCTACTTGTTAGTTTTGTTTTGGTATTTTGCTGTGCGCTAACAAGTTGTAGGAAGTGAACGTCATGAGTGATCGACAATTTACCCCTATCTACTGGGCATCAAGGTATCAACAAATCTCCCATCCTACTCTTTCATCTTTCATCTGTTTCCTCCATCATCAAAGTATGTACGACGATTGTTCTTCATCATCCCTTCACCTCCGCCCACTAGCGCAAAGAGACATGGTAAGTCGACAACAATGACAAACTCTATCAATTTTAAAAGGGCACTAGGGTTAATCTTTCCTCACCATTCTATCTCAACTCCATTCACTTTTTTTTCATGATCACACACCGTTGCGTTGCATTTTTTGTTTTAATTTTTCAGTATTTCATTTTTTTTTTTAGTTTCTTGTTATTATTAGAAGTAAAGCCCGATGAGTCAGAGAAGTCAATCACAAGAGGAGGAAAATAAATACCTCTAGAGGATGAGATTGCCTTTGTCGATTCTTTGTCGAAGGGTGATTCCAATCATAGGAGTGTCGGTGCATCTCACGTGGCGAAGTTAGTTTTTGATTTCGGATTAAACATTTAAACTTTGTGTGTTTTAAGGTGATTCTATTTTTTTGACTGGTAGTTGTTTGATGAAATGTCAAGGCGAACGATGATGGAATAAACTTGTCGAGATGAAGATGAAGGAGGATGGATGAGAGATTAGATTTTTTAAGGAAAAAATAAGACATCAAACTTACTTAATAGTGTACACACTAAAGTTATATTATGGATTTATGTCACTAGTTTTTCATAAGTAATGAAATATTAGTAATTTAACGTATAAAGTAATAAATTCCACTTGTCTTACCTAAAATTTATATAATTTTTAAAAAGTTTATTACTATGATATTCATAACATAGAACATAATCAATTTTTCATATTACAAATTAACATTCTATTTTCTCAATTTTCCTATTATTAATTTTTCTAATAAGCTATTTCTAACTTCTTTATACTTTCATTATTTTTCTATATTTTTAGGTCTGGTCTTTGGTTGTCGAATCTACAAGGGCATACCAAAGATGACCATTTGTAATATCTTTCTACCGGGAATCATCTAGCATACTTGAAAAGGCTAGAGAACTTAATTTTTCATTGGATATATGCAGAACTTTGCTCTTCCTAGCCAATATAATTGTAAACATGCTGGTTTACTGTAAATCTTGAAAAGAAATAAAAATAAGATTTTATTGCTATCTACATAATTGTTATTGATTTATATTGTTAATTATTGTACTCTTCTGGGGTATTATTGTTGTTATAAAATTTAATAAAACAGTTGTAATTTTATGGAATGACGGTTGTAAATTGATGCTTTTTATATAATGATAAATATTTTATTGAGTTTATTTGGAGTAATTTGGAAATCTCTAGGTCCATCAGTTACTTTTGTGAATTTAAGACATTCTAAAAAAAATAATGTGTCTAAAATAGGGAG
Organism: Zingiber officinale; assembly: GCF_018446385.1. Lineage (NCBI taxonomy): Eukaryota > Viridiplantae > Streptophyta > Magnoliopsida > Zingiberales > Zingiberaceae > Zingiber > Zingiber officinale. The sequence goes on along the minus strand of NC_055992.1, from coordinate 151,246,578 downwards.
TCCTATTTATTTATGGTGTCGAATAACGAGTATCATTGTCATAACATTTATAGTGAGCTTCCAACTTCATTTTTAGTGAGCAACAACATGTTACTGACTTAAATTTTAAGAGACCATTGTTGGGACCGAAAATGGAGCTAGAGGGGGGGGGTGTGAATAGCTCGGCGCGATCTCATGCTCGTCGTTGCTTGTTTCTTCAAAGATATGCAGCGGAAAATACAAAGAAACAAACACACAACGCTAACTCTAGGATTTACTTGGTATCCACCTCAACAAGAGGTGACTAATCCAAGGATCCACACACTCACGCACCCTCCACTATGAAAACAGTCCTTTATGGTAACTACCGAAGGCGGAGAAACCCTACAATACTCTCAATACAACAAGAAACAAAGAGAAGCAAATACAAGGGAAAGCTTACACGGTTTACACAAGAAACTCTAACCCTAGCTTCTTCTTCTTGCTGTAGATCCGCCTCTTGACTTGGAAATGCCTCCAAGAACCTTCAAGATCTGGCGGTGAGAACTCTGTGGAGAAGCTCTGGAATCGCTGTGAAGATCGGAGTTGAACAATGCAAGCCTTTTGCGAAGAAAGAGCTCGACAACAACTATATCCTGCGCCAACGGTCGGATCCCAATCGATTGGATTGCTCCCAATCAATTGGGGAGGCTTTGGATCGATCGACTGATCGATCCAGAGCGCCTCTGTGCTCTTGGGAATCGCCTGGATCGATCGGTTGATCGATCCAGGGCTTATCGCGTAAAATCGCAGCTCCCAATCGATCAGCCGATCGATTGGAGGCTCCCAATCGATCGGCTGATCGATTGGAAGGCTTTCTGTGCGATCGGCGATTCTCCCAATCGATCAACTGATCGATTGGGAGGAGGCTTGTCACAGGGACTTGCCCAATCGATCAGCCGATCGATTGGGCATGAGCCAATTGATCGGCTGATCGATCCAGCTCTTGTTTTTGCCCAAAAACAAGTCCAAAGTCCCCGACACCAACATCCGGTAAACCATGACCTGTTGGTACATCATGCCTAGCATCTGGTCACCCTTGACCTGCTAGGACTCCCTCACCAAGTGTCCGGTCAATCCCTTTGACCCACTTGGACTTTTCTCCTCGTGCCAAGTGTCCGGTCATACTTGACCCACTTAGACTTATCTCCACCAGGTGTCCGATCAATCTTGATCCACCTGAATTTCCCGTGCCAAGTATCCGGTCAATCCCTTTGACCTACTTGGGCTTCCCAAACACCAGATGTCTGATCAAACTTGATCCATTTGGATTTCCTGTGCCTGGCTTCACTCACCAGGACTTTCACCTAGCTTCACTCACTAGGTCTTTCACCTGGCTTCACCCACCAGGACTTTCACCTGGCTTCACTCACCAGGACTTTCCTTCTGCCCGGCTTCACTCACCGGGACTTTCACCTGGCTTCACTCACCAGGATTTTCTTCTGCCTAGCTTCACTCACTAGGAATTTTCACAACTGTCTGGCTTCACTCACTAGGACTTTCTAGTCTGCCTAACCTCCCAGTTAGGACTTTCACCTGACTTCACTCACCAGGATTTTCCAATCAAGTATCCAGTCAACTTGACCTACTTGACTCTTCTTCACAATCTCCCCACATGAACAATTGCACCTACAATCTCCATGTCTTGTCTCCATGTATTATCAAACATCGAAATCCAAATATTAAGACTTGAGCTTGACCCAATTCAAGCTCAATCAACCAGGTCAACCTTAACCTAGGGAATATTGCACCAACAACCATAACTTTTTTACTCAGATTAAATCACGGGACGTATAATATATAAAATCAAAGATCTCTGAATGAACTTCAATTTGATATATTGTGTGTCTTATAATTTAATCTCAATCAAAAGTTATGATCTCTCAAAATTTAAATCAGCAACAATAGTTTTGTTGGTTTTCGTGTTGTTGATCTTAAAAAACCAGCAATAATGTGTTGCTGATATTAAGTAACAAGCAATAATATGTTGCTGATATTAAGAAACAAGCAACAATATGTTGCTGACTTAAAATTTAAGAGAACATAACTTTTAACAATGTGGTGTTCACTAGAAATGAAGTTGAAAGCAGTGATAAAAGGTATAACTGGGGGTGTAAATGAACCAAGCCGCTCATGAGCTATTCGAATCTCGATTCGATAAAAACTCATTTGAGCTCGTTTAATAAGACTCGTTAAGATAAATAAACCAAGCTTAAACTTCATAATATTCGGCTTATTAGCTCGTGAACATGTTCGTTAAGCTCATGAATCAACTTTTAAATAAAAAATAATAGTTTTGATATTGAATTTATAGATTTTACACTCTACTTATGCAACATATAAATAAATATACTAAATTTATTTATTAGAATAAAATTATAAATTTTAATAAGAATATTATAATTTTTCTAAATATATAATTTAATTTTTAATGAATATTTAAATTTATAGTTTATATTTATTAAGCTCGTTTAAGCTTTATAAAAGTTCGAATAAGCTCGTAAGCTATGAATGTATTCGTTAAATAAAGCTCGAGGTTAACTCGATTATAAATGAGTCAAACTCAAACATTCAAGAGTTCGACTCGGTTCAGTTCAGCTCGATTACACTCCTAAGTATAACAATAATACTCAATATCCGACATCACAAATAAATAAAACTCTCTATGTTAGACAAAATTAAATTTTTTATTTTTAGAATGTCTTAGGTACATTAATCACTTTTGAGACAAAAGATATTGATGGACTTAGAAATATCCAAATTAATCCAAATAAACTCAATAAAAAATATTTGTCATACTATAAAAAGCATCAATTTACAACTGTCATATTATAAAATTACAATAATCATAGCAATAATAGTTTTATTGAGTATTATGACAATAATACACATTACAAAAACATCCAAGAAAAGCACAATAATTTAGACAAACCAACAATTACAGTATAGATCAATAACAATTATGTAGACAATAATAATAATAAAATATTATTTATATTCCTCTTCAAGATCCACAATAAATCAGCATGCTTGCGATTATATTGGCTATGAAGAATAAAATTCTCCATATCATCCAATAAAAAAAATTAAATTCTCCAATTTTTTCAAGTATGCTAGATTGATTCTCTATCATAAGATACCTCATGTGGTCCTCTTTGGCATGCCCTTGCAAATTGAGCAACTAAAGATCAAACCTTGAAATATAAAGACAATGAAAGCATTAAGAAGATAAAAATAGTTTAATTACTAGAAAAATTAATAATAGGAAAACTCAAAAAATTAAAAATAGAATGTTAATTCGTATATAGAAAATTGATTATTTTTATATAATAGATAAAATTTTAAAAAATTACATAAAATTTAAGTAAGACAAGTAAAATTTATAATTTTATATGTTAAATTACTGATACTTCATTACTCTAAGAATTAGTTGTAATAACTGTAATAGAACTAATTATGCTAAAACAGTAATATTTAATTGCACTAATAAACGACGAGCATGCAATAAACTTTAATAACAGTAAAGGGTTAAGAAATTGTGTATCTCCGGTCGAAGCGTCGGACGTGCCGACTGTCTTTAGAGAATTGATTGCCGCCCACGGTGCAAAGGCTCTCCGGCAAAATCCTCCCAAGATCCGACAACCGCTCGCGTCGCTCGTAGGTGCATTCCAAAACGAGCACCGCACTCGGACTCAACCTCAACCTCAAATCACAAACCAAGCCTCAGAACTCGGAACAAGGGGAGAGAAGAAGAAGCAGAAGGCAGAAGAAATGCTTTGCTTCGGTGTGTTTTCAGAAGGAACGGAGGAAGTGTATTTATACACTTCGAAACAGTGCAGAGGAAGGGACGCACTTCCTCTTCTCACGCGCGGATGCGTTGTATCGCATCCTCATATGACGCGGAGCGCGCGCGGATGCGTTGTATCGACGCGGAGCGCTGCTTCGCTTCCTCACGCGGACCAGAAACGAGACCAAACCAGAAACCAAACTGGTTTGGTTCAGACTGAACCAAACCAGCAAAAACAGATTTGCACCCCCCCCTGCGCGCGTCAATCGCGCACGTGACGCCCGGTTTATGGATTTCCGGCTCGAACCCCCCAAATCCACTCGATTTGGGCTTGGCCCGCGCATGCGTGTAGGTCTTCTTATTATTGCTAAGCAAGGATGGAAGGGCTTCATATATAAGCCCTTCCAAGCTTCTCCACTTAGCAATGTGGGACTAAAAAACACTACAAAAATTGCTTTGAATTTAAAACAAAACTCAACAATCCCCCACAAATTCCAAGCAATTTTTTTAGTCAAAAACAAAGATATGTTCTGAGGCTTGGTTGCAATGAGCTTTCAGTGAAAATACCTTCCGGTTTGAATTTTCACCTAAGTACACCAATCTTATTCACATAGGTTTGAAGAGAATAGAGTCTTGATCTTAAACCTTTTATATGTGAAGATCAATTGGTAACAACTCATCACTGGCGACGGTTGAATCCTTCTGGGTTGGTGCATTACGGCCATGCCACCGAATCTTGTTTCATAAGTGCTAAGGAGAGTTGCCTAGACCCCCCACACTGCGGCCTCACAGTTACACTTACATAGGTGAGTTCTCCAAGGATGTACTGCAAGCATCCTGTCATTAAGACCTTGAACTCATTAAGAGCTCTTAAGCTTATCCTTACTAGCAGTCAAGCATCTATCTAGGGAAGAGACTATGAGATTATATCTCAATTAATTTGATGCTTACGTTTCACCCTTATAGCTTGTTTGTACCACATTGAACCTACTTTTTGGGATCTCCAATCAGATAGGTTGGGTTGCCGCTATAGATGAAACCAGGACAGGCCTCAGTCCCATTCCCTTACTGGATCTCTTGATTTTCTCATAATCAAGTCCTTTAGTGAGTGGGTCAACAATATTGTCTTTTGAACTTACAAAGTCCAATGACACCACTCCAAGAAACACTAGCTCACGAATAGACTTTAATCTTATTCGTACATGTCTCTTCTGTTTCTGGTTATACTTGGAGCTTCTAATCTGAGCTATTGTTGTTTGATTGTCACAGTGTACTGAAATAGAAGGTATTGGCTTCATCATCAAGGGAATTTCAAAAAGAAGACCCTTAAGTCAATCAGCTTCAGTTACTGTGGTATCCAAAGCACACAATTCTGCCTCAGATGTAGACCGGGTTATAATCGTCTGTTTAACAGACCTCCAAGCAACTGCACCGCCTCCAAGTGTAAAGACATAACCAGTAACGCCTTTACACTCAGCAGTGTCAGCTATCCAACTGGCATCACTATATCCCTCCAGGACTGCAGGGAATCTCCCATACCACAAGCCCAAGGATATAGTGCCTTTCAGATATCTGAGTACTCTATCTAATGCATCCCAATGCGTTCTGTCCAGACAGCTGGTAAACCTGCTCAATTTCGATATAGCAAAAGAAATATCAGGTCTAGAACAATTAGCTAAATACATTAAACTACCTATTACTTGTGAGTATCTTAATTGAGACACTGTCACACCACTATTATTCTTGTGGAGAGTTTTTGAAGGGTCATATGGTGTGACAACAGATTTAACTTGGCTATAGCCATATTTCTCTAATACTCTCTCAACATAGAGTGATTGAGAAATTGCTATTCCATCAGTTGATCGAGTCAACTTCAGCCCTAAAATCATATCAGCACAACCCATATCCTTCATATCAAACTTACCACTTAAGAGGGTCTTAGTCTCTTTTATAATAGAAAGGTTAGTTCCAAACAGTAGAATATCATCTACATATAAGCATAGGATAATACAATTATCACCTTTCATTTTAGCATATACACATTTATCAGAGTCATTCACTTCAAAGCCAAATGATAGCATAGCTCTATCAAATTTTTCGTGCCACTGCTTTGGGGCTTGCTTCAAACCATAAAGAGATTTGACTAACCTACAAACTTTGTTCTCATTTCCAGAAACTACATATCCCTAAGGTTGATCTATATATATCTCTTCTTCAAGATCTCCATTAAGGAATGACGTTTTAACATCCATTTGATGGATCTCAAGATGATATATGGACGCCAATGCTATTAATACTCGGATTGTAGTAATTCTTGTAACAGGAGAATAAGTGTCAAAATAATCAATCCCTTCTTTCTGTTTGAATCCCTTAGCAACTAGGCGGGCTTTGAATTTATCTACTAACCCATCAGGTTTTAGTTTTCTTTTAAACACCCATTTACATCCTATAGTGTTACACCCAGGAGGTAAATCTACTAACTCCCAAGTAGCATTAGAGATAATAGAGTTCATTTCACTTTTAATGGCCTCTTTCCAGTACTTAGCTTCAGGAGAAGCCATAGCATTTCTATATGTCACAGGGTCACCTTCTATATTATAGGTGATAAAGTCCTGACCTAAATCCGTAGACACACGTTGCCTCTTTCTCCTTCTCGGTTCTGTACACTCACTAGATTCATCTAGTCTAGAGTGACTTGAGGAAGGTGTACCCACTACAGATAATGGGACCTCTACAGAAGAAGGCTCATTTATAGTAGGAATACTAGATTGAGGTGTTCTCGTCTTCATAGGAAATATATCCTCAAAAAATATAGCATCGCGAAGTTCTACAATAGTATTTGCATCTATTCCAGGAATTTCTGATTTAATAATCAGGAACCTATATGCAATACTATTTTGAGCATAACCCAAGAAAATACCATCTACGGTCTTTGGACCAAGTTTTTTCCTTCTGTGTTCAGGTACTAGTACCTTTGCAAGGCACCCCCACACTTTAAGGTATTTCAAACTTGTCCTTCGGCCTTTCCAAAGCTCATATAGGGTTTTATCCCTTGACTTCATTGGGACTCTATTTAGCACATGACATGCAATGTATAGAGCCTCCCCCCACATAAAGTTGGGTAACCCAGAACTGCCTAACATGGAATTAATCATATCTTCAAGGGTTCGATTTTTTCGTTCTGCTATAGAGGACTATATGGAGCAGTTACCTCATGGATTATACCTGTATCTTGACAAAATTTTTGAAACAAGTTCGAGGTAAATTCTCCACCCCTATCAGACCTTAACCTCTTAATAGTTTTATCGGTTTGATTCTCAGCTTCAGATTTAAAGTTCATAAATTTATCTAAAGCTTCATCCTTGGTTTTTAGCAAATAAACATAACAATAACGAGAGTGATCATCAATGAAGGTAATGAAATACCTTTTATGATCTCTCGTTATTACACCGTTAAACTCACAACAGTCAGTATGAATCAATTCTAAAATATCAGAATTTCTATCAACTGATTTGAAGGGTTTACGAGTTTGTTTATATTGCACACAAATTTCACATTTTTTCTTATCATTTATAGCATGCTTAGGGATCATGTCAAGATTCATCATCCTTTTTACGGTATTAAAATTGACATGTCCTAATCTGTCATGCCACAGATCATAAGACTCAATGTTATATGAACAACCAATATCAGAAGTTTTATTTAAAGTAGCATTTTCTACATTGAGTTTAAATAAACTTTCATTAAGGTAACCTTTTCTAATAAAGGTTCCTAAATGTAATATTACAACTTTATTACATTTAAAGTTCAACTCATAACCAGCACAGACTAACTTTGATCCGCTAATCAAATTCCGACGGACCGCTGGAACGTGATGCACCTCATGTAGTGACAGGACTTTTCCAGAGGTGAACCTCAGGTTAATTTGTCCTATCCCAAACACCCTGGCTGCAGAATGGTTCCCCATGGTCACGGAAGTGCCTTCAATTACCTGATAAGTAAGGAAGGCAGAGCGATCAGCACAACAGTGTACATTAGCACCTGTATCAACTAACCATTCATTGGGTTGATAGATCAAGTTTAGTTCGGGTTTGAAGGTAACAAACCTATCGCTGGTGTCGTCACTAGCAGTCACGACATTTACTTGTGCCTTAGTATTGCTTTGGTTTTTCTCCTTGTCCTTTCGCTTAGGGCAGAATTTGGCATAATGTCCAACCTGTCCACATGCCCAGCAAGACTTAGGTTTGGTTCCAGTTTTCTTTTGAACCTTTGGGTTGAGTTTCATCTTGTTTTTCATTTTCTGGTTTTTGAATTTCCTCTTGTCAAATGAGACTACTACATTTGCCTTTGGAAATCCATAGGCATTCTTGTTTCATCACTTTTATGTTGCTTCCAATGTTCTTCTTCGATATTTAAGGCAATCATCAAATCTTCGAGAGAGATTTTACCTCTCCGATGTTTAAGAGTCATGCCAAAATCTTCCCATCTCGGAGGCAATTTTTCGATGATAGACAAGACCTGAAATTTTTCAGGTAATGGCATATCTTCTTCAGCAAGACCATGAATTTGAACTTGGAATTCATGTGTCTGCTCAACCACAGATTTACTTTCAACCATTTTGAAGTTCAGGAATTTTGCCACAGTATACTTTTCTAAACCAGAATCTTCGGAGTTGTATTTTTTATCCAAAGATTTCCACAACTCTTTAGCTGAAGAGGTTGAGCAGTATACATCAAATAGTGCGTCTGAGAGGGCAGACAGGATTCTCCCATGGCAGAGATAATCCCTTTGCTTAAACCTCTCTAAGGTAGCACTACGGGCAGGTTCCTCTTCATTAGGTGAAGGAGGGTCTGTTTCTATAACGGAGAATAGCCCTAGCGTAGTAAGCCAAAATTTCATTCGTTGTTGCCAACGTCTGAAGTTTTGCCCGTAAAATTTTTCGGGTCGGGCACTAGCCTCATCAGACCCTGTTACCCTATCGTTCATCATGTTTATTGATGCTACAATCAATTCTCTAAAATTGTAATAACTGTAATAGAACTAATTATGCTAAAATAATAATATTTAATTGCACTAATAAACGACGAGCATGCAATAAACTTTAATAATAGTAAAGGGTTAAGAAATTGTGTATCTCCGGTCGAAGCGTCGGACGTGCCGACTGTCACAAGGCAGAAGAAAAACAGTGCAGAGGAAGGGACGCACTTCCTCTTCTCACGCGGACCAGAAACCAAACTGGTTTGGTTCAGACTGAACCAAACCAGCAAAAACAGACCGGGCCGCCCGTGAGCGCAAGGCCCACGAGCTGGGGATTTGCACCCCCCCTGCGCGCGTCAATCGCGCACGTGACGCCCGGTTTATGGATTTCCGGCTCGAACCCCCCAAATCCACTCGATTTGGGCTTGGCCCGCGCATGCGTGTAGGTCTTCTTATTATTGCTAAGCAAGGATGGAAGGGCTTCATATATAAGCCCTTCCAAGCTTCTCCACTTAGCAATGTGGGACTAAAAAACACTACAAAAATTACTTTGAATTTAAAACAAAACTCAACATTAGTGACATAAATTCATAGTCTTATTTTTAAAATAAAAAATCTAATCTCCCATCCATCCTCCTTTATCTTTGTTTCGATACATTTCCTTTATCATCATCCACATTGGCATTTCATCAAACAACTATCAGTCAGAAAAATAGAATTATCCTAAAACACACAAAGTTCAAATGTTTAATCCAAAATCAAAAATATATTTCACCACCGAGGATGCACCAACACTCCTATGACCGAAGTCGTCCTCCGCTGAAGAATCGATGAAGTCAATTTCATCCTCCGGAAGTGCTCATTTCCTCCTCTTGTAGCTCATCAGACTTTACCTCTAACAATAATAAGAAACTCAAAAAAGAAACTAAATACTTAAAAAATAAAACAAAAAATATAACACAATAGTGTGAGGATCATGACAAGAGTGAATGGAGTTGAAATGGAATGATGAGAAAAAATCAATCTCAATGTCCCTTTTAAAATTGGGAATTGGCTACGGTAATCGACTTGACATGTCTCTTTATGCTATTGGGCAAAGGTGAAGGGATGCCGAAGTGCTCCAACAATTGAGAAAATAGAGATGAAAGAGTAGGGCTGAGAGAAAATGAGGAAGGGTATTACAAGACAGATAATGAAAAGGAATACCTAATTTAGTCAATTTTAAAATGAATATACTTTTTGGATAATAGGCAAAATGAAGTATCTGATTTGTTAAATCGCGGTTGATATAATTAAGAAGACATCCGTTTTTTTCTTCCAACAATTATAAAAGGAAGTCTCCATTTTAAGACAATCCTCAAATTAACATCCCTTTCTATTTCATCATTCAAAAAACATTATACTTTCATTTAACCGTCCTTTTTATTTCATCATTAAAAAACATTATGCTTTTATTTAACCGTTTGAAGGTGCACCTTTAAGAAAACTTGTAGAGTAATTTTGATGAAAAATACACTAACATTATTATGAGTTATATTTTTTTAAAAAATATCTTAAAAAGAAAACGAAAAGAAATATAACTTCTATTATAAATTTTAAAAACCACTATGTGAATTTATTAATTTTTAAAAATATAAAAAATATATATCTCTTTTCCATTTTGAAATAGTTTAGAACCTGAACTACTTTAAATTCAAAAAATAAACACGTATTTTTAAAAATATTTTATAGCCGTTATATGTTTTCTTATTTAATTTAAATAAATTTAGAGTAAAGTAAAAAATTTGAATAAAAATGTTATATTAATCTAAATTGATTAAAACTAGCAAACAAACAGTCTTATGAGTTTTTTTTGAACTTCTGAGTGTTGAAATATGCCTTCTTTTTCCAATTTAGACCCATTCAAATTCATATTACAATTTTATTGAAAACCTTGAAAACTTTATAATCTAGGGTTGTAAACACACCCAGCTGAGTTAAGTTTACAACCCAAGCTTCTTTTTCCAGTTTTGTGATATTCAAATCAAACCAAATCTAAAATGAATCTAGCCGATGAAATTATTGTTCAAGCTTGGTTTTGTTTCTTTTTTATGAGGTTAAGATTCGTTTAAACTTGGCTTGAGCTTGATTTATTTAGATATTATCAAGTTCTTAATTTAAACTTATTTAATTGTTTGAAACTTTTATATTTTAAAACTTGTTTAGTTCATTATTCTAATAATAGAAACATATTTGTTCATTATAAAAATTTATTTATTTATTTATTGTATTAATAAGAGTTTAATTATTGATGAATATAATCCACAAATTTCTTTTGTGAGTATTGTTGGTGAAACATTCACAATTTTTATTTATGAATATTAATGTATTTAATATATATATTTAAACTTATTTATTTAATTTAATGAGAACTTATTCATTTAATTATGCATTGAGTGAATAGAAATAAACTCTTCTATAATACCAAAGACATTAAACTTAGCAACGTGTGATTCGTTTAAGCTCTAGCATAAATCCATCTGTAACATCTTTAATTATTTTAAAAATAGAAGATTATTTGTTATTTTGAAATTTTTATTTTTTTATTATATTAATAATAATTTATTGATCATTATTATTTTTGGTGTTCTCTAATGGTAGTGTTTTGAAAAAATAAATTCGAGTCAAATAATTTAATAGATGAAAGAGAGAGTAGCTTTTCAGAGTGGAGAGAGGAGGAAAGGAGATTGAGGTTGTAATTAGCAGGAAGGATAGAATGAAAAAAAATAAGAGAATATTATATTTTCAGTCTTATAATTTGTATCTTTTTTAATTTTAGTCCTGTTATGAGTTAATTTACGTTCTTAGTCCTGTAATTTTTTATCTTTTTTAATTTCAATCCTTTTTTCTTCAAAATTAAAATTTTTCAACGGAAAATGTCTAGTTTGTGGTTGAAATATAAAAAATACATGGGTCATAAAAAATCAAAATCCCCAAATTCAATTTACAACTCATCATTTTCCGTTGAAAAATTTTAATTTTAGAGAAAAAAAGATTGAAATTGAAAAACATTACAAGTTACAGGACTAAAAATATAAATTGATTTATAACATGATTAAAATTTAAAAAAATATATAAGTTACAGAACTAAAAATATAATTTTCTTAAAAATCAAATAAATTAACGTGTCTTTTAAGAATTATGAAAGTATAGCATGTAAAAGCTGAGTGCAGCCTTCAGTAAATTGCCGAATTGAATACTAAACTTATTTAATTCGTTTACAGTCCTACAACCCTGGCCTAAATCCATCGGTAACATCTTCAACAACTAAGGTGGCTTTCTTAGGGGGCAAGTAACACGACGTCAAGAGATCATGGTTCAGATTTGCTCTTGTCGCCATTCATCAGTACTGAAACAATGCATTAATTCAACTTAGCAATCATCGGACGTACTTCCATTGATTGATTGCTTGAAGACCACTAATGTCATGTTTCAAGTGCGTTCACACAGGAGGCGTCCATGATTCAGTATCCTTTTCATGAGAATTAAAATCCTGAATCAATCCAAAAAAGTAAGTTGCTAAATCACTGTCAAATGTGAAACACAAACACAAAATAGTTTTGGCTTTTCTTTCTCCAAAACAAATTAAAGCTATCTAGCATTGTGTTAGCGTGTGGGGGCATCATCAAGTACTGTTTCTTCTTCTTATCTCAACAACACTGTTTCTTCTTCTTATCTCAACACCTCTCTTCACACTCATTCTCACTGTGCACCTTAAAACAGGCACTAAGTCTAGAGTTTAAGAACCAAGAGATTGCGAAAAGGTCGAAAATGCCTGATGGAGCTCCACTTGCTTAGTGGAACAAAGTGAAACATCATTGTTAATGCACATAACATTATATATATATATATATATATTCTTAGATCACAAGTATCAATTCAGGCTCTCACTTTGCTTGTGGAGGTGTATAATTAGTAGATAGTGATTGGATTCCAACTATATGCAAACCGCGTTTGAATTGATAGGAAGAGAGAGTAGACTTAGTTGTTAAGTATTAAGGATTATATTATTATTAATCTCGAACTAGGTTTCATAAGAATTCCAGAGTGTAATCCATCAAAAACATCAACATCTACATTCTCCATTTTCTAGATTCTTGCAATTAAATTCATATTAAAATCTTTAAACAGTTCGTCAACTGATAATTTCCATGCGTTTGCTTTAGTTAATTAGCACCAATCATTAAACAATTTTATGATATTTTATATATATAGCGAATAGATATTACACGGATACGCTAGCTGTTTTTTTGTTTTTTTTTGTTTTTACTGAAAAAGGAAAAATGGGATCAGCGACTGATGAGCGAATTCAATGCCTCGAGGAGGTGGACGGAGATGAGCACCGCCGACGCCGGGACGCTGAGCGTGACGGCCGCGAAGATCCCGATCGCCCAGCTCGGCCTCGTGCTCATCAGGACGGTCTGCAGCAGGCACATGACCTCGCAGACGTCGGCGTGGTAGGTGGCGTAGTAGCGCTTCTCCCAGTCCATCCAGTCCGCCGGCGGCTCGTAGTTCGTCTCCGCCATCTTCATCTCGTGGATCCGCTTACGCAGCACGATCATGCTCTCGTCGACGAGCCTGCCGCCGCTGTAGTCCCAGCCGAAGGCGGCGACTCTGTGGGAGGGGAAGAGGCCGGGACGGCGGCGTAGACCGCCGGGGAAGCTGGGTGGCAGGTGGTGGCGAACGGGGAGGGAGAGGGTGGAAGGACACATGGTCGGTCGGTTAAGGAAGGGAACGGTGAATTGCGATGTGAGGAGACAAGGGCGGGGATTTGGGGGGGTTTTTATAGGGATGGCGAGGGAATTTGTCCGGTGATCATTTGGCGGGTAATTAACGGTCGCGGCTTGGCCGTGTCGATCCGGCGGCTGGGGATCCAATGTCGGCCCACGTGAAGCGTCAGGACGTAGACGCGTGGCGACTAGGAAGTAGTCGGCGCCGTAGAGTAGGTTACTACTCGTATTGTTTATTACTTTATTTGAGATATTAATTATTCGGGAAGCTTCATTTCTTCATTTTGTCAATGGGACACATGGCAATTCAGGATTAATTCTACTGATTTAATAAAAACTAACACACGAATAAATATTTCTACAATTCTTCTGTCTGATCCTTTTAATTAAATTTATAAAATTTAAATTTTATCATGAAATAATATTTTTTAAAAATTAATTTGTTCGGATAACCCGACGCCCGTCAAGCGTCAGCCGTGACTCATCTCCGATGAACTGGATCAGACTCCAGCTCTGATTGATCTTCTTTTAGGTATCTCCGATGACCTCGAAGGCAGATTTTATAAGTCAAGCATTCGAACTTACATGTGATGGATATAGGAGGCCACGTGTGATAGGGTAGATCAAAAGTCAAGTCAACCGATCAAAAATCAAGTCAATTAGTAACAAGTGAGGTGGAAGTCAAAACGATCTATCCGACGCCTCCAATACAGCTCACCAAATTCCTCCAATTCAGTCAACCAGACTCGATTGTCCTATTCCTCTAATTTGAACAACCCGACTCCTCCGACTCGACCAACCCAACTCCTTCGACTCGGCTAACATGACTACTCCAACTCGATTTATCAGACTACATCAACTCGATTAACAGGGTCTTTCAACTCAATCACCCTTGGTTGAGACTCATATCCTACGTGGCTTACCATACCGCTTTTCCCTAATAATATGGATAACATAAGCCGTAATTCTTGGAAGACATGGTGAACGTAGCTATTCCTCCTAGAAGATATGGGCAAATGCACGAGTAACATAATGGTACACCCGCAGGCCTATATAAAGTCACCCACTTTCGCAGGCGCATGTATATGCATATAGACATTTAAATTCTTCTACTACTCTAACTTTTATTCCTCCCTATTCCCTTACTAACTTGAGTGGTGGAATCATCATGTCGAGTCCAATCTCGACAATCATTCTTCTTTTGTCATCGTGTCATCTGTAACCTTCCCCATAATAGTTAATTTTCATTGACTCACTAGACCATAATCTCAAACAAGAACACCGATTAATATTAGAGCTAGAAAACTTTTTCCCATTATTCATTTACCGGATAAATCTAAAACAAAACTTCTTACACATTTAAAAGTCAACTTTCAAAATATTCTTTCCATTTGATTCATTAGCAATTTTTATTGCTATAAAAACTTGAATAGCAAGAGAGTGTTAGCGCAACAGTTAGATTGTAGGCGTATATGATAAATCCATCCTCGAGATCCATATTGATTAAAATTTGATGAACCGGACTATTCTTTTATAAATTGAACACAATGTAATAACTGAATGGATATTTTTAATTTCATCTCTCACCTTATTTCATAATCAAACATCACAAAAAAACAAAAAGACAAAGAAAAAAAAAACAGAGCACACGAGCATCTCTTATTGCATAACCAAAATCAATCAATGCCTCCATGAAAACACACACAAAAAATGTTTTTTTTTTAAAGTTCAACAACATTTGAAAACTTCTAAGATGCACTTGAGTTTCAGCCTGGTTATCACAGATATATATAAATTAAGCATATCAACCAGTGTTCCTCATTCCTGCAGCAATGCCATTGATTGTGATGAGCAGAGCATCACGAAGTTTATGGTTATCGTCATCGTGCCTCAACCTCTGCAGAATCTCCACCTGCAAGAGATTAAGTGGATTGAGATACGGCAACCTGCTTTCGATCAACCTCCTCAACCTTCGGTTGTTGTCAGAGAGTTTCTCATGGCCACTGACAATTAGCACAAACTTCTCTGTCGCCTGTAACTCTGACCTTAGCTGGGAACCTAGAGCCCTTCTGCTCTTGGAGACAAGTACCTCTTCGTAGTGTTTTGCTATGGGAATGTCGGCCTTCGCGACTACCATTTCAATAAGATCGATGGTTGATTGGAAAAAAGGCCACTCCTTGTACATAGCCTTGAGGTCCTCTTGGTAGCCCTTGTCACATGCATCTTTGAGGCCAGAACCAACTCCGAGCCATGCAGGGAGCACAAACCTTGTTTGGGTCCAAGCAAAGACCCACGGAATGGCCCTTAGGTGCCCAATGCCGGTGGAAGCCTTCCTCCGTGTAGGCCGGCTTCCGATATTCAGGAATCCAAGCTCAGCCTGAGGAGTGGCCTCCTGGAAGTAGCCTAGAAAATCTGGGTTCTCATATACAGTGCTCCGATACTGATTGCAGCTTGCCTTGGAGATTTCCTCCATGACACATCGCCATTTCTTCTCTCTAGGTGGGAGTGGAGGATTCATTGTTGCAAGAAGTACAGCAGTCGAGTAGATCTCGAGTTGCCTCACTGCAGTCTGCGGAAGACCAAACTTGGCCTGGACCATCTCACCTTGCTCTGTCGACCGAAGAGTTCCCTGCCACCAAAGAGAACAAACGGCTCATTGGCATTATTAATGTTTAGTTGACGATCATTTTAACTAAAGCAAATGTGTGGAATAGACTGAGCTAGATTGGGCTCGACAAAGTGAAGAACTTCACTGTAGGTTGACTTACCATTACTGAACCAGGAGGCTGTGACTGTATGGCTAGATATGTCGGGCCACCACCGCGACCAATGCTACCACCTCGACCATGGAAAAGTGTAACTTTAATCCCATACTCCTTGCAGGCAGCAACAACATCCTCTTGAGCCTTGTATAATTCCCATGCAGCTGTAAATCGCCCAGCATCTTTACCGGAATCAGAGTAACCAACCATAACCTGAATATTATTTGCCAGTTGTTAAAATCAGAGATGAGAACTACGGAAGGATATGTAAAGAAAAGTATACTCACCTCTTGCTGCCCGTTATGGTTCTTTTTAATGTGCTCTCTGTACCAATCAATCGAGAGTAACTTTCTAATCACGGAGCCAGCTGCTCTGAGATCTTTCACCGTCTCAAACAAAGGGACAACTCTAAGCCTGTGAAAGGCACAAGGTATGTAACTCACACTATTCTATGTAGATATTCCTTCTGTCTATTATCATTTGTTTTATGATTCTATCCATTCATATGCATACGTTTCGCAGAACAAGAACCAGCATAGTTTCTCTATAACATTGAAAAAGCTATACCATGCTGAAACTGATAATTAGTAATCTTACGTTCCGCCAGGACATAGTCGCCCTAGTTCCCCACTGACTGAAAGTCTAGCATCTTTCTGCAACAGTTCTACCGCAAGAACATCACTTGCCTGCCAATTACAAGTAATGCCTCAGAGAAAATATTTGAATAGCAAGTAATAAGTAACTAGTGTAATAAGTAGATACATTTGAAGCCATTGAAATCACATATGCGCCAAATGAGTCACTCCCTAGTTCAGCAGCAACCCTAAAAGTGTCAAGAACCTCTTTCACATCTGAAGTCACCTGAAACATACCATCAAATTTTGAATTAAAAAGAAACAAATGCTACTAGTTGAATGGGACTATAGCATGGGACTATAGTGGATACAATTATAAATATCAGCACAAGGAACATAAACAATCAAGCATGTGCAGGAGACAAACTAATGGATTATTCTCAACCTCTATTCATTAATAGATCAGTATATCATCCTAGGTTAATAAAAAAATTCAAAGATTAAGCATCAATTCATATTTTCAACTTTAATGGGAGCTGGAATCCTATTAAATTACTCTTCCCGACCGTGGAAGTACATTTCTGCTACATGATATCTATGTAAAACAGAGCACTTCAAAAAATCAACAATCAGGTCCCCAATAGGGTTTGCACAATGATAGCAACATATTTGGTTTCAAGTATGCTCTGTAATTGTGGTATACCGTAATGTTTAGCATGTACCTTCCTATCATCAGTGAGATACAAAATCATATATAAAGTATGTTGGATCAGATCTATTGAAGTTGATCCAATTGGTTTAGGTTTGGTTAGTCATGTCGTTGGTAAGTTGATGACTCAAACTAGTGGAGCATCGATATGGTGATGTGAATCGTGTCTCTTCAAATTGTTGACATACCTTTCTGTCTGTTAAGGCACCTCATCAGGTGAATTGACTCACTTCTTTAGGACGATCATCACCGATGAGTTTGTCATCAGATGCCCAAATACCCCTTTGAGTATGGCAGAGGTATCTCTTTGGGTATCATTGTCACCAACTTAATATTGTTGGTCGTTGAGTTACCCCCTTCAGATGTTGGCAATCATTTTGGGTAAGTTTATTATTCCAGATAAGATATTTAAGATCAAGGCAAGGGTTAGACCATTTCTTTTTAAAACAATATTCCCCACCCAGATCTTATGGTTTATCAACAATTGCCTCAAGATATAATGACCTTAGACTTGAGATACAAATACTCAATTGTACATTCAAAAGTTGTCCATTGTTTTGCCCAGCCATTTCATGCTTCCTCATTGGCCAAAATGATATTTGTTGTTTTGTTCTAGGCATGAAATCATGCACACAACATTGCATGCTCGCTGACCTCGAGTCTCCTATGATTTCATGCTAGGGGCATGGAACCCGAGAATATGCAGAGTGTTGCATGTTTGCTGCCTTTAAGGGCATCTCCAATCATTAAAGCTCTAAATGAGCTTTTTTTATGATTTCAATATGCCATGTCAATATTATAAAACCTCATTGAAACATCCCCAATGGTTAAAGCTCTAAATGAGCTTTTTTATGATATAATTCATAGCATGTAGTTACATGGCTCCATGCATATACATCAATTTAATACAAAAGAACAGATTTGAGTTTTCACTATTGCTCTTGAACTATAAACCTCAAACCTCATATCTACCTTGAACTATAAACCTCAAACCTCGTTTCTACAATGGTTTAAGCTTTTTTATTCAACTTTTTTGATTTTAAAAACCTCTCACAAACCTTGCATTGGAGATGCTCTAAGGCACCTCCAGCTTCCTGAGGAGAGCACAAAAATTGAGATGACTGAGTTTCTATGACATTAATTTCTTCTTTACTCTAGAAAGTGTTTTATTATGATCTAATCACGAAATAGCTATCCATGTTCTTATTAGACCAACTATCAAGAGTTCAACCCACTCTCAGTCATATTATAATTTATCCATTTGATCATGAATTAATAAGTACTTGGTATTGTTTTATTCTATCTTATTTCTTGTCGGGTAATACCCTAGCTTGATTTACTTGTGTGTAAAGATATAAAGGGGTGGGCAGTAGAGGGAAGGGATTATGTTGTTTTCCTCTTCCTCTTCTTCCTCCTAATTACCCAAGTCAAGCAAACCATTTTGGAGGTTTAACGAACCAAATTTATGAAAATGAAACAATTAAGTGGCTTGACAAAGCCTCGCGCACTTAAAGTAGTTCTTCCTTTAAAATCTCAATGTTTGATAGATTATAAAATATTTCAGTAACGTAGCTCACTAATTCCTTTGTATGTTGATAATAAAGGAAGAAGTTTTATTAACCTAGGAGAATATGTTATCCTCCTTTGTATGTTGATAATAAAGGAAGAAGTTTTATTAACCTACGAGAATATGTTATCCTACTAAAGAATTTCTGACTGTATAAACATGATTAACTAAATACAAAATCAAAACCTATTCTCAAGGAATACTTCAAACAGCAGTAGATGTCATGTAAACAATAATCATTGAAGATAATGAACTACTCAGAAAGGCAACATACTTCTATGCTGGGTGGAACTAGCGGACGTTTTCCTTTCAGCTCTCTAGTCAAAAATTCCAATTTTTTCTCTTCATCCCATTCAGTGTACAATCCCATGTCCAAGTATTTAGTAACAGCATCTAGAGTTTCAGAGTGTCTGCTAGCTTCCTGTAAAAGGCTAATACAAGGTGAACATACCTACGAAAATGCCCCAGTACATCCATAGTGAAGCAAATAAAATCAGCAAGTACTACCTGACGTAAATCAAGCTTCATTAAGACCATACCGAAGGTGGCTACCCTTCTTATCAAATCTGCTAACCGTCCATCAGCAAGTATGACAGATCCACATGATTGCTTCAAAGTGAATATAGAGGATTGGTAATGCCATTTGACCAGCATAAAACTGCTACAAATATTTTATAGAAAGAATCAGAATGGAAAGAGTTTCTAAACTCATACCAAAGATTGATAACAAAGAGTAAGGGGTTCGAGAAGCTGCTCTGTAGTTTCATAGTATTCTATAGGATCGTGTTCAGATGGCAGATCCTCAAGTTGAAGCTCTAGCCGTCTTTGAGTCTTGAGGAGCTAATGTGCAAGAGCATAACATTAGGGTCGCTAAATCTATTAAAACAATGGCGATGGTAAAAGCTTAACTTTCTTGGGTAAACTAGAGAAACAAATCATGCAATTTCTAGCATTTAACATTATCTGTCGAGACACCAAGGGTAGAACTAACCTTGTCTTTCACATTTCCAAGAAAAACCCGGTAAGGAGTGAATCCAGGACGTTGATGTAGACTAGGTTCTAAAAGCTTCCGAAAGCTTGACCTGCCTATTTGAGATTCAGCAAATAGTTTCCTTTGTGCAAGATGCTGACTGGAACTTGACCTAGTCAGTTTTTGAGACCCTGTTACTGATGATTGGCTAGTAGGGCTAGGTAAAGAACCACCAGTAGGTGAAAAACCACCATCAGTTTTTGGCAAGGACAAACCCAGTCGGACAGAAGGTTTCTTATCATTCTGTAGATAAATAAATATCAGTTAACCTTAATACATGTATCTTTAAAGTTTCAACTGAAGGACAATAAAGTGACTAATTGCCTCAAGATATGAATAAATGAAATAATCCAAACAATATCCACTAAGACTTACCTGACGATTAATATTGCCTGGAAATTCTACTACAGGATATTTAGATCCTCCATCACTGCATTCTGCATGAAAAATAAACAACAAATGATGACTGTTTCATGACCATAATGCATTAAGACATTATTCATGATATCTTATTGCACTGTATTCCACAAAATATCATCTTTACACTATGAGTCGCCGAACAATATGTTTTCAATAAAATTTTAAAGACCCTACAATGATGGGCCATAACTAGGAATGCAGTAGGTGGTTTATGCTCCCATTTTCCCTAGTGTGTATTTTCTTTGAGTATATGCTCAGTATATCATCTTTCAACTATCATAATTGCTTAAACAAAGCTGTTTTTATCATAAGTTGTTTAACAGGTTACTCAATTGCATGTAAAGCCAAAAGGGTTCCACTACAACAGGAGAAAAGGTGAAACGTCTACCTGTGCAAGCTGGAAGATATGCACCGGCAGGAAGCTGTGCTGGCAATGCAGACATATGCTGATTTTGATGCTTTAGAGGAGTTCGATTTACGCTTGAATTCCATCTTTCAGAATTCAAGTTCTCAGATTCTGATTCTGCATTTACAATGTTACATAAATTCTTTGAAAAAACTGTTACAAAATTTCAACTAATCATTTTATTATTTATTGAAATGAATTACACTTGGGCAGCAGCTTTGTTGCATCAAAACATAGTTTCAAGTTTCAACAAAGAATAAGGTGTAGGTAGGAGATTTATGTTCCAGAACTAAAAGAATGTAATGTAAGTAAATATCTGTGTGAATATGAGTCTTCTTTTTCATGTTTACACAGAATATTTTTCAGTATCAGATATCAGTGTGTGTATATGGTATATGCGACATATGACATGATATATCATAAGTAGGTTATATTTGGGTTTTTAGATAACCCGAGACTATGAACCCATCCCAAGTCATATAATATCTAGACTTAGAAACTTGACTAAAAGATGAAGACCCTGTTTTCGCATTAGTTTGGTTTTCTGGATCAGGTAGGATATGTCTGATTTGTTATTCACCCCTAGTAAAATCTAATATTTAGGCTCATTCTTCGGATGGTCAACCCTATATGCATAATGAGAGATAAACTCATGTAGCAGGAAAATTGTTATATATGTGTATAACATAGAAGAAAAAGGATATACTAAGAAAGTTTTTACCTTAGCTTCTATCAACCAATTTGGATGATGTTGATTGGTCAAATATGATTTGACCCGCATCTAGTGGTAACGTACCTGATCTCAATCATATTTATCTTTGGAAAAATGAGATTTCTTTGATTTCTAAGACCATTGCCCATAATCAAGCAACTTAATCAATCACTAAGACAAAAGTTGACTAATGAAACTGAATTATATGGATGGAAACAAGCATATTTTAACTTAAAAAGGGAAGACTATGCTAGAAACTTTAGTTGCCAATGATGGATTATGGACTTGAGTAATCAACAATCTCAAAGCGCATAGTGCTTTCATTAAAGCTTAATTCTCCCTCACTAGTGTGCAACTAGGTTTCGGCAAATTCTCTAGAAAACAATGAGATTAGTTGCCCTTTTACGACTTGCGCTACTAGGAAGAGCCTATAAACCATCCAGCTTGGAAATGATAACTTGTCCTAGCAGCAAGAGAAATAATCAAGCTTTTTTTTATGAATAAGAAAATTTAATCATCTCCTTGAACAACCTCACCAACCTCAATTAATCTATTCAATCAGCTCCTGCAATACATTTCACTATATGATTATTTTACTCGACGTGGATAAAATAACAAATACTACTATATAGAGCATATAAG
Organism: Zingiber officinale; assembly: GCF_018446385.1. Classification (NCBI taxonomy): domain Eukaryota; kingdom Viridiplantae; phylum Streptophyta; class Magnoliopsida; order Zingiberales; family Zingiberaceae; genus Zingiber; species Zingiber officinale. Next base: position 151,224,204 of record NC_055992.1, on the reverse strand, counting down.
TTGAGATGGTATGGATATGTTCAAGGGCAAATAATAGATTCTACAATGAGACAAGTTGGATCAACCAACGATCGAAATGTCGTTCCGTGCCGGGCAACACAAACAATTTTTACTGTTCCGCTGGGAAAGCGAAACCGACACCCTATGCGCAGCTATTTCAAGCGCGCGTCACGAGCACTGGAGGCGTCACAACACGACGCTTTTGGCAGAGCCAAAAGCGTAGTGGGATGCTTCCGGTGCTGCCAAAGGTGTGTGGGTGCCGGAGGAGTCGCGAGCGCGCATCGCGGGCGTGTACTGTGTAAAATTAATATTGTAATTTAAATAATTCAAACAATTCTCATTTAAGTGTGATATTTTAAAGAGACTTTCATAAACTCTAATTAAATTATCTTAATAAAATATAAAAAATATATTTAAAATTTTAAACAAATTAATAAATTTTATTAAATGATATTCTGAAATTGTTTTGTTTTAAATTTTATTTAAAAAAGCTAAAAAAATTTATAAAATTTTTAATAAATTAAATTTATATTCTGATTTTTTTTAATTATTTTGCATTTTTTACTGTTTTAATATTTTAATTGATATTTTAATCTTTTTTATTATTTTAAATATATATTATTTAAATTAATAATTAATTAAATGAATAAATAGTTAAGTTATAAAATTATTATATATAAAATAACATCATCGTTGTATTAATTTATATAATTATGATTATTTAATCTAGGCATTGGAGAACTATAAAGGTTATTTAAGTAAAATGTTACAAGAACCAATGTTTCCATGATTCACGTCGCTCCTTTTAGTATTAGCAAGGTAATATATTATGATGTATTAATTTTAATTCAAATTATTAATAGATCATTTTTTTTAAAAAAAAACTATATTTAATTATTTTTTCTAACAATATTAAGTTGTTTAATAATAGAGAACTTATATAAAATCAATATACAACTTATTTTTAAATTATACACAATAAATATATTTATCTAATAATTGCTATAAATAAATAAAAAAAAACCAAAATTCGTATTGGCATAGCACGATACGATACCGAAACTATATCATTCTGGTCTAGAACCGAAATCTTAGCATAGGTCGAAATTTTAAACCTTGGGATTAACTAGAGTAGAATGTATAAAGGATAAAGGGAGATCACAAACTCTAATTAATCTAGTAATGTGTTAACTGATTTACTAACATTCTTTTGATGATGTCAATACTTGAAACTTCAACATTCTTTTGTCCAGATATAAAGTAATGGGTTAACTGCTGAAAATGGCCTAGATCCTAGCAAGGAGTAGCAAGCTAATAGACACAGAAACTTTAGTGATCGATGCTTCTATGACCTTGATATACTAGCATTTGAACAGATAAGTGGTTCCTTTTTTCAGATTGTCAAATGCAATAAGAAGACGAAGCCATGCAACATGTTATTGGAAAAACATTTCATAATCAAACAGATCTAGGGGTGTAAATGAACCAAGCCTTTCATGAGCTATTTGAAGCTCGGTTTGATAAAAGCTCGTTTGAACTCGTTTAATAAGGCTCGTTAAGATAAACAAACCAAGCTCAAGCTTCACAATACTCGGCTCATTAGCTCGTGAACATATTCGTTAGTAAGCTCATGAATCAACTTTTAAATGAAAAAATAATAGTTTTGATATTGAATTTATAGATTTTACACTCTACTTATGAAAAATATAAACAAATATATTAAATTTATTATTAGAATAAAATTGTAAATTGTAATAAAAATATTCTAATTTTCTCTAAATATATAATTTAGTTTTTAATGAATATTTAAATTTATAATTTATATTTATTAAGCTCGTTTAGGCTCGATAAAAGCTCAAATAAGCTCGTGAGCCATGAATATATTCGTTAAATAAAGCCCGAGCTCAGCTCGATTATAAACGAGTCAAACTCAAACATTCAAGAGTTCAGCTCGGCTCTATTACACCCTTAAACAAATCCATTTTGGAAGCTCTTGCACTCGGTAGAAAAATGTATATTGTGAGAATATTGTCCATGCATAACTACGTTACTTTACCACCATGCCATATATAATTGATAGAAGCACATTAGTGCTTGCAAACATATATTAGACCTACAAACCTTGGAGTGAGATATCCTGTGCCAACTTAGCCAACGCATCACTACATCTGTTCATAGATAACTCAAATCTTAGATTATCAACCTCTCGAATGTAAAGATCAATTGCCATCCACCGTGATAGCAATGAAACATCTCTGGTAACCTGCAGCAAACAGAATAGATACCTTTGATTGACAACAAGTAAAAAAATGAGTTGATTCAACAAACAAGAAGCACAAACAAGGTACAACTACAAGCATGCTTTCACTTTAATGTATTAACTAGTGCTTAAGCATTTGGGGTCAATGGTTCGACCTAACAAATCAATGAATCGGTTCACTTATGCATGTTGGTTGTGATACTTTGTATCGAAGTGGGGCCTAATCTTAGCCATTGTACGGTGTTCAAATAGGGTTGTATATGTGATGTGAAGCCACTGTTGAATCACACATACTGACAATTAGGATGGTTCTAGGGTATAAGTTAGACTTTGAACCAATGATTCTTTTAGACAAGCAGTATAGTTTCTTGACAAAAAGGTGTTGGTGTACCTTTTTCATACAATAAAGGACCATATGAATTAGTTGTTAACAAAGCATGACTTATAACAACACATGACCATGAGTTTGAGCATATCTATTGTTAATATTGTGTCTGAACTACATTTAACCCTAAGCGCAATTGTTCCTCTCAAACAACCCTTCCATAATTCAAGGAAAGCGAGGGCATTCAAAACTTATACTTGAGGTTTTTAATCAAATTAGTGAGCAGCAAGTCAAAAAATTGATCAAAATTACTGATCTGTAGCACATTCAGGTGAACACTTCAGAAATATTAAATATTTACTTATAAATTAAACATACAGATGAAGAACTCACTTTTGCTGTGACATTTGGATTTCCATCTCGATCACCACCCATCCAAGAACCAAATTTTATGGGCGTGCAGGTTAGTGGAAGTGGCTTACCGGTGTGCTGTAAGTGAAGAAAATTGGGATTAAGTGAAACCATTGCTGTTAGGATCTCAGTCAAAGCCAAGAAACAGGAGAGGAACCTTTTTCAAAGCAGTGCTGACACGACGAAGATAATGTGGTACAGCTTTCCAAAGTGATTGCTCAACAATGTGCAAACCTACCAGCATTTTTTCATGATAAATAACCCTTTTATACAAAATTATACAAGGCTTTTTTCTCAAAAAAACAATTATACCAGCTCTAGCTTCATCAACAGGAGTAGGTTTATGACGTCTCAATTCATCTGTCTGCCATAATGAGGTGATCTCCCTTACCTAAGGAAACAAAAGATTTATGACTATTTGAACTCAGTGAACTCACTCACAAGACTCTCAATAAGAAGATACCAGGTCTTCTATCAGCATTTCTTTATCTTCAATGCTTAGATCAGGTCTGTCATTATACTCCAGAAGATGCTGCAGTATGGGTCAATGTATTAAAATAAATGCACAGCATATCAGACCACAGAACTGAAAGATGAACTGGTAAAGTAAGATCATAACCTAGAAAATACCATAATATCTATATACATTGAACTGTGAATTGACTCGACTTAAAGACCTGTTGTGATTCACCACTACTGAATGTTGTGAAGAAGGTTCCTAGGCACAATTGTATATAGAACTTGTTGCCTCTGCATTTCTAGTTGATAATGGTATCCCCAAAAGCACATTCTAGAACCCAAGGCATTTGTCCCTCAAAATTTATCCATTTTCTACTTGCAATATCATCATGACACAACAAGAACACCTTATCAAGTCTAGCCATAATATTTACACAGATTGTGATTATTGATTATTCAACGTATACTACTTTCTCTATCAATGACAGGATTAGTGGATTTAGCACATACTTGCTCAGGAACATCGACTAATAAATTCATTGAATATTGTGCAGAAGACAGAGAACAAGAGGTTTGTCCATTCTGTCATCCCCTAAAGCAATTCCCATATCAGTTTTGGATATACAAAAACTGATCATCGCGGACACTAACATGATCACATCAGGAATTGCCTGATGATGATGTTATTGAAGAAAGGTGAGTCAATACATAGATTCATTGCAACATTCCTATTCTAGTACCTTATGCATAGACTCACCTTGCTTCGATAACATGATCACATCAGAAGTTGCCTGATGATGATGATGTTATCGAAGCAAGGTGAGTCTACACAGACTACTAGAATATGAATGTTGCAATTGACAGTAAGGGTTGCAGGTAGGCTCCACCTTTATATCCAGCTTCCTAGTTCATGAGGGCTAGGCTTATTCAATTACTATCAACTATTGGACACAATGACCTTGTCAAACAGCACACCCATGGCTTGTTGTGGCCTTTGTTGTTATAACACAATTGTCTTCAAGCCATGTGCTTCTGTTGATAAAATGTCCTGATTTTGCTATAAAACAAAAGTACACCCATGTCTTGTTGTGGCCTTTGCTGTTATAACACAATTGTCTTCAAGCCATGTGCTTATAAAATATCCGGATTTTGCTATTAAAAAAAAAAAGAGACAACCGGTACACAAAGCTCCCCCAAATGCAAGGTCTGAGGAAGGGTCTATTGTTCACAACCTTACCTTATTTTACAAGAGGTTGTTTCCGAGACTCGAACCATGACCTCTAGGTCACACGACGGCAACTTTACCGTTGCATGGCTCCCCTTCTAAAATGTCCTAATTTTACTATGAGTTACCAAATTAGGTAAATATGGAGGTAAAAGGGACAAAGAAGGCATTCTCTAGTGTTATTTTTGAGCTTTACCTGAAGGATCCTTTCCAGTGATAGAAATAAGAATGGAACCCCACGTTTCCACAATAAATGCAAAATGACAGAATACAAAAAAAATTAGAATAAGGATAATGGTCCCTAGAATATGGTTGTTATGCACAAATTTTTGTGCACTTATGAAAAAACAAGATAGATGATTCTGGAGTGTAAAATTTAGGCTATATAATATATAAGTGAAAACAATCTGCAAGTCTCACAAATATTAGGCATATAATAAAACTTCATAGTGCAGATCAAAGCAGCACAACAAGCACTAAGGATAATTATAATTAATCACTACAAAATCCATGTAGCTAACCCCAAATAGTTGGGACAAACACTACTACTTGATGATGATGATGATTAAAGTCATACAGAGTGAACCCTGACCAAGTAAATTAAAAAGAAAAAGAAAAAAAAAAGATAATGGCCCCATATTGAAACATATCTAATCCATAGATCAAACAAATCTGCAGTATATGATGTTCCCTTCAAAATAAATAAATACAAAAAAACTGCATTAGAATTTACTGAAGGAATTTAAGGTGGAATGCAGATTTAATAGATGAAGATCTCACTTGCTGACCCTTCATATTGTGTCGTTTGAAAATTTTCAACAAACTTCTTTATTCTTACTCCTATTTAATGGTCTATATCCTGCCATTTTTCTTTCTAAAACTGGTTAATATTTCATGCTGACAGACCCACAGATATCACACCGACCAGGCAACAGACTTCGCTTATTCCTTGGAACAAATTCCAAAAATTCTATTGATAGAAAATCATTCAGATTAAAATTGGGTACAACAAGAGGAAAGCCAAAGAATTTTAGGACACATGATCATTTGAAATAGCAAAAGAAGAAATATTCAGTTGAAGTCAATTTCATCATTGTGCATTATTATGTCTATGAAAATAACTATAAAGGCCCAAATATATTACAACTTTTAGAAAACAAAGTGGTAGCAAAGAAGTGTGTCTGATTGTAGGAGGAAAGGAAAATGAAAAATAAAAACCCAAAAAAATGTAGGTTAATGTAGTAGGGAAAAAAAAAAGCAATACCTAGTAAATGAATGCTCAAGCAAACATACCTTTTAGGTGATAAGCCAAGGTCAATTTTATTCAGAATCTATTGGCAGACTTAACTTACTATTCTTGACATGCACATACTTCAGGTACATGTTAAAGCTCATGATGAAAATAATAATGCAAGCACCAGAATAAACTAACCAGTGAGCATAAATGTTTGTCATTATAAATTCACTTGACATTTTCAAGAGGCCTTGGGCCTTGTGCAATCCTCTTTTCACTTTACAAGTATTGGATACTCTACCAGAATAAACAAATACATACATTAAAGAAAAAGGTGATTAGTCACAGCAGAACACAAGAGATGCTTAACATGAGAAGAAATCTCAATAGGATAAAGTGTTGAACGACAGAAAAATTAATATTTTAAATATGAAAAATGGCAGATCCTCCTGTTTGCATGGAACACCAGCATGGAACACTAGAAAACAAATATGACAAATGCTAAAATATGGTTAAACTATCAAATAATTATGTTTCAATTACTAGAAATCCCCAACTAATACCAGAGACTGCCATCTCTTTGCAGAATGCCATTAGGCAAACAACCATCATGCTCCAGTTAGAAACGAGAAATGCTCTGAAACATGTGTGTTTTGAAGAAGCCCTAACACAATCTAATACTGAAAGCAAGGAAAGTGTAATCCATGAGAAGTACAAGGGACACATGGGGTCATAGAGCTCACCGCTATTCTAACATGTTTGTATTGCAGGGTACGCCTGTTTATTTGGGTGGGATGTGCAGTTAATACTATCTCAACCTCCTGCAGGAAGAAGCAAGAAAAAACGTACTTTTAGCAACAGCTAATCACTGATTAAAGCATCGCCACCAATATCAGAGTACAAACCAGCTTGCAGAAAGTGTTATACAGCTCTTCCGGCGAAACGCCAGTCTGAATCAACTTGTTGAATGTGTCATCGCATGATCTTGATAAGTTTGCATCATGGCGTGCCTTGCGAACCCTGCATCAGAAGCAAGGTGAATGTAATGAAGGAAGGGTACCAAAATGTAGTGAGGGTGAAACTGAAAGAGGTGGAAAAGAAAGCACGCCTGTGGTGGGTTTCTGCGATGCCCATGAGGTTGAGGTAATGGCTAAACGCCCGGGCAAGTGACAATGCGTCCTCCAGGGTCATCTTCGATATGTCTGTCGCGAGCTGCTTATCCAGCAAATCCGCTGCCTCCTCCATCCCTATCGATCTCATATTAACCGCAGACTACGATAACAACAAAAAAATGATCAAAATGATCGACCTTCCTCCATAGATAGTAAACTGAGAAAGATCTGAGCATCCACCAAAACATCGTTAGCATTTTAACCCAAAATATAGGCGCCTGTTAATATATACTACTAACCAATGCGCGAAACAAACGAAGGATCAAATCTTCGTCGCATTGACGCGAAAACCATGCATCCATCAATGGGATAGAAGAACTAGCTAACCTGAGCGAGGACGCGCTTGCGCTCGATGTTCTCCATGAAGCGGGGTCCGACCTCGCGGTGGAGGACGTCTTGGAGGAGGCTGCCAACGAGGCGGCAGTCATCCTCGAAGGCCTGCATTGAAATCTCCTCCGCAATGTCGTCGGTGGTGTCCGCCATCTTCCCGCACCTCCTCCGATCTGATCCCGACTCTAGTCTCCGATAAACTGTAACCAAGCAGAAGCGAGGCCACAATGGACGAGAAAGCAAAAAGTAGAACCACGAGGGAGAGAGAGGAAAGGCTAGACGCCGGAGAACGCGCCACGCGTCCACGACAGGAGGAGCAGACGGAGAGGGCTAGCTCTGGGACTCCCCCCGCGGAATCAGGATCGTTGGCGCTGGTCCTCAGCGCAAACTCAGCCGTCCGATGTGAGTCAACCTGCGTAATTGATGGACGACCGGTATAACCTGACATATTGTGGGTCCCACAATGCTATCAACAAAGGACGGACCTTTTAGATGACGATCGGATTGGACTGCTTTGTCCTGACCCGGCCGATCCATCCAATTGAACCGGTTTTATAATCAGGTACCTAAATTTCGTAAATACCCAAATTAATTACACATTTCATAATTAATATATAGTTTAATAATTTAAAAACAAAGTAGTCCAGATATTGGTACAGTTAGTATATGCGTACGTATTTATTTTAATAGGTTTAGGGTCAAATAATTCTTTTGATTCAGACATTTTGACAAGAGGAATTGGAAGGTATTATATTAATTATAATTTATGTATAAAATTTTGACCGTTTGTTTTAATCATTTATAAAGGTAGAATAATTGAATTGTACCAAATTAGACATAGTTAGATAGTTTATAGTCCCCACGGTTTAGACGAGTTGATACTCAAATAATAAAGTTATTTTACTAGATAACGATTGATTCTCACGAATTCGTTCCCTTGAGTATTAAACACTCTCTCACCTATAGATGCTCTCTCACCTAGGACATCACATTAAATGATTTAATTACTTTCATCTCATTATATGACCGGAATTGAGGTATATTCGGTCTTTTCGGGACGATGCGATGATTAAAACATAGGATGCTACCATATGAGATCTTGACGGGAGCGCTGAGGACAAGCGAATTATCTTTTTTTCACAGGAGTTGAGGGATATTCGGGTGAATAAAATTATCTTTTTACTTCATTAATAGGATACAGATGACCCTGGGCTTGGTGCGATGATAAAAACATAGAGTATACTCTTAAACAGTTAGGGTTCAATTCCTATAGGCACATCTACGATAATGGTGATGCTGAACCACTGATTTACTTGGTGGGAATCAGATATAGTCCGATGGTCGTAGTTAATGGCATATTTATTTATAATGGGTCGAAGACATGGGTGTAACTTTTTTTTTTATAGCAAAGTCAGGACATTCTATCAACAGAAGCACATGGCGTGGGTGTAACTATTTAGATTTTACCTGTGCGCCGAAATGAGAAATATAATTTAAACAAGAAGGAATGTTTTAAATAAAGGATAGCAGGTGAAGTTGTTGATTAAATGAATGAAATACGAAAATTGCAATGCCCGTAAAATTGTAAAAACTTATATCTCCTAAAGCGAAGCGATCTCTGAAAGATAAGATGAAGAATAAAATCTCGTGCTTATTGTTAGAAGAGTGATCATAAAATAAAAAAACCCTTCACAAATTCATAAATTAAATCCCACAGTCCTTATGTTCTTCTTTTCTCTATTTCTGGCCTCTTCTTTTAATGAAAGACTTAGACCTATTATGTAATAGGAATCATAATAGGAATCCCAAAGGATAGAATGGTAATTTCCCTTATTAAATATGGGTAACATGCATATCATGGGCAACCCCACTATCACACGTTCTCATTACCAACTTCTCTCACTCATCCAAACTAAGTCACCAAGGCTGATTATTCACCAAGACTAAATCAAATTAAATCACAAAAATTTTATAAGAATCAAGTCACATAGACTGTACAAGAATATTCATTTCATATATTAAGAAAAATGATTTATACGACAGTAAATATACTGAGCGATTGATACTAAGAAAATTATTATACCTTATATAGCCGTTAATCGATCAATGTTAATAAAATTGTTATACTTATTCACTCTTCCAAGTGAATCAAAGGCATCCATATCTTACCTTTACCACAGATTAAATCATTTACATCAGTATGAGCATATCTAATCTATCATAATGATAATTATGTCTAGAGTATGTTACATATCTTCAATTAATATAATTATTTACAATAACTTTTTATGTACTCAACAAAAACTATAATTGGTCGACCAGTGAATACATGTCACAAATGTAAATTTATCTTAATATTATTTTTTAGCTAGAATCTATTCATTCTAATAAGTCACTTTCCTAATTATGCTCCATAGACCAAATCATCCATAGTTATAAGATGCATTGCTAAAGTAGCATCTATTAATTAGAACTTTAAATAAATAGCTAAATAGTCACTTAGGGTAAAACTGAGATTAACTTATAATCTCAAAGGTCTCACATAGTAAAGAAGTATAAATCCATTCTCCTACTACCCTTATTGTCATAATAGCACATGTGGTATGAATTACATGTTACGATGTTATTCTCTTTACTAAAAAGAGTATATGTTTTTCTCAAATTTAACATCATACATATTTTGATCTAGATATACCTAATATATAATCCTAAATTCAACTCATCACTACAACAAAAACATTAAAAGACAACGGTTAAAAACCGTTGTCGTAGCCTTTAAAACCGTTGTAATTGGCAGTGTTGTTAAAAGTGGGGGGCTATGACAACGGTTTTAAACCGTTGTCTTTGAATGAAAAGACAACGGTTTAAAACCGTTGTTATTTAGAGCATTTTTAATAGCGTAACACTGCCAATTATAATCGTTTTTGGGGCTACGATAACGGTTCTTAACCGTTGTCTTTGAGGGTGATAGACAACAATAACGGTTTTAAACCGTTGTCTTTTAAATTATTACATTTAATACCAATATATCATATTTCAATTTAAATATATAATAAAGAATTATAATCAAGAAAGAATATTCTCTACATCAATATCATTCAAAATGTTATAGTTATACAAGAATTACAATCACAAAAGAAGAAACATATCTCATGTTCAAATAAAATTTATCCCATTACAAATAAACTTCCATGGAAAACCACATATTGCATATCTTTTAAAGTGCAAACTGTATCAAAAAGAAGCTTCGGCCTATCCTTACACCGTATTGTGACCACAGAATAACCCTTGCCAAAACCAATTGAAAAGTAGTTGTTTGATTCTAGAGAGTCTTTGAGGATCAGTTATAGCTGAATTCATCACGTCGTTCACCTGCATAACTGCTGTAGCTCGAGTGTTTTGTGTCCAGACCTCAGCATTCACCACATTGCATTTAAGATCAGTAAGAACAACACTAACTTCAGAGAGGAGGCCAGGTCGATCTGTCCCTGTCAGCTCGATGGATGTGTGATTGGAAGAAGGTTTGAGATCTACATATCTCCTTCGCGAAGGTACAGCAGAAGAACCTTCCCCTATGGACTATAAAACAACTCTTGGGCATTTCGGACGTTGTGGTACATAACGAAATAAGAGAATGCAGGAAGATGGAATTGAAATAAAATACCTTTTGAATGCACTCCTTTATATTATCAAGGTCCTTTTGTCTCTCAATTTTCTTCAGCAAGTTGTCCAAGTTATTTATGATCAAAAAAGACAAGTTTCAAAATCTTGAACAATTCACTTCAGCAAGTTGAAACTGGAACCAGTTGCCAATCCTGTCTGGTAGGATTGGACGGAGTCTGGTTAACCTAGATTTTTCACAAGTTTAACTTGGAAAGAATAGTCAGACCTCCAAGTGAAACCACAGTCCAGATTTTTCAATACAAGGGTCCTAACAATTTAAAGAATAAACTCATTGAAAGAAAAAAAAACACACCTTTTGGTTAAAATTCCATCTCCCCCTTGATGGAATAAAGTCCTCTCCATTGCCAACTCTGAGCTGTAACATTTGCTTTAGTTGTCATAAATAACCTCAAATAATACGTAAAAGTATAAATACAAAACATAAAACCATACCTGGGGAGGTTGTAATACTATACCTAGTCCAACCTATATGAAGTAGTCATTATAGTCTTTCTAATGTGATTCTCATACCTAAAATCTATTGAGAAATGAGTGTAAGAGATGTTTCGGAGGGAGATGCCAACTACTTGGCCACAATCAATGTCACAGTGTACACCAGCAAACTCGCAGGGAGATTGGGAGGAACTCCAGCTCTCAAGAACACCCAGAGGATCTTCCAACTGATTTTTTATTTCAAGAAGCACAATGGTCTCGAATGATATCGAATAAGAGATGTGAGCAACAAAAAGGAAAATAAGAGCAGTGAAGAAAAGGGAGTGAAGAGAGGATTTCAGCATTGAGAATGTTGATGAGATGAGAATTTTTGTAAGAAATACAAGTTCCGCACCTGAAAATTTTACACAAAAAACTGACTAGTTAGAAAGGTTAATACATCTAATATGACTTTTATCTCCAGAATAATTCAACAGAAGGTTAGAGATTATTATTATATTTGAATTTAGCTTGTGGAACTGAGAGATTGAGACATTGAGTGCTACTCATTACATAAATTGCAGAACTGGAAGGAAGAAATAATCCAAAGCGCAAGGAATTTATTGCTTCTAATTCATTTTAATCTCTTTTCCATCTCACAAAATAAACAATGAAACATTTGGGCACAGAATCCCTTCCCTTCTCCCTAAATCATTCTTTGTTTTTATTTTCTTAACAAATGAAACCAAAGAGGGAATGCTCAAAACAATAGACAGTTTAGGCACCTTATTTCAGATAGAAAAGCACAAAACCTAATGGTAAAAAATTATTTTCTATTAAATCGAAGATTTTTAATTTTTTTTTAATTGAATCAGAAATGAAATCATCCACGAAGAAAACGGAGCTGATTACGAAACACAAATACAACAAGCACAAAAAAAGTGAAAAAAATAAAATAAAAGAGGAGAAGATCTAAAGAAAGAAAAGGGCGAGGATTTGTTACCAGGGAAGAAGATCAGTGAGACGAGAAGCTTTAGGATCTGTCAGAATGGCTGCTGCGACCGTAATCAAGCTTTAGGATTTGTGTACTACTTGATTGTGGCCAAGTAGTTGGCATCTTAGGGCTTGTGATGTGATCTTAAATTCTCACCTCTTTCTGCCGACAGTAATCAAGGTCAGTCCGGCAGCTCTCATCCTTGACCCGATCCGTTGGCCATCCAAGACTGGGGACGATGGCAGAGATCGACGATGTGATGACCACCCGGCGCACTCCGCTCTCCTTGGCTGCGTGGAGAACGTTGAGAGTCCCCGTCACCACTGGATCTAGTAGTTCCCTCTGATCAGAAAGGAAACGAGGTTAGAATAGGGAGGAGGAGATCTGGAAGGGAAAATACGGACCTGGGGATCCTGGACGCGAGTGATGATGCAAGGCGAGGCGAGGTGGAACACCCCGGAGACGCCGCGAATGGCTGCGAGGATGGAGTCCGGATCAAGGAGGTCGATCTGGAAGAGGCGAAGGCAATTGGAGGTGCCAGGTAGGGATCGTAGGTGCGTCGTCTCGACCTCGTCTCCTGTAGAAGTTTAGGTAAAGAGAAGGTGGAAGAGGAGGGGGAGGCGGAGAAGAGAGGGGGAGGCGGAGAAGAGAGAGGAGGAGGAGGAGCACCTCCGCCTCCACCCAGCAATCTGCACAAGCAACCGCAGCAACCACCCACGCTCCTGAGAAAGATCATATGATGAGAGGTTTACGGTTCGGGTAGTCTAAGGGGGGAAAACAGGGCGCCAAAAAATTTTTAGAGAGAGGGAAGCAAATCACTGCTACAACAAAAATGACGAAGCGGGGAAAAACGGAGAAAGAATAAAGTCAAAGACAACGGTTTATTAAAACTGTTGTCTTTGACCCCTAAAAATGCGCTTAAAGACAACAGTTTTCTACAACAGTTTTAGAAAATTATTGTAAAAGGTGTTGTTGATTTTACAAAAAATTACTCAACGATAACGATTTTTACAAAACCGTTGTCTTTTATTTTTTTCAGGCGCTCAAAGACAACGGTTTTGTCAAAAACCGTTGTCTTTTACCAAATTAACAACAGTTCCTTCTAAAACCGTTGTCTTTATGGTGTTGTCTTTTAACAATTTTGTTGTAGTGCATGAATTCAAATCTAGTTTGTAACAAGTTCAATAAATTGTGGATTCATTTACTTCGATTATTATTAACACACAAATAATCTCATCTTGACACAATTATCAAAACGACCTTAACTTATGGGTATGTCTATTCACAACTATATAAGCTATCACATAAGTAATGGTCTTACCTCTGTTTATACTTAACAAATAGAAATGATTATTCATGTGAGTGGACTAATCTCAATTTGTGAACATGCTTACCAAGACTTTATCTAAATGTAACAAAGACATTTACATTGAACAAATCATGATATTTCATATATCCAATTGTCTTTACAAAATGTTACATTTTACGGAGTCTTAAAGACTTCACATATCCTTGAAATGACTTTTAGTCAATGGTTTAGTAAAAGGATTTGTAAGCATAACGTGTAGGAATATACTCAAGAATTATCTTTTTCTTGTCAACAATATCCCTTATAAAATTATATTTAATTTATATATACTTGCCTTTACTATGATATTTAGGATCCTTGAAAAAAGCTATAGCAGCTTGACTGTCACAGTACACTATAATAGAACTTCCACTATTCTCAACAATCTTCATATGTTTCAAGAATCTTCTCAACTATACAGCTTCTTACACAACCGTTGCACAAGCCACATATTCAGCTTCTATTGTCGATAGCGCTACACAAGCTTGTTTCTTGCTATTCCATGAGATGGTGCCACCATTCAGCAAGAAGGTATAGTCAGATGTGGATTTTTTGTCATCAAGGCCTCCCGCCTAATATACATCTATGTTGCAATACCTCGATTCTAAGATTCTGGTTAAATATGGCTTAAAAGGTTAGATAGTACTATCCATATCACCAAGGTGCACCTTCCTTTTCGGAAGCCCAAACTTAAGAACTCCAAAGTTAAGCGTGTTTGGCTTGGAGAAATCTGAGGATGAGTGACCTCCTGGGAAGTTTTCCAAGGTGCGTGCAAGTGAGGACAAAGCACGCTGAAAGGATCTTCGGTGATCTGTGGAGCTAGTCATCAACCCGATGAGCAATTCTGGTGGCGTTCTCGGTTCGGTCCGGGTGGGGCTCGCTCGAGTCGGGGCGTTACAGATGGTATCAGAGCGATCTTGCGACCGTGAGTGCGCCTGTGGCAGCTGGAGCACCCAGGGCACCACCTAGCGAGGGAGATTCTGGGATTTGTCTGTGGTGTGATTCATGGTTACACAACGAGGACGTTGTGTCTTTAAGTGGGGGTGATTGTAATACCCTGATTCTAAGATTCTGGTTAAGTATAGCTTAAAAGGTTAGATGGTACTATCTATATCACCAAGGTGCACCTTCCTTTTTGGAAGCCCAAACTTAAGAACTCCAAAGTTAAGCGTGCTTGGCTTGGAGAAATCTGAGGATGGGTGACCTCCTGAGAAGTTTTCCAGGGTGCGTGTGAGTGAGGACAAAACACACTGAAAGGATCTTCGGTGGTCTGTGGAGCTAGTCGTCAACTCGATGAGCAATTCTGGTGGCGTTCCTGGTTTGATCCGGGTGGGGCCTGCCCGGGCCGGGGCGTTACATATGTAGCCCTTTAGGCTCATCTCAGATCCTTGGAAATAGAGATAATAATTTATTGTCCCTTTGAAATATCTAAATATTCTCTTCACTGCTTGCTAATGTTTCGATCCTGGGTTGGACTAGAAACGGCTAACTAAGTCAACAACATAGCTTATATAGGGACGTGTACATAATATAGTGTATATCAAACTACCAATATCACTGACATATGACTTTTTATTCATCTTGGTTATTTCCTCAGGAGTTTGGGACTCATATTCTTGCTCAAAACAATACATTTCATAATAAGTGTATATTCTATGTTGCAATTAGATTATGTTGAAATAATATAACTTCTTATTTATATAAGACTCTTATGATAGACTCAAAAGTATTTTAGAATGATCTCTAATGATTTTTACCCCTAAGATATTCTCTTATATCCGTTATATCAAATTGTGATGATAGTCACTTCTTGACTTCATTCACATACCTTATGTCATTTCCAATTATTAGCATATCATCAACAAATAATGATAAAATAACATACTTTCCTTTTTTTTTTCCTTTTCAAGAAAATGCAATGATCCTCATTGATCATCTCTAAACCATAAGATAAAACGACTTCGTTAAATCTTATATTTCATTGTCTTGACACTTGCTTTAGACCATATATAAACTTTTTAAGTCTACATACTTTCTCCTCTTGGCTTTCAGTAATGAAACCTTCTCGATGATCCATATAAATTTCCTCGTCAAGCATATCGTTAAGGAAAGTGGTTTTTACATCTATCTGATATAATTCTAAGTCATAATGTGCCACAAAGACCAAAATAACTCGTATTAACATAAATTTCACTATGGGAGAAAATATCTCTTCAAAGTCAATACCCTCCAATTAGGTGAACCCTTTTGCAACCAAACGAGCTTGTATATGTTAATTGATCAATTAACTTTCATCTTTATTTTTAGAATCCACTAATTACTAATAGCCCTTCAACTAGGAGGAAGATCGACTAAATCTCAAACATAATTTTGATTTATAGACTCTATCTCTTCAACCATGGCAGCTTTCCACTTTTCTCTAATTTTACATCTCAATGCTTCCTCAATAGATTGACGTTCATCATCGTCAACTGGGAGTGTCATCAATGCCTCATTCTCAATGTTAAACCTCTCTTAAATTTGATTTTATGAACACTTCTTCATAGGTTGAGTTGTTGAAAAGTTAACTCAAAACTTGGCAAATCACTCTCATTCAGTTGACTAGACTCAGACATCCCTTTTGACAATTCTCTTGCTGATAATATCTCATTCTTCTAAAAAAAAGGAATATTTTTATCAACATCACCTCTGGTTGGGAACTCTATGTTGGAACCCCAAGGTTGTTTTGGTGTGATCAACAAGTTAAGTTAGGCCGTGTGTGTTTTTAACCTTGTGTCTAAGTGTGCAGGAGCTTAGGAGCACAGGTAGTCGAGCGGAAGACGCAGCTAGCGAGAAGGATGACACGCGGTACGTCCGAGGGACAAGGCCTGCGGAAGAGTATGTTGGATCGAAAGCGCTAGAGGGGGGTGAATAGCGCTCGTGGCTTTCACTCGGTTTCGGATTCGTAAAGACGTTTGTAAATCATTCGAGTAATAAAGCAGCGGAAATGAAATAAAGACAAACACACAAAAACACACCAAGATTTACTTGGTTCGGAACCTTGAGCGACTCCTACTCCAAGGCCCACGCTCGTTGAGCGTTTACGATGGGCAACAACTATTTTTCGTAAAATCTATTACAAGTTAAGTACAAATAAATTGTAAGTAAACTTTATACCGACAACAGCAAAATGGAAACTAAAGCTTCGGGTCGTCGGGAAGTTGTTGCAGCAATTCGGGATCGTCTCGTAAGCAGCTTACAGCGTAAGGATTGCTTGGAGTTTGTGTTATTACTGCTGCCTTCGAGACCTTATTTTATACTGTGCTGAAGGCGCTTCCAAGCATGTCCGAGGCGCCTCCAACGCGCCGAGTCAGCCGCACGAATCAGATCGAGCCAGGTCGTACCCTATCTTCTTGAAGGCGCCTTCAAGGCTTCCAAGGCGCCTTCAATGCCTAGTCCAAGGCGCCTCCATCCTGGTTCGAGGCGTCTCCAGGCCTGCTACGCTGGCTTCTTCTGGCTCGCACCCGAGGCGCCTCCAAGCTCCATGGAGGCGCCTCAGACACTGTTCATCTGAGGCCAAATGTGTTCTTTTATCCCTGCACAATGTGTTAGTCCACCAAATACACATATACCCTGCAATACAAAGTTAGCACACGAAAATATGATTGAATTAGTGTTTGACAGTCTCCGGACTGTCCGAGTCTAACTTCAGATTTTCAACCGGAAACCCTAGGTCGACCCGACGTCTATTGTTCCCTCCAAGGGGAATGCATCCTCACCTACTTCTCTCAGGAGAGTTACTTGATGGCAGTCCGGTCCTCCAGACCGACTGGACTTTCCGCCTAAGGTTACCACCCCCTAGGACCTAAGGTTTTTCTCCACCTAGGGTTTCCACCCCTAGGACCTAAGGTTGCCGCCCCTTAGGGTTTTCCTCCACCTAAGGTTACCACCCTTAGGGTTTTCCTCCTCCTAGGGTTACTACCCCTAGGACCTAAGGTTACCGCCCCTTAGGGTTTTCCTCCACCTAGGGTTACTACCTCCTAGGACCTAAGGTTACCGCCCCTTAGGGTTTTCTACCACCTAGGGTTACCACCCCCATAGGATCTAGGGTTACCACCCCCTAGGACCTAGGGTTACCACCCCCTAGGATTTTTTACCTGCCTAACCGCAGTTAGGACTTTCATGCAAACTTATTCAAGCACATTAGATAATAAAACAACTTAACTTGAACCCTTTGACATAATCAAAACACCGGTTCAATCGTCGGATGCTTCCCGCACCAACAATCTCCCCCTTTTTGATTTTGACAACATGGTTCAAAGTTAAGTAAAAATATGACAATTAAATATGAAATTATTAAGAAATTTAAACATGAGCATGAATGTAAAAATTTGTAAAACTTATGCTCCTCTTTATGTTTAAATTCTTAATTCTTAATTTTCTTTAATTCTTTAACTTTGACTTTTCTCTCTCCCTTTGACATAAATAAAAAAGAATACCAGGAAGAGAAAAAAATAATTATTTTATTTTAGTTTAAGCTCCCCCTGAAGAGTAGCACTTTATCTAATGTCTTAGTGTTTCAAAAAAAATTGTTTTACTTAAATTAGGAAATGCCTTGGAAAATACTTAGTGCTTTCAACAAAAAAACTTAGCAAAATTTATCATTTGAAAGTAATTGCTTTAGAGAATACTTAGCTAAATTTTAACAAGCTTTTTGAAAAACACTTGACTCAATTTTAAATAGTTTTGAAAATACTTAGCTCAATTTCAACAAAAATTAGCTAAACTTAATCTTTTGAAACTAATTGTTATTTGAAAAATGAGCTATTAAAAAAATTTAAACACTTAAAGGTATAAATACTTAACCTTTTTTTTTAAATTATTGATAAAAGCTTTGCTTAAGTACTTAACTTTAAAAGGATTTTCATAAAAACTTAACTTAAGTACTTAGCTTTGAGAGACAGTTTCTTGCAAAAAAAACTTAGTAAAAGATTTGGATAATTTTAGTGCTTAGAAAAAATGATTAACTAAAAATCTAAGCTTTTAAAAATAATGTTAATTCAATATTAAGCTTAATATCATATCTATTTTAAAACTAAGTCAAAAATAAATTTTTATTTTAAGTCAAGTCAAAAATAATTTTTAAAACCAAGCCAAAGATAATTTTTATTTTAAAGAAAAACTAACTTGAGAGAAAAAAATTCACTCCCCCTTGATTAGTGCCTTAATAAATTCTTAGGGTCCTTTAGTCTAAGCATGTATTTAAGAATTATTTTCCTAATTTTCCATCTTACTCATTCTAGGTTATCAAGCATGTTCAGCTTATGAGTGAGTGTGAGATGGAGTTGTCTTTATTTTAAAAAATATTGATATTTAAAATAAGTTTAAGTTTGAATTTCAAATGAGTGAATATTTAGAATTTTGATGAATATATTAAAAATTAATACTTTGATTGAAATTAATTAGCCTTTAACAATTAATTATGATTTGAACCTAAAGGAATTAAATAAGATTTTTGAAATGATATAGAATTAAATAGGATTTATGATTTTAAAATTAATTATAGAATTAAAATGATTTCAAATAATTTAAAATGATTTTAAAATGTTTTTTAAAATGATTTTTAAATAATTTTCAAAAATATTTTTAAATAATTTTCGAACTGATTTTTAAATAATTTTTGGACTGATTTTTAAAATAATTTTCGAAATAACTTTTAAAATAATTTTCCAAATAATTTTTAAAATAATTTTCGAAATGATTTTTAAATAATTTTGGAAATGATTTTCAAAGGATTTTTAAAATAATTTTTAAATGATTTTCAAAGGATTTTTTAAAGGATTTTTTAAAATAATTTTTAAAGGATTTTTAAAAGAATTTTTAAAGGATTTTTAAAAGTATTTTTAAAGGATTTTTAAAATAATTTTTAAAAAATCTTTAAAAGAATTTTTTAAAGGATTTTTAAAAGATTTTTAAAAGAATTTTTTAAAGGATTTTTAAAAGACTATTAATTATTGATTTAATTTAATTTGATTTTTAATTTAATTTGATTTAATTTTAATTCTTAGTCATCTCACCCGATCTAAATTTTCAAATTAGGGAATCCTATAATTTTGTGAGATGAATTGGGATCAGTTATAGGGTTTGGTTTAACTTTGTGTTAAATTCAGGTTTAGCTTTAGTCTCAACAAATAGGCATTCTTCGGATAAACCTCTGGGCTATGGTGAGTCACTTAGGCATCATTAAAGTAACCATGCCTTCAAAGTTTTCCAAATAGTCCTATCCACTGAACTTAGTGCAAAACTTTGGTCTAACTAGTTAGGATCCATAAAGGGTAGCTTCGGTCAGTTCTACTTAGTCAAATGCACCAGGTCGAAGCCATATCTTCCTAGACATGCATAGACTAAGCTTCCCTAACGTACTATCATCCAATACTTTACTAGTACCGTGGGTCAAGTTGAACTTAGCCCTTTTTATTCTAGTTCTAATTACCCTGCCGGGTAGGTTATGTTTGGTTACCCTGTCGGGTAGATTCTTTTTGGAGGTGTCAGTTATTCTGGAGCCTCCATTTGATTTTTCCTTTTTAATTTTATTTGTTAAGGTGATTTTTATTTATTAATTGTTTATTTGTTAAGATTATTTTTATTTATTAATTATTATAGTTTTTCTTTTTGCTCCCCCTGGATCATAACCTCGATAAGGTCTATCAAGGTAATGTACTTGATCCTTGGGGACCCAGTATTAACCAAGTCCAACTTGATTGACCAGGTTAGACTTGGGTACTCATGCTTGGACTAGTTTACTATTTGGTTTGTTGACTAACAATAGGTAAGATCTATATTTTTTTTAGATTTAAAACCTAGTCCAGTTTTATTGTAAACGGCTCTTTGAGCCCCAAGAATTAGATCAAGGTTCTTCGATCCCACAAAGAACCGGTCTAGGGTAGTCTTTAAATCCTTGACTTGACTTCTTAGGTCGGAATTCTCTTCCTCAAGTTTTTGAACTTGAGTTGAGGTTCCAGTCTGAACTGGATCGGTCAAGGATTCGGTATTAGTTACTTCTTTAAGGAGTGTTACCTCCCTTAGAAGTGACTTGATTCGAACTTTAGACTTGGCTACTTTATGCATTAAATAATTTATTAAGCTGTAAAGATGATTCATACTTACAGAGGGGTTTGGTCGTCCTTGCTTCCTGATTCGTTAGTGTTGTCCCGAGCCGTCAATGCGAGGAGGCTTGCCTGCTCGACTTCTTTGTCGTTGGATTCCTCGGAAGAGGATTCGTCCCAAGTGGCCTTTAGAGCCTTCTTCCTTCTTGGTTTCTTTGGATCCTTTTGGTTCGGGCAGTTCGCTTTGATGTGCCCCTTCTAATTGGGCTTCTTTGGTCTGGATGGCCTTTTTGACATCCTTTTTGTTGAAGCCCTTCTTTTTGTAGAGATTTTTCATTAGATTGACGAATTCTGTGACCTCATCGTCGTCTTCCGAATCTTGTTCCTCTTCTACTTCTTGTTCGGTTCTACGTTTTGATTTTGACTCACGTGCACTTACTGTACTTGCAATCAAAGCCAACCCTTTCTCGGCCGGACGTGAGTTAGTCTGTTCATGAAGCTCAAACTCGGAAAACAATTCATCTAATTTAATAGTAGAGAGGTCCTTAGAAACCTTGTAGGCGTTCAAGAGTACCATGGATGCCCACAAAGTGTTCATCTACCATGGATGTCCACAAAGTGTTCCTCAGAAAGACGTTCAAAGAGTACCTTATGATGTCCCTGTTATCTACCTTATATCCGATCGCATGGAGTCCATTTTGTAGTTCTTGAATTCGAGCGTGGAGATGGCTAGCTGATGTGCGTAGATTGTATACACTTATTAGCATGTTTTGACGCACACTCACATACTTTGAGCATGCTTGATCTATGCATTTTCGTACTTTCAGCTTTCCTTTTTAGCATATTTACTCTCTTTGTTTGGAGATCTGTTTTTGTGCATTTTTTGTACGCAGGAGTCGAATCTGGTGAAAGATGCGTGTTCGAGGCCAAATCTGCAAGCAAAGCGATGGAGGAAGCCATGACACTTGAACCCTACACGACCCTGCCATGGGGGGGGTGCCCAGGCCGTGTAAGGATGAGAGGTCATGTAGCTGCACCAAAGAAGGAAGATGGCATGGCCGTGTGAACCTCACACGGTCGTGCCAAGTTTTGAAGCCCAAGGAAGCCTGGGTCGTGTACACCACACGATCATGTCAGTTTTCCAGAGACAGGAGAAGCCTCGGCCATGTGTGCTACACGACCGTGTGAGGTTTCCAGAGAGCAAGAGAGTGTTGGTCGTGTGCACCACATGGCCGTGCCAGGTTTCAAGAGGTGAAGGCAGTGCATGCCGTGTGGATCTACACGGCCGTGCAAAGGGAGTGTTGATAGAGGCAAGCCACGACCGTGTGAGGTTAGCAGAGAAGAGAGTGGAGCAGGCCGTCTGAACCTCACACGGCCATGCCTGGGGCCGTGTGGCGCCCAAACCCCTCTTCTATATAAGGCCTCCTTCAAGATTTGAAAGGGGATCTTCTCCCCTTTGGAAGAAAGAAAGATTTGGGTGAATTCCTTCCATTCTTGGGTGGATTTCTGGGTGATCTAAGGGAAGATCTTCACCGATTCGACTCCAAGATCGAAGGATTGGATCCGAAGACCATTCTTCTCCGTAGATAAGTTTTCTTTCTCTCCTTTCTTGGATTTGAGGGTTTAGAAATGCTTGTAATCTTTGTTTCTTTCAGTTTCTTTCTTCGATTTATGGAGTAGATATCTTGTTCTAGGATGGAGGGAGTATTTGTAAGAAATTCTTGATGTAAAACTCTTGTGGATACGTCAATTTCCCATTTCTATGATTTTGTCCTCTTTTGTATCTATTTGATCTTGTGTGGAATGTTGTGATTGTGCCTAATTACCATGCTTGATTGAATGTTTGGATATCTTGTGGATCTTGTAGAGGTAATTCTTCATTCGATTTTTCGAGGGATCTTTGTGACAGGAACATGCCCGTGTAAGGACGTTTGAGGGATTACCTTGAAGATAAATTAGGTATTTCAAGAGGGTAGGATAGATTTATGCATTAATCTTTATATCTTGATGGGTTGATGAGTGATGTGTTGGGACCGAAATGTAGCTAGGGGGTGAATAGCTCGGCGCGATCTCGTGCTCGTCGTGGCTTGTTTCTTCAAAGATATGCAGCGGAAAATACAAAGAAACAAACACACACCGCTAACACTAGGGATTGACTTGGTATCCACCTCAAGAAGATGTGACTAGTCCAAGGATCCACACACTCACGCACCCTCCACTATGTAAACACTCCTTTTCGGTAACTACCGAAGGCGGAGAAGCCCTACAATATTCTCAATACAACAAGAAACTAAGAGAAGCAAATACAAGGGAAAGCTTACACGGTTTACACAAGAAACCCTAACCCTAGCTTCTTCTTCTTGCTGTAGATTCACCTCTTGACTTGGAAATGCCTCCAAGACCCTTCAAGATCTAGCGGTGAGAACTCTGTGGAGAAGCTCTGGAATCGCTGTAAAGATCGAAGCTGAACAATGCAAGCGTTGGCGAAGAAAGAGCTCGACAACGACTATATCCTGCACTAACGGTCGGATCCCAATCGATTGGATTGCTCCCAATCGATTGGGGAGGCCTTGGATCGATCGGCCGATCGATCCAGAGTGCCTCTGCGCTCCTGGGAAATGCCTGGATCGATCGGCTGATCGATCTAGGGCTTATCGCGCAAAATCGCAGCTTCCAATCGATCGTCTGATCGATTGGAGGCTCCCAATCGATCGGTCGATCGATTGGGAGGCTTTCTGTTCGCGCAACACTTCTCCCCAATCGATCCACTGATCGATTGGGAGGAGCCTTGTCGCGGGGACTCACCCAATCGATCAACCGATCGATTGGGCATGAGCCAATCGATCAGCTGATCGATTCAGCTCCTGTTTTTGCCCAAAAATAAGTCCAAAGTCCCCTACACCAACATCCGGTCAACCATGACCTGTTGGTTCATCATGCCTAGCATCCGGTCACCCTTGACCTGCTAGGACTCCCTCACCAAGTGTCCGGTCAATCCCTTTGACCCACTTGGACTTCCACCAGATGTCTGGTCAACCTTGACCCATCTGGATTTCCTATGCCTGGCTTCACTCACCAGGACTTCCCTTCTGCCTAGTTTCACTCACTAGGTTTTTCACCTGGCTTCACTCACCAGGAATTCCAACTGCCCGACTTCACTCACCGGGATTTCCCTTCTGCCTAGCTTCACTCACTAGGACCTCCCTTCTGCCAGCTTCACTCACTAGGACTTCCCTTCTGCCTAGCTTCACTCACTAGGTCTTTTACCTGGCTTCACTCACCAGGATTTTCAACTGACCGACTTCACTCACCGGGACTTCCCTTCTGCCTAGCTTCACTCACTAGTCTTTCACCTGGCTTCACTCACCAGGATTTTCCAGTCAAGTATCCAGTCAGTCTTGACCTACTTGACTCTCCTTCACAATCTCTCCACATGAACAATCGCACCTGCAATCTCCATGTGTTGTCTACATGTATTGTTAAACATCGAAACCCAAGCATCAAGACTCAAACTTGAGCCAACTCAAGCTCAGTCAACCAGGTCAACCTTGACCTAGGGAATATTGCACCAACAATCTCCCCCTTTTTGATGTTTGATAATACCTTTAAGTTAGGCTAATCTCATAGGCTCAACTCTCCTTCATGCCAATGTAAAAAATGATGGTTTCCTTCATTCTCCTCCTTTTCTAGAGGGCAAACTCCCTCTTAGGTAATGAAGGCCTAACTTAACCACACATTCTCCCCCTATTAGCACACATCAAAAACTCTCCTCCTGAAGAGTTACCTAACGTTGTTTACAACTTCACTCATTGTTCACAACACAATAACGAAGGTCTCATACCCTTCATTATTCTCAACGTTCATCCTGGAGCATATACCACTTGGTATATTCACACACGATTCAAATGAAGGTCTCATACCCTTCATTGTCATCAAATGCCCATCCATGAGCATACACCATTTGAATAATGAAGATATCCACTCTCCATTATATTCAAATGCCCAACCTTTAGCATTTTCGATAAAGAAGGTTAACCACCTTCCAAGGTGTATGAAAAATAGATTTTCATGTCCTTAAAGAGTAACTCCCCCTAAAGAGATGCACGTAACTTCTATCATTGCACCAACAATGACTTGGAATCCCTAAACATATAGGAAACCCAATTTTAGAAGTTTTGAAGTTAAAAAAAAAAATTAATACTGAAACCAAACCCCAACCTAAACCTCTACTTAGTCTTCCTTAACCAATCCATCCTTGTTTTCATCATGAAAACTCCCCCTAAATGTATACAAATGTGTGTTGAGGGGTTATGAGTGATTTTATAAACTAAAAATGATTTGGAATGCTGAAAATAAGCTTTTCCGGCCAAAATCAGCATCCCCAATCGATTGGAGTTAGGTCCCAATCGATTGAACCTGCCTGAATCTATCCAATGATCGATTCAGCTAGCATCGATCGATCAGTGGATCGATCCAGCGAGCTTTTGCTTGCGAGAAATGCCTTCTCAATTGATCGCTCGATCGATTGAGGCACTCCAATCGATCGGGTGATCGATTGAAGCCCTAAAATTGTTGAAATTCCATTTCAGTCAACTTCAGAAACTCCCCAAAAATTCTACAAAATTCTAAAAATCGTGAAAAATCATATAGACACTACTTAGGGGATATACTATCAAGGAAAAATAGTTTTCTATGAAAATACTTTTTATTTTCCAAGATTGACATAAACTTGAAAACTTGTAAAAACTTTAGTGTTTTCTTCTAGTTTGTGTCTAACATTTCAATGATGATTACTATCAAAAGATAATTTTCATCAAGGTTTTCTAAAAGCATTTTAAAATGATTTTCAAAATCAATATCCAACCATGTTCTTTGGGCTCAATGCACATGACTTATACATTGGCTTTCCCAATGATTGGAAAACACATACCTATGTGTTTTGATGAACTTAAAACTCAAAAGAATACACTAAATCAACATATTGAGTTTTGTTCATCATCCTAACATCTCACTTGAATCTAATATGCACTAAATCACATACAAGTCACCTTATAGGCCTTTGTGAAATGTAAAGCTTGGTTTTGCCCTAAACTAGGGATCATACATATCTATCTAGACATTTTTTAAATATGAACATCCACCAAGAATGTTACTTGTTGATAAATGTCATTTGTCCTTAATTACAAGGAATTAAAAACAAATGCATGATGTGTTATGACATACATCAGCTATAAATCATTTTCAAAAGAAAAGTTCCTATGACTACATGATGTATGTATGACATGATATGGTATTTTTGTGTTTTTCATAATAAACCATGAATGCTAAATATGATGTCATAACATATGATGGGCAAACAACGCATGATAAATTAGCATAAATAAAATACCTAGAATAGCTATCTAAGTATCCTTAAACCTTAGCTAACTCAAATTTTAAAACCTAGATTGCCCACTATTTCCCAAGAAAATGCCAAAATTTAATTTTGACATTTCTTTTAATTTTCCTAATTTTGTGCCAATTTAAATTAAGCAAATTCCTTAAATTTGTGGCACAATTTACTCTTCCAAGAGTAAATCAACTACAATAAGGCTTAGATTTGCCTTTAACTCCCCAATAAAACGCCAAAATCTCAACTTGGCATTTCTTTACACTTTTATAAATTTTTTGTGCTAATTTAAATTAAATATATTTCACAAATTTTGGCACAAATTACTCTTCCAAAAGAGTAACAAATTAAGTTAAGGCTTAAATTGCCTCTAATTCCTAAGAACATACCATAATCCCAATTTGGTAGTTCTTATGATTTTCCTAAATGTGCCAATTTAATTTGAAAAATAAATTTCTCACATTATGACACATCTTACCCTTTTCAAGAGTAACTTGGTTATCCATTTCATTTTCAAAGGTTAATAATAACCTTGAAAATGCTCTTAGAGTGCCAACTTCATCATTGGTTGGGTTAACTACCCTTTCAATTTGAGTTAACACTCTCTAACTCATCTAAGGGGTAGAGAAAATGCTCCTAGGAACCCAACATCTATTGGTGCTCCTTGGATGCTCTAGGTACTCACTAGGAATAGCCTCCCTAGATACCTTCCTAGTGACCTTGTTAGGCTTCTTAGGGGCCTTGGTAACATTTTCTAGGTCAACCCTAGGGATTGCTTCCCTTGTGACATTCTTAGTGACTTTCTTAGACTTCTTAGAAGTCTTGGTCACGTTTGGTGTTGCAAAAATACTTCTAGGGATAACCTCCCTAGTGTTTTTGACTTGACCATTTGACCTAGGGTTGGTTCCATAATTCTATGGAACCATATGGTAAGATGGCACATCCTTTTTAGTTTTAGGTTTGTATCCCAAACCCTTATGGCCCTTGGATGACCCTTGTTGTGCTAAACTTAGGTTTTGCTCATTTTGTCCTTTTTGGATATTTTCCATCCTTCTTAGGATCTTTTCTAATTTATCAAGTCTTGACCTCAAGACTTGATTTTCTCTTATTAAATCCTTAGTTTTTGGTTTTTCATTTAATCCTTGAGCAATTTTATTTTTAGGCTTATAACTATGGTCCTTAGTGTTATTGCTTAAACTTTTACCTACCTTCCTAACCCTAAGTGAGAGAGTCCTAGCATGGAGAGTCATATGTTTTTCTTTAATGCTATCATGCTCCCTATTTTTATGGTAAATAGCATTAAAATGATAAAATTGGAATTAGCATGCTTTTTACCATTATTTAAAGAGGTAGGCTCAATAAATGATACCTTGTGTTTTACCTTGGAGGCTCCCCCTTGAATTGCGCTTCCTCCTTGAGCCTTGACCGCTTTCTTCCCTTTAAGGCATTGGTTCCGGTAATGCCCTTTTTGATTGCACAAGAAGCACATAATGTGCTCCTTGCTTTTCTTTGTTGTGGGAGCGATCTCCTTGGGCTTCTCCTTGCCCTTTAGTGTCACTTGGCCCTTCTTCTTGGCCAATTTAGGGCACTTGCTTTTGTAGTGCCCATGTTCCCTACATTCAAAACATATGATATGTTTTTTTTTATTTTTAATTGAAATATTAATACCTTCACATGTAGAGATGACACTTGCTCCTTCATTTGATGTCTCTTGATTTTTGGAGGATGCATCATCTTCTTCTCCATTTGACTCGGATGTAGAAGCTTCTCCTTCTTCTTGATCCGATGTCAATAAAGGTCGCTCCCCCTCAATCCTAGAGGTGGAGGCTTCTTCATCTTCCTCTTGTACATGGAACAAAGAGTATACTCCCTCTTTGCCCTTTTCATTGTATTCCTTTGAAGATGAAGCTTCTTGGACCTCTTCTTCGGAAGTTGAGCATCTCTCAACTTCGGAATCTTCTTCCTTTTGATCTTGCTCCATTGAGTCGCCCTCTTTGGATTTTTCTTGATCTAGTACAGTGGAGGGGATCTCATGAATCGTTGCCAATTTGCTCCAAAGCTCCTTGGCATCCTTGAATTCTCCAATTTGCTACAAAATGTGGCTAGGCAATAGATTGACCAAAAGCTTGGTCACTTTATCATTGGCCTTGCTCCTTTGAATTTGTTCTTGGCTCCACTTGCTCCTCTTGAGAATTTTGCCCTTTAAACTTGTTGGAGCTTCGAAGCCTTCCATGAGAGCAAACCATTGCTCTATCTCCACCATCAAGAAATTTTCGATCCTTGATCTCCAAAGATCGAAGCTCATTATTGTGAATGGTGGAGGCACCCTTGTATCGAATCCAAGTCCATCTTGGAATTCCATTTGAAGTTGAGCTTGATGATGAAGTCTTTAACTTGATAGAATTTGCTCCAACTTCTACACCCTCTAGCCTTGTTTCCCCTTCCGGCGATGATTCCAGTGAAGAGCGGCCTCACTCTAATACCACTAGTTGGGACCGAAATGTAGCTAGAGGGGGGGGGTGAATAGCTCAGTGCGATCTCGTGCTCGTCGTTGCTTGTTTCTTCAAAGATATGCAGCGGAAAATACAAAGAAACAAACACACACCGCTAACACTAGGGATTTACTTGGTATACACCTCAAGAAGAGGTGACTAGTCCAAGGATCCACACACTCACGCACCCTCCACTATGTAAACACTCCTTTTCGGTAACTACCGAAGGCGGAGAAACCCTACAATATTCTCAATACAACAAGAAACTAAGAGAAGCAAATACAAGGGAAAGCTTACACGGTTTACACAAGAAACCCTAACCCTAGCTTCTTCTTCTTGCTGTAGATCCGCCTCTTGACTTGAAAATGCCTCCAAGACCCTTCAAGATCTGGCAGTGAGAACTCTGCGGAGAAGCTCTGGAATCGCTGTAAAGATCCTAGATGAACAGTGCAAGAGTTGGCGAAAAAAGAGCTCGACAACGACTATATCCTGCGCCAACGGTCGGATCCCAATTGATTGGATTGCTCCCAATCGATTAGGGAGACTTTGGATCGATCGGTCGATCGATCCAAAGCATCTCTGTGCTCCTGGGAAATGCCTAGATCGATCGGCTGATCGATCCAGGGCTTATCGTGCAAAATCGCAGCTCCCAATCGATCGCCCGATCGATTGGGAGGCTTTCTGTTCACGCGACACTTCTCCCCAATCGATCCACTGATTGATTGGGAGGATCCTTGTCACAGGGACTCACCCAATCGATCAGCTGATCGATTGGGCATGAGCCAATAGATCGGCTGATCGATTCAGCTCCTGTTTTTGCCCAAAAATAAGGCCAAAGTCCCCTACACCAACATCCGATCAACCATGACCTGTTGGTTCATCATGCCTAGCATCCGGTCACCCTTGACCTGCTAGGACTCTCTCACCAAGTGTTCGGTTAATCCCTTTGACCCACTTGGACTTCCACCAGATGTCTGGTCAACCTTGACCCATCTGGATTTCTTGTGCCTGGCTTCACTCACCAGGACTTCCCTTCTGCCTAGCTTCACTCACTAGGTCTTTCACCTGGCTTCACTCACCAGGAATTCCAACTGCTCGGCTTCACTCACCGGGACTTCCCTTCTGCCTAGCTTCACTCACTAGGTCTTTTACCTGACTTCACTCACCAGGATTTTCAACTGCCCGGCTTCACTCACCGGGACTTCCCTTCTGCCTAGCTTCACTCACTAGGTCTTTCACCTGGCTTCACTCACCAGGATTTTCCAATCAAGTATCCAGTTAGCCTTGACCTACTTGACTCTCCTTCACAATCTCCCCACATGAATAATCGCACCTGCAATCTCCATGTGTTGTCTACATGTATTATCAAACATCGAAACCCAAGCATCAAGACTCAAGCTTGAGCCAACTCAAGCTCAATCAACCAGGTCAACCTTGACCTAGGGAATATTGCACCAACATGATGGATTCTTATGTTGATTTTTCGAGGGTCGCTCATGACAGACAAGCCCGTGTAAGGATAACATAGATTCATTCCTAATTGATCAATTTAGATATGGATTTCAGTCCTAGGTCGGTTTTCTATTGCAAGAGATAACCGACAACCTTCTACAAATGATGGACAATTGAAAAAAAAGATTTGGTAGATCATTTACATTAAAGAACCTTACAAAGAAACCAAAACTCCTAAAATATCCCTTATCATTGCCTTTATTCTTGTTGCCTATTCTTTCATTCTTTTGTTTACTTTTCATAGTTACACGTAGACTTTGTTAATCCATTGATTTGTTGTCTAGCTAATTCGTTTTGAGATATTCTTAGTTCTTATTCCAGTCCCTGTGGATACGATAATCGTTTATATTACTTGCGATATTTCCGTACACTTGCGGAAAGACAACACTAGCTTACTTACTTTGGTATTGGAGGTCCCTTCGTGAAGCTCGATCAGCTTCTCCTATAGCTCCTTGGCGCTCAAGAATGGACCGACGCAGTTTAGCTCCTCCTTTGTTAGTCCACACTGAAGGGCACATGTTACTCTAGCATTTGCCTCCACCTTCTTGATTAATGTTGGTTCTCAGTCCTCGCAGGGTGTAGGTTTTCCATCTTTATCAGTTGGTAGATCCAATCCAGTCTTGACGATCATCCACGTCTCGAACTGGATTTTGAGGAAATTCTCCATTCGTCCTTTCCAGTATTCGAAGTCTTCTCCGGTGAAGAGCGGGGGACGGACGGTGCTATATCCTTCTTGCTGAGCCATTTAGTTAATATGCAGAAACACAATAGAAGAGATGTCCCAAGGCTAGGTCTTGGATTAGTAGTGCGGGAATAAGTTTTAAAAAAAAACTAACTCGAGTGGTGTTGCACCGATTTCGAGTTAAAACCGATTCGAAAAAAATAATTAAAATTTAGCTATTAAGCTAAATCTAATTGACTCTGTAAAATTGAAAATACCACGAAAAAAATTTGCTTGAACGGTGGTTGCACCGATTCAAAGCGACCCCGCTCTGATACCAATTGTTAGATCGAAAGCGCTAGAGGGGGGGTGAATAGCGCTCGTGGCTTTCACTCGGTTTTGGATTCGTAAAGACATTTGTAAATCGTTCGAGTAATAAAGCAGCGGAAATGAAATAAAGACAAACACACAAAAACACACCAAGATTTACTTGGTTCGGAGCCTTGAGCGACTCCTACTCCAAGGCCCACGCTCGTTGAGCATTTACGATGGGCAACAACTATTTTTTGTAAAATCTATTACAAGCTAAGTACAAATAAACTGTAAGTAAACTTTATACCGACAATAGCAAAATGGAAGTTGAAGCTTTGGGTCGTCGGGAAGTTGTTGCAGCAATTCGGGATCGTCTTGTAAGCAGCTTGCAGCATAAGGATTGCTTGGAGTTCGTGTTATTGCTACTACCTTCGAGACCTTCTTTTATACTGTGTTGAAGGCGCCTCCAAGCATGTCCGAGGCACCTCCAACGCGCCCTATCTGCTTGAAGGCGCCTTCAAGGCTTCCAAGGCGCCTTCAATGCCTGGTCCAAGGCGCCTGCAGCCTGGTCCGAGGCGTCTCCAGGCCTGCTGCGCTGGCTTCTTCTGGCTCGCACCCGAGGCACCTCCAAGCTCCATGGAGGCGCCTCAGACACTGTTCATCCGAGGCCAAATATGCTCTTTTATCCCTGCACAATGTGTTAGTCCACCAAATACACATATACCTTGCAAGACAAAGTTAACACACGAAAATATGATTGAATTAGTGTTTCACAGTCTCTGGACTGTCCGGATCTGACTTCGGATTTCCAACCGGAAATCCTAGGTCGACCCGACGCCTACTATTCCCTCCACGAGGAACGCGTCCTCACCTACTCCTCTCAGGAGAGTTACCTGATGTCAGTCCGGTCCTTCAGACCGACTGGACTTTCCGCCTAGGGTTACCACCCCCTAGGACCTAGGGTTACCGCCCCTAGGGTTTTTCTCCACCTAGGGTTTCCACCCCCTAGGACCTAAGGTTGCTGCCCCTTAGGGTTTTCCTCCACCTAGGGTTACCACCCCCTAGGACCTAAGGTTACAACCCTTTAGGGTTTTCCTCCTCCTAGGGTTACTACCCCCAGGACCTAAGATTACCGCCCCTTAGGGTTTTCCTCCACCTAGGGTTACTACCCCCTAGGACCTAAGGTTATCACCCCTTAGGGTTTTCTACCACCTAGGGTTACCACCTCCTTGGAACTAGGGTTACCATCCCCTAGGGTTTTTTACCTACCTAACCGCAGTTAGGACTTTCCTGCAAACTTATTCAAGCACATTAGATAACAAAACAACTTAACTTGAACCTTTTGACATAATCAAAACACCGGTTCAATTGTCGGATGCTTCCCGCACCAACAGAGTACACCGGTGGTCGAGAAGGAAGCGTGCGGTGGTTCCGAGGGACGAGAAGCCGAAGCGGAAGACTGCTCGGGGAGCAAGAGACGCAGCTAGTGAGAAGATCGGCACGGGGTGTGACCAAGGGACGAAGACTGCGGATAAGTACACTAGCGGACGAGAAGGAAGCACGCGACGATTCTGAGGAACGAGAAGCCGAAGCGGAAACTTGCTCGAGAAGACTGGAAGTTAGGTTCGGGTGAGCCCTATTTCGGATAGCTGAGATCACCCAAACGAGCGAAAGACTCGGACTGAGGCGAACGGAGCCGGAGCAGAAGACCCGGGTTGAAAAAGTCAACGATGTTGACTTTCCCCATCCGGGGCGCCCGGAATTGTCCGGGGCACTCGGATCGAAAAAATATCCAGATCTCGATCAAACCGAGATTTGTGCATTGGGGATAAAGTTTATCCCCCCAGGACGCCCGGAACACTTCGAGGTGCCCCGACCAAGGTTATAAATACAACCTTGGTCCAGAAGCTTTACATCAACTCAGAAACTGTGTAATTCAACACTTGTGTGCCTCATTTTTAGTTAGCTTCTTTCTTTTTGCGCTCCACTGCTGTAAGACGCTTCTCCGTATGAAGGAGATAGTTAGTGCGACATATTCCTTTGATTAACAACCTTCCTGGTTGTAACCAAGTAAAACATCTTTTGCCTCTTCTTTTACTTTCTGTCTATTTAATTATTATGCAAGTGTTAGCTTAAGAAGTTCGAGAAAGGTTTCGTTTTATTATTTTTTAGGCTATTCAACCCCCCTTCTAGCGGGCCCCAACAGTCCAACAACTGGTATCAGAGCTAAGGTACTTCAGGAGGACTAACCGCCGAACGAAGCAACGAAATAATGGCCAGACCGAGTATCTACTGCCGAAGTTCAAAGGGGAATTCGCTAGCTGGAAAAAGCAAATGTAGGTATTTTTTAAAACCAATTTTGATTTAGTGTTAATTATGGAATTCAGTTTTACAGCACCGGAAGGTAAGGAGAAATACCATTGGACGAAAAAGGGGCAAGCCGACTACATGGCAAACGACAAAGCAGAGTATCATCTGTTATTGTTAAGCGTTCTCCCGCTACAAGAAGTCAACCAAATCGACAACTACGATTCCGCAAAGGAACTTTGGGAGAAGTTCCTTGAGCTACACGAATGAACGCCTGAAACCAAGCTCGCTAGACGAGATCTACTTCGCAATCAGCTCACCAGCCTGCAACTTGGGGAAGACGAGACAATTGCGCATCTGTACTCGAGAATTAAAGAAATCATCACCGGAATTTCGAATCTCGGAGAAAAGGTAAGTAACCGAGATTCGCTCAGGTACGCACTAAACTCTTTTCCTAGAAATACAAAATGGGCATTACTAGTAGATGTCTTTTACATTTCGAAAGATTTAGAAACAATTACATTGGAAGAATTATTCTCGATATTTGAAGTACATGAATCAAGATGTACAAGTACGAAGGAGCCCAAGAACAACGTCGCCCTCAAAGTATCGAGAGACGAACCTGAGTCGGAGTCTTCTCTCGACGACGAGGAAATGGTAATGATGGTAAGACGATTCAAGAATCTTTGTAAGTTTAGAAAAACTAACCATCCACAGGGTAGAAAGAAAAAGACCATCCGCTGCTACCACTGTGATGAAAAAGGGCACGTCAAGGACAACTGCCCTAAGCTAAATAACAAGGACAAAGATAAAGGTAAGAAGCCTATTCAAAAACATAAGGCATTAAAAGCGACGTGGGACGATATGCCGTCCGAATCGGAAGTCGAAGCCTTCTTCGGACTTGCACTAATGGCAAGTCATCAAGACGACGACTGCGAGTCAAGCTCTTCCGAAATGAGCATCGAGAGCATCGATGAAGGGGGAGCCACGTTGGAAGATAGCAGCAATTCAGGGGGAGAAACAGACAACGAGATCGACAATGTAAGTCAGGTACAATCTCTTCCTCCCGACAAACTATTTAAGTTTATTAAATTATTAACTAAGGATTTCAGTAAATTAGAAAAAAAATTAAGAATTTAAAAACAATATTGGCCAAATCTTGCCCAATAGAAGAATTCAACATAATTAAATTAGAAAATGAAAAATTAAAAGTAGAAAATGATAATTTAAAAGTACAAGTAAATAACTTGAAAAACCATGCATGCTCATCTAATACCAATGTTAGAAAATTTAACAATGTAAATTGGTATTTTAGATATCATAAGGGACAAATTAGGAACATTTCAAAAAGATATGTCCCTAAGAAATTCTTAGCTAATCCAGTTGGCTGGAACCTATATTGGGTTCCTAAGTCTTGCTTAATCTAAATATTAATCGGATTTAGCGCTCTTAGCGAGAAAATCAGTGAGTTTCTTTATGAGGCTTTGTCTAAGGAAGTGGCTGTTGTTCCAATAACCAAGAAGGTCTAGTGTCTCGCCACGACCTGAAAGCCAAAATATTGAAATAAAATATTTAATTAACTTTATGATTTAATAATGTTTTAAAAAGTCTTTTTAACATTTTTTTGAAAGTTTGTCAAACATTTAAAAATAAATAAATTATTTTTTGCATAAGTTAAAATTTCTTCTGAAATTAGAAATTTCTGTTTATTTTTTTACTTAGGAAAATTTTCAAAAATATTTTTGCAAAGTTGTCTAAGTCAGAATTTTTTTAAAAAAAATTCTCTTACTTAAAGTTTCACTTAGAAAATTTTCTTACTATATTGTTTTAAATCTGATACCTGTAAAATTGAACGGGAAATTAAAATTTTACATCAACTAGCATTTATACTACATTACTAACATACACATGAATATTAGATGATCACCACTACT
The DNA here is from genome assembly GCF_018446385.1 of Zingiber officinale. NCBI lineage: Eukaryota > Viridiplantae > Streptophyta > Magnoliopsida > Zingiberales > Zingiberaceae > Zingiber > Zingiber officinale. Next base: position 151,188,659 of record NC_055992.1, on the reverse strand, counting down.
TCAGAATCATATTTGGATTTACTTCCACTTGTTAGAGAATTATAATGATTGAACATCATTGATTTGGTGTCCACCATCAATAAGTGGAAGTGTGCATTATCACTTTTATAAAAAAAGTGTGCATTATCACTGCACAAAGGTATAAAAATATATCTAAACTCTTCATCTTTTATATCTGTCTTTATCACTTGTTGCAAGCCAAACTTGTTTGAGAATTTTATTGATGACTACAAATATGCAAAGTCATACATACTTAACCAAATAATAAAATTTATTCAAATATTATATATTCTCAAATTATTTATATTTCTTATTGTGAAGAAGGTTGAACAATATATAGACTTGTTGTATAACCTACCAAACGAGGATACCCCCCTAGATAGTATTTTACAATACATGTTAATTACCTTCCCTTTCGTCAAAATCTCTCCATTTGCATCAGATAAGAAGGAATGCACATTTAAACTAAAGGACGGATCCTCCCAAACTAATTCAGTTGTAAACCTGCAAGGTAAATCAATGACTATAAATCACATAATAAAATTAGATAACCACATAATTATCTAAATTAAAGAACCATATAATTATCTGGACTTATCACTTAATTAAATCAACTATGTATTTAACACACTTTAGGTTCTCCAATTGTTTTATCAAGTAGGCCACATCTTCGTTTTATTTTTTCTTCTTTGAAGTCTTAAATTGCTTCTTCACAAACTATGCCCATAAACATAAACATAAATCATATCTAATTAATGAATTAAATTAAATAAATTACTATTTTATATGCAAATATAAAATTACAGTAATGACTCGTTTCCTCATTTTCTTAAGTTGGCAATCTTTGTTGCATCCTTCTCTACGTCTTTTTCAGAATTGCCTTCCATTATTGTGGCGATGTCTATTTCTTCTTCCATATCATCTACATCAATTTTTCCTTTCCCCTTCTCCACAACATCAGGTTCTTTTATAAATTTTTTACCCTCTACTTCTGTTAAAACGTTCTCCACATGTTTGCATATTTGTATATTTCTCCACTTTTTCTTAGGTAAAATATGGAGTTACAATGGGCTATCAATTGAAGTATCCCTATAATCATAGTGACTTATGTCATGTCCTCTCCTACTTCTTGTTCCAAAAGTTACTGACTCACATTGAAGATCGACTACAAGATCGCTTGATTGAGATTGCATGCCTTTATTTTCTATTATTTCAAGTAATTCTTTCACTCTATCATTCAAATGCATGTTCTCCATTATTAGCTCCTTAATTCGATTTGCTTGAATAATGCAGTTACAACATTCCTTATTATTTTGCCTTCCTGCTTCTTTGTCTTCAACTAGTGATGTCTCCATTGGACGTGAAATGTCATCAACGCCATCAAGGTTCTCAACCAATGATTTCTCATATTGGGTAGGGATTAAGTCAATCATAGCCTGTCAAATTATTAAAAAATTGTTAAAAAAATATATTAACCTAACTTAAGTGATAGTATTTAAAATTTACCTCTTCAGATGAAACTCGGTCGAACAAATCTCTCACCTTACTAATATGTGAAGGAATATTCCTCCACTTATTTATTCGTGCTCCTTCAATTTTGTATGATTTTTGGATTAAGACATGCTCCAAAAACCATATCTAATTCATCATCACAAGTGTTAGATATTTATACATGTCCACAAAATATTGTTAAATTTAACATCAAATATAAACTCACTGTCAAAAGACCAGTAAAGTCCTTTAGGTAAGGGAGGTTGGTATTGGAATGTATTATCTAAGTTGATAAAAATATGTCCCCAATCTTAGGTAATTATGGAGCAATAAATTCATGGATGGCTTTAACCCAGTTGACTCTAACAAGATTCTCAAAATCATCTACTATATCTATAAGGCATAAAGGGATCTTATATGTACTAGAAGAAAATAAGACACAAACAAATATATATAAAATGTAGAATTTGTAAAATAATAAAACATCATCTTTTTCTTCCACGCGATTGGCATAAAACTTAAGCAACTCCTCAATTCTTGATCTGGTAGCTTCTCTTTTATTTGAGAAGTAAGTTAGAAAGAGGTCACCCGATGCTTTAGTTGAATTGATCAGAATCGAAGCACATCGGTTTGCAATACCAAGCAATAAAGAAATGTCTCTTCTTGTGAACGCAATCAGTACACCCGAGCAACTTAAATGATTAGTTGACTTCTACAAAAAGATATATAAGTATTAGGCCCGCGTTGGACTTGATATGATCACATATCAGGCCCTCGTTTGCCATGATACTCCACTACTAGAGTCATTAGCTGACTAAAATATTAACCTTTTCAAAGTATTTTATTTTACTATACAACTACTTCATGATTAAAATTGGCAATTATAAGTTGTACCTGAGAATTTAAAGGTTTGAGAAGTTGAATCCCAATTTTGAAATATATTAACCAATATACCACGGATATGCTGCATATATTGTATGTCTAAGAAAAATACTAAAGGGTGATTGTTTGATCATCGCTATGTATCGATCATGTAAAATAACATATCCATAATGCCTTCATTTCTCTGTGGATGCTTGAAAAAAAACTTTTAAAGTGACCTAAGACACTGTTCCAATACAGTTTCTGCCCAACTTTAACTGAACCCTACAATTTAAAATTTTTAACCAAACTTGTTGAGCTTTTCAAAATCAGAGAGTTTCTAAGGTGATACCTTTATAGATAATTGAAGAGCAAAGAATGATACACCCGACCCACTTCTTTGCGCCATTATAAAATAAGATTATTTTTGAAAACCCTAATAATGTGTTTGGTTCAAGTTATCATGTATAACCTTAGTTATGTGATTATAATCACCAAGTAATTACATAACCAATGTTATGGGGAATAAAAAATAACCAAATGTTGTTTGGTTCAATTTAGGTAATGCAACAAAAACTTACTTGTTTGAAGGTTTTAATGAATAACCTAATTTAATATTTTACTATATTACCCTTAGTTATAAAACCAACCATATATATCTTTTAAATTCTAAGTTTTTTTATTTTTTTTTCCTTTTTCAAGTTTTTCTTTATTTTTATGTGTTTTTTTTATTTTTTATTTATTTTTCTTTTTTTTATTTTAAAATTTTTTTTATAAGTGTTATTATTTTTTTCGTTTTTTATTTTTTTAAAGTTTTTTTAAAATTTTTAATTTTTATGTTTTTTTGTTTTTAAAATTTTTTTTATGTTTTTTTTTCTATTTTTATATATATTTTTTTACGTTTTTTAATATTTTTTTATGTTTTAAAATTTTTTTTCCATTTTTCTATTTTTTTTATGTTTTTTTAATTTTTTCCTCATTTTTTTATTTTTTCCTATTTTTAAAATTTGTTAATGTTTTTTACATTTATTATTTTTTTAAAGTTTTTTATTTTATTTTTTATATTTTTTTCTTTACATTTTTCTTTTTTATCACATTTTTCTCTTATTCGAGGGTATTTTAGATAAAAAAATTTTGTTAACTCCAGAATCAAGAAACACCTCAGTTTTTCGAGGTTTTCTGATTTTAGATTGTTTGCCCCTTTTGCTGACGTGTCGGACATAGAACATTACTCGGGAATCATCGATTACCTAAACCAAGCAGGGTTTTCGTTGATAACTTTGGATGGATAACCCCCAACCAAACACACCCTAAAAGTCTGCACTGCAAAGTCACGATCACTTCGGTTTTATAGGTAGAAATGCTTGATGTCGCCTTAGGGACATACAAAAACACTTACGTAGGGTTTCAGTCGGGAATGATTTCACCACTAAAATAGAGCTACAATCGGAGAGTTACAAAGAACGGTGAGGCATGCACAAGCTGAGAGAGGGAGGGAGAAAAATATTGACTCAGCAGTCACCATCACTCTTATTTTAAATTAAAATGATTTAAAATGTGGTTCAGATACTTGGAAAATGATGACTAAGGAGAGAAGATTGATGAGATGGTTAAAATAGGTATTTTACATTATTTTACTATGCTCTTTGTAAATATATAACTACGCCATTTTTTGATAATTTTTATATTCCACGTATTCCATTGTAAATCGCCGAAGATTAAATAAGAAGGTTCTTGTTATTTAATCATTGAGCATTTATTTATTTATCTAGTTGGTGGATGAATTATAAACTTAGATATATACTTTTTATTTTTAAGTGTTCAACTTATCAACCTTCCAACAAGAATTATTTCTTAGTAAGTAGAAAATATCAGCATTAAAGTATCCCATAATTATCATAATTTTAAACAACATTTTAAATCTATAAATATCTCATAAATATCATTAGTTTAAAAAACACAAAGTAATGATATTTCATTATTATGGATTTTCAAAATATCCATTTTTTTCACAATCATTAGTTTCAAAATATCCATTTCTTATTTTCAAATGACATTCTAAATATTGGATTGATACATAACAAAATTAACTATAAAAAATTTTAAATCCCAAATAGTTTCTTTGTGGTTTTAAATTAGAGACGTGAAAGAGACTTGACAAAGAATAACTCATCAAGTTTAACCAGTCTATTATAAAGTATGTGAACAATTTTCATATCGTTCGTATCGAATTCTTTTAACAACATTTTGTATAAAGTAAAATTGTAAATCACTTGTATTGCTTTAGTGTTTTAGAATTGATTTTCAAACACTAATTATTGCATAATTTTAACATCAATTTAAATAAACCATTATTATAAATCGTTTTTAATATTATAATTATTAGAATTAATTTTGAAACTGTTGATATTAAATATTAAATATTTTTAGTGGCTGTTCTATGTCATATGATGTTACTTCTCGCTCTAGTGTTCTAATTTCTAGGACCAATTTTCAAACTATTCCCTTTGAATTTTTTTAAGAGCATTTTATATTAAGTGATGAATAAATAATATATAGAAACATGCAAAAAAAAAATGTTTTGTAAAATTGTTTTTCTATAAAGAAACGTGTAAATCTTTTGTATAAAGAAACGTGTAAAAAAAACATCTTACTCTATTAATAAAAAGATAGTGTCTATAATTAATTGATTGATTTTATACCGTCTTAATGGGATTCTCTGTTTATGGGTGTAAATAAATCAAGTCATTTATGCGTTATTCGAAGTTCGATTCAATAAAAATATGTTTGATTTCATTTAATGAAATTTATTAAGATAAACATATCAAACTCAAATTTCACAATACTTGGCTCGTTAATTCGTGAATAAGTTCGTTAGTAAATTCATAAATCAACTTTTAAATGAAAAATAGTAGTTTTGATATTAAATTTATAGATTTTACAATATAGACAAATATATTAAATTTATTTATTAAAATAATATTATAAATTTTAACAAGAATATATTATATTTTTCTCTAATATATAATTTAGTTTTTTATAAATATTTAAATTTAAAATTTATATTTATTAAGTTCGTTTAGACTTGATAAAAATTCGAATAAGTCTGTAACCTATGAATATATTCGTTAAATAAAACTCGAGCTCGGCTCGATTATAAATGAGTCAAACTCAAACATTTAAGAATTCGGCTCGGCTCGATTACACCCCTACCTTTGCTCTATTTTTGTTTATGGACCAGAGGATAGTCCACAACTCAATTACGGTTAGATCGTAACTGTAATCTGGTCGTAATAAGATTGTGATTTCCTCTGGGTTGACCTTCCCATTTAGATTATAATTTGGATCAGGACAGATGATCAAAAGTCGTCCAGAGGTCGCACCCCCTCCCCCTCCCACTCGGTGCCGGACAGCCCGACCATCCACTGACCACGGCGCTCTCCGAACGGCCTCCACCGTTTGTCCTTATTCAAACTACAATTTAAGTGAGAATGTGAACCTAGGGATCACAACTAATTACGACTAAATTAGATTACGGCCAAAATCCAGTCACAATTAAATTATGGATCATCCCCTCGCTATAAAATGTGATCCTTTCCCTTTTAATTAATTGATCTGGATCCTATTTCTTTCCATTAAGCTGCCCATCTTCCATTGGTGTCACGGTTGGCTTACATAGACGGGAAAGCTGCCCATCTTCCATTAATGTGATCGTCGGATATCTAAATTTCACACATCATCTGACTCCTTTCATTGTTCCACGCTGACAATCCACGGGACAACCCATGCTGGGCGCTGAGACGCATCAATAAATTCCTATGCAAACCCTACTGATTTGGCATCCATCTATGCTATTTATTTTTCCGACGAATAGCTTCGATCTCAAGCGACATGATGAGTTTGACGGTGGCGGGGACGATGACGACTAAGGGTGGCTGCGGCAAGGCCGGGGGGTGAAGATTGTTTCTTGATTGCAAAAGGCCGACCTCCAGTTCCCGGTGGAGCGCATTGCTCGCTACCTTAAGGTCGGCCAATACACTTTGCACGTTGGTTCTGACGTGCTGGTCTCTCTCTACAGTCCTTGAGTACCTCGCTGCTGAAGTAAATCGCTTCTTTATTTTATTGTTTCTCTATCCATGTTTTCATTTCTTTTTATTTTAGGTGTTGGAGTTGGCCGGAAACACTGCCAGGGATAATAAGAAGAACTGCATCATCCCGAGACACATTCAGTTGGCCGTGAAGAACGATGAGGAGCTTGCCAGTGCGATGATTTTCAGTGGTGGGGTCGTGCCCAACGTCCACCTTTATTGCCCAAAAAGCAAGGCAGAGGGAGATCAGCCTCACAAGAATTCTAAACTTTTTATTTTTTTGTTGCGAAGCCAGTAATTATAATTTTTAAATATTAATATTGTAAAATCTACCACTTTTAATCAATAGTAGCTACTTTTAAACATAGTTTGAATCCGCTTCTAAATTTTTAGCATTGTAAATCGCTCCATGATATCAATAATTTGGTTTGAAATTACTCTTGTATCTAAGGTGAGTAAGGGCAATTTAAAATTATTTTTGCATCTAATGAATTCTAGAGTGGTTTGTTTTTAAATTTTTAAGTTTAACAACATTTTGAAATGCACATATATATATTCATAGCATTTACAAATGGTTTAAAATTATCACAAAATTTTTAGCATCAATAGCGACAGAGCTCTTATATTCATTGTAGCAGAAGTGGTTTGAAATTGTTTTTATATTCATGGTATTTCGGAGTGGTTTGAAATTGCCCATATATTTCTAGCATCAATATCATTTTAAAATTACTCTTATATTCATGGAATATGGGAGCGATTTCAAACTGTTCCTACACAATGGATTCTAAAACTGTTTGAACAGTTCCTAAACTTTTAACTTTAGTAGTTTTTTGCCGTATACCTATACCCATGATATGATATTTAGGAGTGGTTTGAAACTACTCAATTTTTAATATCAATAATGTTTTGAAATCATTTTTATATCCATAGCTGTATAAGTGGTTTAGAATCATTCTAACACCTAAAAAATTTTAAAGCGGTTTGAACCGTTCCTAAATTTATAGCTATAGAAATGGTTTTAAATCGTCATTATATGCACAACATATAAAATTGATTTTAAACTGTACTTAATTATAAAGAATAAGAGGACCGATTTTTCAATTTTTACTAACGATTACGAAAATGCTTTTATAAGATATAGGGACGACAATAAGAAGAGTAGTTTTGTAACCCATAGTAAAAGTTTAGGAGTATTTGAAAATCACTTTTGAAAGTCAAAAAAAAAAAAAATTGCTAGTATACGAATGGTTTTTTTTTTTAGTATTTAAATTAGACCAGGGTCTAATTGAACCAAAATAATTTGATTAAATCCACTAATAATTTAGATTAAATCTTGATTTGATTGGACTAATCTCACCTATTTGATTTAATCATGTCTAAGCCCAATTATAATTAGCAGTACATTGAACCATAAGCGCAAACAAAAAATTAATATAAAAACTAATATTTTTTAAACACATGTCAGTCAACATACATTAATTAAAAAAAAATGCTAACACAAATTTTTTTCTCCCTTCTATACCTACGCTTACTAAACCTATTAACCTATTCATGCCCTGAAGGTTATAATACAATAGTAGTAGGATATTCAAATTGTCATATAAATACTTGTAATTTGATTTTCAACTATGACATATTTTACATAAATTTTTCCTCTAAATAGGACGTACAATCAAAGGATGCTGGGCTTCTTGACCGCCCGTCACGAGCACTTTTCGATTTATCTTGGTGGCATGTGGAAAAATTTCGTAGGACATGATCAGTCATCTCCCAAGCTAGTCAATAAGGTTAATTAACTGGGTTTATCATTACTAAACATATTCATTTCAGTTTTTTTATTGTCACCCACGCCGTCATGGACCCCTTCCCACACCGCACAACTAGCGCCGCACGCCCTCTGCCGCGACGAGCACGCTCGTTGTAGCGGATGCTCATCACTGGCCTCTGCGTTCACCAGTGCTCTCCGGCCACATAAGCCAATTGCTAACTTTGCTTGTGATAGTACGATAATGGAAATAACATATCCCTCTGCCGTGATACATTCCTCGGCTTCAGGAGCACAAACATGGCGCCAGCCATGGCTCGCAACAAGGTCTTTGGTCATCTGGCTACGTCTTAGAGACATGTTTTGTTTTTGACAAAGTTCGACAATTTCAACAACTAAATCACATCATAGATATTTTTATAATTTCATGAACGAACAAAAATCTTAAAATGCACGGTTTCGAATGGAAAAATCGAATATTCATTTCATAATTTATTTCATGCATTTAGCCTTGTGCTATAACATTGTTTAAATTCATGAAATATGAAAATTGTAAAAAATTAATGACAAAAATAAAAATAATCTTTAATTGATTTTAATGAAACGAAATCTATTATATTATTTCCAAATCTATTATATTACTATTTTTATAATTATTATGATGGTATGCCTTATTTAATCTTTCCATTATTGTTTTGGACAATTTGTACAAATAAATCTATTGACTTTAGTAATAAGATTATGCTTTATATTATTTATTTCCTCTACCTATTAATTTCTACATTATATCAGAGTCATGATCCTTCTCTTTCCTTATCTTCCCTTAAAATTTAGTTTCTTCCTTCTTTAATTTCTTTTCCAGCACCTCAATTCTAGCACCAGATATCTACAACATTAGTCAACAACAACGTGAACATCTTGGAGCACAACAACAACTTGGAGCAACCCAAAGATCAACGTGCTCCAGTAACATCTTGCAGTCTCATCGCCAACGTCCTTTCTTGCCAGTTTTGTGCGGCAACCTCGAGAACTTCGACAACTACAGTAACAAGTTTTTTTCTTCTACTAGTTCAGTTTTCGATTCTCTACATTGAAAGGAAAAAAATAGATTTTGATTGGCGCATATGTTCGCTTTCAAATCCGCAGTCTATTGACTAACATCTCGACCCACCAGATTTTTTTGTAATTATCAAATCCGCAGACCCAACTGGACTTCGGCTAGCTGTCAGACCCTGTGAACTAGCCAGACTTCAGGTCGGTCCTTTGACTTATCTGAGCTTTGCACCAACTATTGGGTCCTCAGACCTAGTTGGGTTTCAACTTGGTGTCAGGTCCTCTAGATCCGTCAATCCCTACACATTCGGTAAATGCATTAGATCACAAAAATACTTAACTTGTTTGTCATTCATCAAAATATGAGTTAGATCGTTAGTACAAATTGTACCAATAATTTTCTCATTTTGATATAATGACAACCTGAGTTAAAGTTAGGAAAAACAAGTGCATAAGAATATTATTTTAAAAAAAACTTGATCATATGCATAAGTTTAAGAGTTTTGAATTTTTAATTTTGTTTCTTGATCAGTTAGGGTGAAGTTATCTACTTTTGGTCTTTCCTTATTCTTTTTCTAACTTAACCCTCTACTCTCCCCCTTTGATATTTATCAAAAAAAAATATGTAAAATATATATATTAGCAGAATAGCAATCAAACTTAAGGAGAGGTAGTAGTTTTAACAAATTTAAAAGGTTGACAAGTTTTAATTTGTCAAAAGTTTTCTAACACATTTTACAAAAATTATGTCAAAGATATTTGAAAAGAATTTTCAAAGAAAATATTGTGAAAAGTAAATAAAGTGATTTTTCAAAGTAAATAATTTTTCAAGACATTTTCAAAGTGTTTTTTATAAATAGAATCTCTTTTTAATTGTTATTGTGTTTGAGGTTTTCAAAAAAATTCAAGTTGAAAATTATTCAAGGTTAGTAAAATTAAAAAAAAGTTTCTTAAGTAAAGATAGGAAAGAAGATATTTTCTTACAACAAAAAAGTAAGCCAATAGTTAACTTTTCTATTTTTTCCAAAATTCTTGAAAATAAATCCTCCCCTTGAAAAAAAAATTTAAAAAGATTTGAAAAATATTCTAAGTGTCTAACATTTAGTTACTAACTAACTACCAGAAGATATTAGTGTTCATTTAGTTAGTCAAACTAAGTAAATATATCCAGTTAGCGTTTGATTAAAATGGATTACTTAATATGATTATTGTAATTTTGGTATTTTTTGCTCAGACTTATGTTGATGTATTGATATAAGTATCTAAAGTCTAGGCAATAAGCATCTCACATTGTTCTATGTTTGGAATACACAAATCAAGTTGACCTAGTGTGTTTATAAGATGTTGGCTATCTAAATCTATATGTTTATGATATTTAGGGGTAGAGCCTAGGCTAAGTCTAAAGTTTAAATACTAGAAAAACTTAGATTTTTAAGAAAATTTAATCTTAAATAATTTAACCTAGAATTTGTAAACAAAGTTAATGCAAATTCTAGTCTATTGAGCACATTCCTAACTGTCGATGTAAATTACTAAATTCACTTTCAGGGAAGGGTTTGATAAATATATCAGCTAAATTTGACTTGGACTCAATGTAATTGAGTTCAATATCTCTTTTAGCTACATGATCTCTGATAAAGGGGTGCTTAACTTTAATATGTTTAGTTTTTGAATGATGCACTAGATTTTTTGTTAAGTTGATTGAACTAATATTATCAATTAACAATTTTGTATTTTTAAAGTTTAGATTGAAATCTTTTAAGATATGCATCATCCACAATAGTTGTGATGCACATTCTCCTATTGCTATATATTCTGCCTCAGTGGTATATAAAGCGACAGTGTTACTTTCTACAAAATCATCTAGCAAATGATGGTCAAAGTAATTGACAACCATCACTTATACTTTTCCTATCTAGTTTACAGTCAGCATAATCCAAGTTAGAGAATCCTATCAGTTCAAAATTGAATATTCTAGAGTATCACATTCCTACGTTGGGCGTGCCTTTTAAGTATCTAAAGATTCTTTTAACATTAGCCAAGTGTGAATCCTTCGCTCACGTTTGGTACCTAGCACATATACTAACTGAAAATAAAATATCAGGTCAACTAGAAGTTAGGTCTAGTAAGCTTCCTATGGTACTTCTGTAATATTTAAAGTCTATAGGTTTTCCATTTGGATCACTGTCTAGGATTACATTGGTGGTCATTGGAATTTTAATTTCCTTGGAGTTTTCCATTCCAAATTTCTTGAGTAATTCAAGTGTATATTTTTATTGATAAATATAATTTCTTCCATTTGTTTGTTTAATTTGTAGATCTAGGAAGAATGTTAGTTATTCTACTAGACTCATTTCAAATTCTTATTCATCAACATTATAAATTCTTGCATAAGTTTTGAATTAGTGGATCCAAATAGTATATTATCTATATAGACTTAAGCTATAAATAAATCTTGATTAATTGTTTTAACGAAGAGGGTTGGGTTTACTTGACCTTGTTTGAAGCTTTTCAATATTAAGTATGTGGTCAATTTTCATACCAAGCTCTAGGTGCATGTTTTAAACCATAAAGGGCTTTCTTTAATTTAAACACATGGTTAGGGTGTTTTAATCTCTCAAACACTGGGGGTTGACCTACATATACCTCTTCTTTAATTAATCCATTGAGGAATGTTGACTTTACATCTATTTAATATAATTTGAAACCCTTATGGGTCGCATAGCTCAACAACATTCTAATTGACTCAAGTCTAGCGACAGAGGCATAGGTTTCATCATAGTCAAGTCCCTCAACCTGACTAATTCCTTTTGCTACTAATCTAGCCTTATTTCTAATGACTTCCCTCTTTTCATTTAGTTTGTTTCTAAAGACCCATTTTGTTTCTTTTAATTTTTTATGTTCCGGTAATGGAACTAGATCTCACACTTTATTTCTTTCAAATTGAGTTAGTTCTTCTTGCATGGCCAAGATCCAATCTGGGTCACTTAGGGATTCTTCTATTGTTTTGGGTTTGAAGTTAGAGATTAAATATATTTGTCTTAGATTTCTAAAAGTTGATATAGTTTGGACCCTTAGATCTGAGTCACCAATTATTTGTTCAAATAGGTGGTCTAAGCTAACCCTTATGGTTCTATTTTGTTCATTTTCTTATGATAGATGCTCTTCTTTGTGTTCTTGATTTAGGTTTTGACTTGCTCCCCCTTAACTAGTGCTCTCTCTGACAAAAACAATTGGTTGAATGTGAGCTTGTTCTAAGTTATGGTTAGATTCTTCAAATTTTACATTTGTGGTTTCTTCGGTTCTTAATGTATTTTTATTGTATACTCTGTAACCTCTACTGTTTAATGAGTAACCTATAAAAATTTCATTTTCTACTTTTAAAGTAAATTTTTCTAAGTATTCTCTTGTATTTAATATATACACTGGACACCCAAATATTTTAAAGTATTTAATATTGAGTATTTTATCATAATAGAGTTCAAATGAAGTCTTATTATAATTTTTATTTATTGTAGTTCTATTTTGTACATAGTAGGTTGTACTAACAGCTTCTACCCAAAAGTATTTTGGAAGTTGATATTCATTTAGCATTATCCTAGAGACTTCTTGTAGGGTCCTTTCAACTACTCCCATTTTATTGGGGTGTTTTAGGGCATAAAAATTCATGATGATAGCCATTTTTTAGGCAAAATATATTAAAATTTTGATTCTTAAATTTACCTCCGTTATCACTTCTAATTCGTTTAATCTTTTGGTCTTTTGTATTTTCGATTTATTTGCAAAAATTACTAAAGACTTCAAATGTTTCATCTTTATTTTGTAAGAATTTTACCTAGGTGAATCTTGAGTAATCATCTATTATTACTAAACAATATAGACCCCCATTTATTGATTTGAATCCATGGGAGTTAAATAGGTCCAGGTGCAATAATTCTAGTATTGAAATTACTTGAGTTTGATTAGTTGATTTGTAGATTGTTTTAGTTTATTTTCCTTGTTGACAAGTATTATAATTGTTGAATCTAGGTTAGGTGGTTTTAGTAATCCTCTAACTAAGCCATTTAATTTTCTTAGGTTTCTAAATTTTGTGTGGGACATTCTTCTATGTCATAACCAGATTTCTTCCTTTTATGTCAAATGACACTTAAGTGAAGAGATGGTTAGGTTAACTGCATAGATGTTGTTCTTCCTAAACCCTTTTAGTTTTATGTTAGGGTTATCTATGTGCTTAATTAAACATTCATAAGAGAAGAACCTAACCTTATATCTTGAATTACACAACTGATTAATACTGAGTAAATTGTATTTAAAATTATCAACAAGTAATACCTTTTTAACAATAAAGTCAATTTTGAGTTCGACATTACCTATCTCAATTACCTTAAGTTTATTGTTGTTTCTAAAAATAACCGTTCCTAAGCTTTTGTATATTAGTTGAGTGAACTTTATGAGATCCCCAGTCATGTGTCTGGAGTAACCACTATCCAATATCCAGTTGGTTTCCTACAAAAGGTAGGAGTCATTATTAACGTTAATTTTAACTTAAATTTTAGTTTAAGTTAATTTAATTTGATTGAATCAATTGATTTTAATTTTAATTTAGTTTAATTTAATTTAGATTATTTTATTTTATTTTAAGTTAATTTTAATTTAATTTAATTTAATTTAATTTAATTTAAGTTATTTTAATTTAATTTAATTTAATTTAGTTCTTATTTATTTCACCCGATCTATATTTTCAATCAATGAAACATATAATTTTGTGAGATGAGATAGGTTAAATTTCAGGATTTGGCTTAACCTATGTTAGATTCAAGTTTAACTTTGGGTTCACTAAATAGATATTCTTTGGATAAACGTCTAAGTTATGGCAAGTCACTTGGACATCATTAGAGTAACCACGCCTTCAAAAAATTTTAAATATTCCTGCCCACTTAACTTAGTACAAAACTTTAGTCTAACCAGGTAGGATTAGTAAGAGTTAGTTTCACTAAGCTAAATGCACCAAGTTGAAGCCAGATCTTCTTAAACATGCATAGATAGAACTTTTCTAACCTACTATCATCTAAAACTTCTCATACTATTTGTCAAGTTAAACTTTTATCCCTAATTAAGATAGTCCTAATTACCCAACCGAGTAAATTATGATTTTGAAGCTGTCAACTAATTTGATGCCTCCCCCCTTAATTATTGAATTTAGGTTTAAGTTTTGGATTTATGTCAATTGATTTTATAGTTGTAATAAACTTGATTGTAACTTGAGTTTAAATTAAATTTATAGTTAATTGTTTTAAGTTTAGTTTTTGAATTTGATTTCATTTTATTTTTTAGGTTTGAGTTTAGATTATTTGACTTGTTATTTCCTTGTTTTATATAATTTATCTAATTCTTAAATACATAATATTGATTTGGTCCTACTTGTGTGGTTAGGCATGCTTTCGGAACCCAGACTATGATTTGATTTTTATTTTGGGTGACTAGTGATATAAAAGTCTTGTTAGTCGAGCTAGACCTGTATCTGAGTCCGGACTTATTGTATACAGTTTTTTGTGATCCAAGTATCATATCAAGGTACTTATATTTAGTTGTGAATTTTTCTAGAAGTTGCTTTAATTCAACTATTTCACCTTTCAATCTGGAATTGTCCTCCTCAAGTTTTGCAAGTTTAGTTGGGTTTCCAACTTGAATCGACTCAGTCATTGGAGTTAATTTTAATTGTTCGTTAAGTGTTTTATTTTCTATACTTAGTTCATTTATTTGATTTTTAGAAGTAGTGAATTTCCAATGTAAACATGTAATTATTTTGAAAAAAAAAGTACTTAAACTAGCTTGTACCTCGTTGGAATCTTCAAAAATGAGTACGGACTCATAGCTCGATTCAGGTTCGGACTCGTCTTTCGATTCACTTTTTGATTCTAGTCTGGATGTCATCAGTGCAAGTTAGTTGGTATGTTTCGGTTCATCGCTATCTGATTCTTCTGCTAAAGATTCATCCCAAGTCACCTTAAGGGCTTTCTTCTTTTTTAGATTCGGGCAATCGTGCTTGTAGTGTCCCTTCTTATTGCATCCAAAGCACGTGACATTTGCCTTGTTGTTGGGAGTGGACTTGATCTTCTGCAAATCCTTTTTGGTAAAGTCTTTTTTTCTCCTTGTGAACATTTTTCTTATCAAGTTCACTAGATGTTCTTCATCATCTACGTTTGGGTCAGACTCATCTTCTGGTTCTGGTTTGGTTTTGGACTTTTATTTGGATGGTCTTGCAATGAGAGCAATATCTTTCTCAGCGGATTTGGCGTTAGTCTATTCATGGTCGTGTGTGCTCATGTGTTGCTGTCAGTCTTCCGAAGATGGTCGGATGACTCGGAGGAGCAGCTCGGTAGCAGAACGACTTCTTTGAAATAGCAATAGAGCTCAGGAAGATACTTGGATCGAATGAATATCAACTGTTGTTCAAAGAGCTACTTTAATCCTCCTTTTATAAGTTGTTGAGGGTATCTCCAATAGCCTCCAGGGCGCCTCTAACATCAGCTCTCATCTCCTCCGCTTTTGAGTTGATAAACTCTACTTCCGGTGGTTTTATCCTTCTGAGGGTGCCTTTATCGACCTTGGAGGTGCTTCCAACCTCCGATTGTGGAGGACTGGATGTTTTTTGTGAGCTCTGCTCTCATCCTGCATGAGGGCACCTCTAACACCTCTGAGGCACCTCCAACCCTCGCTTCAAGGCGCCTCTAATCGCTAGGAGGAGCCTTAGCGCCTTTTGCTCCAGAGTGCCTCCAATTGTCAAGAGGTGCCTTGAGCACTGTTCATCCGAGGTTTTTTTGTGCTTTTTCATCCCTACAAAATGCATTGGCCCATAAATAAAGTATATCTTGTAGAATAAGATTAGCACAAACATAAAATAAGAGTATTAATTAGTTTCTTTTTTTCCAAGACTAAAAATTAGTCATGGTCTCAGTTTAGGTGTTCCAAATAGACCAAGACTGGACTAGTGTCTAACGTTAAAACTTGGACTCGTACTCACTGGAACTCTCTCCTCTAGTGACTTACCTTCACTTACCAACTTGCAGTTTATTGACTAGCTTCTCGACCCATCAGGTCTTCTTCCCAATTGTCGGATCCGCAGATCCAACTGGACTTTGGCCAACTGTTAGATCCCATGAACCCAATCGGACTTCCCGTCAGATATCAGGTCAGCCCTTTAACCTATCTGGGCTTCACACCAACTATCGGATTATCAAAATTAATTGGATTTCATCCTAGTGGCAGGTCCTCTAGACCCCTCAATCCCTGCATGCTCGGTAAATGCATTAAATCACAAAAATACCTAACTTAATTTATTTGTCGTTCATCAAAACATGAGTTACACCGTTAGTACAAATTACACCAATAGTATGTTATTGCTTGGCTTTAATTGATAATTGATTTTTTGAATACTTGATAACCATTACTTGACTCAAATATTTTTTTTAATTATATTGATAATTATTTATTTGTGTAATAAAATGCCAAGTACTATATCTTCTGAAGCATCTAATTCAATGTCGGAGATTGATACCCCTTTAAAACGTAATTCGATGATGTTGGATGGGAATTTACGGATTTGGTCGATCCTAAAAATTTAGATTGGTTGAAATGTAAGTTGTGAAAAAATCATTAGTGGTGGAATTTATAGGATCAAACAACATATTGTCAATATCAAGGGAAATGTTGCCCGGTATAAGAAGTCTTTAGATGAGGATAAAGTGAAGTGTAAGAATTGAAGAAGCAAGAATAAAAAAGAAACAAAAGAATATGAATAAAATGGAGATGAGAGAAGAAGTTGTTATGCTTACTTTATTTTATAATTTTTATTGCTTGTTTCTTGATTTTTTTTATTTTTTTATTTAGTTGGATGGTTGTATCTTTTTAGAAATGGTGTATCTAAATTGTAAAAGATGGCTAAAATGATCTTTTTTAACTATAAATTCTTCCGATTATAAGAAAAATTAGAGTACTTTTCAGGGTGTAGTACTTAAATTACTTATTGTATAACTACTAATTAGTAATTATTAAATGGCTAAATATGTATTCAATATTAATATTTTTATTTATTGTAGATACATTCAAAGAAAAAAATAGACAAAATATCAAAATCAGAAGGTTGAACAATTTAGTCTATGTTTAATTCAATATCAAGATCATATACAAAAAGAAAAAATAAGAAGAAGAAAAAAGTTGATGTGCTACTGACTAGTATAGTAATTATGGCACAAGGATGGATTGTTAATGGTGGAGATAAAGATGTTGAGATAAATATTGAAGATGTAAAAGAATTTTACGAAGAAGAATTTGTATCAGATGAAAAAGAGGAAAATGTCATAGATTTTGAATTTGAATCCGATACAGAGAAAGTGTTGGAGAAATATGGATATGAATTAGAAGAAAAATTAAGAATATAGGATTATATGAGTATTTTATGTACCTTTTCTATTTTCATTGTATGTTGAACCTGAATAAATTAATATTTTAAATTTTGATTATTATTTTGCTTCTATCAGTTTGTGTATTTTTGCTATTTCAGATTATTTTCATTGTATGTTGAAATCAAATTATGCATTTTTTTTATAGAAGTCTTCAGAATCGATTAGCCAATTGATTAAACACTGATTCAATCGATTAAACACTACTAATTGATTGATTGGTAGGATTTTCATAAAAAAAATATATATTTTTCCTAGGCGTTGGGTGGCTGTTGACCACCGCCTACCATCTAAAACTTTTTAGAACATTAATATATATAGAGTCAGCACTAGATTTTGAAGAGTCTGGTGTTAAAAAAAAAATAGTCTATTTGTATTTATATAAAATAATAATAAAATTAATATTATAAAATTAACTTTATTAATATAACACATAAATTAAATTTATATTTAAGAATTTTAAGATTTAAGGAGATAGGAATAGAAAAATGTCGACGAGGAAGAAAAGGCTTTCATGCATTTTTTGTCTTTTGTTTTTACACTTTTACAACAGCAAAAAACTTCTTAATATTTTAAATTTATATTTAGATCTCTTTAATATTTCTTTTAAATTGCTAACATTTTCTTTAACAAAATATATATAAAAAAATTTAAAAAGTGGGTCCGACCTTTTAAAAAAAATCAATGATTACCATTTACTTAAAAACAAATATTAAAAAATTAAAAGGAAAAAAAGTCTCACGCCCCACTTTTTAAATTTATTTTTTCAATAAAAATATTTTATTACCATTTACTTAAAACATATTTTAAAAAAAACTGGGCCCATGGGCGACCCCTCTTAAATCGACTCTTTAATGTTTTTTTTTCTAAGTGACACACCACGTGACTTATGCAGCACAACTCATCCGTGATTGCCCTGATGCCAGAAAGTAGCGCAGTAAATGAATCAAGTTTTCATGAATAAATTTGATATTCCACTTGATAAGAATTTATTTATATTCGTTCAATATATATAAGATTAATAAATAAATAAGTTTAAACAATTCGTTAAGTTAAACAAACAAACTTGAATACATATATATTCAGCTCGTTAACGTTCGTGAACAATATTCATAAACAATGTTCGTGAACATTATTTATTAATAAAACTCTTTTCAATATGCTAAATAAATAATAAAATAAAATAAATAAATTTAAATAATCAATCTTAATAACTAATCAAATAATTAAAAGTTTCAAACAATCAAACAAACTTAAATTGAGAGTTTGATAGTATCTAAACGAACCAAGCTTGAACCAAGCTCAAGCCAAACTTGAATTAAGAGTTTGATAACATCTAAATGAACCAAGTTCGAAGCTTGTT
Organism: Zingiber officinale; assembly: GCF_018446385.1. NCBI lineage: Eukaryota > Viridiplantae > Streptophyta > Magnoliopsida > Zingiberales > Zingiberaceae > Zingiber > Zingiber officinale. The sequence goes on along the minus strand of NC_055992.1, from coordinate 151,169,576 downwards.
TAACAAACTTGAATACATATGTATTCAGCTCGTTAACGTTCGTGAACAATATTCATAAACAATGTTCGTGAACATTATTTATTAATAAAACTCTTTTCAATATGCTAAATAAATAATAAAATAAAATAAATAAATTTAAATAATCAATCTTAATAACTAATCAAATAATTAAAAGTTTCAAACAATCAAACAAACTTAAATTGAGAGTTTGATAGTATCTAAACGAACCAAGCTTGAACCAAGCTCAAGCCAAGCTTGAATTGAGAGCTTGATAACATCTAAATGAACCAAGTTCAAACCAAGCTTCAAACAAGCTCAAGCTCATAAAAATAAACCAAGCAAAACTTAAACACTCATTTCAAAAACTTGGTTCATTTTAAGCTCGGCTCAACTCGGTTATCTTATCAAACAAGCTTGAATATCCTAAAGCTCGGCTAAGCTCGACTTGTTTACAACCCTACCATAAAGTTATGCAAACACCTCTATTCATCATCTATGTAACTTTTTGATTTTTTAATCAAAAAATTTTTAAATCCTAAATTTTAAATATTATACCCTAAATATCGTATGCCATGTGAACTTAAATTTCTTATTCATTTTAAATTTTTTAGTTTGAGCATGAACTAGGGGTGTAAATGAACTAAACCACTCGTGAACTATTTGAAGTTCGATTCAATAAAAGCTCATTTAATGATGTTCGTTAAGATAAATAAACCAAGCTCAAGTTTTACAATACTCAGCTCGTTAGCTCGTGAATACGTTCATTAAGCCCATGAATCAATTTTTAAATAAAAAATAATAATTTTGATATTGAATTTATATATTTTACATTCTACTTATGAGAAAAATAGATAAATTTATTAAATTTATTTATTAGAATAAAATTATAAATTTTAATAAGAATATTATAATTTTTTAAAATATATAATTTTGTTTTTAATAAATATTTAAATTTATAATTTATATTTATTAAGCTCGTTTAGACTCGATAAAAATTTGAATAAACTCGTGAGTCATGAATATATTCGTTAAATAAAGCTCGAGCTTGACTCAATTATAAATAAATCAAGCTCAAATATTCAAAAATTTAACTCAACTCGACTCGATTAGACTCCTAACATAACTCTAGATATAAAATTTTATTAGCTTAACCCGAGCTTAAAAAAAATTACTATACATTTTGATCCAATCACCTGAATTGCTGTTGCCGACGAGTCACGTAACATTAAAAAAAAATTATTTACTGGTCTTGTTATTTATATAAAAAAAATGGTCCTATGTTAGTTGATTTCTCTATTGAACAATTAATTATGAGTGTCATAAAAGTAGATCTTAATGCTTTTATAATTATGGTGTCATTAGCATCATATATTACAAATAGAGAAAAATTTTCAATTATAATTTTAATTTTCCATACAATTCTCATTCATAAAAATTTTTATTTTCACTCCCTATATGTAAAATTTTATTTGCTTCAATTCCCTCATGCAAATATTATTACCTAATTGCCCTTCAGATTTTTTAGGTACAAAAGGTCCAAAAATGAGTATAATTCCTCTTCAGCATTTTACATTAAAATCGAGTATATTTTCTATTAAATTGAGCATGATTTTTTTTCCTATTTTAATATAATTTCTCCTCAATTCAATACTATTTAAAGAAAATCTAGTATATTTTCTATAAGTATCATTTAAAGAAAATTTAATATATTTTCTATCCAATTGAATATCATTTAAACAAATCTAGTATATTTTCCATCCAATTGAGGTGAAAAAAGAATCGTGCTTAATTTAATAGAAAATATACTAAAATGAGTATAATCCCTCTTAAAATCAGCATTTTATAATAGAATTGAGTATATCTTCTATTAAAATTATCCTTCATATTTTTTAGTATATTTTCTATTAAATTGAGTACGACTTTTTTTCTACTTAATATAATTCCTCCTAAATTCAACATCATTTAAAAAAAATCTAGTATATTTTCTATTCAATTGAGTATCATTTAAAAAAAATCTAATATATTTTTTATCCAATTGAGAGGTGGAAAGAGAATCGTGCTCAATTTAATAAAAAATATACTGAATTTAAGAGGAAATTATACTCATTTTTAGATTTTTTTTATACTTAAAATATCAAGGACAATTAGGTAAGTATATTTGATTAAGGAATGGAAACAAAAATTTATTCCAATGGTGGCTACATGCAAAATTGTGTTTGCCAATGAGAACTACATGCAAATTTTCTCATATATTATAATCATCTTTGATTTATTAGGGATAAAAAAAAAAGATTTAATAGTACTATAAAGTATTATAGTCTTGAATAATAATTATACTCCTCTCATACATCCCTCAAAATCCATTTCCAAATTATTTAAAACCATATAAATTACCAGATCAATATATAACCGATTATACTCATCTCATAAGTCCCTCAGAATCTATTTCCAAATTATTTGAAACAATATAAATCACAAGATCAATTTATAACTGATCACCAAATAACAAATGGAAGGATGAAAGGGATTTTTTCCCCCAAATAGGCATGATGATATCTTGTAGAACATCTCTACTCTAGTCTCTAGAATGATTATGCATTATATCTTAGAATATTAAAAAGCACACTTTTTTTTTTGTTAATCTCTTATCAAAAGAACACTGTTCATCAAAGGATTGTCGATTCCTGACGAGGTAAAGGAGCTGCGTTTTATTATGTTTATGGGGGCAGAATTCATGACCAGCACGAAGGCCACTTTGCATTCGAAAAACATGTATGCAATTGAGACATTGCTCCTATTTTCATTACTTGAGTCATTAACGTAACGAGCAATTACCACCATAAAGAATTTGAGCAGCTATGTCCCAACATATTTTTGTTGAGAAAACTTCCACACTAAAATAGAGAATAAGGTTATACAAATGGCAGAACAGGATGATTACCTTCTCAGCGATTCGCTTGCGCACATGGTGTATGACACCGAACAAAAAATAATAAAACAAATATATATCTATCATTTGGTTTGTTAGTAGAATCTAGATGAAAAATAGACCCTTTCTCCTCCCTTTCCTTTTCTCACCAGCCTGCAACACAAGGGAAGATCTCATTTAACTGTGCTTAGTCAGGTTACAGGAATGGTTACTATGCCAAAGAAAAAATTCATAGAGCTCATGTTCAAAAAATGTGAATAAATAATTAATATTCAAAGTAGATTTTGCAAATTGGACATGATATTGAAGCACCATGACAACTTTAAAATACTTGAGAGAGCTATTCCGCTTTCTATTGACAATGAAAAACATACAGAAGCCAAACCAGTTAAACATGGCCATATCTGGCCACTCACGGGAAAATAGCAAGGTGCATATAAATTAGATTAAAGCTTTTGATGATCACTGAAACAAATTTAACAAGAGCTTCAAGTCTTGTGAATGTATTCGTATTACTGCTAGTGATTTTAACATTTCAATTACTTGAAACAGCTAAACGGAGAACTGTTTGTATGCCTCAGTTGGGTAAGGTAGACAGAAGGAAAGTAAAAAAAGTCTGATTACAGATATGGTTACATATCAGTATCCACGAATCATGAATGGAAAAAAAAAAAGAATATTAATTCCTTCACATAAGAACGGATTGTCCAGGATCCAAATATATCACAACAGAATAATGTACTAGTGAAAATGCTCGAAGACTGTTCAGCTAAGAACATTAACAACATAGTCCCCAATCACTCAGCAACTATGATTTGTCTTATTGCAAAACAGCCTTATATGGGTTAGGACATTTTTGGAAAACCAATTTAACACATGCTCTGTGACCAATGTGTCAATAACATATAAAGCTGAACGTTGGGATCCCCATCCTATTGAATGTCACAGTTAATATATATATATATAGATAGATTAATATTATTTAAATTATTTGTTTTATTAAGAATATCTAAAAGAAATTAAACAAATTTTAAATTATTTTAAATTTATAATTCTAAATTAATTCTTGAACCCAAATTTTAGATCCATGATTCTAAGTTTTATCATAAATCTAAACAAGATATTAATGATAATAGGAAAATTATTTCATCTCAATATTAATTTTATAAAACTACTTTTTAAAATTATATATTAATTTTTATATGAAAATTTATTTTAATTTATATACAAAATTTAATTAGCTAACATTTAAAATTTAGATTCCTATGATACACCAATATAAAAATCTATTAATTTAACTATTTGTAATAATTTATCAATTTTAAATGAGTAAAAATCAAAAAGGCACCCCAAATTAAGAGAAACATCAATTGAGTACCCTTTTTCCAAAAGAACTTCAAATGGGCATTCCTCTCATGATTTTATGCCAAAATTACCCTTTGACCCAGCACTGTTGTAGAAGCTACCGGGTAGTTGCTATAATGTATAGAAGCTACAGAATAGTTGCTACAACGTATAGAAGCTACACAGTAGCTTCTACAATGTGTTTAAGATGAATTTAAGATTTAAGATTTATATCATGTAGAATGTAGAAGCTACTCAGTAGCTGCTACAACGTGTTTAGGATGAGTTTAGGATTTAAGATTTATACCGTGTAGAAATTACTCAATAGCTGCTACAAATGTGTTTAGTGTGAGTTTAGAATTTAGGATTTAAGGTTTAAGATTTAGGATATCTGAACACTATTATATCAAAATATTATTTATCAATTTAGTTAAAATTATTTAAACTTCATCAAAATAACTACAAAACAGTTGTAGAAGCTATTTTGATATAATAGTGTCAAGATATCCTAAATTTTAAATCCTAAACCCTAAATCTTAAACTCATACTAAATAAGTTGTAGCAACTATTGGTACCTTCTATACGTTGTAGCAGCTACTAGTAGCTTCTACATAGTACAAATTATAAATTCTAAATCTTAAACTTATCCTAAAAGCATTGTAGCAATTATTGTGTAACTTCTACACGTTGTAGCAACTATCGAGTAGCTTCTACACCAATAGATGCTACACGTTGTAGAAGTTACCCGTAGCTTCTACAACAGCTCAGGATCAAAGGGTAATTTTGAGATAAAATCATGGGAGGAGCGTCCATTTGAATTTTTTTTGAAAAATGGAGCGCCCTTCTGATGTTTGTAAACCCCTTTTGATTTTTGCCCTTCTTTGTTTATGATGCAATTTCTATAAATTTAATATAAACTTTTAAAAAAAATTAAAAAAAAAAGAATTGTATATATATATATATATAATGTTTTTACTTAAATTTGTAGTATTTAATAAGTTTTAATTAATTTGTGTATTATAGCATAATATTAAATAGTTGTCCTTTCATTCATGTCTCCAATCCTTTCATATTTCAACTCGATATCCAAGATCATTAAAGTTGCGCAATAGTCAATCCCAAAAAAATTTTATTTTTTCACACATTATTATAAATATTCACATATTAAATTTTAAAAATATAATATTATAAATATTCACATATTATTTTTCCTACACCTAGAAAATATAAATTTTAAAAATTTATAAATTCCCTTGTATAGTAAGGGCATCATACTAATTTATATATAAAGTTACACAATGCAGTCCCCAAAAAATAATTGGGTTGTAATTGCTAAAATTTTCACTTCCTAATTATTTATAAAACAAACATATTTTAAGTATCACTATGTTTGCTCTATAACCTAATTTTAAGTATCAATAACTAAAACTATATAGGAAAAATAATTGCACCCACTTTCTCTTATTTATTGCATGATTTTAGGAGTTAGAGTTGCATATGATTTAACCAATTTTCATAACATATGAATTAATTACGTCTCTGAACTCTTATTTTATTCTAACAAAGATGTTTAACTCCCTTTTTGGATCCACATATCTCTATTGTCATAAAATATTGGAGTACCTGAGAGCAAAGTGGTTTTACAAAGAAACAATGAAGAATAAAAGGGTTGGATCCAGAGGAAGAGAGATGGAATGCAGATCTGATTCCCATACAATTATTGCACTTGGGTTTTGCAAGTCCTACTTCAATTACATCTAGATTAGTTGTCTGTCTTATACTAAAATATATTAGATTTATGAGTTATATAAATAATTATCTGTAATTCACTTAATAAAATATTTGTTTCAAGTTTTATGGTCAAAAAATTGTTTGGCAATGGTACAATTTGAGTCCACATGACATTAAATGAAAGACTGAACAACTAATCTCCATGCTCCATTCAAATTTATGAAAAAACAACTTTATGTGATAATGCTATGTCATTGCATTCCAACTTTTATGGGCATCTTATTCAAGATAGTATTATGTGGTCATTCATTGTCATTCCAGAATCAAAAGGCATCTTTTTATCAGTATAAAATGGTATTAATGAGAGTTTGTTGTTGATATATTCGACATGCTCATTCTGGTTAGCAATAGTTAGTTTATCTCGTCCTTTAGAATTTTACAATGAGATTGGTCACTATCTCAACATTTATAGCTCAACTTCACTTATCTGAATATTCAACCCAGATCTACTAATTCAGTTCATTCAAAATTAGTTAAACCTTTTACACGAGTTTAATAAATACAATAACACATTATAAAAATAGAACAATTTCTACTCACACAACATGCAAGTATTAACTAGTTTACAAACAACGCTAGCTGATTTAGTACATGGGTAAACTATTTCATGTTAGATATGTTAATGATCGAAGCACAACATGGAAATGATTAGATATAGATAGAGAAACTATAAACCAATTATTCCAAGAATTGTGTATACAGAAATGTATAGAGAAGCAGATCAAGTGGTTAGCTTTCTAGCTGATACAAAAACGATGAGATTGTAAACTTTTGTTATGGCAGAATATCTTCCAAAAACAAAAGGAAAACCTAGCCAAATAGCATAATTACAAGCATTTCTACTAAGATTGCCCCTAGAACATCAAACCAATTTCCAAAGTCAAAGTTATTCTAGTTTTCTTAATTAGGTCTTGAAAAAATGAATCCAGTCTTAGAACAAAAGCAAACATTGTAAGCCCAAAAACTAAAGACAAATCAAGTGTTCATGTTTGACATATTGATGGCATGGTCAAAAAAGATCAGTGCAGAGTACATTAGGAATATCTTTAGAGAGTATGTACCATCACTTTGAATATTCTCAATGTCAGGACGATGGTATCTCTCAACCTGAAACATTCAACATGAAGTCATTAGCGAGTGGATATCCTTATAGCTAAATTGTCCAATGATTTAATGACATAAGTATCCCATGAAGTAATATTGCTGAAAAACAAACATTTGTATTGTTCGGGACATAATTGTAAATAATTCATTTGCTAAGTGTAAATTGTAAAGTTACAGTAATAAATAATAGACATAAGTAGAGGGTACTACAATGGGTAACGTGCCCCTAATTTTCCTTATAACATAGAATCACAACCACTATCATACCTAATCATCGCTCAATCTCCATATGTGATCATAATCTCTAGCATTTATCGTCCTCTTAGCGCCAATCAAGCCTCTACCTTGATGCATATTGGGAACTAATTTCAATTAGAATTTTGAATTTGTAATAAATTTAGGTAGTTACCCTAATTTAGGTATTGAAGTTTGATAACTTTTAATTTGTTAGGAATAATTTAAATTTGGTTAGAGTTTAATGGGTATCTTTTGATGTGGTAGGGTAAGGGTTCTTTGATTTGGTAAGGTTTATTGGTACTATTGTGTTTTTTTATATTTTTCTATGATATAGAGTGTATAGCGGTGTCATGTCTATATAATTTTCAAGCTTTGTTTAATAAAATTGTCTATATGATAATCTCATATATTTTATCCTGGTCAGATGCATGGTTTAAAGTGCGATGCCGAAACGATCGAAACAGGCGAAACGTCTCGTTCCGCTCGGCGACTGACACCGGCACGACCCCGACACCAGACCCACGACAGTTGCGACGTGTTGCGCGATCCTGCAACAGTAGCGGAGAGGTCGCATAACCCTTCCGCTGCGGTCATGGAGGCATCATGCGACCCTGTCGTCACTACATAGAGGTCGCATAACCAACGTGGTCACGTCGAAGGAGTCATGCAATCTCCGCGGCCATGGCTGGTCACGCAACCCTGCGACAACACCGAAGTCGTGCGGGCTCACGAGTGGTGTTAGATTTCAGATTTTTTTTAATTAAACTTAGGTTAATTTTTTTAATCAACTCCTAGTTATGGTGGAGATAATCTAAAGAGATTTTATTAAACCCTAATAAAAATATCTAATTAATTTTATATTCCATTTATTTTAATTTAAAAATTATAATAAAATTTTTATTTATTTATTTATCTATTTTCATATCTTTTCCTTTTTTAAAAGATTATTTTTCATCTTGTTTATTTTTTAAATATTTATGTTAAATATTTTTGTTTTAACTAATATATTTTATATTTAAAAAATACCGAAACTATATCAGCACGACACAATACGGCACCGAAATCGTTTCATTCCGGTCAAGGACCGAAACCTCGGCACGGGTCAAAATTTTAAACCTTGGTCAGATGGTTACTCCTTTGCTTCACCAAAAATTCTCACATCATGTTGGTAAACTGCTTTTTCTTTCTATTTGAAAATTATCTTTTGTTTGTTTAGTTGGTAATTTAAAATTTTTCACATTTAATTAATTTTTCTCACAATTTACATATATCATCACATATTATTCATGAAAATACAAAAACAACATTGTCCCTAATTTCTTAGGTGGCGTTTGGTTCTCTCTTAGAAATCGGAATCGGAATGAGTATCATAGTATTGTGGAATGGAAATGAGTATGAACTTGGGTATCATTCCTAAAAATAATGTTTGGTTAGTTGAATATTTTCAATCGGAATGAACTTAAATTTTCTTTTTTACCCTTAGAGAAAAATAAGAGAAAAAAATTAGTTGAAAAATAAAATTGAATGTGAGAGAAACATATGATGAGAGAGAATGATGAGAGAGAAAGTGTGATGGGAAAAAAATGAAGAGGGGGAAAGTGTAATGAGAGAAAATGAGGAGAGAGAACGTAATAGGAGAGATTGAGAAGAGAAAAAGTATGATGAGAGAAAGTGTGCTGAGAGAGAAAGAGCAATGGGAAAAAAATGAAGAGAGAGAAAGTGTGATGAGAGAAAATGAGAGATTGAGAGAAAATGTGATGAGAGAGAAAATGTGATGGGAAAAATGAAGAGAGGGAAAGTGTGATGAGAGAAAATGAGGAGAGAGTGTGTGATGGAAGAGAATGAAGAGAGAGAAAGTGTGATGAGAGAAAATATGGAGAGAGTATGGTAAGAAAGATTGAGGAGAGAGAAAGTATGATGAAAAAATGAAGAGAGAATGAAGAAAGAGAAAATAATGAGAGAGAGAGAGTGTGTGATGAGAGAGAATACAAAGAGAAAATAGTAGAGAATGTGTGATGAGAGAGAATGAGGAAAGAGAGTGATGGAAGAGAATGAAGAGAGAAAGTGTGATGAGATAAAATATAGAGAGAGAGTATGGTAAGAGAGATTGAGAAGAGAGAAATAATGATGAGAGAGAAAGTATGATGAAAAAATGAGAAAATGAAGAGAGAGAAAAATAATGAGAGAGAGTGTGTGATGAGAGAGAATACAGAGAGAAGATGATAGAAAATATGTGATGAGAGAAAATAAGGAGAGAAAAAGTATGTTGAGAGAAAATGTGATGATAGAATGAGGAGAGAGAAAGTATGATGAGAGAGAACAAGGAGAGAGAGTGAAATGAAAGAAAAATTGAACAAATATATTCTAAGGGCATTTTCGTCAAAAATTTAATTCTTATTCTCATTCCATCAAAACCCAAGGGAAGGGGTGGGTTTCATCCATACCCAAATTTTTTGGTTTCATTCCAAAATCTTAATTCCATTCCCATCAATCAAACACAAGGTTTGGAAATGAATTCATTCCCTCATTCCCAAACCTCTAAACTAAACGTCACCTTAGTTTGTCTACCAATCATTAAAAAAAGGGGGGAGGGGGGATACCATGATCCTATTTTCTATTTATTTTAGTCATCATTCATTAAAATCATCACACATCTCTCGCAACAGATATGTTTGTTTGATATGCTTGAGAAAGTTGATATGCTACGAGCTAAACTGACTAACACTCCTATAAATTATAATCTCATATACAGGGATGAGAATCTATCAATAATGATTGGAAAACTAAATTACCTTGCAATTACAACATCAAATATCTCATTTGCATTCAATGTGTTTATTGGCGTTTCATGTCACGATCATTAACCATAACCCTATGAATTTTAGTGTACCTCAAAATGTTATGGAAAAGGATCTCTGGTTCTAGATTTAAGGTCATCTTCATTTTTTTTTTTGTAACTAGGTATTGAGTTCTTGCGATCTAACTATTCTCAAGGTGGACGGTCTGGTCCCACATTTCCACCTACCAAGTAAACCCAGGAAGCGTGATAGCTCTTGATGTGGAGTCCTAGTATCACTGGTATTCGATCACCATAAGTGTGTCCTACATGGGAATAAAACCCTAATTACTTGGGAAATGCACTTTGCCTTTTACCACCACACCATGCCCTAGGGGGCAAGGTCAGGTTCGGATTGTAGAATATAATAGTGGATATTAGATCTCCCATAAATAGACGATCTACATCAAGCTATGCATTTGTTTAGGAGATAATTTGATTGTCTAAAAGAGCGCTAAGTACACTGTTATCATCATGTTGAATGCAGAGGTGTAGTATAATTGAGTGGAGAGACAAAGTATAGGCTTATAACTTTACATATAAGCTTATTTGGGTTAAATAACCGAGTTGATCAATGTTATCATATGGTAATACGGTAATCAAGATGTAATGCACATAATGTTTAATTCAGTATTCCATGAAAAAGAAACTCATAAAGATTTGATTCTCACTTTATCAAAATGAAGATGGAATCAAATAAAATCGTCAAGATATTTGTTAGCTCCAATAGTTAATTAGCAAATCTCTCAACAAATCCCTTTAAGGGGTCTAAAATGGAATATGTTTCAACAACAAGCTGAGTCTCGAAGCGGAGGCATGGTACATCAGTAAAGTTGCTACCGTATGACTTAGAGGTCACATGTTTGAGTCTCGGATACAACCTCTTGCAAAGTAAAATAAGGCTACGTACAATAAACCCTTTCCCAAGACCTGTATTGGAAAGAGTTTCATGTACCGAACTACCCTTTAACAAGCTAAGTCTCCACAATATCATTGAGCCTTAAGGAGGAGCATTAGGGGCCTAATAATTGTCAATAATCCATATTCTTTTGTGTAAACTGCAAAGTAGCATATGTAAAGGGAACTACTTGTGCAACAAGAACACTAGTTTTCGAGTAATATGTATAAATAAAGGAACCTTGGAATCGTGTATACAGATGTATAAAACTTACACGCTACTCTCTTCCGTCCTTAGTAGATACTCCCCACTAGCCTCCTGAATGAGAAACTCCGTGGGATGTCCATATGGAATGGAGATCTGCAGGAGGCACAACATTATCAATGATAGAATTCTACTTCAATGTAGTTCAAAATATATTAGTGTAACCAACAAGGTCATGCATGTGGTAGAATTATCAAAAGGGCCATCAAACTATTACTGAAAAGGAGATTCTCCTATGATGTCAAGTTATTTTGACACAAACAAAACATAAGAACATAAGATCACACATAATGTTTAGAGAGGACGGATAGGAAATTCATAGAGAGAAGAATCTATTTCAAACCAACTGCATAATTGAGTAAAGAATCATACTGTGGTATTTTTCTGAAACTTCTCTGTGACGACACCACGCGGTCCAATACATTTTATGTTGTAGCCTTCTTTCTTTATTGTCAAAATAGCAGTTTCCCATATATCAAGATATCTAGTCTGGCATTAGTGAACATGTGAAACAGGAAAAGTTCTGGAGCATTACTCATGTACACAAAATCACAAAGATAGAAAAAGAAGAAAAGAAGAAAAATACCGATAATGATACATCATATGTTGCATGCCCACTAGACAAAGTTCTCTTAATCTTCTCTTGCATTTCAGGATCTGTAGACAAATAAGAAGAAAAAAATTTAAATTTGTGTAGTTGGCATAGAGATCAAAGTTAATCATTCAAGGATAATTAAAAACTGAAAGGATGGAACTAACAAAATTGCACTGAATTATGGTTAATTTTATCTAGTAATATGCAAGTGACATTAGGGCAAGTTTACCAAGTTAGAAAGTAAGAAGGGGAGGGAAAGGAAGATAGAGAGACAAGCTCACAAAGTTTAGATATGAAAGAGACAGACTCACAAAATTACATATGAAGAACCATTGTTCATGTGCATCTTTGTATCATTTCCCTCCCTCTCACCCTCCTATCTCTTACCAAGTAAAAAAAAATCCAACCAGAAGGTCCACTTAAATGGGTAAGAACCAAATTTAACTAAACCTTATACATGAACGGTTATGTGTCATCTTTCTGTAATCAACTACACATGATTTAACAAAACCTTATACATGAAAGGTTATGAACCTACCATGTTTCTGTAATCAACTGAAGATGCTTAAACCAGTATTACTTGTCTTCTAATGAATAAATATACTGCATAGATAACTCCTCACATATTGCCAAACACCTTATGCAATCTCAAAGAAGCACATCTCAAAAACATAAAAGGTGCCTTCTTCACAATGTGAAATTTTTTTGGTTATACACATTCAAACATTTTGTTGGTCATAAATTTTCTTGTCAAAACTTTGTAACAATAAGTTGGTATACATAAGTGTGGAAGCATTGGCAAATATGATATAAAGGGGAAAACAATCCAACTAAATAAAAACTTGTTACTCACCACAAGTTATCTTTCTTTGGTCATTGGCAAAAACCTTTACAAGTTCGCCCTAGAGTAAGAAAAAAAAGAGATCTGTCAGATCAAATAAAAATCTCCAAGATTACCAAAGTACTAATATGGAATTAGCATTTGGATAATCCAAGAATAAACAACCGGTATTCATTTAGACATTTCTCTCTGATGAAAGAGATCAAAATAATTGCTCTCTTTTCTTGCATACTTAGGTAAGTAATCAAATTACATTTTTTACGTCAAAAATTGAAGGTAACGAGAAAAGTCAGAACTTTTACTATATGGATTTTATATAACATGCTAAATTGTATGATACAAGGAAAAGTTTATGTTCTTAACTTATGTGATTAGGAATCATGGATAGGGTTGCAATTACATTTTGGATCTCATAATAAAGATGATGAAGCATTTCAACATTCAAATACTTTGGAAAGATTCAAACATATGCATTCAGAAGATGGTTAGTGTTTCACCTTTAGTTATTCACCCATTTCATTCAACCATGCATCATAATTTGCGTATACATGGATGCAACATTATTGGTATATAAATACATACATTACACCAACATTTAGAGATCTGCTCCATATTCCAAACAGACACAGTTTGTTCGAACCAATTGATAGAAAAGAGAGAGAAACTGCATAGCACCACATAAAGCAATCCATGTATCAGATTAATTGGCACTCAAAGTGAAAGATGTGAACTAGAACTATTTGACATTTTCCTCTAACCAACAGATACAACGAGTTTGGATTGCATTTTACCCTGCATCAAATCATGCTATGTACCAGACTAATAAACTCCCAAAGTGAAAGATGTGAACGAAAACCTTTTGTTATCTTTTCCGAACCCTTATCCAAAGAACAGAGACTAAATCTGGGAAGCAGATAGGAGAAACCAAGTCAAGCAGACTACCATATGATGACATGATATTGGTTAACCAATTCAAAAGTATGATCTACCTTCCAACTAAAGTAGGACATTATATGATGACGTGATGGTTATGCGTCAGTTGCTCAAGACTATACTATTAATCAATACTAAATCTGAATACACACATATATTTATATTGACAGAAAAGAAACAACCTTCCGCTTCCTATCATCCAGGGGTTGAACTTCAATAGCAAGGTATGCATCCACATCATCAGCAGTAACTAGATAGTCCGGTTGTTTTGCTCCTACCATGAGAGAGACATTTAAAATTAATATGAGTTTCAAATTCCTGTAGAAAGATGAGAAGAAGCCAAGTTAAGTTATGAAATACCTTCAATATACTTAACAGAACCATCTTCTAAATATCGTACCCACTGAAAAAAAAAACAATGTTGTAGGACTGAATTCAGTAGTCAATAATTCAAAAATGAAAAAAAAAAAAATGCTGCAATATTTTTTGACAATTAATGCATATACCTCAAAATTACAACTTGTTGTTCCATTGATTGAGTACCCACTTGCATGAAGTTCCCTTCCAGGATAAGCATCACCTGAAATTCGAAGACCATCAATGGCTGGCAGTGGATCATCATCTGCTGCATACCACAGAAATTATCAGAATCCATCAGTACCAATGTAGATGCTGAAATAGATCTTTAACTCCTGAGAAGTGAAAATTTATCCTGCACCTTCAGAGAATGAGTTTCTAGAACTAGGCTCTTCAAGGACTGTAGGAAGGTAAGAGTAAGCATTTGGTTCATCCTGTCCAGTAGTTGTGTAAGGTGAGTTTCCTGAAGCACAATGAACAGAAGGTTCTTTCCCAGCGTGAGCAATTGTCTCCGAGTCATCAGTTTGGGAACTTCTCAAAAGGTCTTTGAAAGATGACTGATTTTTAGATTCCACAGAATGATGTGCAGTATGAGTTTCCCCTTGATTTATTTGAACTGAAGCATCCTGGGAGGTTCTGTAATCCCTGAAAATACCCACATAACACCATAGTAAGTTTTAAGGCACTATATCAAAAACAATTCGTGTATTTAATGCCACAGATAGCACCTCAATTAGCACAAGTGCTTGAACAAATTTCTCATATAAAAGAGATATTTGTTGTTGTATCATAACAAGATTTCACAGCAAGCAGAGCAACAATGTTGCTGCATATTCTAAAATAAAAATGAGAATAAGCAATAACTAGCAAACAGATCACTACACTCCACGACACCCCAACCCAAAGTTGAGCTCTATCCATCTCAATAGAAAAAATAACTGGAAAGGTGCTTGTCGATCCAAATGAAACCCTTTTGGTATCATTCCAGAGTGCCAGCACATGGTGTGAGGTGGAGAGAGGAAGGAGATAAAGAAGAAAAAGAAGAGAAGATAAACAAAATTATTATGGACTTTAGCCCTTCCAGAGTTATTCGTGTTGAAAAAAATACTTGTTGAGCATGTGGTCCTAGCAGAGTTGTTTGCAAGCTAAAAAAACCTGAAAAAACAAACCAAATTTAGTTTTGTTTTGTTTTGGTTTTTATTAGTTCAGTTTAGTTTGATTTAATTTGATTAATTTAATTATCTAATTTGGTTGGGTTAGGGATTCTTTTTTCAAAATTCAGTTTAAATTGAAAAGCCAAAATATTATTTGGAATTTTCATATTTCCATTTATGAAAAACTTATATATAGCATTATTTCTAAATTCTAACTAAAAATAAATGATAAATTTTACTGATTTAATTTCTCCATTATCATATATGACGAACAACTTCAATTTATATCAATTATTCTTCATTACCATTGTTAGATGTTTCTAATAATAGCATATTTAATGATTTAATTGCAACTATGATGTTTATTGTGTTAATGCTACATAAGATTTTTTTCATAAAAAATACTATGGTAATTCAGTTTAAACCAAACCAAACTGAAGTAGCTCAATAATTTAGTTTGGTTTGTAACCTTATTTGATTTGGTTCGAATAAAGTAAGATAAAAAAAATTGGTTTATAACAGTTTGATTTGAATTGACAGGCGCCCCTAAATGCAAGGTGTGTTGTCATTGTGAAGTTATTTGTGAATCATTGTAGTCCTAGTTGAGTTGTACATAGTCATCACACACCCCTTGGCTGACAAAAGATGCTAGCAATTTAAGCAGACCTACTCCACTCCACGTAATCTTAGAGGAGAAGATGCTTGTAATCGACTCACGCGTAGAAGATATTCATGGAATGCTAATGCTAGCATGTTGTGGAAGACAATAATTGATTCACAAGTAAAACAAAATATGTGAGGGACTGAAAAAGGGTGACAATATAAACCAAGATGCAATACTAACAAACTAAATATCTTAAGACACTATCTTAAATGCACCCATTTCCTATTTCATCCTTTTACTTTTAGTTGCATAAAGGGCAGCAATTCTAGGTCTGTGATAGTTTCAAATGAACAAGGGGAAAAAATCAATATTGGTCATTTAAGTTCATCTATGTGTTATTTCAGAGAACTTTGCTAGGCATAACAAGTTACTCCGAGAACCAAGATAAGTTCAGACACCACTACAGAAGGAAACTTATATATACATGTACATGAAAGCATGTCAAAATCAACCAAAAAATTTAAAAGAAATCAAATTGTTTGAACTTTGATTAAAGCATCTAAAAGGAATAAATTATCAAACCTGACCTCATGGAAGGAGTGCTTTCTGGAATGTCCTGGTCCAGATTCTTTGAAGGAACACTACTTGGACCATGTTGCTGTTTTTGGTCCCCAACTGTCTCCCAAACATGTTTTGCTTGGAAATTAGAAGAAATTGGAGACTGTGCATGTGGATATGTTGGCTGAGGCACAATTTCCAAGCTATTATTGTTCTTACAAAAGGTTGATTAAAAGTTAGAAACAATGAAGACGACACGAGGAACAAAAGAAGAAAGCATTCATGACATACAGAAACAGTCGCTTGTGCCACCATATGGGAAGGTGACTGTGCAGGAAAACCTGCATTTGATATGTCTGCATACAATGGAGTTATCTGATATTGAGATTCTTTCAGCTTTTCCTGCATGGAGCAAATTTTATGTGCGGCTCATCTACCTTTGGAAAGTAAACTTCTTCATTACAGACGAAATTAAGAAAATTCCATAAGAGCGGTATTCTTTGAAGCTTCATTTTCAGCATTAGATTGAGGAAGGAAATGCAAAATTGAGGAAGGAAATGCAAACAGAAACAAAGTGATTGAAAGATTTCCCCAACAACAATTCCTTCTGTTTCTTTTGATAAAAAGAAAGGAGCAGAGAACATAACCAGAAATTTTTTTCTCAATTTTCCTCTATATTACCTCTGTCCAATTTGAGCAGATACCTCATTTTAGTGCGCAATAAAGCTCAAATGTGGCCTTAAAAAAAATCTAAATTTATTTTGTTCAAATCTATTTTTGATTTATAACGAATAAAAGGAAACCAAAAATAAGAAAATAGTTCCCAATTCTTTTCCTATGAGTTCTTTCCCTACCTTCTTTCTTTTCCTAGTTGTTTCCCTTCCTCGTAGGAAACAAGCCACCAGTCAACAATAATTGCTATGGCTGTGAAGCAAGCTTTTGCATTGGGCTAGCAAAAAAAATGGAAAAAATTATTCTGTTAACACATCAGTAGGTGTCTAAATCACAAGCACCCTTTTACACGAAAAAAAAAAAGGGCAGCCCGGTGCACGAAGCTGCCGTGCAAGGTCCCGGGAAAAGATCCATTGTATGCAGTCTTACCCTGCTTTTTGCAAGAGGTTGTTTCCAGGATTCGAACCAGTGACCTTTTGGTCGCAACAACTTTACCGTTGCGTCAAGGCTCCCCTTCACCCTTTTACACTAAACAATTAGTAATTTTAGATTCAAATAATCGCAGCATCTCGATTGGCTTGGCTAATTCCCCGACATCCTCATCAATGAACTCCGAACTCTAATTGTACTATACTTCCAACTAAAAGAACAAGGTACAAAGGCTTCCTTGGCACATAAGATTTAGATTTATTATTTCACTCGCCACTTAAGGTTGGTTCCCTAATTATGATATTGATCTGTTTCTGCATCACCTCCTTGTTCAATCTTCTTGCCTCCTTCGGCTTTTCAATCTTCTTATGTCCAACAAACTTATTTGACTTCAATTTGAATTTCAAATGTACACATTCATCAGTATCAGTATCATAGTTATAATCCTGGAAGTATCTGCAATATTATATTTATCACTCTAGTAAAATATAGACAGGAGTGAATACGGTTCAAATAAAGACAGATTCTTGTCCTTATTTCCAAGAGAATCTCAGACTATGAACCATTCATACTTGTTCCTTCTTATCTCCTGATTACAAGAGGTCGCCTACCAAGGTCCCTCAGGTCTTTGTCTTCCATCTGGAACTTTCTCACCTCTTCCACCATTTACAGGCTTCGACTTCACAACCATTGCCTATACAACATCATCTATCATTGTATACTTGATTGCTCTTTCCAACATCTCAGCCTAATCCTATGGAGAAGTTTCATGTACTGAATTAGAGAACCTTAAAAGCCTTAAAGCATTTTAAAACTAATCATCATAACAACCGTTCACTTGCTTGGCTACCTCTATGAAGCTCTTTCAAATTTAAGGACAACTCCTCCACTCTCTGCATTGAAGTCATCAGGCTATCTGTGCTTGGGGCAAGGTAGATGCTTACTCATAAGTGAGCTTCAAAGTCCCACATCAGCGCCTTGAAACTTATTATTTCCCCTACAAGTAACTTGGAGAAGCACCAATGAGATAACCACTCAATGTATCTAGAAAATTGACACCACAACTCATCAGACACCTCGTACAAGGACACCAAGAGATAAACATGTGAGCATGGTTTGAAGGATATGTATTTCCATATACATGTCCATATGTGTCATCCGAAAATTCCTAAGCATTGTGTTCTATTGCACCTTGAAGATGAAGGGGTGTCTAGATCATGAGCCCTCTTTTTCCCAACTTTAGACACTCCAATCTTGTTTCTAATCCACTACTTAGCCTCTCCACATCTACCTTTGACATGGTTTAAAGTGCCATGCCGAAACGATCGAAACAGGCGAAACGTCTCGTTCCGCTCGGCGACCGGCACCGGCACCGGCACGACCCCGACACCAGACCCACGACAGGTGCGACGTGTTGCGCGACCCTGCAACAGTAGCGGAGAGGTCGCATAACCCTTCCGCTGCGGTCGTGGAGGCATCATGCGACCCTGTCGTCACTACATAGAGGTCGCATAACCAACGTGGTCACGTCGAAGGAGTCATGCAATCTCCGCGGCCATGGCTGGTCACGCAACCCTGCAACAACACCGAAGTCGTGCGGGCTCGCGAGTGGTGTCAGATTTCAGATTTTTTTTAATTAAACTTAGGTTAATTTTTTTAATCAACTCCTAGTTATGGTGGAGATAATCTAAAGAGATTTTATTAAACCCTAATAAAATTATCTAATTAATTTTATATTCCATTTATTTTAATTTAAAAATTATAATAAATTTTTTATTTATTTATTTATCTATTTTCATATCTTTTCCTTTTTTAAAAGATTATTTTTCATCTTGTTTATTTTTTAAATATTTATGTTAAATATTTTTGTTTTTAACTAATATATTTTATATTTAAAAAATACCGAAACTATATCAGCACGACACAATACGGTACCGAAATCGTATCGTTCCGGTCCTGGACCGAAACCTAGGCACGGGTCGAAATTTTAAACCTTGACCTTTGATACATTTTCTCTCTCATAGCTTCACCAACTCCACTTTCTCCTCATCAAAATTGTAATTTCTTGTGCCCTCTGTTACTCTAACTTTGACTTTGATGGCTTCACCTTTTCGTTTTCCAATTCAAGAACCATTTCACTAACATTTGGCCATCATCCTCACCAGTGAGTTCATTGCCTCCCAAGCTTCTATGTCTACCAGTATTGAATCCCCTGAGGCCTCCAGAAGTCAGGACTCAGTGTTGAAATTTTTCCTCATTTCAAAGGGACACTGCAGGCTACTCATCTAGTTACTGGGTTGCCTCCTACACCCACCTTACCAATGAGTTTGGTAAACCTTAAGTGCACTCTTCTACTCCCTTCTTGCCTCCACACCATCACAAAGAGCTTCGTATAAGCAATGACAAAACTATTATGGTAAAGTTATAACATACTCTAGAAGTCTGCTAGCTGTGATAATGTAGCTCTAACCTCAATTTGGAACAAGGCTAGAGGAATTCGTGCTGAGAGGAGTTTCTTGAAAATTTGTAGTTAGGTTGAATTCACCTGAGTAGGGTTCAGGCATACCAAAGAAGATGAAGTGGGAATGTGATGGGTTCAGGTCATGCAAACCGCAAGTGGTTCAACTGAAGTACAGGTTGAGCTAGGTGCTTGAGTATGACTAATGGGTTTTGGTAAGGGCAGTAAGGCGACCAGTTGTGGTGGAGCCCTGGGTTTTTTGGAAATTCTGAATATTAATAGGTTGAAGCAGGGAAAAGGACGGAGGAATGGCTAAAGTGGGATCAGTGGATGTCCAAGATGGAGAAAACTTTGGTTGTCTAGCACAGTGTCTAAACTAGAGGTGTAATCGAGTCGAGCAGCCGAACTCTTGAATGTTTGAGTTTGACTCGTTTATAATCGAGTCAAGCTCGAGCTTTATTTAACGAATATATTCATGACTCACGAGCTTATTCGAGCTTTTATCGAACCTAAACGAGCTTAATAAATATAAATTATAAATTATAAATTTAAATATTCATTAAAAATTAAATTATATATTTAGAAAAAATTATAATATTCTTATTAAAATTTATAATTTTATTCTAATAAATAAATTTAATATATTTATCTATATTTTTCATAAATAGAGTGTAAAATCTATAAATTTAATATCAAAACTATTATTTTTTCATTTAAAAGTTGATTCATGAGCTTACTAACGAACATGTTCACGAACTAACGAGCCGAATATTATGAAGCTTGAGCTTGGTTTGTTTATCTGAACAAGCCTCATTAAACGAGCTCAAAAGAGCTTTTATCAAATCGAGCTTTGAATAGTTCATGAGAGGCTTGGTTCATTTACACCCCTAGCCTGAACACCCATTTGGCTAGAAACCTCCTCAGTTTAGGATCTGAGCCTCTTCAATGATGCCTTGCCACCACCTGACACCCATCAAAGAATAAAGTTGTTCCTAGTTGCAGTATTTTCCTCTTCATGAGTATACATTAAGCTCAAATTAACTAGCTTTTTTCTCCCAAATCACACACTATTCACATTACTCACTGTTCAAATTGCTTGAGCCCTACATCATACACATCATTCATCCAAAAGTTGTGTTAGTGGGTAGTTTTATCCACATTAACGTCACACTAAGGTGTATACAGTTCTTAATTGTGTTTGGAAAAATTAATGGAAAAGAGACTCTTGTCCATGTGACGCCGAGTAGAATATGTATATTATTCTGGAGGTGAAGTTGTAGAGGGATTAACAAGAAAACAACATAGAAGTAACATAAAAAAAAAAAAAGGAATAGCCTAAATTAGACTTAAACCTATTATGAAATCAAGAGCGCAAAGAAAAAGACATGTAGTCATAACGTGACTTAAACAAAACCAATTGATTCAATATCAAAATAACTTGTCCTAAACATCATCTAAGCATAGGTTTATATAACTCTCAAAACCCTCAAAAAAATCTAAACAGAAGAAATAACCAACTAGACTTAGTTCCCTAAGATTTAAGATAAATTAACTAACAAGACTTAGTTCACTAAGATTTAGGATAAAATTAAATATAATTAAGGAAAAAACAAACTAAACTTAATAAATAGATAACTAATTAAAAGAAACTCAAAAGATGCAAATATGAATACTTTGGATCCCTTCCTGCATCAGTCGCCCGGAGTTGAGGACAACTCGTCCTCGAGTTTATAATTGTATCAGGTGGTAACCTAGGAGGAAGTTCGTCTGGTATCAAATCGGCAAAATCTATAATTTGATGCTGGACTTTGAGAATCCTCATTGATCTCTCGATGGGGACAACATCGTGAACCCTGTTCTTGGCCATCTTCGCGTCCCTCAAGTACTTCTCCACTGGCTCCATGCACTTTTTGAATGGGTCCTTGTTGAGCTCCTCAAATCGAGCTTGATGATCGTGGGGTAGAAACCGATGAACTCAAGAGGCTTCTTGATCAAGTGTTTCAAATGATTTTCTATTTTATCCTTCGTAGTTTGCCTAGCCTCTTCAGTTTCTTCAGCAAGAATGAGTGCAGTCTGTTTGTCAGGATGATACTTAAGAGCAATCTCCCAGTGTAAGTTTGATCATTGGCAATCTCAAAGTCATCACAGTTCAAAATATCACTGTTATAATAAAGAGATTTTTTAATTCATTCATATTTCAGGAGAAATTCATATGTTTATATAACCACACAACCCTAATCATCAACTTATTTACAAAAGATAAAAAGACTTATCTACCCTTGTTTCTCACAACACTCCCCCTCAAGTTGAACATATATATCAAACATGTTTAACTTGCTAAGAGAAGAGTCGAACACAGCTTAGGGTATAGCTTTTGTAAACATATCAACAAGTTGGTCCTCAGACTTAACATAAGGCAGACATAGTTCTCCAGAATCAAGTCTCTCCCGAATAAAGTGACGATCAATCTCAATGTGTTTAGTCCGGTCATGCTGTACAGGATTATTTGCAATATTGATTGCTGCCTTGTTGTCGCAATACAGCCTGAGAGGTAATTCAACCTTTAATCCTATGTCTGTCAACAAAAAACTCAACCACAACATCTCTGCAAGACCATGTGCCATGGCTCGATATTCTGCTTCAGCACTGGACCGTGCACAAACATTTTGTTTCTTACTCCTCCAAGTTACCAAGTTTCCTCCCAAAAAAGTGCAATAGCCAGAAGTGGACCTTCTATCATCTCGAGAACCAGCCCAATCTACATCAGAATAGCATTCCACCTTCAGATCACCACCTCCTTTAAATAGCAAGCCTTTTCCAGAACATGATTTCAAGTACCTTAAAATCCTGTCAACGGCCTTCATGTGGATAGTCTTAGGAACATGCATGTACTGACTTACTACACTAACAGCATAGGTGATGTCAGGTCTAGTCATAGATAAATAGAGTAATTTTCCAACTAGCCTTTGATACGTTCCCTTTTCCAGACTTGTAAGATCTTCCCCACTAGAACTAGTAAGATCATGATTTACTTCTATAGGAGTAGATGTTGGCCGAGAACCCAGCTTCCCTGTCTCCTTGAGTAAATCCAACACATATTTTCTCTGACATACATAGATCCCTTTTTTTGATCGAGCGACTTCAATGCCCAAGAAGTACTTCAATGATCCAAGATCTTTAATTTCAAATTTTGATGTTAACTTGGACTTAAGAGCCTAGATTTCTACCTCATCATCACCTGTAACTATCATATCATCAACATAAACCAAAAGAATGGTAGTAGTCCCCTTTCCTTTTTATAAAGAGTGTATGATCAGCATTCCCTTATTTAAAGCCAAATAATATCATGACTTTGCAAAACCTATCAAACCATGCTCTGGGAGATTGTTTAAGCCCATACAAAGCTTTTCTTAGCTTGCAAACCTTTCCTTTTGTTTCAATTCCAGGAGGTGGCAGCATGTATACTTCTTCACAAAGGTCACCATTCAAAAAGGCATTTTTAACATCTAACTGAAATAGAGGCCAATCATATTGAGCAGCAAGAGAAAGAATTACCCTGACCGAGTTTAGCTTTGCAACTAGTGCGAAAGTTTCCAAGTAATCTACCCCATATGTTTGGGTGAATCCCTTGGCAACAAGTCTGGCTTTATATCTAATCACTTCACCCTCTGAGTTATACTTGATAGCATAGACCCATTTAGAACCAACCAAGTTCTTCCCCTTTAGGGGATCAACTAATTCCCAAGTACCATTTCTATTAAGAGCCTCCATTTCTTCGTTCATTGCTTCCTGCCACCTTGAATCCCTTACAGCCTCATAATAGGAAGAAGGTATAGCATGATTTGATAACTGTGAAACAAATGCATGATATGAAGGAGACAAACGAGAATATGAAACGTAGTTGGAGATAGGATGTTGAGTACATGACCTGACACCTTTTCTAACAGCAACCGGAAGGTTCAACTCATTCATATTTATTGGTGCGGTTGACTCAACTGATGAGGATAACTGCTTCACAGGATCAGGTGCCAGAGCATCCGATTCAACTAGCCGATCAATAGTAGGTTCTTGCTTGTGTCTTCGTCATTTGTAAGTAATAATATCTGGTGAAGACTGTGCTCCCAGTGATGGAGCATCTTTTCCAGTGATAGGGCATCTTTTCTATTTTCTATGACATCCAGTGGAATAGGAGAAGAAATCACTTGAGGAACCACTTGAGGTACAAAGGAAGAGGTAATATTGTCCCCCTGAGGATGAGACTGAGGAGAATAATAGGACTCAGACTCAAAAAAAGTAACATCCTTCAAGATATATCTCGTCATAGTAATAGGATCAAAACACTTGTAGCCTTTCTAGCAAGTAGAATACCCTATAAAAACTCCTCGTATAGAACGAGGATCGAGTTTAGAGGACTTGGGACCAAGAACATGAATAAAACAAAGAGAACCAAAAACCCGAGGTGTAAGGGAGAACAACCCTACACCAGGATAAAGAATAGTGAGAGGACACCGGTTCCCGAGACCTTTAGATGGCAATCGATTGATGAGATAAGCGGCTGCAAGAACAGCATCAGCCCAGAAATATTTGGGTAAGTGACGTTGAAATAAAAGTGCACGGGCTGTTTCAAGAATATGATGATTCTTTCTCTCGGCCACTCCATTTTGTTGTGGTGTGTAGGGACAGGATGACTCATGAAGAATTCCCGAATCCTCAAGAAAAGTATTTAGAGACTAGGCAAAGTACTCACGAGCATTGTCAGAACGAAGAATCTTCACCTTTAAGTTAAATTGGGTTTCAACCATTCTACAAAAATTTTGAATAAGACGGTTTTCATCAAATAAAGTCATGTACAGTGGGTGTAGTCATCAATAAAGGAGAGAAAATATCGATAGCCATCCAAAGAAGTCACAGGAGAGGGTCCCCACACATCCGAATGAACAAGATCAAATGGAGATAAACTCTTCTTTAAAGACTCAGAAAAATGTGTTCTACAATGTTTGGATAACTGACAGATTTCACATTGAAATGACTGAAGAGAAACAAAAAAGAAAAGACTAGGAAATAAAATTTTCAAAGACTGAAAAGACAAATGTCCCAACCGAGAATGCCACAAAAGAATTTCTTGATGCTTAGTTTCTAAACACTTGGCTGCAGATTTCAGAGCAGATGTTGTTTCAAGCTGATAATAATAAAGACCCCCTACTTCACGACCAGTCCCAATCGTCTGCTTGGTCTCGAGATCCTGGAAGACACAATGATCAGGGAAAAAGGTTACGGAGCAGTGTAGTTGTTTAGTAATGCTACTAACCGAAAGTAAATTAATAGAGACGGAAGGAACGTGAAGTGCAGAGGATAGGAAAAAATGATCTGTAAGTTTTATAGAACCATTGCCAGCAACAGTGGCTTTGGTTCCATCTGCAATGCTCACTTTCTCCTACCCAGAGGATAAAGAGTAAGAAATAAAGGAGTTAGCAGCATTTGTCATGTGATCCGTAGCTCCTGAATCAATGACCCAAGGGCTGTAAAAGCTAGGACCAGTAACACTTAATCCCAGGCCACGGATACCTGTGTGCGCTTGAAAGGGAGTAGAGTCTGCAGGAGTAGAGGTCGAAGATGAAGCCTGAAGCCGAGAGAGAAGATGCTGGAGATTAACAATATCAGTAGAAGTAAGTTCAGTGGTAGAAGGCACAGAGGAACCAATAGTCTCTTTATTTTCTATCTTTTGGATAGCAATATTACTACTATTAGGAGCCTTCTTAGCATTGTGCTTAAATTTTTCAGGTTTCTTTTCTGGATATTTTTTCCAACAGAAATCTGAATCATGATTAGTCCTCTTGTAGTGCCGACAAAATCTGTCCCCTTGTCGTTTAGTTCCCCCAGGTCGGAACTTGTTTGCAGAACCAATAAAGACAGAGGTCTCCCCAATCGGAGGGCCTACAGCGGAAATCCCCTTGTTGTTCATGGTCCTTTTTCTACCTTCTTCACTTAGAATTTTGTAGTAAACCTGTTCTAGAGAGGGAGTAGGATCAAGACTAAGGATTTGCCCTTTTAAATTTTCGAACTCTGCAGTAAGGCCATCTAAAAATTTAATAATTCTGTCTTTTTCCAGAAGCTTTAAATATCTCTGATGATCATCCGTGGAACTCCAATTTTCCATCCGGTAGTAGTCAAACTCATCCCACAGCCCCTTCAGAGTAGCAAAATAATTGATGACGGACATAGAACCTTGTTCAAGTTTGAAAATTTGACTGCTGATCTGATAAGTACGCAGCATATCATGTCGACGTTCATACATCTGCTCTAGTGTCTTCCACATGTCGTACGCTGTTTTGTTATGAAGAATGACTTGTTTGATGCCAGAATTAACAGAGTTAAGCATCCAAGTCATTAATTGAATATTGTCATGCCGCCAAGTGCGAAAGCTAGGGTCCTTCTCATCTGGTTTTACTTTAGTGCCATGAAGAATATCAAGTTTATCATGGCCTTCGACATAAAGTTCAACAGCAACTGCCCAAGATGCATAATTTGTCTTAGACAATTTTTTTGATACTATCTGAAGATCGGACCCTCCAGTGCTTGCCATTGTGAAAACCAGTTGTACCTGTCCTGAAGAAGACATAGGGTTCGCAAAAATCCCAGAAGTTTCACTAGAGTTGTCCGCCATTAAGATCACAAAAAAAAAAATGTTTTTCTCGAAGGTGCGGCGGCAGCAGACTGGACTGAAGAGAAGAAAAAAAATTCAAGAGAAGGAAGGTGAAGTGCAGGAGGCAGAGAACTCTGGAGGGCTCCAGAGGCTGGAGGCGGCAACACTGCTGATGTATAGGGTTGAAATCGCGGCGCAGGGAGGACTCTCCTTCTTGTGCTTTCTGTCCGGCAAGGCTACTGCTGGTGGCTCTGGCCGGTGGCAGGGGCGCGTCCGTGGCGTTGGGTGGACGGGAGGCGTCCGCGGCGTTGGGTGGACTGGAGGCGTCCGCGGCGGCGTGCGCGAGCAGAGAGGGCGTCGTTCCCCTCTCTCGCCTTCTCGAGTTCCACCGGCAGGCGATCGGCGAAGCAAAGGTAGGACCACCGGCAGGCGATCGGCGAAGCAAGAGGCGCCTCTTGTGGTCGGCAGCAGGAAACCAGAGGCCAAACGCGGCCAGTGGACAGCGATGAAGAAGGGAAGAGGAAAGCTTGGTCCGCCTCTTGTGGTCGGCGCTAGGGCAGAGAGGAAGAAGATGCACCGGCGGCTAGGGTTAGGGTTAGGGATCAGAACTTTGCTCTGATACCATGTTGTAATAAAGAGATTTTTTAATTCATTCATATTTTAGGAGAAATACATATGTTTATATAACGACACAACCCTAAGCATCAACTTATTTACAAAAGATAAAGACTTATCTACCCTTGTTTCTCACAACAATCACCATCAAAACCAAAGGAAGGCGTGATATAAGAGCACCGAGGCACCAAAACCTCGTCCTTAATTTTGTCCTCTTCCTTCCCTTGCTGCCATTCAAACACTGTGAAACTATCCACTTCCATTTTAAAAACTGCTTCACAACATCAAGATTGCCTATGGCATTAACACCATTGTTACTTTCAAAAGCTGAAAATTTCACACCATCAGAACTAAAAGAAAAAAACAGCAAATGCTCCTTGAGAATGCATTGCTTCTCCCTGGAAACTGTCCTTGCAATGTTGCAAAATTGTAGTGGCATCGATCTTCATCTTTGACGCGTCCATATCTGAAGAAACAACGGAAGAAGTGGCATGACTGGGAATGATTGTGTCAACCTCAGAGACATGGATGTTTGCATTACCGCCATCAAAATCACAATTGGAAACATCAGGTGGGGTTGAAGGTGGTGGAGGGTAGGAAACATCTGTAGCAATATGTGGAGAACCAATTACCAATGGAACTATGCCTGATCGAAGAGCATCCTCTTCGCCCAAATGATGCCTACTAGTTTCTCCCCTTGGAACAAAAGAATCCAGAACATTATTGAAGACTTGTTTTCTTCAACATATACATTAGTCTCACCCTTAACATTAATTACTTGACAAAATTCATCATGTTTTGGGATTTTATCCTCAGCACTCTCTAAACGATTTCCAAAATCTTCTATTGCATTTTGGTCTTCAATAATCTGTTTTTTGAGGTCATCCCTAAATGTGAAAACTTCATGTCTTGTTGCCTCATCATAAGGTATCTTATCAATTTCATCGATAACTTCAACCACTTCATCAACATCGTCATAAACTAGATCACCAAGTATTTCGATCTTATCGTTGTCTCCGCCGCCTCCTATGATTGGATGATTGGCAGAGTAGGATTTGTCGATGTTGTCGAGGTCCGCATCCTCATGGTTGTCTCCGCCGCCGTAGGAGAAAGGGGGGCACAGAAGCGTTGTGGACCCGACATTCTCTCAAAGTTGTAGGTGGCGGGGCGGTTTATCCAACATCTCTCAAAACTAAATTTGCGCTTGGACATCTCTTCTCAATTGGAAATTAAAGATTTTTTTCAAAAAGGAAATAAAGGAACTTACGATCTTTACGATCTTGCGCCACTAAACGCTGAGATAACTTTGTGACTTGTGTCTGTAGATATTGAATCTCGTCTTGAGTGCTATGATCACGGTGTGAGGCTTCCTTAGCTGGAACCTGCCTGTTGCGACCACAACCATGTCCAAGACGACCCTCTATTAGATCTTAATGTTCTATAATACCAAGTGACACCGAACATAATATGTATATTATTCTGAGGTATGAAGTTGCAGAGGGATTAACAAGAAAACAAGAGAGAAGTAACAAAACAAAAAAAGGAATAGCCTAAATTAGGCTTAAACCTATTATGAAATCAAGAGCGCAAAGAAAAAGAGATGTAGCTATAGTGTGGCTTAAGCGAAACTAATTGATTCAACATCAAAATAACTTGTCCTAAACATCCTCTAAGCATAGGTTTATATAACTCTCAAACCCCTAAAAAAATATAAACAGAAAAAATAACCAACTAGACTTAGTTCCCTAAGATTTAGAATAAATTAACTAACAAGACTTAGTTCCCTAAGATTTAGGATAAAATTAAATATAATTAAGGAAAAAACAAACTAAACTTAATAAACGGATAACTAAGGGGGTGTTTGGTTGATGGATTTAGAAATGAGGGAATGGAATGATAGTAAAAAATGGTGTTTGGATTGTGGGTTTAGAAATGACAATTTGGGAATGATATCTAGATTTATAGGAATCAATCAAACTCATATAACTAGATGGGTTTCATTTTCATTCTCATTTCTATTACATCTTACTATCAAACTCATACCCATAGTCATTCCCATCATTTAACCAAACACCACCTAATTAAAAAAACCAAAAGATGCAAATCTGAGCCAAGATAAGCCAACATCTAGTTTAAAGAGAAAGGCACAACATAAATGAAAAAAGGATACCTCAGCAATGATAAATCTCTCCTGCATGTGGGTAAACAAAACCTACAAAAGCAAAGTGGCAAAGTGATATGGATTACCAAAATTCAGAATGAAACTGTCTGTTCAATTCATTAAAAAAGGACATGATAGTGTGGATTTCCATTTTCAATAATATCTCCATGTGTAAGGACAGTAAAAAAGAATGTGCCAATTGGAATGTAAGTTTATATTCTCTACATTCATAATGGTACAAGTAATGAGGAATGATGGTTCATTACTAAACCAGCCTGCCATTTATTTGAAGTCTGGAGATACTAACCTTAAGATTACTGACAATTGACTGAGCATCAACCACAGAAGGTTGAAGACCGTGTTCTGAGAGAATGGGCACCAAAGAAGATACAAAAGTCGATCTCTCTGCATGAGCAGCCTATATAGAGAACACAAACAAACACAAAATGCCAAAAATCCATTATAATGTTAGTTAATTACTACAAAAAAAAAAAATAGCCCTACAGAATGGCAACAACAAAAAGAATAGACAAACCATTTAAAAGAGTTAAAAATATACAATTATTACACACAAGTAGCATGACTGTATACATTGACTAGTAACCCAACAAGCAATCCAACCATATAAAAAATTAAAACATACAATTATTATGCAAAGGTAGCATCAAGTTTAAAATTTCGACCCGTGCCAAGGTTTTGATCCTGGACCGGAACAATACGATTTCGGTACCGTATCATGCTGTGCCGATATAGTTTCAGTATTTTTTAAATATAAAATATATTAATTAAAAAATAAAATATTTAACATAAATATTTTTAAAATAAACAATATAAAAAATAATTTTTTAAAAAAGGAAAAGTTATGAAAATAGATAAATAAATCAATAAATAATTTATCATAATTTTTAAATTAAAATAAATGAAATATAAAAAAAATTAGATAATTTTATTAGGGTTTAATAAAGCATCTTTAAATTATCTCCATCATAGCTAGGAGTTGATTAAAATAATTAATATAAGTTTAATTAAACAAATTCCGAAATCCGACACCACTCGCGAGCTTGACTGACTTCGGCGCTGCCACGAGGTTGCACAACCTCTCAGCCATGGTTGCGGGAATCGCATGACTACTTTGGCGCTACCGCGGTGGTCATGTGACCCCTCTGCAGCGGCCGCAGGGTTATGCGACGCCTTCGCGGCGACAGCGGAAGGGTTATGTGACCCCTTCGCTACAATCACAGGTCGCGCAACACGTCGTAGCTATTACGGGTTTGGTGTCGGGGTCGTGCCAGTGCCGGTGCCGATCGTCAGGCGAAACGAGATGTTTCGCCCATTTCGACCGTCTCGGCACGACACTTTAAACCATGGGTAGCATGACTGTATACACTGACTAGAAACCCAACAAGCAATCCGACCATTTTTAAGAAGTTAAAACATACAATTAGTATGCAAAGGTAGCATGACTGTCTACATTAACAAGTATCCCAACAAGCAATCTTATCTACATTGGTCCAAAGGACCAGGCGACCAGATACCAATCCCAATAGAATCCGTTGCTTGCTACATAGTAATCTAGTTACCAACCCCAATAGGCATTAATTCAGACCTAGTACACTTGGTCACATCCCAAATCCAATCAAACCAAAAGACTAATCCAACTCAATATAAGATTCTTGGCCAATACAATGGTGACACAATATCAAACTTCATCTTATTTCTTTAGCAATTAGCAAAAAAAAATGTAATTAATATTAGCCACTCAAACTTGTATGCATCCAATATTTCACGCCATAAACCAGGGAGGTAAACAAAGAATATTACTTGCAAGGCATATGTTAGACGAATATTCTCCTCAATAATATCTTGTCTATATGAAATAGCTTTTGATGCAGCATCAACCAAGTCTTGTTGTTGCTGATCAAATGCCTGCAGCATCAAAATTTTTAGATGGTTTTCTATCAGCAATCATAAATTATAGGAGGCAAACTATAAAAAGGTAAGGAAATTAATAAGGGTGCTCACCATGCGCATATAAGCAATTCTTTTTTCTAGAACATATTTCTCATTGCGTATTTGTGCTTCCTATGTACAATGTTGTAATTATTGCTTGGTTCAAATGATCCATCAAAAGGAAGAATGTAGACACCATGGAAGCTCTCCTCACCTTTATTGAATAATCAGCAAGATGCTTCCTTAACTGTGCAATCTCTTCTTCATGCTCTCTGACCTTAACAACAAGTTCCTTGGTACGTAGACTTTACTACTTAGAAACAATTGGAAATATTAAATTGCAGAAAGATCTACAATTTTAAGCAACTGAAACTACCTGCTTCCAAAGAGTACTAGAGTTGAGATTAGACACTGGCACCAAACAATTTCCTGATGAAATGAACCTCTTATCTTGGTCTCCTCCTTCCTTTGGATGCCTATCAAGAGTAACAAAAGAAATCTTCCCGCTTAGATTAGTTTGACACCATAAATTTCCACGTTCTACATTAATTTACCTGCTTGGAGACAAGGATCTAGATGATGGTGTAGAGTATTGAGATGGACCGGCACTGCCTAAAGCAGAATGTACTCCAGGAAATTTTCGAAGGTCACCATTAACCTTGTTGCTCCCATATGTGTGTTGATTAGCCGTGACAGATTCCAAATGAGTTTCCTCCCTTCCAACCACTCCATTCTGATGAAGCACCATAGCTTGAGGATTTAAAGGTGAATGATTTTCTATCCATCTCCTCTCTGCTTCATGTCCAGCTGGAGAATTGGAATTACTGATTTTATAGGCATCCACCTGATCATTTGTAGGTATTTCAGGCCTTAATGATTTGACTTCTAACCTCTGATAAAAAAGAAAAAAAAAATCATAGATGTACAAACTACTCAAATCAAATCAAAAAAAGGTATGAACTATTATTGAAGTAAATTAACAGATATATAAGACTGAGGCTATTACTTAGCTATTCAGCTAGCCTTTTAAGATTTAAGTTTAACCATTGAAGAAGTTTTGTTTTAATTGTTGAGGAAATTTTATTTGCATCTTGAACATTGTATATTAGCACTGATTAAAAAGGAAAGAAAACAAACGAACAGAATAATTTTCTGACATCTTCCATTATGAATGTGCCCAAAGATGCTGAATTTATTAATTTCATTGCTAACACAACTATTTCCTTGATAATAGAAGTTTGTTCCCTACCTACATTTGACCCAAGCAAATAATAACCAAAACAGCACACAAATGTGCCAAAAATTTTAAGATGACAATAAATGTAGGGACAAAAGTCATCCGTTGATATACCAAGTTACCAACCAACACAATCTAGCCATATGAAAATAAATCAGCTAAGATTTTGTTCTCAGATGGAGGTCAGCTTCTGAACTCCAATGTTCGATTGCCAAAGAATATTACTTTCTTTTACAGATGACCCATAATCTACAACAACCTAATTATGCAACCTGTTTCTGCTCAAGCGCAACAAAGTTTCACAACTAAATGCGGGCAAGATTAACAAAAAACAATTCAATACTAGATAATATTTTTCAGATATAATAGAAAGGGTTTCATTAAACATTCATTAGCTGCATTATCAGGCAATTGAAAATTAACACCAAAAACACTTAACCAACTTACTAAGCACCCAAAAGGCGGTTCTGTCATCTGTGAACTTCTAGCTCATATTAGAATTGGCAATTGACAGTTCAAATACTATTTAGAAAGATGAGATGGTTCCAATCTCACAAAGTCCGCCATGCTATACTACCCAGTCTCACTGAGTCCAAGATTTATCAGGCATAAACATAGAGAACTAAAATTGACCGCATACTGATGCTTGATTTCATACTAAAATATTGAGGCAAGTAACTGACCCAAAATATTACATAACAAGAAACAATTTAGAAAAATACTAATTAGAAAACAATTTAGTCCTGGATAGCATGTTGGTCTTGAGTGCTTACATATTTTTCTAATTCTTGTGCTTTTTGCAAGAGTTCATTCTTTAATACGTTGTTCTCTTCCAACTGCAAGATAACAATAATAATTAGAAATTTGAGTTTTCTATGTTTTATTGCTAACGTCACTTCATTATCAAAAGATAACAAGCCATTTTAGTAAATAACAAAGACGAAAATTACTGCAAGGTGCTGTGAGAATAACTGAACAGACTAGTTCAAAAAATAAAGAACAGTCTAGTTAAAAAAAAAAAAAAAACAGAGAACAGTCTAGTTTTAAAAAAACATAGAATGGACTAGTTCAAAAAAGCATAATAATGATTGTTTTTTCTGTAAAAACACAATAATGTCATTGTTTTTCTGTATCTAGGAGTTGAATGACATACAACAACAACTAAGCCTTATCCCAATAGGTGGAGTCGGCTAGGAGTTGAATGACATAGTTTGTGAAAATAAAAAAATTGACACACAGAAATAATGCAGAACAGAATAGTACAAAAATATAATAATGTTTGTGCAAAAAAACATAGTTTGTTCTCTATCTAGGAGCTGAATGGCATAATTTATGCAAATAAACCTTAACTCTATACATCAACTTAATTGAGTAATTACTAAAATCTGGATTAAGCAGTCCTGAGATTAAGACTAGAATAAATCATAGCTTAAATAGTTCAATAAAACACAACGTATTTAGACATCCAAACCTTGCTGAGAGTTGAAAAGATCCAGACAGCTGAAAGGTATTATCTTATATGTAGCACAACTTACTCTTTCCTAGCAATGGATAACCTTATAGATAACAAGTTAAATGATAATTAATATGATGAAATAGGCAAGAAGATTCCGGAGCTTTAATTAGAGATTTTATTCTTAATTTTTGTCTCATATCCAATGCAATCTCAGGGCAAAGTATCCGAAGCAGGGACCAAAATGCAAATTGCTTAAAAGGAGAAAGTCCACCGGGGTTCTTCTAGCAAATGCAGTTGTAATAAATTAATTGGTTGTTGGTCCAAGAAATTCTGCCAATTCATGATTCATTCTATAGCAAACTAAAACTACCTTCGTGTAATTCTTCCAGAATGCACATCCTGCTTGCTCTGACGATAAGCCATTGATGCACCACGAAACGATGAATTGGGTTTATTTCTCAAACCAACCGCATATAGAAACTAAGATAATAGGAAAACTTCACAATATGGAATCAAATTGAAGATTCATAAGGCAAAATATCCACAGTGCGAGCCTGCGAACTAAGTCTAAATCACAAGCCAGGATTCCAGTGAAATCAAATAGCGAGAAGCCAACCTGTTGCTTGATAGTGCTCTCGGCATCCTCCAACGCCTTGATGACTTGGTGAACGCCCTCATTTCGGCCATCGCCTAAGACCAACCCAGAAAACCTATCCACCAGGTTCCCGACCCTGCCGCCGCCATCCGACAGAGGGATCCACGGCGGCGGCGAGCCACCTCTTTCGCCGTAGATATCCCTCCTCGGGTTCGAATCGTGGCTTCCCATGCGCTGGACATCCCAGAACGCCCCTCCCCGCTCGGGGCCAGTATCAGAGTAGCCCGAGGACCTCAAATCGGGCATCAAAAAAGATCAAATCGCGAAGGAGTGCGCAGCCAGTGGTGGATCGAGAGGTGGCGCAAGGGATCTGGATGGAGAGCGAAGAGAGGGAGAGGGTGGAGAGGAATCGACGCACGAGGCCGGCTCTTCTTGCTCGCGAGCGAGTGAAGGTGAGGCGAGAGAGAGAGAGAGAGAGAGAGAGAGAGGCAAAGGGACACAGAAGAGGAGATTAAATTTAAGATGTGTTACTAATAAAGGCTAAACAAGTTTGGGAGACGATATATTTACCACATTGCCATTGCAAATTCAAAAGATTAATATTTTTGTGCATTTTTTTAATAATAATTGATTTTCATTCAAACCGAATCGGATGGCTTGTAGTTGTTGGTTGTTAGTCAAACTGGTTAAATTAACCGGTTCGATCCGGTTTAACAACGCTATAATTTGCCTGATTAGCTCGTGCTCATTTGTCCAGACGAGTTGAATAGTGTATAAATCGCACTTAAAGTTGTTGTGAAATTCCTAAAAACTTATCTTTC
The DNA here is from genome assembly GCF_018446385.1 of Zingiber officinale. Taxonomy (NCBI): domain Eukaryota; kingdom Viridiplantae; phylum Streptophyta; class Magnoliopsida; order Zingiberales; family Zingiberaceae; genus Zingiber; species Zingiber officinale. The sequence continues at coordinate 151,134,094 of NC_055992.1, read as the reverse complement.
AGATTTCGGACAGAAAAAACTATTTTTCATTTTACTCTTCCTATCCATACCATTCTTATTGGATTTCAAAATCAATACCACTACATTATTTTAAAATCAATATCACTATAATATTAATTTTCTAAAATCAATATCAGTATTTAAAAGAACAATATCATTTTTATTGGATTTCAAAATTAATACTACTACTTTATTTTAAAATCAACATCGCTATGTTAATTTTGTATAAATCTTAAAATCAATATTATTTTGATATTGTATTTTAAATATCAACATGCCGATTTTTGAAATATTATAATACTAATATTCAAAACACAATATCATAATAGTATTATTTTTTTAATACAACATCATAGTAATATTATTTTGATAAGAGGAATACAATAAGAAACAAATACGTTTTAAAAAATCTAACATTGTCTTTCAAAAATTTCTATAACTTAAGTGCGTGTTCAATTACCGATATACAATACTAAATAACCAGAAAGTTACAAGTAATTTAAATATAAAAATATGAATCAATGAATAAGTATTTGTATTTTAAATGATCCAGAAAGCACAATCGTTTTTAACCCACTTCAGAAAACTGTAATCAATATTTCAAAAACAAGAATATAACAACTACAGGGTACATCATTTCGTTGCTACAAATCAATCTGATTCAGTCTGTTATACCAAACGGAATGCAGTGTCATGTGAAACAGATCATACTCTTTGGGCCTAGCATTCCACAGAAAATGCTTTTGCAGCTTCTTCACGTTCATCTGCATGATTCTATACTGTTCCGCGCCAATTCCTAACAAGATGTCCTTCAAATTTTGTATATCCTTCTCCGCGACCACCACGGAGAACACCCTCCAATCGAGCACCTCCTCGAACGGGAGTACAAAGTGATCGGCAATGATCACTGGAACGCACTCGAAGTAGATGGACTCGACGATCCTCGGGCTGTTCACTTCGTAGCCCATCGGGCAGATGCAAAACTTGCTCGACTTCATGTGTTGGGCATATGACATTTTAGCAGCAACCTCTTCCGGCAACACTTCATAGATCCTCATATCTGGGTCTCTACCTTTCCAGAAGCCGATGAGGATGGGCCTCACCCGGCCGTGCATGTGACCGGCAAAGAAGGCCAGAATGGACCTCTTGGAGCTGGGCCGACCACCGATGCCTCTTTGAGGCCTCTTGGGGTTTCTGATGTAGGTCTCCGGAAGAGACACATCCTTCCCTCGAATGAAGACGCCCTCGGAGACATCTGCATTGCACACGACTTTGATCGCGTTGTCTCGTAGCTCCCCGTGCAGTCTAGTGATGTAAGTTGCCTGAGAGGAGAGGCAGAATGAGTCGATCAATCATTTATATAGATTATCAAAAGCAGTAGACTGTATACATACCCAATCATGGCAGCCTGCAAAGAAATGATCAGCTCCTCTCGTCCTGTTCCAGAAAGGATACTTGGCAGAGATCATGTTGATGTAATTCCTTAAGAATATGGACAGTGGTTTGTTGCTATGTGAATCAGGAACATAAAGATTTGCTCTGAGCTGCCTCGAGCTAAAAGGCATGTAGAACAAATGAGCCTTCTCAGGATCCTTTGTCACAAACTTTTTGCTACCCTCCATTAATTTCATGAACCATCCTTCGGAGGCGTAGATGCCTCCAAGCTCTGGAGTGTGGAAGAGGGGCCGGGGACCGTCGCCATAGATGTACACCTTTAAAATTTTCTCCATCAGCTCGTAGCTCCTGCAGAAACATTGGTGAAAAATCTGAGCATGTTCAATGGAGTTCAGATGACCATATAGCAATTACTCTGATCTACTTCGGAGACAGTCATGAATTGCACGCATTACTTCAATGTGCTTCTGCAACTCACATCGATAGAGAAGGCAATTCGTCATTAAAGCAGTTCATCATTCTCACCTCTTAAACATTGAAACATTCAAGAACAATGGAGCATGGAGATCAGGATCGTTGAAGACAGGAGAAGCATTAGCGATCTCCTTCTTGGCGTACACCAGCTGCCGATCAGTAGTCTGCAATACCACAGCAAGTGCTTCAGAGGTCAAAATTGGTGATAGAATCTACCCTGAAAACGAAAGGGAAAACTCTTTTCGGAGGAAGAACAAGTTGAACGCTAAACGAAGCCTCTACCTTTGGCGAAAAAGAAGGGATCTTTATGGAAGGACGTCTTGGGGGCTGCAAGAATTCATCACAAGATACTGAAAACTTAATTGGCATACTGCAATTTCGGAAAATTCCATGGGATGAACTCGAAATCTACCTCCGGAGCAAAAGACTTCGCTTTTCCATCAGTATTAGATGAATTCGCCTCGGCGGCAGCGAAATTGACTACGGGAGTGGGACTTGGAGCAAGAACAAGCTGCAAGTGCGAAGCGCGAATAAGAAATCCATTCCTGTTTTCCCTCAAAGCCATGAAGAAAAAGTAGTAATCTGCCCTTATACCTACCGCATCTTCTAAAGGCGGCTCCTTTAGGTCAAACTCATCTAGGTAGATGGCCAAGGCATCAAAAACCCCAATTGGAGAAGGGGAAGGCGGGAACCTAGGCGGAGCTGCGGCTGGGCCAGGGGATCCCGATGGGCTCAGGAAAATAAGATGCTCCTCGCCCTGAGTTGTAGAAGCGGGAAGAGTAACGAGAGGTGGAGGAGGAGCTGAAGATGAAAGGAATAGTTCGTTGTGAGAATCTGCGGCGGAGAAGAGGTCAGAGACGCGGGAGGTGGAAGAGGGGAAAAGAGAGAGGAAGAGCGCAGCGACGGAGATGCCAACGGCGACGAGAAGTAGGCTCTTTCGCGAGGCGCCGACGCCGCCGCATCTGAGGCGGCGAAGGACGGCCTTATCGAGGTCGACGGCGAGCATGGGCGAAGGAGGCGGAAGGTAGCGCGAGGAGCAGAGGACATGGCGAAGAAAACTAGCATTGGAGTAAAAAATTGGAACAGGAAACAGGGGATTGGCAGCAGCTGCGGCGGCGACAAAACAAGTGTGATAGTCAATAAATCACCATTATCGGAGCGGCGAAATTTACGCTAGTACCCCTGCAGGGTCCATGGAGCTACAATTGGATATTGCACATTTTATTCTTTTGTCAAAAAAGAATATTCTGTTCAATTCTTTTCTTTCTCGCACAAAATGATTTTGTGCACATCTTAAAAGGTATAAAATGTATATTTTGGCCGTATGGTATTCATGTTACTTCTAAGTTCTAATTAGAAAAATTGAAATCCTTGAATCATAGATAAGACATTTAAATTATCATTTAGATATCTATAATTCAAATATTAACTAAGATATATTTATAAAAAAAATTCTTCCAAATAAAAGATATAATTAAAGGATGTTAAACTTCTCTGTTGATCGTATTTGATGATCAATAAAAAATTTTTATAAGATCAGATCCATCATTTTAAGATAGTCAATAAAATTAATTGAGATTATTAATTTTTTTTAATTAAAAAATTAAAGAACTGTGATTTAGTAGGAAAATTAGAAATAAATAAATAAGAATAATAATTATTATCATTATTATTACTTTTAGAGGAAAGGTGAGCTGATTCAATGCGTGTGGTGGGGCAGGACTAGATTGGAAACCGTGAACTTGGCCGAGGTGTGTTGATCAGATGATCAAAGTTGACTATTACTTCCATGTTTAAAAAACTTGCGGTGAGGGCGAAAGAAAACTCTTCCACTGCACCATGTGCTGCCGTTAAAAACGGGAGCTCACGTTCTGACAGCTGGCGTTAAATGAGCTTCTTTTTCTTAAAGAAAATAAAAAATAAAAAATAGAAAATCAAAAGAATATTTATTTTAGGACAAAAATCAAAAGGAAATGAGTGGTCCTTTTGGGGAAAAAAACAAACAAAATCAAAAAAGACACCCTCTCACATCACATGTTTTATCTACCTAATATCCCTTATTCCAATATTATTATAGTATCTAACGCTCATTACTACAACGTAAAAGCTATCTATAACATGTGGAAGATATTTTGTATATATTACAATGTCAACCCTACTATTACTATTACTAATAATAATAATAATAATTATTATTATTATTATAGCAATATTTATAAACTGTTTTAAAATCATTTTAATTAATTTAAAATAATTTTAATCCAATTTAAATAATTTTGATTAATTTAAGATTTTAGAATTTAACTACAAGTGTGTAGTAATTATTATAATATGTAACAATTACTCAATAGTGGTAAAATATAAAAAATCATCTATTTCACTTTAATCAAATTAAATTGTAAAATTTAAATCTTATATATTATAGCAGTTACAAAAGAACTTATACATGTTATGACAGCTATTAATAGCTACTATAACAACACTAAAATAAGGGGTATTATCTTACTATTTTATTAAAAATCTTCCCTCTTTACTAACTAATTTTGGTGAAGCCTAAAATGAATTTACGTTAATATCCTTTTTTTATTCACACTAAAAATAATTTCAAGGTTTATTAATAATTGCACAAGCGAAACAAAAGTCTATTCGAGACTCGGCTGCGGCATATTATTATGAATTTTTCTCATCATTAATTTTCTCTGATTGCTTTATATAAAAAAATATAGCTTTCTTTAGTCCCATATCTTAGAATTGACAACAAAATAAACTTCTATAAATATTTTAGGTCGACAATGTTAAAAAATATACTTTTCTTAATTTTTTTACTAAAATAAGTATAATATTAAATTAAATTAATTTTTTTCATAGAGAAGCGCATATGCTAATGACTCTACTTTAATATTTTAATGTTAAAATACTTTAATTAATATAATTTTATTATAAAGGGTCAATGTAGTTTTAATGTATTATATTATACACGCTACGCGTATGCACGATCACTAGTGTGAATAAAATATCGGATGATGGGATGTCCTTTTAATTATTTTTTTTTTTAAATAAAAGGTTAGAGCATCCACATCATATTCCCTAAATAAAGATTTTACCTTAAATTTTATATTTTACATAAAAAAATATTTACAACAACTATCCTACTCGTTCTCAATTTTTATTTTATAAACAATACTTTAAATTTAAGGAATAAAATCCATTCCCTAAATATTAAAATATTATTTCATCTAATTATCACTTTCCACTTCCACATTTGTCACTTCATAGATAATAATAATACAAAAATATAGATGAGAAAGAAAAAATAATTAAAAAAATAAAAATATGATAAATTATAGGGAAGCTAATGTATTGTGTGTTAGGAGGGGTGATTAACTCCGTTGCTTGGTCGATGAGTTGTTACAGCATAAAACACTCAAGCAAACGTTAACGCCAAGATTACTTAATATCCACCTCAAATGAGGTGATTAATCCAATAATTCACCCCTCTCTCACATATCTACTATGTAAACACTCCTTGGAAGCAATCCGGAGGCGGAGAAGCCTCGTACAAGCTCACAATACAACAAGAATAAAAGAAAAGTTAGTACAATAGAAATCTTATAAGATTTACACAAATGAAACCCTAACTAGCTTCTTCTTGTTGTTTGGGAACATTTTTTTGACCTTGGAAATGCATCAGCACTTGTTTCCAAGAAGCTTCAAGAACCGGTAGTGATGATCTGAGCTCGGTGAAGAGAGTGGGAGAGGAGGAGAAATGATGAAATAGTGCACATGTCAACCCTTTTCTGGGTTACCGTTGACGTCTTAATCGATTAAAACTTTCGTTAATTGACTAACACATCAGCAATCTACATAACATCTATTTTTCTGAAGCTTAATCAATTAAGTCTTCATAATCGATTAGTCTAATCGATTAGAAAGCTTTATATGCACTCGTGAAAATTATTTAATTGATTAAATCTTCCTAATCGATTAGCCTAATCGATTAAGAAGATCTCTGTACTCTTGTGAAAAATTGCTAATCAATTACTCTAAATGATTAAGCATGCCGTAATTGATTACCCTAATCGATTATGGTCCTTTCTGTTTCTCGTGACAATGAGCTTAAGCGATTAAGGTAATCAATTAAGCTATGGTAATTGATTACCAAACCCTAACTTCCAAACCTAAATCTAAGGTTCCTCTACCCAGCATCTGGTCAACCATGACCTGTTGGGACTCCTCATTGCCTAGCGTCTGATCAATCTTGACTTGCTGAGACTTCGCCACCAAGTGTTCCGTCAATCGTTTGACCCACTTAGACTTTCAATCACTAGGTGTTCGGTAAACCTTTGACCCACCTGGATTTTCAACTATCTACCTTTACTCACCAGGACTTCCTCACTACCTAGCTTCACTCACTATGATTTTCATCTGTCTAGCTTCACTCACTAGGGTTTTTCACTTGGCTTAACTCATCAGGGTTTTTTATCGCCTAGCTTCACTCACTAGGGTTTTTCACTTGGCTTAACTCATCAGGGTTTTTCATCGCCTAGCTTCACTCACTAGGGTTTTTCACTTGGCTTCACTCATCAGGATTTTCATCTGCCTAACTTCACTCAATACGATTTTTCAACTACCTAGCTTCTCTCAGCAGGACTTTCCCACCAAGTTTCTAGTCAATATTGACTCACTTATATTTTCTTCTTCTACCAACCTTCCCGTTAGTCTTACCCTTGCCTAACCTTCAATTAGGACTTTCCAGTTAAGTATCTGGTCAACCTTGACCAATCTCCCTAAACAGATAATTACACCTACAATCTCCATATATTGTCAAACATTAAAACTCAAACATCAAGACTCAAACTTAAGCCAACTTAAGCTTAGTCAAACTAGTCAACCTTGACATAGGAAAATTGCACCAACATTGTGTAGTGAAAAGTGGATATCCAAAATTTAATAAAGTAGTTCTTCTACCCTAAATTTAAAATTTTGGATAGGGAATCTAATATGGATGCTCTTAGAACCCTAAGTGATCTGAACCACGACTGTTTTGATATGTTGTCAAACTAGTATAGGTTAGATCTTGCTTGTGTCACGAACTTATATATCTAAGTGTGTAAAAACTTAGAAGAATACACAGGTACCCGATGGCTCAAGATCCGATGGAGTACATTGAGGAACAAGAAAAGTCAAGCAGTATCAGAGACAGCGAACCTTGACAAAAGACGCATCAAATAAGAAGGACGGTACGGAAAAGGAGCCAACTAACTTAGTGTATCTGAGGGACGAGGAGATACGGAAGAGTACTTTGGCATCCAAGGGACGAGAAGTCGGGAAGAAGCATGTGCAAGGCTTAGAGAAATTTGAGCGACTAAAAAAGTGTTTCCAATCAACCAAAAGCAAATGATTGGGCGAAAACTATTGAATGGATGAACCCATCTTCCATGTCAACAGATGATTGTTAGGGCCCTTAGCGGCCGACTTGAGGGAGTGAATAGCCCTGCAAAGAAAAAATGAAAACCTTCCTCGAACTTTTATAACTTAATTAACATTAACACTTGCATAAAATAAATATAAGAAACTAAAGCAAAGAAGAGACACGAAAGAGTTTACTTGGTTACAACCGAGAAGTCTCTTACAATGTTGATGACTCACAATAACAAGGCTGGAATCAAGTAGAATCAATTACAAATGTTTTCAAGTGTTCTATCTAGGCTTTTGGGACCAGGACTGTATTTATAGCCCTGTTCGGGGCACCTGGAAGGGTTCCAGACACTTGGAGTGGATAAAAGTTTATCCCCGATGCAGCGGGACGCGCCACATCACAAATATCTAAGTTTTGGTTCCGAGCGCCCGAACCACCCGGAGTCCGAGTCTTCCACTCCGATCCCACTCGCATTGGTCCAGATTTTTCGCTCAGGCTCCACTCACTTGAGTGATCTCGTCCATCCAGAATAGGTCTCACATGAACCCAACTTCCGACCTTCAAGCAATTTTTCGCTTCGGCTTCTCATCCCTCGGAAACGCTGCGCACCTCCTTCTCGTCCGTCCGCATATTCTTCGGTAGCACCTCATCCCTTAGACGCACCGAGTCCGTCAACTCTATCCCGTGTCATCCTTCTCGTTAGTTGCGTCTTTCGCTCGACTTCCTGTGCTCCTAAATTCCTGCACACTTAGACACGGGGGTTAGAAACCAACAGGACCTAACCTGACTTGGTTGATCACATCAAAACTATCTTAGGGTACTAACAATCTTCTTCTTTTTGATGAGATCAAACTCAAGTTAAGTTAGGATAAATCATAAACAAATAGCAGTTATAAATTTTTGCAAAAAATTGTAAGTAGAAAAATAAGTACAAAAATTAATAAAATTGTACTACCCTCTCCCTAGACTTAATCTTACTACTCTCCTTTTTTATCACATTTAAAAGTGAGGTACGTTAAACATATTACTTGGAAAGTCTAAAGAGTCTAAGGGAAAAAATAAATAGGAAAAGTTAAGTTTAAAAAAAAAACTTTGATTTTATAAAAAAAATCCTTTAAGAATAAAAACTTTAGCAATGGTTGAAAAAATTTTCACAGAAAGTTGAATTTTTAGCAAAATTAAATTTGTATTTTGATCACTAGTTCATAAAAAAAATTCTAATTGAAAAAAATGCAAAAGATGGTTAACGGTAAAAAAAACTTAAGCAAATTTTAATGATTAAACTTTATAAATTTCTAGCAAAAATTTAAAACATTACTTAAATGCTTCACAGTAAGTCAATTAAACATTCGATTCAGTAATTAACTTCCAGACTGTGATGAGGCACTAGACTTTCTTGGTTATTGGATCATCAATCACTTCTAGACAAAGTCTCTTAAAGAATTTAAACATTTAACCTTCTTTCTGAAAAACCCTAAGTCCAGAAAAATAGTTAACCTAAATATGATTTTGGAACCCAGTACATGTTCCTATCTACTGAATTCATTAAAAATGTGGGAGGTACATAACTTCTGGAGGCTTTTCTAATTTGTCCCTAGTGTTTTCTAATGTTCCAGTTTAGCTTTCCGTACTTTCTAAATTTTGGTTTTTGAAAGTTATTTAGTTTCAAACATGCATATTCATTTTTCAAACTTTCAATTTATATTTTTAATTTATCATTTTCTAATTTTAAATTATCAAATAAATCTAAGGGGTATGCATTAGCTAATTGTCTTTTCAAATCTATATTTTCTTTTTCTAATTTTACTAAATCCTTGGAAAGAATCTTAATAAGTTTAAATGACTTTTCAGGAGATAAGGCACGTACCTGACTTACCTCATATTCTGATGCTCTCCCTTCGTTGCAGCTTTTCTCTAATGATCCTCCCCCTTCATCGATAATTTCGTCCGAAGACTCTTCCCCTTCATTGATGCTCATCTTGGACGAGCTTTCATTGTCTTCAGGTAGGTACTCGGCTATAAAAGTTGTTTTGGCAAGTTCCTCAGTTTCAGATTCTTCTGACGATGATTCAATGTCCATCGAGAAGTTGGATTTGGCTTCTTCCGTTCCAACTCCACTCACTTGGGTGGTCTCGGTCATTCGGAATAGGGCTCACCCGACCCAACTTCCGGCCTTCGAGCAATCTTTCGCTCCTGCTTCTCGTCCCTCTGAAACGTTGTGCGCCTCTTTCTCGTCTGTCCGTGTACTCTTCCGCATCACCTCGGTCCTCAGACGCACCAAGCCTGTCGGCTCTCTACCGTGTCGTCCTTCTCACTGCTGCGTTTTTCGCTCGACTTCCTGTGCTTCTAAGTTCCTGTACACTTAGACACAGAGGTTAGAAACCAACATGACCTAACCTGACTTGGTTGATCATATCAAAATTATCTTGGGGTACTAACAATGATCGTTGAGTGGATGAGCTGTATTTACCACATCAACTTGCCATGTTAGCAAATGATCGAAGCAAGGGCGTATCGATGAGTGGATGAGACATATTCACACCACGTTAGCTTTTTCATCGACCAAATAGCTCGATTGGTCAATCAAACATGCAACGTCAACAACTTAAGCGGTGGCTATAAAAGAAGGTGAGGAGCTCAGTTAAAGAACAACACACTCGAACCAGATTCTATTTTTCTATTCTTTTAATTATTATTCTCGCACTCAATTATTGTAAGGAGCTTCTCCGTCTCAAGCTTGTTTTTGAAGAGGAGATCATAGTGGGCGTTCATAGTCTTGCACTAGCAACCTGTAAATTGAAAACCAAGTAAACAATCAAGTCCCTTATTTCTTTTATGTTTGTTTTATCTTTATAACTTGTGTGTATCCTACTAAACCATTAGCAAGAGAATTTCTAGTTTTTAATTTGCATGTCACTACTTACCCTTCCACGTAATCTGAGCCGCTTCCACTGCACAACAAGGAGCGCCCTTTTGATGATTTATATAAGTTGGGGGCATTTTTTATTTTATTTTTGCCCTTTATTTTAAAGGGCCAATACACACCCAATCAAATTTCCCATAAAAATATCTTTTATTTTAATATTATTAAGTGTTAATACACACCCTTTAAAGGTTGCTACTAAATCCTGATTTATGCTTAAGGTTGCTACTAAAAATCAAGTGTTTATGCATCTCCAGGAGTTATGCATAGATAAGGATTTAATATTATTAACTCCTGGAGATATCTAACGAATAAGAATATAAGCATGGATGAAATGCTGCTTAATGGAAATAATAATCACCAAGCCTAAAACAACCTAAAATACTACTACTACTATTATTCCATACTAATTTTAATTCCAAAGAATAATAATAAGAATAGCATAAGCAATATTGTCATCTAATTTTTCAGCAGCAGGGTGCATATAGTGATCATCACCAAGATATATTACTTTTGAATACATAGATAGACAGTGAAAATTGAAGCTAGGAAGGGAAAACAAATGCACTTTAATCTCTATAGCAACTGACCACAAACCAGGGGTGATAACTAATATCGGTTATCTAATGATCCCAATAGCTCGAAGTGTTAGGAAAAGTAACCAACAAATATTTATGTGCTTAACACTCTCCCTTTCATTTATAGTTGGGAACACTAAACTCAAACAGGATTCTAGTGCAAAGGCAAATCATGAACTAATGGGTAATTATTACTCGCACATAAAATTCAAACCTACCTACTATGGTGCCATGATAAATTCAAATCCAACACATGAGCTAATGTGTAAATATTTCTGACACATAACTTCATGAAATCTTCTATGTAACCAAGATAAATTTGATTGTCTGACCATATACTTGAAGCTTGAATTGTCAGAAAACAAACTATATAACCAATAGATTCATATTTGAATAATGTTAACCGAGCAGAAGTTAGTCATCTGAAGTTATTATTTCCTTCTTCGTACACCCTTGACACTCTGAACCAAATCTTAGAACATTTCTTTTAATTATTCATGTCTTTCCTTTTCCATATGATGATGGAGCTGATTATGTCTCAGTTTCATCATGGAGAAAATTTTTGTTCTCTATTAGGAAAACAGTTACAATGGTGAAACATGCAAATCTAAGCACTGCAGGACTAGACTGATGTTTTTATTTTGTGGCCTGATGATCCAAAGATCCATGCAACAAAAATCAAAGGAGTGGCAAACGAAACCGATAAGAAGAGTGATAGACAAACAAAATTCTTCAAAATCTTACCTCTGAAAGGCTGAAACATTCAAGAACGAAGGGGCAAATAGATCAGGGTCATCATAGACAACAGGTGCACGACGAATTTATCTTTTGGCATAGTTGCATAGAGAAGTTGTTGATAAGTGGATGTCAATGGAATCGGCATTTTAGTTCATTCTGGCACGAAAAAAGAGGCACCCCTAGTTCATGATAAGAAAAATAGACGAATCGAGGACATGAGGAGGATAAAAAAAATAAGTTTTTCATACATCTTCATTGATCATTACATATTCTATTTATAGGCTAATACATCACACGTATTAAAAAACTCACAACTCCACAAACATCACAACATTAACAACTAACACCAGTCTACAACCATTACCCTATTATTTCTCTCCACTAACTCAATTAAAACATGCCCACTAACACACTAATTTTATCAACAATCTCTGCCTTAAACTGATATTCCAAATGTAATAATCAATTTAAAAAGAAACTTTTAAACTCCATGTAGAAACACTAAGTAGTTTTCTGAGCTTTAGAAATGTAGCAAATTTGAGAGGCTTGTTAGTATATTAGCAATTTGATCATCGCTTCTGCAGTAAACAAGATTAATGACTTCATCATTTATGAGATTTCTCAGGAAATGATATTTCACATCTATGTATTTACTTCGACCATGTAGAACTGGATTTTTAGAAAATTTTATTGTTAAATTGTTGTCATAATAAATCTGAATAGGTCCATCCTTTTTTTAAATATAATTCTGTAAGAATCTTCTTTAGCCAAATAGCTTAACAAACACAAGATGTTGCAGCAACAAACTTAGCTTTTGTGGATGATAATGTAACAATTGATTTTTTTTTTTTGAAGACCATGAAATAGCACTTGTACCCAACATAAAAATGTACCCAGATGTACTTTTTCGATCATCTAGATCTCCTGCATAATCACTATCGGTAAAACCAAACAGATCTGACTTTTCTCCCTTTTTATAAAATAGCCCAAACTCTTTAGTACTTTGCAAGTATCGAAAAATTCTCTTTGCAGCTAATAGATACATTTCTGTAGCACAATCCATGTATCTACTAATTATACTTACAGCATGCATAATATCATGTCTCGTCGTTGTCAAATACATTAAACTCTCCACTATCTGTTTGTAAAGTGTGACATCAACCTTCTTTCCTCCAACATCTTTATGTAACTTCACTCCAAACTCAGAATGAGTATTTACAGGATTGCAATCTTTCATTTGAAACATGTCCAGAATTTCTTGCACATATCTTCTGTGAGAAATAAAAATTTCAACAAAAACTCGCACCACTTTAATACAAAGGAAATAATACATCATACCAAGATCAAACATTTCAAATTCTTTCATTATAGATTTTTAAAATTTTCCAAATATAGATGTACTATTTTCAATGTAGATTAAGTCATCTACATATAAACAAACTATCAATATTTTTTCTCCATCATCAATCTTAATAAAAAGAGTTTGTTCATAAGAGCAATTTTGAAAGCCTTCCTTCAAAAAATAAATTTCTATACGATTATACCAAGCTCGTGGGACTTATTTTAATCCATATAGAGTTTTCCTTAATCTATAAACTTTATGCTCATTACCAAATTTCACATAATCCAGAGGTTGATCGATAAATACCTCTTCTTTCAAATCTCTATAGAAGAATGTTGATTTACATCCAATTGAAAGATAGGCCATGAATTTTGTGCCGCTATCTCTATCACTACTTTGATTGTATCATGTCTTGCTACAAGAGCAAACATTTCTTTATAATCAACATCAAACTCTTGCTTGTAGCCCTTTACCACCAAGCGTGTTTTGTACTTGTCAATCTCACCATGCTCATTTAACTTTATCTTGTAAACCCACTTTACACTAATTGTCTTTTGCCCTTCAGGAAGATCACATAACTCCTATGTATTATTTTTTTCAATTGCTGTAATTTCATCATCCATAGCTTTTCTCCATTTTAATTTTTTAATAGACACTTCAAAAATAGTGGGGTCACAATCTAAAAACAAAGAAAAATGTGTAAGAGGATCATCACCTTGATCAATTCCAATCACCTCATAATTAGACATCCATGTTGGTCTTCTTCGAACATGTTGTGGCCTTTGTGATTCTGCTTCAACCGAACTTTGATCTGCTATAGGAATATTTTGAGAGACTTCCTCATGTTGCTCATTCTCCATAGGTTGTTGTACTTTCTCATCATCATCAAAATCAACAGGGATAATTTTTTTAGCGTCATTTTGATTCCATGGCCAAGTGTCTTTTTCATCAAAAATAACATCATGACTTATAATGATTTTCTTAGTGCAGGGATTATATAATTTATAAGCTTTTGATGTATTACTCATACCAAGAAGAATACATTTTTCACCTTCATTGTCTAGCTTCTTTCTCCTTTCATATGGAATATGGGCATAAGCGATACACCCAAAAATCTGAAAATGATCAACAGTCGATTTTTTCCACTCCAGGCTTCCTCTGGTGTCATGTTTTGAACAGATAATGTAGGACTTCTATTTAACATATGGATGCTCCAAAAACTTTTAGGAATACCACTTGTCGTTAGAAGGCTTCGCACCATATTCATAATAGTGTGGTTCTTCCTCTTACATACACCATTCTATTGAGGTGTGTAAGATATTGTAAGTTGTCTCTTGATTCCATGATTCTCACAAAAATTTGCAAATTCATGTGAGTTATATTTGTAGGGGATTTAGTATGGCTGGCTAGAAGGGGGTTGGATAGATGACACCCCCAATTCGATTGCTTCATACGTATTTGTTAGTGTACAAGCGGAAATACAATACTAATATGAATACGAAAGCTAAAGAACAAGCAAACAAATCGACACACCGATGTGACGTGGTTCGGAGATAACTTGCTCCTACTCCATGACTATCCGTAAGGTGGACGATCCTGATCCGTCGGTGGATGACTCCCTAGCAAACTCTGCTAGCTCACATAACTCCTTGTGGGTGGAGAAACCTCACCACAACTCTCACAAGAATACTTAAGCCGCTAGGGCACAGGTAGACTACTAATAGGGTTAACCATCACTATTTCATCAACCTTAACCAAGCTTCCAAGCCTTGGTTATATAAGTCACGGGTTGGAAACCCCCGCCTACCAGTCGACTGGTGAAAGTGTCAGTCGACTGCCCTCTATAGAGATTAGATCGTTACAACCCAACGGTTCGATTCTAGTCGACTGGTGAAAGTATCAATCGACTGCTCCACACTAGCCGAGAGAACAAAAGCATTCCCAGTCGACTGTCCAGTCAACTGAACTAGTCGACTGTGAAACCACTAGTCAACTAGTAACCGAGTACAAATCTCAGCACTCGGATCCTCACCCTTACGACTCACTTGACTCTTTTTTGCAGTCTTGACCTCTTGCCTTCAAGCCTACTTCCTTTGGCTCTCATCCCTTGGATGCATCCAAGCCCGCGACTCGTCCCCAATGTCATCCTTCAAGTATGCCTTGAAGTTGCTTCCCTCGGCCCTTGTCCTTGCTGCCTTGTCCATGGTCCCTCGGATGCTCCATCCTTCACCTGACTCGAAGCCATCAAGCTGACTAGCTGAGTCATATGTATATCCTGCAAACCTGCACACTCACATACATATATCAAATACAAGGGTGAATCTAACTTAAATCCTTTGCCCAAACACCAAAACATATGGTCGCACAGACCATTAGGATTGCTCTAACAATCTTCCCTTTTTGATATTTGACAATATGTTTAAGTTAGGGAAAACATAATAGCAAAACAATATGCTAAAAACAATGGACTTATGTTGCCAAGGATACACACTTGGACTTACACCGCCAAATAGACTTACGTTGCCAAAGCTATATACTTGGACTTACACCGCCGAATGAACTTACGTTGCCAAGGCTACACACTTGGATTTACACCGCCGAATCAAAAATGCAAACATGCATTGGAACCTATCGCAAGGCTCCCCCTACACCTAAGCTCTCAATTGAGTTAGGAATTTCATGCAAAGACATTTAAGATTTTCCCAACTAAACTTTACTTCTCCCCCTTTGTCTAATATCAAAAAGCACCAACAATATCCCAATTGTCGAAAACTTGATCATCAAACTGACCCTAAACTCATATATTTATCCCTCATGGATCTCATACACCTATACGAGCTAACCTGGTCAAAACCACTGCTGAAAAATAGTTTCAGGATGGTATTAGTTAACTGCCACAAGTATCAGCCGATTGCCCTTATCGAGACAAACCCACAAAACCATTCTGTGTTCGATAAACACTATTACCAGTCGACTGATAACTGTACCAATCGATTGGAACACTATTTTCAACCCAAATAGTATTATGAACCCAACTTTAGAAATGCATAAAAAATTCCACAGACGTCTAAAAATTTCTAAATTTTATGGAGAGATCTGTTTTATCCATGTCTACTAGGAAAAAATACATTCAAAAATGTATCTATCACCAATCCTAAGATTGACACAAAACCTAAAACTAGCTAAATGGTTCAATTGAACCTTGACTTAAAGTCCTATTTTTGGCTTCCTCTTGATGTATTTGCACATACTAAATCACAATGCAAACCTAGCAGTGGTTTATGTGGCATCTATACATCCAAAATCAATTATTATGTCCCAATGCCATATTTTCTTGCATGAAACACACCCTTTGTGCCAATTCCCTAAGGTTGAGACTCAAATCCATCTCCAAACCTTTTGGCATATTTCATGACCCAATCTAGACTCCCAAGTAAAATTCAATTGAGATTCATTTGCCATGAGTCTTAAATTGACTCTTAGAGCCCCCCTAGAGCTCTTAGCCTTAGTCACCTCCCTAGGTGACTCATCCACAATTGCTAGGCCACATCGGTGTACCTCTGGTGACACTTGGCCTACAAACCTAACATTTTTAACCTTAGATATCTTGTCCTTGGTTAATTTCTTCTTACCATTAAATGACTTTCCCTTGCCATTTATAGGTTTCTCGTTACTATAGTCATATGCAACCCTAGCATAAGACTTTCCCTTAGTCTTGGAGACACTAGATCGGTATCTCAAATCCGATCTATCATTGTTGGGTCTTTGACTACCCAACACCATACTGAACCCTCTAGATCCAACCGTGAATCTAGCTAGGGTTTTCTCCAATTGATCAAGCTTCGCCTTCAAAGCTTGATTTTCCCTTTCTAAGTTCCTAACCTTAGAATTAACTTGTCCACATTGGACATTCTTAGACTTACACATTTTTCTAGGCATATGTCTTCCCTTCTTGGGATTAATACCTTGGTTTTCCTTAGGTCTATTGTTTTTAGGTTTATATAGATCTCCTAGGATTATGATCTACATTTACCATGTTCCTATCATGATATTTAAAGCCAAAATTTTTCATTGTTAAATAATGAAAATTATTTCTAACATGCATGGTATAAGAATTTGAATTGAATTTGAATTACGATTCAAATTAGGGTATACCTCCCTTACCCTTGAAGCTTCCCCTCGACTCGAGCTCCTCTTCTTCTCCCACTTCTGTAGATGCACTAGCTTCTTAATCTCCCACTTCTTGAGGCATTTGGTGTGGTAGTGTCTCTTCTCCCCACACGTGAAGCATATGATGTGCAATCTCCTTCCTTGAGTTTCTTTATTCCTACAACTCATGTTAGTATTTAAAATAACTTGATTGGGTTTAGGAGTTACCTTCTTCTTACCCATTGGACACCTACTCTTATAGTGTCCCTTCTCATTGCACCTGAAGCACACAATGTGGTCCTTTGACTTTGCTTCAGTGGACGTGCTCACTAGGTTGACCTCCAAGACTTCTTCTTCAATCCTTGAGGATGTTGATGATGCTTCCTCATTCTCCTTCTCCTTCTCGGATGTTGAGCATGACTCAACTTCCGGTTGCTCCACCTCCTCTCCTTGAGCAATTAAACCCATTTCCTTGAGTTATTCTTCTTCTTGTATAGGCATAAGTTGTTTGTCTAGAACTTTTCTTACTTTGCTCTAGAAATCGTGGGTATTCTCGTATTCACCTACATCACTTATCACGTTTTGTGTCAAAATATCAATTAAAAACAATATTACCTTTGAATTTACGTTTGCCCGTGACGTTTGCTCTTCCATCCAATATAACGGTAGAAGTTTCTTCCCTTTCTTATCTTTTGGGACTTCAAATGGTTCCTCGATGACCAACATGGTGTCCCAATCTGTCTCAAAGAAGTTTTTCATTTTCACTATCCAAAAGGTGATGTCTCATAAGCCTCCTCATTCAAACTTTAATTTGGAGGTGCTATCAAGTCGGCCATCTTCTTGCTTCCTTGGTGCTTAGTCCAATGGAGAGTGTCCTCGCTTTGATACCACTTGTAGAGGATCTAGTATGGTTGGCTAGAAGTGGGGTTGGATAGACGGCACCCCCAATTTGATTACTTCCTACGTATTCATTAGTGCACAAGCAGAAATACATTACTAATATAAATACGAAAGCTAAAGAATAAGAAAGAACAAGCAAATAAACTGACACGCCAATGTAACGTGGTTCGGATATAACTTACTCCTATTCCACAGCTGTTCGTAAGGTGGATGATCCAGATCCGTCGATGGATGACTCCCCGGTAAACTTCGGCTAGCTCACATAACTCCTTGTGGGTGGAGAAACCTCACTACAACTCTCACAAGAACACTTGAGACGTTAGGGCACAGGTATAATATTAATAGGGGTTAACCACCTCTATTTTATCAACCTTAACCAAGTTTCCAAGCCTTGGTTATATAGGTCACGGGTTGAAAAATCCCGCCTACCAATTGACTGCCCTCTATGGAGATTAGATCGTTACAATCCAATGGCTCGATTCTAGTCGACTAGTGAAAGTATCAGTTGATTGCTCCACACTAGCTGAGTGAACAGAAACATTATGTTCGCCCCCAGTCGACTGAACTAGTCGACTGTGAAACCACCAGTCGACTAGTAACCGAGTACAACTCTCAGCACTTGGACTCTCACGACTCACTTGACTCTTCTTTGTAGCATTGGCCTCTTGCCTTCAAGCATACTTCCTTTGTCTCTTGTCCCTCAGATGTATCCAAGCCCGCGGCTCATCCCCAATGTCATCCTTCACGTATGCCTTGAAGTCGCTTCCCTCGGCCCTTGCCCTTGCTGCCTTGTCCACGGTCCCTCGGATGCTCCATCCTTCACTAGACCCGAATCCATCAAGCTGAGTCATATGTGTATTCCGTAAACCTACACACTCACATACACATATCAAATACAAGGGTGAACCTAATTTAAACTCTTTGCCTAAACACCAAAACACATGGTCGCACAGACCATTTGGATTGCTCCAACAATATTCTCCACCACAATCTGTATGCAGTACTTTAATAGAGTTACCAATTTCTTTCTTGACAAGTACTTTATAAGTTTTGAAAGCTGAAAAGGCTTTAGATTTTTCTTGCAACAAATAAATCCATATTTTGCAGCTATAATCATCAATAAAGGTAATTATGTATCTTTTACCTCCATTAAAACGTGGTGTTATTGGTATGTAAATATCTGAATGAATAAGCTCCAATGCTGCCTTTGCTCTCCAAGATTTTCCTTATGGAAATTAATTACGGTGTTGTTTGCTAACAATACATTCTTCACAAATTTAAGAAACAGTTGTAATTTAAGGAAGATCGATCACCATATTCTTTTGTTTTAGTGTTTTCAATTCACCAAAATTTAAATGCCCGTAGCGAAAGTGTCATAATCATGCCTCATCATCAAATTTTGCTAAAAAAACATGAATGTGATGTACTATGAAGATAAAGCGGGAACATACGATTTGCTGCCATATTAACTTGTGCAATTAAGCCCAATTTTGCATCTTGAATCCAACAAACTCCTTCTTTAATAGCAATTTCATATCCTTTTTCTTGTAATTGACCCACCCTAAGCAAATTAGTTTTTAAATCTAGTATAAAAAGAATATTAGAGATAATATGGGTAGAATCTCCTTTTGCTTGTATGATTACCTTTCCTTTTCCCGTAACAGAAATTGTAGAGTTATCATCAAATTTAACAGAACTGCAAAAGGATTCATCTAAGTCTGAAAATGTATCCTTTTCTCCACACATGCGATTGTTGTAGCCTGTATTTAAATACTATATATTCCGTTGAGTTTTCTCTTTCTCATGACATGCCATTAAAAGGGACGCTTCTTCTTCTTTTGCAAAGTTAGTCTGATCTATTTTGTTTCTTCAAATTAGTATAACATTATGATCTATAATGGTTATACCTATGACATCGGTAACATTCAACATTAGACTTGTCTGCTGACTTTGTTCTATTAGTTATAGAATAATGGTCTCTACGTCCTCTCTCTCTTTGAAAATAGTTTTCTTGGTGTTGATTTTGTTGTTGGTTCCCATGATCATTATTGTTTCTATCTTCTCTTCCTCTTCCTCGACCTCTGTCTCTTCCTCGTCCTCTATCACTTCTACCATTTGTAGAGTGATTTTCTGATAAAGTCTTCAATGTTTGCTCCTTTTTTTCATATTGATTGATTTTCTGCTCATGAACTAATAATGAAATTTGTAATTCATCAATTGAAAGTAGACTTACATTATTTGCTTCTTCAATGGCATAGACAACAAAATTAAATTTTGGTGTCATAGATCGAAGAATTTTTTTGATAATGAGAACATCCTCTGTCTTGTCGCCAAGGATTCTCATTTTGTTGACGATTGCCATCGTTCTTAAAAAAATAATCTGAAACTAATTCTCCTGATTTCATTCGGAGCATTTCGAACTCTGAACGAAGTGCTTGAAGATGCTACCTCTTAGCTCTTGTCGTACCTTGGTACTTTTTTTTTTATAGAATCCCAGATATCTTTGGCAGTATCCTTACAGAGAATGATTTCCAAGATTGAGCGATCAATAGCTTGAAGAGAGAATTCTTTGCTTTAAGATCTTTCAATTGCGCATCTGTTAGCGCAACACTTTCTATCGGTTTTGCTACTCCAGAAATCATGACCGTCCAATATTCTTTGGATCTTAAAAATTCTCCATAAGCATGCTCCAATGATCATAGTGACCATCAAATCGAGGAATGACAGGTTGTACAAACTTTTGGAAGACATAACTCTCTTCGAAACTTCGCTCTGATACCACTAATAAAAAAAATAGACAAGTCGAGGACATAAAGAGGATAAAAAAATAAGTTTTTCGCACACCTTCATTGATCATTACATATCCTATTTACAGGTTAATACATCACACATATTAAAAACTCATTAACTCCACTAACACCACAACATTAACCACTAACACCGCATTACAACCATTATCCTCCACCACTAACTCAACTTGCCAACTCATTTATCACATTACAAATATTATCCTATTATTTTTCTCCACTAACTCAATTAAAATATGCCCACTAACACATTAATTTTATCAAACACTTAAGGTGTACAAGATTTCACTTGAGCAGAGTCAGAACTCTCAAGTTGAGGAGGATGAGGCTCTACAAAAGGGGGCGGAAGATTTGCATCTACAGAATTCACAACCTTCAGAGCAGAAATCCGGTATCAGTAAGAATGCATTCACGAACCTACTAAGTTTCCCCATCGAAACAACTGACAACTTTTACCAATGAGGAAATATTACAAGTGAATATCTAACTCTGCCCACAAAGGCGCTTCCTTTGAGTCAGGACTACTATCATCCGTTTCTGCATCATCTAAATCATTCGAAGATGGTGAAGGGGCGACAGAATTAGACTGGAGTGAGTCAGCGCTAGAATTAGGCTTCGACCCAAAGCCACTAAGCCAGGGAGTGAATCAGCACTGCGACTGGAGTCAGATATGTATGAGTCGAAGAACCACATCGGAATGCCCAAAGGCCGGGAGAAGGCTACGAACGCCGCTGCCGCCGCGAGTCCAAGAGCGCAGTGAGCAGGATCTACCGCCGCCAGTGCAGGCTTCCTATCAACGCTCCACTGCAGAACTCAAAGCACCGCATCGCCGCAATAAGGGCTCCAACGGTTACATCTCTCATATCTCAAATGATTAGAACACCCTCAATAAGATGTTAAATAGGTATTATAATACTCATTTAATATGTCTTTTTCATTATAAATGAGTATTATAATGTCAGCTCTCTCTTAATTTGTTAATATTTTTTTTTTAAATTATAAATTTTTTAATATTATTTAAAAAATTAATAAAAAGGATGAATAAGTAGATGATGAATGTTAATATTAAAAGGGATGTGAGTAAAAGAGATATATTATTATATTGAGTATGTGACAATATAATGTACCCCATATTTTTTATGAGATGGTCGATATTATATTGAATTAATGTTACGGATACTCTTAAACCTGACATTTTTTATAGCCCAATGAAAAATACGCTATTCTCTATATAGTGAAAAACTTTCAAAAAAAAATATGCTATTCTCTCTATAGTGAAATTTTTTTTTTTCTACAACTGCTTTTACAGACCTTGTATTATAAATCACATCTCTCTATATTATAAATTATAAATTACAAATTACAATATAACATTATTTTATCATTAATTACATATTTCATCTTCAAGAAAAAACATAGATTTAAGTTTTTAATACCGCACTTAACTATAAACTTCAAACCTCACCTTTATAATGGTTTAAGTTTTTTTATTAAGAGTTTTTAATTTTACAAATCTCTCACAAAATTTATATTGGAGATGTCCTCAATGAATGTTTTTTTAAATTTCAAATGTCACATTATAAGTATAAATATTTATTATTCTCTTTATAATAAAAAAAATCTTTATATAACTTCTATATGAATATTATGTTATAAATCACATATCTTTATTTATTATTATTTATTTAATATCTCTATATAATTTTTATTTAATATTTTAATTAATTATTATCTTTAATTTAATTTATTTATAATTTATAATTTATATTTAATATTTAATTAATTTATAAATTTAAATTTAATTAAAATTATTTATATATATATATATTTTAACTTATTTCGAATATATTTATTTTTAAAAGAAAAAATAACACTTTATTTATTATAAAAATAAAACATTGTAATTAAATATTTCATCAAATAATTTAGTTTTTTAATTATGTTAAAAGATTATTATCTTTTTATTAAAATTTTTTAATTTTACAAACTTTTAACAAAAATTACATTAGATTTTTAATCTGGAATGAGCCACCTTCATTGATGGTGGCGGCAATCCGAGTCAATAGTAATAGTTAGTTCTTTTAAGCAAGAGATTTAGAACAGAAATCTTATGATCCGTTAAATACGGACTAGGATCTTGATTAATGTAATGATAGGTGAATTCAATTACCTCCATCTATTACACATATGAGGACCATTAAATCTTGCCCATCACTATTCTTGATCCAAGAACGGACCAAGATAGATGAGATCCTCTGATCCCATCTAAGAGACTTAGGTGGCGCTTGGTTTTCTCTTAAAAATCGGAATGAGAATGAGTATCATAGTATTGTGGAATGAGAATGGGTCTGAGCTTGGGTGTCATTCTTAAAAATAATATTTGGTTAGTTGAATATTTTCAATCGGAACGAACCTAAATTTTCTTTTTTACCCTTAGATGAAAAATTAGATGGAAAAGAAAGTTGAATGTAAGAGAAACATATGATGAGAGAGAAAGTATGAGGAGAAAAAAATGAAGAGAGAGAAAGTATGATGAGAGAAAATGAGGATAGAGAACGTGATAAGAGAGATTAAAAAGAGAAAAAATATGATAAAAGAAAATGAGAGATTGAGGAGAGAATGTATGATGAGAGAGAAAGTATGATAGGAAAAAATAAAAAAAGTAAAAGTGTGATAAAAGAAAATGAGGAGAGAGAGTCTGATGGAAGAGAATGAAGAGAGAGAAAGTGTCATAAGAGAAAATGTAGAGAGAGTATGGTAAAAGAGATTGAGGAGAGAAAAAGTGATGAGAGAGAAAGTATGATGAAAAAATGGGGAGAGAATGAAGAGAGAGAAAATGATGAGAGAGAGTATGTGCGATGAGAGAGAATACAGAGAGAAAATGATAGAGAAAGTATATAGAGAGAAAATGATAGAGAAAGTATATTGAGAGATAAAATGTGATGATAGAATGAGGAGAGAGAAAATATGATGAGAGAGAGAAAATATGATAAAAAAATGATGAGAGAATGAAGAGAGAGAAAATGATGAGAGAAAGAGTGTGTGATGAGAGAGAATACAGAGATAAAATAATAGAGAATGTGTGATGAAAGAAAATGAGGAGAGAAAAAATATATTGAGAGAGAAAATATGATAATAGAATGAACAGAGAGAAAATATGATGAGATAAAATAAGGAGAGAGAGTGAAAGAAAGAAAAATTAAACAAATATATTAAGGGTATTTTCGTCCAAAACTTAATTCTCATTTCTATTTCATCAAAACCCAAGGGAGGGGGTGAGTTTCATTCATACAAAAGTTTTTTTATTTTATTCTAAAATCTTGATTCCATTTTCATCAACCAAATATAAAATTTGAAAATAAATCTATTCCCTTATTCTCAAATCTCTAAATCAAACGCCATCATATGATTTGAGTTTAACTACGTTTCTTCTAGTGAAAAAAGGGACATAAAATTGTTGATTATTCAGATGACTTTTTTATGATCGTTTTTTGTTTTCCATAGGCGGAAATTTTTCATAGATTCTGGTCGCGCTTTTAGAATTAGACAGTTCAGAAAATTGAATATATGGATTAAAAAAACCAAAGAAATAATCGAATTTGAAAAAGTAATATTTGATAGTATGGAGAGATGAAACTAAACCACTTAGTGACGTAATTAATAAAAAAAATAAAGAAGCACTGTCAGGTCAACTTGAGCTTGCTTTAATAGGAAGTGTTTTGTCAGTTCGTCTCATCTTCAGATCAAGAGAGGACAGACACCTAATTACTGTGCATGTTGAATTGGCCTTCAATCAGTAGTAACGATTCTTTAGTCCATAAATTATGAATCAGAAAATGATTCATTATATGAAGATTTTTAATTTAGATAGATTTTATTTTTAAATAAATAGAGTCTATTCAAATCAAGGATCTAAAAAAATAAATCATTCTTTAATCTACAATTTACGAATTAGAGGATTTACCCTCGCCTTCAACACATCCGTATACAATTAATTCAACATGTACACGGGCCGTGCTCACTTTAAAAATTGGACAAAAATTAAAAGAATATTTTTGTTATTGAAATCATTCAAAAGTTTTTTCAATCCCCTTCACAGTTCACACTTATTTCAGAATAAAATTTTAATTTTAATAAATCAACCAATCATTTTTTTTAATGGATAGTTAATTAAAAAAAGTTAAATTGATAAGTCATCTATTATACGTATTCTCTAATTTAGTTTGATAGCCAATAAAAACTTGCTGTGAGATTAAATTCATCATTCCAAATTAATGAACATAAATTAAATATATATTACCAATTAAAAAAAATTAAAAACATATATTTTTTAAACTTTTATTAAAATAACAATATTCTACCTCCATTCCATTTTAATTTAAAAAAATTTAAACAATATTCTACAACACTAACCTTTTAACTCTTATATACTATAACAATTATAAATTATAATTATTACAATATCAGCGTCTTATCTCTCACCCCAGCTAGCGCCCCACATGCACGCCTGAGGGCTAGCCCGATAGTAGGGTTGACTATCACATGGAGACCAACAAAGTTGACTACCACGTGGGCACCCTGCGTGTGCACCTGAGGGGGAAAGCCAAGTGGCGATCAACAGGGTGACTGCCACGTGATTGCCCCCTCAAAAGTACACGCGGGTGAGAAAGTGGCTCATGCGGTCAGCAAAGGAAAGGATGAATTATCTTAAATTATAAATACACCCTTCTCTTTTGAATTTAGCTAATAAACACATCTTATTAAAGCAAAAATAAATTGTATATATAAAATGAAATGAGACTATCTCATTTATTTGATTTACAATCGAAAAAATTAGTAATTCAAGACAAATAAAGTGCACTAGCAGAACTCTTTCTTCAAGCAAACTCTCAAAGATAGGAAAACTTCGTACAATGATTTACAGCTCAAAACAATGAAAACAAAAAAGAAATGATTCAAATATAAGTGTTGTATTGAACCTTGAGCACCAGAGCTCTTTTTATATGCTCACTAGTTGAAGTGACCATTTGACTATCTGATTTATTTGATTTACAATCGAAAAAATTAGTAATTCAAGACAAATAAAGTGCACTAGCAGAACTCTTTCTTCAAGCAAACTCTCAAAGACAGAAAAACCTCGTACAATGATTTACAGCTCAAAATAATGAAAACAAAAAAGAAATGATTTGAATATAAGTGTTGTATTGAACCTTGAGCACCAGAGTTCTTTTTATATGCTCACTAGTTGAAGTGACCGTTTGATTACGTGACATAATTCGAGTGCTTGGACCCGGTCCGAGCGCTCCCAGCAATGTTAGGACCCTTGACGACCGGGTAGAGGGGGTGAATAGTCCTGCAAAAAATAAAACCAACCTTCCTCGGACTTTATAGCTCAATTATAATCAACACTTGCATAAAATGAATAAACGACTAAAAGCAAGAAGAGAAGAGGCACAACGATTTAATTGGTTACAACCGGAGAAGTTATTAATCAAAGGATAATAAAAAGCTCAGTAATTTCTCTTTCGGGCAGAGAAACCTCTTACAGCAATCAAAGCTCACAATCACAAAACTAAATAGACAAGTAAATTATTACAAGTGTTGTTTTTCTCTTTTTCCTTGTTGATTAGCTTTTGGGACCACGATTGTATTTATAGCCCTAGTCGGGGCGCCTGTAAGACTTCCGAGCGCCCGGAAGGCTTCCGGGCGCAAGGGGGATAAAACTTTATCCCCATCGCAACGAATCGCGCTTGACGCGTTCCGGATAAAAATCCTGATCCGGGTGCTCGGAGTCCGGCGAGTTCGGGTGCTTGGACCGGGTCGTGGCGGCCGGACCAAGAAAGTCAACATCCTTTTGACTTTCGGTCCCGGTCTTCCGCTCCGGTTCTGCTTGCCTTGGTTTGAGTCTTCTTCTCCTGCTCTGCTCACTTGGGTGATCTCGGCCATCCGGAATAGGGCTCACCCGAACTCAATTTTCGGCCTTCTTGAGCAACCTTCCGCTCTTGACTTCTCATCCCTCGGAATCACCGCGTGCTTCCTTCTCGTCTGCCAACGTACTCTTCCACATTATCTCGTCCCTCAGACGCATCGAGCATATCGACTCTCTCACGTGTCATCCTTCTCGCTAGTTGCGTCTTTTGCTCGTATATACGAGCAATCTTCCGCTCCGACTTCTTGTCCTTCGGAAACACCACGCCTCCTTCTTGTCTGCCCGTGTACTCTTTCGCAGCACCTCGTCCCTAGGACACACCGAGCCTGTCAGCTATCTCTCATGTCGTCCTTCTTGCTAGTTGTATATTTTGCTTGACTTCTTGTGCTCCTAGGCTCCTACACACTTAGACATAGGGGTTAAACTCCAACATGACCTAACCTGACTTGGTTGATCACATCAAAAGTACCACTGGGTACCAATAATCTCCCCTTTTTGATGTGATCAAATCCAAGTTAAGTTAGGGTAAACTACAAACAAATAATAAATATAATTTTTTATAATTTATTTTTGCATTTGTAAGTACACAGATTAAAAAAAATTTCATACTACCCTTCCCCTATACTTAATCTTCACGCC
The DNA here is from genome assembly GCF_018446385.1 of Zingiber officinale. Taxonomy (NCBI): domain Eukaryota; kingdom Viridiplantae; phylum Streptophyta; class Magnoliopsida; order Zingiberales; family Zingiberaceae; genus Zingiber; species Zingiber officinale. Next base: position 151,106,801 of record NC_055992.1, on the reverse strand, counting down.
TCTCCCTTTTGATCATAAAAAAATGGGGTAATCTATGCAAAGTCTAAGGGAAAAAAATCCATTTGAAAAAATATTGCAAAGTATGAAAGTAAAATTTTTGACTTAATATAAAATTTTCTAACTGTTAAGAAAATTTCGAGATAGAAAATTTTCCCAAAACAACAATTTTCAAAATTAACTCTGTGAAGAAGAAAACTTAAAATTTTTCTGAATGATGAAATTATTAATTTCTAAACTAAATTTTTACCGAACATTTAAAGCATTAGTTAATTATAATTAAATGTTTGGCAGTTAGTCAATTAAATACTTATTTCAATAATTGACTTCCAGACTATGGTGAAGTACTAGACCTTATTGGATATTGGAATAACAACCACTTTCTTAGACAAAGCCTCTTAAAGAAAGTAAATATTCAATTTTCTTTCTTAAAGCCCTAATTTTAAAAACAATCAAATTAAATATGATTTTGAAACCCAATATACATTCCTTCTAATTGGGTTAATTAGAAATTTTTTAGGAATATATTTTCTTGATAATTTTCTAATTTTGCCCTTGTGATATTTAAATTTTCAATTTTGTCTATTATAATTTTTAAAGTTTGAAACAGAAAAATTTAAACATGCAGAAATTTGTATTTGTTCCTTTAAATTTTTATTTCCTATTTTTATCTTGTCGAAATCTTCTAGACGACAAGATGTTGCTAAGGTCAATTTTAATTCTTCATTTTCTTTTAATAGTTTTTTATTCTCTATCTCTAATTTGCAAGAACTCTTTGACAACATTTTTATAATTTTAAATAATTGGTCAGGAGGTAGGTGTTGGTACCCAAGGTAGTTTTGATGTGATCAACTAAGTTAGGTTAGGTCATGTTGCGTTTAACCCTGTGTCTAAGTGTACAGAAACATAAGAGCACAGGACGTCAAGCAAAAGACGCAGCTAGCGAGAAGGACGGCAGGAGAGAAAGCCGACGGCTCGGTGCGTCTGAGGGATGAGGTGTTGTGGAAGAGTACGTGGGCAGATGAGAAGGAGGCGCAATGTTTCCGAAGGACGAGAAGCCGAGCGGAAGCTTGTTCGAGAAGGTCGGAAGTTGGGTTCAGGTGAACCCTATTTCGGATGGCAGAAATCACCCAAACAAGCAAAATTGGAGCAGAAGACCCGGACCGATGAGAACGGAACCGAAGCAGGAGACCGGGACCAAAAATTAGCAAAGGGATGATTTTTGGCCCCGGGACGCTCGGACAAGTCCGGGGCGCTAGGACAAGTCCGGGGCGCCCAGAGCAAGTCGGGGCGCCCAGACCAGTCTAGGGCGCTCGGAACCATTCCGGGTGCCTGAAACCCGATTTTTATCCACTTTAATGTGGCATTTGAACATTGCGTTGGGGATAGATTTCTATCCCATTCTAGATGCTTGGAACCTTTCCAGGCACCCCGAGCAGTGCTATATAAGCAGTCCTACTCCTAGAAACTAAGTAGTACAATTGAACAATCTGAAACAACACTTGTATATTTCCTAGTTCTTGTTTAGTTTTATTTTGTGAACTTTGAATGCTGTAAGAGGCTTCTCCGCCTGAAGGAGAAATTAGTGCGCTTTAACTTTCTTGGATTAACAACATTGCCGGTTGTAACCAAGTAAAATTTCGATGTCTCTTTTTTTTTAGTTTCTTCTTTATTCTTACTTATGAAAGTGTTCTTTTAATGAAGCTGTAAATCCAAGAAAAGTATTTTTTTGTTTGATTTGTACAGGGGCTATTCACCCCCCTCTAGCCGGCCGCCAAAGATCCTAATAAGTAGTATCAGAGCGGGTTCGCTTCAGGAGGACTAACCATCGAATGAAGCACACGAGATGGCCGAATCGAGCATCCACCCATCGAAGTTCGAGGGGAATTCGCGAGCTGGAAAAAGAAAATGGAGGTATTTGTTGGTGCGGGAAGCATCCGACGATCGAACCTGAGTTTTGATAATGGCAAAGGATTCAAAGTTAAGGGTTGTTGTTTTCTAATATGTTGAACAAGTTTGCAGGAAAGTCCTAAGTGGTACTTAGGCATAAGTCCTAGCTGCGGTTAGGCAAATGGAAAACCCTAGGGGGTGGTAACCCTAGGTCATAGGGGGTGGTAACCCTATGCGGAAAGTCTTGGCAGGTCGATGGCTTCAGGCAAAAGTCCTAGGGGGTGGTAACCCTAGGTGGAAAGTCCTGGTGTCGCGAACCAGGTGAAAGTCTGGACTAGCCGGAAAGCGGATGTCCAGCAGAAAGTCCGGAAGCATCGAGTGCTGAGCAAAAGTCCAGTCGATCTGGAGGATCGCACTGGCAACAGGTAAATCTCCTGAGTGGAGTAGGTGAGGACACGTTCCCCGTAGAGGGAACAGTAGGCGTCGGGTCGACCTAGGATTTCCGGTTGGAAATCCGAAGTCAGACTCGGACAGTTCGAAGACTGTCAGCTCTTTTTTTAGTATGGAATATCAGTTTATAACGTTGTCTTGCATGGTATGCAATTGCTCGGACTAACCTTGTTTTGCAGGAGAAGGAGCTCCTGGAAAAAGGTGGTCCGGGCGCCCGGGATGGATCCGGGCGCCCGGGACCAAACTTTATCCCTGCCGCGACTTCGCCACATGGAGCATCCTGGTTGGTTGGCCACGTCACACTCCAGGCGCCCGGAAGGGATCCAGGCGCTCGGAATATCATATATAAAGAGGGTCGAGGGAGCAGCTAAAGCACAACGAATACAATAACCTTCTAAGCAATCTCCCTGCGACAAGCTGCTAACGAATTGATCCAGAAAGTGCTGCAACGACACCCCGACAACCGGAGCTTTAGATTTAGTCTTTTGCTGTCGGTATAATCTGTTTACTACTTTGAATTGTAATTAGTCTGTAATATCTTTATCGTGCTTATAGTTGTTGCCCACGGAAAGCGATCAAGGATCGCGGGCCTTCGAGTAGGAGTCGCCTTAGGCTCCGAACGAAGTAAATCTCCTTGTCTCTCTGTGTTTATTATTTCTTTATTCCGCTGCGTTTTTACTCGTTTGTTTTACGAATCGAAAGAAATAGCCACGCACGCTATTCACCCCCCTCTAGCGTGATCTCGATCCAACAATTGGTATCAGAGCGGGGTTGCTTCGAATAGGTGAAACCACCATTCAAGCATTTCTTTTGTGGCTTTTTCGTCTATTTAGGCTAAAAATAAAACCTTACGCCTTTCATTTTTTTTCCCTCCAAAAATTTTTCAAAAAAAAAATATTTCATTTTCATCTTTTCACAATTGATTGGGATTAACGAAATATCGAATTTGGAAAAATTTGAAATAATCTTTTTTAAATATTTTTTAACAATATTTTATTATTATTTTATTATTATTTTATCATTTTTTCTAGAAACACGTAAATTTTTATTTCTATCTTTCTACCACACTACTAATCCAGGATTAAGTCCTGGGACAAGTTTTTGCTCACTTTTTGTGCAAGATTCAATGGCTCTCCAAGAAGGCTATAGCACCACTCGACCACCGCTCTTCTCTGGTGAAGACTTCGGCTACTGGAAAGGCCGAATCGAGTCGTATCTACAAACCGAGTTCGATGTCTGGATGATCACCAAGACCGGGCTTGAAATACCAACTGACGACGTCGGCATACCACTACCGTACGAGAACTGGGACGCGAACCTTATCAAAAAGGTAGAGGCAAACGCAAAAGCAACGTATACAATTCAGTGCGGCTTAATGAATAAGGAGCTGAATCGCGCCGGCACGTTCTCAAGCGCCAAGGAGCTATGGGAGAATCTGATTCAGTTACACGAAGGTATGTCAGACACAAGTAAGCATGATAAATTATTTGAATTACATGAGCAGACTGATACTACTCTGGCCGAGGAAGGTATTGCGTTGGTTGCAGGTACAAGCATAACACAGGAAGCTAGAAAGATGAAGGCAACATGGTCTGAGTCATCAGACGAATCCGAATCCGACGCAGAAGAGCATAGGAGTTTCCTTGCTCTACCAGTACTAGCATCCGTGGCCGAAACCGAGTCCGAGTTCGAATCCGAAACCGAGAACGAGTCAGATACTGAGTCCGAGCGAAGCTACGGATCCGTATCCGTTTCCGAAGGACCCAAACTCACTGTAAGTGCTCTAATTTCAAGTATTTGCTTAGATGATTCAGAAAATTTAATTCCTTACTTATTAAAGAAGTTGGCTAAATCCAACGTCCGGGTTAAGTCGCTCCAAAAGGAGGTAACATCCCTTAAGGAAGCGACTGACTTAAGTGCTTTAACTGAGCCAGTTCAAATTGGAAGTTCGACTCAAGTCCAACAACTTGAGGAAGAAAATTCCAATTTGAAAACTCAAATTAAAGAACTCAAGGACACGTTGGAACGGTTCACCTTGGGTTCCAAGAATCTGGATCTGATTCTTGGAAAACAGTGAGCCGTTTGCAACAAAGCCGGACTTGGATTTAAGACCAAAACGAAATACAAATCGTATTTATCATTAGTTAATAGAAATAATATAAAGGTAGTCCAAGCATGGGTCCCCAAGTCCAAATTGATCAACCAAGTTGGACTTGGCCAATACTGGGTTCCGAAGGATCAAATACACTACCTCGATAGACAATATCGAGGCCATGATCCAGGGGGAGCAAAAAGAAAAACGATATTAATCAAACCAACTTAATTCAAAATTCAAAATTAAAAAATTCAAAGTTAAAAATTCGAAATTAAATTCAAAATTCAAATTACAAATTCAAAATTCGAAATTAAATTCAAAATTCAAAATACAAATTCTAAATTCAAAATTCAAAATAAAATTCAAAATTCAAATTACAAATTCTAAATTCGAAATTAAAATAAAATTCAAAAATCAAATTACAAATTCTAAATTCGAAATTAAATTAAAATTCAAAAATTCAAAATTCAAATTACAAATTCTAAATTCGAAATTAAATTAAAATTCAAAAATTCAAAATTCAAATTACAAATTCTAAATTCGAAATTAAATTAAAATTCAAAAATTCAAAATTAAATTATAAATTCAAAATTCAAAATTAAAATAAAATTCAAAAATTCAATTTAAATCAAAGAAAAATAGATGGAGGATCCAAACTAGCTGGCACCTCCAACTGAACTACCCGACAGGGTAACTGAACCTAATCTACCCGAAATGGGTAAAACAAGAGTAGATTACTCAGCAGAGTAATTAAGGTTAGATTAAAACAGACTAGGTTTAACTTGACCCACAGTACTGGTGAAGTTTTTGGATGATAGTACGTTAGGGAAGCTTGGGCATCGCATGTCTAGGAAGATATGGCTTCGAGCTGGTGCATTTGGCCAAGTGGAACTAATCGAAGCTACCCTTAAATGGATCCTAACTAGTTAGACCAAGGTTTAGTATTAAGTTCAGTGGGTAGGACTATTTGGAAAACCTCGAAGGCATGGTTACTTTAATTAGTTCCTTGTGACTCACCATAGCCCAGAAGTTTATCCAAAGAATGCTTACTTGTTGAACCCAAAACTAAATCTGAATCTAACACAAAGTTAAACCAAACCCTTAAATTGAACCTCAATTCATCTCACAAAAATTATAGGATTCCTTGATTGAAAATTTAGATCGGGTGCGATGACTAAGTAATTAAAAACAAACTGATAATTAATCCAAATTCAAATTAATTTCAAAATCTTTTCAAAATTTAATTTCAAAAATCATTTTAAAAAACTTTTCAAAAATCATTTTAAAAATCTTTTCAAAACTTAATTTCAAAAATCATTTTAAAAATCTTTTCAAAACTTAATTTCAAAATCATTTTAAAAATCATTTTAAAAATCTTTTCAAAATTTAATTTCAAAAATCATTTTAAAAATCTTTTCAAAATCATTTCAAAATCATTTTAAAAATCTTTTCAAAAATCATTTTAAAAATCTTTTCAAAAATCATTTTAAAAATCTTTTCAAAACTTAATTTCAAAATCATTTTAAAAATCTTTTCAAAAATCATTTCAAAATCATTTTAAAACTTAATTTCAAAATTCTTTTAAAAATTATTTGAAAAATCTTTTCAAAATCATTTTAAAACTTAATTTCAAAATTCTTTTAAAAATTATTTGAAAAATCTTTTCAAAATCTTTTCAAAATCATTTTAAAACTTAATTTCAAAATTCTTTTAAAAATTATTTGAAAAATCTTTTCAAAATTATTTTAAAATTTAATTTCAAAATTCTTTGAAAAATCTTTTCAAAATCATTTTAAAACTTATGCTTGAACTCCTGAACTCAAAAATTTATTAAGGCTTTAATTAAGGGGGAGTGATTTTGAGTCGGTTTTAAAATTAATTTTTCTTTAAAATAAAATTTTAACTTGACCTCAAAATTAAAAGCTAATTTTTACTTATCTTCAAAAATTCAGGTTATTTTTAACTTAACTTTAAAGTTAAAATTATCTCAGCTAAAAGTATCTCTCAAACTAAAGGAAATGCAAATATTCAGGTTAAGCATGTTTGATCTTTAGGGCTCTGATACCTGATCAACACCAATTAGATAATTTAATTGCTATATAACTTGACTTATGCTTGGACTTAAGGACCAATTGAATAAATAACCTAAATTAAAATTTTAGCCACTCTCTCTCTTCAACTTAAAAATTAACAAGTTCTTTTTCAAAAATAAGTATTATTAAGCTAAGTCCCTTTTTCACTTAAGCTACATTTTCAAAATTTAATGTTTGCAAAAGGCTTAGCTAAGTGACTCATATAGCAACTTTCAAACTTAGTTACATATTTTTTCCTCTTTTCCTCTAAAACCAACTAAGTTTACAAAGAGGCTAAAGCCATCCTTCAAGTCATCCATAAATTAGCCTTTTTAACTTAGGAGAAAAATAACTAACAAATTTTTCAGTTAATAGCTAAGTGTCTCACAAGCATTTTTCCAAAGTCTAAAACTACTTTTTCTAAAAAGCTTAAAACATGCTTTCCAACTAGCTTATTTTTTGATATATGGCAAAGGGGGAGAGTAGGAAATTCAAAATCATTAATTCAAAATCAAAAGTAAAAATCAAAAGTAAAAAGTGTTTTATTAAGGGGGAGAGTAGGTAATTCAAAAGTAAAACTTTATTCAAAAAGGAAACCCTGTGTTAAGGGGGAGCCTCACAAAAGTAAGTGTCAGCTTAAGTTAGGCGTTCATTTGAATTTATATACTTAAGCTTGCTCACTTAAAACTTTTTAACATACTTATACATTTGTTTTTACTTAACTTTGAATTTGGGTTGCCATAATAAAAAAGGGGGAGATTGTTGGTGCGGGAAGCATCCGACGATCGAACCTGAGTTTTGATAATGGCAAAGGATTCAAAGTTAAGGGTTGTTGTTTTCTAATATGTTGGACAAGTTTGCAGGAAAGTCCTAAGTGGTACTTAGGCATAAGTCCTAGTAGCGGTTAGGCAAATGGAAAACCCTAGGGGGTGGTAACCCTAGGTCCTAGGGGGTGGTAACCCTAGGTAGAGGAAAATCCTAGGGGGTGGTAACCCTAGGTCATAGGGGGTGGTAACCCTATGCGGAAAGTCTTGGCAGGTCGATGGCTTCAGGCAAAAGTCCTAGGGGGTGGTAACCCTAGGTGGAAAGTCCTGGTGTCGTGAACCAGGTGAAAGTCTGGACTAGCCGGAAAGCGGATGTCCAGCAGAAAGTCCGGAAGCATCGAGTGCTGAGCACAAGTCCAGTCGATCTGGAGGATCGCACTGGCAACAGGTAAATCTCCTGAGTGGAGTAGGTGAGGACGCGTTCCCTGTAGAGGGAACAGTAGGCGTCGGGTCGACCTAGGATTTCCAGTTGGAAATCCGAAGTCAGACTCGGACAGTTCGAAGACTGTCAGCTCTTTTTTTAGTATGGAATATCAGTTTCTAACGTTGTCTTGCAGGGTATGCAATTGCTCGGACTAACCTTGTTTTGCAGGAGAAGGAGCTCCTGGAAAAAGGTGGTCCGGGCGCTCGGGATGGATCCGGGCGCCCGAAGGTCCGAGCGCCCGGGACCAAACTTTATCCCTGCCGCGACTTCGCCACGTGGAGCATCCTGGTTGGTTGGCCACGTCACACTCCAGGCGCCCGGAAGGGATCCAGGTGCCCGGAATATCATATATAAAGAGGGTCGAGGGAGCAGCTAAAGCACAACGAATACAATAACCTTCTAAGCAATCTCCCTGCGACAAGCTGCTAACGACTCGATCCAGAAAGTGCTGCAACGACACCCCGACAACCCGGAGCTTTAGATTTAGTCTTTTGCTGTCGGTATAATCTGTTTACTACTTTGAATTGTAATTAGTCTGTAATATCTTTATCGTGCTTATAGTTGTTGCCCACGGAAAGCGATCAAGGATCGCGGGCCTTCGAGTAGGAGTCGCCTTAGGCTCCGAACGAAGTAAATCTCCTTGTCTCTCTGTGTTTATTATTTCTTTATTCCGCTGCGTTTTTACTCGTTTGTTTTATGAATCGAAAGAAATAGCCACGCACACTATTCACCCCCCTCTAGCCTGATCTCGATCCAACAATATTCTTTAAAATCAATTTTGAATTACTTTTAATAATGAAATTTGGTTTTGTAGCACCTGAAGGTAAGGAAGAATACCAGTGGATGAAGAAGGAGCAGACCGATTTCGTGGTAAACGGTAAAGTAGAGTTCCATCTGCTGACTATCCTACCGCCACAAGAAGTCAACCGGATCGGCGTCTACAACTTAGAAAAGGAGTTTTAGGAGAAGTTCCTTGACTACACGAAAGTAGGGGTGTCAAAAATGAACCTGACCCAAAGACCCAACCCGAGTTGATCCGAAAAAAATTAGGTTCGGGTTGGGCATTTTCGAGTTCGGGTCGGGTTCGGGTTGGAGGGTTGGAGAGTTAAAAATTTTTGGATTGGGTCGGGTCGGGTTCAGGTTGACCTGGATTGACTTAAATATAGGGTTTTGTGGGTTTTTTAGGGTTAAATCAAATTTTATTTTAAAAATTTAGATGTTTTTATGTATATTAATATCATATTTGTATGATAATGATGGAGTATTGAGATAAAAGTGAAGAATTATAGGGAAAATAGCCGAAAAAAATCATTTTGAATCAGATTTTCGGGTTATATGGGTCGGGTTCGGGTTGATCGGGTTGGTCGGGTTCGGGTTCGGGTTTAGGTGTTTTGGGTTGAACTCGGGTTCGGGTCGGGTTCAGGTTGGGTTAAAAAAAAACTCAACCCAACCCAACCCGACCCAACCCACCCAACTTGACACCCCTACACGAAGGGACGTTCGAAGCCAACCTCGCGAGACGGGATCTGCTAAGGAACTAGCTGAGTAACATAAAATTAGAAGTAGAAGAAATCGTAGCACATCTTCACTCGAGAATGAAGGAACTAATCACCGGACTCACGAATCTCGAAGAAAAGGTAAGCAATCGAGATTTGCTAAGGTATGCGCTTAATACATTTCCTATAATTACCGAGTGAGCAGCATTAGTAGATGTTTACTATATATCTAAAGATTTAGAATCTGTCACTTTAGAAGAAATATTTTCAACATTTGAAGTCCATGAAACGAGATGTGCAGATTCGAAGGAGCCGAAGCACAATATTGCCCTCAAGGCGAAGATGGATGAACTAGATTCAGAATCCTCTCTCAACGACGAAGAAATGACGATGATGGTAAATTAATTTAAAAAGTTATTCAAATCTAGAAAATCTAACCATTCACAGGGTAGAAAAAGAAGAAAAATCAGATGCTACTATTGCAATAAAGAATGATACATTAAAGAAAACTGCCCTAAATTGAAGAACAAGGACAAGGGCAAGAACAAGAAGTCTGTCCAAACGAACAAGCACAAAAACCTAAAGACGACGTGGGATAAAACGTCGTCCGAATAAGAGATTGAGGCTTTCTCCGGACTTGTGTTAATGGCAAGCCAATAAGCAGATGAACATGAAGCAAGCTCGTCCGAAATGAGCATCGAAAACATCGATGAAGGGGGAGCTACATCGGAAGAAAGCAGTAGTTCAGGGGGAGCTAAGGATAACGGGATCGACAAGGTAAGCCAGGTACGATCTCTTCCTCCCAAAAAATTATTCAAGTTTGTTAAATTACTATCGAAAAACTGTTGCATGTTGGAAAAAGAAAACAATGAATTGAAATTGATTTTAGAAAAATCTTGTTCAATAGAAGATTTTGATAAATTAAAATTAGAAAATGATAAATTTAAAATACAAGTAGAAGACTTGACAAAACGAGCATGTTGGGACCTTTGTGCTCGCTAGAGGGGGGGGTGAATAGCGTCTCATCATGTGCTCGTCGGTTGCGTCTTGATGATATGCAGCGGAATACTAATACAAACACAACCAATGCTAACTCAAGGATTTACTTGGTATCCATCTCAAGAAGAGGTGACTAATCCAAGGATTCACACACTCGAGCACTCTCCACTTGTAAACAACTCCTTCTCGATCGCAGCCGGAGGCGGAGAAGACTCATACAAACACACACAACACTACAACACTTACACAAGAAGAAGATACAAGAATACAATGAAATACACCCTTCTTCTTGCTTACTTGTTGCTTGTTGTTGCCTCTTGAACCTTGGGGGTGCACCCCAAGAGCCTTCAAGAACTGACGGAGAAGCTCTAAGAAGATCGCCAGAGAAGCTCGCAAGGAACTGCAGCAACCTGTGTTCGAACCGTGCAGAGAAGAAAGCTCGCCTCGGCCTTTATACATCGCGCTCCTAGGGCTCCCAATCGATTGGATATCCTTCCAATCGATTACCATGTCAGCTTCACGTAATCCCAGCCGTCCATCACTCATTTCTTGCGCAACGGTCACTTCCCAATCGATCGACCGATCGATTGGGACTGCCTGAATCGATCGGCAGATCGATTCAGAACCTTTCTATGCTCTCGCGATCGCGCAAGAGCTTCTGGGAAAGCCTCTGTGCTCACCATTTCACATCCCAATCGATCGACCGATCGATTGGGCCTTCCCACAATCGCAGCACAGTCCAAATCGATCGACAGATCAATTTGGACCCTGTTCAATCGATCGCCCGATCGATTGAACACCCTGAACTTAACTCAAACTCAAGTCCAAAGTCCCAAACCCAACTTCTGGTCAACCGTGACCTGTTGGGTCTCCATGCCTAGCATTTGGCCACACCCGACTAACCTCGAACTAGCCTTCTAGCCTCCTCCATCGACCTTGCGTCCTTTAGATATCTCCCCATCCTTCACGCCTTGCATTCAGGAGCTTCCTTCGGCCTCATCCTAGTTGTCGGGTCTTCCTTGCCAAGTCATACCAAGACTTGCCTTGCCAAGACCACATGCTTGGACTTTCCAATTACCTGGCTCCTCACTAGGACTTTCTCCTTTGCCAAGATCACACTTGGACTTTCCAACTGCCTGACTCCACACCAGGACTTTCTCCTGCCTAGCTCCTCACTAGGACTTTCCCGTTGCCTGGCTCCTCACCAGGAGTCCAGGACTTTCTCCTTTGCCAAGATCACACTTAGACTTTCCAACTGTCTGGCTCCTCACCAGGATTTTCTCCTGCCTAGCTCCTCACTAGGACTTTCCAAATGCCTAACATTCAGTTAGCACTTTCCCAGTCAAGTCTCCTATCAACCTTGACCTACTTGACTTGTATTCTCATCAACCTGGTCAATCCTTTAACCATCTCCATAACCGGACGATTGCTCCGGCAATTTCCTTATATTGTTAAACATCAAAACTCAAATCCTGACTCAAGTTTGACTCAACTCAAGCTCAGTCAAACTGGTCAAACTTGACCTAGGGAAATTTTCCAACAATCTCCCCCTTTTTGATGTTTGACAATACATCTAAGTTAGGCTAAATCCTATAGTCTTAACCTCTTCTTTATCACAAAGCTAAATCTCATAGCCTTAATCACTTTTTTACACCAAGGCTAAATCTCATAGCCTTAACCTCTTCTTTATCACAAGGTTAAATCCCATAACTTTAACCTCTTCTTTATACCAAGGCTAAATCTCATAGCCTTAATCTCTTATTTATCACAAGGCTAAATCCCATAGCCTTAACCTCTTCTTTATACCAAGGCTAAATCTCATAGCCTTAACCCTTTCATGACAAGGTATGAATGAGGTTTCCTTCATTCTCTCACTTTCCTAGAGGACAAACTCCTCCTTCTTGGGATGAAGGCCTAAATCAACCTTCCATTCTCCCCCTTTGTCACACATCAAAAACTGAAAACAACTCTTCTCCATAAGAGTTAGCTCTACGTTGTTTACAACCTCATATGTTGTTAACAACCCCACAATGAAGATCTCATATTTCTCATTGTCTCCAAAGCTCCTCCTTGAGCTCTACTTCACTTCACAATGCTCATCCTAGAGCATGCATCAACTTCCCAATGAAACTCTCATTCATTGTATTCAATGCTCCCCCTTTAGCATTAATCTTCTTTACAATGCTCATCCGAGAGCATTTTCCACTTTACCAATGAAGGTTCGATCCCCTTCATTAATCCAATGCTCCCTCTTGAGCAGTAACCTACTCCACAATGCTCATCCAAGAGCATTTATCATCCTAGCAACGAAGATAACCAATCTTTCATTGTTCCCCAATACTCGACCTTGAGTATCATCCATCACGAAGGTTTAAGCCCCTTCCAAGGTCCTTGAAAATAAATTTTCATGCATTCAAGGAGTAACTCCCCTTAAAAACATGGTCAAACTTCTATCATTGCACCAACAATGACTTAGAATTCCTAGCAATTAGAAACACTAAAACATGAAGTTTTGAGGTTTAAAATCCAATAATGAAACTAAACCCCGACCTAAACTTCACCTAAGTCTACCTTAACCAATCCATACTTGCTTTCATCATGAACACTCTCCCTAAATGTATACAAGTGTATTCCAAAAGGATTAGGAATGGTTAATAACCCTTGAAAACCAAAACTTGAAGTTTTGAGGTTCCAAAATTTGAAATTGAGGTTAAACCTTATCCTAAACTTCACTTTGATTTATCTTAACCAATACATACTTGTTTTCATTAAGAAACCTTCCCCTAAATGTATACAAATGTATTCCAAGGAATTTGGAATGATTATTGGAACTTGAAGTGGCTTAATGTGCTGAAATTAGACTTTTCCAGCCACAATCAGACTTCCCAATCGATTAAAGTTGGGTCTCAATCGATTGAAGCTACTTCAATCGATCCATTGATCGATTCCGCAAGCTACTGCTCGCAGAAATTCCCTCTGAATCGATTGGCTGATCGATCCAGTCTGGGTCAATCGATCAACTGATCGATTCACTGACCTTCTGCTCGTGGGAATTGGCTTCCCATTCGATCAGCTGATCGATTGGGTTTCTAATTTCCTGAAATTTAGTTTCAGCGAAATTCAAAAACTCCCAAAAAATTATACAAACCTCTAAAAATCATGAAAACTCATGTAGACATTATTTAGGGTATATTCTATCAAGGAAAAATAGTTTTCTATGAAAATACTTCATATTTTCAAAGATTGACATAAATTTGAAAACTCTTGAAAATTTCAATGTTTTCTCCTAGTTTTTGTCTAACTTTTCAATGATGAATACTATCAAAAGATAGTCTTCACCAAGGTTTTCCAAAAGCCTTTTGAAATCATTTTCAAAACCAATATCCAACCATGTTCCTTGGGCTCAATCCACATGACTTGTACATTAGCTTTCTCAATGATTGGAAAACACATAACTATGTGTTTTGATGAACCTAAAACTCAACAAGATGCACTAAATCAACATCTTGAGTTTTGTTCACCATCCTAACATCTCACTTATATCTAATGTGTACCAAAACACATACAAGTCACCTTATAATTCTTTGTGAGATGTATATTTAGTTTTGCCTTAAACTAAGAGATCATGCATATCTACCTAGGCATTATGAAACTTATGATCATCCACCTAGGATGTCACTTGGTGTCATCTCACTTATTGAGATATTTACCCTTCATGATAAATGCCTTTTGTCCTTAATTACAAGGAAATTAGCATAATGCATGATTTGCTATGACATACATCAAAAATAAATAATTTTCAAAAGAAACTTTCCTATAACTACATGATGTATGTATGACATGACTTGATATTTTTGTATTTTTTATAATAGAAATGAATGTGACATATGATGTCATGACATATGATAGATAATCAATCTTGGCACTTTATCATAAGTACAATATACCTAGATAATCTATCTAAGTATCCTTAATTTTTAGCTAGACCTTAAAATTAACCTAGATTGCCTATTTCTTAAAGAAATGCCAAAACCCAACTTGCAATGTCTTTTACCCTTTCTTATTTATGTCAATTGAAACTAAGGGGGTGTTTGGTTGATGGGTTTGGGAATGAGGGAATGGAATGATAGTAAAAGATAGTGTTTGGATTGTGGGTTTGGGAATGACATTTTGGGAATGATTACTAGATTTATGGGAATTAACCAAACTCATATAACTTGTTGGATTTCATTTTCATTCCTATTCCCATTCCACCCTACTATCAAACCCATACCCATAGTCATTTCCATCATTTAACCAAATGCCCCCTAAGAATTAAATCCTCAATATTTTGTTTGGCACATGTTACTCTCTCAAGGCTTAATCACATTTGATTAAAGCATGAGTTTTCTCTTAATTCCTTAAGAAAGTATCAAAATTCTAACTCAATTTTTCTTATACTTTTCTTAAGTATGCCAATTTAGGTTAAATTTGACTCTTTAAATTTTGGCATATATATCACTCTTTCAAAGAGTAACCCAATAATCCTTTTCATTTTTAAAGGTTAACAATAACTTTGAAAATGCTCTCAAGTGTCAACTTTACCAAGGTTGGGTTAACTACCTTTCCAATTGGAGTTGACACTCTCTAAACCCATTTAGGGTGTAGAGAATATGCTCCTAGGAACTCAAAACCTATTGGTGCTCCTTGGATGCTCTAGGTACTCGTTAGGGATAACATCCCTAGATACCTTCTTAAGGACCTTTTTAGGCTTCTTAGAAGCCTTGGTCACTTCTACTAGGTCACTCCTAGGGATAACTTCCCTTGTAACCTTCTTTGTAACTTTATTTGACCTTTTTGGAGCCTTAGTCACTTTTACTAGATCAACTTTAGGGATGACCTCCCTTGTAACCTTCTTTGTGACTTTGTTAGACTTCTTAGAAGTCTTAGTCACGTTGATCTTGTCAAAAGTACTCTTAGGGATTCCTTCCCTAGTATCTTTGACTTGACCTCTAAACTTAGGGTTGGTCCCATAACTATATGGAACCCTATGAAAGGAAGTCATATCCTTCTTGGCTTTAGGTTTGTATCCCAAACCTCTATAGCCATTGGATGACTCTTGTTTAGTTTTTCCTAGGTTTTGCTCATTTTGACCCTTAAGAATATTTTCCATTCTTACTAGGGTCTTTTCTAAGTTATCAAGTCTTGACCTCAAGACTTGGTTTTCCGTTATTAAAACCATAGATTTGGATTTTTCTTGACCCCTATGAGCGTTTCTATTTTTATGCATATATCTATAATCCTTAGAATTATTGCCTAAGTTATTATCTACCTTCCTAACTTTAGGTGTGGTAGTTATAGCATGAGGAGGAATATATTTATCCTTAGTGCCATCATGCTTCTTACTTTCATGATAATTTGCATTAAAATGATAAGAGTTATTTCTAACATGCATTTTATCATGACTAAGAGAAATTGCACTATTAAAGGTTACCTTGGGTTTGCTCTTAAAAGCTCCCCCTAGACTTGTGCTTCCTCCTTTGACTTTGGTTGACTTCCTCTCTTTAGAACATTGATTTCGGTAATGTCCTCTTTGTTTGCATGAGAAGCACACAATGTGCTCCTTGCTCTTGTGTTCCGTGGGACCAACCACTTTAGGCTTCTCCTTAGCCTTGGTTGCCACTTGACCCTTCTTCTTGGCCAACTTGGGACACTTGCTCTTGTAGTGCCCATGCTCCCTACACTCAAAGCAAATGATATGATTTTTGTTATTTACAATCGAAGTTTCTATACCTTTGCTTGTAGGGATGATGCTTGATTCTCCATTTGATTTATCTTGCATCGTGGAGGTTGCATTATCTTTTTCTTCTCCTCCTTTTGAGGGTGTGGGTGCTTCCACCTCTTCAACTCTTGAGGATGTGGATACTTCCACCTCTTCCTCTCTTGAAGATGTAGAAGATCTCTCATCTTCTTCCTTCTCCTCCTCTTCCTTCTCCTCCTCGAATGTTGACCTTGTAGCCCTTCTCCTTAGGCTCATCCACTCCTTGAAATTGAGTGGGGTTCTCATGATAGGCAATGACCTTTTTTCAAAGATCACTTGCACTTGTGCATTCACCTACACTCAAAATTATGTTAGAGGGTAATAGATTTAACAAAGTTTTTGTTACCTCCTTATCCGCCTCCGCTTGCTCCCTTTGTTCCTCGGTCCAATATCGAGGTCGGAGGCACTTACCTTTCTTGTCCGTTGGAAGTTCAAATGGGTCCTCCAAGACAACCCATTGGTTCTAATCCATTTGGAACCACGTCTCCAACCAAGTTCTCCAAAAATTGAAGCCCTCTTTATCATACGGTGGTGGAATCCGGATGTCCCATCCGAGCGGTCCTTCGGACTCCATCTTCTTCCTCTAGCTTCTTGCTCTCTTGGCGGTTAGTCCGTAGAAGAGCAACCTTACTCTGATACCAATTGTTGGGACCTTTGTGTCCGCTAGAGGAGGGGTGAATAGCGTCTCGTCGCGCGCTCGTCGGTTGCGTCTTGATGATATGCAGCGGAATACTAATACAAACACAATCAATGCTAACTCAAGGATTTACTTGGTATCCACCTCAAGAAGAGGTGACTAATCCAAGGATCCACACACTCGAGCACTCTCCACTAGTAAACAACTCCTTCTCGGTCGCAGCCGGAGGCGGAGAAGACTCATACAAACACACATAACACTACAACACTTACACAAGAAGAAGATACAAGAATACAACGGAAATACACCCTTCTTCTTTCTTACTTGTTGCTTGTTGTTGCCTCTTGAACCTTGGGGGTGCACCCCAAGACCTTCAAGAACTGGCGGAGAAGCTCTGAGAAGATCGCCGGAGAAGCTCGCAAGGAACTGTAGCAACCTGTGTTCGAACCGTGCAAAGAAGAAAGCTCACCTCGGCCTTTATACATCATGCTCATAGGGCTCCCAATCGATTGGATATCCTTCCAATCGATTGCCACGTCAGCTTCGCGTAATCCCAGCTGTCTATCACTCGTTTCTTGTGCAACGGTCACTTCCCAATCGATCGACCGATCGATTGGGACTGCCTGAATCGATCGGCTGATCGATTCAGAATCTTTTTGTGCTCTCGCGATCGCTTGAGAGCTTCTACTGCCCAATCAATCGACCGATCGATTGGCAGCTCCCAATCGATCGCCCGATCGATTGGGAAAGCCTCTGTGCTCGCGATTGCACATCCCAATCGATCGGTCGATCGATTGGGCCTTCCCATAATCGCAACACAGTCCAATCGATCGACCGATCGATTTGGACCCTGTTCAATTGATCACCCGATCGATTGAACACCCTGAACTTAACTCAAACTCAAATCCAAAGTCCCAAACCCAACTTTCGGTCAACTGTGACCTGTTGGGTCTCCATGCCTAGCATTTGGCCACATCCGACCAACCTCGAACTAGCCTTCTAGCCTCCTCCATCGGCCTTGCGTCCTTCGGATATCTCTTCATCCTTCACGCCTTGCCTTCAGGAGCTTCCTTCGGCCTCATCCTAGTCGTCGGGTCTTCCTTGCCAAGTCATACCAGGACTTTCCTTGCCAAGACCACATGCTTGGACTTTCCAATTGCCTGGCTCCTCACTAGGACTTTCTCCTTTGCCAAGATCACACTTGGACTTTCCAACTGCCTGGCTCCTCACCAGAACTTTTTCTTGCGTAGCTCCTCACTAGGGCTTTCCCGTTGCCTAGCTCCTCACAAGGACTTTCTCCTTTACCAAGATCACACATGGACTTTCCAACTGCCTGGCTCCTCACCAGGACTTTCTCCTGCCTAGCTCCTCACTAGGACTTTCCAAATGCCTAACATTCAGTTAGAACTTTCCCAGTCAAGCCTTCTGTCAACCTTGACCTACTTGACTTGTATTCTCATGAACCTGATCAATCCTTTGACCATCTCCATAACCGGATGATTGCTTCAGCAATCTCCTTATATTGTCAAATATCAAAACTCAAATCTTGACTCAAGCTTGACTCAACTTAAGCTCAGTCAAACTGGTTAAACTTGACCTAGAGAAATTGCCCAACAGAGCATACTTAAATGTTAAAACCCAAAATTATAATAGATTAAGCTAGCATTTTAGATTTCATAGGGGCCAAATCATAAAACTATCTAGAAAATATGTTCCAAAGAAATTTCTGATTAACCCAGTTGGTAGGAACTTATATTGGGTTCCAAAAACCGTATAGATTAAGTTTAAATTGAACTTAGGGTTTTAAGAGAGTAGATTAAATGTTTGATTTCCTTAAAAAACTTTATCTAGAAAGTGGTTATTGCTCCAATAACCAAGAAGGCCTAGTGCCTCGCCATAGCATGGAAGCCAATTAATAAAATAAAATATTTAATTGACTAATTGATAAAGCATTTACTGTGATTAAATAATGCGTTAAAAAGTTACTCAAACATTTTTTTAAACTTAACTTAGAAATTTTAACAAAACTTAAAGTTTTTTAAATTCATTTGTCTTACAAAGTTTTTTTAATATATAAAAACCTTGCTTTACCAAAATCTTTTTTTAAAGTTTTTTTTAACTATTCAGAGTTTTTGTTAAAAAATTTAACCCTTAGACTTTTGAGGTACCCTATTTTTTATATGATCAAAAGGGAAGAAGGAAAGATTAAGTCTAGGGGAGGTAGCTAAATTCTTTTACTTTTACACTTAATTACAAAATTTATTTCTTTTACTTTATGTTGACTGATCCGGTAGTAAGAACAGGGGACCCCGCCCTGTGGAGTCAACGTCACGTGGAAGTCACAGTGGCAGTTGTCCATCCGGAGAGGGCCGGGTCCGACCGAACGGCCGGCCGGCCGTCCGATGGAATCGAACGTCCGGAGAGGGGTGGGTCCGATCGGCTGGTAGACCGGACGATATTCGGCTGATGGTTAAAGGCGCCCTGTCGAAATCAGGGTTCCGGCGCTCAGTGGAAAAGGTCGCGGGGCCGAGCGGACTTCACGCTCGGCCAAAGCCATAAGGTAACACTGCTAATAGTCTCCACAAAGCACGTGATGGAGGATCTCCAAGTAAACCACCGCATATGCCGGCCGGATGTTGAGGGAGCTGTCCACCCGGAAGCCAGATCTGGAGCAAAGGGGAAAAGGACAAGGAGCGTCTTTTTCTGACAGCAGGTATGTTTCACGTGTGGGCCATGCTCCAAATCTTGTGACAGGGGATTCCGCTGTCCCATCGAGGATATACTGAGACTGTAGCAGTATGGGTTAGGGAAGCTCACTGACAAGTCCTTACTGGAGTAGGGGCCATGGACACGTGTACACCTCGGTAAGTGTACACTCACTTCTTCGCTGCCCTATATAAAGGCCCTCATTCTTCGCCGGAAGTACGCATACTACGAGTTCTGAAGCCACTGTTTCTTTCTTGAGTTTCGCCTGACTTGAGCGTCGGAGGGTCGCCGCCGGGAACCCCTTCCCGGCCCGACTTCTGTGCAGGTTCGTCGGAGCTTCGTGCCACTAGTCGAAGATCCACATCAGCAGTCGAAGAGTGCCCCGTGCCCAGCGTCCGTTGATTCAGCATTCGGACAGGATCAATTTGGCGCCGTCTGTGGGAACGCTCCTGCATCCGAACGGGAACAATGGACGAGGCTGGACGACAACACACGGTGACGCTTTCGACGGAGGAACTCGACGCCTTGATCGAGATAAGGGTCGCCAAGCTTGTGGAGCAAAAACAGAAAGCCACAGCCGAGCGGCCGGAGCAACAAGCAGCCTCAGCTTCTGGTGGCCGAGCGGAAGCACCTCAAGCCACCGTTGCATTTCATCGAGCCTTATTCCGCACCCCTGAAGCCGCAGCAGCTCATAGAGATCGTGGATCTTCTTCGGACGAAATGCCTAGACGAGATGACAGAAAAGGGAAAGCCCCCCGAGCGGACGCATCGCCCGAGAGGATTAATCGCCAATTTTCAGAGGCTATTCTACGAGATCCTCTGCCGAAGCACTACGTGCCTCCGACGATCGGCGAGTATAATGGGACAACCGACCCAGATGATCATCTGGGTAAGTTTGATAACACAGCTACGCTCCATCAATACACAGATGGAGTAAAATGCCGAGTTTTTCTTACCACTCTCGCGGGATCGGCTCAACGGTGGTTTCGGAGGCTGTCGGACGGATCCATCACAAGCTTCAAGGATTTCCGGACGGCCTTCCTCCACCACTTCGCAAGCAGTCGGCGCTATCAGAAAACCAGTGTTAGTCTGTTTGCCATCAAACAGGAGCCGAGAGAGCCGCTCAGAGCTTATATCCAACGGTTTAATCAGGTAGCCATGGATATTCCAACGGCCACCTCAGAGACAATGATGAACGCATTTACACAAGGCCTCGTGGACGGGGACTTCTTCCGCTCGCTCGTTCGGAAGCCGCCTCGAGACTATGACCATATGCTACACCGGGCCAACGAATACATCAACGTGGAGGAAGCGCAAGCGGCCAGGAAAAAAGAAACTCCAACTGAGCGGGCTCCTCCTGCCGAGCGGAAACAGCACGCCGCTCATCAGCCGCCCAGAGGACCGAGGGCCGAAGCAATCCGCTCCCCCCATACCAGGTCTCACGTGCAAGAAGTAGCTGCCGCCCGGCCCAAGCCAAAGAAGAAATAAACCCCGATGTTCTGCTCTTTCCACCGGACGGACACGCACAACACAAGGGATTGTCGCAGTCTTCCCTTTGTGGCTCATCCCGTTCCTCGGAATGGCGGCCGACGGTCTCCCTCAGTCGACCGACGACAGATAACTCATGAAGCCGACCGGGCGCGAGCTTATAGGCGACAGCAACATACTCCCGATCGGCATCGCTCTCCAAGGCAGGAGAATCGCCGAGCGTCAAGAGAAAGGTCTCGACCATCCGCTCGGGAGGAAGAAAATAGAAGCAATACTTCCCGAGGCGAGATCAACATTATCGCTGGCGGGCCGACCGGAGGGGACTCCAACCGAGCAAGAAAGGCGGGCGTCCGGCAGCTCCAGATCCATGCAGTCGGCTGTAGCCGAGAGCGGGCGAGTGGACCCGAGATCAGTTTTGGACCTGGGGACTTGGAAGGAGTTGAAGTGCCCCACGACGACGCTCTGCTCATCAAAGCGGTAATAGCCAACTACACTATTCACCGCGTATTCATTGATACAGGAAGCTTGGTCAACATCATATTTAAAAAGGCGTTCGATCAACTACAAATTGACCGAGCCGAGCTGCTGCCCATGACGACCCCACTCTACGGGTTTACGGGCAATGAAGTCCTGCCGGTCGGGCAAATCCGACTGGCTATCTCGCTGGGAGAGGAGCCGCTCAGGAGGACGAGGACAGCGAACTTCGTGGTGGTCGACTCTCCTTCTTCCTACAACGTCATTTTAGGACGACCGGCGCTCAGCGAGTTCCGGGCGGCCGTCTCCACCTTCCACCAGAAGATCAAATTCCCGGTCGAAGACAAAGTGGGAGAGGTACGGGGAGACCAACTGGCAGCTCGGCGATGCTACATTGAAATGGTCCGAGCAGAAGCAAGTTCCGCTCGGAAATCGCCCCGGATCGAGGTAAACGCCATAACTGAAAAGCCTCCCTCTTTAGTTTATGAAGAAAAAGAGGAAGTGCAGATACACCCGATCCGATCGGAGGCCACGACCTTCATCGCGTCTGATCTGGAGGCCAACCAGAAAGAGGAGGTGATCCAATGCCTCCGAAGAAACCACAATATCTTCGTCTGGTCAACGCATGAGCTGCCCGGAATTTCACCAAGTGTAGCGCAGCATGAGCTCCACGTCCGACCGGACGCTCGGCCTGTGAAGCAAAGAAAAAGAGATTTCAACGCCGAGCAGAACGCCATCATCTGGGCGGAAGTGGAGAAGCTTCTGGAAGCTGGCCATATACGCGAGGTGCAGTTCCCTAGCTGGCTGGCGAACGTGGTATTAGTCTCCAAGCCGGGCAACAAGTGGAGAGTATGCATAGATTTTCGGGATCTCAACAAAGCCTGCCCGAAAGACTTTTATCCTCTGCCCCGGATAGATCAGCTAGTGGACTCTACGGCCGGCTGCGAATTAATATGTATGCTCGACGCTTACCAAGGCTATCATCAAGTGCCGCTCGTCCGTGAAGATCAAGAAAAAGTCAGCTTCGTGACGGCCGACGGCACATATTGCTATAATGTGATGCCGTTCGGATTGAAGAATGCGGGAGCCACATATCAGCGCTTAATGAACAAAGTATTTAGAGAATAGATTGGGCGAAATCTGGAAGTGTACGTGGACGACATCCTCATCAATTCCGTCCGAGCGGCCGATCTCTTCAAGGATATGGAAGAAACCTTCCGAACGCTACGCAAATATGGGGTCAAGCTAAATCCCCAGAAGTGCCTATTCGGAGCAAAAGGGGGGCGTTTCTTGGGGTACATAGTGACCGAGCGGGGTATTGAAGCAAATCCCAGCAAAATAAAAGCCCTACAAGACATGCCGCCCCCAAGAAATCTGAGGGAAGTGCAGCGTTTGACTGGTCGGATAACTGCTTTGTCCAGATTCATATCCAAAACTGCCGACCGGAGCCTTCCTTTTTTCAAAATCTTGCGCAAGGCCACAAAGTTTCACTGGGATGAAGAATGCGATCGGGCGTTCGAAGATTTGAAGGCATATCTGAATTCTCTCCTGGTATTGGCCAAGCCGGCTGCAGGTGAGCCGCTTTGTATTTACTTGTCATCAACCGAGCAAGCAATCGGCTCGGCTTTAGTGAGGGCGAGTGAAGAGCCTGTGTATTTCCTTAGTCACATTTTAAAAGATGCTGAATCTCGCTACACTGGGCTCGAGAAGCTGGCTTTCGCTCTGGTCCTCGCCGCTCGGCGTCTCCGTCCATACTTCCTGGCGCATACTATCATTATCAAAACCAATAGCCCGCTCGGCCGTGTTCTACTAAATCCAGAGGCATCCGGACGACTCATCAAATGGACGACGGAGTTAAGTGAATTTGATATCCAATACCAGCCCCGCTCGGCAATCAAAGCGCAGTCCTTGGCAGATTTTGTGACTGAAGTGCAGAATTCAGAGCCGGAAGCCATGTGGAAATTATTTGTGGACGGATCGTCCACTCGGCTCGGAAGCGGGATTGGAATGCTGCTGCTCTCCCCTCAAGGAGAGAAGATGCACTTATCCGTCCGGCTGGATTATAAAGCCACGAACAATGAAGCAGAATATGAAGCCCTCATAGCCGGCTTGCAGGCAGCTCGGCATGTCGGTGCCGGTCGGGTAACGCTTCACTCGGATTCGCAGTTGGCCGCTCAGCAGCTCTCTGGTACCTTCGAAATCAATAGTGCTCGGCTCAAGCTCTACGCTGAAGCCTTCGAGAAGCTCAAAGCCGATTTTAGAGAAGTTATTGTCCAGAAGATACCCAGAGCAGAAAATCAAGCGGCCGATGAGTTAGCCAAGCTTGCGAGCTCAATAACACCGGTCGCCATTCAGCATCCAATTGAAAAAGTACTGTTGGTGGCGCACGTCGACCGGATGGATGGACTCACGTTTCCAATCGACTGGCGGACACCCATCATAGAGTTCCTCCGCTCGGGCGCCACACCATCCAATGAGAATGAAGCCCAGCTGCTAAGAAGGAGAGCCGGTCGGTTCACACTCATCGGAGATCAGCTTTACAAAAAGGCTTTCTCACGCTCGCTGTTGAAATGCGTGAGCTCGGAGGACTCAGCTTACATCCTCCAAGAAGTACATCAAGGATCATGCGGAGGGCATCCGGGCGGACGATCGTTAGCCAAGAAGATCCTCTTGGCCGGGTACTTTTGGACAACCCTTACAAGCAGACGCCGCTCGGACAGTATCTACGTGCCTTTCATGCAAGAAGTACCATAACTTCTCCCATCGACCGGCAGAGGAAATGAAGGCATCAACCGTTTCATGTCCGTTCGATCAATGGGGAATGGATATTGTTGGTCCATTTCCGATGGCGACCGGGCAGAGGAAATTTTTGCTAGTGGCGGTCGATTATTTTTCCAAGTGGGTGGAGGCCGAGCCGCTAGCAAAGATCACCGAACAGATGGTCAAAAAATTCATCTGACAACACATCATCTGTCGGTTCGGCATCCCTCACCAATTGGTTTCCGACAATGGGCGGCAATTCACAGGGAAGATGCTAGAGGATTGGTGCAAAAGCTACGGCATCGAGCAACACTTCACGTCCATGGCTTATCCCCAAAGCAACGGTCAAGCCGAAGTAGCCAATCGGGAAATTCTTCGCATTCTACGCGCTCGACTCGATCATTTGGGAGGAAGTTGGGTAGATGAAGTACCGGGCGTCTTATGGGCCATCCGAACGACTCCAAAGGAAGGGACGGGCGTCACGCCTTTCCACCTAGTGTATGGCGGCGAAGCGGTCATTCTTGTTGAAGTCGGAGTTGAATCCGCTCGGATCCAAAATTATGATGAGGACAATGCCAAGCGGAGGAACATGGAGCTGGACTTGGTCGAAGAAGAAAGAGCCAAGGCGTCCGTTCGGCTGATGGCGTACCGGCAGCGGATGAAGCAAAACTACAACCACCGCGTAATCCCAAGATCATTCCAGGTCGGCGATCTTGTCTGGAAGAAAGTCAAGCCGGTCGGCGACGTCGGCAAGTTAGAAGCTCCTTGGGCAGGCCCCTTCAAGGTTATTGAAAAGCTCCGCTCGGGAGCCTATTATTTGGAGGATGAAGTCGAGCGTCAACTGGACCGGCCGTGGAGCGCAAATCATCTACAGTCTTATCGGGCTGGGTGAAAGGTGCACTAATGTAACTTATTTTTGCATATATTTTGATCGCCCGTACCCTTGTAATGCAGGAAGCAAAATTAATCCAAAGGATGACCAATGGGTTTGCCGAGCGGCTGTATTGAAGTTAGCCTTGAAAAAAAAGGCCGTCGAGTTCCGACGTTAAAAATCGAGAGATGAGCCGGCGTCTATAAACGTCCGAGCGGAAGATCGTCGAGCTCCGACGTTAAAAATCGAGAGACGAGCCGGCGTCTATAAACTTCCGAGCGGAAGACCATCGAACTCCGACGTTAAAAATCGAGAGACGAGCCGGCGTCTATAAACGTCCGAGCGGAAGACCGTCGAGCTCCGACGTTAAAAATCGAGAGACGAGCCGGCGTCTATAAACGTCCGAGCGGAAGACCGTCGAGCTCCGACATTAAAAATCGAGAGACGAGCCGGCGTCTATAAACGTCCGAGCGGAAGACCGTCGAGCTCCGACGTTAAAAATCGAGAGACGAGCCGGCGTCTATAAACGTCCGAGCGGAAGACCGTCGAGCTCCGACGTTAAATATCGAGAGACGAGCCGGCATCTATAAACGTCCGAGCGGAAGACCGTCGAGCTCCGACGTTAAAAATCGAGAGACGAGCCGGCGTCTATAAACTTCCGAGCGGAAGACCGTCGAGCTCCGACGTTAAAAATCGAGAGACGAGCCGACGTCTCTAAAATATCCGAGCGGATTAAAGCATCTAATGTCCCAAGACACGCGACTTCGATACCGTGCGATCGTCCCTACGCTCCGATTGGCCTAGTATCCAAAAGTACTTTGCATTGGGTAAGCGGGCTCTGCCATCAGAGAACACGGTATATTTCGCAGAGCGGGGAGATCACGACGATTACTTTGTTAAAATCCCTTGTGAGGGAGCACGAGACATAATAGTGTGCGAGCGGATAAACACACATCTTGGTTATGAAAGGAGACAGCAAATACAAGGAAAACATTGCATTAAAGGTAAAGCCTTAATCCGAGCGGCCCAATTACAAAAAGGATGATATCCAGGCGGGTGGCCGAATTACATAAAGCTACTCAATGTAATCATAGAGGTCCCGGGGAATATTATTCAGAAGCTCCACTTGATCGCCGGCCGGAATAGTAGTAGACTCCGGAAGAAGACCCTTAGACTTCAGATAAGTAGTGGTGGCGGTCATAGCCAAGTCGAAAGCTGTGTACATCCGCTCGCATATTTTCTCTGAGAATTCAGGCGAGCGGATGTAGCTCTGTCTTAAGGCAGCAATTCGACTCGGTTCGACATCTTGATATTCTTTGAAGGTCGCCTGGGAGCTAGTAAGGGCCTCATTCAAAGTCTGGAGCTTGTCCGCGTCGGCCGAGCGACCCGCCTTCTCCCTGTCGAGCTGCTCTGTCAACTCCTTTATCTTCAGCTCCAGGCCCCGAGCCTCCACGTTCTTTTTCTCCAGATCGGAGATAGCTGTATTTTTCCGAGTGGTGGCCAGGGTTATTTTAGTGTCGAGCGACTTGACTTGTCGCTCGGACTCGGCCAAGGCGTGGGCCTGATCGGCTGTCTTCTTCTGCTCGGCCGCCAGCAGATTTTGAGTTTTCGTCAAATCCTTTTGCAGCTCAGAATATGAAGGGCCCTGAGGGCCGGACGGACCAACTATTGGTTTCAGTTGTCGCAGCTCTTCATCCACCAAGGCCAAGCGATTGGAAACCGTAATTTCCTCCACCCATCTCTGGCAAAAGAAAGTTATAGCTGTTAGATGCCGATCGGAAAGAATGCATACAAAACTTCGCAGAGAGCGAACTTACCCCCGTGGCCTCCCGCATGTGGCTATTGGCCAAGTTTCGGAGGGGGATCAGCGCCGTGCGTGCCCGAGCATCGGCCCACATCTCAGCTAGGGGCCCTTTCAAGGTGATGGTGTGCTTGTAGCTCTTCAGTCGGGAGATGAAGAGTGACCCGAATCGTGTGGCCATGTCCGGGGGTCGTCCGACCGGCGGTCGAAAGGGGATCAGAAGCCGGCGCAGAAAACTGGGAATGAATGGTCAAGCGCTGGGCTGAGTGGCGAGCGGGCGGAAGGGTGCTGATTGGAATAGCCTCCACCGGAGCAGCTGGCTCATCCCAGTCCGAAGGCGTCCGGTCGGACGAGATGGTTTCGGTCTCTGGCGCCTTGTCCCGAGCAGTTGCAGTGACCCGCTCGGATGGTTAGACCGCGGAGGTTGCCGACCGCAGGGGAGTCTCCACTCGGCACCTCTTTTTGTAGAGGCTGCTCCTCCTCCCGAGCGGAACCTTCCTCAGGGGCAGTTGGTTCTCCAGGAGGGGTGGCTCCGCTGGCCACGTTTTGCTGAGAAGCGGGAGCGGCCGACTCAGCTTGAGTCCCGCTCTCTCCTTCGTGGGAACCGACCGGCTGGATACCTAAAGCTTCCATTTCTCTGGCCGCCGCGGCTTCCAGAGCGGCCGCCTTTCTCTTCAAAACACCGGCCATGACCGAATCCATGACAATGTCCGCTGCAAAGAAAGGAAAAGAAATCAGTTAGCAATCAAAGCAAATGCCCAACCAAAGTTCTTACCGAAGCCGGCCGGAAGAGGAGTCCGTATAGGACTCAAGCCGAAGATGTACATCACTCCTTCGTGAAGAAGCTTTTTGATGTCAAGTCGCAGACCGGCTAGCATATTTGCGGCGTTGAGATAGTCCGGTCGGGTCTTGAATTTCTTCAGCTCGGGAGTGGGGGGCAAGTTGACTTGTCACTTTGTCGGGAAGGTGGCCTGATCAGGCATACGTATGTAGAAAAAATAATCCTTCCAATGTTTTTTGGAAGTAGGAAGTTTGTTGAAAAAGACCAAGCCGGGCCGAGCTTGGAACATGAAGGTGCCCGGCTCGGCTTGCTTGGGGTAATAGAAATAAAAGAAGACCTCCGGTCGGAGGGGGATGTTGTGAATCTTAAACAAAACGACAACACCGCAAAGGAGACGGAAGGTATTGGGTACTAAACTGCCGAGCGGCACACCAAAAAAATTACAGACATCTATGATGAAAGGATGTACAGGAAAACGAAGACCGGTGGTAAACTGGTCTCGGAAGACACAGAAAGCTCCGCGCGGTGGCCTGTGAGGCCGAGCGGAAGGACCAGCTAAGCGAATTTCGAAATCCTCTGGGATTTTGAAATTGTCTGTCAAAATATCGAAATCCCGCTGTTCGAATCGGGACTGCATGGTGGTGTACCAAGGGGTGAGCGAGTGATCTTCGGGATTGGAAGAGCTAGCCATGGGCCGATCGGAAGGAATCAAAAGGCAAAAAGGCAGGAGAAAAACAACAGCAAACGAAAGGAGGTTTCAAGGATCGAAACTGAGAAAGAAATGCGGAGGAAACACCGGAAAGGAGGAAGGAAAGATATAAAACCTTGCTGCGGGGAAAGGGATCAAGGAAGAGGCGCCGGAGAGCGTCGGAGAGCAGAAACAGGATCGCCGGAGCTCCAAAGCGCAGGGGGCAATGGTCGAAATCGCGGAGGTAAGTGAGGGAGAGAAGGAAACGAAGAATTTATAGGGTGAAGGCCGGGCGGCCTCCACCGTTGGATCCAGGTCACGGGAATCAAAGCATGCATCGAGCCGTCCATTTCGAATCGCTTCGATCACATCAAAACACTATGCCACCGCCGCCGTACGCCGATGGCAGTGCTCCACGTGGCATTCAATCATTCGGAGCATTTAATGAAAGCATGCTCAACCTTAATGTCGAAGATTGGCGCAGAACACGAGGAGATCCGGTGAATGCCATGGTTGATTCGCTTAAGGCTACCTCTATGGTTGGCCGAGCGGAGGATACCAGCACGGAGGAGTCGCTCGGCCAGATTCTTAGTCCAGTCAGTCGGACTATTCGCCTCCTTCGACTAGACTTGAAGGGGAGGCAAGTGATCCGGTAGTAAGAACAGGGGACCCCGCCCTGTAGAGTCAACGCCACATGGAAGTCACAGTGGCAGTTGTCCATCCGGAGAGGGCCGGGTCCGACCGGACGGCCGGCCGGCCGTCCGATGGAATCGAACGTCCGGAGAGGGGTGGGTCCGATCGGCTGGTCGACCGGACGATATTCGGCTGATGGTTAAAGGCGCCCTGTCGAAATCAGGGTTCCGGCGCTCAATGGATAAGGTCGCGGGGCCGAGCGGACTTCACGCTCGGCCAAAGCCATAAGGTAACACTGCTAATAGTCTCCACAAAGCACGTGATGGAGGATCTCCAAGTAAACCACCGCATATGTCGGCCGGATGTTGAGGGAGCTGTCCGCCCGGAAGCCAGATCTGGAGCAAAGGGGAAAAGGACAAGGAGCGTCTTTTTCTGACAGCAGGTATGTTTCACGTGTGGGTCATGCTCCAAATCTTGTGACAAGGGATTCCGCTGTCCCATCGAGGACATGCTGAGACTGTAGCAGTATGGGTTAGGGAAGCTCACTGACAAGTCCTTACTGGAGTAGGGGCCATGGACACGTGTACACCTCGGTAGGTGTACATTCACTTCTTCGCTGCCCTATATAAAGGCCCTCATTCTTCGCCGGAGGTACGCATACTACGAGTTCTGAAGCCACTGTTTCTTTCTTGAGTTTCGCCTGACTTGAGCGTCGGAGGGTCGCCGCCGGGAACCCCTTCCCGGCCCGACTTCTGTGCAGGTTCGTCGGAGCTTCGTGCCACCAGTCGAAGATCCACATCAGCAGTCGAAGAGCGCCCCGTGCCCAACGTCCGTTGATTCAACATTCGGACTAAAGTTTTTTAAATTCATTTGTCTTACAAAGTTTTTTTAATATATAAAAACCTTGCTTTACCAAAATCTTTTTTTAAAGTTTTTTTTAACTATTCAGAGTTTTTGTTAAAAAATTTAACCCTTAGACTTTTGAGGTACCCTATTTTTTATATGATCAAAGGGGAAGAAAGAAAGATTAAGTCTAGGGGAGGTAGCTAAATTCTTTTACTTTTACACTTAATTACAAAATTTATTTCTTTTACTTTATGTTGACTTACCCTAACTTAACTTGGGCTGCTCACATCAAAAAGGGGAAGATTGTTGGTACCCTGATAACCATGATTTTGGCTACATTATTTTGATTCATAATGCATGTTTTTAATGGTCTACTCATAGCTTAAACTCAAATTTACATTACATTTCATAATTGCATTTGATCTTGAACTTAATTGTAAATTAGTCTATTATCATAGTATTTAGTGCTAATATTTGATTATTATTTTGTAGGTATCACAAGGGTCATGCACCCAATCAGATTAGACTACATTGGGCTCAAATCTAAGGCTAAATGAGACGATCAAACCTTGAAGTTATTTGGACCATTCATCTATAATAAAGCAGATCTGAGTCATCCATTGAAGATCTGCCCCATCCAACCTAATGAGGAGGAGATCTCAGCCATAGATGAAGATCCAGAGATTTTGATTCAGATCTGAGTTCATCTAGCCGTTGATCAAGCCTGAATTAATTTGGACCGTCCGATCAGATTGGGAGAGGTTTAAAAGCTTTGAGAAGCTACAGTGTCTTGTGGGCTCGGTGATCTCATGATTTTTGCTACTGTTCCTCTTCCTTCTTCCGCGACGCCGACACTCCTTCTACATTCCAGATCTGGTAGCTTCTTCTTCTCCATCAACGACAATCTCCAGCTGCTGGCGTTCATCTTCTGAGGACAGAGAGTGATCGAGGGAGGTTTCCCGATTTTGACTTGGATTCTGTTCCACCGCTACTATCTTGATCGAGGGAGGTTCCCGATCAGTGATCTTCGCATCTACCAGAGCTTGAAGGGAGGTTTCTGAGAGTCTCTGGTCATTTTCCGATCTCCATTCCGCAGCAAAACTAGGTCGATGTGGCCGTTCGAGATGGTTTGCAATTTACCAAAACCTGAGCTCTGTTCTTCGGCTGGTGAGGTTATAAGATGGATGTGAGCTTGAAGGGAGGTTTCCTGGAGCTATGATCGTTCCCTGGTGATAGTTGGAAGCTTGATTATTGCTCGTTGGGTGTTTTAAGGGAGGTTTCCGAGAGCATCTCTGTTACGGCAGAGAGGAGCAGTTGGAGCTCGGGATTTGGATGTGGAATGCTTTAGGTTTTCTTTATCTTTGTTTTTCATTTCTCATATAACTTGCTCAGATCTTCAGATCTGATACTTTCTTTTGCAATTTTAATTTCATTTGAGTTTTTATAATCCAAATCATGTAGCATCTCCTTATTAGTTTGCAATCTATGTTCACTTTGGATTGTAGTTTATTTTCTGCTAACTTGTTAGTTTGATATTTAGGTTTAGCAATTCCTTACTTAATACAATCAATCTTGTGACTGTTTTCTTGTTTGAATTTCAAATGCTTACTTGAGTTTTCGATTGTTATCTCTATTACACATTATGTTATTTGAGTTGATTGTATAAGTTGACTACAATTTAGAGTTGAGTGTTGTCTCTGTTCATTGTTATTATGAATGAGCTTCTGAGTTTAAGTGTTGATTGTGATTGAATATAGAAGATTTGGTGATTGAGTCAAGGTTTGAAATTGAGTGTGATGTTGATGAAATGTTAGGTTCGGTTCTTGCAAATTTTAGACCTTGTTGATGTAATAACTGTAGGACCGTGATCGTTCGATAGAGGGGGGGTGAATATCGATTCGAAAACTCGAGTGTAAAAGTACATAGCGGAAAAGTAAATGAACACAGTTGATTTTACTTCGTTCGGAGCCTGTGACGACTCCTACTCGAAGGCCCGTGGTTCTTGACCACTTTCGTTGGGCAATCACTAGCAATTCGAATATGATTACAAAAGGAGTACAAGAAATGCTAATGAAATAAAATAATACCGACAAGGAAATTAACCAAAGAAGAAGGAGCACTTTGTCAGAGCTTTGTTAGCGTCGTGGGAGCGTAGAGCAGCGGGACAAGCAGTCGAAGAGTTCTCAGTTCTGTTTGAAGCTCCACCCCTGGGGCTTCTTTTATATGCTGCTCCGGGCGCCTGGATCCCTTCCGGGCGCCCTGGTGCGACGTGGTAAGTCCAGTCAGGATGCTCCACGTGGTGAGGCGACGCAGAGGATAAAAGTTGCCTCCGGGCGCCCGAATCCCTTCCGGGCGCCCGGATCCCTTCCGGGTGCCCGGACCACCTTTTTCCAGAGATTCCTTCTCCTGCAAAACAAGGTTAGTCCGAGGCAAAATATACCCTGCAGCACAGATTGTTAGCACAATTTATAAAATATGAATTAATAAAAAAAGTATGACTTAGATTCCGTCTTTCCGAAACCGAAATCTAGTCACGATCTCGACTTAGATTTCCGAAATGGATCTAAGCCGGATCGACGCCTAATGTTCCCTTCCCGGGAACGCGTCCTCGCAGTCACTCCCCTCAGTGACTTACCTTACTTACCTGCCAGACGTCCGGTCAGCCCTTCGACCCGTCTGGACTTCTCGCCAGCTATCCGGTCAGCGCATCGACCTAGCTGGACTTCTCGCCAAGCGTCCGGTCAGCTCGTCGACCCGTTTGGACTTCTCGCCAGCTATCCGGTCAGCCCGTCGACCTAGCTGGGCTTCGTGCCAGACATCCGGTCAGCCCGTCGACCTGTCTGGACTTCTCCTGCACACTCGATCAAAGTGTCAGACAACAACAAAACTAACTTAACCCATTTGTCATTCATCAAAACCTAGGTTAGACCGTTAGTGCTACCCGCACCAACAATCTCCCCCTTTTTGATGGAATGACAACCTGGTTAAGTTAGTGAAAAAGACGCAAAAAATAAATAAAACAGGTACATGGTTTTTTTTTAAAGTTAGTTTTAGTGTTTTCAATTTAGTTTAGCTAACTTAACCACCTAACCCTCCCCCTTTGGCATTCAACAAAAATAGGCAAGGGTAAACAAGCATAGTGTAGAGTTACTATTAAGAAACAGCTAATTTTGGAAAATATTTAAGTTTGATTTAAAATTCAAAGATACTGATATAAGTACAATTTTAAAACCAAGTTAAAAAGATAGTCAAGTTGACTTGGGGGATTTAAGTTGAAAAAAAAATATACGTTTAAAGTTAATCAAGTTTAAAGTTAATCTAGTTTTCATACTTGATTTTCAAAACAAAGCAAAAATTTTTTTTTTTAATTTTTCAAAAACAAGTAAAGTTTTAGCCAAAATAAATTTGTTAAGGCTAATTTGATAAAAGCTAAGTTTTGGAAAGTTTAATTTTCAAGCATATGTTACAAAACTGAATAAGTTTAAGTTTGTAACAAATTTCAACTTTAAAATCAAGTTTTAAAAATTTGGTGGGATTTTTAAACTTCTAATTTTTCAAACACTCAGTTAATTTTAACTTTTTGAAAATTAGTGTTCAAAAATAAGTTAGTTTTAAAATAGATGTACAAAAATATACAAAATTTTAATTAATTTCTCCCCCTGAACTTGACACTTAAAATTAAACAGCTGTCTAACCAATTAGGTACTAACTAACTATCAGAAGATAGTAGCTTTCACTTGGTTAGTCAGATTAAGTTGATTATAAGCAGTCAGTGTTTGACTTGACTGATGAACTTAATCTGATTAATGTCTGATTTGTATTTAACGTCCAGACTTATGCCGATGCACTGAAATAAGCATCTTAAGTCCAGACAGTTGGCCTATGCATCTCACCTCTTTCTATGTTTGTCAAACACAAGCAAGGTAAACCTAAGGTGTTGGTGAGATGCAAAAACTAGTCCTATGGGTACATGCTTTCTAAGGATTCAACACTAGTCTAAGGCCAAAACTGTTTTTGAAAATCTAAAAATGGAAAGTTTTGAAAACAAACAAGTTTAACTTATAATTTGAAAACAATTATTTTTGAAAATAATTTTGAAAAATCCTAGTCTATTAAGCACATCCCTATTTTTCGACGTAAGTTGCTAAATTCACTTTCAGGGAGTGGTTTTGTGAAAATGTCAGCTAAATTTGATTTGGACTTAATGTATTTGAGTTCAATATCACCTTTAGTAACATGATCCCTGATAAAGTGGTGCCTAATTTCAATATGTTTGGTTTTTGAATGATGCACAGGGTTCTTGGTTAAGTTAATTGAATTTATATTGTCAATTAATACTTTTACATTTGTGATATTTAAGTTGAAATCTTTTAGAGTATGCATCATCCATAATAATTGTGCAACACATTCGCCTATAGCTATGTATTCTGACTCAGTTGTAGATAGAGCAACACAATGTTGCTTTCTACTAAACCAGCTAACAAGTGATGAACCTAATAATTGGCATCCACCACTTGTACTTTTGCGGCCTAATTTACATCCAGCATAGTCTGAGTCAGAATATCCTATTAGTTCAAAATTATTTGTCCTAGGATACCAAATTCCTACATTTGTTGTTCCCTTAAGATATCTAAAAATTCTTTTAACTTGTGTCAAATGGGATTCCTTAGCATAAGTTTGGTATCTAGCACACATACTAACTGCAAATAAAATATCAGGTCGGCTTACTGTTAAGTACAGTAGGCTACCTATTGCACTCCTATAATATTTTAAATCAACTGATTTTCCATTTGGGTCATTATCTAAGATTGTGTTTACTGCCATAGGTGTTTTTATTTCTTTTGTATTTTCCATTCCGAA
Source organism: Zingiber officinale (assembly GCF_018446385.1). Classification (NCBI taxonomy): domain Eukaryota; kingdom Viridiplantae; phylum Streptophyta; class Magnoliopsida; order Zingiberales; family Zingiberaceae; genus Zingiber; species Zingiber officinale. Next base: position 151,072,209 of record NC_055992.1, on the reverse strand, counting down.
TTTTTTAAGTAATTCTTTAGTGTAGTTGTGTTGATAAATATAATTTCCTTCATTTGTTTGTTTGATTTGTAATCCTAAGAAATAAGTTAATTTTTCTACTAAGCTCATTTCAAATTCTTTTTCCATTAGATTGATAAATTCTTCTAAAAAATCTGAATTTGTTGAACCAAATATTATATCATCTACATATATTTGTGCAATAAATATGTCTGTATTTAATGATTTAACAAACAAGGTTGGGTCAATTTGACCTTGGTTGAATCCTTTAGATGTTAAGTAAGATGTTAGCCTTTCATACCATGCCCTGGGTGCTTGTTTAAGTCCATTTAATTTGCTTATATTTCTAAAGTTGGTGTGAGACATTCTTCTATGCCATAACCATGTTTCTTCTTTTTGTGTTAAATAACACTTAATGGAAGAAGTGATTAAGTTGATGGCATAGATGTTGTCTTTTCTAAAACCTTTTAGGCTTATGGTAGGATTATCTAGATGTTTAATTAAACACTCTGTGGATAGAAATTTGACCTTATACCTAGTATCACATAATTGACTTATACTTAGAAGATTATATTTAAAATTTTCAACAAGTAAAACATTTGTAATTATAAAGTCTATTTTTAATTCAATATTACCTATACCAATTACCTTGAGTTTGCCGTTGTTTCCAAAGGCAACTGTTCCTAAGCTTTTGTAAGTAAGTTGAGTGAACTTGGTGTGATCTCCAGTCATATGTTTGGAGCAACCACTGTCCAAAATTCACTTGGTTTCCTACAATAAGTAGGATTTAAAGTTAGTTTTTTTATTTTTTAGCAGGCATTATTTAAGTTAATTTTAAGTTTTTAAAAAAATTAAAGTTTTGACATTAATTTTTAAGTTTGAAATTAATTTTTAAGTTTAAAATTTTGAAATTAATTTTTAAGTTTTAAAATTAAGTTTAAAATTAAAATTTTTAAGTTTTGAAATTAAAATTTTGAAATTAATTTTTAAGTTTGAAATTTAAATTTTGAAATTAATTTTTAAGTTTGAAATTACAATTTTGAAATTAATTTTTAAGTTTGAAATTAAAATTTTGAAATTAATTTTTTAAGTTTAAAATTAAAATTTTGAAATTAATTTTTAAGTTTGAAATTAAAATTTTGAAATTAAAATTTTGAAATTAATTTTTAAGTTTGAAATTACAATTTTGAAATTAATTTTTAAGTTTGAAATTAAAAATTTTAAATTAATTTTTAAGTTTGAAATTAAAATTTTGAAACCTTATTCATCTCACCCGATCTATATTATCAATCAGAGAATCTTATGATTTTGTGAGATGAAATTGGATTTTTAATTATGGAGTTTTGGTTTAACTTGTGTTAGATTCAGATTTAGCTTTGGTTTCCACAAATAGGCAATCTTCGGATAAACTTCTAAGCTTGGTGAGTCACATGGACGTCATTAGAAGTAACCAACCTTTCGAGGTTTTCCGAATAGTCCTATCCACGGAGCTTAGTACTAAATCTTGGTCTAACTGATTAAGATTCATTTAAGGGTAGCTTCGGTCAGTTCCACTTGGCCAAATGCACCAGATCGAAACCATATCTTTCTAGACATGCGATGCCCAAGTTTCCCTAACGTACTATCATCCAAAAACTTCACTAGTACCATGATTCAAGTTAAACTTGTTCTCTAATCCTAATTACCCTGCCGGGTTAGTTTGTTTTGGGTTACCCTGTCGGGTAAGTTAGTTTTGGAGGTGCCAGCTATTCTGGAGCCTCCTCCTGAATTATTGGTCATTAATTTAAATTTTGGTTTTAGGTTTGTGTCGATTCCTTTTATAGTTATGGTTAACTTGGTGATAATTTTGTTGATTTTTAAAGTGTTTAGATTTTGAATTTGATTTAGGTTTGTATTTTGGATTTTGGTTTGGTTTATTCGATTTTATATAATGTATTTTTTCTTTAGGTATATA